>NC_083327.1:62900929-64120929 GCF_963455315.2 Globicephala melas | reverse complement strand
GGAGCTTGACTGCAAAGTCCGAACTTAGCTATCGAGTGGCATTGCCTCCCAAAACCAGGTAAAGATAAAAAAGTGTGTTTCATGTGCCTCGATGTGAGAGAGAGACAGAGAGAGAAAGAGAACCAGGGGGCAGGGGGGTGTGAAGGGAGGTGGTAGGGTGGAATAGAGAAATATGTAGAGGAAGAAGTCCTTCTTCATTTCAGACCCTCCTACCCCATCACATTCTCCTACATAGATCCTCCACTGTGAACAATAATGGGACTACCGTCAAGACTTAGAACATTCCATTTAGTTATCATGATAACAGAAGGGACACCTTTCTTTTTTCTGACCACTGGAAGGAACTTGTCTTTTGTTCTCTCATGACGTAATCTCCTCAAAACTTCCTTTACTCATAACCTGCATTTTCAAATCACAAATGTACTCAGATTCAAATCTACAGGTGGACCTCAGTATATGAAAAGTAAGCATGATTTGCGCAATTTTGTTTGCTGGGACATCACAGACTTAAAAACAGGCTGGCCTTTTTGTTATCTATAGCATATCATTTATGTAGTTTTATCAGGTTACAAGAAAAATCCTTAAGATACAGTACTAATAATCAGATCTGTCTTGGTTATTTAAATGTGGTCCATGAGAAACAAAAGAGCAAATGAGCCAGACAATTCTTTTCTTTTTTTCAGATAATCCTTTAAATCCAAATCACATGTTCATGGTAAGGTACCCACAAAGTTGAATTCAGTTTTTCCATCTTGCAGCCTACAAAATTACCATTTGGTGTATTGCCACTTTAGAGTGACACACAGGTAGTCACTTTGCCCAGATTTCATGGTAGAGAGGGTTGTAGTGTTAATAATAGCATCAATAGTGAGTCATCCTAGTGGCGGCAGCAGCAATAGCAATCTTGATATTGTATTTATTGCATGAAGATGCTATTATTAAGGTTACGAAACCAGAACATGGCACATCTATCTTGTCATCCTGCCATTTATCTGGGAAGAAGCAAATGACTTCTGTTCCATGCCAGAGTAGGTCCAAGAAGTCCTAATTTGTCCTTAGTCCAATGGTAAAATGATGGGGCCTCTTTAACCCCTCTCCCATTTCATGGATCTGGTGCTGGCCCTTGAGAACTGTGTGGGCTCAGTCTGTATGGCCTGATCTTGCCAGAGGTCTTGGGAGCACCTTCCACTGCACGATGACGTTCACAAAAATTCCTTTCCAGTGCATAAAAAGACTCTGGAATTTTCAAACACACCCCCCCCCCAAGTTGTAGGGCTTAAGGACTTCTAACTGTGCAATAAGATCTCCTAACTTAACATCAGTGAGAGTCATAGTGAACTTCCTAATCTAAGTAAATGCACTCTGTTATAACCCTTGTGATGGATACTGTGGGTTGGGTAACTCAACATGCAACCCATCTCATTCTGGATGGAACGATCAGAAATCTAAGAATGATCTTTCCAAAACTCCCTTGCAGCTGGGGTTCTGGATAGGAGTTGTATTCTGTCCAGTGCATACAATCTTGTGAGAAATAGGAGGCAGAAATGAGGCAGAGGCCATATTCCTGCCATGTTCTGGTCATTTTTTTATGCAGTAACGTTCGAGGGCCTGTTCTCAGCTTCCTAAGTGTCATGAACAGTTGGAGCAGCAAAGATGATGTCTTGATTCCAGTTTCCTGGCCACTGGAACACAGCGGAAAAGCTGTGGTCTTGAATTCATGACTCTAGTGGCAGTCTCAGGAAGAATACCTCCCCCGGACATCTGATCCATATCATTCTTGGACCCTTAAAGAAACCCAGGCCTTCAATCCTGTACCCACAGATACAACTGTAAAAGCTGTCTGCCCCAGGGAAGGCACACTCCCCAGTGCCCCCCTCAGATGCAGTCAGAGGGCTTAATGGACCAAGAGAGGAAAGCCAGGGACCATGAGGGGTGATGGACAGGGGTGCTCCTCCCAAGGAGAAGATGCAGGGTCTAATCAAGGACCTTAGTTCATCACCCAAGTTTTCACAGCTCCTACCTAGCAAGAAGAATTTGTAACTCCCATTGACCAATGACCTCACCATGTGCTTCCTGTCCTCTTTTCCAAATGGTATTATTTATTGAAGTTACCTTGTTTCTACTTCTCCATTGTATTTTGAGCATAGGTGGAGGGAAGAACACTTTCTATTTATTTATGGGCCCACAAACCAAATGCTCCATTGCCAGCCCAACTAAAGTACACCGCACATCACCCAGAGCTCTTGGACTTGGTGCTGGTTGTAATATCTGGAAGGGAGTTTGAATTGCCTCCTTTAGGGGAGTGAAAGTGTTCAGTGTATTGGAAGAAGAACATGCATATGTGGAAGGCAACAGAGGAGAACCATGGCACAGACCTAATGTCCACCAGATCCATTTTTCCCTTTAATGCTAGAACTCCCAAGTTCTAGGGGCCATATGACTGCCAAGGCATACAATATATCTCTCAGCAGCCCTTACAGTTTGGTGTCCTCATATTACTAAATTCTGGCCAATGGGAGGTGGATAAAAGTGATTTATGCCTCCTCAGAGTGGTGTCCCCCAAAAGGAAGGCATGTGTGCTCTCCTGCTCTGTCCCCTTTTCTGCTGTGTGGTAAATGAGGAGCTTTGGGAAGGAGAAGACACTTATTGAGGGTGACAGAGCCTCCCACTGACCTTGACCTGATTAATTCTGGACTGTCACATGACAGGTTTATACTGTTGTCTTATTCGAGCCACTGTTTTGTTATAAGAGCCCATCTTGTATCCTAATATTTGCAGTTTACTAGACTAATGCAGAAACAAATGCAAAAGTTAATGACTAGTTGAACATGGCAAAATCTAGCCAGATGAGAAATTAGAACCACATATAATAATTACCAGTTGCTGGGACTTCCCTGGTGGTCCAGTGGTTAAGACTCCGCACTTCCACTGCAGGGGGAACGGGTTTGATCCCTGGTCAGGGAACTAAGATCCCACATGCCCTGCAGCATGGCCAAAAAAAAAAAAGAATTACCAGTTGTTACCATTACTCCTCGGGCCTTGCTTTTCTGTGGCATCTGTGGTGATCCCTAAGGCATCTTTTTTTTTGTTTTTTAACATCTTTATTGGAGTATAATTGCTTTACAATTGTGTGTTAGTTTCTGCTTTATAACAGAGTGAATCAGCTATACATATACATATATCCCCATATCTCCTCCCTCATGCGTCTCCCTCCCACCCTCCCTATCCCACCCCTCTAGGTGGACACAAAGCACCGAGCTGATCTCCCTGTGCTGTGCGGCTGCTTCCCACTAGCTATCTATTTTACATTTGGTAGTGTATATATGTCCATGCCACTCTCTCACTTCGTCCCAGCTTACCCTTCCCCCTCCCTGTGTCCTCACGTCCATTCTCTACATCTGCATCTTTATTCCTGTCCTGCCACTAGGTTCTTCAGAACCATTTTTTTTTTTTTTTAGATTCCATATATATATATGTTAACATACGGTATTTGTTTTTCTCTTTCTGACTTATTTCACTCTGTATGAAAGACTCTAGGTCCATCCACCTCACTACAAATAACTCAATTTCATTTCTTTTTATGGCTAATATTCCATTGTATATATGTGCCACATCTTCTTTATCCATTCATCTCTTGATGGACACTTAGGTTGCTTCCATGTCCTGGCTATTGTAAATAGAGCTGCAATGAACATGATTCTTTTTGAATTATGGTTTTCTCAGGGTATATTCCCAGTAGTGGGATTGCTGGGTAGTATGGTAGTTCTATTTCCTAAGGCACCTCCTCCTCTCCCTTTTCAGGTTCTGATGTCCTTGTGACCTCTCCACTGACCCTTTCTCTGAACCCATTAATATGAAATAAGTAGGGAATAGATGACAACTCACATATATTGAGCACTTTCTCTATGCCTGACACTATACATGGTGTGAGGTAGACTGTATTATCCTCCGTACTTCTCAGATGAGAAAAGTGCGGTTCAGAGATATTTATTAACTTCTCCTAAAGTCACTTATCTGTTGACTGGTGAGATCTGGCTGAAAATCAGTCCCTCTCACTGTAAAACTTAAAGGTGTACAGTTATACCCAGATCTATTAGTGTAGTTTCAGGTGTCTTTGAGTTGGGCAGGAGAGTGGATTTCCTATTTGTGTTCTCTGTGGAGCCATTGAATGAATCATGGCACAGAAATATCCACACACTTCTGGAAGAACACTGAACTTTCAATTCCTTTGGGGACTTTTAATTAATGGAATAATGATACCATTATAATGCAAGTGACCATGGCGGCTTTCTTTCTTGCATTAATTATTAAACACTCCAGACATTTTCCAATATACCAAGCACTCTCCTCTAGGAGTATTTAGTTCAGTGCTCGCCATGCTGTAGATTTACTGAAAAGAGCATGGCATCCTAATGAAATCAACATAATCATAGCCAACAATTAAACAAAATATAATAAGAGTATACAAAAAAATATCAGAGTGCATTGCAAATAATATAGGTAAGCATTATTTTGTGAAAACATAGATGGATAGATCAATAGATAGTTAAATAGAGTTTCCTAGTATAACAAAACACCACAAACCGGGTGGTGTTGGCACAGCTATGTTCCCTCTGAAGCTTCCAGGGGAGAATTCCTCCTTGCCTCTTCCTAGCTTCTGCTGGTTGCTGGCAATCCTTGGTCTTCCTCGACTTGTAGCTGTATATCTTCCAATCTCTGTCCCCACCTTCACATGGCCTTCTTCCTGTGTATGTGTCTCTGTGTCTCTTCTCTTCCTACAAGGACACCAGTCATATCACATTAAGGGCCCAGCCTAATGCAGTATGACCTCATCTTAACTTATTACATCTGCGACAATCCTATTTCCAAATCAGGTCACATTCTGAAATTCCAGGTGAACATGAATTTAGGGGGATATTATTCAACCCAGTAGGATACATATGTATATATTTGTGTACTAATGTGTATGTGTGTGTGTACTGGCGTCAGTAAAAAATGTATTTCATATGGGTCATGACCACAAATACGAAATTCTCTGATTCTAGTTGAAGGGGGCATAACATTCCCTTGTGAAACCTGGCAAAATATCACAACACATAGTGAACACACCAGTCCTAGGACGATGCAAAGTAGAGATGAGAACTGGGTTATATGTAGCTCAGAACAAACACTCAACATAACACCCACTCTTGCTCTTAAGTTGACAATAAAAATATCATTGTCTGGATCGGCGAGTGGAGCTTATCATAAAATTTGGGAATCAGACAATATTTTAAATTATTTTGATGATGGTTTTTACAGTGTTAGTGAACATCATGAATAGTAATTGTTTTGCTGCCACTCTAGTGATCTGAAGCTGGATTTGAACTAGTAACCTAGAAAGGAGTTTCTTGAGCACACTCATAATACTTCAAGGACTTCAAGGATCACTTAGTTATAGTGAGAAAACAGAAGAGTTCAATTAGATATTATTATGAATCACACACAATCAAGGACTAGAAATTCACTGTAAAAAAAGTTTCAAGGATACAAGGAGCAACCCACATATTTCTTTTTTAAAATCTATTTCACATCAAAGTATCAAGCTTTCCTAAGCTAAAAACCTCACACTATATTGCTGATAGAGTTAGAATTAATTGGGAAAAAGCTGAAGCAAATATAATAAAGTGGTAATATTTACTTTTGGTAAGTTGAATGTGGACTCTTATAATATTCTTCATGTCCTCTTTTTTTTCTTCATATCTTCTTGTACATTAAAAACATTCCTTTCTCGACAAATACCATATGCTAACACTTATATGTGGAGTCTAAAATATGACACAAATGAACTTATCTACAAAACAGAAACAGACACAGACATAGAGAACAGATTTGTGGTTGCCAAGGAGGCGGGGTGGTAGGGATGGATTGGGAGTCCGGGATTAGCAGATGCAAACTATGTACGTAGAATGGATAAACAAGTTCCTACTGTATAGCACAGGGAACTATACTCAATAACCTGTGATAAACCATAATGGAAAAGAATATGAAAAAGAATGTATATACATGTATAACTAAATCACTTTGCTGTACAGCAGAAATTAACACAACATTGTAAATCAACTATACTTCAATAAAATAAATTTTAAAATAAATACCGAAAAACCCATTTCTTTCTCTTTTTAAGAAATCAGTTATGCCAGACAGTGTTATTGTGCTTATTCAGACCTCGAAGACTCGAGAGGTGGCTGCCAGGGTCCATTCTCAGAGCCCCTGACTTCCTTCTGTGGCCACCTGTACAAGCTCCTCCTTACCCATTCTCTTGCTCTTGAACGTAACAGAAATTGACTTCAAATTCACCAGAAGACTTAGACCTCTAGACCTTGTTTAGGTGTGGTGTCCAGGTCTATCCTGGCTTCTCTTCTTTGGCCACTCTTTAGCCCCAGAATGCCTCCCAGGATCAGCTTTCAAGGAGCCCCCAAAGAGCTCATCACAATAATATCTCATCCTAGAAAAACTGTGGCTCTGGAGGAGGGGCGGGGCCCAGAAAACAGATGTGTGTTGTGCACGGCCAACCTACACGGGGTCTGGAACCCAGGAGAGTCTGAAGGACCAGCTTTCCATGAATGACAATAGGATGTATTAGTGATCTTCAAATTACAGTTTGCTCCACAACCTAAAAAGCTTATGTGTTGCATAAAGACTTTGCAAAACTGTGTACCTCTTCACACATTTTAAAACCTGATTTCAGGAGTACTGGTTATCATAAGGTTTAATGGTTGCAAAGAATATCATTTCCAGTGTGCATTAAATATTGGTGCATCATTACAACTGTTACCTCAGTCTTTTAAAAGTAGCCAATGGAATCTAAATATCCTAGCGATTTGATACCCACACATGTCTGTTTTTAAAAGAGCTGAACAAGAAATTCCATTTAGCAGTCAGAAATTTTACTTTGTTCCTTGCTAAGTCCATTTAACCTCTTCCACATAAATTTATCCAAATGTGATATCATTCTATGTTCAAGTCTTTTCTAGATCATCATATTACCTGCAAGGCAAATGTGTATATACATTGAAATTTTTTTGCTTTATGAGCCCATAATGCTTTAAATGTTAAAATTTTCTATCATTACAATTACTAGTACACAGTTGATCAAAAAAATCAATACACTGACACTTTAGGTAGATAATTATTAAACCTAAAAGCATTTTTTTGTTGGAAATGCATCTCTTCATGAGATGAATGAGGGTGTGTTTTTAAAGTTAGTTCATGTATCCATCCATGAATATTATTATTACTAACATAATAAAGACTTGGCATTGTTTTATTCCTATTTTTGATTTGTAGAAGTGTAGGGACTAAGAAATCTTGTTGAGATAAATAAATATACTGGGAATAAAAAATATTTTGCTGAAACACAGTCATTCAATTCTTTGAACTCGTTCTATGTCAAAAGCACCTAGTGATTTGTTATAAAATTCTTTTTCATGTTCTATCAAATGACAACTTGATTAGGTTTGCCTTCAATTTTTGTTAGAAGAAAAGAATTGGAAACCACATGTCTTGTAACAGAATTTTTATCCAGTTATTAGGTCTTTCACCAGGAAAGCTTTGCCAAGACTTATCAAATGACTATTAATTATACATGCTACTTTTGACTTAAAGGTACTTTGTATCATAAGATATATTCAAAAGGGGTTGATAAAATAAAAATTCTTTAATATGACTTTGCACAGTCATAGTTTTTAATAAAATTATTTTTATCTCATCACATGTTTTAACTATATTTTTTTGTCAAAACTTTGATGAGCTAAAACAACAGATTTAGGTCACTGAATTTGTGGAAAATGTTCACCATTTAACTGACTTGGTACAAGCTGTCATATCAGAATTACTCTCTTCAGAATAATTCTGTCTTCAATTTTCAATTCAATCTATTAATATATATTTTAAGAAATATTATGAAAACTATTGAGAAATAAATTATGAAGCATATCTTATAAAACAGATTGCTGAGAGCAGTAAAGTCAAGATTTAAATTATGCAGAGGTAATAGAATTAATTTTTTTCATTTTTAACAATAATCATGAAACAAGAAAATAATGGTATTTCTTATAATAAATCTGCAATTACGTGATGTAATATGAAACTCCAGCTGAGTGGAAGCATGTTTTTCCCTTTCAAGGGGTAAGAGGACTTCTGGGAAAGCAGATATCAGAATGAAGAACCTTCATAAACATGGCAGCCAGTTCTCAGGCTGATCAATTTCAAGTAAGAGTATATATGGGTATTGAGAACTTAGAAGTTGATTCCCTTAAAACCACGTATGCTCGGATGCCCCCTGGCAAGTCTTCTATGCCCAGGAGTACCCAGTTTGAAGACTACTGCTATTAGGAAACAAATAAACAATCTGCTTTGACACCTAAAGGAACCCGACATATAATTAGTAACTATTATTATTATGCTGAGAATGGTCAATTGCCATTTATAGGCTAAGGATTCCCAAAACTATCATCACCTGTGCTTTCTCATGATTTTCAGATGCCAGGTGAGTATCACAACTGATGACTCACAGTCCCTCAAACACAGCACATCCATAAGCAAACTTATCGTCTTTCTCCTCTGGCCTGCTACTCATTCTATATTTCCTGCCTCAGAGTATGAAACCAACATCGACCTGATCACCTGTAGAAAATGCTTCTGTTGTTCGCCCAAAATCCATTCTTCACTAACAGAACAACCATTTAGTTCAGAGAGGCAATATACGCAGTTTAAAACCTTTCTTGCAGTTGAGGGTGGCTATACAAACTAGGTCTGGCTAATGCATATTATAATGACAGGGATGGGACATCCAGGAAAACTCTTTTAAATGGGGCTGACTCAGCCTTTTCTCCTTGGCCAGTCTTCTCCATCCAGCCTGGACCACAGATGTGGTAGCATATGCTTCTCACAGTAGCAAGATGACAACACAAGGATAAAGGCCCACACTAAAGAAAGCTGAGCAGAAAGCTAGGAGGAGCCTGTGACCCTGGCCACATCACAATCTGCAGACCAGCAGTAGACTGCATCGCCAACTTTCCTAGCCAAGCACACTCCTGACATCTTAACCAACCCAGAAACTTGCATCATTCTCCAAGGTTCCTTTTCTCTCACTCCCCGTGTCCACATGGTGCCCAAGCCCTAATTACTTTATCTCCCTAACATCTCTGTCATTTCCATTTTCTTCATCCCTACAATGACTGCCTTAGTTTGAGCCCTTGCCTTTTGGTTTGTCCATTTCTCTGGTAGCAATGTTTTCTTATTAGCATCTCACCTTGCCACTGAAGCCTTAAATGGCCTTTGTTGGCTGTAGAATGAAGCACCAACATCTTCAAACGAAACATTAAGTCCTAGAATATGATCTGATACTTGCCTTGCTAGATTCATTTCTGACCGTGCTTCTCCCATCCTGCACTCCAGACAAACTGAGCTACACTAAGCTGTCTGTTGTTTTTAGACCTTTTCTCTCTCTCGTCTTTCCCCTAAAAAAACCTCCATCCCTCATATCATCATAGCAGACATCTACTCTTCTTTTAACACGCAACTTGTATCCCTCTTGAAGGCTTTCCTGATTCCACCCCTCCCTTATTGAAATACATAAAGAAAGAGCATTAGGGGATTCATAAAACTTGATTTAACATTTATTTTATCCTTTTCTGAGAAATGGAAATTTAAAATGCTACAATCTCTATGAGAATGTAGAAAATGCTTGCATATATATGTATTTTGTACAAATATAGGTAAAAATCCAATCCTGTTATAGCTGACATAGCTTTAATGAAGTTAATATTTCCAGAGAAACTAGTGGTAAAATGGAATGAACCCAGCCATTTCTGAAAATGCCATGCCTATCAGACTAAGGTCACTATTTTATGTGTTGTCTTAGTATTATTGTTTACTTTGAATAGCCTGGGTGGTTACCTGTCTAATTAATTTGTTTTATGTAGAGTCTAATCACGGCTCCATCAATATGTCAGCATTTAATAAACATTTGGGGGTGCTAACTGGATACTAACAATGTGGATTGTCCATTTAATCACCATAATACAGGCGCCATCGTGCAGCATGTGTTGATTACGCACTCACAGTTGAGAAGAGATAACGGTGCCCAGATTTATTTTGACTATATTAAAATAAACCCTGTGTTTGAAACATCTGGCCAGTCTTTGTTTCCCTGTAATATGCAGCAATTAGTAACTATTTTTAAAGGCCCTTTCTACAATGTTGGAAACCCTGGCATGATATGCGCAGAAAGAAAGAAGATTGGACTTGAGAAACTATTTCCTTAGCTTTGTTGAGCGTTTATTTTTAATGATCATCTAATCTACTTAGTTGAAACACACCTGCACAGGGTGACAGGGCACAACGCTCCAGGAATGTGGGGTAAATACATCAAGTAAAGGCCTCTCCCTTTACCCCTCAGTGCACAGTGGGAAACTGAGTCTGGCGAAGTTGCTTCAGAAAGAGCTCTCCCTTCCAGGGTTACACAGAACGTCCCTTTCCGCCCTCTTCCTTCCAGATATGCCACAGCTCAGTGTGTGCCCTGGGCCGCTATTTGTTCTCCGCACCAAGCACAGCCCCCTGCTTTGAATTCGGACCAACTGTTTGGAGGGGGAAGTAGAAAGGAATGGCTAGATCAGAAGGACAGGTCAGGAAGGAGTCAAAAGAGAGAAACTTCTCTGGCTAAAGCCTCCTTCCCAGTCACCGTTGAGAAGAGAAGTGACTCCC
Organism: Globicephala melas; assembly: GCF_963455315.2. NCBI lineage: Eukaryota > Metazoa > Chordata > Mammalia > Artiodactyla > Delphinidae > Globicephala > Globicephala melas. Next base: position 64,110,180 of record NC_083327.1, on the reverse strand, counting down.
AAAGAGAAGGCCTGGAAAAGGAGGGGAAAATGGTCCTGACTCACCTCTTCCACCCATGGCCATCAGCCTGTGCCCCAGGGCCCCTGCTCTTATTTATTTTTTTTTTTTGGCAGTACGCGGGCCTCTCCCTGTTGTGGCCTCTCCTGTTGCGGAGCACAGGCTCCGGACGTGCAGGCTCAGCCGCCATGGCTCACAGGCCCAGCCGCTCCGCTGCATGTGGGATCTTCCCGGACCAGGGGCACAAACCCGTGTCCCCTGCATAAGCAGGTGGACTCTCAACCACTGCGCCACCAGGGAAGCCCAAGGGCCCCTGCTCTTAACTCGGGGCCACAGCCCTGGCCCCAGCCTTGCTCTACCTAAACAGTGGCAACCCCGTCCCACCCCGGTCCCAAGCATGAGACCCTCCCCAGCAGATGGAGCCAGGGAGGACCTGCGCTCATGGAGCTGTTGGGGAGAAAACTTACTGCTAGGATGACAGTGAGGAGAGAGAGAGAGAATGAGCGAAAGAGAGAAAGGAGGGAAGGAGGGAGGACAAAGCAAAGGCGGAGAAGAAAGGCAGAAGGAAGAAATGGAAACAAGAGAGAAAAGCAGGCAGATGGGTAAGGAAGGGAAGGAAGGCTAGAGAACCTCCCCCTCTCAACTCTACCCACCCACCCAGGCCCGCCGCCCCACCACCAGGGTTTAAGGATTTAAGCCTCTTCCTCCAGACGTAGAGAAGCATTTGGGCAGCAGGCGTCCCACGGGACAGGGCTCCTAATGCTGTGTATCTACTTGGTAGACAGGAGGAGAGAAATAGAGGCCATAAAGCCCAACTGACAGATGCTGGATCTGTGACAGAGCCCCCAGCAAGGGGTCACAGAGTGTCTCTAGGACAGAGGTCACAACTCAGATGCCTACAGGGCCGTGCTGGTTTCTTAGCAGTGAAGTCAACCAGGGAGGACTCTGGTGACTGGTGAGCAGACGTCAGGGGCTACTGTTACTTTGTTCCCACCAATGTTTGCTGTGTCATAATCTTGACCTAGTATTATCAGATCTCCTGTTCTGTTTTATTTTTCAAGAGAATCCAGGAATCTGTTTTTTTGAGAAATCTCCTGATTTTTAAATGTCAATAACTGCTTCTAATTGTTTTTAAACATATGGATCAAAATGAAATACTTCTGTGGAGTAGACATAATCCCGAGGTCCATTTGTCAGTTACACATTTTTTTCTGTTTGTTGAACTTCTCCGTGGACCTTTCTGGCAGGAGCACCTGATCACTCATCTCTGACACTTTCAGGAGGTCTGAGAAAGGGGACTAGGTGAACTGGAAATTAATTGTGAAGCTAATTACCTAAAGGAATTGTTAAAATTACACAAATGGAGATACTATCTATCTAGGTTTTTCTGGGAGCCAGGGAACATAATAGCCACTCTTTATAACATTATTTTGGGGAAAAACATGTTTCAAGTTCCAACAACAACAACAAAAAAGCAATAAGCTTTTGGAACTCCACCCCTTCATTGGTTGAAGAATGCCATTATATCCAGTATTTTAGAGAGGGTTTTCTATGATATGATCTGACAAGATTTTGGAGAATTCCTGAAGACTTAGCTAGCTATCTGATGTTCTTGCTGTAACATAGATATCTAATTTCCTATATAACTAAGATATCTCAGCCAAGATTAGCATCATTGCCTGTGGCCCATGCAACATTAAACAATAAGATCGTATATCACTTGGAATGGATATAAATAGCTACAAGAAGATTAATGTGCTCTGACTAAATACTTAGTCAGAGCCATTTAAGCAGAGTACATAACTGACTCTTCCTTTTTTTTTTTTTTTTGCGGTACACAGGCCTCTCCCTGTTGTGGCCTCTTCCATTGTGGGGCACAGGCTCCGGACACGCAGGCTCAGCAGCCACGGCTCACGGGCCCAGCGGCTCCGCAGCACGTGGGATCTTCCCGGACTAGGGCACAAACCCGTGTCCCCTGCATTGCAGGCGGACTCTCAACCACTGCGCCACCAGGGAAGCCCCTGACTCTTAATTTTAAATAGGATTTATAGATGCTGTGATGGTTAATTTTATGTATCAACTGGCTGGGCTATGGTACACACACATTAGTGTAGATGTTGCTGTGGAGGTAGTTTTTAGACGTGATAAACATTTCTAATCAGTTTCCTTTAAGTAAAGGAGATTACCCTCCATGATGTGGGTGGGCCTCGTCCAATCAGTTGAAGGCCTTAAAAGCAAAGACTGATTATCCAGAGAAGGAATTCTGTTTCAAGACTGTAACATAGAAATCCTGCCTGAGTTTCCAGCCTGCTGGCCTGCCCTACAAATTTCAGACTTACCGGTCCCCACAATCACATAAGCCAATTCATTAAAATAAATCTATATGTGCATGGATATATATCATATTGATTCTGTTTTTCTAGAGCACCTGACTGATAAGATACCCACCTATGAGTCTGGAAAGTACACTTCTTCCAGTCAGTCCCTCTCACCTGTTCATCAGTTCTACCCTAAACCTTTTTTTTTTTTGGTAAAATGTAAATATGATAAAGTTGATACTTTGTAATGTGGATGCTTTCATGTTGCATCATAAATTCTAATTCTTCCTTTAGCTGCACCTCTTAGTCTATGGGGAAATAAGAGCAAAGGAATGAATACCTACTGAGCAGACACTTTTTATACATCATTCAACAAACTTCTGAAATAGGCATTATGTTTATTATTATCCTCATTTTTACAGAGAAGGAAAGCATCTCTAGAGTACATGTCATATAGGTAGCCTGATGAATTTTCATAATCTGAGCACACCTGTGTAGCCAGCACCTAGATGAAGAAACAGAACTTGACCAGCACCCCAAAAGCACTCCAAGTATTATGTTGTATATGTATATATAAATGTGTTTGCATGTATATGAATGTATATGTGCGAGGGGGGAGGGGTTGTAACCACTATCCAGATCAAGATATAAAACTTTTCCAGCACCCCAGAAGGCTCCCTTTGAGCCCTCTTCCAATTATTACTTCCTTTCAAAGGTAACCGCTATCCTGACTTCCAACGGCAAAGACACATTTTGCTTATTTTTATACCCTATATAAATGGAATCATACAAGTGTATACTCTTTGGGCTCCAGATTCATTTCCTCAACATCTATCTCTGTAAGATTCATCCACGCCATTAATATAAAGTTACAGTTTATTAATATGAGACTCAGAGATTGTAAACTATCACTTAAATCATATAAATTATTTGACCAAGAGCACACAGCCATAGAAAGCAGCAGAGCCGGGAGTCCAGCCCAGGAATGTCTCATTCCAAAGCCCACGGCTTTTTTTTTGTTTTATCAATGTTTTCCAAAATAACATATGTGAAATAATTTTAAGTGGCACATGGGTAAACAGTAATAATTATGTTATTAATATTTTATTGTATTATTATTATTAATATGAATATTTACTGTGCATTTGGAAAAAATAACTAGCTCCTCAAGCCCATAATAGAAGTTCCTTTTTATAAATATAGTTCAAAAGCTAGATAGATGCCTATTCTACGATCCAGTACTTCTATGTATATACCCACCAAAAGGTAAGTACAAGTTCTATTCTTAATAGTCAAAATGTAAACAGCCTAAATTTCTATCAATATTAAAATGGATAAATAAGTTGTGGAATATTCATATAATGGAATGCTACACACTAATAAAAAAAGAACAAGCTACGACTACATGCAATAACATGGATGAATCTCTCAGATGCCATGATGAGCAAAGATGGCAAACACACAAAAAACACGTGCTAAACACTTCCATGTGTATGAGTTCAAAAATAGGCAAAACTGATCTATGGGGATAGAAGTCAAAACAGTGGTTACCTGAGGGAGCAATATTCACTGGGAAGGGGCCAGAGGGACCCTTCTAGGGTTGGAAAAGTTTTATATCTTAATATGGGTGGTAGTTATCTGTGTGTCTGTGTGTGTGTGTAAAAATTCATGGAGCTATACACACAAGGTTTGTGCACTTTATCATTTATTCTAGAAAAAAAGCAATAACATTTACAACATATTAATGTATTTCCATTTTTTAAAAGTAAATCTACTTAGTCAAAATTCCTGAATTAAGAGTAGTTCCAGCATTCCATGGATATTGTAAGAACCAGGAAGGCGGGATTCACTTCATAAAAGATACTTGAGAAATACTGCCCTGCACCACAAGGCCCTCTAGCAACAGCAGTGCCTGGGGAGGGGGAGGGGGAGGGGAGGGGGGAGGGTAGACAGACACCCCCCCCCCCCCGCCCATTTCTCAAAGCATAGTCTGTGGCCAGCAGTATTGGTATCACCTGGGAGCTTATCAGATCTTCAGTCTCTTGTGCCTCACTCCAGACCTACTGAAACGCTGTCTGCATTTTACCAAGGTCTCCAGGTGATTCATATGCCCTGAATGGAACATAGAAGCACGAATAGAGACAACTATTAGACTAACTATTTCACGTGCATTTATTTTATCTTCCTAACTAGATTGTGAACTTCTTGAGGACAGTGTAGAACAGTGGACAGAGAGCTCCGACTTCCAGTTAGGTTACTTCCTGGCTGAGTAACCTTAGGAAGCTACTAGATTCCCTTAGCATCAGAATATAAAGTGAGAATAATAATAATGTTGTTATTAATACCTATTTCATGGGTGTTGTAAAGATTAAACAAAATAATGTGAGGTGCTTAGTACACTGTTAAATACAGAGTAAAACTGTAATAAATGGTAGCTATTCCTATCACCCTCATCATTTCACTTTGGGCTGAGGGCTGAAAGCCACGTAGGATATACCTGAACATTTATCATTTGATTTGATGGTGAATAAAGAGAAACACATTCACGGTTCTTTGCCTTTTGGTGTTCTTCAGTTTTTGTCTTATTGTACTTAAAATAAACCCATAATTTAACCCAAAATGGAGAGTCCTCTTGGACTTTGGCAGATCCTAAAAGAGAGAGGAGTAAATTGCTTTGAGGAGTCTTTTTCTATTCTTTCCCTTTCTCGCCCTCTTCTGTCCGCTTCATGAGTCACCGCCTGAAAAGCCACTGACAACACCTGAACCTGTTCAGAGAATCACTGTGGGCCTCAGACCTTCTTCATTCTGAGCCTACTTGTCCCTCCTTTCTCATGTCCCATTTAGATTTGGGTTAAGTTGAGCCTTGAAGACATTCTAACAGAACAGAGAGTAGGCAGGCCTGAAATGTAACTACAGTTGACCCTTGAACAGCAGGGGTTTGAACTGCACAGGTCCACTTACATGCAGATATTTTTAATAGAAACACTACAGTATTACACAGTCCACGATAGGTTGAGTTGGCCCATGTGGAAGCTCAGATACAGAGGAACAGTGGATATAGAGGGCTGACATGGATAAATTACACTTGGATTTTCGATTGCATGGAGTGTTGGCACCCCAATCCCCTCATTGTTAAAGGGTCAACTGTAGTTAAGAGGCATCTATGCTTTTGCCTAGTTGAAGATCTAGGATTCTGGACTAGAATTCTGGATTCGAGAACTCCCAGTATCAGCATCTCGCAGTTATAGAGATTGGTACCTTCAACCTAATTGGGTCAATGTGGAGTTTCGCACATACTCAGCTATGGGGACCATGTCTTAGAAATCCGGAGCTACTGAAGTATATGCTTCCTTAGCCTCCGGCTTACTTCTTTTTCCTTCTACTTGACACTGGTCTATCAACATGCTCTGCAATCAAATCTTGCTGAATCCTGACACGTAGACTTACAAGTATTTGATAATAAAGTGAGGTTAAGACTTTTGTTACAGAACTAGATTCGTTGGCCTGACATCCAACAAGCCAGATGTTGAGACGCTGAGGTTTGCAACAGAGAAGCAGTTTATTCACAAGGCAGCCAAGCAAGGAGACAAGAGAACAAATCTCAGATCCACCTGCCTGAAGGTGAGGGCCTTGGGATATTTATGGTGAAGAGTCTAATGTGCAGGGGAAGGTGATTAGAGGCTGGAAAAAGGTGAGGTAACCAATGCTCTGTGCAGGGGTATCTGAGTTACATGCTTCATCATGGGATGCATGTTCAGAAAATGGCAGCATTTGCATGATCTGAGGGTGGAGTTTTTGTCCCTTTGATGTCAAAATGTCATCCATCGGACACTCACACAAGCCCAATTGAATGGTTGATGGCCTCAGCCAGTTTGAACTGGGCAAGATTAGCTCCATGTTTTGTTTTGTTTTTTTGCAGTACGCGGGCCCTCTCACTGCTGTGGCCTCTCCCGTTGCAGAGCACAGGCTCCGGACGCGCAGGCCCAGCGGCCATGGCTCACGGGCCCAGCCGCTCCGCGGCATGTGGGATCCTCCCGGACCGGGGCACGAACCTGTGTCCCCTGCATCGGCAGGCGGACTCTCAACCACTGCGCCACCAGGGAAGCCCCCTAGAAGCTCCTCTTTTTTATTCGACTATACACTCTGAACTTTGTCATTCCCTCTCTCTCAATGCAGAACTTGAGGCCTCTCCAAACCTTCAAACCTTTTGTCATTCGAAAGTAAAGGCTCGCCAAGCCTTTATCCAAATCTACCATTTCCTACTCCTGTTCTTTGATTATCTTTGGAATGTTACACGCAACAGCAGCCTCATCAGCCAGGCCTGTTTATAGCGGAAGCTTCTATCGGGCACAGGTCTCTGGGAGAACAGCTGCCGTCCTCTCTGCCCCTGCATCACAAGCTCTTGTGTACATAAGGCTCTAGTTCTCAAATAGGCACAAACCTAAGACTGGATTGTTCTGGATCCATCCCCAAACTTTTCAATTTTGGCACAATCTGGTGAAGGCTCATTTTAATTTCTCTAATTATGAAACCTAGTCTAAAAATCTGGCAATGAAATGAAGGGTTTGTTATTTCATAAAATACAGGAGCCATGTGTTACCTTTCTGTAAGAAAGTACTCATTTATCATCCAAACACTGTATAATAAAAGCTGCCAGAATACTGACTTAAAAAAGCTATAGCACACCGCCAAGTTAAAGAACTGTAACTGCCAGCCCATGTTCTTTCTTATTATTTTAAGCTGTAAGTGACCATGATACATGAGCACACTTCTGATGCTCAGAACAGCAACCGAGCTCTTCTGCTAAATTTATTCATCCATCCATCATTCTTTCACTCATTCATTCAACAACTATTTATTAAGCACCTATTATGAGCTAGCAGTGCTCTAGTACTAGAGATTCACCAGTGAACAAAAAGACAAAGTCTCCATAGGATGAATGAAGGTATGGTGAGTGATGAGAGGTGGAGATTTGGCCTTCAAACAAAAATCCACTAAAGAAAAACCATCATTTGTAAATTTGTCTCTGGATTTAGTCCTGTGCCTTTCAGTAAGCCTTGTTTCCTCCCCTTGATTTCTGATGCAATGAAACCTTGACCACGACCACTTCCTGTTTGCCAGAGTCACCCTTGATGCTCAGGTGATTTTCAACACTGCATAAAACAAATGATGATGACAATTACAGCGCTAACAACAAAGTCCCTACCAAGACAATAATAGCAACAACTAACATTTAATGAGCAATTACAAATGGTCCCTGACTTATGACGGCTTGATTTTCAATTATTTGACTTTACAATGGCGTGAAAGCGATACACATTCAGTGCAAACCATACTTTGAATTTTGATCTTTTCCCAGGCTAGCGGTAAGTGGTATGACCCTGTCTCGTGACTCTGGGCATCGGCAGTGAGCTGCAGCTCCCAGCCAGCCACACGATCATGAAGGTTAACAACCGAAACACTTACAACCATCTGTATCCACACAACCGTTCCATTTTTCATTTTCAGTAGTCAATAAGTTACATGAGATATTCAGTACTTTATTACAAAACAGGCTTTGTTTTAGATGATTTTGCCCGACTGTAGGCTGACATAAATATTCTGAGCACATAAGCTATGATGTCCAGTCAGTTAGGTGTATTAAATGCATTTTCAACTTAGGATATTTTCAATCTATGATGGGTTTATCAGATGTAACCCTATAGGTGGAGGAAGATTTGTACTGTATAGTTAGATATTATTATTATTCCTCCCATTTTACAGAGGAGGAGAGACCAAGACCTGAAGGTTATTATGTTTTCCCCCTAGCCCAAGCCAAGGATCCGGTTCTTTGATTTGCTGAAGCCCTCTTGGTTGCAGTGGTAGAGTCCTGAGCTCAGGGGTAGATCCCAGCTCCAAAAACACCTCACCATTATCACGGGCTCTAGGTGCTAATACCCTTTGCCTCTCCCTGCAGCCAGTTTGTCAGCAAGCTCCCTCTGCTGATTACAACATCAACACACAGTAAATACTGAGTATATGTCTAGACTGTTCACTATTCTAATCAAACAGTGCACTGTACAAAGTTAATTTAGCACCTATTTAATCAGACACATAATTGTTATTGAATTGTACAGCAATTAAAGTTGTTCCAATAAATTTTGTAATCCGTCCCCAAATAATTATCTCATATTTTCTACTCCCATTTTGTAATTTTGCAGGATCTACCATTTCCGGATATGATGTGCTAGTTCTTCTCCCACTTCCTCTTCTTCTATTTCTTCAGAACACACTCACATGAAATAAAATATGATGAGTCTAGACTGTATTCCCCAATGGCCTAAATCCTACATTCCCCAGGGACAAGATCTTTCTGGGCTTCTCCTGGTACACCACACGGACTTTGCTGATCTTCTGTCTGGATGACTTGGAGGCTGAAGGAGTCAAAGAAAGCAAGAATCTGGCAAAGCTTGTTTTGACAGGGCTACAGATGTAGCATAGGCTGGGGAATCAACACAACAGTGACCTCCAACACAGATGATGCAAAGTAGAGCTAAAAATGAACTCTCAATTTCTTACATTTGCGATCTGGGAGTCTTAGAGCAAAAATATTAGAGAAGAGTTTGGTAATAAAAGAAAGGGAGAGATTTACCACCTAAACGATGGTGAATCAATCACCTTTTTAATGTTCTTTTACTCCTGAATCTGTTCTTTACTGCAGCAAATACAGTCACAAATTCACAAGGATAAAGAGAATGTGAGAGGAGACAAAACTGATGGGCAGCATCAGTAATCTTCTGGAGTTTGGAAAGCAGATGGAGGAATGATAATAGACTTGAGAAAGGTGCTACCTAAGCATCTACGATAGGGACTGAGCCATCCCCCCCCGCACAGGGCCCCAGAGAGGCTCAGAACATGGAACTTCCAGGGGACCCTTAAGGCAGGAATGAGATCCGTGACTGGAATTAGGGGGACTGGCTGACCATCCGTACACTGAGCTGGTAGACTTTCCCCAGGTCCCATCTCCCCTCCCATAAATCCAGACAACTCCCCCTACCCCCCACTACACAGAGACACATGGGAAAATGGAGAGGAAGTAGTTCCACACCAGAGAACCCCAGTTATGGTAGAGAGAAAGGGTGATGGGCAGAGCTGAAAACAGGAGTAAAGTTTGCTGATTAAAGAGTAGGACCTGCCAGTCTCTTCTCCTACCGTGCTTCCAAGTGCCAGCAGCCATGAGATAACACCCAGGCAAAAAATAGCTGAATTCTTCTCAGGAGACTGAATGGCTTCAGAGGGAATTAAGCAACCTACAGTGTTGATGTTTGGGATTTTCACAATGAGCATCTTGCTTTCCATCTGATTACCACACAGCAAATCTCACCAGTACAAGTTGGCAAAATCTACCCCCAATCCAGAGCCTATCAATTTTTTAGTGACTCACTATTAAATGTTAATGGAAAGCCAAAGATCTCTAGGTATTTGAGGAAATACTCCAGCAAAAACACACAAAAATAGAGATACAAACAAATTGAAAACAGGACCTCAGTTGAAAGAGACAGTGCAGGAAGTAGAAGAAAACACCAGTGAAACCATAATTAGTATCCTCAGAGAGATGAGATATGAGATATTGTATCAACAAATGGAAACAGAATGCTACCTTTAATAAAAGTATTGGAAATTAAAATATGAAAATAGAATTTTAACTATTAATTTTAAACAATAAACCAAAGTAAATCCCTTAGAAAAATGAAAAGAGACAAAAGATGGAAGGGAAAACTTTTTAAATTAGAATATCAATTCAGAAGTACTAACATCTAACTAACAAGAGTTCACGGAGGCAGGGGAGACACACACACCCACGCACAAAATGGAAGTAAAGAAATTATCAAAGAAAACATGCAAGGAAATTTCCCCAAATTAAAGAACATAAGTTTCCAGTTTGAAAGAATCAGTACAACGCCCAAATTAAAAGGTTAAAAAATTATCCATACTAAGGTGCAATATGGCAAAACTTAAAGATCCTAAAAGTTTTCACAATAAAAAAAGTCACATAAAAAAGGTAAGAAATTAGAATCTCATCTGACTTCTTCACAGCAGAACTAGAAGCTAGTTGACAACCTACTGATACTACTTTTTCTACCTTGGAGCTCCTCTCTTTCTTACTCTCTCAGATACCTCTCTCTCTCTCTCTTTTTCCATCTCTGTCTCCCTCTATCTCTCTCTCTCTCCAAGGAGCCATGTCACCCCAGAAGTTGCTGGAAGCTATTTTTTGACCAGGAAGGAAGTCATACTTAGAATGAAACTGACATCACAGAAGGTGGAGTGGAAAAACAGAAAAGAAGCAGGATCTTGGTGACATCACTGAGTTACTTGATCAAGCTATCCCTGAAGCTCTGCCTCCCTCTCAACATTTCATTACTCTTGACAGGTAGCTGCTCTATGGCCATTTAGACCTAGCCTCAGAAACCACTAGCATCATTTCCACAGCATTCTATTTGCTGAAGCAGTCACAAGCCTGTCTAGATTCCAGGGGAGGAAAAGCAGAACTACCACTGGCTCTAAGAACTGAAGTTAGTGAGTAGTAAACCCTGAGGCTCAAATGCAGCCTTTCCTGCTATAGGACCTGTGCTTAGTGTACCACAAACTCATTCATAAACTGTGGACAGAACACCCCTTAGGAGCCACAGAGTTATTTCAAGGAGTCCAGGAAACCATACGCACCAAGCATTTTCTGTGGATAAATGATGTATCTTATATATGTAAATGACCGTATTATGATCTTTAAAGTGTAAGTACTGTTCTTACAAGTAATAAAATGTAAACTTATTTAAAAATCTTTGCTGAAATTGTCGCTTTTTGTATTTTATATCTTTTGTATTACGCATTCTGTATTATGTATTTTCTTAATCATGAATACTAAAAGTACAACTAACCTGTAGAGGAAATATTTTTTATGCTTAAAAGGGGTGGTCATATCTTCCAAATTGAAAGTTACTGCTTTCGTATTCTACTATAAATCACAGAGAATCTCCGAGGAAATGGTTAGAATGTAGACACACTGCCTACCTGATCCACAGGCACATCTAAGGCAGCTCAGCTCACAGACTCTATCGCAGCAGCTCCAGGCAATGTGCCTTCCCTGCCTGCATTTGGAGCACAGCTGATTGGACCAGGGGTGGGCAGCTGACCCAGTCAATCCTTAAACTGGCCAATGACCTATGGGGTGGTCTGGCACCATAAGGACAAACTGTGCTACTCTTTTATATTAAGCATTTTCATTTAGACATACAGACATTCAGCATATGAGACAGCCAGCAGCAAGAACGGACACTAGTAGATCAAGGTAAGGAGGAAGCAAACTAACCCTTAAGTAGAAGCTACCGATAGAGAAAAGATAGAGGATGAGGAAGCTAATTGCAAGCAGGAGGAGAATCGAATAGAACGAAGTGGATCCAGGAACACAGCTGAGTGGTGTTGACAGAGAAGCTCTTAGGCAGCCAGGATGGATTCTTTCCCACAGCTGTCCATTAGAATCGGACTGGGAGATGCTACTTCGTGGAAATGCTTGGGGCCCAACCCGGATTTATTCACTCAGAATCTCCGGAATATTTAGATGTTGAAAAAGCTACAAAAGCCATTCTGATGCCCTCTGTTTAGGAGTCCCTCACCCCCCAGGAGCCCTGCTGTGGTGCATTTTCCAGTCTCCTATTTCAGTGCGTTACTTTATCTTCCTAATTGCCCTGTATGCATGCTCACAGTTAAGCCCCGTTACCCAGCGAAGAGCCTCCGTTCCCTCCAACCAAAAGTGTCTCACTACAACAGTCACTAAAAGGAGAGCTACAGGGGCAAAAAAATCTAAGAACCCTTTTGTTGAGGCTGCTAGAGATACACAAAAGCTACAAGAGAGAACTTTTCATATAAAATCATCTTCCGTAAAAAATGTGCTTTTTTCTGATTTCTTATCATAAAAGGCTCCTGAGGAGTGAGTTTTCTTTGAAGAGTTATTTATATCTTTTGTTAAGGAAAAGGAAACTCCAAGATTATCCGACGACAAATAAATTAAAGGTCCATGCCTTTCTCTTGACTTTTTCTAGATATACAAGGCTCTAAATTAATGAGGTCAACCCCGCGTGCCACACAGAAAAGCAGACTTGTTCCTTTGCCATCACATGTGTTTGTATTTTGTCTGTCAGTCCATAGGCCTTTTTTTCCCTCATTGTCTGGAACCATAGGAAGCAACTCAGACACCAGGGAAATCTGGGATGTGAGTGTTCAATTAAGACAAATTCCTCAAATCAACATTTCTGTAACTTATTTTAAAATCGTGCCTCCAGCACACGAAGGAGTGCTTGGATTTTCTATGACGGGAACTTAAGGAAATTTGAGTTTGCACAAGTGGTAACATTAATCAATTTTTCAATTAACAGTCATTCACTCTGAAGACAATAGATTGAAGACAATAGATATAGATTGTTTTGTATAATCTCAGTATACAAAATAGCACTGTTATGGATCTTACAGATTAAAGTTACTTCATAATGAGTGGTACTTATCAAATTATTTCATATAAGTTTTTTTTTTTTACAGTTCTTTGTAATTCACTATTATTAAGACATACACTTAGAATTGTTTCTTCTGTCTTAAGGGTTCAAACCAATGTCCCAATCCTTTCCAGCCTCACTCCCAATACTCCTCTTTCCTTCCTTACCTTAAGTTACCTGCCTTTCTCTACCTTTGTAGGCAGAAACAACTCCACCAGTAAAGTCCTTCGGATCATCCTCCTGCTTTAAGGCAAACTTCACTTCATCCCAGTCTACCCTGTAACAAGTCATCATTTGCACCTGTATCCCTCTATCATTTACCCAAAGCTTCTTCTATATTTAATACATATTGTGCAAATTATTTGCTTCTCTTTGAGAATAATAACACCTAATGCATAGCACAGTGACTTGAACAAAGTAGCTACTGTACATTTTTGTTGCAAGAATGAAGAAATGTTTGTTTATAATTTCTAATTCCCATCCACCTATAGCCAATGACACTCATTACTGAGATGATTAACTGGAATGCAGTTTATGGCCAAGAAAAAGCATTTTCACTGTGATTCTGGGTCAAAAGAAATCAAATTTATCATTTTGAATTTTAAGACCATGAGCCAAATAAGAACTATCCATATATTAAATTGTTACAAAGGAATTGACATCTTGAATCTAAAGGAAAATACATAAAACTATAGTATGGATGTCAGTAGTAGATAGGAATGCTGTTCTATTAATTTTCTCAAAATAACTAAATAACCTCATGGATATATTTTTTCTGGAATATATTTCTCAAATTCTAAGTCATTATGGGTTTGAAACTTTGAAACTTCATTGGATACTCACCAAGAAGATACTTAACAAAGTGACAAACTAAGTAACTATTTCAACTTCTGAAGATTTTTTAAGGACGTCTTTGACTATGACGTCAACCTGCTCTCAAAAAAATGCCATCAGACATGTGAGTTTCCCAGATTGCTTTCCTTTAAAAATTGCTTCAGCAGCTGCATAGCACAGGGAGATCAGCTCGGTGCTTTGTGACCGCCTGGAGGGGTGGGATAGGGAGGGTGGGAGGGAGGGAGACGCAAGAGGGAAGAGATATGGGAACATATGTATATATATATAACTGATTCATTTTGTTGTAAAGCAGAAACTAACACACCATTGTAAAGCAATTATAAAAAAAAAAAAAATTACTTCAGTTTCTCAGCCCAGCCCTTCACAAAGCCTGTAGATTGTATGTCTTTTGTGTTTTCTAAATGCCTAATTAAAATTTCAACTTAAAGATAATAATAGAGGCAGAATTATGATTATCTATACATATCAAAATTGAGATGAAAATCAATCCTGAACCATAATTCTCAGGTCGCTGTCGATATTCCTGAACCTTCACCTGAGTTCCAGAACCAAATCCTCGCTTGCTTACTACACATTTGCAGCCCAGATACTCCAAGCTCACCATGTCCAAATGTAACTCTCCCTAAAACCAGCCCTCGCGCTCCACTCAATTTCCCTATCTCTGCTAACACGTTATTCTCTCAGTTACTAAGGCCACACAAGTAGTAGCTTTTGACCATTTCTTCTCATTTATCTTTTGTTTTCTGCCACATATATATTATATGGATTCATCCTCAAAAGATCTCTTGTATCTATATTCAACCTGTGTTGTTCCCATGTACTTAGCATCCTTCCCTTTGGGGAACTATCTCTCTCCTATTTGAGGTGAGTCTGTGAAGCACGGTCTCCTACCCAATCCTCACTCAGAAACAAGCATATGACCCAGGTCATTCAAGATATCTCATCCCTCTGGCAAATGTTATTGATCAGAGGGGTAGATTTATGCTGCAAGTGGAGCCAATCAGAGTTCCTTTCTTTGAATTCATAATTAATATATAATTCTCTCTCTGCTAGAGTTGCTAATCTAGGAGTAGATGAATTTGCAACTACCTGCAGGCATCTATATGCAGGAAACATATTTAGAGTAGAAAGAGAATGAGAATAAACCAAAGAAGTCATCAGAGCCGACATGGAAAGTCAGAGTGTTTAAACAGCAGTGTTTGAGCCCCTGGAGCCAGCCATGCCTGAATTCCATCCCATCCCTGGACTTGCCAGTTAGATGAGTCAAATTTCAAAATCCTGACTTGCCCACTTTCTGGCTAGGTAAACTTGGAAAAGCTAACTCTTCTGTGTCTCTCTTACCTCATCTATAATACCTTCCTCACAGGGTTATATGAGGATTAGAATAATAAATGCTTGATAAATGTTAGTAATGACCATGAAGTACCAGTGAATTCTGTTGTTCTTTAGTCTAGTTTGAATTGGGGTCCTGTCACGAAAGAAAAGGTACTGGTGACAAAGTTTCAATTTCCTTTAAAATGTGCTTGGACTCCATCCTTCCTCTGCCTTCCCATTATCACCACCCCCATGAGATTCTTGAGCAATGTTTTTGCTGGCTTGTCTGACTGCCTCTGCACTCTCCACAGTCCACCCTAGTTACCAGTGGCAGAGCTACCTTCACTAAACATCACTTTCATCATGGAATTTCCCTGCTCCAATTTTTCCCCAGACTCCTCTCCCTGGCTTCCCAGGTCCCACCTTAATTAGCCAGACTGAATCACCTCTCTTCCTAACATTCCAGTCAACCTGACATCCTACCTTTCACAAGATCGTGCCTTGCTAATTCATGTCCCTCTGCCTTACCTTGAGTCATCACTCTCACCCATCCCATCTTTTTCCCTCTGGATATAATCAGCTCCAATCCTGCAAATTCCGCCTCCTCTATACCTCTTCCAACCATCATGCCTTTCACTGACCTTATCCTCCTTGAGATTCTGTATCATTTTCAGCTCCGTACTACAAGCTGCAACGTGCAATCACGGATAATCCTGTATTATATCAGGTGGGTCTAACTAATCCAATTAGAAAGTGAAGATTTTAGGTTACATTTTTGGGGGCACGTCCCCTATCCCAGTGGCAAGCACAATATAGGCATCAAAATTAATATTTTTTGTAGGGCCAAATCTTAACACTAACCATCCCTACTTTTTAAATTCTGTAGTTTTAAGAGAATTTTTCTTCAGATCAAGATAACTTTTACTGCAGTTACCTAATCTTGATGCAAAAACTCGATTCTGAGAGATACATAAATCTCAAATGACAAAATAAGGCAATAAGGCAATTTGAAGAGAGTTACATGTTTTTATTACATAAACATTACATTCATTGTGGGAGCTGGTCTTCAAGTTTGCTTCTTGATTTCATAGAATGTCAAATATCTGTAGAAATTATCTAAGAATGATTTATGAAACAAACACTCTTGCATCCCTACCAAAAAAAGCCTCATTGTCTACATTTTCCAGCCAGATTCCTGAGAAAAAATAATAGGTTTTATTTATTTTACAGTGTAATACATAAATTTACTTTCAAGATATAAAAAAGGACAGGCTTCTAAAATGAGTCTCCTTTTGTTTATAAAGTTCTATAAAAATACATTAAGTTATGCTAATACGTTTGTCCTTTGATGTAATATTCCAGTTTACCAGAAACAAAAAAACCCACAATAAGCAAAGCTATGCAAGCCACATTAATCTTGCAGCAATATAATGTCCACATCATCATGAACACCTTGCAAAAGTAGCTCTCCTGGGTACGTAATCATCTTCCTTCTTTTTGCAGCTTTGAGAGTTCCTACCAGTGCTTCAAAGAGATTGGCACATTTGTCATCTCGGAAGAGGACCCCAAATTTCACACTTAATTTTCCATCAGCATCTAATTTGAGAAAACACAACGTTAGCCAATACAAAGTCTGTTTCTTGCCACCATGTGTGGCAGATACACATAACCTTTCATAAACATCTAACCGAAGGTTAACCAAGATTACAGTTTAGCAGTCAACAGTCAGAAATTCAGTGTAACCTCTTGCCAGATTCAAAATGTGATAGAATAAAAGCAATGTGTGGTACATCTCCTAGCTTCAGTGTCATCGGGGCAGAGAGTGGAAGAGAACTAAGAAACAGTAACAAAAAGTGAACGTGTGGGACTTCCCTGGAGGTCCAGTGGTTAAGATTCTGTGCTTCTACTGCAGGGGACACAGGTTCGATCCCTGGTCTCCCCAGCCGGGGAACTAAGATCCAGCATGCCACACGGTGTGGCAAAAAAAAAAGTGAATGTGTTACAGCACTGCAGTGGACAATTCCTCTCTGTCTAAATTTTGATTTTTTAATTGTTAGTTGTTGAATCGATAAAAATAACAAGTACAAGAGAAACCCCAGATCAGGAGCAGTGTTTCTCTAAGTGTGTTCTGAACATGCTCAGAATCCCCAGGGAAGGAGTGGTGACCTTAAAAATGAAGAAATCTTTATTTACCAGAATCCCTAGATTATCTAGTTTGAAGGCCAGTTTTTAGTATAGATGTTAAAAGTTAAGGTAAACACTAAAAAGAAGTGAGCTACCAAGTCATGAAAAACGTGGAGGAACCTTAAATATGTATTACTTAGTGAAAGAAAGCAACCTGAAAAAGCTACATGCTGTATGATTCCAACTATGGGATATTCTGGAAAAGGCAAAATTATGGAAAAAGAGAAAACTAAGTAAAAAGATCAATGGTTTTCAGTGGTTAGGATACGGGAGAGACGAACAGGCAGAGTACAGAGAATTTTTAAAGCAGTGAAGATACTCTATGATACTATAATGATGGAGACACGTCCTTACGCATTAGTCAACCCACAGAATGTACAATACCAAGAGTGAAATGTGATGTAAACCATGGACTCTGGGTGATAATAATATGTCGATGTAGAGTCATCAACTGTAACAAAGGTACCCCTCTGGTGGGGGATATTAATAATGGGGGAGACTATGTATGTGCGGGGGTCAGAGGGTATATGGAAAATCTCTATACCTTCCTCTCAATTTTATTGCAAATCTAAAACTGTTCTAAAAAAAAGTTTTTTTAAATTAAGGTAAACAAAAGGTGGATCTTTGGCTAAAAGTCAATCAACTGAAGTCTCAAAGGGTAATCTAGGACACCCTTCCAACTGTTGGCTGTATCCTTTGATCTACCAGGCTGAACCCTTGACCCAGTCCTATCCTACTTCACTGCTCCAAGTTCTTCCCTCCCAAAGCTGCGCCCCCTGTCAAGTAGATGGCCATCACAGTGAGAAGGGTTCTTGAGTTCCTGCACTCCCCTGCTAGAGCTTATAGCCTGCAGCTTAGTAAACTCCTACTGTGGGTGCAGCCCTGTGCTGGGCACTAGAGGCAGAGAGAAGGAAGTATAGAATCACTTTCTAGCTATCAAAGAAATGGCTTCCATTCCCACAAGGAAATAAACATACAGTAAAACAACAGCACAAAGCAGTATATGATTGGATGTCAAGAACAAGATGACTGGGCTAGAATGGGAAGGGAAGACTTCATGAAGGGCAGTACCTGTTCTGGACTTTAAAGGGAGTATAACACAGAGCTTTTTAAAAAAAAAACTTGACAGTCCTCAGTTGAAATCCTGGCCATCTGCTAGTTGTTTGGCCTTGAGAACTTTTATGTAAGCTCCCTAAGCCTCAGTTTCCTCATCTGTATAATGGGGATCTTAATACCTCCCACACTGTGAGGTTGGGGACACAGTTCTAAAGCACAAAGCACAGTGCCCAGCACATGCTAAGCACTTGATCGATGATCATTATTGGTTCAATTATTTTTTTATGGCTATAACACATTTTATTTATCCATTCATCAGTTAACTTTGGTTCAATTACGAATGAGAGAAATGGGGTATGTGCCATTAGGCACAGGTGAAACAATTAAGTGTCTAGGAGAACAGTGATTAGAGTGGCTAATTTACTCACTGCAAGTAAACCATCTAAGAGGAGAAGAAGGAAATAAGTTTGTAAAGGAAAAGAGAGAATGCTTGGCCTGGAAAGCAAAGATGCACCTGTTTGATTTCCCTTTTTTTTTTTTTTTTGGCCGCACCTCGTGGCTTAGCGGAATCTTAGTTCTCCGAGCAGGGATTGAACCTGCGCCCTCGGCAGGAAAGCCCAGCGTTCTAACCACTGGTCCACAGGGAATTCCTGCACCAGTTTGATTTCTTAACTTCTAGCTGCACAACCCTCTGTTTGCAATGAGAATCTTTCACTGATTACAGGAATCAGTGCAGCTGCTGGTAACCTGGCAGGTCCTTCAAGCAATCTGAGTTGAAGTTAGGAGGGTAAAAATACCCCTCACACAGCAAGAATACGGAAGAGCTGGGATTCATTCCCAGAGTCTGACTCCAGGGCACACACTCCCTTTTTTAAAAATAAATTTATTTATTTATTTTTGGCTGCATTGGGTCTTCGTGGCTGCGTGCAGGCTTTCTCTAGTTGCGGCGAGCGAGGGCTACTCTCCGTTGTGGTGCGCAGGCTTCTCATTGTGGTGGCTTCTCTTGTTGCGGAGCACGAGCTCTAGGCACTTGGGCTCAGTAGTTGTGGCTCACAGGCTCTAGAGTACAGGCTCAGTAGTTGTGGCACACGGGCTTAGTTGCTCCATGACATGTGGGATCTTCCCGCACCAGGGCTTGAACCCATGTCCTCTACATTGGCAGGTGGATTCTTAACCACTGCGCCACCAGGGAAGTCCCCCAGAACACACACTGTTAACCACTTCCCAATACACGTTTCCAGTTTATCTGTCTTTTCGATACCTAAAGAGGCCCACAAGGGCTGAGATGGAATTTTGTTTATTTTCCCATCTCCAGCACTTGAGCACAAAGGTAACACGCAAGAAATATTTGTTAAACAAAGGAGTTTAAATCTCCAAATAATCTTTATCCACTTAATTTTTTTCTACAGGATGAAAAATGAGAGACTTTAAAGAACTTTATTTTAAAAGAAACAGGTAAAACTAAATTCATCAATCTCCAACTTCGGCTAATACATCATATTTAGATTAGTCTAAATATGATTAATCTAAATCATAATTTACTTTAGTCAAAATTATTCCAGATACAACATAAATAACCATAACCTGTCAGTACATAACATATCTCCATAGATGATTTCCAACTTAAAAAGTCATCTATTACCAGGAACAGGTAAGTCAAGGAGGCCTAGTGAAGTTGCAATGTTCAAAATATTTTCATCTTTATAGAAGTTAGGATAATTACTTTGTAGTCATCTAGTTTGTAAAGCTGCTCATTTTGAAGTGCAGGTTCAGTTTGCCTCAGCAAATAATAACACTGTGCTAGGGATATAGAGGTTAGACTTTTAAATGCAATTGAATCTGACCAATAAACACTAAGCTGACATTGAGAAGGATCTAATAAGAAAACCTGACAAATCTCTGGAAATATATCTTTAATATCTTTAACAATCCAAACAATAGTACTACTCCCAAGAGTGACAGAGCTCAGGAGAAACTGAGAATGTAGAAATGAGGAACACAGGTAGGGGCATCACTATCGAAAATAAGACTCACTGAGGGACTTCCCTGGTGGCGCAGTGGTTAAGAATCTGCCTGTCAATTCAGGGGACATGGGTTCGATCCCTGGTCCGGGAAGATCCCACATGCCGTGGAGCAACTAAGCCCATGGGCCACAACTACTGAGCCTGTGCTCTAGAGCCCACAAGCCACAACTACTGAGCCCACGTGCTACAACTACTGAAGCCTGAGCACCTAGAGCGAAGGCAGACTGCCTCTGGAAGCTAGAAAAAAGGCTAGGAAACAGATTCTCTAGAGCTTCCAGAAAGGAATGCACCCTGCCAACGCCTTAATTTTAGCCCAGGTGACCTTTATCAGACCCTGCTGTGGTCTGAATGGCTGTGTTCTTCCAAAATTCACATGTGGAAATCCTAACCCCACAAGGTAATGATATTAGTAGATGGGGCCTTTGGGAGGTGCCAAAGTCATGGGGGGTGTAAGGGTGTAAAGTCATGAGTCATAAGGATTAATGTCTTATAAAAGAGGCTGCAAGATTTCATCAGCCATAAAAAAAAAGATGAAACCTTGCCATTTGTGACAACATGGACGCACCTTGAGGGTATTGTGCTAAGTGAAATAAGTCAGAGAAAGACAAATGCCATGTGATTTCACTCATATGTGGAATATAAAAAACAAACAAACAAAACCCCCAAAATAAATGAACAAACCAAACCAAACAGAAGAGCATGCTGTGTTGTATCACATGAAACTTACACAATCTTATAAACCAATGTTACCACAATGATAGATACATAGATAGATAGATAAAAAGGCTACAAAGAGATCCCTGGTCTCTTTCACCATGAGAAGATACAAGAAGTCTGAGACCTGGAAGAGGACTCCAAGCTGACCATGCTGGCACCCTGATCTTGGACCTCCAGCCTTCAGAACTATGAGCAATTAATTTCTGCTGTTTATAAGCCACCCAGTCCAGGGTATTTTGTTATAGCAGCCCAAACAGACTGAGACAGACTCCCAACCTACCTGACCATTAAGATATTAAATGTGGACAAAACTATAACTCAGAAAGATACATGCACCTCTATGATCATAGCAGCACTATTCACAATAGCCAAGACATGGAAGCAACCAAAATGTCTATCGACAGGTGAATGGATAAAGAAGATGTGGAACATATATACAATGGAATACTATTCGGCCATAAAAAAGAATGAGATAACACCATCTGCAGCAACATGGATGGACCTAGAGATTATCATACTAAGTGAAGTAAGTCAGAAAGAGAAAGACAAATACCATATGATAACACTTATATGTAGAATCTAAAATATGACACAAATGAACTTATTTACAAAACAGAAACAGACTCACAGACACAGAGAACAGACTTGTGGTTGCCAAGTGGGAGGGTATATTGGGGGAGGAATGGATTGGGAGTTTGGGGTTAGATGCAAACTATTGTATATAGAATGGGTAAACAACAAGGTCCTACTGTATAACACAGGGAACTATTTCAATATCCTGTGATAAACCATAATGGAAAAGAATATGAAAAAGAATATATACATATATATATATACATATATATATAACTGAATCACTTTGCTGTACAGAAGAAATTAATACAATGTTGTAAATCAACTACACTTCAATAAAACATATTTTTTTAAAAAGATATTAAATGTGTTGCTTCATGCACAAAGTTTGTAGTACTGTTACATCAGCAACAGAAAACTACAGGGGACATTTGATACTAATTAATGGCTTAATGGAATTTTCAAGGTACCTTTTGTTATTTCAAATGATTTGTGATTCATAAGTAGACAGAGCTAGAAGTAAGAAGAATCAAGCTATAATGACAAGCAACTCTTTCAAGGTACTTTTTAAAGTTGTTTTTCACTTATATGATGTAATTTTAAAACTTTGGATTCCATTATCCCAGTTGTTGCTGAATGTATCTACTGCTCTTACAATTTTCGAAATGCTCCCCAAACTCTCGTATGTCTGGTCTGAGATGCACGAAATACTTATAGCTACAAGCATAACAGCTGCTTTCATTACAACTTAGGAAAAGGACACCAATACTACCAATTTTACATGTCACAAATTTCACAATAGCTGCTTATATGCTGCTAGGGGGAAAGCTAACTCTAAAAGAAAACTACCTAAAGGATGGCTTCTTTTAGTTATATACACATAAACACCTGATTACACAACACTCAAAAACTTGGAGAAAATAAAGACAATTTATTAAAATTTCAATCCGAGTCCCTAGTCCTTTGGCAATTTGCAAAATGGTGGCAGGGTAATGCAGAAAAAAATGAATTTTAATAGTGTGCCAAATAAAAATGTGAACATGATTTAATTACAAGATTTCAATGCAGCTAGGTTACGGAAGCACAGCAATTATCTTTCCATTCAAAGGATAATGAAATATCTCAACCATTCTTTGTATAAGAAACACCATACCCCAGTGGCTCTGTGTCTCCAGAAATCACTTCAGGGCTAAGAGCAGTTATCACCTGAGGCTGACAGAAGAGCTGCCATTAACTGTGTCCCGAATCCCTAGGTGATCCCTTCATATGCCTCTAAAAGTTAGTCCTACCTGCTCTAACACAAACTCAGAAGAAATTCTGTATCCATGTTATGATACTTACTTCTTGAACCCAGACGATGAATTTCCTCCACTAAGAGGTTAACTTCATGATCCACATTCATTGCTGCCTGAGGGAGAAAAAAATAAATGTGTATTACTACAGTTTCTACATTCCATTAAACACACCTTGCAAAATCCAAGGGCCCTTTCTTTTGTTCATGTAGCATTTGTAACTATTAATTTACTGTGGCCCTCTTCCTAAAAATACTTGCATGATGTACCCGGCCTTAGAGTACCTCCATTTCCCCAATTTTATAACTGCCCCTCTGGGCTGACCCCACACAGTCTACCGGGCAGAATGAAGCCATCCTCCTTGCACCCACTATGAACTCTAAGCCCGTGCTCTGGGCACCAAAAATACAAAGGTGAGTGACACAGGACCTGCCCTCAGGGAACTCACCATCCAGACGCAGAGAGAGGCCTGGAATGAATAGCAATGTGACGAGAAAGCACTCTTTTAGTGGTGGGTCCAAGGCATTAAGGGAACACAAAGGAGGAAGCCAAAGTTTTTGTCACTGGGGAGGAGTGGCCAGTAGACAGTTGGGAAAGGATGTTCTAGGCACAGGGAAGAGTATATACAAAAGCACAGAAGCAAAAAAACAAAACAAAACCGCAGCACACTTGGAGCAGGCCCTAAGCTAGAAGCTGGTGGTACCAGGATAAACCAACACAATCCCTCCCCTCCGGGAGCCTGCAGTCCAGTAAGGAAGGCGGATCCAGGTGGATCCAAGGCAATTTTAATACCATGGGGTCATCGCAGTGATGACCTCTGGCTCCCTTCCCCCAGCAGTGCCCAGTGCAACCTGACTGTAATGGAGAGCCTGTGATGAAAACCATTCATCTTTGGATAAGGAGTTCAGAACTAACAGCGGCTATGAGAATCCCCTTGGCTCATGAGGTCCTCCACGGGCTGGGCCCACCATTCCACCATTCCAGCCACCTCAAATCTACCCCCCTTGAATCCAGGCTGCAGCTCCACAGGGCTTCTTTTTATTCCTCAAATACCCCTCACTCTCACACCTCCAGCCTTCACATATCCTGTTTCTTCTGCAACCCGGACTCTGGCTATTCCTCTTTCTTGGGGCTAATTTCCATACGTCCAGTCCCAGCTGAGATATAACTTCCTGCAGGAAGCCCTCCCTGAATCCCTGGGGTAGGAGAGCTCTCCCGCGTGTGTTCCCACAGCATGTGCGCCCTCTTCATTTCACTTGATTGGAATG
Source organism: Globicephala melas (assembly GCF_963455315.2). Taxonomy (NCBI): domain Eukaryota; kingdom Metazoa; phylum Chordata; class Mammalia; order Artiodactyla; family Delphinidae; genus Globicephala; species Globicephala melas. The sequence continues at coordinate 64,086,059 of NC_083327.1, read as the reverse complement.
ACACTTCTCAGTTTTTATCACTAGACAGTGAGCTCCTCTATGCGGGGATCTGACCGTCATGCTCACTGCTGGACCACATCTGGCACCGAGAGCAGGAGTTCAATACATAACTGGTTTGCAGACTGGAAAATGAGCAAAGGCATGAGAAGGGATGGAACCAACCTGTGGGTGTTGTCACCATGGAGCTGCTGATTTATGTGAGGAACAGAGAGGAGCTCTAAGAGGGAGGAAGTGCACTCAGACAGAAAAGGTAAAGGGGCCTGGTAAACACCTACAGAAAGTGGGAGGAGACAAACAGAGCAAGAAACAGGAAAGTGCAGGTAGAGCTGGAGGAGAGAAACCCAACCTTGTTGGATCAAAGAAGTATAGAAGTAAAGGAGGAAGAATGAGTTTCTATAGGAAGGCAGTAATTTACAGTGAAAACAGCAACATGAGGGTTGGAAAGTACGAGCAGCTGGGCAAAAGGAATCATCAATTCAGTCTGTCTGCAAATCGTAAGTTTTCCAAATCAAATAAAAGAGTGGGATTGTGTGAATGGTTTACGTTGGGGTGATGATTTGGAAGAAACAACTTTATTCAGACAGATTGTAACTACTTCTCAGTAGCTTTGAAAAAACAAGAATGATATCTGTGTTTAAATGATATTGATCAAGACCCCAGATTTGCTATCAGCTAATAATAAAAGCACCACTACACTGCTACTCTTTTGTGTAAATCTTATAATTTAAGAAGCCTACATTGCAATAAAAGGCAACATCTTAGGTTAATGCATCTACATAAAACCGAATATCAAAAATTATAGTGTCCAAATGTGGGAACTTTGTGTTGGTGAAATTATAACATTATATTCAATTCAAGGTAGTTTAAGAGAGACACTAAAAAGCTAAAACATACCCAGAGGACACAACTGAAAGACATGCCATGAGAATAATGGTAAGAAAAAACCTGTTAGTGTCAGTGTGGTGGACAGCTGTTATATCTCCCTGCTCAGCACCCATTCCACCTTCTGGCACCAGCAGTCTAATATTTGTTTGGATACAGCCTTTCCTTCCTTACTCTAAACCCATGTATCTTGGGTAGAGCCTCACCCTGGACTCCAGGAGTGGTTCAAAGTCAGAATAATTGGTTTGGGACATAGGATAGGTGATCCCATCCTGAACAATGGGTTCAGCCCATGAATTTTGCCTGAACTACTAGTAAAAAGACACTTTCCTACTGGGTTTTAAGGTATAAGCTCACAGCCCCTGTATAAATGGCTACAATGTGAAAAGAGCCTGCCAGGAATAAAGCTGACACAAAGAAAACTCCAGCCACATAACAATGACTGAGTCTGTATATGACCTTGGACTTTCCAGTTACATGAACCAATCTTTCCTGGTTTGGCTTGGGCTGGTTTGCTTAAGTTTCTGTCACTTGCACTCTAAAGAATCTTCACTTTTAAAGTTAACCTAGAGAAGACCTGCTGCTATTTTTTTAAAAATTAAAGCTCCTTTTATGTACTTGTGTGAATAGTCTTATTTCGTGTTGCTCTGTTGGGTAGGATGGATAGATGGAACAGAAAGGCAGATTTGAAAGCCATATGAGACAAAATTTCTCTAACAATCGAAACGGTCTAACAGCGAGTAAAGTTTGCAGTAGTAGTATGGATCTGTGAGGGTTGATGAAGAAATCAGCCCACCTTGGACAAAATAGAAAGGGAAATGTCCAAGGGGATTATAGTCCTTTCCAATTCTCAGATGCTTTGATTTCCTCCCACCCTGAATATTTATCTCTTTAACATCGTTTTCCACTCCTTCCACCCCCCACCAGCCACACACTTCAGACCTAATTCTCCTTTAATAATGAGACTCAAAGAGGAAATCCCGCCTTTAAGGAGTGTGAATTGCTGGATCACATTAAGCAGATGTATGTTCATCCAATTTTAAGACAGGAAGACAACCAGAATTTCTTTGTAATTAATTACACCTGAGGCTCCTTATCTGCATTAATTCATGTAAACCTGAGAACCTTACAAAGTAATATTATTTATCCCCATTTTATGGATGATGAAACTGACTCCGAGGAGCTTCCCACAATTAAATGCCATTTCTACTGCATCATTCTGGCTCTTCTCCTTTTTTAAAAATTTTGTTTTATTTATTTTTTTGCTGGTTATTATGCCAACTGCACTAAATATAACAGTGGGTTGTATTTGTGTGAAATATTACATGCTGAGTGCTTACTAAGGCAGGCACTTACAAAGTAAGAAAGGCTCCCTGCACTGACCCTTCCGAGTGGGAACATAACAGGCTTAGAAACTATTGCTAGCATACATAATTTGGCATGGTTTACGTCTTTATTTGATTATTTATCGAGGACAAAGGAGTATAAAATACGCTGTTGCACAATCCTTGGAAGGCCCATGACATTTTATAAGGACAGAAGCCTGGGACTGGTGTTAAGCAGCGAGATCAAGAACAATGAGAAGCCATGGGCAGAGCAAGTCTAAGGGAAAGAAAGAGCCCCTCAGTGGGAGGCTCAGGAGAAGGCGATGGCAGATGCTAGTCGGGCCCTCTAATTGAGACAGAATCCAATTAGGCACTGTGCGTGGGAATCACAAAGAAAGCGGAATGTGGGAGCACTGGGCCATCTGGGCCATATGCTGAAATGCTCCACCATCAATATGCACTTAAGAATATATTTAAGGACTCTCACAGCTTTTTTCTTTGAGTGGTTGGTTCCTTTTTTGTTTTGTTTTGTTGGTTTGTTTTTTGGTTTTGGGGTTTTTTTTTAAGTTTGGAGGCAATACCTAAAAATTTTCTAATGTCAGGGAATAAGCCTACAGGAGTGGGGACATCTTGGAATCAGGAGCCACCTCTCCACCCTGGGGCTGGCCACTGTTTCCCTACCCTCCTTCACAATTCCTGACGAGCAGCTGGTGCGGGTCAAAGAATGACTGGGTTCCTTCCTGCCCCTCGCAGGCGCGCACACACTCCATATTTGGTCATACCTGCACCAAGTTTGGGAGCTGGCCCGGAAGGGGTCCCAAAACCCTGTCCCCAGCGGGCCATCACACGGTCACCACCGGTACCAGTGCAGAGCTGGGGAGCGCGGGGTTCGGCCCCCTGCTCCGGGGCGCACGGCTGGCTCCCGGGCGACCTCCCCAGGAAGAACCGCATTCCGGAAGCCTTTGTCTCCGAGAGTCTCGCGCCAGCGCCGCCTGCCCGCGCTCCCCGGCTGTCGGTGTGCCCCCGGCGCGCCCCGAGAGCGAGCGCCCAAACCGAGAGACGCAAACGGACCCAGCCCGGGGCTCCCGGAGTCGCTGGTGTCCCCTCACTACCACCCACGCCGCACACAGAATCGGGAGCGTACAGATCCGCACCCGCCGCCGGCGCCGCAGAGTCCACTGCCCTGAGGCCACCAGATTCCTCGGGGAAACCTGTTCCCTCACTCCCAGCCCGTCCCCGCTCAGCTCTGCGGAACTGGCTCCCCAAGCGCAAAGCGGACACGTTGCTCCGCGGTAAAAATCTTTAAACGCTGCGGATCTCCCTGCCCTGTCCGCCCCCGGGCGGCAAAACGTCACGTGAGCCGAGGGCGGAAGTCTGCTGCGGAGTTGGGGGGCGCAGGGGCGCGCCCACCCGGTCCCCCGCACCCGCTCAGCCCAAGGCCAGTTATACCCTCCAGGCGTCTTAGCCCCCTCCCGGTCCCGGCTCTCCACCCGCAGCCCACGATGCCCCCGGTTGCTTGGCCTCCACCGGCTACCCCCGTCCATCCTTCATACCTACCTGGCCACATCTTCCCAGGGCAATCACTCACCTCTCCGCCTCCTTTTCTTTTCCGAGAAAACTGGGGCTGCGTCGGTGCGGGCTGGTTATCTTCTTCAACGCACTGGGGAGGAAGAAGCTGAGGAAGGAAGTGACTGAGGCAGAAAAGAGAGGCTGGTGTGCAGGAGGAGGAAGGCTAGCGGGGGGAGGGGGGGAGAGTTTCGGTGCTCAGGAATGCGGCCGCCCACACTCCCAGGGACAAGCCTATGAGGAGGAAACTCAAGAGAGGAGATGCCCGAGACGGGGGCAGACTCCAGACAGGTGGCGGAGCGCTGGAGGCTTCTAGGAAAATGCGCCCAGAGCTTCGATTACCGCCGCCTTTCGCTCGGAGCCACGGGTCCTCAACCCCAGCATCTGATCCTGGTCGTTGACTTCCTGCCAGGATCTCTCTCCTAACTTAGGAAACAAAGCGTCCCCAGCGTGCTGAATGCTGAGGTCTCCTAGGAGGAACGTAAGCCAGGAGCAGGGGCCTTCAGAAAGCTACAGACGTGACAACAGGATGGTCAGTTTTGCAAAAGAAAATTCATGTTTGAAAACCAATTTGTTCTACTGCGAAGAAACTTTACTTGGACAAAGCTAATTATTGGTCCCGGTCAATATAGATTTCTTCCCCTCTTTATTATTTCCTACACGTAACCGCATAATTCAATCATTTTATTCATGCATCCTTTATTTTAGTAACTTGTTTTAATCAGTGTGTGTTTGTGTATGTGTGTGACATGTTTGCTGTACCTGGTGTCCCTTCAAAAAGGAAACCGAGACCCTTCTGAGAGAACTGACCCAAACTATTCTTAGGACAAAGGTTGCACAGATAACTGCCCCCAAATTTCTTCCCCCGCCCCGCCCCACCATAGCTGATTGGATTAAGAGTGGTCATGTGACCCAAGAGACACAGTCCATAAACTGGCCATCACCCTAAGAGGTGACCTGGAACAAACAATTCTCACCAAACCGTGAGGATCATTAGATAAGCCAATCGGATTCTCCCTTGGAAATGGAAAGGGGAGAATACAGAGAATGAGCTATCTGACAGGAAGGCTGAAGCTGAGAGGGCTTGAGGCAGAAGTAGAGAAAATGGGCCACCACAAAGCAAACACCGGAGTAAGCAAAAACCAAAGATGAAGTAGAAGGTGGATGGGGGTGGAAGTGGTAGAAGTGCCTCTATGGGAAGCTGAGACCCAGTGGTATATTAAGAACAACAAAGACCTGCTCCTCAGGAAGATATGAGTATCCAGGTCCCTAGGGCTGCACTGGATCCCGCCACTTCCCAAAGAGCGTTCTAGTTACCCTTTCACAATAAACACCTATGACTTTGGGTGTGACTTCGAATGAGTCTCTGTTCCCTACCACCAAAAGATTACTCTTCAACAAAGGTCTGATTGTCAAGGTTTCTCATGTTACATGAAGTTTAAGGTGATCCCACCATCCGTTTGAGGACTAATTTTTTCTCACTAAAAGAAAGCTGAGAGTATTTTATATCTTTCAAAGTCTACATAATGCAAAAATTATAATTCAAGAAACGATCATATTTAGCAATTCTCTAAGCAGGACCTGGCTACTTTGGTTTGTGGCAGTGACCACAATTCTTCATTCGGATAATATCCAGTGAAATGAATAATCAATTTGTAGTTGCACCACTTCTTTATAACTAGGTAGCGTTTCATAGTACTTTGCCAATGGGGAGAAAACAAAAGAGAGAGAGAGAGAGAGGGAGAAATCGATTACTTTTAGCAAGTAAAAGTCCCTGTTACTATAAAAATGGATTCACTCTTTTAAAATACTTTGTTTATACATGTTGCACTAAGCATAACATAAACTTCATGTAATCTACAAAGAATTACAATTCAAGAAAGTTGTTTAGAGTAAAAGAAATATCAAATTCTCGCCAAGTAATATTTTTCATACCTAATTCCTACTCTTTCAGTTTCCATGCAGATTTTTGCCATTATCTTTTCTTGTTCTTTTACCAATATTATCATCATGTAGCTAAGCGATGTGGAATTTTAACCTAAAAAACAGAAAATAAAGTTTAACAGTTAAGAAGTACTTATTAACTATCAAGCATGCACTGGCAACAATGTGCCCAAACTGGAGGGTACAAAGTAGCCTAAAGCATGATCTTTGTCAAAAAGAACTTTCAGCGATGTACATATAAAATTTTAATTTGTCAAAAAGAACTTTCAGGGCTTCCCTGGTGGCACAGTCGTTGAGAGTCCGCCTGCCGATGCAGGGGACATGGGTTCGGGCCCCGGTCCAGGAAGATCCCACATGCCGCGGAGCAGCTGGGCCCGTGAGCCATGGCTGCTGAGCCTGTGCGTCTGGAGCCTGTGCTCCGCAACGGGAGAGGCCACAACAGTGAGAGGCCTGAGTACCGCAAAAAAAAAAAAAAAAAAAAAAAAAAAAAGTGAAATTAATTTTAATAATATGGTTTTATATAATGTTTTCTTTAACCCGGTATATCTAAAATACTATCATTACAACTTGTAGTGAATATTTTAAAATTATTAATTAGATATTATAAACTTTGTTTTGGACTAAATCTTCAAAGTTATTGTGTATTTTACTCTTAGAGTGCATGTCAGATGCTCAATAACTTTATATGGTTAATGACTACTGTATTGGCTGGTGTAGTTACAGATAATTCCAGAATAGAGCATGACATATAGGCTAATAAATTCACTTAAGAAATTACATGTTCCTAGAATGAGGAAAATAATAACACTATATTTAAAGGTTCATTTTTAAAAATGTAATTGTCTCTCTTGTAATGAATAGAAAAAAATCTTTGTAAAGGATCTTCAGGACAGCCATTCTATCCTGAGTATATACCAATAGAAAAGGTACCTAGATCCACCAAGAGACATGTACAAAATATTCACTGAGTATTCATGGCAGCACTATTTATAATATTTCTAAACTAGAGCCACCCAGATGCCCAGTAACATTAGAATGGATTAATAAATTGTAGCATATTCAAAAAATGGAAATTACCCACCAAGGAGAATGAACAACCAACAACTACATAGAAGGGTATAGTTGAATCTCACAAATACAGTGTGGAGTGAAATAGCCTATTATTCATTTTACATAAAGGTTTAAAAGCAGGCAAAACTAATCAGTGGTATTAGAAGTTAGGATAGTGGTTATCCTTGTTGGGTGGTGGGGGATAGTAATTGAGATGGGGCATGAGGGGGGCCCTATGGGGTGCTGACTATATGCTTCTTGATCTGTCTACTGGTTACGCACGTGTTTGACTCTTCAACAAGCTGGCCAATTAAGATAAATTTTTTCTTCCTGTGGCTATGTTCTTTTTATTAACATTTTCTTAAAAATAAAGAAGAGAGGATCTTGACCAAACAAGGCTTATTCCAGGAATATAAGGATTATTCAACAATATTAGGAAACTTTATAATTCCCTATGGCCAATAGTCTCTAATTTTTATCTTATTCTTTAAATGAGGTTTATCATTTGGATCTATCGTTCTAGTTCAGACTGTCGTCACCTTGTGCTCGTGTTAATGTTGGTTATTATGGTAATAATAATGATTATTGCATATCTTGGGCACTAATTTTGGATCCAAGTACAGTACTGCTTGAGTGCTTTGGGTGATATAAAGAAGTAAAAGTAAAATCTGTGCCCTTGAGAAATAATGGAAAAAGAATTATATACCATGAGTGAGTGAACTTTATTTGAGGAATGCAAAGTTGGTTCAACAAATGGAAAGTAATCGATGTAATGCACTATATTAATAGAATAAAGGGAAAAGTCCATATCATCATCTCAACAGATGCAGAAAAAGCATTTGACAAAATCCAATACCATGTCATGATTAAAGACACTCAACAAACTAGGAATAGAAGGGATTTTCTCCAACCTAACAACAAGCACACACAAAAAACTCATAGCTAACACCACACTCAATGATGAAAGACTGAAAGCATTCCCCCTAAGATCAGGAACAAGACAAGGATGTCTGCTAAGGAATACACAAAAAAAGCTAGCAGAATCAATAACCCAGTTCAGCGAGGTTGCAGTAAATAATATCAGTATACAAAAATCAGTTATATTTCTGTTTTTTCTATATACTAGGAATGAACAATCTGAAATTGAAACTAAGAAAACAATTCTATTTACAACAAGATCAAAAGAATAAAATACTTAGGAATAAGTTTAACTAAAGAGGTGCATACACTTGTACAAAATAGTATTGAAAGAAAAAAAATTTTAAACCCAAATAAATGGAAAGACATCCTACATTCATAGACTGGAAGGCTTAATATTGTGTAGATGGCAATACTCCATCAAATCATCGACAGATTCAATGCAGTACCTATCAAATTTCTAACATCGTTTTTGCAGAAATTGACAAACCGATCCTAAAATTCATATGGAAATGAAAGGGATTCAGAATAGCCAAAATAATCTTGAAAAGGAGAATAAAGTTGGAGTATTCATATTCCCTGATTTCAAAGCTTACTACAAAGCTACAGTAAATGGTGCTAGCATAAGGATAGACATATAGAAAATGGAATAGAATTGACAGTCCAGTAATAAACCCACTCATCTATGGTCAATTGATTTTTGACAAGAGAGCCAAGGCTATTCAATGGGGAGAGGATGGTTTTTTGTCTGTTTGTTTTTTGGCCACGCCGTGCAGCATGTGGGATCTTAGTTCCTTGACCAGGGATCAAACCCATGCTCCCTATAGTGGAACCTTGGAGTCTCAAGCACTGGACCACCAGGGAAGTCCCAAGAATGATATTTTTAACAAATGGTGCTGGGACACTGGTTAACCACAGGAAAATAGCTAACTGGATCCCTATCTCACACCATACACAAAAACTTAAAATGGATCAAAGACTTAAATGTAAGAGCAGAAACTATAAAACTCTTAGAAGAAGACATAAGTGTAAATCTTTATCATCTTGGACTAAGTAACATTTTCTTAGATGTGACACCAAAAGCACAAGCAATCAAAGAAAAAATAAACTGGGTTTCACCAAAATTAAAATGTCAGTGCTTTAAAGGACACCATCCAGAAAGTGAAAAGTAACCCACAGAATGGAAGAAGTTTTTTGCAAATCATGTCTGACAAAGATCTCATGTCCAGAAAATGTAAAGAACTCTTACAACTCAACTATGAAAAGACTAATAATCTAATTTAAAACTGGGCAAAGAATTTGAATAGATATTTCTCTAAAGGAGATATACAAATGGCCAATAAGCACAAGAAAAGATGCTCCACATCATTTGTCACCAGGGAAATGCAAATCAAAAACAGTAAAATACCACTTCACACCCAGTAGGATGGCTATAATTTTAAAAAAAGGAAAATAACAAGTGTTAGTGAGGATGCAGGGAAAACAACCCTCAGACAATGCTGGTGCGAGTGTAAAATGAATGGTGCATCCTTTGCGGAAAACAGTTTAGCAGTTCCTCAAAAAATTAAAAATATATTTTAAATTCCTTGACTCAGCATTCTACTCCTAGTCCTATAGACAGGAGTTGTATGTCCAGAGCAGACAAATCCACAGCAAAAAGCAAATGGATTATTGGTGGCTAGATACTAGGGAGAGGAAGGAAAGAGGGCTAATGAGCATGGCGTTCCTTTTTAGTGATGAAAAATACTCTGGAATTAGATAATGAAGAAGATCACACAATCATGTGAATACACTAAAAACCTCTGAATTGTGCAATTTAAAATGGCAAATTTAATGGTATGTGAATTATATTTCAATTAAAAAAATTTTTGAAAAAGAGACAATGGAAAGACAAGACTAATAAACAATTAATAATTTAAAAACAAACCAGGGAATTCCCTGGCGGTCCAATGGTTAGGACTCCACGCTTCCATTGCAGGGGGTACATGTTCAATCCCTGGTCGGGGAACTAAGATCCTGCAAGCCGCAAGGCACAGCCAAAAAACAAAACAAAACAAAACAAAAAAGAGAACAAATGAAGATGCTTTGGCTGAAAAAAAACTGTTGCACAAAAGGGTTGATAGACTGCCCTGGAAAGATGCTGCCTTTTCCCATTGCTCATTTATCCATTCATTCATTCATTCAACAAATATTTATTGAAAACCGTTATGGGCTAAGATTTACATGTCTCTTTCTCAACAAGCGGTCAAAGAGAACAAACTTCCCATGTGAAAGAGAACCATTCTTTGTCAACTGAAGGACAGGACTTTTCTAAACTGGTTTATTAGACAGTATATATCACCATTATTTCCAGGACTTATATTAAGATATTTTTCTTATTTTATTTTTTTCTCCCTTCCTCCATATCTTTCTTTCTTTCTTTTTTCTCTTCTCTTCTCTAGCATGCAAATTAGAAACAATGGAGTTCAACAAAGCTCAGGTAGTATGTCCATCACTCATCTGAAGTGATTTATTCCCTCTTTCCCTCCTCCGCCCCCCTTTTCCTCCCCTCCCCCACCTTCACTACAGAGTTTCTAGTCTCCACCCCAACATAACTTCGGGTTGCACAAGGCTTTGAGAGTCCAAGGCACAGGCTCCAGCGCCAACCCTTCTTGCTCAGCTCACCACTACCAAATGCATGCAGGCTTTCAGTATGTCAATTCCAGATTCTTGAAAGAGAAAATCCAGTTGGGCCAGTTTGGATCGATTATTATCCCAGAATTCAATCTGCTGTGTCCAATACATAGGATTGCCCTTTCTCTACAAAGGAGGTGTGGGAGATGAATCAGCCCATAATGTCTACCATAGACAATAGAAACTCTATAGTACAATAAAAATAAAGCCTTGTACGGTAAGTAACTACTAAACCCCTATAGATAGTTTCATTTTTATTTAAATTAATTGAAATGAAATAGCATTAAAACTTCAGATCCTTAGTCAAGGTAGACTCAATTCAAATCTCAATTGCTACAAGTGGTTAATGGCTACTGTATTGGACAACACAGAATATTTCTATTTCCTCAGAAAGTTGTTTTGGACAGAGCTGTTAGAGGTGGTTAAAAAAAATCAACAAAATCTGGAAAATTATTAAGAACCTTAATAAGATAACTACTATTTAGTTTTTGCATTTCTTCCCCCACTCCCAACCCACCAACCAAAAAAATTTACAGATCACCTCTGTTCTAGTCCCCCTACTTTTCTGACAAGCAATCTAAATTCTTACCCGAACGAGGGGCTGAATGCTACATGCAAAGAGTAGCCACGCAGGCAGCTGTGATGATCACAGGGGAGACAGGTATCAAAGTGGGCACCAAGAAATACAATTTCTAGTCCAAATATCCAAGCTGTTGTCTGGGGGTGACAGAAGGCCTGGAGTGGAAGGGGTTAATGCCACAGAGCATGACAGTTCGAGTTAATCAGGCTACACATTAGAATCACCTGCTAACCTCTAAGACCCAGTGCCCAGGACCCACCAAAACCAATTAAATCATAATCTCTGGGACATCTGCGTTTTAAGGTCCCAAAGTAATTCTAATGTGCAGTCGAGGTTAAGAACCACCGGTTTGGACAAGCTTTGAAGCCAGCTGCCCGGGAAAGCTTGGGGCAGCACTTGCTCTAAGGAATTCCAAGGGACTTCTGCTGCTTTTCAGCTACGATAGTTCATTGATGTCTTCTTATCCCGCAGCATATAAAGGGTCTGCTCTGGTCTCTGCCCAGGCTCCCTCAGTCATGGTGTCTCTGGTAGGGACACTTTCCCAGGATGAGCAGAGGACAGTCTGATCCCTAGGCAAGGTAGGGACCCAGCAACATTATCAGATTTGAGGAGTGCTTAGGAAAGTCTCTTTTCCCCCAAATAGCTCCTCTACTATCATAACTTATGCCTGAAATTTCAATCCGTATAGATTGCTTTAAAACAGACATTACAAATTCAAATGCTTTTAGAGACAGGCAAATAATAAATGACAGCTGCAGGAATGTTTACCCAATGTTGCTAACTCTTACCATTTTTCAAGAGATGACAGAAATCTGGATTTGTAAAAATATATATACATATATCTCCCATTTTTAAAAAAATGAGGCAATTCATTGAAATGCTTTTAACAGACTGTCCAGGCAAAATGAAACTTGTCTGCAGGATGGAAAAGTCCCTTTCCAAAATGCAAATGTCCCTAGAAGTGGCCAACAGACGATTTCCTCTTTCTCAGGTCTCTGTAGGAGCATTTGTCTCTTTCTACAATCCTGATAAATCCTCTGCTTTATTCACAATTCTTTCCCTCAATTCTGCTGCTTGCTGAGCTTCTGTTTTCTCTTTTTCTTGACACATTTCTTCAAAGAACACTTTAAATTTGCTGCTTCTAGCCCTCACCACCCGCTATGTATTTCACTACTTATAATATGGCTTTTGCCTTCACCTTTTTGCTAAAAGTATTCTCTCTAGTCTAAGGTCACTAATGACTCACGATTGGCAGACACATTTACCTGTCCCCAGCTCTCGTTGCCCTGCAGCTCTCCATAGCACTTGGCATTGTCACCCATCCCCTTAGTCATGATCATTACACAGTAAGGGAGAGTAAGTGGCTCTAGGCTGCTGGAGATCAGAAAGAAGTGGGATCCTCAGAGTGGATCTGAGGGTGCAAACAGGAGGCAGGGGAATGCAGGCAATAGGGTCCACTACAGTTTCCTGGGAGAAAAGTGATATGCTAAGGCTGAGTTCAAAAGAAGCACGTCTAAAGCAGTCCAGAGTTGGAGTTCTGATCTGGAAGTTTCAGGTCCAAGAGAGAAGATATAAGCCTGTATGCCTAGCACAGAAAACACTAAATAACCGTTTACAGAACAGAAGTGGTCTTCACCACATCCCCTCACTATACTCTGGACCCGATGCAGAAACAGAAGCAGATCTTGCCACTGGGTCCAAGACTGGGGATGGAGGGGAGGAATTACAGCCAGGAGCCAGGGCTCAGGCAGAGGAAATCAGGGGTCAGACCCCGCAGCATGCATACCCTAAAGCTCTCAGCAGAATGTTGGTGAATACTGCCACGCTGATGGGCACCCTCTCCTGCGGAGGGGACTCTGGGAGAAGCTGGAGTCAGACAGCCTCAAGTTCTTTTAATCAGCTGTGGGAGAGGAGTGGGACGACACAAAAACACTCGCATATGTGCACAGAAAGGTTGGGAAGGGACAGAGCAGTTCACCAACGCAGACCCTTTCCTGTATCAAGGATGGATAAAGAGCTACCTCGAGGCTTCTCCCATTGCCATTTCTTCCTTCTCTAAAGTCTCCTGAGACTCTAAACAAAGGAAGAGTTCCCAGCTTGAAACTTGTCACTTTCCCTCTGGTCCATCCTGCCAATTCTTCTCTATACAGAGTTCTCAGATCCCTGAACCCACCCTAGCCTCCCTGGGTCAGAATCTTTAAGGCAGAGAGTTTGTTAGAAATGCAGAATCACAGACTCGCTGTAACAGAGTTGCCATTACATTCAAGTCTGAGATGCCCTGCTCTGGGCTATCCTTCACCTTATTGTCAGGTTAATTTTCTGAGTACAGCTTTAATCATGTCACACCTGTTAAAAAAGAAACAACAGGCCCCAAATGGAGTCACTTGTGCTAAGCCCCACATCAGCAAACCAAGGCTTAATACTTAACTTAATTGCAGTTATAACCTCTCCCAGGAATGTAGTCTTAACTGGTCAGTATAGAACTTTATGGTCAGCTCCAATGAGGTAATCTGCCTCCTTCCATCCCTCATAGGTAAGTTACCTAAGCCTGAAACAATCCACTCTTTTCCCCCTTCTGCCTATAAAAGCCTTCCATTTTGTACAACTCCGTGGAGCTCCTTTCTACTTGCTAGATGGGATGATACCTGATTCATGAATCATTCAATAAATCATTCAGTGAAACCAATTAGATCTTTAAAATTTACTCAGTTGAATTTTGTTATTTTTCACACACCCTTGCTCAAAATCTTCAGGGTTTCCTCATGGTCCATTAAATATATACTTTTTACCATGCCTTTTAAAACCTTCTACAACCCCTACTACCTTTCAGATTCCTGACCCCCCAAAACCATCTGTGAAAACGATGAGTCAGTCAAATTGAACTCCATCCTCTTCCTTCACCTGGTCCAGAGTATGGAGAAGAGGTGGAGATCAGTTTTGTTCTGTAAAAGTTTAGTTAGCACTTTCTGTGTGCTCGGCATACAACCTGTACCTTCTTTCTCCTGGGCCCGAAATCACAAAATCCTCACTTTCTTTTTTTTTTTTTTTAAATTTTATTTTATTTATTTTTTATACAGCAGGTTTTTATTATTTATCTATTTTATACATATTAATGTATATATGTCAATCCCTATCTCCCAATTCATCCCACCACCACCCACCCCCCTGCCACTTTCCCCCCTTAGTGTCCATACTTTTGTTCTCTACATCTGTGTCTCTATTTCTGCCCTGCAAACTGGTTCATCTCTACCAACCAAATCCCCACTTTCTTGCCTTTGCCTTATTTTCCTCTGCCTGATGAGTCCTTCTTTCCCGTCATGTCTTTGCCTACTGAAATCCAAGGCCAAAGCCGAATGCCGGCTCTTTCACCAAGCCCCACGTGTTACCTACAAGGCAGAGGTTACCCAGGCACCCAGTGTGGCTCCAGTCCTGTCTGTGTATGTCCTTAGGAAAGGTATTAACCTCTACAAGTCTAAGTTTTCTAATCTAAAAATTAGTGATCCTAAAACCTACTGGCAGGGTTGTTGTAATGAGTAAATAAAATCGGGTCTCTCTTTTTTAAAAAAATACATTTATTTTATTTATTTATTTTTGGCTGCATTGGGTCTTCATTGCTGAGTGTGAGCTCTCTCTAGTTGCGGCGAGTGGGGGCTACTCTTCCTTGCAGTGCGCGGGCTTCTCATTGGAGTGGCTTCTCTTGTTGTGGAGCACGGCCTCTAGGCATGGGGGCTTCAGTAGTTGTAGCACGTGGACTCAGTAGTTGTGGCTCAAGGGCTCTAGAGCGCAGGCTCAGTAGTTGTAGCGTATGGGCTTAGTTGCTCCGTGGCATGTGGGATCTTCCCGGACTCTGGCTCGAACCCGTGTTCCCTGCATTGGCAGGCAGATTCTTTTTTTTTTTTTTTTTTTTTTTTTTTGCGGGACGCAGGCCTCTCACTGTTGTGGCCTCTCCCGTTGCGGAGCACAGGCTCTGGACGCGCAGGCTCAGCGGCCATGGCTCACAGGCCCAGCCACTCTGCGGCATGTGGGATCTTCCCAGACCGGGGCACGAACCCGTGTCCCCTGCATCGGCAGGCGGACTCTCAACCATCTGCGCCGCCAGGGAAGCCCGGCAGCCAGATTCTTAACCACTGCGCCACCAGGGAAGCCCCAAATTGGGTGTCTTTTTGAAGCAACCTTCCTCTTTGCAAAAAAACTTGGGAAATGAATTAATATAGCAACGTGCCCAGCCCTGCGTCTTCTCCTTCATTCCATTCCTCTCTGTCCCCAATGTGTCATATGCCTCTCTTGGGAGTCCTCCAGCACTTTGGACATCTTCTAGGACAGTTATATCATGTCACCTTATGAAATGCAAATATCACCATCATCTTTGAAATCTAACAAAATTAATTCAAGTTTCCTACTTTAATCCTCTAGGAAGTCCAATGCTCTTCTATTTTTGCAATTCTCAGGATGTATGTTCTGCTTTCCACTGGTTCTGAGTTCTCTAATCCTAATTACATCGCACACTTCGTGAATGTTTAGCCATTCTACCTGAAGCAGACGTGGAAAAGCTTCGTTTCTTTATTCACCCTTCACACTAACTCCTTCCCCACTCCTCCCCAAAACTAACCTTTGGCATTTGTGATGAATGTCAGGCTTAACCAAAGGTTTAAGGGTGAAGGCAAGGTACATTACAGCGAAGCAAGCAGTTTATAATGGAATACGAAAGTCTCGTTTACAGGTTCCCTCACGGCCCTGCCTCTGGAATTGCTCGCTGGCCCCCCTCCCCATAGCTCCAGCCTCCCCATCTGCTGCCGGGGCTGTCGTCACATCTCCCAGCTGCTTCCTAAGGCCCTTCTCCGGCCCCAAAACCTCTAGTTCGCTTCCTATTGTGCAGAGCAGTTTAGCTTTCCGGTCCAAACTCCAAAGTCTCATTAATGTGCTCTGCTGAAAAAAACCCTTCCTCTCTGACCCTTGAACAGCTTGGAAGACCTGGCAGAAGCTTTAGAATTTGCCTTTTTCTTCTTTTTTCTTTTTCTTTTTTTTTCTCTCTCTACCACTTACTAATCCCTATGAGTGAAAGTAAGTCTACAGCCATTTGTTTTCTCAGTGATGTGAGTAACAACAACTCTCTCAGGGAGGCAAAAGTTGCTACGGTATATTGTTCTGAATAATACATTTATGTAAATCTGTATGGAACTTGTGCCATAGTCATTTCCTCTTAGTAGACTCTAAAGCTCTTGAGGGTGGACAGTGTCTTATTCATTTTGTATCCTTTGCAAAGCTTGGCACCGCGCCTGGCAGGGAGCGGGCACTCAACAATTGTTTAGTTGAATGGACTTAAAGGTTGACTTTCTAACCTCTTGACTCCTCTCAGGGCTATTAAAATGAGAGATTAGATGTGTACACCAAATACCTTAGTCACTGTAGACTGAATATCTTTTTCGCCTTCACCAAAATTTAAACAAGTTTCTAGGGAAGAGGTAATATAAAAAAAAAATTAGTATGTAGTGAATACATATAATTACCAGCATTTATATTCTATTTCCATTGCCTTTTTAATGTGAGATTAATGCACCTCCACCGTCAGTATCAATGCCTCTGGACCATATTCAATTGAAATAAGCCACTAAAACATGCAAAAGTTAATTGAATGCATTTTTAATGGGATAGCGTGACAAGCAATCACGACAATGAAAGTTTCATTGATATCATTTCCAACGTGATGTGAATCTTTAAAATTATTTATTTATTTATTTATTTTTATTGAAGTATAGTTGATTTACAACATTATATTAGTTTCAGGTGTACAACATAGTGATTCAGTATTTTATAGATTACACTCCATTTAAAGTTATTACAAAATGATGGGCTACATTTCCCTGTGCTGCACAGTATATCCTTGTTGCTTATTTATACATATACATTTTATTTTATACATAGTAGTTTGTACCCTTTAATCCCTTACCCCTCTTGCCCCTCCCCCCTTCCCTCTCCCCACTGGTAACCACTAGTTTGTTCTCTACATCCGTCTGTTTCTGGTTTTTTTTGCATATATTAATTTGTTTTATTTTTTAGATTCCACATACGAGTGATAACGTAGAGTATTTGTCTTTCTCTGTTTGACTTATTTCACTGAGCGTAATACCCTCTAGGTCCATCCGCATTGTTGCAGATGGCAGAATTTCATTCTTTTTTCTCTCTTTTTTTTTGGCTGCGTTGGGTGTTTGTTGCTGTGCACGGGCTTTCTCTAGTTGTGGCGAGCAAGGGCTACTCTTTGTTGTGGTGCGTGGGCTTCTCATTGCAGTGGCTTCTCTTGTTGTGGAGCACAGGCTCTAAGCATGCGGGCTTCAGTAGTTGCGGCACATGGGCCCTAGAGCACGTGGGCTTCAGTAGTTGTGGCACGTGGGCTCAGTAGTTGTGGCACGTGGGCTTAGTTGCTCCACAGCATGTGGGATCCTCCTGGACCAGGGCTCGAACCCGTGTGCCCTGCATTGGCAGATGGATCCTTAACCACTGCACCACCAGGGAAGTCCCTCATTCTTTTTTTTGACTGAGTAATATTCCATTGTATATCTATACTACATCTTCTTTACCCATTCATCTGTTGATGGACACTTAGGTTGCTCCCGTATCTTGGCTAACATGATGTGAATTTTAAATATTATTAATTGCATGTAAAATTCTTTATTAAAGCTACCTGTTAACTATCAGTTATCAGTATGTATTCACAGTACATATTTTTAACTCCTCAGAGAAAGAGAGGAGAAACGTAGTTTGATGTTTTGTCAACATAAATTGAAAAGATCTATCTACAAGAGTAAATATTTAAGTCTTTTTGGTAGTTGTTCTATATGTTTAATTAAGGGATAAAAACAACAAAAATTTGCTGGGAAGGCACATATACCACATTTTCTTCTTTCTTGGTCTTAACAGTTGGGGGAATTCCCTGGGGTCCAGTGGTTAGGGCTCTGTGCTTCCATTACAGGGGGCACAGTTTTGATCCCTGGTCAGAGAACTAAGATCCCACAAGCAGTGCAGTGCAGCCAAAAGAAAAACTATTTGGAATGTTCTAAATAAACCATAAGAATTCTTTGATAAATGGAGATTTTTTCTTCTAGAATTAATTCCAATCTTTTCATTGATTTCTTAGGAACTCAGAACATGGTTTTTATTGCCACAGATTTCCTTAAAATAGCTAATTAGTTCCATGGGCTTACAAAGTCTGATTGAGTTTGATAGGTTATGTCACTCAAACACTTAGATTTTAATTTAAAAATTCAAAATCCCGATGTGTCTACATGGGTTTCTCGTTTGAATAGTTAGGTGGCTTCAGGGTGCTCCTCCAGCTATGCCACATAGCAGGAAGAATGGCTAATAGTAACCAAGTATGTAGAAGATTGTCTTTGAAACATCAGTATTATTACACAGTAAGGAGTGCCACTGTACAAAAAGTTAGCTTAGTTATCCACCTAGGGGCATCCACAGTTTACAAATGGATTGCTGTATTTGCAAAATCAGATTGGTTTTCACAAAGCAGCTTTAATAATCACAGAAATAAAGACAAAACAATGGGGATTATCCTAGAGGTTATCTAATTCCTGGCACATTGATAGGAATTCAAAGCTTATGAGAGAAAAGAAAGATGAGTGGTAATGTTATAGTCATGCAAGACTTTAATACTAATATTTTGTCAGTTCAAACAGTTATTTTTGTCATTGGTAATTATAACCATTAAACAAACATTTATTAAATATTTATTTTTAAATATATATATATATTAAAAAAAAAGTATTTATCTGGTACCGACTATGAATTGATAGGTTGCTCTTTCCCCTAACAGGGTTTTTTGGTCTGATATCTAGAACCATTTCCTCTGTTGGGGAAATACCTACAAGATAATTCTTGAGCTGAGATTGTATAAGTCCCTTATCAAATGCTCTCTTTCAGTACTTTGCAATGATCTTCAGAAGCTTCTGTTTGTAGCTGTTTTTCTGTCCCCCCATGAGTACAGAGGCTCTTATAGCTTGCTCAATGTAGCTTTTATTTTCAACTATTATTTTCAAACCAATTAAAAGTAGAGAGGCCTTACGTACACATGGGGTAGGCAGCCATCCCCGTGGTGAAATTTGAGATTAGAAAGCATAATGGTCGCCATACTATGTTTCAAAGCACCTACTTGTATTCCACAGGCAAAGCACTAGAATTCGGCCATATTAGGAAGGCCACTTTCTCAACAGTGAGGCATCAGCATTACCTTGTGATGATTCTTGTTTTCAGTTACTGTTAGTCTGCTTTTTAATTATCGTAAGTGTATTATTAAGTATGATTATGATTCATTATAAATGACTTTTAATTAAGTACATCATTGTTAATTTAGTGTGTATCATTATATCTTTGCATCAGTTTTATTTCAGGTTCATAATTTTCTAATAAGCCACTGCCAAACGACATGTACTTCTGAAAACACCCCAAATGTGCTGTGTGGTAACATTTAATTCATTATATGCACCCAGTGAATCTACACTATTTAAATAACTTTCATAACACTAAGTTAAGTATAATAATTTACTCTGTTATTTTCTAATTTATATATTATTGTCTTAGGATATATGTTATATGCCTGTTTTTATGCCTCATAAAGTAAACTAAATGTTTCAAGCTAGATGTTTACTGTAGCTTTTTTATTCTCTCCAAATTTTTATTATCAAACAGTTCTGGGACTTCCCTGATGGTACAGTGGTATAAAATCCACCTTCTAAGGCTGGGGACGTGGGTTCGATCCCTGGTTGGGGAACTAAGATCCCACATGTCATGGGGCAACTAAGCCCCTGTGCCACAACTACTGAGCTCGCGCGCCTGAACAAGAGAGCCCTCATGCCACAAACTACAGAGTCCATGAGCCCTGGAGCCTGAGCACCACAACTGGAGAAGAGAAAACCCACACGCCACAACTAGAGTGAAGCCCATGCGCTGCAACTAAGACCCAACACAGCCAAAAAGGGAAATAAATAATTAAAAAATTTTTTAAATAAAAGTTCTTTTTTCACTGGGAAAAAATTAGTCCAGTGAAGCTGTGCACTCATACAACAGTGGGGAAAACATTAAAGCACAGACTTTGGGGCCCAACATGCCGTGGATGGAATCCCACCACTATCACTTCATGTGTGTGGACTCCATCTCTCTAAGACTTAGATCCTTCATACGTAAAATAGGAATAACAACACTTTCTTTGTAGAATAATTGTAAGGCTTACCTAGCCCAAAGCAATCATTCAATGAATAGTAATTATTATTATTATGTATGTACAATGGGAGTAAATGATGGAGTTTGTCTTTCCAGGCCTTGGGAGGCAGATGTGGTCAGAGAATTAAAATCCCACGAGCAGCGCAGTGGGATAAAGCCAGGCAGACTCTTCTGGAATTGATGGGCAGAATCTGTGTGTTACAGCTTAGTTTCAAGATAAGAAAGTGGGTACCATGTCCCTTTTGCTGACTTGCATTTTGTAGGGACCCAGGAAGCTGAAAGAAATTGCCGTGATATCCCAGCAGGAACTTCTGATCTTGCACAGATATGGTAACGCAATTTTCTATTTAGCTTTAAATAAGTTAATCTGTAATTTAACCTTGTGTGGGTGATGGAAACCCCCTTCCCATCGGTTGGATGAGACATTTCAGGATATGCAAAGGGTTCCTTTCAAACCATACCAGGTGCTCAAAGGGACAAGTAAAGGTGTGTCTTATGCCCACAGATCTGAGCTCTCATAGTCACCTGATGCAGCGGCTTACCCAGGGCCTGGTTTTAGAGCAGAATACAAGTTCTTTCCACCTTTAGAACAGAATTGAAGGTCTTTTTCTGAAACTGCCAGAACGCTACTATGGTTCAGGAAACACATTTGTGTGATACCTCAAAGGAACCTAATAGGAGGACCTTACAGGTAAGCTTAGCTGGAAACAGGGCCATGGTAACAGTAACCCGGACTTTGTCCTAAGGCTCAGAAACAGGGTCTGAATCTCTCCCTTCCATTTAGTGAGGGGAGAACATAGCCTGATTAGGGCACTGGTCAAGGGGCAGGAGTTGACCAGGGCTCCATGTAGGGCAGGAGACACAGAGGCTGTAGGAGCAGGAAAATTGAGCTCTCCTTGAAGGAAATTCAAAATCATGCACGATAGCCAAATTCCAAAGAACCAAAAGTATTAGGAGCACCAAATCTGGGGTCTAGTATGAAGGTCGAGTTCAGAAAAAAGGCAGAATATAAGCAAGGTGGAATCGAATGTAGTAGAGGGCTGGATAAAGGGAAAGAAAGAAATGTTTTTTCCTGAATTTTCTTCTAGAATTGACATTGATAGTTTTCACGGAATGGCTTGCCATAAGGACTGAAAAGGTGTCAGTGGCAAATGAGTGTGTGGGTGCTCACAGCTCAGATTTCAGTTATTATCTGAGCCCAGGCTGATTTTTAACTTCTTTGGTTCCACCCTTAGCCAAGTATGGGGAACCTCCCCTTTCCCCCCATGCCAACTAAGAGTAGAGCTTTTGCCCTTCTCTCTCAGATGTATGGATATTCCGTGTCTTCACAAGAGCGGAGGGCGGTCTCCTTGGGTAAGCCTGAGTGGGCTCCACTCGCTGGGCAGTACACAGTGCAGACAGAGACAGTTTGCTCCCTGTTCCTAGACGAGGGGCTTTTCCAGTGAAGTCAGGGGTTCTGAGTTTTACGACTATTGGGTCTTCAGACAGCACCCCTCTTGGTAGTCCTTCCAGCTCACCCTGCTTCTCTTGAGCAGTGGCCTAAAGCCTTCTAGACTGCTTCTCCAGGATCAACCCACAGGCTCCCAAGGGGCCCTCTGTAAGCCCCTTTCGTTGGAAAATCCCTCCTCTCCTACTTCCCTTTTCCCTCAGAAGCGTTATCTCCCTTCATGACGCCTTCTTCTCCTGTGGTGTTTTCACAATAGACCTTGACAAGTTAGAAAGTAATTTGTTAATTAAAAGCTGAAAATTTTGCTCTCCTTGAGAGCAGGGAGAGCTTAACTCCAAATCCTCCCTGGAAGTGGGGTGAAATGTTTGCATTCCATCTTTCCAGTGCAGACAAGCAGGGGAAAACAAAGCATTCATAGAAAACAGCCTGAAATGTCACAAGCTACTGCAAAACATTCACATGAAAGGGGATCAAAGGCCATTAAAGGAGAACCAGACATCCTCAAACTAGGAACAAAGCCAACTTGGGACTCAGAGGTGTTGGGTGAGGGTGGGGAGGTGCATAGATATAATGTACAATACAGGGGACAGAAAAGGAATTGTTAGGTAGTATACACCTGTCTCCTCCACTGGACTATAAAGTCCTCAATGGCAATGATCGTGTTATTCACCTTTCTGTTCTCAGCATCTAGTAGAATTATTAACACTTAGTAGGTGCTCAATAAATATTTGCTTGAAATGAACTAAACTTACCAAACTATTTACATGACAGATATATGTAGGTATGAGCAAAGCCTCCAGGATGTCTTAAAAGTTCCACACATCTCAAACTACTCAAACCTTTAGAGGGTAGAGATATATTGGAACATTAAATGAATGCATATCAATGAAGGTCTGAGAAAAATGAAGAGAAAGACAAATATAAAGGAAATAGGCAGAAGAGTACCTGGATGTAAAATATAAACTAAGTGGTAGTTCTTCTTCCAAAACTCATCACATCAAATAATTTCTTTAAAATAACTCTAGTTAATCTAATTAGACCAGACTTAGAAACACTGAATATTAGTCTTATTTCCAAATAAACCACCTTTTTCTCAAAATGATGATGGCAACAGGGCAGATATTACAAAACAGAAAATGTCAAGTAAATGCTGGGGTCTGGCAGATTCTCTGTAGAGAATCAGGCATCACTCTCCACTAAGGTTCAGCCTGGTCAACACAAGGATTTGTATTGTGGGAATATTCTTGTTATTTTTTTAATCTATTGCCATTAAGACGCTTAACATTAGTTCTACCCACTTAACAAATTTTCAAGTGTATGATATATTATTGTTATGTGTGCAAACTTTGTTGCAGAGCAGAACACTGGAACTTATTCCTCTTGTGTAACTCTTTCATTTTTGTCTCCTTTTTCTCACTGTCTTTCACTTACCTTTGCCTTCAACATCACCTCTAGTTCCATTCTCCATTTTCCCAGCTCCAAAGACGTAACTGGACATGTCCTTGCTTTAATCTTGTTAACTTTCACGTGTTGTTTTCTATCTATCAAATTACTGATCATCCTCCTGCAGTTCTCTCCTAAAGAGAGCAACAACAGGTCAACAGCAAAAAATTACATCGAACTTACTTCTCACCACTCCGGGTCTACGTAGGGAAAATTTCCATATATTCTAGGAGTATTCTGTTTCTCTCTCTTAGACCATGTACTACACTGTATTATAATTACTTGTTTACTCATAGTGAATGTCACCCTCACTGACTTCTTACCTCATTAAAGGCAAGGAATGTTTTCTTGAAATCCTCAAACTGAGCACAGTGCCTGAGATATAGTATGTATTTAATAATTGATGAATGAAGGTTGGGGGAGAGAGAGAAGAAGGAAGCAAAGGAAAAAAAGGAAGGAAGGACGAGGAAAACAGTTAATTTGTTAGTTGGAGAATTCTAGTCATAAAAGAGAAGAATATATATTAAATTTGTGGAAACCAATCATTCATATGCACTCTCACAACAAAATCCCTGTAACTACTCCTCAGCCTGGTCACTTGAAATGACCTGGCTGATTAGGGAGCATATCTTGAGTTGGGGTCAATGGGCCAGCTTAGGCAGCTGTTTGTTTTCTTAAAGTTTCCAAATCCTGCAAATATAACCATCAACAACAAACATGAGGCCAAACTTACCAAACAAAAGCAAATTTCATTTTGGTTACCAGGCAATTTCAGGGAAACTTTTGATTCCTCAGCTGAATTTCTCTATTTTTTTAATTTCTTTTTGTACATATAATGATTAGCTTAATGACTGCTTTCTAGTAAATAATCCTTTGAAAAGTATTCTCTTTGAGTGAATAAACTGGTTTATTGAGTTACTTTGGGAAAATAGTTTTCTGTTCTTAAATCAAAATATTGATCCAGGGAACATGAGCATTGTGAATCCTGGGATCACTGAGACTGAATCTCAGTGAGTTTATCGACTTCCTGTGGGATTGACCTTTATGGGTTTCTTTATTATATGCTACAGAAAGTAGCATACAGTTAATTTTATAGTTCTTAGCTCAAATAAACTTATTTTGGTAAAATTAGCTTTGCTACTATCCAAACAGTACATTTTCACAATGACACAAAAAATTTGTAAGACACTATAAATCTCTTTCAAAATAATCCAATAAAGTAGTTAAACTTATCTTCTGTCTTGAAGCTTAATTGTGTCCTGTCTTTAAAATAGTTACAAAAGGCACATTAAAAAAGATTTATGTAAAAAAAAAAGATTTATGTCAATTTAAAAATCTTAATGCAATGGATACATTTTTGAGGAAAAAAAAAGAGTTATTCAACAAGAAAAAGAAAACCTGAAAAGGCCAATAAGCTAGGCAGAAACTAATAAAGTTGGCAAAGAAACACCACCCAAAAATATCAAGTGGTTTTATAGGTGAATTATTCCCATGGTAAATAGAAAAAAATTATCTAGTAAATTCGGAGACCTAAACATAATCTTGATAGGAAAGTGGCAACAGCACAATGCCAACAACAGAAAGATGTTAGATTGATTGAGTAACAGAGAAATCAAAACTAAAGTAAAGCCCCTGGGAATTCCCTGGCGGTCCAGTGGTTAGGACTCTGGGCTTCCACCACAGGGGGTTCAGGTTCGCTGCCTCGTTGGGGAACTAATATCCCACAAGCCGCAAGGTGCAGCCAAAAAAAAGAAAGATATAAAGTAAAGCCCCTGGTTAGTTGCTTTCATTTTTTGTCATTTATAATATGTATGGTTTAAAAAGGCAAATCATTTTATGTGGCTTATTGATCATAATGAAAAACAGTGGATCCTTCCATCAAAAGGTGGGATATAATTTTCATTTTATTAAATCTGCACTGGCCATCATGACTCACCTATAATCAATAGAATGCATTAAAAAACTGTTGCATAATTTCTGCCTTGATCGCTTGGAATACTTGTTCTTTAAATACTCCCTCCATAAACCCAGCCACTATGCTGTAAGAAGTCCAAGCAGATGGAGATGCCATGAGATGCTCCAGGAGATAGCCCTAAATGAGTTCCCAAATGAGTCAGCATTAATTGCTACCCACATGAGTGAGTCATCTTGGACATCCAGCCCAGTGAAGCCTTCAGATGACCGCACATAGAAGACACCACAAAAGATATCTGCTTAGCTGAGCCCTTCCCACATCCCTGACCCACAAAATCATGTTTTCTGCTGTTTAGTTTAGGGATAACATGTTACACAGCAATAGCTAACCAAATCACCTGCCAATTCTCAATTCTAAGAAGCACCCCTACCCCAAGTTCCTACATGGACCATTGGAACTACTACAGAAGTCACCAAATGCAGAGACTTAATGATTAGAGGTTAAAGGTTACAAGTGATTTCATGATACCAGCCTGATGGCCCAAAAGGCCAGACTAACTCTGAGGATACCTCAACATAGACTAAGTGACCAGGCCACAGCGGCCACTTTGCAGTAGAACCAGAGGACAGCACAAGGACTCCTGCCTGTAGATTTGAGGCCCCTTCTCTCTCACAGTTAAATCGTGTTAAGCTGATCTCCATCTTCTGTCCTCATATTCCCCCATGACATCTGGGAGGAAAACAGAGAAAAGAGGAAGAAATATGAAAGGCTGAGCATTTAAGTGAGCGAGACTGAATTACTCATGATTACATTTTAACAGGAAGATTCTGAGATACGATAACTGACAAAATTAAGTTCAACCCCATGCTGATACTAATGAAGATTATAAGTATTAGAGAAAATTAAAAAGCCACATATAGTGTTTAAAATGTTTGATCCCACTACACATATATAATCGTTAAAGAAAAGAAAAAAGATATGTAGATTTTAAGCACTACATGCTTAGTGACTATAACACTTGTTGAATATACCCAAAGCACTAGACACATCAGTTTTTCTTTGTCCAAAGGGTTTACAGTATAGTAACAACTAGGAGGAAATGGATATTATAGCTGGTAATCATATGTTGTAAATAATTATTTATATCTTAATAAAGGTTATCAGCCCTGGCCATTTGAATTATTTGAACAAAGAACAAAAACAAATATAAACAAACAGATTTTTAATGATCATGTTTGTCCCTGATAATAGCTGCCAGTAGTTAAATACCAGTTAGATTACTACCTTTTATATTCATTCTTTCTTGTTCTTATACTGGCCAAATAAAGCATCCCATTTTACAGAAGAGAGATGTTAAACTTGCCTTAGATTACACAGCTAATTAATAGCCAGAATCAGGCCTCAAACCTATTTTACCTCAAACTAGGATTATCTGTTTTCATTACAACTTGATACCTTCCTATTGCTGTAG
Source organism: Globicephala melas (assembly GCF_963455315.2). Taxonomy (NCBI): domain Eukaryota; kingdom Metazoa; phylum Chordata; class Mammalia; order Artiodactyla; family Delphinidae; genus Globicephala; species Globicephala melas. The sequence goes on along the minus strand of NC_083327.1, from coordinate 64,059,620 downwards.
CCATTAAGACTTATATTCATTTTCACTTTATTCATTTTTAGTTTTTAAGATTGCACAGAGATAACCTCTAAGCATCCTTGGAAAATGAAATATTGACAACAGCAAAGTATGACACAGGATTAAAATGAAAATACTTCACAAAGCACAAAACCTCTAGCTCTTAAGCACCATGAAAGGTTATGGAACCCATAACACTGTAAAATGTTTTCATGGCAGGGCAATGGGAGTTAACAGACACTAATAAAGATTGTAGATGTAGAATTAAAGACAGGTTGCTTTATTTTTGTTAAATTACTAGTTTAAAAAGTTGCAGTTTTGGGCTTCCCTGGTGGAGCAGTTGTTGAGAGTCCGCCTGCCGATTCAGGGGACACGAGTTCGTGTCCCGGTCTGGGAGGATCCCACATGCCGCGGAGCGGCTGGGCCCGTGAGCCATGGCCGCTGAGCCTGCGCGTCCGGAGCCTGTGCTCCGCAACGGGAGAGGCCACAACAGTGAGAGGCCCGCGTACGGCAAAAAAAAAAAAAAAAAAAAAAAAAGAAAGTTGCAGTTTTTGGAGGTGACCCTGCCCAAATGCAAAAGTTTTGCTTTAGAAAACACTACTAATTAAAAAAAAAGAAAGAAAGAAAGAAAGAAAAGAAAACAACAAGCAACATGCATTTAGTATTTTTTACAACTACCTCTGCATGCTTCTGTTTTTAAAGAATAGGGAAACCATTTGGACTCTTCTCATTTTAAAAAGTTAAAATATTGAAACCACGCTATATTGAGAAAATGTTTACAAAGGAAACTTACGGGGAAAACTTCCTTGCATAGAGTAAATAATAAATATTTGTTGGTTTGATTTTTATTTGGAGAAAAGTGCTTTTTCATTTTTGGTTAGTCTTCCCTGAGAACTTTATTTATACAAAGAGTTGATTTATTTTTGCTGTGCCAACAATTTTGTGTGGATTTCTATGCCTTTGCTTCTGATGAACTTCATGCTCATATGAGATCTTACATTTATCTGGCATTTTCTATCTCATTATTAAACCCCAACTGCAACATCTAAAAAAATATTCATTTTATGATTCTCTCCTAGTTAGGTAATGAAAATAGATCCCATTGGTAAGACAGTGTAAGATTGCCTCATGTGGTTTCTGGAGGATACAGTTGTGGTTTTTCAAGTTAACCTGATTATATATCATTTATATTGATGACTCCGAAAGAGGAAAATAAATAAGATTCATATTAAGTTTGAAAAAAAAGGACAACTCTTTTACAAGTACAATCTATAGTTGAGTGAAAAAGACCGGCTACAAAAGATATAACAAAGAAGTAGGCATATAATATCAAATACATGGATGGAATATACATATATGTGTGTACATATATATATAATGCAGGAATAATATATAGTAATATATAATGCATCTATTGATTTTTTAAATTATATGTTTGTAATGTATAATAACATATTATATATAAAATATAATGTGTGTATATATACATATATATACTATATATAAAATACATCCCTTTACTTGATATTGTATGCCTATCTTTTTGTGTGGCTTTTAAATAAATGATGTCAAGAAAAATATTCATCCAAATGTTAATAGAGGTTGCCTATGGATGGCAGAATTCAAGGTAATTTTTTTCTTTGTTCTTTTTTGAGTTATTTTGTTTTTACAGAGAGTGTGTATATTTTTATAAAAATAATAGATTTTTCAAAAATAAAAACCAGGAATTTTGATTACAGGTAAGAAACTATATTCCATTCCAAACTCTACGCCAATCAAACAAGAAGCACACATTGAATATCCCATGTGTCCAACCTATAGATACCGTGTTGTTTTTTGCAACTCCAAGTCTTTCTCCACGAGTTCCACAGCTAATTCAACAGCCACTTCTCTTAGCAATTCACCATCATCACATCTTCCCACAGTACCGTTCTTGGTTTCCACAGAAACAAAAACCATCTTTCTGTTTTCTTAATTTGTTTATGTAATGTTTAATCCAATTATAACAATTACAATATTAAGTGCAACAGTTTGGTAAGCACTCACTAAGTCACTTAATAGGAGCAGAAGTGCGTGAGTGGTTGAGATCGGGTTCCCCAGAAACACACTGAAATGAAGATTTGTATACAGGAAGTTCCTTGATAACTCTTGTCAGGAATAGCACCCGTACGAAGGGAAAAAAGCCCATAACTGGGCAGAGGGACAACTGCAATGCGGTAACAACAGAGGCCCCCTCCAATCCCTGGAAGAGATCTGGAACTGAGATGGCTTTTCAGAGTTGTTCCTAGACAATTCAAGGACCTTTAGTCTCCTTTATCCACTGGCCAGTCACTGGATGTGGGCTGCGCTTGGGGCAGGGGCGTAACCTGGGTGAGGCAAGTTCCTTCTCCCAAGGACAATTCTTGGCAAGGGATTCCACTGTGGGCCCCTGACAGTTCAACGTTCTCAACAGCTGGAAAAATGGGTGAGGTGGGCAGTGATCTGGGTAGTTCACAGCAACCACATGGTCCACACTCACACCACTCAGATCCACTTGCTTCATATAATATAGTACCTGATATGGGAACCGCTCCCCCAGGACTCTGATGGGTCTCATTTCCTGGGAAATTTCACAAAAAGAATGTGAGTGAACTATATCTGCCACAATAGCAGCTCATTTCAAGGCCGCCTCTGACACTTATTGTCCCTTCTCTACTTCAATAGAATGAGAAGCGGAGAAGAGTAATGAGAAGCAGAATGTCTCCTCACCCTCTGCTAACACCTCTGTTGCTCTAGGTGGCTTGCCTTTTGGGGTGACACAGCCCCTCATCCCCGAATGGTCTGAGTGCCTTTGTCACCATGCCCTTCTCAATCTGTGGCAGTTATACTTGTCCATTTACCATCAAAACTAAACAGGGGAGACCAATACACCCAGTGGATCTTCTGGGTGTGAAACATACTCCTTCTTGCCTCAATTGGGTAAAGTAAGTACTATTACCTCCTGATGAGTAGGTTCAATACCCTCCAGTATGTTGATTCTTTTATTCCCTACTGATCTATTGGCACAAGGAGCCCCAAGTGACAGAACATCATTCGTGGCATAAAGTTTAATGGGACTAATAATAACTAACTAATAATAAGCCTCCTAGAGGAAGCAATCCCGTGTGAGAACCAGGACCTTCAGATGCTCAAAACCTAGGGTTGAAAACCATAATTCAAAAAGACACATGCACCCCGATGTTCATTGCAGCACTATTTACAATAGCCAGGTCATGGAAGCAACCTAAATGCCCATCGACAGACGAATGGATAAAGAAGATGTGGTACATATATACGATGGAATATTACTCAGCCATAAAAAAGGAACAAAACTGGGTCATTTGTAGAGACGTCGATGGACCTAGAGACTGTCATACAGAGTGAAGTAAGTCAGAAAGAGAAAAACAAATATCGTATGTTAACACATATACATGGAACCTAGAAAAATGGTACAGATGAACCGGTTTGCAGGGCAGAAGTAGAGACACAGATGTAGAGAACAGACGTATGGACACCAAGGGGGGAAAGCGGCAGGGGGTGGTGGTGGTGGTGTGATGAATTGGGCAATTGGGATTGACATGTATACACTAATATGTATATAATAGATAACTAATAAGAACCTGCTGTATAAAAAAATAAATAAAATAAAAAAATAAAAACAACCTAGGTTTGAGGGGATGGGAAACTCCCCCAAGTGGGTCACGGAGGGCAAAGGTAAATAGGGCCAGTTTTACTTCCATCCCTTGGTTCTCTGTCCCATATTGTCTACCTATTGGAGACAGAGTAACATACAGGATCGTTAATTTAGGGTGCTTCTGCATCCTGGAGTATGGGGTCCCATCTTCACAGAATATCATCTCCATGCTGACACATCAGCTGCACCTTCAAAAGGCCATTCTATACTCTCTGAAGTCAGCAGCTTCTGGATGATGCGGAATGTGAGCTTAGTGGGTTATGGTTATGTGTCCACTAATGCACTTCTATTGCTGTAAGGAGGGTCTCTTTGTCTGAAGTCATGTTATGCAGATTACAAGTTGGTGATAAAAACAGTCTTAAACACTTAGATGGCTAAAGCCCTGAGAACAGGAAAGCAAACTTATGCCCAGGATACATTTGATTCCTATAAAGATAAGTCAACTTGTCACCAAATGCATGACTGGTCTCCTCGAGGGATGATGTTACATCAGGAATTGAACTTGGTGTTGAGCTGACACCAAGGTGAGCTGAGCTGAACTCAAGCGTTGTTGGCAGGTTGGACATTTGGCCTTGGTAAGTGGAAGCTGTGATGTGGGGCTCATATATACTTTCCATTGCTGCCACAATAGCTACTCAGTTCCTGAGCCAATGTGCCAACACTGGGGTGGCTGCTTGCAGAGGCTGCCTGACATCATCTGGCCAGGTTGTTTTGACTACTTATGCCTCCTCCATAGTGGATGCTTTCTGGTGGGTGTGAACACATGATGCAAAGATAGTCACACTCCATGCCCCTTCCCATAGGTTCAACCACATGATTTCCTCCCAGACTTCCTCTTCCTTAATTTTCCAAACTGCCTCCTACCAAGTCCCTGCCCTACCAGCCCAATCATTTGTCACTGTCCGTGGGTTTATTGTGTATTCTTACCTTGGGCCACCTCTCTGACATTAAGTGAATGACCAGGTGCACCAACAGAAACTCTTTCCAATGGATTTCCCCTCACTAATATCTTTCAGGGCCACCCCTGAGTTGGACTTAAACCAAATTTTAACAATTATGTTCAGCAAAAGTGAATAAAAAGGCAAGCCACAGACTCTAGAAAATACTTGCAAATCATGTATCTGACAAAGAGCTTGTACCAAAAATGTATAAAGGATTTTCAAAACTCAATGATAAAAAAAGCAAATAATCCAATAAAAAATAGGAAAAGTTTTGAATAGATATTTTACCAAAGAAGATATTCGAATGGCAAATATGCACATGAAAAGGTGCTCAACATCATCAGTCTCTGGGGGAATGGAAATTCAAATCACAGTGAGATACCACTGCACACCCATTAGAATGGTTTGTGAGGATGTAGAGAAACTAAAATTCTATACATTGGTGGTGGGAATGCAAAATGGTACAGCCATTTTAGAAATCAGTTTGGTAGTTTTTTTTTTTTTTTTTTTTTGTAGTTTCTTTTAAAGTTGAACATTTAGTTACCAAATGACCCAACAATCCCTCTCCTAGATATTTACCCAAGGGAAAAAAAAATGAAGGCTTAAGTTTGCAGAAAAACTGTACACACATATTTATAGTATCTTTATTAATAGTCACCCAAAATTTAGAAGCAACCCAAATATCCTTCAACTAGTGAATGGATGAACGAACTATAATCATCCATACAATAGAATACCATTTAACAATAAAAAAATGAACCACTATACAAGGAAGATCATGGAGGAATCTCGAATGCATTACGCTATGTGAAAAAAATTCAGATTCAAAATGCTGATTATCGTGTAATTCCATTTACATGACATTCTGCAAAAGGCAAAAGTACAGAAACAGAAAATAAATCGGTGGTTGCCAGGGCCTGAGGGTAGAGGGCAGAGTAGTACAAAGGGGAAGCCCAGAGGAATTTTAGGGGAGAGTCACAGAATGTTTCCGCATCATGATTTTGGTGGTGGTTACATGACCGTCATGCATTTGTCAAAACTCACAGAACTGTATACCAGAAACGACGAATTTTACTGCACTTAATTTATTTTAAAAACTTCATTAGAGGTTTCCAGTTTAAAACAGTTGATATTTGCTAGCAGTAACCGACTATTTGATCTTACCTGAAGACCAGTATCTTTAAATTTGTAGCTATATAATATAGTCCAGCTGTTTTAAAATAGCTTTCTCATAATGTCACTTTTTAAAACTGATATATCTAGAAACATATAGGAAAGAAATTAGAATTGGTCTCAAAGGGCCTGTTAAATCATTTTTTCCCCTTTGTACGTGAAAGTATAAATTTAAGTAACGGATATAGAGAAAAATCCCTTTCATTTGTGAAACTGTCAAGCCCTCCAGCACCAAGGCAACCCAATACCTGGCTGGGGGGTGGAGAATGTCCCCCCTTCGTGCAAGACTTTCTGGTTTTTCAAGTGTGTGTATGTTTGGAGGGACTTTAAGCAGATACAGTGCTCCTTATAAGCACTGACGTTCAGGACTCCCCCACCCCCCATAAAAGATTGTATGTCAATTGCATCTCAGTGTTAAAAATGTAAACAAATATACATGTTAATGCCAGGTAGTGAAAAGTGTTATAAAGAAAAATAATTCAGATAAGGGGATAGAGCGTGGTAGTGGGGCTATTTTAGGTCAGGTGTTGAGAGAAGGTCCCTCTCTCGGTACGTGATATGTGTACAGGGACCTGAGGTGTGGGAGAACAAGCCATGCAAAGGTTTGTGGGAAGAGTATTTCAGGTGGCAGGAGCAAAGGCCCTGGGGCAGGAAAGAGCTTCAAGGCCTAGGAAAGGTGGTGGAGAAAAACATCCTGAAGACGATTGTAAGCCAGTGCCTACCTCATGTGCTCCTCCCTTTTACACGTTTGGAAAACAGGCCATCTGTGGGTCTCTGGTAGGTGTCCTGTAGGGACACGTGAGGAACTGCTATGGCAAATTTAAAGTTTTAGAGATAGAGAAACTTGAGATTAACGGCATGTTATATATGTAAGTGTACAAAGTGCTACTATTCAAATACAGCTCCACAAACCCTCTTCCTTTTTAAAAAAAAGAAAAGTAATGCAATGCCTATAACTGTGTGCATATTAATATCCCATTGAAGCCTGGAGTAAAATGAATAAATATTGACATTAAACAGCATACATAAAGACTATAAATAGTCTCATGTGAGTTGAGTTGAGATTTTGCCTCCAAATGAAACAGGGCAGGTTTTGCTGACAAAGTGTTACAAAGAACCCTTTGGATTTTCAGTGCTCTTTGAATTTTGGAATTCCAGATACAAGATTTCGAACCTATAATATTACTTTCCTTTTATGGGTCATTTGTAAGATCAGCACTCTGGGGAGTAAACTGTAGCAGACAAAATAAAAACCAAAACTGAAAAATCTGTCTAATTCTGCCCTAGCTGTTTTGGAAATATTTCCTATTTGGTAAGGATAAACTGTTGTTAAGATATTCTATTTGAGATATCTTGAGAATCACTTCTCAGATAGGTGCAGAATAGTGCAACCTCATGATTTTCATAAAGGAGGAAATTGGGGGTCCCAGGAGTGAGCCCCTGTGGTCTGTCCACAGCCTAAACAGCTTTATAGAGCTGATGCTATATATTTATAGCACTAAGTTCCTATTGATCAGAACCACCTTGTACAAAGAGAAAAACTTTGCCAGCTTTTCCCCCTATTCAACAACTTTGTTTCTCAGGTAAACACGGCTTGGAGCAAGAGTGGGAGTTAGGTCTCAGTGGTTGGTGTCTGATGAGAGTTCTCAGATGGGTTGGATGTTCATAGCCCTTCAGAGCACAAAGAAATATTGAATTAATCTTCAGTAACATCTGACCTCAAAACGGTACGACGGATACAGTAATAACCTGAACAATGTTCCCCTTTCACGCAATGTTTATTAACCGTTTAGTGCCAGAAGCTTTGAAACAATCCAAACTACAGCCGGTTTCTAAGTTCTCCGGGTCTGAATGGGCGGCGTGCTCTTCCCCCCTGGTCTCCGCTCCCGGGGGTCCCAGCTCTTCCCGCAGGGCGCCAAGGGCGGCTCGGCCCTCCGCCGCGGGACCCAGGCCACCAGGGGGCGCTGCAGCCCCCTCTCCAGGGAGCGGCCGAGCCAGCCCGGTGGGTGTTTCTCTCTCCCTCTCGCGCTCTCTCCTCCTGGCCTCACATCCGGGTCTGGAGCGCGGCAGCCGCTGTCAGTGTTGGTGCGGTCGCGTCGGGGGCCGGGCCGGGGCGCAGTAAATGGCGGCGGAGGGAGGCGGAGCGGCGGCCGCGATCAGCCCAGAGCCCCCGAAACTTTAGGAGCCCCACAACTTTTCCGGGAAGTGCTGCCTCTCCGGGGGCGTGGACGGAAGGGGCAGGCGAGGCGGGAAGTCTGGGGGGAAGCGGCGGGGAGCCGGGGAGACTCGAACCCGCGGCGGGGGTGGTGGCGGAGTCCGCCCGGGCCTCGCGCCGCCGCGGCCCCCGCCTCCTTCCCCGCGCCCTCCCCGCGGCCGCCGAGGCGGAGCCTCTTAGGCGGCGGCGCGCCGAGCCCAGCCGGGCCCCCTCCCCGCGACCTCCGGGCCCTGTGGCTCGGACGCCCCCGGCGCGCGCGCGAGGCCGGGGCTCCCCGCCGCTTCGGGGGGCAAGGAGGAGGCGGCCGGGCGGCGCGCAGTCCCCGCCGTCCCGGCGTCGCGGGGCCGGGCCCCGGGTGTTGCATGCGGGGCGGGGTGGCTGTGAGCGGAGGCGAAGATGGAAGGTTTAACGCTGAGCGATGCGGAGCAGAAATACTACTCGGATCTCTTCTCCTACTGCGACAGCGAGAGCACCAAGAAGGTGGCGGCCCACGGGCGGGTGCTGGAGCTGTTCCGGGCCGCACAGCTGCCCAACGACGTGGTCCACCAGGTAACGCCGCCGCCGTCCCCGTCCGCCGCGTCCGGGGGGTCGGCCGGCCGCCGAGGTGTCGCTTCCCGGCGGCTCGGGCCTCCAGCCGCCAGCCTCCTCGAGGTGGGAGTGGGCGCCGTTTCCAGAAGGGCCGGCTGTGGGCAGGTTTCCCCGGGTTTCTCCGCTGCGGACCGGAGCCGCAGGTGCCCGGAAGGCCCGGACTCGCGAGGGGAAGGGGGTCGCTCTTCGAGGACAAAAGTCATTCAAAGATACGATGGGGGTGGGGTTGGGGGGGGTCTGTGTATTATCCCTGGAGAGCGTAAGTCCTGTATCTCTCGGCTGCCCCTCAGAATCTGTGTTTTTCAACACTGGAAGAGCAACTTCAGATGAAAGATCTTGGATTGTTAACCATGTCTTTGAATCCTAGATCCTGGTACCTACTTTTATATATTTTAAGGAAGCTCAATTCTTAGGGAGATTAAAAAATTAGAACTTTTAGCTAGTAGTTTGCAAGTAGCTATGAAAAGAACTTTATAGGATGCGTGGCTGATGTAAACTGGGTAGTTTTTCGATTGGCATTCGATAGCACTTGGTGGAATTTGTGGATTGGGTTGGGAGGTAAGTATTGAGCAACTGGAAGTCAAAGGTGCATATTTGCCTCAATCTGTAGCGCTAGAGGAGCAAGAAGAGTAAGTTTTAAGCTTTCTTCATCACGTCTGCTTTTAAAATAGAAGGCTTCCTGGAAGTTCTCTCTAATGTATGTGGTGAGCATTGATGTTACTCTGTGTTTAATGATGCAAAGCTGCTAGTGAGAGTCTGTCTAAACAACATATCAGAAACAGGTTTTAAGCTTCATCTTTATGGTGATCCAAGCCAGTTATCCAGATCTCCAGAACTTAGAGCCACGTGCATAGGTATGATGTAGTGCACTGCGGAGAGCCCTGAATGAGGACTTGTCACACCTGGGTCCTTGACCGCACTCTGTTAACCCCCAGTGTGGCTTTGGGCCAAGCGCTCTCAACTCTTCAAGCGTAAGTGTGCTTCTAACAAAAATTCTGGGAAATATAAAAATGTCCCCAAGGCCTCTGTTTTAGAAGTTACCTGTGCACTAGCTATGACTAAATTGAATGAGTTCTGTCTTTTCGCATAATCTTGTTTGTTTTACGTTGCTTTTTAAAAATTTTGGGAGGAAAAGTTCGGTGTCTTACATACCAACAGCTAGGAGTCTCATATTCATTCTGCTGAAAACAAAGTAAGTATTTTACGCTCTGCTGGCCACATACAGTCTCTTTATGTATATTCTTTGTTTTCATTCTTACAGCCCTTTAAAAATGTAAAAATCATTCTTAGCTCAAGGGCATACAAAACGGGGTCCGCAGCTGTGCGGGTACTCTACGCTCCCCATATGGCTTTGGAGTTACACTTATAGGAGTAGGTCTGGTCAGAACATGCTCATTAATGATTTTGCTCTTTTTGTAGAAATACTTTCAAGTCATTAAAAAACTAAAATTAAGGGGAAAACTCCCGTGTTCTATTCGGCTTATTATGTCTGGGGTGGGGGGAGCTGAAATAAACTGACTTTCATATTTTTAAGAGTGCATGTTGTTAAAAAAAAAGAGTGCATGAAGACTTTAAGACTTTATGTTATTCAGGATGCAAATTAGCATTAATTAACCTTTGCTTAAAATATGTTTAATCCAATCCAAGTTATTTTCATGTTGTGCTCAATTTTATTAACACTCAAAAATAAATTTCTGTTGCCTTTTTGTATAAAGAGAGAACTTAAATAGCGTAAATAGTCAGGATTCAGTTACACGTTGGAAACTGGGAACTCCCTGAAGCAGAAGCAGAATTCTTATAGCTTTCTGGGTATTTTGCAGGCAGTTAACTTAAAAATTGGCCTAACACATAAAATGTGGAACAAAAGAGGAATATGGACAATTCCCTTATGGAAGTTCAGCATTGTCTGAAAACACAGCCCTCCCTTGCTTCTTAAGCGGGAAACATTTGGGGCAACTCACGTGTAATGTTTAGTTTTTACTTAGCACTGGGCGAGGCATTGCAGGGCATCAAAACAGGAGTAAGAAGTTCTCAAGGACCTTGTAAACTACAGGAATACACATGTGTAACATAAAGCAATGTGAATGCCCTAAGAGAGGATAAAGGAAGGTATGACCAGGAAAGGCCTCTTGACTTAATTCAGGTGGACCTTATATTAGTGTGGAGGGATGAAGAGGACTTCCAGGCAGAGAAAAAACACGACCAAAGGTGGAAGGTGTGGGAAGGAGCCTTTGCAAGGACTAGCAGATAGACAGGTTTTGCTGAAGCTAGAGTATGTTTTGGCGATACTGGAACATAGAGTCAGAAAGAGACCACGGTAGGAAAGATTCTAAAGAACAGGCAGATTTCATATTTCAGTAGGCAATGGAGACTCAATGATAGTTTTCTTTGTTTGTTTTGTTTTTGTTTTCTTTTTTTTGCGGTACGCGGGCCTCTCACTGTTGTGGCCTCTCCCGTTGCGGAGCACAGGCTCCGGACGCACAGGCTCAGCGGCCATGGCTCACGGGCCCAGCCGCTCTGCGGCATGTGGGATCTTCCCAGACCGGGGCACGAACCCGTGAACCCGTGTCCCCTGCATCGGCAGGCGAACTTCCAACCACTGCACCACCAGGGAAGCCCCAATGATAGTTTTTGACTTTGAGTGAAGGAGAGAGTAGAGGGTGGGGAAGGAGGCTCGAGCAGTGATCCGGAATGGATGCTAGGTACTGGGCACCCAAACCAGGGTGAAGGCAGTAGAACAGAAAGGAGGGGCTGGATGAACAGGTCTGTGTTAATGAAGGGCTGCTGGGTAGCCGCAATGTGAGGTGCTTTGTGGGATAATGTTTCATTGAGACCAGATTATCAAGGCTGGGTGGAGAGCTTTGAACTAATTGTGAAGGTGGCAGGGAGTTGTAGATTTAAGAGAACTGACTCGTAAAAGCAGTGCTTTAGGAGGCATTTAGAAGATCAGAGCATCTGGAAGTAGAGGAAAGAAACTGGAGACAAATTTGGGGACTGATTGTCTCGCACATACTGGGCTATGGGACTCAAATATGGGAGTGGGGGACACTGCGGGGAGCGTGATTCTGCCCCCCAGGAGGCATTTGGAGACAGTTTTGCTTGTTGTAACTCAGGGAGAGGGAGCAGTTCTGGCCTCTAGTAGGTAGAGGCAGGAGCGCTGCTAAAACAGCCTGCAATGCACAGAACAGCCCCTACAGCAGACAATCACCTGCCCCAAAACGTCAGCAGTGCCGAGATTCGGAAAACCTAATGTGGACTCTGGTGGTGACAGTGGGACAGAAAATGAGGCTGACGATAAAGTAGAGATTATGAAGGTAGACCTGATGGGCTTGGGTTGTCTGGTGATATTTTGATGAGAGACGAGTAGGGCAAGTGTTACTCTCTGTTGGACACCACTCACAATTAGAAAAGGGGCAGGAAGAGGGCCTGATTTTAAAAAGTTGATAATGAGTTTGATTTCAGGCATTTTGAGAGGGCAGTGCAAATCTCCAGGGGACAGTTGGAAATGTGTGATTTGTCCACCCTGAGTGCCGGTTATTACAGTGAAATTCACATGTTTGGGGTCTCTCCTCTTTATCACCTGAGTATCTTGGAGGTAGAGGCCAGACAGCTTCTCACAGGGTAGGCATGCATTTACACATCAGGGCTTTGACTGATGTGGTAGTTTTCAGCATTTGTTAATAAAAGTCATGAGAAGGCTGAGTCATCTGGGGGAGTGAGTATAGAGGACAAAGAACAGAGGGCCCAGAACTGAAGGAGGAAGGAGCTGGCGTTTATTGAGTGCCTGTTATGTTCTTTTACTGGGCAGATCATTTTCATGCAGGAACTCACTTGATCTTTGTAAGAACCCTGAGAAGTGAGGAGTATTCTTGTTTATTAACTAGGAACTTGATAGGCAGAGAAGTTAAATAACTGGTTAGTTGTATACACTGATGTGTATAAAAATTGATGACTAATAAGAACCTACTGTATAAAAAAGTAAATAAAACAAAATTCAAAACAAAACAAACAAAAATGACTAGTTAGTGAATAGAGTACTTCTCCTTTACCATTATTTCTTGCCACCTCTCAGCTCTTTCCTGCTTTTCACTGTTCATGTGATTGGTTTGCCCATAGTCTTATGAAGAGTAGAGACTTAAAATTATTTGATTTTGAGTTATATGTGGATTTCCTCCTTTGCAAAATAAATAATTTTATGTATGATGATGTCTGAAAACACAGCCACTTAAGAGAAATAGGAAGATTCTTGTAGTTGGTATCCTGAGTTTTACATTGCTACAACTGTCAAACATCTTGAGAAACGTTCATTACACTTGTTTTGGAATACCAGAGTAAAACCTGTTCTGAGTTTAAGAGTTTGTTTTGGGGAGACAGTGTGTTAATAGCTAAAGCGAGTGAGCTAAAGCTTTATAGAATTATGCTCCACACCAGAGAGGAACAGGACGAGGGGGAGAAAAATCTGGTTCATAGGATTTAATCATGAAGAATTTTGCTGTCTGCTGAGCGAGAAGATATTCAGTGGCTTAAAAATAATCTTCAGAATTATTTTGTTTTTTAAACATTAGGGAAGGTATGCTATTTACTACACTAATCAGTATGCTTTTCTAGCTTTTACTTAAAATTTCATCTTTGGGAAAAGCTTTAAAACTTCATACAGACTTTGAATGAATAATAACTTGATAAAAGGTTCTAGTACTAACTGTTCTTTTATTGAAGATTATAAGCAATGTATCCTATAAATGAGGCTGAGAAAATCTTTCAGTTCATTTGTGTTGAGCAATATCTTGGTAGAATATTTGAATAACACGTTAGTTTAATGGAGGAAAAGTGATGACAATGAAACATAAACCATTTTGTCTCTCTTGAAATTTGTTCAATTATGTGATCTACTCATTAGAGATAGGATTAAAATAGAGAAGCAGAGCCTCATTTATGCATTGAAAGTTACAAACTTAATACTTAATGAAATAAATGTCAGGTTTGTTGTTCTGGAGTAGTGATTTTGTCTGTTTGTAATCACTAAAAAAATTATAACAAACTATAAAAATAATCTTACCTTGAACAGACACTTTACTATACACAGTTGAAAAACATACTGTTTGTGAAAGAAGTCATACTTCATGGCTCTCTGTAGTGTCATATTTACTTAAAGTTTTTTTCTTTCCTATATCATAATGTACTTTTAGTCTTCTCTTTTTTAGCCAGTAGGCCAGAGTTAGAGTCTTAGTATCTTGAGAATTCGAGCTAGGCATTTTGACAGAGCTCTAAAAGAGTGTGAGAAGTTGATGTAAGGAGAACTAAACATGGAAGGCAAGTTCCAGCCCTGACCTTGAACAAGTCACTTTAATGCCTGGATTTTAGTTCTCACCATGGAAATGATTGAATTGGGGTTTTCAAAGGAGAGGTTACAGTGTAGAGATGGCCACTCTGTCCAGCCACATCCTCAAGAAAGTAGCCACACAGACTTGAAATTAGTTGATACGCTATTTTGAAACTGGAATTGATTTCTTTTACACACCTTGGGAGATTTGAAGAGGAGACTCTTGCCTAGAATGCTGAAGTGAGTATATATATAAGAGGGAACTGATGAAAGTGTTTTAATGTCCGTGGTACTTAGTTCTTCACAGTGTCTGGCTGGTGGAAATTTGAAATGGGTAAGACTTGGCATTTCTGATGTTTTCCCTGATACATGTTTCATTTTCTGTAGCCTTTCCTGTGATAGCTGCATCTTGATTTGGCATTTCCCTCTGCCTCTATGTAAGGAATTTATGGTTGATGGGTTGCATATATAGGCATGACATAAAAATCAGGTTGTAATAATTTTGCTTCAGAAATCTTTTCTTTAAGTTCATACCATATACCAAATTTTATTGCAGTTTGATAAATTATAGGACTTAAAAGTCTTAAAACCACATCTCTTCATTTTGTTTTAAGAGTTGACTGTATATGGAATTTAAGCCTCTTTTGTTAAATGATGAAGACCGAATTTATTAGACTGTATTTCCGTCTAACCTCTTTTTTGGTTGTGGATTCCTTTGAGATTCCTGTTGCACACCTAAGTGTCCATCGACAGATGAATGGATAAAGAAGATATGGCACATATATACAATGGAATATTACTCAGCCATAAAAAGAAACGAAATTGAGTTATTTGTAGTGAGGCGGGTGGACCTAGAGTCTGTCATACAGAGTGAAGTAAGTCAGAAAGAGAAAAACAAATAACATATGCTAACACATATATATGGAATCTAAAAAAAAAAAAAGGTTATGAAGAACCTAGGGGCAGGACAGGAATAAAGATGCAGACATAGAGAATGGACCTGAGGACACAGGGAGGGGGAAGGGTAAGCTGGGACGAAGTGAAAGAGTGGCATGGACATATATACACTACCAAACGTAAAATAGATAGCTAGTGGGAAGCAGCCGCATAGCACAGGGAGATCAGCTTGGTGTTTTGTGTCCACCTAGAGGGGTGGGATAGGGAGGATGGGAGGGAGACACAAGAGGGAGGAGATATGGGGATATATATATATATATATGTATAGCTGATTCACTTTGTTATACAGCAGCAACTAACCACTGCAAAGCAATTATACTCCAATAAAGATGTTAAAAAAAAGAGAGAGAGATTCCTGTTGCACATGTTGGACATCTGCTTAGAAAACATAGTTACGCAAAAATTTGCATATAATTTGAGATAGCCAGCCTTCCCCCAACCTAGTCAAGCTCATCCCATGGACCTCTACATTAAGACAGTTTTAAGGAAGAGCAGACAGACCTGGGAAAGCTGAACGTAGGTCTTAAGTCAGTTTTGTATATTTTCAGGAAATATTTCTTCATGGCTACTATTTATACTCAAGAGTGTGTATGCAGTGGTGAAAACTCAGAAATCTTCCCTGCCTTCATGGATTATAACTTGTGGTAATGTTAAAAAGGAAAAGAACTGTATTAATGGGGAATCATGGGAGGCTATGTGGACCTACTTAGGTATAAGGGAAGGCCTCTCTGAGGAGACGGGGACGTGGTAAGGGAGTGAGAATGAGATGTTTCACATAGAAGGAATGAGCACTCAAAGGGCCTGAAGAGCATGTGAAGAGCTCTGTGTGTTTGAGGAGATGAAAAGCTGGAGCATTATGGGCAAGAGGGGAGAATGGCAGGGGCCACATGCTGCAGGGCCTTGTACACAGGGATAAAGAGTTTGGATTATAAAAGACTGAAAGTTTATATTCAGGGGAGTGGCAGCATCCAAAGTATATTTATCAAAGGTTACCCTGCTGTGTAGAGAAGAGAACATTGGGGCAAGCAGAAACAGGTTGGCCACTGGATATGCAGTAGTTCAGGTAGGAGACCATGATGGCTTATGTTAGTGATGCGGTAGGTGGAGAGGAGTGGACATATTTGAGATATTTGTAGGTAGAAATAGGAGGATGTGATAATGGATTGGATATAGAATATAACCGGGGGAAACATTCAGGGATGTTGCCGGAAGTCACCATTATTGGATGCCTGGAAGACGAATGGGTTTTTCAGGGTTTTTTGTTTTATTTGGGTGGAAGGTAATGGTGAATTTGGGAGTTTTCTTTTATCAATCGTAAGTTCTCAGAAGCCTGTGAGATTGTTAAGAAGGCCTCTATCAGAGAGGATCATCAAATCTTGAGGAACTCAGAGATACTTGGCTTGGAGATGTCAGTTTGAAGCTTATCAGTGTGTTAGTGATATTCAAAGCCATGCAAATAGGTGAAATCACTGAAGAAGAGACTATAGAGAGGAGAGAAGGATTGGTTAGAAATAGAAACCTGAGGAACACTGCACATTTCTAAGTTGGGTAAACTGGAAGCCCTCTAGGAAGGAAGCTAAGAAGGACAGCTCGAGTGGTTGTAGGGAAATTGGGAATATATATTGGATCATGTCATGGATACCAAGTAATGCAAGTATTTCAAGAAAGGGATACTTAACTATTGAGTTTGGCTGAGAGGTTGAGAAGATATGGGCACAAATATGGCTGTTGGATTTGGCAACCTAAAGGTCATCAGTGACCATAATGAGCCAGTGTCATAGACTGGTAGAGGTGGAAGCCAGATTTGAGTGACTTGAGGGATACACAGGAACTAGAAATTGGGTTTAAAGAAGTTAAAGGAAACAGACATGGGGCCAAAGCGGAAGTATGAGGATGTGAAGGAAGTCTTTGATTTTTTGAGTATATAAGAAATATTGCAGCATGGTTTTAGTTGTTAGGATTAATAAGGGAAGGAAGGAAGATGAGGAGAGAAGTCCTTGAGAAAGCAAGAATGGTCTAGGATCCTGATGGCACAGGACAGCAGTTCTTTGATAGGAAACAGATAACTTCCACAATTTCAAAAGGAGGAGAGAAAGGGAAAAAATAATCTAGTCACAGTAACATCAAAAAGAATAAAATACTTAGGAATAAACTTAACAAAAAAAGAGCACCAAGATGTTTATATTACAAAACATTACTGAGAGAAATTAAGTATGGTTTTTTTTTTTTTTTTTTTTTTGGCTGCACCGTGCAGCCTGTGGTATCCTAGTTCCCCGACCAGGGATTGAACCCAGACCCTCGGCAGTGAGAGCGTGGAGTCCCAACCACTGGACCACCAGGGAATTCCCCTAAATAAAGATTTTTTTAAATAAATGGAGAGATAGTCTGTATTCATAGATTGGAAGATAGAATGTTAAGATGGCAGTTCCCCAAATTGATCTATAGATTCAGTAAAATACCTGTCAAAATTCCAGTAGACTCTTGTAGAAATTGTCAAGCTGATCCTAAAATTTGTAAGGAAATGCAGAGGATCTAGAATAGCCAAAGCATTTTTGAAAACAAAATAGGAGAGTTACCCTGTCTAATTTTAAAACTTATCTACAGTGATCAAGACAGTGTGATTGGCATAAGGATAAGCATTATAAGTCAGTGGAACAGAATTGAAAGTCCAGAAATTAACCCTTATATTTATGATCACTTGGTTTTTGAAAAAGTGCCAGAAGAGTTCAATGGGGAAGGGATAGTCTTTTCAACAAATGGTGCTGGAACAATTGGATATTTGTATGTTTTAAAAAATGGATTTAGATATACTGTTTTATATACTTCACACCGTACATGAAATTATCTCAAAATAAATCATAGACTTTGTCAATTTGTAATTGGAAAACCTAAAGCTATAAAAATTCTAAATATTACATAGGAGAAAATCTTTGTGACCCTGTGTTAGGCAGAGTTCTTAGATATGGCACCAAATGCATGGATCATTAAAGAAAAAACTGATAAATTGGACTTCTTTAATGAAGTTTTAGAACTTGTTACACTTCAGAAGATACTTAAGAAAATAAAAAGACAAGCCACAGACTCTCAGAAAATATTTGAATATTACAAACTTGGTAAAGGTCTTTAATCTAGAATATATAAAGAAATCTTACAACTCAGTTATGCAGGAAAAAACCCAATTAAAAAATGGGCAAAAGACTTTAGTAGGTATTTCACCAAAGAAGATATTATAAAGGGCCAATAAGCATATGAAATGATGTTCAACATCATTAGTCATTAAGGAAATGCAAGTTAAATCACAATGATATATTGTAACACACCCACTTAAACAGCTATAATTTAAAACTGACATTACCTATTACTGGTATTGTGGAGAAACTGGAATCCTATACACTGCTCTTGGAAAGGTAAATGGTACAGCCATTTTGGAAAAGTTTGGCTTTTTCTTAAAAAGTTAAACATATGCTTACCATACAAACCAGCAGTTCCGCGCTTAGGAATCTATCCAACAGAAACGAAGATGTGTGCACACAAAGAATTGTAAATGTCCATTTTAGCAGTATTATTCACAATAGTCAAAAATTGGAAAGCAATCCAAATGTCCCTCAAATGGTGATAAACAAAATATGGTATATCCATACAATGGAATACTGTTCTATAATAAGGAGGAAAAATTACTGGTAAATGCTACAACAAAGATGAATATCAAAAACCTGATAAGTGACAGAAGCCAAACAGAAAAGAGTACGTATTGTGTGGTTGCATTTATATGAAATGTCTAGAAAAGGCAAATCTATACAGAAAACAGAACAGTGGATACCTGAGGCCAGGGCAGGAGTGGAAACACTCTGGAGGAAAATTTTGGGGGTGATGTGATGGAAAAGTTCTAAGATTGGATTGTAGTGATGATGCACAACTCTATAAATTTTCTTAAAGCTCAATGAATTGTACACTTACGGTTGAATTTTGTGATGTATAAATTATACCTCAAAGCTGTAAATTAAAACTTTAATAATTTGGAGAGTGAGGGGAATGCATGAAATAGTCATCTTGGAGAATGCGCAGGTGAGTGTGGTAGAGAATAAAGGACTCTGTGCTGTCTATATAATTTTAATTACAAAACCTCAGTGTAACTTAATGTAATCTGGCATTTGGTTACGCATTTGTGTTTTGAATATCATATGAAAGGTGATATATCAATAGATATTATGTATGGAAGAGATTGCCATATGAAGATTCATTACAACTGGGTATAAATAAGTACATTAATTAATAGATTAAGAAGGGGTTGAAAAAATTGTGATATGGAATAATGGAAATATATATATTTTTTTGAAGATTTAATATTTTTATTTATTTTGGCTGCGTTGGGTCTTTGTTGCTGTGTGTGGGCTCTCTCTAGTTGCGGCGAGCGGGGGCTACTCTTCGTTGCGGTGCGCGGGCTTCTCCTCGCAGTGGCTTCTCTTGTTGCGGAGCACGGGCTCTAGGCGCGTGGGTTTCAGTAGTTGTGGCGCACGGGCTCTAGAGCGCAGGCTCAGTAGTTGTGGCTCATGGGCTTAGTTGCTCCACGGCATGGGGGATCTAAGCAAACCTGGGATTGAACCCATGTCCCCTGCACTGGCAGGCGATTCTTATCTACTGCGCCACCAGAGAAGTCCCTATATTAATGTGCTCCTTTGGATAAAAAATAGCTGCTAAGAGTGCTGATCTAAGAGTGATTATTGCTTCTTGTCTGTGGATTATATAAAACGTTGTATGTGGAAATAGGAATATCTGTGTCCTTACGAAAAGAAATTATTGTCTAGAAACTATTCAAGAGTATTTTTGATTTTTCTTGTCTCATTTGTGACTAGAAGGATCAGAGGTTTGACTGCTTAAACTACAGTGTTTATTGGTATTGTATGTTATTAATAGTTGATTTAGAAGAATTCATATTTTTTCTAAAGCACTTAATTATATTTCATAGAAAAGTATTTACTTACAACACCCTTGTAATTTTCTGCGTCAGCAAGTATTGAGTATGGTCAAAATTGCACAGACTTAGGAATGTGACAGTTCTAGATTTGAATCTCCACCTCAGTGCTTATTAACTTTCTTGCTCTGAGCAAGTAACTTAATTAACCCCCTTTGAAGACTCCCATTTCTTCATCTGTAGGCTGAGGATGATACCAAATCCAAAAGTTTCGTAATACCACAGTGAAGTAACATGTAAACCTAGTGTAGTGCCTGGCTCTTAGAGGGTGATCAGAGAAGCTTCGTTCACTCGAGCTCTGCTCTATTAAGGAAAATTCATAATTTGTAGGATCTTGGCTTTAATGGTAGTAAAAATCTCCCCATTGTTCTTCAAACCTAGCTTTATACGTTTTGTTGTTTTTGTTTCATTGAACTTACTACACTGCCCTCAATCCTTTGATCCTATCAATAATGCTTTGTGTTTCTCCCTTTCATGGTGTAATTAGAGGATTTTTACTCCTGAAGTGAAGTTTACCACCAAAATACTAAAATAAAGGATAATTCTGAGGTTTTGAGCCTACTTGGCTTGCAGAATGATGATAACCATTAATGGAAATAAAGAAGTGAGGAGGGGGGGCCTAGTTTAGTTGAAGGCAATGTGCTGAATTTGGATGTGCTGAGTGAGCACATCCATGTCATGTTCAGTCCATCTGGGCAGCAAGGTTTAGTGGGCATTTGAAAGCTTGAGAGCAGCAGCTGGGTGGCTTTAGAAGCTTGTGCAGACTTGGTGGTGGTTCCTGAATGAGGCTATTCAATAGAAATGAGGGATGCAAACTTAACTTAGTGTATTTGAAATGTCCTTTCAGAGTAGATGGTAAATTGCACTTTTGTGTAGAGATTTAGGTATTCTCACTTACGACTTAAGAAATTTTCTGAAACTCTCTTGAGACTGTTAGGAAGGCAGGGTGGATGAGGAAGTGTAACGTCTCTTTACCTGAACTTAGTCCAGCCTCCAGAGAATTGAACCATGGTTGTTAAACCCAAAAGGCATTTGCACATTTAAAGTAAGAGGTCTTAGCTGTTTGCAAGCAACCTCCAAGGCAAAGAAATTGCATTTAGCTGAGGAATGTGCCTCAGAGCTAGAACAGACTAGCCTACGCTTTCCCATCAGCATCTCGTTGCAGCTTTGTGCTTCTCATTTAACACAAGATCTCTTTTAATCTTTATAATATAAGTCTGACAGATATTGTTATCCCCATTTAATTAATAAGAAATTGAATGCTCTCATGATCCTCAACAATTAGATGTGTGGAAAAATTCCTTGAGGGTGAGTTATCCTGGAGCATTGCTGTACCATTTCTTCAGGGATGGTTCTGTTGAATTCTGCTTTCCATATATTCAGAGTACTTTCTTCTATTTAATATCTTACAATTACATCATTAATTCAACAAATATTATTAAACATCTATTATGCATCAGGGTATGCACCAGCGGCATGGAGTATGCAGAGGTGAATGGAAGAGACATGGTTCCTGCTCTTCTGGAAAACTTAAATCTTTCTCCTAAGCTCCAAGAACCTAGCAGGGGGTCATTGTTCCTATCTGGTCACAACTATATCTCTGGCACATTGTTGGTAGTTAACATTTGTTGAGTGTTGAATGAGTGATCATGGATTTATCCTTTTTTTCCCCCCAAATATGTTTGCTTGTCACTAGCTTGAATATATATTGCACCCAATTCAAATAATAATAGTAATAATAAATGCCAGTGTACTGCCTACTGTATGTCAGGTACTGTTTGCACCCCTTTACAAATATTAATTTGTGAAGTGGGTACAGTTTACTATCCCTGCTTTTAAAATGAAGATAAAGAAAGGACAAGTAGCTTATTACAAGGTCACACAGCTCGAAAATGGTAGAGCTTAGATTTAAGTAGTCCTTTTCTTAACCACTTTGCTCTACTTCCTAAATATTATATGATTAAATACTTATTATCCCACTTCCATGCTCATATCTTTACCATCTACTATATCTCTCAATATTCTAAATTCCCCAATTTCTTCTTTAGAGTTACTTGACATTTACAGATCACGCTGAGGTCCCCACACCAGCTTGTGTAGTCCCTGTACTGCTGTGAGTCTTGTTAGGTTCTAAGAGTTATTATAACAAGTCCGGTTTATCCATGTCTTTCAGCAGCGTGTCTTGCGATAGTTTTGCAAATAAAACTTAAAAATAGGTCCTTCTGCTACATTTACTTAGATGCCATTGTTTATTTTCGGTAGTTTGCTGAGTAAATTAATAATTTTATTGAAATAAAGGGATAAAATTTTAAACTGTTTTTATATAGAATACAAATAACACTCTACAACACAAATAACATTCTAAAAGATGGCTAAACAGAATACTTTTATCCGCCAAGGCCGACTTAGTCAGTGTCTCCTCTAGGAAATCTAGATAACATTAATTTGTTTGACTTTATGAGGACCTGCTTCTCCAGAGGACTGAAACTTAGGAGAGGGTCCTTGGTAACCTGGTTTTGCTCTCCTTAGCATAGGAGTGGCAGTTTACGCCATTGGTATAAATAAGATTAGCCAGGATGAACTTGTGGAGTTAAAGGAAGGAGAGAGCAAAAGGAAGCCTGAGGTAGTAGCTGCCTGAGGCATTGGAGGGAAAGCAGAGAAACAAAGAAAGGAAGGAGAGTTATGGAAAGAGTCATCTGTCACATGCTACCAAACTCAATATTGGGTTTCATGGAGGCATGAGTGGAAGTCGGATTGCTTCCTGACAAGTTGGTACATTACTCTTTCAAAAATGTGTTCTAATTTAGACTTTGAACTAATTCATACTTGGTTTTTCTTTTACATTCTCTACACTGTTACTGAGGTTTTATTTATTCAGTATTTTTCCTTAGGATCCAGAGCATATCCTTCTCTTGATGAGTTCTCTATATTGAGATATTTGAGATATTTGCAAACTAACTCATTTTTTATAGTCCTTTAGTTTCCTTCAAAAATTTATCCCAGATGTGATAAAAAAAATCTGAATCATCAAGGAATATCTTGATGTTCATAAAAGACAATGTTGTACTGTTTTCATGGAATTAGAAAGAAAACGGAAAACCCCGAATGAAGTTTCTGGCCAAACCGATGGTTTGACATCCTGCTTCTTTGAACTTTCCCCTAATCCTCTCTACCAGATAACCCCCTTTCTGTAATCTTCCCATACTGTTGTATATGTTTGTACTTGTATATACAACTTGTACTTCTAGCTTCCTGTTCGTGTGTGTATGTTATCCTTGATAGGTGACAGGCAATTTGAAGGCAAGCGTTAGCTTATTCTTGTTTTCCTCAGATCACTCTGCTTGTGCTAGGCACCCAGATCTTATTGGACTGGTTAATTGGTGCTGCAGGGCTTCACTCTTCATCAGTACCTTGATGGGTCCTAGCCTAACCTCTTCATTTTGTCATACCACTTAAAAAATTCCAAACGACAGGGAATGAGCCTTTTTGAACAATATGGAGCCTCTGAGACCTGATTATATAGATCTTCCAGTTAGACTGTGAATAAGCCAGTTAATATTAATACTTTTGAAGTTGTTCAGGTGGCTTTAGTCAGATATGGTGAGCATGCATATTAATAACTGTTCTTTAAGCCATTGTACCTCAAGGATGTTTTTAATTTTTTATTTTTAAAGATACCATAGTTTAGTAATAAACTCACATGAGATTCTCTGCCTTTCAGAAGTATAATTTCTAATTCTTGAACATGACAACTAGCAAATAGTGGTAGATAAGTAATCTAAATAAGGAAACAGGTCAGTAGTTTCTCATTTAATTTAGTTGACTCTTTTGGAGGAAAACATAGCATTCTCGTAAAATGCTTGGCAGTAGGGAGAGCATATCAAATCTGAGTAGTCATGCTTACCCAGCCTTAAAAGTTATCTACCAACTCACTCCCACTTCTCACAATCTTGTTTCTGATTATTCTTCTAACGTGGACTTTGTGTTCTAGCAGATCTGTTTTCTGTTTCTCACAGTTACTTGTTAGGTTTTTTTTCCTCATCATGTTAACTTTCTTCATCTGCGGTACCCTCCCCCGGCTTCCGTGCTTCCATCCTCCCCCTTTTATTAAAAACGTGCCTTAGTTTTTATATGTTTGGAAATGTCATTTGAACAACCTTACCTTCTCTCTGACTCTCATTTGCCTCCTGCCTATCCTTCTGTATGTGTTTTGCACTGTTACTGCTTTTTGTTCGTTTGTCATTGCTTGACTGCTTTTCCAGGATATTTACATCCCAACAATATTATAAGTAAATATTATAAGTAAACCGTAAATAACATTCAGGTTTCTTTTCTTTCATGACCTCATGATTATCTAGAGCAGCAAAAGCACATAGTAGATGTTTATAAAACAGAGCTAACTATTTAGGGAAGCCAGTTGCTTAGCTCTGCTATTGCTGTGCATATATGGATGTGATTGGGGTGACGAATTAAGGCACTTCTGGGGTCCTCACCCAGGAAAGTAAAAAGTACGGGTGGTGAAGCTTGCAGCCTTGGATGTTCCACTGCTAGTGCTATGGGTACTCTCTCCCCACCCCAGTCAGTATTCTGGGCATGAGAAGAGAAGGAGGCAGCAAGAACAGGAACAAATAGCACAGAATTCTCAGAGTTTTGACTTTGCAGCTTTGCTGACCAACATTGCCAGTTCCCTCTCCCTCCCTTTCAGAATGCTTTTTTCCCTATTCTTTTTTTTTTTAATAGCAGAATGTAAGAAGTTTAAAAGAAACAAAATAGGAATTTATTGGCAACTAAAATAAATCATGGTGGAATCTTGGCACTGTTGCTTATATTTTCTTTATAAAATATAATAAAGCACAGCTTCTGTCCAGTTCCAGTGTACCTGGCTGAAAGGAGAAGACCACAAATCCATTTAGAGGGAGGGTGCTGGGTACACTCACATGACAGCGATTGCACATTCCCTAGCACAGGCCATTGAGATTTGTGCCGTGTCACAGTTACAGATTATACTACTTGTCACGGTCAATGTAAATCTCACAGGAATAGTAGAAACTACTGATGTTAACCTTTGAAATCTAAGAACCTACTGTATTCTGTGCCTGCCTTCAGGAAGCTGAGGATTTAATAACCAGAGGAAAGGAATTTATAGTTAGGTTTTCTATTACTACCCACAATTTAAAACTCGTAGAGATAGAAATCTTTTACTTCCCTAATCACATTTCTGTAGATTACTCCTAAGACTTGTTTCTGGAGTGAATCCAAACTTGTGTTTCTCACACCTAACAAAGGGAAAAAACAGAATTGCCAAAATTACTAATTGTATTGTATAATGGTTATTTTCTAATAGTGTTCCTTTTTGCTTCCTGTGTTATTTATTTGACTGTACACCCATCTATCTGCCTTCCTATTTTTCTTTTACTGCCAAGTAACAAATGGCCCAGATTTCTTCTCTACTGTCTGTACTAGTAGCCTAACTTTTTTCTGTTCCTCCTACCCTACCCCTTAAAAAAAAAAAAAAAGAAAAAAAAAGATATTCTTAAGGTTCACCTTTATCCTAGCCACCAAGTCCCGTAATATTTTCTTAGGTTTCATTCTGTTTTATCATCTCCCTTGTAATTGATACTGAATTAATTCTTGGTGGATATTATCTCTTCTTTTTGTTCTCTGTGATGCTAAATTATTATGTTATTTTATATCTTTAAGCATCCTATCTTCCTACTGTGTCTTTCTCTTGTGTAGAGTCAGCTTTGACCCCTTTTCTTACATTCAGCCTACAAAGTCCTTGAGATTTTCTTTCTCTGAAAAATCTCAATCATCCTTTTCTGTCCTTTGCATTAATTATTTTCTGAGCTCTGACTATGTTATTGCTACACTACTGCAGTAGCCTCCTAAGTCTTAACTAGGTTTTCTGTAATTGCTAAAGAACAAAAAAGCGAATTTCTGAAAACTTATATGATACTCTTCAGAAGTGCTCAGTAAAGATTAGTCTGGCATTTAGAACCCTCTCCATCTAGTTTGGTCCAGTTTACTACCTAACCACACTACAATTCCTACTTTGACCTGTTGGCACCCCCCCAGTTTGAATGCCCATCTTGACTTACCCAAAAACCTGTCCATTCTTTAACATCCAGGTTAGGCTTTTTTTTTTTTTTTTTCCTAACAAATATTTCCAACCCATAGTAACTTCTCTCTAATTCTTACAGATACAAGTATGAATTACATAGCACCTGCTATGGGTCAGGTATTGAACTATTTGGCATATGTTTAATTTTAAACTTAGAGAATATATATTATTTCCGTTTTATAACTGAGAAACCTGGGGCTCCAGAGGCTACATGCTTGACATAAGCTGGAATTCAGATCCAGCTCCATCAGATGGCAAAACTTGTGTTCAAAACACCAACCATTTCAGTGTATAAGATTACAGCCTTACATAATAGCTTATCTTTGTCATTTGTATGTTATGTTTTCAGCTAGGTTAGAAGTTTCTTAAGAATAGGGGATGTGTGTTAAAACTTTACATGCCTCCTAGGGCCTACTGTGTACTTTGAACATTGTGCGTACTTAAGAGGGGAGCATTTTGCTGAGGCTGAGGCATTTCTGTGGCTACTAATTATAACAGTGTGCCTATGTTTCTTGTTAGAGCATTCTCTAAAATGTTACGAGTGCAAGAAAGACTGCAGACATGGCTGCATACTGAATTAAAGGGAGGCAGTAGAGCAGCCTTATGATTTGTTTCCCAAAGTGTGGGCTATGTACCCAACAAATGCGAAAGCACATAGTGAGCTATTCCTTTTGAATTGTTTTTCAAATCTGATTAAGGAGGAAGTTTCGGTTTGTTACTTGTAAGTTTTTAACACCTTTCTAACACAGGTAACTCTCTTAATAAAGAACAGGTTTTTTTGCAGACAGTGGTATTTTGGCTGAAATTAAATGACAGTTTTGTTTTCATTGAACGTATTACTGTTTTTGTTATTTTCTATTTATCTCAGGTGATACTTAATTTCCATTTATATAGTGATACATTTTCCTTCTAAAATAAATTTAAGTTTTTAAAGTGTCTTGATTTAAAGAAGAAATATTAAGAACATAATAGCACAAGTGGCCTGTAGACATGGCAGAGCTTGTGATGGTGGTATGCAAGAATCTGAAGTTTGGGAAACGCATAATGGAAAAAGCCAGGCTTTGGAGTTTCTCAGAGTTGGGTTCATATCTTGGCCCTGCTGATTTCTAGTCTGTGACCTTGGACAAGGACTTTCTCTTCGCCTCACTGTTTTGATTTATAAAATGAATGTAACAATGCTTACTTCTTAAATTGTTTGAGGATTGTCTTAAATAAGTACTGGTATACCACTCAATAAATAGTAGCTTTTTCATCATCAATTTTGATAATTTGTTGTTTATTTCCTCATTTGGTTAACTAAAAATCTTTAATAGAATTTTAAAGATGCAGTTGAATTCTTAGTATTTTTGACCCTCAAGCAAGTATTTCACTGCCCTGGGCCTTAGTTTCTCTGGGCATTAGTTTTTTCATCTGCATATTGAGAATAACTTAGCACCTGTATAGGATTGTTTTGGGGACTAAATGAATTTGTAAGATAAGTAGAATACTACGGTGCCTGATATTTGGAGTAGTGCTATATAGCTATTAGTTATTACTATTATTATTTCCTTAGAAAGAATGTAGCTTTTTGGAAGATCCTGAGGCTATTTTTCCTTTGTTCTTACCATCCTGAGTTGGGGATGGAAGGTGTTTTGTGATATTTGATATGTTCATTAAGATTTACTGAGTGTAAAGCATCTTGGTACTAGCATCATTGTAAACCAGCAAGGGAGAATAAGGAGGTCTTCAGCAAAACTACTCTGAGCCACCACCCAATTATTACAGCGTGCAGTTAAAGAAACTCAAAGGAAGACAGATAAGCCCCAAAGGACTGAGGGGGTCTGATGTTGAATCATCATGAACTTCTGTATGTTATAGCATTTTCTAATTGAGTAAAATGCCATGGAACATTTGATATTGATATGTATACTTTATCAGCATTTTTTAAAGGCAGTACCATGGGTTCATATTAGTTGAATGGTTATATTTAGTACTACTTTTGTTCTTCAATTTTTATCTATTTTCTAAGATACACCTGGTTTCAGGACAAGTAGTGTTTGTTTTTTACTCTGTGCATTATGTTCCTAAATGTCGGTTATAAAACAAATGTGGTAAGCCAAGTCATTTTCCTATTTTTCTTGAGTAATAACACTGGTTCTCTTCCTATAAAAGGGAAAATTGACCTTAAGGCATAATAAAAAACTAGAGTGCAGAAAGTTTTTTGTTATCAAATATTTAATACAAAAATATGATAAAACACTCATTTACAAAGCAAAAGTACCGATGCTTGAATTTCACACCAGATATCTTTCCTTTGGAGGCAGATTTACAGGACAAAGTTTAGCAAGTGACTTAATTATTCCTACTTAAATCCCCAACACAGTGAAATTAATTCCTTATATTTTTTGCTCATCATAACAATTCATATTTAAATATGTATCATTTTTAAAAGGGAGCACGTAACTAATAATCTTGTCTGGTACTTTGGCAGAAATAGATTTTTGAAAATCAGACGTTTTCAGAGGATAGTTTGTATTGTGGTTACAGACTTGATATAAAATTTTCATTCAGAGAAATAATATTTTCACTAGAAGGGATCTTAGAGGTAGAATCTAACATTTGCCTTTTATTTACGAGGAAACAAAACATATTATGTAACTTACCTATATTCACATAGCAAACAGTTATCAAAACTTGATTCTGTGACCTAGTCGTCAAAACTAACAACTCTTGTTTTATGATGTAACATAGTAGAACTCTGGTATAGCACAGCTTATTATATGAATTTACCACTGGGAAAATACAATTGCTATGAAATAATGTAGTGGTTAAGTGCATGGGTTTCAATCCAAGTTCTGTTGTTTGCTGTGTGTCCTTGAGCAAGCTCACCAGCGTATCAGTTTTCTGTTTTGAAAGAAGTACCTACCTCATAAGGTTGTTAGGATGATTGTGTTAGTTAATATGTTACTGAGCTTGGAACAGTGCTTGACACATTGTATGTACACCATCAGTGTTAACTACCATCATAATCATTATTGTCATCCTCACCCTTTAATAACCTTCAATAGCCCATAGCACAGGTTAGAACACTATCCTAAGAGTGGGATAAATGGGTTTCTCTTTATCACAAGTAATAGAGGGACTTCCCTGGTGCCACAGTGGTTAAGAATCAGCCTGCCAGTGCAGGGGACACGGCTTCAAGACCTGATCTGGGAAGATCCCACATGCCGCGGAGCAACTAAGCCCGTGTGCCACAAATACTGAGCTGGCGCTCTAGAGCCTGCGAGCCACAACTACTGAGCTGGCGTGCCACAACTACTGGAGCCCGTGCTTTGCAACAAGAGAAGCCACTGCAATGAGGAGCCTGCGCACTGCAACGAGGAGTAGCACCCCTCCCCCCCAGCTCGTTGCAACTAGAGAAAGCCCACGCGCAGCAACAAAGACCCAACGCAGCCAAATATAAATAAATAAATTTGTAAACAAACAAAACAAGTAATAGATATTTCCCAGGCCTGTGTTTTACTGACAACTTGCCAGTAATAGAGAAAAATGTACAAGAAATTACATCACAACTGCTTAACCCTGTTCACTCTAACTCTACTCACTGAGTGCAGACACTTTAGAGCTCCACTCTATTCTGTGTACTTAGGGAAAGTCATGGGCTTCCAGTCCTCCCAGTAAAGGAGCTGTAGTGGTAACATAGTGCAGTAGAGAAGAACATGCCCTGGAATCCTCCGCTTCCCCATTTCCTTGAACCATGGTGGGTTACTTTACCTCTATCCTTTAGTTCTCTTATCTGTAAAATAGCAGTAAAAGTCTCTGTCTTTCAGGGATGAAAGTTTCTGTTATGAAGACTAAATGAGCTAATTTATAAGGTGCTTAGAATGATGCCCAGCCCATGTTTAAATGTTTAACTTTTATTATTATTTTTAAAATTTTGGTAAACTAGAGTTGCTGTAGCTCTAGAATAGTCAGTTAAGTCTCCATGTAAGAAAACAGAGGGGCTTGATTACTAGTACTGGTTTCTGAAAAATGTTACTCTTTAATTAAGATTAATATTCAATATGACATATTGTAAGGGAACATGTTTTAAGTGTTGGCTTTTCCTGTAACCTTCTGCCTTCTGTTGGTTAAATGGAATCATTTATCTTTAAAGGTGTTTTGGAAAGGCAAGTTATAAGTCTGTCTTTGCTTGAAACAATCCTGGCTTATGCCTCTTGTCCAGGCATACTTATAAATAGTACTCCCTTTCACTCTTGCAAATGTCTCAGGTTGGATGTAAATTTTGTGGTCACCCTAAGTATAGTTTATTGGCCAGATTGATTTTACTAGATTATCTCCATGTCTCAATAATATTTTCTAAAGGCAAACACTACTACTTTAAGCCTAAGTTTTAGATGGTTTGTGGGATTTTTCAAATCACTTTTGTATTTTTATTGTTTTTATCCTTTCTTACCTTTAATCTATATTTCAGTTTTAAGTTTTTTTGGTTAAGTATGTAATACAAAAAATTATTTTAATTGGACGTGGGGACTTGAACTACCAGTAAACTTTATAGGCAGTCATATAATTTTTCATATTAGAATCTTTACATTTGAGGCTGTCAGAAATGTTTTATTTCTTTAGACAACTAATGACTGTGATACTGATTATAAGCAATAAAATATTTATTGGTCTGTATGTACTACTCTTACCATAGTTGACTGTCAAAAGGAGTTTATATTGCCCAAAGCGAGTAAAATTATAGCATTAGGAATCAGATATATTGCTAAGAGGAATCTTTTTAATTACCTATACCATTCAGAAGTTCAAGTCAAGAACTTCATAAAATTTTAAAATCTACATCTGTCCTCTTTTTTTTAACCTCTGTCCTCTTTTATAGTAATTAACTCAATATTCTTTTTTTAAATTTTTAAATAAATTTAAAAAATTTTATTTATTTACTTTTATTTTTGGCTGCCTTGGGTCTTTGTTGCTGCACGCAGGCTTTTCTCTAGTTGCGGCGAGTGGGGGCTACTCTTCGTTGTGGTTCGCGGGCTTCTCATTGGGTGGCTTCTCGTTGCAGAGCACGGGCTCTAGGCGCATGGGCTTCAGTAGTTGTGGCACTCGGGCTCAGTAATTGTGGCGTGCAGGCTCAGTAGTTGTGACGTATGGGCTTAGTTGCTCCGCGGCATGTGGGATCTTCCCTGACCAGGGCTCGAACCCGTGTCCCCTGCATTGGCAGGCGGATTCTTAACCACTGCACCACCAGGGAAGTCCCTCAGTACATTCTTTATGGTTCCTTGTTTTAGCGGGCAGAATGAAATCTGCCTTCCAGTATTAAGCTTCTAAGTCCTGTAGCAGTTATCTGTATTGTTATAGTATGTTCTTTGATGAATTCCTGTGATAATATTAGTAAGGGAAAAAGAACTTGTATAATATATTTGAACTTTTTTCTGCTGAAAAGTTATAGGAGACATTTGTAGTTTTTCTTTACACTGAAAAATATACCTTTTGCAAATACTTGTAGTGTAGAAAGGGGATTATTACTTATTTAGTACTTATCTGATATTTCAGTCCCTGATATATAGTAAGGGCGCAAGAAAATTCTGATATTGCTATTGAGAGTTGAGAGTCCGCCTGCCAATGCAGGGGACATGGGTTCGTGCCCCGGTCCGGGAAGATCCCACATGCCGCGGAGACGCTGGGCCCGTGAGCCATGGCCGCTGAGCCTGCGCGTCCGGAGCCTGTGCTCCGCAATGGGAGAGGCCACAACAGTGAGAGGCCCGCGTACCGCAAAAAAAAAAAAAAAAAAGAGTTGCGTTGTATAAGCAAAGCAAAAAGCATTAAAGGTTTTGGATAAGAAAGTAATATAGTAAAAGTGAGATTAGATATTTGCCCCAGTGCAACTAAGTATCTCAAAGGGGTTGGTAAGATTGCATTTCACTTCAGACCTGAGTTTAGTAGGAAATTGGCTGTGGAGTTGGTCACAGAGTGATAGCTAGAGTCGTTTAGGAATGCAAACATGCTTCATGAATCCAGTAATGGATGAGTTGCCCACTTTGTTGGAGTATGCTAAGCATTTAAATTAAATTGTTTTCGTAACAGAGGAAAATACTAGAGATTAATATGTCCACATAGCTTGTAAACAGGTGAAACATGCTTTGTGTTGACAGCAGTATTTGAAAGGGAATTAAGTCATGTTGGAATGATTGGGCTTTGATGTATGCCCTTATCTTCTTTGCCATTGACTTTTTTTTTCTTGACCTTTTCTACTTGCCACAGTGTACTGCAGCAAAGATGCATGGATGGATCATGTGTAATCCAAACTACATTGGACAACGCAAACTATGTTTATTATTAGAAAATGTTTCATTTTTAAAGGAATGGTAAAAATGATCTTTCCTAGTAAGAAAGATTTAATTCAAATGAAGACTAACAGAATGAATTCGGTAAATCAGGAGGATGTGGGCACCATGGGAGAGCAATTCTCTTCAGCACTAAGTGGCAAAATACAGTGCCAGATCTTTCGGGGGGTTCCAGTATGACTAAGTCATGGTCTCTGCCCACAAGGAGTTTAATGGAGGGAGGAGGTGTCAGGAGTGTGCAGTGTGGTTAACCTAATTACACAGGTAACTCAAGTAACTCAAATGGTAGAAGCTGGAGTACTAGTACAAAGAAAGAAAAAGTCATCTGCATATGGATAGCAGATGTTACAGGAAGGCGGAGCCTGTTATGATGGTTTGTGAAGAAAGGGTATAATTTTAATAGGCAGACATAGGTTACAGAGTGATCTGGTGAGAGAGAAAAGCAAAAATATGGAGATAGGTGAGCCCAGTCTCTAGATTGACCGAAGTAAGACTAGAAAAGCAGTTTGGGACAATTTTACAGAGTCTTGAGTGCTAGACTTATGAGTTTGTTCTTTAAATATAATATACATTATTCAGAGCTATACTTTAGGTTTGTTAATCTGGTAGTCTGTATAGGAGTAGAAGGAGACTGCAGCAAAGTTGATTCAAAAATATTTCATTCATTCATGTATCCAACCAACAAATGTATATAGGTACTGTAAATCAGGAGTTGTTTTAAGTGGTGGGAATATAAGAGATCTTCTCTGTTCCTTGGAAGCTCATTCTTTTGGGAGATGTTGACAATAAATAACAGTAGGGTACTCAGAGGAAGGATTGCACTTTGAGCTGAGGTCTGAATGACCGAGGAAGTAGCCAAGCAAAGATCTGAGGGGCAAACTGCGGATACGGCAAGTGCAAAGTCCTTGAAGTGGGAGCAGTCTTGACTTATTGAAGGAAAGGAGGAAGAGGTGTTTTAGAGTTCTTGTATTAGTTATACTGTGGGTGTGTATAAGGACTGGACCTGACACTCCAGGGAAGGATGAAATAATGCATTTTCTTTTAATTAATTTCCCTTGGTTATTCTTCAGTTGTCTCAGTACTTTGAGTCACTTGCTAGATAACAAGATCTTATATAAAGCCATTGTATAATGATTCATTAATGACCTGAATTAATGACCTGAGAATAATTTGGGGGGGCTTCCAGAGTCTCAGCTGAAACACTCTAGGACCATTATATAAGTAGGATAGGTTAATATATAATAATACCTGTATATATGGTTATCTTTCATGAAACTTGGTCTCACTTTTTTCTACCCTGCTTGCTAGAGGACCTGAAGGAACATTATTGTAGTTTTTGCCATTTATTTTATGCCATTTTTCTAGTAACTATAGAATACTCTCTGAGACAGAATATGTAGATATGTGATCTAGGTGTTTTAGTTGATCTGCATATTTAAAAAAATTATCTGGATCCACATTAGCATTTAAAAATGAGAACAATATCATAGAATATTCCAGATTTCCAGCTTTACAAAAATCTGAAGATGGCATCATTTGACAGATGTTCTTCTATAGCAGCAGTTAGCTAGAGCTGAATAGCAGCTGCTCTTATCACACCTGCTCACCTTACCTCACTACATCCCCCATCTGGCCAGTTTCACTGATTTATGGTATACTTGCTTGCGCCTGTAGACATTGTGTTTTCAGTGGCTGCTCTCGAGCAGGGAGTATGTAGCATTGACATCAAAGCAAGAGGTCCTTCTATCACTACCATATAGAGAGTGTGCTCTATAATAGCATTTCTCAGAGTTTGATCTGCAGAGCCCTGGTCTGATATTTTCATAATAATACTAATATGTTATTCCTCCCTGCTCCCCCGCTTTTTTTTTTTTAATCCTGTGTTGACCTTTGCATTGGTAATGCAAAAGAAGTGGTGGGTAAAACTGACTCCTTAGCACAAATCAATGCAGTGTCACCAAACTGTAATAGTATTGTATTCTTTACTGCCATACAAGAAAGAAACCAATTTCACTGAAGAATGTTCTATGTAGGAAAAAAAACCCTGATTTTATTAAATCTTCACCCTTGAGCATATATTTTTTTCGTATTTTGTGTGATGCAGTGGGAAGTATGCATAAAGCACATTTGCTGCATACTGAAGAATGATGGTTGTCTTGAGGAAAAGTACTTATTTTATTGTTTGAGTTGTGAGCTGTACTGACTTTTTTTTTTATGGAGCACCATTTTTCTTGAAGGAACAGCTTACTTGGGTATTGGGCAAAGATTTTCTTGAAAATGAAGCAAGTATGACTGTCACTTAAGGGAAAACAACTAATGCTATTTGTTACTAATGATATAAAATTTGAGCTTTCTGGCAAAAATCAGGATTTTGGAAAACTTAGCTGCAACCATGTGTTTGACTGCTTCCCAGTATTTAATGACTTTTCTGATGAGACCAGTGGTGATATTAACAAATGTAATTTTAAAAAATATTTTGTAAATAAAATGTGTCAACATTTGGAAGATCTGCATGACTATGAACCAGTAGTTTACATATGACCAAAGCAGGTTGCAGTGCACCAGATACACCAATGGATTTTTAATGTAAGAGTATGCAAAAGAGTTTATTAATATGGCTTTGGATTCTATATTGCAGCTAACCTTTAAGCAACTAGCACTTGTAGAGTTTTGGTATGGTATCAAAAAATGATAACAGATTTATCTGAAAAGGCTATTTAAATTGCCCTCTGTTGGGACTTCCCTGGTGGCACAGTGGTTGAGAGTCTGCCTGCCGATGCAGGGGACACAGGTTCGTGCCCCAGTCCGGGAGGATCCCACATGCCGCGGAGTGGCTAGGCCCGTGAGCCATGGCTACTGAACCTGCGTGTCCAGAGCCTGTGCTCCACTCCACAACGGGAGAGGCCACAACAGTGAGAGGCCCGTGTACCGCAAAAAAAAAAAAAAAAAAAAATCCACCTGCCAACGCAGGGGACACGGGTTCAGTCCCTGGTCCAGGAAGATTCCACATGCCGTGGAGCAACTAAGGCTGTGTGCCACAACTACTGCCTGAGCACCTAGAGCCCATGCGCCACAACGAGAAGCCACCGCCACAAGAAGCCCGCACAGCGCAACAAAGAGTAACCTGTTGCCACAACTAGAGAAAGCCTGCACATGGCAACGAAGACCCAAGGCAGCCAAAAATAAATAAATAAATAAATAAAAATAAAAAAAACTGTCCTTTGTCTTCCAACACATACCTGTGTGAAGTGAGTGTCTTTAAACAAAGCAACATATTGCAGTGAATCAAATACAGAAGCAGATATTAATCTTCTCATAAGCTGGACATTAAGGAAATTTGTATATATATAAAACAATGTACTCTCAATTTTTTATTTTGGAAAAAAGTTATTTTCGTAAAATTTTATGTTACGTGTGATAGGATTATTCTTGTGTTTAAACGAATTCATAGGTGCATTTTTTTAATATCCCAATTTAAATTCTAATATGGTAAATATCAATAAATACAAGCCACAAAAACAAACGCTTTGAGGGAGTCCTCTTTAATTTTTTTAAGCATG
Source organism: Globicephala melas (assembly GCF_963455315.2). Lineage (NCBI taxonomy): Eukaryota > Metazoa > Chordata > Mammalia > Artiodactyla > Delphinidae > Globicephala > Globicephala melas. Next base: position 64,023,738 of record NC_083327.1, on the reverse strand, counting down.
TATAAGTAGGGATCCTGATACCAAAAAGTTTGAATATCACTACTCTGGGCTCTTAAACAGCATTGATTCCCAAAGTGTGTTATACAGAGCATCTGATCTGTGGACCACTAGTTCTAAAGCATTTTAATAGATACTAAACCAAATAGAGGTTTGTTTCTAGGCTGTAGGATTTTTTAGTGCCTCTTATGAACTAAAAATGCATTGTGAAGTCGCCAAGGGGGCTATAATATATGTTTATTCAACTACAGAGCATTTACCTTGACTGGTGTTCTTTGGAATACATTTTGGAACTACTGCCCCATAAACATGCCATGTTGAGAGTTCTGTTTAGCTATGCCTTGGAGGCACCTGGGAAGAGAGGCCTCGGACTCAGACTAATCTGGCTTTGAACCCTGACTGCCACCTACTAACCTCAGTTTCCTTTCCTATGAACTGGGGATAATGGTAGCCAACATTAGAGGAGTGTTCTGAGCGTTAAGTGGGACAAGAAGTAAACAGTCTTCCTAATAATAGGTATTCAGTGTAATTGTTCCCTGTTTTCCTCTAATTTCTCTAGTAAACCTGAGTCTCCATTACAAGTTATTCCCATGTCGGTAAAGCTGATGAGTCACAGAGAGGTGTGGGGACAAGTCTAACAAGTTAATGAAACAATAAAAGTTAGACTGACTTGGGAGCCAGCGTTGTGCATGTAGGTAGACCAAACTGCCTGGGCTTTTAAGCCAGCAAAAACAGTCGGCTTGTCCATTGACCCAGTCCAACTTAAATTAAAGAATGTTTATAAAAATGAAAGCAATGGAGTCACCTTCTCAATTTTAACTTGATAGTGACTATAAAGGGAGGATCTTACTTTCTATTATATTTTATTAAACATTCATAAAATTTCATTTTGGAGAGAATTTTGACAGTATTCTCAGTGATGATGTATTGATTCTTAGTATTATGTATAGTTTCAATATATTCCTCATTCCACTTTTTTGCATTTTTCTACTTTATAATTCAGCTCGTAGATTCAAGCTGAAATTCTCAAATAACTTCCATATACCTTTCTTGTTGTTAGAATTCCCTGTACCTCATGTTCTGAGCATAGGATTAAAGAACCTTCCTAGTGCATTTAAACTACTCTTTCATTGTCACTTTGTACTAGGCACTCAACTTTTAGGACTTGCTGAGGGTACTTGCTCTGAGGCAGCTGACATTATTCTAGGAAGAGGACAGTGGACAGCCTGTCTTGGTAGAAGATTAAAAGCATGACTTTGAATTATAGCTCTGCCCTTTTTTGAGCCCTCTGGCCTTAATTACTTGGCCAGTCTGATTCTCTTTCTTCTCCTGTAAAATGATAAAAATAGCAATTCTACTCCATTATTTTTAGGATTAGATGGGAACACCTTGAGTATTTAGCACTGTGCTTAGCATTGTGTGCACTCAGTAAATGTTAGCCCTTTCCCCAACATGTCCATATTTTGTGTATCAGAAGTAAAAAATGATGCTTGTGTACATTTTGCTCATTGGAGACCTCTTCGAGTTATTATTAAAGAACTATTTATTCTTGTTTTCTACAGTATTAAAAGGTTGATTCCTTTTCTAAGCCATGGCGTACAAGGTATAAAGGCAATGACTAGAAAGACTGCTGATAGAGCAAAAATGCTACCTTGGCAAAAAGGAAAAAGTCACAAATCATTAAGAACAGAACAAAACAAAAACTCTTAATAGTGTTATTCCATTAGGTGAAAAAAAAAAAACACCACTTTTTCTTAAGCACCCCGAATACATAAGTTATCTTCCAGCAGTTGTATAATTTTATGCTTTACATTTAGATCTGTGATCCATTTTGAGTTAATTTTTGTAAAGGGACTAGGTGTACTTTTTTGGGCATTCATTCTGCTTTGTGTTCTCTTAGCTTACTGGATCAGTGGTTCAGTTTCTGGCATTAATTTGGGGGAAACTTTTAGTTATTATTGTTTCAAGTAAATCTTCTTTTTATTCTCCTTCTTGTCTTCTTATTACATGTATGTCATACCTTTTGTAGTTGTCCCACAGTTTTCAAATATTCTGTTCTGTTTTTTCCTCTTTTAGTTTTAGAGGTCTTACTGAGATCCTCAAGCTCGAAGATTATTTCCTCAGCCATGTCCAGTCTACTAAGCCCATCAAAGGCATTCTTTGTTTTATAGTGTTTTAGATATCTAGCTTTTTTGGGGAGGAGGGGGGGTTTCTTAGGATTTCCATTTCTTTGCTTATATTGCCTATTCTGTTCTTGTATGGTGTCTACTTTATCCATTAGAGCCCTTCACATATTAATCATAGTTCTAAATTCCTGGCCTGATAATTCCAACATCACTGCCCCTTAGTGGCAGAACAGCAACTTCCTCCTGTGCTGATTATTCATAGCAAAAATGACTGTATTTTTTCCTTGTGCAAGTAAACAAATGGTTATTGTTATTGTGATATGTTGCTGAACCAGTGACAGTTGCTTTTTTGCAATTCTAGTAAATACTTCTGATTTAGTACCACAGCGTCTCAGGTACCTTAATCTTCCTTTGAGTGTTTTGGGAAAAAGAAAATAGACAAAATATGTTCCCTTTGTACAAGAAGTTGAATTTTTTGAGAAGCTGAGACAAGGATACTTAGTGCTTGTTTTAAGATTACTTTATGATGTCTGTATAGTAGATGTTACTCCAGCTTTGGGAATTATAATTTAATCTTGTAATTCAAAATTCTCTTTTCTAGTCTGAAACTTGTAGTAGCCAGTCGAGAAATACTTGTTGAGTGACTAGAATGATCCTTGAAAGCCTTCATGCTTTAAAAAAAAAAAAAAAAAAGCAAACAAACAAAAATTGTTGTTTTAAAGAAAAGTAGTATAACCACATTAAATATAATCTGGAAAATAAGAGGGGAAAAAAACCATACTGTTAATCTCACCTCACAAATTTGTTGGTAGAATTTTTATATATCTGTTTGTTTTAAAAGTTCTGTTTATGTAGTTAAAATTTTGCCTCCTGCCTTTTCCCACTTAGTATGTCATTTTATGACTTACTTTAAATGGCTGCTTAATAATCTGTTAGTTGCAGAAACTTTTGGCCCTATTGTATGCACAGTGTTTATGAAGAAGAGTAGATGGTACATTTGTTTCTAAAAGATGTGATTCTTAATAAAATGTAGTTACTTATCACATGAATTTTAATACGTAGGAGAGTGATAACCCTCTTATTGTAAGGTCAGTGCCTTTTTATTTTCAAACATTTAAACCTGAAACTTGAGGAAGTTGGTTGTCAGTTGAGAGTAATATACCATATGTCAGCTATGTATTTTGGAGAAGTGATAAACAGAAGTTAGATAGCTGCTTATGTGGAGAATTATTGTCATAATTCTTAATGTTAACATTGTGTTCTTTTATAGATTATGGAGCTTTGTGGTGCAACTAGACTTGGTTATTTTGGAAGAAGTCAGTTCTATATTGCTTTGAAACTTGTAGCTGTTGCCCAGTCTGGCTTCCCTTTAAGAGTGGAAAGTATAAATACAGGTAAATACAGAATATATTAGTAACTGAAATGAAAATGAACTTCTAATCACAAATGAAGTAAAGTCAGAACTGTTGAGTCTTTCTGATGTTTCAGTGGTATTTGTGACGTTGAGTTAGTGTCATGTCTTTTACTACCATGCTCTTTTCATTTGTTAATATTAGAAAAATATGTCTGTCTTAACTCTGTTATGGCATATATGTACTTCATACATATTTGATGGTAATATAAAAACTGTTAAAATGGTGATTTTTAAAAATTAATTTACTAAAAATTGCTTAGAATTTAGATGAATAATTTTATCAAGGTAAATGATGAATTATAGCGCCCATCTTCATATATGCTTTCCTTATATTCTTTTCTACTAACTAAGTATAAAACAACATTATACTTTGTGTTTTCCTGTTTAGAAAAGCCATGAAAGCTCCATTTGAAATTAGAAAGTATTAGTTAACCAAAATTTTGATTGAAAGACACAGTATTAAAAATATTGGCAGACTAAAACCCAAATACAAGCATCTAACCACCTTACAAATGTCACCTAGGATAATTTGTTTTTCTGTTATTTGGAGGCTCATTGATGCCGAAGTAGATGGAAATTCTATAAAGGTAGGCACTTAAATGCAGAGTTCTTTGGTTTTCATAGGAAAGGCAGGCAAGAGAAAACTTGAGGTTTTCTCTGATGTTAGAATTTTTATAACATAGTTTTCAGTACCAGCTCAGTTTATTAGTCATCCAGAGGTTTTCATTGTGGAGCTCTGGTTTGCCACATATCATTGTTCTGGAGTTGAGAGTTTACATTCTTTGCAGGTAATTTTGAATTCCTTTATATAAATGCTGAATAAACAATGTTTTCCCTTCTTAATGTGGAGATTCTAAAGAGAAATTCTGGTAATCATGGTGGAGGGAAGTACACTTTCCTCTAAAAATGGTTTTGGTGCTGTATTGTTCTAGTCTAAAAGTGTGCAGAGAAATTCTCAGTCTTTTATCCTCTTTTCTACTTAAAATTGAATGTAGAATATTTGCCTGTAGGAGTGTCATAAGCTAGACTGAAGTGGGTGGGTATAACTGACACCTTGTTCTGTGTCCTTGGTAGGTGAACAGTAAGTTGTTTTCAGGAATTTCTGCAATGAAAATGTCTAGATTAATCTAGTCTCAAACTTAGTGACATATTCTTATTTCGCTTAGAGCTCTAACATTTTCCTTTAGGGAACCAGTGTGAGTAGAAACAGCCTAGGCTTCGGGGTCCGATTCACCTGGGTGGAAATCCTAACTGTCAATGACCTTGGTATCTTGGAGTCTCAGTTTCTTTCTCTGTAAAATGGGGTTGATAATGGTTATGAGACGAGATAGATATAAAGTACAAGCATAGGGCCAGACATGCAATGAACATTTAATACAGCTTAACTCCTTAAGGACAGTTTGGTGTTACTTCTTTCTAGGTTAGAGTTTCCCTAAACAATCTAAGAGAGATGATCTGAATTTTGTAGAGGTAAACATTTTGTGCCTGTTGTTTCTGTATCCGTTTTTGCAAAAATTCTTTCTAATGTCAAATTCATCTCTTATTTTAGTTTTTCGTGTGTATACCTTTTTTTATTTTGAAGTAATACTTATTTTTGTGGTTAACAGTAAAGGACCTTCCTCTGCCAAGATTTGTTGCTTCAAAGAATGAACAGGAATCTCGTCATGCAGCCTCATATTCTTCAGATTCTGAAAATCAAGGGTCTTATTCTGGTGTAATTCCCCCACCACCGGGCAGGGGGCAAGTGAAAAAGGGATCCACAAGCCATGATACTGGCCAGCCTCGTACATCTGCAGATCAGCAGGTAAGCACGTGCATGTAAATGCTATCAGTTGATGTCCTGTGCTAATGCTTACACTGAAACATTTATTGAGTGCCTTGGTAATGAAAATGTTACCTTAAAATTTAAATTTTAAAGTAATGATGTTCTTTCTAGGAACCTGTATCCCCAGTAGTTTCGCCACAGCAGTCTCCACCAACTTCTCCACACACATGGAGGAAGCACAGCCGCCATCCCAGTGGAGGAAACAGTGAGAGGCCTCTTGCAGGACCTGGGCCATTTTGGTCTCCCTTTGGTGAAGCACAATCAGGTATTTAGAAATTTTTTTAAAGTAACATTTATTAAGGGTTGTAAATTGAAGAAAACTTGATAATGTTCCTTTAAGAGTTGCCTCCAAGTCAATTTTTAATTATATGTTAAGTGCCTTAAAAAGCAAAAGCCAGCTGTGAAAGTTTCTAAGTAGATATATCACTTTGAAGAGTGGTAATTGCATTTATTTATATCTATGATGCTTAGACAAAAGTTTACTGGGATCAGATTCTCTGAAGGGTAAAATGAATAAATAAATATTCCTAGGGATATATTCCTAAGTATAGATTATATTAGTGAAGGGAAGTACACTTTGTTGTAAAAATGATTCTGCTGCTATATTGCTTATTACAGCAATAAATTGGTTATACCAAATGAGGTATAATTTTAAATTGACAGAAAAGATTCCATTTTGGAAATTGTTAACATTTCTTCAAAGTTAGCATTTAAAAGAAAACTTTTATGTGTGTGTGGTGATTTGTTATCATTAAAAACCTTGTAACTTTATTTTTTTCCTCCAAAAATGAGTCAGCATGTTTACCCATTCTGCTTTTAGGTTCTTCTGCTGGTGATGCAGTATGGTCAGGGCATTCTCCACCTCCACCTCAAGAAAATTGGGTCAGTTTTGCAGATACTCCACCAACCAGTACTCTTTTAACCATGCATCCTGCTTCTGTCCAGGTGTGACATTTTATTGGTATTGCATTTTTATTTGCTTCATTCAGAGTATTGCTGCAGTCATTGTTTTCATATTTTGCTGTTGCAAATTTTATAAATGCAAGTTCACTCTTTTACAAAAAAACCAGAACTCTGTGCGTTTTCTTCAAGTCTGTTTTCATTGGAATGTTTCACTGAAAGTTTTGGCTGATTTTCTTGCTAATTCCATAGTGAAGCTTTGAAAGGTTTCTGCATCTAGGAATATATTTGCTTGGCTTTCTTGGCACATTTCACATAACTTTCTGTTGCTTACATATTGCTGTCGTTCTACACATTTATATAATCATTGTGCAAAAACGTTTAATAACCTATATAACAAATATGTGGTTTGCTGATGAGTTTGTGAAGACTTCTTATTTTTTAAACATCCACAAAAAGTTTTACTTTCAAAGATAAGTAACCTAGCGATCTTGGTCCATGTAATCATATAGATAGATGCTGTACTGAGGAAAAAATGTTTCATTACAGGACCAGACAACAGTACGAACTGTAGCATCAGCTACAACTGCCAATGAAATTCGTAGGCAATCCAGTAGTTATGACGATCCCTGGAAAATAACAGATGAACAAAGACAGTATTATGTAAATCAATTTAAAACCATTCAGCCTGATCTAAACGGATTTATTCCAGGTGAGTTGTTAAAAACAGAAGTTCTTCTAGATGGGATAGGACAATCTCAATTTCATAATCTCAAAAACATGGTTTTATTGGTCAGAGATTATAAAGGATAAATTAATTCTCAAATTGCCTAAAAACTTTATAATCGCTGGAAACCAAAAACATGGCATGTACACATGTTACGGTTACCTTTTTCTCAGTGACAAAAGTCTTAAGACTCTTACCTCACATTTTATTCTTGGAGCTGTAAGTTCAGAATAACATTAAACAACACTGTTTTAATATTTCAGGATCTGCAGCTAAAGAGTTTTTTACAAAATCAAAACTTCCTATTCTTGAACTTTCTCATATTTGGTAAGTGTGGTATATCATTAGTTGGGTAATGTGGGTTGTTTCAGAGGAGTTTATAGCAGGTAGATTTTTGAACTTTAAAAAATAAACTATTAGAGTAACCTTTTCAAGAGTATTCTCAAAGTACTCAGTATTGCCTTATAATAGCCAGCTTCTCTCTCACTCTTTAGAAGAGAAATAAGTGATAACACTGTAGTAGTTCTTTAAAATGGGTTATAAAATTCTTTAAGCTGTATCACCTGTTTCTTGTTGAAAGCATAATGTGTGGAATAAAAGCTAGTTTGCTCATACATGGTTATGTTTATCACATTTGTTTTTTAACAAGTTTAGTAAGTCCTATACCAAGGCGTGATCTTAAGGACATGCTTAGCTGCCATTTAAATATAGACTGAGACTCAGGATAGCTGCTGTGTAGTTGAAATTAGCCATTAAAACACAAATTACAATCACAAATTATTTTTTAAAAACAATTATTGGATAAACAAATGTTATTTCTACTGTATATCAGTGTATTTCTTTACATTCTAAATTATTTTGTTATTAAGGTTTTTAGAAGCATAGGATGCTATGGTAGGAAGTAGGTAGATAATGCCTAAAACCGAAAAATCAAGAACTAGCAATATATGCATGCTATTTATGTAGTTTAAGGTAATGAATGAAAAATGGTTGCATCTGCAACCAGAAAATCGACATCAGGGTGGGGCTGCTCTTTCTTTGTATCAAGCCTTGTAATTCTGTTGGATGCCTTAAAGTGCATACATGTAGAAATTTGATAACAGTAAAAACAGTTTTTAAAAATTTCAGTGACTTACTAACTAAGCCTAGCTTTAACTAAATCCTGTTACTAAAAATGCATATGGGGTAAAGGTCAGTTTTTGGTGACTTTATTTGTTGGGACTGTTTCTTCAGCATTTTATTATGAGAATTTAAGACATACAGAAAAGTTTAAAGAATTGTTCCTTGAACACCCATATGCCCGCTACCTACAGTTAACAGTTTGCTATATTTGTTTTATTACATATCTGTCCATCTATGGAATTTTAAAAATTATAGATTGCAATTTTCTGGGAAAGGATTTCTCTCCTTTTTGAGACCTAAAGGGAGTCAAAGCAGAATATGATTATATTAATAAGAAGTTTTTCTTCTAGGGAACTCTCAGACTTTGATAAAGATGGAGCCTTGACACTGGATGAGTTTTGTGCTGCTTTTCATCTGGTAGTTGCTAGGAAGAATGGCTACGACTTACCGGAAAAACTCCCTGAAAGCTTAATGCCCAAACTGATTGATTTGGAAGATTCAGCAGGTAAGACCGGGAGCTGAAGAGACCTGACTGCATGCCTTAATAAACATAACACTTGATTCTTAAAGCAAAATAAAGATAGACGTTAAAACTTAGTTTAAGAGCATAAACATTTCATCAGAAGCACGTAGATTTGCCATCAGAATAGGATGTACAGGCTGAACCTGGATTAATGGCTTGGCTTATTTAGTAAACTTTAAATAAAGAGATAAAGAATACATGCCACTATTTCACCTTACACTAGTGACTTGCAGAGATCTGAAGAGCATTTCATAGTATCTTGTTACTTTGCTGCCTTTAATTGCATTATAAATTGTCTGAAGTGGGTAAAGTAGCCTGTCTTCATTATCAACATTTTTCCATTTAATGCATCTTAATTTGTTGAAGGGAATGCCTGGTTTATCCTTAGACCTCTACAGTCGCAAGCATTTTCCTTTAAAAAGCCCACTTCTTTTCTTCAGACTCTAAAGAAATCTGGGAAATTTGTATTTGATTGTAGATAGTGCTTTTTTTAAAATGTTTACAAGAATGCTTTTATAAGTGCTCATACTTACTGGTAGCTTTCTTTAAAAGGAAATAAGACTACAAGGGGTAAAAAATGAGTACTTTTTCCTTACATTCTGAATGAATAAGAGGAAATTAATGCTAAATTATTAATGTACCTAATTAAAACTAAATTATTGTTTACAATTTTTCTATCTAAATTCTCTTGTATTTTATGTTGGAAGGAATTTTATGCTTTTAAAAAGAGAAGATAGAGCGAAATTTGGCTCTTAAAAGGGCAACGTCTGTTTAACTCAGAAACGCAAGTCATCTGACTTCACTGTCTAAATTTTACGGAAAGAACCATATACATGTCATTACTGTCAGGAAGAGAACAGTCTCCTTGGAGTTAAGAATCTGAGTGTGCTTCTAGTTTTGCTACTTACTCTGTGACCTTCCTTGGGCAAGTTCTAACCATTTACTCTTATTTTTTCCTTCTGTTTCTCCACCTGAAATGCGGATTTGATGCCATTCATATTTTAAGACCTGAATTGTATCCTGACCTTTTATCAACCAATAGGTTGATTAAATAATTTACTGTTGATTTCAGTTTTTTAGAAACATTATCCTGTGAGAATCCTAGGATTTGCCTAATCATTTCAGGTAGTTATTTGGCGTCAGTTACCCTCTAACTTGAGCTGAAAGCGAAGCGTTTTTGTCAGATAATTTTGCTTCAGAGTTCTTTGGTTTACCTAACTAGGAAATAAACAAAAATCACTTCTTTATTTAGCTTTTTGCTAGTAGCCAAAAGGGAAGCAATTTTGATAGCTGCAGACTTGCTGCATCATTGATTTATAAATTGGGCTCGTATGTAGAGTTTTTTTATGACTTTAATTTTTTAAAACCTGATAGCATACTAATACAAGAAATAAGTCAAGCTTATTCTGTTGTATGTCATTTTCTAGAGGTTTGTCTGATCTTGTTATCTATTGGATTCAGATAGGTGAATCTGACTTTTGCATGTAGTCAGTAGAGTCTTTGTTTTCTTTCTTTAATTTAAATAAAGTGTGATTCTTTGTCATGTTGATCTACTGACGGAATTTTAAGGCTGATGATGCAAGTTCTTTCCTGGGCATTTGTCTTTTTACACCTGTTAGATTTGTTTAGCAAAGAGACACTCTGGTTTTTTGCCTGCATGTCTCTATACACTATTCCTTTAACTATAATTTTAAAGGTGTCAAAGACTCAGTTTTTTCCAATTCTAACATAATATTATATGGTTTCCAGTCAAATTTATTGTGAACATTTTGACCACACAATATTAGATTAAAATCTGCTTTGCCTACTCATAAATGATGAATTTGGAGTTCTATTTTGAGGTGGGAAGAACCATTTAATCTTCTTTCTCCTACCTATCATAAGCCTGAGATTCATGACACAAAGTCCTTTGAATATAGAAATTGTCATGTGACCCTGTGATTCAATCAGTATCCTTAAAAACCATTTTTAAATAGCTGTGTTTTTAGATGTTCCCAGTTAAAGGAGGCACACCCAAACACTTTCTTTTGGCTGACCTGAGAACTTACCATAAATATTCCTTCTGTGGAGACTTTGTGCCTTACAGGCAAAGGTGGTTTCTATCTTCTCTGATCTTGCACAGCATATCCTATGTGCTGTTCATTATGGCACACATTATGCTGAATCCTGTTCTTTTTTTCCACTTTCTACCACTACACTCTGAGCGCCTTAAAAAAATAGGAGATGTATCGTATTCATTGTAGTATCCTCAGGACCTAGCACTTGCAGGCATGGACTAAGTAGCTTAGTAAATAATTATTGAGTAAATTATGCTAAATATGTGCCCTTTTTAAAGTAGGGTTTTTTCCTTAACATTTCTGTCTTTGGAAAAACAGTCATTTGTTTTAACTTGATGATGTTGGGACATATTAAAATATTAGCTCCACAAGTATTCTATATTTACAATTTAAGTAACTCTCACAGAAAAATAGATGATGAATAATGATGACTTGAGTTACAGTTGCTTGAAGTAACAAGCTAAGCTTTCTGTAGGCATGCAAACATAGGTGGGATATATATGTATTTTTTCCAAAGTCATTTGATTAGATTTATAGGATTAAATATACCAGATAAAACAGAACAACCAAGGACCAGAGGTAGAAGTACTTGTGTAGACCTGAATTAAAATATTTAACATTGAACATCACTGAATTTGACAGCTGGAGTAAATAACTTTCATTGTCTTATAAAAGAAAACATACAAGAGTTCATCTGTGGAAGCTTTCTGAAGCTGAATTCAAGAAAGAATGGTAATCTTCTAGGAATAGCTATCTTCTTTTTTTCTAAATTTTTAAAATTTTTATTGGAGTATAGTTGACTTACAATGTTGTGTTAGTTTCAGGTGTGCAGCAAAGTGAATCAGTTATATATAGACATATATCCACTCTTTTTTTAGATTCTTTTCCCATATAGGTCATTACAGAGTATTGAGTGGAGTTCCCTGTGCTATTCAGTAGGCACTTATTGGTTATCTATTTTATATATAGTAGTGTGTATATGTCAATCCCAATCTCCCAATTTATCCCTCTCCCCTCTTAGGAATGGTTATCTTCTATTAAAAAAAAAAAAAAGATTAAGGTGACCTGCTAGCCTACCACAATTGTATCTTAAAGAAAAAAAAAAACACGTTGAGCTATTATACATTTTAAACTCAATCTCCACCTCTTAAACTCAATTTCCAAAGAATCATCTTTGTAGCACAGTTTCAATTTTACATATATTTTTTTGCGATTATTTGGTCAGTCTCTCTTAAACTAGATTAGAGGTTCCTGGGCAGATAGTAACCAGATTGGTCTTGTTCATCATGTTTAAGCACCTAGCAGGGTGCAAACTGAGTGCACATAAGTAGGCGTTCGCATTTTTGAAATGACTAAGTTGGCTGAACCACTTGTTTAAAACTGTTTCTTGTCTTCACACCACACTGCTCACATGAGCACCTCAGTAGTATCTGCTTGAGATGCTCAGAGAGGTAAAGGAATTTGTTCACTATTCTGTGTCCTCCTCCATAATCGCTGCTTTGTACAGTAAGCTTGAGCATGTGTTTCATTGTTGTTGATATGGTGCATAGATAGCATAGGTCCCCAAGCTCCTAGTGGTACTTTTAACATGAATATTTTTAAAATCCAGACTTTTTATTTATGAGTCGTTTACCAAAAATACATACTTGAGACTAGCTTGATGTGCGTTAATCAATGTTAATAGTTTCTCTTGTGTTCACACAGAAAATTTTAACATATAAAAGCCTGTAAAAGTAACACATGCAGCTGTTTTTACACAAGTGCATTCACACTGTACATCCTTGATTTTTTTCTAATAATGTTGTACATCTCTGCACTTTGTTACATATAGAGCTGTCACATTCTTTATCATAATTTGTGAATGTTCCTTAATTCAACCAGTTTCTTATTGATGGAATTTTCGAGTAGTTTCCTGGCTTTACTTTTAAATTGGTGTTGCAAAAAAAAAGGTACATATATTTTTGTTTTGTACAGAGAACCTCGAATCTTTGTTTTGGAAAATTTACTCTCCAAGTGCCTTTAGTTGCAGAGGAAAATGAAAATAGGCACTAATATTCATCATTAACTTTACACCTAAGGAATTAATTCTCAAGGCCCCCACCCCATATATGTATACATTCTTAACACTCGTGTCATTTCTTTTCAGATAGTGGGGTATTTATTGGAGGTGATGAATCAGTACAATTGTAAATATTGGCAAAGGTGCACCATTTAGTGAAAGTGGACAAAATAACTAAACTCCTCAAATTCCTGGCAAAAACAAATTCCTGACAAACAAGACTAGCTAATACTTGAAGGAGAAAACCTCTGCAAGAATGCCACAATAGGGGCTTTAAAAGATTATGGTTTAAATATCAGTGGATTCAGTAAGAGTCCTTGGGTATATTTAATGATACCGTTAATTATTTTTTGCAGAAATGAGCTTTTTTCTTTATGATTGTGTTGTGAAAGTCAAAATGAAGTGAAGGATGTCTGTCTTGCTCTGTTAGGATGAGAACTCCATGGAAATAAATGGGAGCCTTGTCTTCTTGCTCAATACTGTATCTTTGTTTACTATATTTACTTATAGGCCCTCAGTAAATGTTCACTGATTGAATTCATGCTTTTATTAATTTTGCCACCAAATTTCGCCCAAAATCTTTAACATCTTTTATGGTTTGTTCTTTATACTCATTTTCTGTGTAAGTCTTGAAGAAAACGCCCAGTTTAGTTGTTTTTTCTCTTTATGAAATTTTAGTCCTTATTTTAAGTGGATTAACTTTAAATGGGCTTTTTCCATTTGTAGCTATACTTAGATAATGGAAACCTCCTGTATATCTGTGGGTAATATTCTTTGAAGTATAATAGCTGAGCCAAATGGTATTTGCTATAAAATGTTGATCAGTACTGCAAAAAAAGAAAAAAGGGCAACAGATGCAATTTAATTAGTATTTGGGATAAGTGTTTTATTGTTTTCAAACCTTGTTAGACATGTTTTTACATTCATTTTTTTAAAAATCTTTGGCTTTAATTCAAAACTAATAGACTTCTACCTAGTCCTTAAAATCTGCTTACTGAGTAAGTTTCCATTTTGTGGAATATTGGGGAGAAGTGGAATTAATTTTGGAAATAGAACTTAGTTTTTCGATCCATGTAATATCATTCAAGGCAAACGAAGCATATCTTAAATTAAGTTTTTAATTTCTTTCTGCATATGCATTGCTTATCCCTGTCTTTTAAGTGTGAATGAAAAAGGTGCTATTTATAGGGGGTTTTTTTAAACTTAAAATTTATCCACACCTGTTTTTTTTAAATTTTAAATGTTTTTTTCTTGTACAAATAATATTCACATCTCAAATAAATAAAAGATATAGTTACTTTTTGCTTAGATGAAGCTGATAAATGAAATTAAAACCTTGAACCTACATGATTGAAGAATTCTTCCTAGGTTTGTTTTGCTACTTGAAAAGAAAATAAGTTTTAAACCATAAGACTTCAGGGAGTATATATATTTCTATTAGATTGATAATAGCTGGCAGTCATTTTGAAGCAGTTTTTTTAGTGTATTGAGTATAATACTAGGAAAATGAGAGAAATTTGGGGTGGGTAGATTATAAACCTAGAATGAAACTGAAACAGGTTCTTTCTCTTTAAGAAAGAGGTTGTTCAGCAGGTACACTGAACTGAACTGAATCTGGGAACCTTTTAGGGTCTGTGGAGCCTAGAAGGATGAAAACTACTGACAGTGTTTTTATTTTCTAGTGCGATCCTGAAAATAAGGTTTGCACTTTTCGTATTATCATTACTAACTTTTTTTTTTTTTTTGCGGTATGCGGGCCTCTCACTGTTGTGGCTTCTCCCGTTGCGGAGCACAGGCTCCGGACGCACAGGCTCAGCGGCCATGGCTCACGGGACCAGCCGCTTCGCGGCATGTGGGATCTTCCCAGACCGGGGCACGAACCCGCGTCCCCTGCATTGGCAGGCGGACTCTCAACCACTGCGCCACCAGGGAAGCCCTATCATTACTAACTTTTAAATGTAGATTGACAGTACATCAGTATGATCACCCTGGGTTGTGCCTTCCAGGCACATTTCTATACATGCAAATACTTTTTGCATAAAAGCCCTTTTGGGGTTGATTTTAACAAATAATTTAGGCTCATGCTCTTCTTTTTCAGCCCTGATGCTCTGATGATGTCAGGGGCAGAGCAGAACCCTCAGGAGGGAGGCAGGGTTGACACAGTGTTCCAGCAGGAGGCTAGGTTGGAACACTGCATCAGGTAAGAGTAAAATTACACCCCTGCCTCCGTAAGGATACAGTCTTAAAGACTAACTTTTGTGGGCAGCTATGAAACTCTTTGTTGGAGTGTTTATAAGGAGCCAAGTTGAAGGAAGTGTAGTTTATTTACAAACCTAATGCCTCTTCCCAGGCTCATGACTGTTAGTTTCTAGAACATAGGTAATTTGCTCCTTTTCTCCTGCCATTTGTTGTACTATATATGAAGTTAGGAAAGAAGCAATGTGTAATTTTGCTAATTTATTCCAGAGATAATTTTTGAATTTTCTAGGACAGTGATTTTTTTTCAAACTTTCTCATCTTAGGGACCCCTTTACATTCTTAAATATTTTTGTGGACCCCCAAAAAGGCTTTCTTTTTGTAGATTACATCTGTCAATAGTAACCCTATTAGAAATTAAAACTGAAACATTTTTTTAAAATACTTACTGCTTTATTTTAAAATAACAAGAGTATACCCCTTATATATTAGCATAGGTATTTTTAGGAAAATAACCATATTCTCCAAAATAAAAAAATTGTGAAAAAGGTGGCATTGTTTTACACTTATGCTAATCTCTTTCATATTTGGTTTAATAGAAGACAGCTTAGAATCTCAACTAGCTGCATTCTGCATTCAATCTGATGAGTGTGTTACTTTGTTTGAGGTGTATCAGGTGTTGGCACACCAAGCCCTGAGGCCAGATCCAGTCTGCTGACTGTTTTTGTATAACCTGCAAGCAAAGAGTGGTTTTTGTTTTCAAAAAAGAATAATATTTATTACACATGAGAATATATGAAATTTGAATTTCAGCATCCATAAATAAAAATTTATTGGAACACGGCCAAGCCCATTCCTTTGTGAATTACCTATAGCTGCTTTTGACAGCAGCACAGTTGAGTGGTTGCAGCAGAGACCTTACAGCCTGCAAAGCCTAAAATATTTACTGGCTAGCCCTTTGCAGAAAAAGGATGCCAATCCTTAGTACCTGAAGAAAATTTGGCCTCACGTAGTAAAAGGGAGGACTGTTTTCAGATAATTTTGGATATTCTTTGCTATTGCACCAAAACTCAACAAATGGTAATTTCTTAAAGGTTAATTGCAGTGTAAAAGCTGAAACCATATTAATGAATTGTTTGTACTGTTACATAGATCTGTCTTGAACTTTGAATGAATCTTTTACCCATGCACGGCTTTGTAACATAATGCGCTGATTATTTGTAAAATATCGGTTCATTGAGTTGTACAGCTCTTTCAAACGTTGGGACATTTTATTATAAAATATCAAAAAGTGTGTTTGTTAATATCACAACCTATCTTATCAAGGAAGTACTGGGAAGCTCTTGAGCTTATAGACATGGATATACATTTTCCAAAATTCTAATCTTCACTTAAAAGCTCAAACTTTGTCATTAGTAACAAATACTGAAAATTGTTATTTTCCTTGAAGGGACAGGGTCACTTAATCCATTTTCAAGAAAATCCCTGCCTAATAGCCATGTCTGAATAATTACAGTTTATCACCTGTTCTTTCAAGAATAATAGTGGCCTGTTCAGTTGACATCTGAATCACACTGAGACAACCGTTGCACTTTAATATAGAGAAGTGCTTCATATTTGTTTCCCATTTTGCCACAGAATATTTTAAAAATGTGTTTCCGGGGTGAGATTTAATAAAATTAATAATTTTTACTGCTTAATTGTGAACATCCTTCAGTGAAATTGTCATGCATATTTATTGATTTATTTATTTTTACATATTTTAACTGGAATGCATGGTGGTAAAGAATACAATGACTGCTATATTGTAGCAGTAATCACTATATATTTAGGTGCCACTGCCTTGATTCTTGCTAATAAGCTAGCAGTTTTACCCACCATTGCTTTTGCACCGTCAGTGCATATGCCAACACAGAGAAAAAGCATTATTACTATTACAAAATAATTTTGATGTTTTAGACCCCCCTAGCAGTGTCATGGGGACTCCCAGGAGTCCACGGTTCACAGTTTAAGAACTGGTACTGTAGGAAAATAACTGTATCGGAATGACTATGAAGTATAATTATTTGGGTGAATAACACTTCAGTTCTTAGTTAGCCTCAAGGGGCTGGACCCACTGCAGCTTGGTACTAGTGAATCAAAGAGGTACCCAGAATCCATCCCAAACCTGAACTTCCCTGCAGTGGGGATGGTGTACATTCTGGCCCTAAATTTGTCAGTAGAAGACTAACAGGAGAACAGAGGTCCAGGCAAGTCAAATCAGGGCCCCAGTTTGCCTTAAGGTGACATTTGAAACTTAAATAATAATACAGTATGACTTTTAAATAGGTTCTTTCAAAAATTAATCATCCTATAGTTAATACTATTTTTATTCTATTTTTCCTTTCCTTAATATCTGCTTTGGGAGATCTTTTAAAGACGCTTCTTCATTCACCATCCTTCTGACAGAGTTTCACTTCCGGTAAACTATCAAATCTATAGCTATTATCCTTCTTTCTTTAATTCCCTTTCCTTTTGTTTTAATTTAATAAATTTATTTTATATTTATTTTTGGCTGCGTTGGGTCTTCGTTGTTGCACACAGACTTTTCTCTAGTTGTGGCGAGCAGGGGTTACTCTTTGTTGCGGTGCACGGGCTTCTCATTGCGGTGGCTTCTCTTGTTGCGGAGCACAGGCTCTAGGCGCGCGGGCTTCAGTAGTTGTGGCACGTGGGCTCAGTAGTTGTGGCTCGCGGGCTCTAGAGCGCAGGCTCAGTAGTTGTGGCGCACGGGCTTAGCTGCTCTGCAGCATGTGGGATCTTCCCAGACCAGGGCTTGAACCCATGTCTCCTGATCTCTGCCCAGTGACATATGTGATCTCCCTGCATCCCTCGTCCATCCTCTCCCACATTTGCCAAAGTAGGCTGTCATACTGCTCTGATGTAGAGCTCACTAGAAGCATCTTGCTGGTGAGGTCCAGCTCCAGTTTGCCGTCGAGCGCCTTGCCGTCCTTGCTACAGTCCAAGTTGAAGCTGCTGGGGAGCCGGGCAGCAACCACCCCCGGAGAGCTGGGCTCGGGGGCGAACATAGAGGCCGAGACCGGCGAGTCCATCCGGGAGCGACTCTGCTCCGCCACCATCTTTAATAACTTAGGCTAATTCATCTCCCTGTGTTACCATAGGAAAAAAAGTCCATGATTTTTGTTCACACTGAAAACCACAAGCTATTTCCATGAGGAATTTGCTGCTACTATTTATTATAAATAATTTTTTCATTAGTTTTTCTCTAAGAGCATTGTGTTAAGAGGTCTTCATAGAACATTATATAAAGCGTTTCTGCCTCTTATTTGTTCTATATCACTTTGGCACTTTTACTGAGAAAGAGATAGAATTAAGAAAGAAATAGCAAGAATGCTTGATCTTAGAAAACAAAAATTTATCAAAATATGATGCTGGACTACAAATTAGAACTTGCAGTGTGATATGACTATAAAGAAATAATGTCAGGGTGAGTAAAAGGGAGGTATTTTGAGATAGTCATGTAACAGAATAGGTGAAGAAAAATTTTGAGACTTCTTCAGCGTATCAATAGTTAATTTTGGTTCTAGAAAAATAATGGTAATGGAGAATGAATTTAAATGAAGAACACACAAAAGTAACTCATTCAATAAATATTTGAATGCCTAATATGTGGTAGGTCCTGTGTTAGGCACTAAAATGTGAAGGATTTACTTATGAATAGATTGGAAGGTTAAAACCTATACATTGCTAAGTTGTTATATGGCTGTCTATATAGGAATCTGAAGTATAGTACTAACATTTAATGGCATATGTCTTTCTTTCTGATGGAGAAACTCAGGTGCTATTTATTTTATTCAACTTGCCCATGGTCAAACAATGAGATAGTGACAGATATTAGAGTCATATTTTTGATACAGGTTCTAAACAGATTAGGTACTCCCCATTAATTTGGCAATCAATGTGATTTTCAGACTGGGATTATATTCAAAGCCATGTAAAATTTGGGAAGATTGGAATGAGAATTTAGTTACCATTAAATTCCTTCTGTTTTTAAATTACAATTTGAGAGCTTGGAGAAGCCTTAACTAATTAAAAGTAGAACATGATGTCACATAATACTTTAAAAACCACTTTGAAATCCTGTCATGGATTTGTAGCTCTCTCAGTTAAGTCTGCAAATGCTAGTGAGCCTAACGATAAAAGTTTGTTTCGTGTGGGCTCATTGACTTTGCTTTTGCTCATGCCTGGGCTCTTTCTCTCCTTTTGCTGTCTGCCTTGAAAATATATGCTGCTTCTTGGTAACAAGGAAGACTTGTAGAGAAAATTCGAGAGAATTAGTGTAAATCAGCAGTTCCCAAAGTATATGCCAAGGGAATATTGAGGGATTTTTATCTGATAAAAAAAGGTTTATATTTGGGAAAAACTGATTTAAACATGACAAGTCTTTGATATACAAATGTGCGTGGGGACACTCCAACAGGGAATTTTAGTATTCCCAGATTTATTTGAATAGAAAACCTAATCTTTAAAAATATCTTACTGATTGATATTCCATGGAATATACTTTGGGAACTGGTACAAATCCATCCCTACTAGATTCAAAGTATGTGCCCTATTGCATTGCTATGTACAACACTCTTTTTCTACTTATTTCTAACTAGATTTTATTTTCATGGAAAACTCTGGTTTCGGGTAGACAGTAAGTTGCAGGAATAAGTATTGCCTGATTGTCTGATTGTTAAGATGTTTGTTTTGGGAACATGAGAAAAGGAAATTTAGATTATAAATTACTACTTGTGAAAACCTTCTGTTAGGTTTTTATGAGTAAATATTCCTAAACTAAAATATATTGTTTATAGAGAATTTCTCTTTTTTAAATTGCAGACGTTGGGGATCAGCCAGGTGAGGTAGGTTATTCAGGCTCTCCTGCAGAAGCACCTCCAAGCAAGTCTCCATCTATGCCGTCACTAAACCAGACTTGGCCTGAGCTGAATCAGAGCAGTGAGGTTAGCAAAGCTTCCCTTTTCTCTCACTAACATTCACTTTTTTAAGGTAAGAAGTTCCGAGCAGGGTAATTTCAGCATATAGCTCTTTCAGCATGCATGCATAGTTGAGGGACCATATCAAATGTGACTGTGATAGATATTTGTAATTATATGACTCTGAGGTTTTCAAAGTACTTTTTCATATGTATATACTATCATTTAGTTTCCACCATTCATTCCTACTAAATCTCTGTGGGTTAGATGGGGCAGATGCATGAACTTAACAGTCGAAAGGGTAAACGTCTTGGACAAGATATCTTACAGCCAGTAAGCGACAAGGGCTGAGGTTTGAACACAGGTCCTTTGGACGTTCAGTCAGCTAGCATACCTGCTGTGTCACACTGCCTTCTCATTCCTGTAAGCAAGGCCTGGGATAATAGATTTGGAATCTTGGCTTTGGAAGTGATATGAGAAGCCACTAAACCAGCTTTCCACATGAAAGAAGTATTTTCTACATTCCAGGCTATTCATAGTAATTTATTTTATTTAATACAAAATGGAATGATTTAACCCTATTAAATGCAGTGGTTAAAGACCATGTTGTATAAGACCAAGCCCAGCGTGGAAAACAGAATTTGAGAACCACCCCCCATTACTTTGGAACTCCATTATACAAAACAATAAAAGTAGGGCCACTATGATTAGAATAAGGGAAGAGGACCTGAGGCCCTGCCTCCACAAAGCACCCTCTGAGGCCCCTCTGTTAAATCTTCATGCTCTGTAGAACTTCAATTGAAAACCACTGCTCAGCCTGTTAGAGCACTTTTCTTTGTGAACAAGTTATAGTTTTTTTCCTTACAGTCTTTTGTATCACTTTTAGATAGTGCTTGAAGCTTCTGTGCTTTCTATGTCTTTTAAAGCCAGAAAAATACTGGGTTTAAGAGACACTAGTTAATTTTGGACAACTGAAAAACAAGAGAAGTAACTGGCAGGTTTAAAGTACTTTGCTGCTGCTTTATGACATAATCACAGATACCTGCTTCTGAGACATTATAATATACATCCGTCATGCTGTCAGATATAAAACCATTTATATAAGTGTTTTTCTGGAGGGAAGATTTAAGCCTTGAAAGAATTTGCTAGTAGAGAGGCTTTATGGAGAATAGGCTCAGTGTTCTTGAAACCACTGTTTTTTGCTGCCTTTATTCATTTCTGTCATTTTTTTAAAAAAGCAGTATCAGATTAAAAGATTATTTTTACTGATATCTGTTCATAAATAAAAGCAACTCTTTCTAAAGCATGTCAGTTCAAAAGCCCATCTTCATTCCAAGTAAAAATCACATGTGATCATTAAAGACTAGCAATGGAAATCCCTTTCAAATCTGATTTAAGCAGTTGCATTTTCCCTTCTTAAATCTTCTTACCAAGTTTCATTTTGTGGTGTTTGCTAATAGGGACATGAATGTCATAATTGGTTTTTTGCACTATGTGTGGAAAATCAAAATGTTACTAAAACTAACATTGATTTTTGACACATTTTAATAATATATTTTTTTTTTAATTTACTTAGGATATGGAAATTATATTTTAATTTTCTACCTCAAAGCACTAATATTCTTTCAACAAATATTTATTCAGCATTTGCAAATATGGATGAGGCACTGTAGGGGATAACACTAATAATCTGTAACACATATTGAGCACTTTTGATGTAACCGTTCTGTTCAAAAAGCTCTTTACATATATTAACTCTTTACATCCTTATAACAATCCTGTGACATAGGCATTATTAATCTCACGTTACAGATGGTACAACTGGAACACAGAGAGGTTAGATAACTTGCCTGAGGGTGTGCAGCGTAACTAGGATTCCAGTCGTCTGGTTCCAGAGCCTGTGCTCTTAACCATTATACTAAAGTTACAAAGATAAGAGTGTTTCTCTGCTCTCCAGCTAGCTTACATACAGTCTTGTAAAATCAAGTAAAATCTCATGCCACCAAATAGGTAGACAGATGTCTTCTTTTTGGAAAAAATATTCTGCATCTAAACTTTTCTCCATAGTTAGATAATCAGAATTTTAAAAATTCCTTCTGTACCTATGCAACAATAATTATTGAAGAAACTAATTACATTAACAAATATTGGTAAGTCACTTCCCTGAAGTGATGTCCCTTGATAAAAGTGAATCACTGTGGATTTTCTTTATTCAGGAAACACGCTGAATGCATCTCTTATTTCTTAGTATATCTTAATTTTATGATTTCAAAACTAATCTTTAGGGAAAGCTGTTGAATGATTGCATTAGCCATTTCTGTAGATAATTTTTATAAATGTGTTCATTTGCTAACATTTAGTTTCTACATGTCTTCTCAAATTGAATATTACTATTTTAAATAGTAAGTCGAACTTTGAAGCATAAAAATGTATACTTTTCTATACTGAATTATAAAAAGAGGATTTTGGTTAATGGAGTAGGTGTGTCTGTGTGTAAACATTCATGTGTATATATTGTATATGTGCAGATGTTTTTCCTTCAGCGTATAACTGGTAATTCTTAAGAATCAAATTTTAATGATAATTTTAATATGATTTTGATATAAAATCCTATACTGTTTATTACTAAGATCTTCAAATGGAATTTACTAAAATTAATAATCACTTATCACTCCACCTAATTTGAGGTATGATATTTGTGTACCTCTTTTAGAAGAGTAGTATTTCATATCAAAATACATCTTCTATATATAACACATACTCAGTTGCTTGATTTGCTCTCATTGTGGCCGCATTCTGATTTTTCTAGCATGGGGTTGGAGGTGGGTGCCTGATTGGCAGTTTTGTCTTGTAGTCTGGCATGGCCCTGTTCATAATGCTGATTACAGGGGTTGACTTGCTACAGATTGACATAAGCTCAAACTTACATTAATTCCAGAATTCTTTGCATTTTATCTCAATTATATTTTATTAAATATCTATACATATGTACAGAATATGTGCACATACATAATAGAATCATCTTTCAGGGGTCGCACTGGCAAGTCGCACTGACTTGCTTTGTTTTGACCAAAACTTTCGTACTCAGAATTCATTAGTACCACCAAATCAGTGCATTAACATTTGGATTTTAAAAGAAGGATTTGAAGTTATTCTTTCTCTAGTCAAGACAAACCCCTTTATATTTTTCTTTTGTCACCATTTATACCACTTAGACTCTGTTCCTTTATTGTGTTTTGAGTTGAATTCTGTAAGGCTTTGAATCTCTCCCATGGAGATTGCAATAAATTGTTACTGTACATTTGATCGTGAAGCTGCTCACTTTACATTACAAGATGACCCAGCATAGATAATGTAGAATGTTTATGGAAAAACAGAGCTTACGGAATTTTGTCAGGCCTACGAAACACAACTTGCAGTGCAACCTCTGAATTACTTTGCTAAATCTTCTCCGGTGATCTTTTACTCCATCTTTCTCATCATGCTGACTTGTCTCTCCTCTGTCTGTTCAGCAGTGGGAGACATTTAGTGAACGCTCTTCAAGCTCACAAACTCTGACCCAATTTGATTCTAACATTGCACCAGCTGATCCTGTAAGTCAATCACTTAGCTTGCTTGTTTGAAATTAATTTTATTAACCCAAATTTTCATTCATTATGGTTTTTAGCTGATATGCATGATTCAGTGGAGTGCTTAGAGGGAAATGGTGGCAGGCTTTTCAATTTTGTGTGTTTAATGGTGGAAAGAACTTTTTTTTTTTTTACCATTCTTTGTATTTTCTAGTTATTTTAATGAGAGAAATCTATGTTTTTAAAATCTGATACATGTGTCTAAAGGAGCATTTTGTGACAGTTGATTTAGTTGACCTTGTTTTCATTTGCTAATTGAGTGTATGTTTTATTAAACATATACTGCTTATTGCAGTGTAATGACAGTAAATACTATTTTATTTGTATGCTTACACATCATGTAACATGTGCTATGTATGTAAACATGCAGTGTCATCTTTTATTTTAACAGTCCAGATGGTACAGCTTTGACTTAATTAGTATGTTGAGTCCTGTTACAAGAGAATCAAGTTCAGCAAAACAATAGTGCTGTTGGTCAAAGATTCCCATTGTGCAGAGGAGGCTCTGTCTTGTCTTCCTGTGGTTCACTGTGTTGCTTTGAAAATGCTACAAAGTTCACATCCTGATTTAAACAATAAATTCTGTCCCATAGATTGAACTTCATATATGCCCCACCCGTCCCTCAAGTTATTTGAAAACTTCTATACTGTAGCTATTACAGTCTTCTCACTGTTCACTCCTGCCTTTTCTTTTATTTTTCATTTTTTCCTATAAAGAGAAGGACATGCTAATAAGTACCTTTCAAAAAGAAAAGAGGAAGTAAGTAGGAAGGGAAGAAGAGTGTAAAGGAAGGATTTTTAAAAATGAGTTCAGTGAAAAGAATTGGAGAAAGTGACACAAGGCATTCTTTCTAGATGTTTCTGACCAAAGATAGCCAGCATTTATTAATTAAATGTTAAAATAGTCTTGTTATTTAATATGGATTTGGGAGAAGTGGCATTCAAAGATAATAGTACATCTTCAACATTTTAAATTAATGGCTCTTTGGTGTGTTTTATAATTTTAAAGAATTTATATCTGTTTGAAATACAGAGAATGCTGTTATATTGAATTCAGACATAATGTATGGAAGTGTTTTAAGTGTCTATTTTATAATCTATTCATTATTCAGGGGCCAATTAATATGTAGATTATCTGAGCCTTTGGCCTTCTCTTTCCTTACTACTTTGAGGACATTAATCTTTGCTTTTAGTCTCTGAAAAATAGGAGAGAAATAAAAAGGCAGCACTTAACAATTTTTACTGCTTATTAGCAGCAGTAATTAAAGTTTCTTGGGAAGTGACACGTGCTATAAGCTGAAAGAAAGTTTTACTTTAGCTCTGAGTTTCATTTCTCCATATTATTCTTATCTCCTACTTACAGTCAAGTTAATTTTATTTAAAGTACTTAATAAAAGTATTTTACAGGGAAGGATGTAGCAGTAGAGACTCTTTTATTCTCTAACCCTTAAGAGATATTCAGAGTAATAATTCATTGTATTATGATCTTTGTCAGGCCAGAAAAGAACATTAAATATAAAAATCTAGAACTCGGAGGCAAACTAAATTGACTCATGACTGGCAGGAAATGCAGGGAAATAGTTGACTTAATAACAGTGATATTCTTGTAACTTTTTGGAAATAATATCCAAATTTGTGAATTCCAGCTCTAGTGTTTAAATGATATGGCATAATACTTTCTTTTGCTATTTCTAGTATGGCAGGAGGCTCTAGGAAAGAAAGTTTTAAATGGTTAATTGACATTTTAAACTTGAGTTTAGGCCTCTAAATTTGATAAAGTTGGCAGTCTTAAATATTTATAATCTGGTACCTAGAAACATCTCTTTTCTTTTACGCTGGCAAACTATAATCTCACTGTAAACTTTCAATTAGTACAATGCCCTGCTTTCAGTGAGGGTCTGAGTTTCTTAACCTTCATTTAATTCTTACCTGACATATTACCAGTCTACAGAACACAGCCTGTGGCCACATTCCCAAATGATCCTTTGCAAGGTTTATATAAATAAGGATTATAAGTAAGTAAATAAGGTCCATTCAGATTAGAAGAGACTCACATAGGAGAAAAAGAACACTACAGTTCTGATATGAATTTAACATACCTTACAGTGTCAGAAACACTTAATGGAATAATTTTTAAAAGCCAAATTTTGATAAGTAGATATTGCTCAATAAAGTTTGTCTGTGAAGGACTCCAAACTGCTCTGTAGCACTTAGAGACAGCCATCACCCAGGGCAGTGACCTCACATGCAAACTGAGTGGTTAATTATTAGGCTCCCAGAATTGTTATGAAACTGAGTTTCTGATATCTCATTTCCAGCAACCTGATTACTTTTGTTGAACTGCTTATTCTGGTAGAATGTGTTTCCACCAGGAAATTCTAGACTGACGAGAAGTGCAGTGCACTGGTCTCTGCCATGACTTATCTCTGATCTTGAGTGCTGTAGAATGTTTGACTCACTCAGGGTATGACAAGGGAGTTCATCTGATCACTGATTATGCCCAGCCAACTCAGTTGGTTTGCTGGAGCCCCCTTCCAGGTGCCTGTGTTATTCTCTAGGAATACCAAGATGTCAAAAAACAAGTCCAGTCTTAAGTAGACCACAGCTTAATCATTATAAACTGATGGTAATATGCTGACTTTGATAATTATCATATGTAGCCATGAACAAAACTGTGGGCAGAGAACTGTGGGCTAACTCAACCCAGTGTGTTTGGGCAAGTTTTCACAAAAGAGGGTATGTTTGTATGATGAGTTTTGACTGAAACCGTGAATTGGCAGAAGTGGACAAGGACATTGCAAGCAGAAGGTCACGAGCAGCAGCAATTCAGTGCAGTGAGAGTGTAGGGTAGACACGTATGGGGGAGTGATGGGGAGCTGAAGAGTGTGGCTGAAACCTGACTGGGAAGATCTTTGTTTCCTAGACCAAGGATCTGAACTTAACTGGGAGCTAACAAGAAGTACCATGATAAGATGGGGGCGCCAAAGAGGTAGCTGGGGAAGATCGTTCAGGCAACAATGTGAAGGACTGCTGGGATCAAGAGAGAGTGAACAAACACATGAAAGAATACTCAACATCATTAATCATTAGAGAAATGCAAATCAAAACTACAATGAGATATCATCTCACACCAGTCAGAATGGCCATCATCAAAAAATCTAGAAACAATAAATGCTGGAGAGGATGTGGAGAAAAGGGAACACTCTTGCACTGCCAATGGGAATGTGAATTGGTACAGCCACTATGGAGAACAGTATGGAGGTTCCTTAAAAAACTACAAATAGAACTACCATACGACCTAGCAATCCCACTACTGGGCATATACCCTGAGAAAACCATAATTCAAAAAGAGTCATGTACCAAAATGTTCACTGCAGCTCTATTTACAATAGCCCGGAGATGGAAACAACCTAAGTGTCCATCATCGGATGAATGGATAAGGAAGATGTGGCACATATATACAATGGAATATTACTCAGCCATAAAAAGAAATGAAATTGAGCTATTTGTAATGAGGTGGATAGACCTAGAGTCTGTCATACAGAGTGAAGTAAGTCAGAAAGAGAAAGACACATACCGTATGCTAACACATATATATGGAATTTAAGGGGAAAAAATGTCATGAAGAACCTAGGGGTAAGACAGGAATAAAGACACAGACCTACTAGAGAATGGACTTGAGGACACGGGGAGGGGGAAGGGTAAGCTGGGACGAAGTGAGAGAGTGGCATGGACATATATACACTACCAAACGTAAAATAGATAGCTAGTGGGAAGCAGCCGCATAGCACAGGGAGATCAGCTCGGTGCTTTGTGACCACCTAGAGGGGTGGGATAGGGAGTGTGGGAGGGAGGGAGACGCAAGAGGGAGGAGATCTGGGGATATGTGTATATGTATAGCTGGTTCACTTTGTTATAAAGGAGAAACTAACACACCATTGTAAAGCAATTGTACTCCAATAAAGATGTAAAAAAAAAAAAAGAGAGTGAGATGATGAGCACCTGAACTAAGTGGCACAGGAATAGCAAGTAGACAGGACTGGTTTCAGACAGACAGGATAGTAAGATTTAAGCCAAGTAGAAAATGTAGATATTTGAGCACAATAGAATATTCAATAAAGTACGAAGATGTATAAAATCAAGTACCTCAATATATAATACAAATGTGCCATGAGTGTTTAGGAATGGGTTTCCTAAAGGTTTTGGGTGATTTGAATAGTTAGAAGAAAGTGAGCAGAGCTTGTGAGTCAGTCTCTTTACTTTTTTCTCTGTTTTTAAATATGGGGATGCTAATTTGGAGCAGAGAAAGTGTTACTTTGGCATCTTGTGCTCAGGACCCAGAGACTTACAGGCAGTTATGGTTCTTCATCTGGGTGTTGAAATGCTTAAAGTCAAAGCTCGCTCTTCTGCTGCACGTCACAGTCACAGACCGAGCTTCTGATCACTAGTCTGAGGTTGGGCCTGGTCATCTGTGTTAAAGCTCTTCCAGGAATTGCCTTGTCCTACTAGTAGCAGGATCCACTGGATTAAAGCTGTTGCAGGCTCATAGCAACAATTAGTTATATGACTAAAGTATGCAATAGGAAATTGATTTGCTGGTACAGAAACTTATGCAAATTATTTAGAGAATGAATAGAACATTCATGATTTTCTTTTTGGGGGGTCATTATTGTGACTTCCCTTTATTGTACTGGAAATATATGAAAAGGCTACTTAATATATCTGTTACAAATTTTATAAATATGACTCTATGTACATATACACAGAATATATATTAGATCAATATTATGAGTTAAAGCATCTAATAAGTTTTTCTTGCTTGTTTTTTCTTAGTGTGCTTTGGGTTTGGAATAAGCATGAATCTATCATGCTTTCTCCTTTAATCTTGCCTTAGAATGTTAAAATCTGATTCTCAGCAGTTATTTCTGCTATTAAAATTGTAAGTTAAGAAAATAGTAGTTATTCTTAAAGGCATGTTTTTCATAACCATAAACATAACAAACAACATCTTGAGTGTATTGTTAATAATTTCCTGAGTATGACTCATTCTTATGTGAGAAATCTAAACTTTTATCCATCTATTATGTTTTATAACTGTAACTTTAGAGTTGTAGGGGAAGTGTTAGTTCAGGTTTATTAAATAGTACATAACCCTGTCCAGAATCTCACTGGCGTAGGGACAGGAAATTACTGTAAATGGATTTATCTGTATAATTGCAGTAAAGAATTCATTTGTTATAAATGGGTTGAATTTAGAGATTATGCGAATAAGCCAAGGCGACCTGTCAGACAGGAGATGGTATGCTAGAACTTGCAGAGGTGTGGTGTTAATACTGTCGCCAAAACAGCGTCCAACTTAAATTGAAAGGTCATTATCCTTCACATTAAATGATAAATTTAAACTCATTACTAGTTATTTGAAATTTAAGGATCTCAAGTTCAGTCTTGAGCAGCAGCACATACAAAATATGAGCTGACTCCTAGTAGAAGGGGCTGAACTCCTGTAGGCATGTTTTTTAGCTGGTCTGTTGCTGTTAAGCCAAATGCTTGATCCCGTTCTAGTTCCTCCCCTGCGCGTCTCAGCTCCCAGGGCCAGGCCTCCCTGGCTACCCAGATGCACCTTTCTCTCTTCCTTCCCTTTTGGAGAGGCTGCCATACATTGCCTTATACTCTTTTCAGAAGTTTATTCTGTCAGTTCCTTTACTCCTCTAACTAGACTTGCCACTCATGCCTTATGTTGAGAATTATCAGATGTAATATAGTCATGAAAAAGTTTAAGGAAAGTATTAATGTTACAGTAGGAGTGTTACTTATCATAACTCTTAAAAAAATGGGTTCCTTTTGTGGAAGTTTTATGCATGAATTTTAAACAGTTCTGTAGAACTAATCTATAGAATATATGTATCATGCCTACTGTTACAATATGACAGGCATCTCATTAACTTTGTTTTATATATGAAAAAGAAAAGTGTCAAATTTTTTGAGCAGTTTAGTGAAAATGAATTCAATCTTTTACTTAGTCTTTGGGTTCTCATAAAATAGTTCCTTTTAACCTCAAAGGTTCAGATTTGTATAACTTCATCAGATCATTTCACACTTTGCCTTTGAATATTGTCTTGAATTGTATTTTTATAAGATCAGTTTTCTTCTCAAATCTTTAATCACTCAAAGTTAAAATGTACTTTTTATAAAACAAATCAGAATATTAGGCGTATACAGAAAACTTGATTTTTTTAAAATATAATTCTGGAACTTTTATTTAAAAAATTAATTTTCATGCTTGCCTTAGTGTGAATGAGGAACTCTGTCCACTGGTTTTTGAAGTGTTTTTAATTTTGGTTATTTCAGGGTACCTGCTTGGCATTTTTAATACAAATTCTGTATTTCCTCCCATTTGTCTGTAGGATACTGCTATTGTTCATCCAGTTCCCATTCGTATGACTCCAAGCAAAATCCACATGCAGGAAATGGAACTTAAAAGGACTGGCAGTGGTAAGGAAGCTGTTGCTGGGTTGTGTCTTAGTTTAGGAGGTTATATTTTAGATTAGCATCAAACCAAAATACACAGGTAATCATTCTGAGTTCAGGTTTCTTTTGTTAATTGCTTATTTTTTTAACATAGTACTTTTTCTGCAATTATATTTGTACTGTGTGTATGTGCTTGTATATTTTTTAAAATTTATATTACAGTTTTAAAAGCAAATTACTGAATTTAATTTATAAAGTTTTTAAATAAGGACGTTTGGAAAACGTGACTTTTCTGATACCCTGTGGGTTTTTATGATCATTCTTGTGAATTTACATTTAAAGTATGTTCAAATTTTAACCGAAGAGGTATATGTTAAAGTGAATCTTGACTTTGAAATAGTATATTTTGCTTTAACTCTTGAAGTTTCTCCTCATTTTAGATTAAATGTTTTAGTTAGGGTCTCTCACAGATAGATTTGTTTTCTATGTAAGTCAACAACATAAATTACTTATTTTACAGTCATTTGTGTGGTGTTTTATTTAACTAATTGCCCTACAGGGATACAATTAACAAAGTATGAACATGCAGATTGACTTTTTCATTATAAAGTATCTTCTGTTGTGGCAAAAACAAAATTCTGTATAAACAGGTTTATGTTTGTCCTATTAAATATTATTTTGTCTTACATTTCATGGATTTACTTGCTACTTCTTTGGAGTATTGAAACAAAGTCTTGTACTCTGAGGTTTATGAATTTATTAATTCAGATACCTATATCTTGTATTTTTACCTATTAATTCTCTCCTAGATCATACTAATCCCACTAGCCCATTACTTGTGAAAACATCTGACCTTTCAGAAGAAAATAAGATAAATTCATCAGTGAAATTTGCTTCTGGAAATACTGTAGGTAAGTGAAAGATAGAATTACATCTTCCATTTGAGGTTTATTAAGTCTGGACTTAGAGTCTGAATAATTCAAATATATAACCATTTAATATTATCTTCACTGGATAATGCAGAGAATAGTCAGTCCTTTTAAACACCCTACCCTCTGTATGAATAAATGGTTGCCCATTGCCACTAAACCTTCTTCAAGGCAGGCCTCCTGTTTGCCATCCCTCTCAACTAGCCAGATTTTGTACATTGGCTCTTTCCCACTAGCTCCTTTCTTTCTGTCTCACAAGAAATTGTGCATATATTCATTCATTCAGCCAATGTTAATGGAATACTATGT
The DNA here is from genome assembly GCF_963455315.2 of Globicephala melas. Taxonomy (NCBI): domain Eukaryota; kingdom Metazoa; phylum Chordata; class Mammalia; order Artiodactyla; family Delphinidae; genus Globicephala; species Globicephala melas. Next base: position 63,992,482 of record NC_083327.1, on the reverse strand, counting down.
GCCAGGCTCTGTTCTAGACACTGGGGATTCAGCAGTAAACAAAACAAAACAAAAAAATCTTTGCCCTTTTGGAGTTTACATTCTGTAGGGAAGGTAACAGAAAAAAAGGACTCATATCTTAGGAGATAATTAACACCCTGGATAAAAATTAAGTTGTGAAAGGGGAGAGGTAGTGACATTTTAAATAAGATGATCAAAGAAGGCCTTACAAAAGATGACATTTGAGTTAAAACTTGAAGGAGACGAGGAATTGGGCTATGTGAATATCTGAAGGAAGGATGTTTAAGGCACAAGGAACAGCCAATATGAAGCCCTGGTTTAGGGAAGATGCCTTATTTACTGGGAACAGCAAGCAAACGCCCGAAATAGAACTAGTTAGTAAATTTGGCAGGTAGAGGTAGCAAGTGGGAGAATAGTAACTGGGGAGCAGTGTAAGACTGACTTGTACTGAGTAAGATGAAAAGCCATTTAGAAGGGTTTTGAATGGAGAAGTGACATAATCTGACCTTCCTTTTTTAGCAGGATTATTCTGGCTGCTGTATTGGGAATAGGCCAGAAGAAGGCAAGAGTTCAAACAGGGAAAGACCATTTTAGGAAACAGTTATAACAATACAGGCAAGAGAAGATGATGGCTTGGCCTAGGGTGGTAGCAGTAGAAGTGCTGAGAAGTGGTCAAATTCTGGTTAGATTTTGGTAGGAAAAGACCACAGGATTTGCTTGAATGTCAAGGGGTGGGGGTGGGCGGTCATGGGTGGTTCAAGGGATCTTAGCAACTGGGAATTGACAGAGTCTGTGGTAGGAGAAGGTTTGTGTGGGGGGTGGGGGAGTCGGAGTTCAGGTTTGGACATGATAAGTTTGAGATGCCTATTAGAACATCCAAATGGAAATTCGTTAATTTTAGCATCCTTCTTGTACCAATTAAGTAAACTTCTCAGTGATTTGACAAGAAAAAGGAAAGGGATACATTTTGAAATGAAACTAAACCAAATAACCAGTCCCTTCAATGTATCACTCTTGAAAGGTATGAGTAGTATTTCTGCAAATTATCCCTAGAGTTTCTATTTTAAAACTTCTTTACTGCTTCACAACTCTTAGTCTCTTCTGGGATTCTCTTCTCCTTCATAAGACTTTGAGGAAATTGAAAATGATATGACCTCAGGTGAAAAATTGGTACCCTCTGGTTAATTTCATAAATTTTATTATTGTCTAAGCACATTTTATTCCCTTGTCAAATTTTTAAAAATTTTACATTAACAGTTTTTAAGTTAGCTTTTTTACTTAAGATATTTCTAATTTATTCTTTAAAAATGAATTTTTCATTACAAAAATTATTCACACTTGTAGAAATGTAATAAATAAAAATATGAAAATTACTTGTAATCTCACTATTCTACGAGTGACGTGATTAGCATTCCTTGTCAACCTTAATCCTCATTCTGGGCATGTTATATTCTTATGTGAAATGAAACTGTAATACATGTACTGTTTCCTGTCCTCCTTCCATGTAACTTATTTTGAATATTTCTCTGTTATTAAATAATAACGTTTTTAGATTGTAACTTGTTCACTGTGCATAGTATTGTGTTGTGTAAATAGTCCATGATTTATTTGATTTATATCTAATTTTTTACAGTTAGTAATACTATGATGAAATGTTAACGTGTTAGCCAATCTTTGAATATCTCTGACTTGAAACAATAATTCAGTTATATAAATGATTATTATTAAATAGCATATATCCCATTTATCAGCAGATGGTTACAGTAGTTCAGACTCTTTTACTTCGGATCCAGAACAGATTGGGAACAATGTAACTCGTCAAAGGTTAGTGTTTCTGTCAATAAAAAGCATAATTAAAATATCTTGTTAATGTTTTAATATTTAAAATTATTTAAAACCAAGTATAAGTTATTTTTCTCTATTCTTCAGTTCTGCACTTCTCTAAAGGCTGTTAGGTTACCTACTGATTTATGTAAAAGGGAAATGATTTTGATTCTTTCCAACTTTAATAGGAAAACAAAAGGAACCGTTATGTCTTCATGGTATTCTGTGGAAGGTTTAAAATGAGCTGATAATTTCTTGGCAGTAGTGGTTGAATACAGTCCTTTTTGTAGCTCATCACTGAGAGTCTATTTAAGTAAGAAATGTGCAGATTTCCTTTCATAGCCTTATGGGCAAGTACCAAAAGAATTCAGTGTTTTAAAATGTCATCTGGAAGCACAGCCCAGTGTTGGACTACCTACCCACCCTGAAGATCTGCATTATACATAACGTCTCAGGCACAAACAAAAAAAGGTGTGGGGTAGGGTGAGGGTAGCAAGGGCTCTGTCTACAAGGGCTTCACCGTCCACTCAGAACTGTGCACAGGACAGAAGCATCTTTCTCCCCCGCTTTTCACGCATTGTAAGAGCCTTTTGCCACACTCCCGGAGGATATATGGAGAGAGTGGTAATACAGAATCTCTGAAGAGCTCACACAGTCAAAAGGCTGCCTTTTCATATATCTTAGAGTTCTCAGCCAGTTTGGATTTTAGTCTACTTTTTATTCCTATTAGTGAGGATCAGATTGCTAAAGTCCACGAGACTCTTTTCTGAATACATAGACGACTTTGGTGGCCAGTAAGTGAATCTCGAGAGAGGGTTGAGCATGAGGATAAATAATCACCTCTAAAATGAGAGGGCCTGTGGTAACACAGAACGGGCATCTCATACAGTGGAGCTACATTCTACCTCAGCTTACCAAACTTGAAATAAGTTGAAAGCTAACCGTATCTGAAAGTAGAGTTTCTCTTTTTTGAAAATAGCTTTTCAGACTAATATTATCTTTAAATGAATGGAAAAACATTACACTAGGTTAGAAGTCTACCTTGAATTCATGTTAATAGCTAACTTTCTTTCTAAATTTTTTGAAATTTTGTTGAATGTATAATTATACTTTATAAATAAGATTCTTTGCTATATTAAATAACTACTTGTGAGTGCGCATCATAAACAGCACTGTTTGTTTGTTGTAATACTCGTCTGTCCTCTGGAGAAAATGTCTCACCAGTAAGATCCTTTGCTGCTTAGCTGAGTTTGAATGCTTAAGAAGAAAAAAGAAAAGCTCCAATGTCAGTAGCATGACCAATTGTAACGGGGCGAATTTTGCAGGTCTCATTCAGGAATGTCGCCTGATAACACTGCACCACCACCTCCCCCTCCAAGGCCTCAGCCCTCTCATTCTAGATCGTCGTCTTTAGATATGAATCGGACCTTTTCAGTCACCACAGGTAGGGGTTAGAGAACCATAATATATATTAAATACATTAAATATATTAAGCTAAAGATACACAATATTTTCTCTTATTTTTTGATACTTATATAAAGAAAAACTTTGAATTGAAAAAGTATCAAATGAGAGGGAATTTTTTTTTCTTAATGACTACCTAAATTGAGTTCAAATGATAACGATGGGAACCTGAGAGATGCCACAAGAGATTTTAAAAGAATGATGTGGAGATATCAAGGAGGTAAAGAAGAGTCATAACTTACTCAAAGGTTTCAGTTTTTATATGACCGATCGTATTGTTATCACGCTGGTGGAAATAGAAAAGTTAGGACGGAGGGTGATGATGTTCTGTTTTTGATATTATGCGTTTGGAATGATGAGAAAAAAGAGAAATAATCAACAGGCCAATTGGACTTGTGGATTAGGGAAGAGTGATGTATTATTTGAGAATCATTTACGTAGAATTAATAGACTGAAGTGTTAAATGAGAGAAAATTTGGAAGTCTTCATATTTGATAGCTAAAGAGCAATCAGAAATATGGGAAGAAAACCAAGAATGTATAGTGTTATGGAAATAGGGAGGAGCAAGACAAGAGTGCCTCATGCAGCAGAGCAAGAGAGATGAGGTCTGAGAAGAGGCCATGAGGCCTGACCACATCTAGACAGCTTTACAAGTTATATGTGGCTTCCAGTACCATATGTTGGTATTGGAAATCTTTTATCATTTGATCGCATTCATTCAGCCTGTCTGTTCTATTAGCAAAGTAATTATATATTTACAAAAAGACTTGTGTGTTCATACAGGACAGCAACAGGCTGGAGTTGTTGCCCAACCTCCTGCAGTGCCTCCAAGACCACAGCCCTCACAGGTAATTCTCCTAGGTATTCACTACTAAGCATCAGTTATTATAGTCCCCTTAGTCAACTTGTCTGTTAGGTCTTTGATTCTATTCTAGAATTATTCTGAAGATCAGGAATTACATAATTGTCATTCTTAATGTGCATTTATTAATAATTCAGGGAAGGGGACTTCCCTGGTGACGCAGTGGTTAAGAATCCACCTGCCAATGCAGGGGACACAGGTTCAAGCCCCGGTCCAGGAAGATCCCACATGCCGCGGAGCACCTAAGCCCGTGCGCCACAACTACTGAAGCCCGTGCGCCTAGAGCCTGTGCTCCACAACACGAGAAGCCACCGCAATGAGGAGCCCGCGCACCACAATGAAGAGTAGCCCCTGCTCACTGCAACTAGAGAAAGCCCGAGCGTAGCAGCAAAGACACAACGCAGCCAAAAATAAATAAATACATTTATTAAAAAAATAGTAATAATTCAGGGAAGCTAGGTCTTATTTTAGAAGATAAGGATTCCAATAATGATTTATTTTTTGAAAGAAGCTCAGAAGTGAACCAAATGATAATGTCTTGACAAAGGAGGGTTTAGAGGAAAGAGCAATGGACTGGGAGATATGAGGTGTCCATGTTATGTCCTGGATCTAACAGTGACTCAGAGTAACCTCCCTGCATCTCCCTGGATTTGTTACTGTGTCAGTGAAGGAAGTGTTAGATGACTTCTGCAACCCCCCTGCCAGGTCGAAGTTGTTTGCATCTGCATAAAACTGTTATGTTCCAAGATAGATTCTGCAATATAGCTTAGTTTCATGTGACTGACTGGCTACCTTTTACATGAATGAGTTCGGTTGATTTTTCTGAGTTAGATTCTTATAATGAAGTTGCTTATTTGCAGTAAAAAATATGGTTTCCTAATCATCAAATACACTGAAATTTGAATATTCCAGTATTTATTTTATCTAAAGTGCCAACAAAAATGCTTTTACTGTGTTAAGCTGTGAAACCCAGTGAGTTGGTCTCTTCACTCCAGAACCAGTCTAGTGCAAAAGACAGAACTGTAAACAACAATTATAATAAAAGTGCTGCAGTAGACATATTTATAAAATACTTTGGCACAGCTTTTCTAGCTGGTAAAGTCAGGAATCACATTGAAAAGGTCTAAGTAAAATGAAGTAAGTTAGACTTAAGCAGAGACTTGAAAGATAAAATGGTATTTCTTGGGGAGAGGGCATTACAACCAGAAGGAATGGCATAGAGAGGTGTAAGGTAAGCCTGGCATATTCTTCAAGGAAAAACCATTGAGTTCAGTACAACTAGAGTCATGGGAAAGGAAATTAAAGAGGTGGGAAAGGGGCAGAGCATCTCCTATATCATACTAAGAAGGTGGAATTTTTCTTATAGGATGTAGAGAATTTTTAAAGGGACTTTTTAAAGAGACTTCAGATTTATTCCTGTAGCATCCTGTACTTACTTCCCTTGTCATAAAACTCCTCACACGGTATTTTAAACCCTTGTTTATTTATCTCTTGTCCTGCACTAGGCTTTATTAGGGGATGGGCCTTACTTGTTTATTCACTATTATATCTATCCATAGTGCTTGGCCAAAAGTAGATACTCAATAAATTTATTTTTCGATTGAAGACTTTAGAAGATTTGATCTGGCAAAGGAGTGGAGGACAAATTGAAGAAACGTGCACTGGAGTGTCAGAGAGTAGCTAGAGCACGGGTTTTCACACTTTAAAAATAACAATCTTTGGGCTTCCCTGGTGGTGCAGTGGTTGAGAGTCCTCCTGCCGATGCAGGGGATGCGGGTTCGTGCCCCGGTCTGGGAAGATCCCACATGCCGTGGAGCGGCTGGGCCCGTGAGCCATGGCCACTGAGCCTGTGCGTCCAGAACCTGTGCTCCACCACGGGAGAGGCCACAACAGTGAGAGGCCCACGTACCGCAAAAAAAAAAAAAATTTTTTTAGAAACAAATGAAACATTTAAAAAAAATAGCTTTTTTAAAGAATGAACAATTATGCAGTAGCCCAATTAAGAAAAAAATAGATGCATGGGGAGAATCAGAGATTAGGGCCAGAACTTCCCCTCTCCTGTGATGCCCTTTCTTTGCAATAAGAATTTTGTAGAAGTATCTTTTTTATTGGAGGTTTGTCATCTTAATTTTTTTAGTGTCTTAGCATTTCACTTAAGGTTTTTTAGAGCTAAATGTTACTGTACCTCACCTCCCTGAATTTTCAGCTAGTAAAAAGAGCATCCTTATAAATAAATTTTCAGAGAAAAAGAAGGCTACTCTCTGACACTGATAACACCAATAAAATGTCTGTTCCTCTATATCCTAAACCCTCATATAGGCTGCTGGTCCCGTCGTGCATCGCCCGGTGGATGCCGATGGCCTAATAACTCACACTAGTACCTCACCTCAGCAGATACCAGAACAACCAAATTTTGCAGATTTCAGCCAATTTGAAGTATTTGCTGCATCAAATGTAAATGAAGAACAAGATGATGAAACCGAGAAACATCCAGAGGTCTTGCCGGTCAGTTTTCAAGGGCTTATCTAATTTTCTGCTGGGAATCTTCTCATATCATGCTCAGAGGAACCCCTAAAAGAGCAAATAATAGAAGGGACATCAGCGAGTAAAATATCTGCTGCTGCTTCTTTTAGAGGATTTATATTCCCTAGGTCAGTGCTTCTCAATTTCTTATTGGCCTCAGATACCTGCTGGTTGCATAAAATGCTTAATAAGAATCAAAATCTGGGTGAGGGGTAGCTGTCACATGAAAAGACACAAACACAACCATCTGGTCTTGGCTAAAACACTGTTCTGGGAGTTGTACCTTAATGCTAAACATCTCGTGTGATTTGGTGAACATTTCTGTATAATAAGAGGCTATGGTTACCATAGCTACACTCAGTTTGTATGAGACTAAGTCACTTTATGGGGGGTTGCATCTTACTGCTAAGCATTTGATTGTGTGATTTGGTGGAGATTGTATGAGAGGAAGTCACATTAGTTAGACTTAACAGACTACAGGATGTTGAAATTTAATCTTTGCAGACAGTGTTCTGGGAGACTCTTTCGTTCTAGCAGCAAGAACTTCTCTAGGGATCCCTGTCTTCGCTAAGTGTAAATGTGGAGTTGGAGGGAACAGGGGAATTCTGAAGTCCATTCTGATTGTTTCAGTTTATACTGATCTTCTGTTAACACATCCAAAAATCTGATTGTTTGACTGGCGTAATTTAGACAAAGTGTTCTTATAGGTCTGATCCATGGAAAGTTTTCTACTAGCCACTTCTTCAATCCTGCAACTTTCTGCCTGGCCTGGGGCTACTAGGGAAATGGGCTGCACCTCCAGGAAGGCAGGGTGGGCCTAAGGGGAGTGCAGGTGTGTACAGGGTACTGGTACTTACTCGCCTGGAATGGACGCTTCCCCTCCCCCAACCAAAGAACTTCCCAGACAGTGCTGCACCCTCAGCTGCCCCCCACCCCCTCAGAGATTTATTACCTCTCCTCTCTGCCCTTTAGTAGTAGAGAATGATCATTTTATAAGGTATTCTCAAATTCCCCCTCATCTTCATCTCACGTTTCTTATTGTTAGAATGGATATTTTATAAACATTTAACTCTCTGATTTGTTACATGTATATTTATTCATATATGTATATTACTTATATATAATTTGTGATAATAATATATTCATCTCTAGGTTGAAAAAGCTTCTGATCCTGCAAGTTCTCTTCGAGTTGCCAAAACAGATAGTAAAATTGAAGAAAAGACAGCTGCTAGCGCTCCCGCCAATGTGGTATACAGAAGTCTTTTTAAATATTGATCATTTTATGCATATGAAAAGTTATATGAGATAATTTGAAAATCTTAGAAATAAAGTTCGAGATGATCTAACTCATTCCATTGCCTTTAACTGTAATATGCCTAGTCCATCTCAGAACACAGTCCACCTAGAGATAGAGATGATAGCCTATCATTTGTATTAATGCATGCCACAGGTTCTCAAATCTTATGTGGTTATTACAGTCTTTCAAACATATAAAGTAGAACTTCCTTATTTGTCATATTCAGTTTCTCTTATTGCAGTTATGAGTATAATAGGGAAAAATTATCAACCCTTTAAGGTTAATGTTATACTCTGTGCTGTTTTTATTTAACTGTCTTAGGAATGATTTTTTTTCCCAAAAATTTATTATGAAAAGTTTTAAACATACAGAAAGGTTGAAAGAATTTTACATTGTACATTAGTAAACCCACACCTTGATTATACCATTAGTATTTACTATACTTTTTCTTTCAGTTTTATTGAGATGTAATTGACACACAACACTGTATAAGTTTAAGGAGTACAGCATAAAGATGTGACTTACTTACGTCATGAAATGACTGTCACAATATGTTTAGTGAATGTTCTTCATTTCATATAAATACAAAATTAAAGAAATAGGAAATATATGTTTTTCCTTGTGTTAATATACTTGCTTTATATCTCCATCCTTCTCTCTAACTATATCAATCCTTCTTATCTGTTGCTTGCATTTCAAAGTAAATTACAGATATCAGGACACTTCCCCTTGAGAAAAAAATTTTGGTAACTTTTTTTTGTCATCATTAAGACATTCCCAGTAGTCATGAAAACAGTGAGTGTTTCTGAAAGTGCTTAAATTCCACTTTCTGGACACTTTAATTTTTACTACATTTAGTAGTTCTGTGATTTTCTTAATAGTGAATTTTATTTTTGTCAGTTAATGGCAATAAATTAAAAATAGCACTTAACCAAAGAGATGGCATTTGACTCTTGTTTTTATTTATTAACAGGTCAAATCAGGTTATGGTAAATATCAGAATACCATATTTGATTCTGCTGAGGACACATTCACAGTTACCAATAAAATGTCCACTCATTTTCAAAAATTATAATTATTGTGCATCTTAGTGATGGATTTTTAGAGAATTGCCTAGTTTTCCACTTCTTTATAAATTGTTTTATTCATTAAGATAATATATCTTAGGATTTTTGAGTAGGAAAGCCTATGGAGATAATGGATGCATATTTCTGGAGACTCCCTTTTATAGTTATTGAACAGGTATATATCGAGTGTATCATATTTATGTTAAAACTGAATATGATAGCTTTGAGTCACAGAATTCGGGCCTCAAGGAGCTTATTATGTCACCCTATAAAAAAATTTGTCTAGTAAGTACATTTACAATTGTAGTGTCACTAGGAACGTTCTTTCCCATTGCAATTTAAGTCAGTTGTTGCCACAAATATATAAATTGTTTCAAAGTAGGACAGGTGACTCTTAATTTTTGGAGAATGAATGGCTTAACAAAACCATATGATGTTGGCAAAGTGCTAACTAACCGTGAATGTCTTCAAGAAATTATGAATGGAATTCATAATTATCATTATGATGATATAAGCATAATCATTATGAATGGAATTCTTGTCTCCTAGAGCAAAGGCACAACACCTCTTGCTCCACCACCTAAACCTGTTCGAAGGAGATTAAAATCAGAAGATGAATTAAGGCCAGAAGTTGATGAACATACACAAAAGACAGGTGTCCTAGCTGCTGTTCTTGCATCACAACCTTCTATTCCTAGGTAATCAAAGCCATTCCTAAACACATGTAACTACTAGAAACAAAAAGCACAGCAATTAAAAATATCAAACTGAAAGGAATTATGGTCAGACTAGTCCTGTAGGTGAGCATAGGCTTTCGCTGCTCCTCTTTGAGAGTTTTCTCATTTTTGAGCGGGTAGAATATTCTTCCCACTTTTTTCCCTTCTATTATTAAGTTCAATTCCAATTCCACTTTTACACTCTATTGCAAATCCTGGAGCAGACTTTAAAAATTATAGTGCACAGGGACTTCTGTGCTGGCGCAGTGGTTAAGAATGCGCCTGCCAACGCGGGGGACACGAGTTCAATCCCTGGTCTGGGAAGATCCCACATGCCGCGGAGCAACTAACCCCGTGCGCCACAACTACTGAGCCTTTGCTCTAGAGCCCGCGAGCCACAACTACTGAAGCCTGCGTACGTAGAGCCCGTGGTCCGCAATAGGGGAAGCCACTGCACTGAGAAGCCCATGCACCACAACGAAGTGTAGCCCCCGCTCACTGCAAGCAGAGAAAGCCCAGGCACAGCAACGAAGACCCAACACAGCCAAAAATAAAATATAATAAAAATTTTTTTTTAAAATCTTAACCTTTAAAAAAAATTACAGTGCACAGTAACACTGATGTTTTAACTATGGTAGTTCTAGACCAGGAATTGGCAGACAAGGGCTCATGGGCCAAAGTCAGCCCATGGCCTGTTTTTGTAAGGCCCGTGAGCTAAGAATGGGCTTTTACATTTTTGTAAAAAAGAAGAGAAAAAGAAAAGATACAAAAAAAAGAAGAACATTCAGCACAAATGGTATGGCCTGCAAAGCTTAAAATACTTAACTGTCTGACCATTTACAGAAAAAGTTTGCTGATGCTTGCTCTAGACTGACTTAAACTCAGGTGATTGTACAGAATAATCATTAAAACAACAACTACAATAATTAAGTCTCTGAAGCTTAGATACTTTTGGTGGAGCATTAAAACTGAGCAAGTGAGGTTGAGCTATGCTAACAAGGCAAAGATGCTTCCTCTGCGTTCTGGGTTTAGAGATCAGGGAAGAATGGAGAGAATTTAAAGATAAAAAATGAAGGTAATTTTTTTTATCTTCTCAGGTCTGTTGGAAAAGATAAGAAAGCTATTCAGGCGTCAATTAGACGCAATAAGGAAACCAACACAGTTTTGGCCAGATTGAATAGTGAATTGCAGCAACAATTAAAGGTAATGTAGTTTCTGAATCTTTATTTGGGAAGTTCCATGGACTCAGAGCCTCTTAGTGTTGAACTGGAACTTGGAGGAGATCCAGCAATTCTTACGCTAGTATGAAACTTTACACGTAGCAAGAGAAGTGTAGATCTGAAGTGTTTTATATGCCTTTGAGTCCTTTAATAGTAAAAAGAATTTCCTGTACTCAATTCTGGTATGATTGCCTTATCCTACATGTACATAAGGCATCATATTCCTAAAATGTTTAACTTTCATAATGAGACCCAAGAGCAGAAATGTTGTGACCTCGGATACCTCCACTATCACATGTGTGGCTCTCTATACTCTAATTCTAAAATGATTTGAGTATTGTTAATTTACCCTTTTATCAAAGACAACTCAGATTCTATTAAAATGACTTAAACAGGTCTAAAGATGAGGGATGGGGGCAATTTAGATCATCTCTAAAGTAGAAAAGACAAGCCTTAAATAGAAATGGTGCTTAGTGCCAGTGTGTACTCCTGTCATCTGTACTTGAGAGGAATGAGTTTGTTTTTCTTACTTACTACTAACCATGATTTCTTTGAATCCCTACAAAAAAAGCTAACAGCCAGAATCATTTATGACTCATCAACATTATTAAGCATTCATGTCTTATAAACCAGTGGTTCTCAAACCTTAATGTATATACGCTTAATTAGGGGTCATGTTAAAATGAAAATTTTGATTTATATCAGGTATGGAGTGGGACCTGAGAATTCTACGATTTCTAATAAGCTTCCAGGTGATGAAGATGCTGCTGGACTGTTGGCTCCACTTTGAGTAGCAAGGTTGTAAACCACAAAGATGAGGAAAGAGTCCATTGAAATGTAAAATGAATACAGAGTTATTGAGTCCCATAACATTCTTTTCATATTCCTTATCTAGCCTTTATCACATTGTCCATATCTATGGCACATTTGTCTCTCTGTCCTAGTAAAACTGAACTTGTTGAGGGTAAACCATAATCATTTCTGTTTAGGGTGACCATATAATGTTCAAACCAAGGTACATTTTTTTTTTTTTTTCTGGCTGCATCGGTCTTAGTTGCAGCACACGGAATCTTTTGTAGCAGCGTGCGGGTACTTCGCTTTTTTGTGGTGCACAGACTTCTCTAGTTGTAGCGTGTGAGCTCCAGAACGCATGGGCTCTGTAGTTGTGGCACGTGGGCTCTCTAGTTGCGGCACACGGGCTTAATTGCCCCGCAGCATGTGGGATCTTAGTTTCCCAACCAGGGATCGAACCGGTGTCCCCTGCACTGCAAGACGGAGTCTTAACCACTGGACCACCAGGGAAGTCCCCAAACCAAGGTACTTTTGAGAGAAAAGAGAGAGATGTGTTAATAGGCCAGGACATCAGAGATAAACTGAGACTGTCCTAGATAGATTTGTAACTATCTTGTCTCTGTCCCCAAAACCTCGCACATGTTAGGCATTTGATAAATGTATGTTAAAGGAATAATATTCTTGTATAACTCTCTGATCAAAGAAGATATTCATAGCTGTTCTGTGATTATGAATTTGGTCCATTGTAAAGGAAGAATGTAAAACTCATGACAAGCTTGCTAATACCATACCTCGAAGATGAAAGTTTTATTAATGCATGTTTTTCTGAAGAACTAAGGAAAATCATAGCAACATGTATATAGGAGCTATTTTAAAAATCACTTTTCTCATTATCTCTGAGGACAGAAAATAGGAAGTATGGTACCAAATAGGAAGAGGTCATCCTGGTTAAAACACTATACTATTAGTATGATAGAGAAAAAGGAAAAAGGAAAATGGATGAATTAGAAGTTGTGGGCTATCTGAAAAGTCTGCTCAAAATCAACAGTAATTAGAAATTCTGATTACAAAATACATTTATTCATTGTGAAACTGAAACTCAAAAGGTGGTTCAGGAGTTGTTATGACCAGATGTAATCACCAGGGGAAAGAATCTGTGTTAACTGATTCATCTACGGTTAACTACAGGGGGTAGGGGTTATGCAAAATTCATGCATCAGTAACTATCATTTGCAAATACTGGCTTTTCTGATAATGAAACAAAAAACATTTTATTACCCTGACTTAAGAAATGAAGATTTAATTAAGATCACATTTTAACATTACATACATATAAAGAAACTACATTTCTAAAGTAAAGTATCCTTTTAAAATATGAAGTTGTCCTTCCTCTTCTTAACAAATTTAAATTGTTTTACTGAATGCAGAGCTGTTGTTAGATGTGCCTTCATTTTTATACATGTTGAAACGTAACTTGGCTTTGCATCTTTTTCAGGATGTTCTTGAGGAGAGAATTTCCCTGGAAGTTCAACTGGAACAGCTTCGACCATTCTCTCACCTATAAGCCAATTGCCGTTAACTGTGAACATACCCATTTTTAAGCGGTTTTGGGTTCAAAGCCAATTTGGAGACCCAAACGTTCAGCTCACTGCTTAATTCAACATTAAATTTTATGATTCTGTTTCGCCCTATGTGTTCACCACTGTATTTAAGTACCTTTTATTTTTTAATTGCAACAATAAAAGGGTCAGGATGACTTCGTGGAGGGTATGTTCTGTTTGTTGGCACAGCCCACCCTTGTTGCTCTGTAGCATTAGGAGTACATCCATAACATTGGTCCATTATACTTATGTGGCCAGAACCGCTCACTGCTTGGATTTACAGAACGGGCTTCTCATTTACACCTCGAGCACAGACTCAGAAATATTTACAAAAGGAGACAAAATTAAATAAACTGTCAGTTTGTCTTTAGGTTTAGTACTTAACGTAAAGAATCCAAAAATCTTTAAAATGCATTTCCTATTTAATTTTTGATTTGAAAGAACTATATGGTATAAGGCATTCGTTAACCATAAGCTCTGCCATAATTAACAGTCTTCAAGAGTCACATGGTACTTTCAGACTTTTCCACATCAACCTGGGGGGCAGATTTTGTTTTCCTTATGAAAATTTGATCAGTTTCACCTGTGACCTAAACTTGCTTGTGTGTGAGATTTTAATTCCACAGCAGTCATGTAAACTTACAAATTAACTGTGAAGACAGGCCTTTTTAAATTGTCCCCTAGAAGCAAAGGGAAAGTGTTGACACCACAAACAACGTAAGTACTGTCCACTTGCAAACATCACCACTTTTTGCATGATTTATGTACTTAACTCTCAATTAGAAGCTTATGCTCATCAGCCTCTACAAGTTTTTTCAAGTAAAATGTTTTAAAATTTCTGAGGACCTTAATTATTCACAGAATAAATGGAAATTCCTTAAGATTTCTGGTTTATCTTGAGCTATCTTGTTACTCATTCTTTTGCCGTAGAGAGAGGTTTTTCCTGTTAACAAAGGGTTTCTGAAGTTTGTCCTATTCAGGATAATGTAGCGTCTCAGGATTTGTTTTGTATTAGATGATATTTTCATTTTGATCACATTTGTAAGTTTGCATTTATTGCTGACTAACAGCAGATATTCCTTTAACGTTTTCTTCTGTGTGTGGCATCATAGATGTTAAGCTGCATGGATATATCATAAAAGAATCAAAAGTGTGATTTTTACACTAATAAAAACAGTATTTTAACTTTTGTACATTTTTTAACAAGAATTTAAATTTTAAGAATTAAAAATTCTGTATTTTGTTGAAAGAAGAAAATGTTTAAAATAGCCTAGTTCACAATCCTAGACTGTACTAGTAAATTTCATTTCCTTAAAGGAGAATTTGAAGCAAAAAGGAGACTGACAACCAAAAGCTTCCTATATTAATACAACTTTATCTACCATTATTAAGTAAAAATATTTTTACTACTGCATATATCAGCTAAAGTTTCAAAGTGGCTAACAGGTTATAGCTTCAGTTTATTAAATAATTAAATGAAGGCTTTAAACGCCCAGAAAACTACTCAATACCTATTTTTATTTTTCTCTGTTTTAAAATAGTTGTCTTAATTTCTTCATTTTTTTACTCAGCAAAATTCCATTACAGGCAAGTTTTGTTTTTTAAAAGGTACCTCCCCACACCCCCTGCCAAACAGCCTTCTAATTTAACAGTGTAACAAATTTTTTAATCTTTTTATTTGGAAGGTCTAAGAATTTAATTTTGCAACAAAAGACCACTTAAAAGTTACAGAAAAATTTTTAGTACTGTATAGTGGTATATTTTTAATGCTCTCTGGAGGAGTACATTCATATTAAGGATATATTTGACAAGTTTTTAAATAAAGTACCAGTTATATTTCTTTTTTTTTTTCAGTATGCGGGCCTCTCACCGCTGTGGCCTCTCCCGCTGCGGAGCACAGGCTCCGGACGCGCTGGCTCAGCGGCCATGGCCCACGGGCCCAGCTGCTCCGCGGCATGTGGGATCTTCCCGGACCGGGGCACAAACCCGTGTCCCCTGCATCAGCAGGCGGACACTCAACCACTGTGCCACCAGGGAAGCCCCCAGTTATATTTCTTATACATATTTTTTAAATCCATAACTATTTCATGAAAATGTTAAAGATAATTGGTAAATCACCAACAGATAAAGACATTTCTCTGATCATTTAAGAAACACTTTTCATTATGACTTTATTTTTCATTAGATCAGAAAACAAAACTTTAAATACCCAATATCCTTATTCAGTCTTAGGTTCTGTCAGTCAGATTACTCTAAATAATACTGTTCATGAAAAATAACTACCAAAAGAAGTGGTTCAAAATATCGTACTCAAATTTTTCGTACTGTGCATTTCACATAATTGAGCATAGATGATGAAGTTTAAAAGTTAGGAAGAGCTTTATGGGTCATCCTAGTTCATCCTCCCATCATCCATGACAAATAATCATTCTGCTCCTTACTGGATCTTCTGGAACAGAAAATAACATGCTGTCTGTCTTTGCCAGGGCAGGTTGGAACTCCCAGTGTTTTAAGTCCAGTCTCACTTTTCCATACTACTTTCGATGGCATTTTGGAGTACTGACAACCACAGGAATTTATCATCCTCAACTTCTGTAGCACAAATCCATTCATGTTTTGGACCTTGAAGAATAAATGCATTCTTGATATCTATAAAAAAAAAACATTTGAGGTACACTAATTAGTCTTTGCAGGTAAAAATCAAAAGGAGAAAATGTTTTAAAATTCAAGTCATCTTGAAGAATTTTTTGAAAATTAAAAAGAGATTCAAACAAATACAAATCCAGTTTCGAAAATAACTTCCTAAATTACTGAATTATTCAAATATAGTCTAAAATAGTCTTGTCTTTATAATTGTTTAATTATAATTAGCAATTATTTTTAAAGACTAAGTGATAGACGATGCAATGTTCTTTAATTCCAGAAGGTACTGGGACCAGTAAAGGTCTTTACTAAGAGTTAACTGTAGATAAGAAATGCTGAGAGCTAGACCTAGGCCGCCTTGGTATGAGGCCAGGACAGAATTAAGCCAGTGACTTAGCTGAATGCCCACTTTTAGCTAACATTATGATGTTCTGACATATAGCATAACTGATTAAGAGGAGGTGAAAGGAGACATGTCATACATGTTATGGGTAACTAACCCTTCTTAGCTGAGTTTGTCTTCTAGGTGAAATGTTTATTCCCACATTTAATGTTCATTTTTTCTCATCCTCAGATTTTAAATGGAGCTGAAGCTAATGGGAAGCAGACCTTTTTAGATAAATTCCTTCTCTAAGATCTTGGTTCTGGCTTTAACCTTAAGTTCTACCTTCACATGCAGTGAAGAATATTGGAATGAGAGGTGTTACATTCAGATTGCCTGGCCTAACAGAAATATAGGAAAGAGATACGGATCCTTTTAAGATTGGGAAGTAGAATGTAAGATAAAAACTAAAAATAGGTACAGTAGGTTTAAGTAGGATTTCTTTTTGTAACAAATGATATTTCTGTTGAGATTATTATGAATGAAATGTTTGTTATTAAATACCCTTTACAAATCGATCCTTTATAGAAGAACTCTTAAATACGAACTTACGGAGGAAGAGGTACAGTCAGATCTGCAAAAATCACTTAGTCCTAGTAGAATGGAAAAATAATAGATAAAAACCTAAAATTGTAACATCCTCAAGCAAAATAGAGTAATGGTTAAGGACTCCAGCTCTCCTGTCAGACTACTTCAAAGAATCCTTCACAATGATGTAGGTTTGTGTTTCCCTTTGTGATTTTTTTTTTTTTAAGATGTTGGGGGTAGGAGTTTTATTAATTTATTTATTTTTGCTGTGTTGGGTCTTTGTTTCTGTGCGAGGGCTTTCTCTAGTTGTGGCAAGCGGGGACCACTCTTCATCACGGTGCGCAGGCCTGTCACTCTCGCGGCCTCTCTTGTTGCGGAGCGTGGGCTCCAGACGCGCAGGCTCAGTAGTTGTGGCTCACGGGCCTAGTTGCTCCACGGCATGTGGGATCTTCCCGGACCGGGGCTCGAACCCGTGTCCCCTGCATCGGCAGGCAGATTCTCAACCACTGCGCCACCAGGGAAGCCCCCTTTGTGATTTTTGAAAGCTGTTTTCTTAATGTCTAGGGTGTGTGTCTGACAATGCCAGCATTCCTTTCTTTTGCTATTTTAGAGGTAGATGAAAGTTTACATTAATGAGACCCTAGAAGTATTTGGGAAATTATTTGCAAGCTGTCAAATTCTAGTTCTTGTCCTGCTTCTCTATTTTAATAGTTAATATGTTTTATATAATGTAGCTTTCTAAAGGTATTTAACTCTTGGGAGGAAAAGAGTACATACATTTGGAATCTGGAATATCTTCTATGAGTAGTCTGTGAAGGGCCACTGATGCAATGAACTGGTAGGTTGATTTTGAAGTCCTTTCAAACGGAGTATGAGACGTGCCCCCACTAGAAACAAGCAGTGCATCGTTGAAGAGGAAAAGACTGAGATCACAGGTATGTTCATAGAGCCTGGGTTTAAAAAGAGAAGGAGCAGTTTTAGAAGTTTTACGTACGTGTTTTGTTACACAGTTCACCATCTTTACGCTCATAAGCTGATAGTCAAGGTTCTTCCCTACCTCAGACCTTTTGAATGGCTTATTGAAGTTCTCTGTATATTTTCCTCCTGGTGTGAATAGTCCCTCTGTCTCTCAGACCAGTCATGTGGGTGGGCCTCAAGGTTCCTGGTGAAATGGTTTGCGCTTATCCATTGGACAAGTACCCAATCAATGCAGGAAAAATGAACACTGCACTTTCCCAACTTGATGACATGAATCAGGTTAAAGCTCTGTTTTTAAACTTTTGTCAGAAGGTTGGTATTTCGTGTTGATGTATTTAGGCAATCTGGGGAAAATGCGTTTTCATTTGGTTTGGTTTCATCTTTAAGGGTAACACGTTGGGTTAGAAAAAAGCACAAGAATCAGTAAGGTGCAAGGTGTCTTAAGTAGGAAGCAGGGGAAAGAAAAGCATTCACTAAGTAGGAAATAGGGATTTTTCTAATTTTGATTGGAGGAAAATTGCTAAGTATGAAAAGCTGGAATTAAGTAGCTCTTCATTTCCACAGGGGTTGCTACCATGGTCAACGGTAGGCATGTTTATCAGCAGGCAAAATATTGTGTCCCTAACCTCCATCTAGTATCTTCTGTTGGTGGACCCAGGTCACAGTGTTTAGTAGGTTTCACTGTACTCTAGTATGGGTTATCTCATGTCAGTACTCAATGGAGCATCAAGTGATGTGCTAGGGAGGAGCTTCGGGGAGCCCCACCGAGCCCCCCCCCATCTCCACCCCCACCAGGAATGGCCAAGTACAGCAAGCTCATTATTTTGATGGAGGATGACTGAAAAAGAATATGTTTTGCTGAGAAGCATCAAGCAACCCACAGGAAGTTACTGTGAGGAAGTGAGTCAATTTACTGGCTTTTTCAGAGGAATTCTCTTATTTTTTATCTTCATTGTCTTTGTTTAATTTTTAAGTTGTTGATTTAGATCCACATTGTTTTACAGCAATGCTAAAGTAACATCAGAATATACTATCAGCTTTTTTCGTGCACTGTTCTTTTGTTTCACTTTTTCTTTTTGCTTGGCTCACTCCTCCCTCCACTCAGGTCACCCTAGTGCACATCTTTCCACTTTTCTTTAACCTGCCCAGGTAGTCACTCACAGATGTACCTGTATATGCATCTACTTACAGGTAGGGTGCCATTGTTTCAAGTATTATTCGAGAATTTTTTCTTGATTTTCTCATCAATGGAAATCACTTCAAGTTCTTTTTAGTGACTAAGTGATACTTAATAGTGTGGATGAACCATGATTTATCCGACTCTTCCCCGTTTGATGGGCATTTGCTTTGTTGACAAGCTCAGGTCTCTTTCTTCCCTCCTTCCCTCCCTCTCTCTCTTCCTCCTTTCATTTGTTCTTTCTTAATTGCCACTGTGATCAATGTTGGGATAAATCGATTTCCTTACATATAAACAAATTCCTTACATGTGCTGTTATTTCTATCAGGATTCCCAAGGGTAGGATTGACTGGCCAAATGGCATATATATTTTTATCAAAGACTTCCAGATTGTTCTCAATAAAAGCTGCTATAATTCACATTTAGAATCCACTTTATATTATAATGGCTCTGACATATTTAGTACAAACTTTAATGTGCATCTGAATTACCCAGAGATTTTATTAAGATGCAAATTCTGATTTGGTAGAGCTAGACTAGCCTGAGATTCTGCATTTCTAACAGCTCCTGGGTGATGCTGATATGCCGACCACACTTTGACTAGTGAGGCACTGAAGTTGTTTATTTATTACAGTCATGCGTGTGACGTAGGCAGAGGACTAGATCGGGAGTTAAACATTTTTAAGGAGTGCTATACTTCAGGTTCAGCTCTTTGGAGCGTGTTGGGAAATGCAGGTCACATTAGGTGTGTGGATAGATAGAAGTGCAGTGGTCATCCAACCACTGGAGCTAACTTCCTTTTTCAAACATTTCCTTCCCACCTCTGTGATTATTTAGGCTGGAAGGAGCGGGATGCTTCATATTTACTCATAGTTTATAAGAAATAATGTTCTAGATCAATTTGATAGGTTATTCTGAGAATAATGGAGCACATAGAGCTAGGGATGAGGGAGAGGGGAAGCAAGAAAGATGGGGTGCGTTTAAATCGGTGTGTGGTGGGCTGTATATGGTGAATGGCCACTTTAAATAGGCAGAAGAACTTCACCCATATCCTTGACCCTTTTTTGGCAATATTTTTACTACTGATAAGAATCATCATATCATTTTAGAAAAATGTTCAAAGCTATAATAAAACTTTGCCGTTCTATCTGAATGACCAGGGAATGTGCCTACAAGAGTGTTTTGAAGAAGTAGCTTTGAAAGGGGTGTTTGCTTGGTAAACAGATGTTTGGTTTTTTCCTTTGGAAGGGACAGCATTGAAAGTAGAGGTAAATGAAGGAGAATTCTAGTTTTGTGACCCACTTGGACTGAGTGCGTGGATGGCCCAGAGGAGGGAAGGAGCAGGCACATTAACTTGAGCTTGGAGTTGAGGCCACTTGTAATCTGAGGACATGAGAAGGGAAAGATAAACGCACAAAGAGGTTTTTATTATTTTAATCTGATTAGGAAAGTGCTATTTAAATTATATATAAATGAATTTTACCTACAATAAAGCTTTCCGAAAGCCATTTACACCCCCCCCCAAGATCTCCAGTAATTTTCATCCAAAGACAAAAAACAACAGAATCTTTTTTAAAAAACTTAGTTCTTCTGCACGTGTAAAAACAAGTGATTTTGCCCTTCATACCGACATAATGGAGCAACTGAAATGGGAGCTCTGGATCCTACTAGGGTTTCATAAAGCTGCTTCTGCTCACATTCAAAAGAACCAACTCCAGGGTTAGAGTTCTTTCCTTGAACTTGGATAGGATTTCTTTGCTAATTCACAAATAGGCTCAGTGACTCAGCCAACCATAGTTTAAATTCTTAACACCATTCGAGAAGTGTTTTGTTGTTTAATTGCTACATTAGCCAGACCAAGAGACAAAGTACCCAACTTCCATAAATACATAAAACTTTGAAAGTAATTTTCAGAGCACAACCTTTGGCATGAACAGACAACAGTAGGTCATTGGTTCTGTGAGCTGACCTGAGCCAAAACTCTGAACGGTGGATCATTGTGGCTTTTTGGGTTGCCAGGATAAAAATCAATTCGGAGCCAGAGTCCAGCATCCCTGAGAAGTCTGGGTATTTCTCTCTCCCCAGTGCCTAGCTGCCCTGGAAAACGACTGTAGGTCCCTCTGGGTAAGCCAAAAGGAATGTTAACAGTGTGCATGCTCGGTAGTGTGGTAGTGTTTTTCCTCAAGAGGACTCGGGGGTCTGAGAAGTGGATGGCTCTGTTTGGTGGTTTAAAGCCATGCCTGTATTCACCAGTCTTAGAGGGCTCCACTTTTGCATCTTTGGCGACACCCCCATTAGAAGGAGAACAAAAATAAACAAAAATGCTAAAAATCAGCAAGCTTAAAGTCACATAGATGAAAATTGGTGTTTCTGAAAAAAACAATAATATAAAAATTCCAAGGTACATAATGTATTATAAAAGCTTAACAAACCCAGAACTCTGAGGGCTGTATCCGGAGAGGGAAAAATGCCTCCAGATTCCCTAACTCTAAAATGACTGCGACTTCATCTCTACCCCAGAGCAAATTTTTTCATTTATAGTACAAATATTTACTTGTTCTTTTTGTGTCACTGCTCTTGTTTATTAGTAATTTGTTTAGTACTTTTTGCTATGTTGGTGAGTTTATTATGAGGAAGTCTCAGTTCATCTTTCCACCTGCTGGTCTAATCAGTGGATAGAACACTGAGACCTGGTTTTGAATTCTAAACAAGCACTTGTTAGTAATGTGACCTCAGACAAGTTACTCAAGTCCAGATTCCCCACGCATAACATGGTTCCATTCCTACCTTCCTCACCAAATGATTGTAAAGAGTATATCAAATGAGAGAAGTTAAAATACGTGGTGAACTATAAAGCTTTAGGCTCATGTGAGTTGGCACTGTGTGCAAAATATAAGCAGACTTTCCCCTAGTAGAAATCCCTGATAGAAATCGTGGGAATGTCATTTCTTGGGTTTCATATGACTTCCTAAAATGACAGAAAACAAGGTTTCAGCCTAAATGTTCTGAGATAACTTTTGGAATATGAACCTTTTTTGCATTTACTTAACTTAAATATTAATGTAAAATTACATTTGTATTTACTGCTTGGCAAATCACTGAGATAGTGCCTACTTAAACATAAATGTACCTTGTAATTAGAGTGTAAAATAATGTAGTATTCCCCTGTTTTCCTGAAACTCTCAAATGTACTGTTGTCCAAATACTAAAGCAGAAGTCTAAATTCTAATATTTGAGACTTCTGGTTGGATGTGTAAAGAGCTTGGAAGTCATCACTTCCATCGCACGACAAAAAGGAAGCTGAAAACTCAGAATCAACAATTCTTCCTAGATCCATCGAAGAAGTGAGGTTATAAAGTAGATTACCACCCCAAAGCTGAAGAGACGAGCTGATACGTAGAATCACAGCTTACTGAAAGCAGAAACTGCTGTTGGAGCCAGCATCAGGTAAGAATATTAAAGCGTAGTTGACTAATTGCTAGAGCCTGAGTGTGAACTAGTTCAAGAGATTACGAATTCCTGGAGGCCTAGCACTGGCCCACACCACACCTCCGCACCCTTGCATGAGTTTAAAACTTGCAGGAGTTTTACCTCCAGGAGCCTCACCAGATTCTCACTGTGACACTCAGAAAAATACCCTCATTCTTCCCATGGGGAGGGAGAAAGTAACTATTTGAAACATGCCCAGAGTCCTATTCTATTCTCTTAACAAAGGCCTGCCTTCAAGGGAAACAGTTTTACCAGAATCTAACCAAGATGAGGAAAGGGAAATACCCAACCCCACAGCTACCTCTAACCTTCCTGTCTCGTCTTAGAGGTGACTAACAATAATAATAATAATAATAAAAGTAAAAAAGCTGATAGACACTTGTAAAGGTCATAGCCCAGGGGTACAGTCTCACTAAAAACCTGAGACCTAATGATAGGACATACAACTCTTCCCTTCCCCTCACATCTTCCTACCACATCAACAGGACTCCTTATAATAACAAGGTATTATAGCTGAAAAGGACTGCAAGGTTCAAGTCCTATTTAAGGAATATCTAGGAAAACCCAAAGACAACAGGGGAGACAAAAATGAAAATTTCAGCCTCTGACACCACAGCTACAACAAATGGTAAATACAGGCTAACATTTAGCCAGATAAATGTAAAACCTCATACTAAAGACCTATTGGCCTCATTTCCTTTTATCCAATACATGATGTCTAGCTTTCAACAAAAAAATTATAAGGCATGCTAAGAGGCAGGAAAACACAGTCTGATAAGACATGGCAAGCATCAGAACCAGACTCGGATATGGTAGAAATGTTGTTAGAATTATCAGACCAGGGAGTTTAAAATAACTAAGATTAAGTTAAGAACTCTACTGGAAAAAGTGGACAACATGTTAGTACAGATGGGTAATATAAACAGAGAGATGGAAATTCCAAGAAATAATTAAAAAGAAATTCTAGAAATCAAAAACACCATAATAGAAATGAATAATGCCTTTGCTGGGCTCATCAGCAGACTGGACATAGCCAAGGAGAGAATCAGTGAGCCTGAACTACATCAACAGAAAGAAAAGAGAAGAGTAAAAAAGAAGGGAACAATATCCAAAAGATGTGGGACAATTACAATGGGTGTATAAATGTCTAATGGAAATATCAGATGGAGAAGAAGAAGGATGAAACAGAAGAAATAGTTGAAGTAATAATGGCTGAGAATTATCCAAAATTATTGACAAGCACTAAACCATAGGTCCAGGAAGCTTAGAGAATACCAAGAAGGATAAATCCCCCCAAATCTATATGTATCACATACAAATTTGAGAAAATCAAAGAGAAAGATAAAATCTTGAAAGTATCCAGAGACAACAATGAAAAACAAAACAAAATGAAACATCTTTCTTATAGAGGAACAAAGGTAACGATTACACTGGATGTCTCTTTGGAAACCATGCAAGCAAGAAGAGGGGGGAGTGAAGTAAGTGTTGAAAGAAAAACCCCCACCAAACTAGAATTCTGTAGCCAGAAAAAGTATCCTTCAAAAGTGAAGGAGAGGGGACTTCCCTGGTCGTGCTAATGGTTAAGAATCCGCCTGCCAATGCCGGAGACATGGGTTCGAGCCCTGGTTCAGGAAGATGCCACATGCTGCAGAGCAACTAAGCCTGTGTGCCACAACTACTGAGCCTGCGCTCTAGAGCCCGTGAGCCACAGCTACTGAGCCCACGAACCGCAACTACTGAAGCCCATGTGCCTAGAGCCCGTGCTCCACAACAAGAAAAGCCACCGCAGTGAGAAACCTGTGCACTGCAACAAAGAGTAGCCTCCACTCACCGCAACTAGAGAGAGCCTGCACCCAGCAGCGAAGACCCAACACAGCCAAAAATTAATTTTTTTTAAAAAAGTGAAGGAGGGGCTTCCCTGGTGGCGCAGTGGTTGAGTCCGCCTGCCGATGCAGGGGACACAGGTTCATGCCCCGGTCCAGGAAGATCCCACGTGCCGCGGAGCAGCTGGGCCTGTGAGCCATGGCCGCTGAGCCTGTGGGTCCAGAGCCTGTGCTCTGCAACGGGAGAGGCCACGGCAGTGGGAGGCCTGCGTACCGCAAAAACAACAACAGCAACAACAAAAAAAAAAAAGTGAAGGAGAGGGACTTCCTCCTGCCGGTCCAGTGGTTAAGACTTCACCTTCCAATGCAGGGGGTGCAGGTTTGATCCCTGGTTGGGGAGCTGAGATCCCACATGCCTCACAGCAAAAACAAAAGAACAAAAAAAACATAAAACATAAGCAATATTGTAACAAATTCAATAAAGACTTTAAAAATGGTCCACATTAAAAAAAAATCTAAAAGAAGTGAAGGAGAAATAAAGACATTCTCAGACAAACATTGAGGGAATTCATTGCCAACAGATCTACCTACCTAGCAAGAAATGTTAAAAGAAGTTATTCAGAGAAAAGGTAAGTTATATAAGTCAGAAACTTGGACTTACATAAAGGAAGAGGGTTTGAAAATGAATATATGAAAGTAAAATAAATTCTAATAATAAAAACTGGAATAATCCCTAGCATGTCTCCTACTACACCAGTGCGTTTAGAATTGCTGGCTTGACAGCTAGTGTCCTTCTACCACTGTAGCTCATTTCTATTGCTGCTGACCAAAAACAACAAAACAAAAACACCGTGACAATGAGAAAAGTGATACGACTATGTGATTTGATTTTCATTTAATATCCACTCCAGGTGGGGATCGAGGTGAAGGGACTGGAAGGGACTGGTTTCTTCCAACCTCCCCCGTCCCCCGCCACTGCCACCACCCTGCCCTGGGCCTTTGGGAAACATTCACTGAAATATTCATTGAAATAACAGGCAAACCAATTTTCATTTCTTTTATTGCAGTTAATTCCTCTCCATTTGGTTGCTCTTTGTTGAGTTATCATCTTTGCCATTAATACTGAAAACATAGATTGGCAAACAATTTTCTAAAGCAGGAATTGAAAACCTATGGCCTCACCCCTTGTCTTCTGTAAATAAAGTTTTATTGGAACACAGCTACACTCATTCACTTAGGTATTGTATTGTTTTTGAAGATTGTATTATTCATTATGTATTGTATTTATGTAGCTGCTTTTGTGCTACAACAGCAAAGTTAGGTAGTTGCCACAGAGATCATTCAGCAAGAAAGACCTAGAATACTCTACAGAAAAAGGTTGCCCATCCTTGTTCTAAAGGAGGAAAGGGAATGCTAGCACCCTCTCGTCACAATAGCTCTTATACTGTGAGCACTGCACAAACTAGATATGTGAGACCTCAATACCATGGTGGTCTTAGGGTGAGACCTTCTGAATACTGACCTCGGTAACTAACTGCGGACAATCAACTGGTCTTCTCTTTCTCAGAGTTGAGCAGATCATCCATGTGGTACCCCGCAACACCTGGCTCTCCTCTCAGTAGGAAAGTGACCAAACTTCAGAACTCCTCTTTCAGTGGAGTTAGTGGTCCCGGCAATGACAGTTCAGTTTCTTCCATTCTACCCAGTAGCTGCCTGGTATGCGAGTAAGGTGATAAAACACCTTACATCATCTCAGAGAGGGGTGTGTGTGTAACTTTTTAGTTCAACACAAAGATTTATCGTAAATTTACAATATGACAGACATTGTACTGGATTCTGGGTACAAGATAAATATGATACAGTCACAGCCATAGGATAGTTAAATATTTACCTTAAAGAGAAACTTAGTTCCTCATCACAGCAGTGAAGTTGGGCTACATCTTGGACCCTAATCAGATATCTGTTTACTTCTGATAGAGTCTATGAAATAAAAAACAAAATTAGAAATATATAAATTTTTAGAAAATAATTTCCACTACTGAAGAACCATTTTATATCCCAGAAGATGTAAGTGTTGAGTAGAACTCAGTTCAATTATGAAAAAGCATTGTTTGTCAAACAGTGAAAACTGTATTTTTAAACTATTGAAAACATTGTTTTATTATAAATGCTTTCCTAGCATCAAAAATAAGGTGGGGGTGGGGTGAGTCAGAAGGGATCTATGGAGAAAAGGAGGTGAATGAAATGTTACAAATTAAGAAGTCAGGCCCTTTTACTGATCTAGCCATGGAGATGATCACTTGATGTGTATAGTGATCCAAAGGTAAAGTTCTGTGGGCTCTGTGAGTTCCAAGATTTTGGATTTTCTGTAATCCAATCAACTCCACCTCTTTCCCTATCAAAATGTGCAGATCTAAATTAGGCCCAAACAACTCCACCTTGCTCCCCAGTTTGAGCAAATAACAATAACACTTCCAGTCAACTGATATTTTAATTCAGTATAATTCATATATTGAACTCCTAGTATATGCTGAACACTAGAAGACACGAAAATCATAGTTCATACCTGATGGAGCTCCCAATCTTGTGAATAAAGGACTGAAGGAAAACGTGGCAGAGACCTTCAGGGTGCTGCAGAATACCTAGGAAGGGGCAGCTCACACTGGAGACGTTGTGGGATACTTCACAAGGCAGACGAAGATTGAAATGGATCTTAAAAGGCTGAATAGGAGTTTATCCAGTGGAGTAGAAAAAGAAGGCAATTTCTGAGAAGGAAGAGCATGGGCAAAGCACGAATGTGTGAAGAGAGGCTCACGTTATTAGAGAACCGTGAGTAGATTTACGTGGTTTGTCATAAGGTGCTAGGCGAGGCAGTGAGAAGGAGGGTAGAATGGGACCAGATGATATTCCGTAGGTAACAGATAGCCAGCAGAGGACTTCTAGGATTCCCGCTGATGTCCTCAGTGGGCAGAATCCTGCACCAGATACTATGTGCAGGGAGATATAAAACAGTAAAGACACGGCCCCATTCCTCAAAGGGGGTCATGATCACAGTAGTCCCAAGAAAGGTGCTAAGACTGCAGAGAAGTTATGGGATGGGGTCAAGACCACATGTGCCTCTTCTCATCTAGCATCCTTGCCAATAACAGGGATGTGGAATATGAGAGCTTGGCAGCCCCTGGCACACAGCAGGCACTCAATGGATGTTAGCTGAATCAAAATCTGTATGTCTCCTTTTTGCCAGTGACTTGAGGTTATAATTCATGAGCCTGAGATGGAGCAAGTGCATCAGAATACATACCAGGCACCCACAGATGATTCTCTCTATGTTTGACAGCTGATCTTTCATATTGATGTTCTGCTTCATCCAGAAAACAAAGTGATTTTAGGGAAACTGAAATTGTGATGTTTTTATACATAAAAAATAGATTAAAATATTTTATGGCACTTGATAAGGGCACGGTATTTTCATAAACTATTATGAGAATCTCCATTTCCCGTACCCAATATGTTTTAAAACAATGAGGCTAGCGACAACACTGTATTCAAAAATTTCTTCTGGGCATAATGAGCTGTCATTTACATTCAGCCCAGACTCCCATGCACTGTGCACGTCACAGTGATGTTTTCAGAATGATAGCACCGTACTCCAAGACGCTGAATTCCTGCAGAATATAGTTGTGATTGCTCTACTTACTTAGGCAGGAAAGTTAATTAATACATGAAAAAGTACTTTCAGAAACAAAGGGTTTTACCCTTTTTCTTTTCTTTTAGTTATCTAGAAAAATCACCCAAATACTCCATTTTTTAAACTTTTATATTAATAAAGATTTTATTGTACTTCTACAGGTATCTGAAAACATTGTCTCATGTGATTTGGTTTAGAATAGGTGCCCTCCGTGCTCAAAATCACTGAATACAATGATTTCACATTAAAAGGATGAAAGACTTTGAAGTAAAGAATACCCCAGGAGGATAAGGTATTTCAGGATCTTTGAGTTAAGAGTACACAAAAGCACTGTAACATTTTTAAAGGACACAGGCTCTTAGCAGCAGCCAACCTGATCTATGTAACCTTTGTATTTCTTGATTACTTCAATTGCAGTGGTCGAGTCCCGTGGTCAACATGTTCTGCAGAAGTGTGAAGCCTCAGAGCGTAGAGAAGAGAATATATTCTTCAGACCTTCGGGATGGGTGCAAAAGCAGCTCTGGAAGGCTGTATGAGGCACAGACAAGGGAGCCCTGGTCTCTTTCTGACGGCCAGAGAACGCCCATACTTGGGGTGCCCCGGCTGTGCTCTCCCTCAGAGCTTACCTCAGCATCTTTGTAACAATGGTCTTATCATGCTTCTTCAGGAAAGCTCGGAGTGCTGGTATCATTTCTCTGCACTAAAGGTGAGCATTATATTGTCAAATCTCTATAAGACAGTTTGGAAGCATTCAGTTCCACCAGGCGAGCACCATCTGTGAAGCGCTCAAAAGCAAAAAGGCAGCATCTACATCTAATCACAGTGTTATTAACACTATAGGTGCTTACTGATATCCCAAGTATAGTGTTTTAATTGTACCATAAACCTAACCCTATTCATTGAACTTAATAAGTATAGAAAACTGAAAATGGGCTTTGTGTGCAGGTAGGCCTGGATTAGAACTAGAATTCTAATTTAATTCTATCTAATTCTATGTGACTTTGTCAAGTTACTTAACTTCTCTGAGCCTCAGTTTTCTCATGGATATCATATCTAACCTTGCAGTGAGTGGGGAGGGGGCGAATCCTATCCGTAAAGTGCCTGTCACACAATAAAGGTTATTTCCTAATAGTAAGAGACTATTAATGGGTTCACCTGTAATACTGCTGTTAAGCATGTTTTCCACAGCAACATTAAAAAGGTGCTCCACTATACTTAATATCTGTTTTAAAATGTATTATTCATCACCATTACAGCCCCCAGGAAGTTACCTCATTTTTCTCAGATGGAAGTGATGCTAATTTCTAGAAGTCAAATAGTCACTGATTTCAGAAATGTTAAGAGCTAACGTTTATGGCATGCTTACTTATATTCACCCCCATGCTAGTGAAATAGATACATTATTATCCATAACTATAAAAATGTTGGCACAAATTTGCCTGTAATAATATATGATGCTTTGTTCCAATTCTTGTCCTAAATGTCAGTTGTATGAAATTGCTTTATTCATGCAACTTTCACATAATCGAGTTGTCCTGCAGTGTTTAAACTCCCCAGGTGGGGCAGGAAGAGGACAGCAAAGGGCAATGTCTGAGGTCAGGAATCGTCCAGAGACTTCCCAGCCCCGGGCTTTCCCTTCAGGGCCTCAGTGCAGACAGGTGGACATGGCCACAGTGGACGTGGGGACGGTGGCAGAGTGCACCACCACGTCACAGGGTGCCTCTCCTGCTACCCTTTTGATGTAAACTGAGGAGGGAAGAGAGGTATCCTACTGCCATCAGAGGAGATCCCAACAAGAGCAGCAAGGGGCATAGACGGGAGCTGCATATTTCCGCTCAGACGGTGTACGGCAGGAGTCACAACAGGGACAACTGTTTATAATGCACTCGCTCGGGAATGTACGACAAAGGAACTCCTCATTTCATCGTGAGATTTCACACACTGAGTGTTTTTATTCCAATGTGTGGATTATGAATTCCTTTTCTCCATGAGAGAGCTGGACTCGCCCAGGACGCCCAGGCCTGTAGTGGCAGCATGGAATCAGGGTTAACAGTCTTGCTTCTGCCTCATTGTGAAGCATGTTCCTGTAACCGAGCCCCAGGGTAACTGGGACAGGTGGGAGTCTGGCTTTTTGCATGAGGATAAGTTCAGTCCCACAACCGGTTCCAGGGCGCTGCTGGGTCAAGCACTGTGCCAGCCCGTAGCGACACAAAATTAGGTAAGTCAGGGTCCCCGTCCTCAAGGAGCTCACAGTAAACCAGAGAAGATCTGGAAGCCAAGAGTAGAGAAGAAGTCTTTCCTGGTAATTCTAGTCCTTCGGGTTACACATGAAACTTCCTCTCAAGCTCAGAAGGGCTAATAGGTGCCTGGATGGTCACTCAATCTTTTACCTTCTCCATAGTTTTCAGAATAACAGGGTAATTGTTGAAGAAATTGGTGTATATGTTCAACTGGCTTCCAAACTTTATGAATATTTCTCCCACGCAGTGAGCTGGGCCCCATTCCTGTAGTCTGTCTCTCAAGTCATCTAGAAACCACCTGCAATATGAGGAAAGCGTGGCCATGAAATATTGGCTAGTGACAACCTATAAACCTAAGAAATAAATTCGTGGTCAGTCGTTTAGGGCAGGGCTTTTGTCAAATCCTTTTGTCTTGACACTGAGCGGTTCAGATTTGACAGGAAAGGAGGAGATGGGAAGTGAGGACGCAGGTTGAGTCAGGTGGTCGTCCACCGAAGACCTTCCGCCAGTTTCCACCGAAACTCAGGCTCTTCTTTCTGTGTTTAGGGAAAAGTACCTGTGAACCCGCCACTCCTGGGTAATTAGGTTGCCTGGTGGTCCGTATTTTCTATATATCAAAGTCCTGTTTTATTTTGTAATGCAGAGGGAGAAGCCATACACTGGTGTAAAGAAATCCCACATCCTGATATTAACTGTGCTATGTTTATGTATGGAGAAATTAATTTTCCTTACTGGGACTAGGTAATTCCTTTCCTTATATTTGTACTTTTGAAAAGTTGTAAAATTAGTATCTTTACAATAGAAAACAATTACAGTATTCAATTTTTAAAAATCTAATGGCCTTGTAATATTTGAGGCTAGAACGATTAAAACTCCTAGAACACAATTTCCTCTTTCCCCTCCAGCCCTAGGTCTGCCCCACACTGCCCCAAATAAAATATGGTAATACTAACGTGTAATGCCATGTGATCTTCACCTGAAACATCAACCATAATTTCATGAACTAAAATTAAAATGTAAAAGTAATTTAAGAGAAAAATCAGAAAACTCATTCTGTTTGAAATACTATAAGCACTGTTCTTGGTTAAGTTTTATCTTTCAAACACATGGTCTGTATATAATGCCTATTTAAACATATCTAATGAGTTAAAAAATACATCTATATCCCACTTGGCAGTTGGCTTACAGCCCACATTATATTTTATGTGTATTTACATATTTTTAAAATACTGGCGTTATCTAATATTTATCATCATTTTGACTTAAGGTTTCAGTTGTCAAAACTTCTGTCGTTGTCTTAAAACCATTGTCAGGTATTATTACCAATAGTCGGATGAGATTCTATCATAATGACTGCACTATGTAAATGCCCTCCTCCTTGGTGGTTCCTGGGGTTGGGTTTGGGGATGAGTGAGCGCGGGGCCGGCGAGGTCCACGGCGGCACCATCCACTGTAGGCGGACCAGCCCTGGGTGTTGTGTGACCGGGAAAGAGCCTTGGGGCTGAGCTCCGCGCTGCAGGATTCAAGATTCTCTCTTTGCCTGTTGTCTAACCTTAGGGAAATCCTTTAAGTTTTCTGACTTTACTTCTTCCTCTACAAAATGTGGGTTCTAACACCTGACTCACAGGATTCTGTGGTTGAAACGTGATAATAAATGTGGATGTGTGTTGCAGAAATGCTAGACGGCACGCATGCACTGTGTGTTACTGTCGCACAGGACCAAGCCTCTGCCTGTCTGCACCTGCTTCACCCACTACTACCCTTTCTAAACGGAAAGACAGAGCCCTAAAAGTTATATTGATTATACTCAGCGTTTGAAGTCAGACCATAGCTGATGGGTCGGTTAAACCCTGTGAACCTTCACGTCCACGTACCACTTCTTTAAATGCCATCCTAGCGTCCTATCAGAAAAGCAAGGAGTAGCACAGAGATGGCTCTTGCTGCCGAGATGTTACACGTCCATCCTCTTGCCTCAACTTCTTTTTAGACCAGGATTTATTCAAAAGAAAAATCTACTGGCTGGATTTCCCCCAGTTATATTTGGAGGGTTCTTTCCCCCTGAGAGAAACTTTCAAGAAAAAAGGAAAAACAAACCAGAATAAAGGTTGAAGCTTTTTTTTTTTTTTTGGTCAGGAGCAAAACAAATAGAAAATTCTTATTATGTGATAATTGGCTTACCAACTCAAGCAGCAACTCAAAATTTGGACCGTTTTTGCCGAGACTTGATTTTGTGTCCTGAGGATTATCTTCTATAACATTTCTTTCCTGAGGATTAAATGCAGACTTGGTTATTTGGGGCGGGCCCTGGGATGTCTAACTACCCAGTCAGCACCAAGCCCCCTGAGGGTTCAGAAGCTCTGCCCTTCAGCCATAACCATAGTGGCCCTGAGACACAATGAATTAAGCACTCGACAAATTTGATGCCTCTCTTAAATTAAATGTTACGTTAAAAAAAATAATAACCTTTTGCTTCCTAGGAACTGCACGATACTTGAGAAAGTAAATTCAGTGCAGCTCCCATTCCCCTGGAGTCAGGAGAGGGATTCTGCTCTTCAGCTGCTCCTCCCAGGTGCCTGGGACCAGGCCTCTGCCTCAGCTCTGCTCTGTCACCAGGCAGCAGAGTGCAAACAAGTTATCTTGCTTTTAAGCGCCAGAAGCAAAAGCTCACAGTACTTTGTAAAATTCACCCCTTTGTTCACCTCGTGAAAAAGCGTCAGAAGTAATTCACATGCCATTTCTAGATCTGTTTCCACATTAAATATGGCTTATTCTTTCTTTACTTTGCCTTGTTAATTGTTCTTGTGGCTTCCATATGATTTAGCACGTTAAAAAAAAAAGCCCCCCCCTTCGGCCTGCAGCATCCCAGGGTCCACCCCAGCAACGGAACAATGGTCCCATGTTTGTGCTGAGGCGTATGATAATTAGTGGCCACTACTGCTGCCCTTCCTAGTCAAAGATAAAACTATCTATAGCAACCCATTGATATGTAGGAGGGAGACTGAAAAAAAACACCAATTTATAAGCAAGACTCCTTTTGCCTTACTCTACTCAGGCAAAAACAAGTTTTTATTCTGTACCTGCAGCCATCCCTTATGGCTGCCCGAAGCCTTTGTATGAGAGGTCCTGGAACTGCATGCAGCCAGCCAGCGCCTGAGCCTGAGCGCTTCACAGCTGCCCCACAGAGCCTTTCTGCCATGTCCTTTGTCTTCCCCGTTCGGGGCTGACCCATAGCGGCCTGGCACGTACTTATACTTAAATCTACTTTGAATTTTGACACAATAATTTCTATGCATAGAACACTCTCTTCTTTCAAAATAAATTATAGTGCTGATAATTTATATGGAGAAATGATAACTTCAACCAGTCAGGGTGACAGCCGTAGTTGTGTAGGTATACGTGGTTGCAGGCGTAAAATGAAAATGAAACTCAACCTGCCTGGCCGAGGTTAAGAGAGCCCAAGCGGTACAGATCGGATTGTGGATCCCACAGACGAGGGAGGCCCCCTTATCTGGGATATCATCTTTTTGTACAGGCCCCCATGAGTGCTCAGGCATTAAACTTAAGGAGTGGACTCCTCGACCCCTCTGGCTCTCCTAGAACCTGCTTGCTCATACTGGGGCTTTGTTTCATCTCTGGCTCAGCAACAGCTTTTTAAATTTTTTATTTATTTACTTTTTGGCCATGCTGGGTGTCTTGCAGGATCTTAGCTCCCTGACCAGGGATCGAACCTGGGTCTCCTGCAGTGGCAGTGCAGAGTCCTAACCACTGGACCGCCAGGGAATTTCCAGCAACAGCTATTTTTTAAAGGTAAAATTTTCTCTGTGGCTAAGAAATCAATTTGATGCAGTAATTGTGTTTGAACCTAAAAACAGTGAGTTCTCTCATATTATCCGTCTAATTATTAGGATTTTTAGAGTCTATTTTTTGGATAAGATACCATCCCCTCTTCGTTTTTAGGGATGAATTGGGATGAAGTAACAGGGGCAGCAAACTTTGCACATTTTTAAGAAAACAATTATTCGGAGTTGCTGGGCCTTTGCCTTGGCTCTGTCCATGACCCGTAAGGGAGACCTTGGATCACACGTTAGGAATTTTCCTCTAGGATCTTACTTATTGCTAACATCCTAGTTATTGCTGGCGCTTCTCCCAGAAAACACTTGGCTGCCTGAATTAGGGACCAGAAATAGTTGTGAAAATGACAGGTACAACTATGTCATATGTCATTGTCAAGAACAACTATGATTCTGGCTGTGACTCATCACTGTGGTTGTATAGTATCAGTGTAAACACTATAGGCATATCGAGGCCAGGAGTTAACTACTTACTGGGCAGCAAGATGATAGATAGATAGATAGATAGATAGATAGGTAGATAGATAGATAGAGTGAGTGAGCTATATATGTATCTGTCTATATGTATATACGTGTGTGTGTGTGTGTATCTGGTCCTGGATTTGGCAGACAAGCCCTCTTACACAAGCCCCTGTGGAAGGGTCTTTCAAACAATTATCTCAGAAGAAGGCATTACTTTCCACTCCTATGGCTGAGAGTTTGTGTGCTCTTCTGGACGAGCATCTACACCTTTAAAAATAAACCCCGAGGTGTGGAGATACTCAGCTTCTCTATTTTATCTGAATTCAGCACCTACGTTTAAGCTGTGGTTTTCCTTCCTAGGGTCCCCAAATTTGTTTCATGGGCATCACGCACAAGCTCTCAAGTGTATAACAGAGAACCAAATAAGGATCTAACACCTATTTTTTCTGATTTGATTTTGAAAAAGGAAGATATCAAAGACATTCCTAGGCACTAAGGTGTTTCACATTTCTGTAGTTTTATTACAGGCAGACGATGTAACAAGAGCAGGCCTGACTTCCAGCATGGAGGCAACTTTAAGCCCAAACTTTCTGCATCATTTTATTAAAGTGATTAGATGATTAGGTTGAAAAGACTTAATTCGGTGTGGATTTTATTTGGCAGTGGAAAGAATGAAAGTATCTTTGAGAGGAAATGTTCTAGGTGACCATTCTTTTAGGGGCCAGAGATTCCAGAAATTGTTCTCAACAATAGTAAGGTCTTTCAGATGTAAAATGAACACTTCACAAGAAGAGGCACTTACAGTTTTGTTCCTTTTGCTTTCTTCAAGCTATCCTGCTCCAAAGAAGGGCATTTCTGGGGCCTGTATGTCCATGGTTGAGGGTGACAGCTTCATTCTTAAGAATAAAGGTTGATGGAAGAACTTCAGTAAGGTTTCCAGGGGGTCAGGAATGACCCAGATGTTGTAAGGACTTTGGAATAACTTGGAAGCTGTGTGATGTGGTTACATGTCGATTATTCCCTTTAGTGAACCAAGGGGAAATTAGTGGTACTGGAGCCCTGGGTGCTATATTTCAAAGGTTTTCACAGGCTGAAGGAGGGATGGAGAATACATCCACCTTTTTGGGAGAATAATCCTCAGAAATCTCAAAGAGATAGTGGCCACCATAACAAGGCAGAAGGACTCTGAGAAGCAGAAAGAGCATCTCGATTAAATGCCGCCCCTTGTGCCCCACCCCCTCCCGTGCATTCTGCTAACAGGCATTGATCATGCTGCGCCATCTGTGTATGTGTCAGTCTTATCCACCTCAACGGCAGGGGCTGTGTGTTATTTTATGTCTATCCCCAGGGCTAGCACAGTGCCTAGCACGTGATTGCTTCCTATAAGTATTTAGGGAACTGAACTGAGAAGCTGGGGACTTGACCTCTGCCTGAGAAGTGGTTTGTGATGGTTAATTTTATATGCCAACTTGACCAGCCCACAGAGTGCCCAAATGTTGGCCAAACATTATCCTGGGTATGTCTGCTAGGAGGTTTTTGGATGAGTTAACACTGAAATCAGGAGACTGACTAAAGCAGATTGTCCTCTCTAACGTGGATGGGCCTCATCCAATCAGTTGAAGGCCTGAGTGGAACAAAAAGGCTGATGCTCTTGCAAGTAAGAGAAAATTCCTCCTACCTGAAAGCCTTCAAACTGGGACACTGGCTTTTCCCTGCCTTTGTATTTTAACTGAAACATCAGCTCTTCCTGGGTCTCTAGCCTGCCCTGCCTTTGAACTGGAACTACTCCGTTAGCTCTCCTAGTCTCCAGCTCACTGACTCACGCTGCAGATCTTAGAACTTGGCAGCCTTCATAACTGCATGAGCCAATTCCTTACAACAAATCTCTTTCTCTATATATACACTCACATCCTATTGGTTCTGCTTCTCTGGAGAACCCTGATGAATACATGGTCCGTGAGCGTTTCCTGAAGAGAGAGATTTAGGGGTGGGGCATCAGGGAAGCAGGGCTCGGACCTCTAAAGGGTTTAGATGTCCCTGCGAATGTGTTTATTAAGACTCCTCTCGGGGAGGATGCTTGTGGTTGGGAAGAATAAGCCACTTCAGGGGGAGGAGGGGCCGCTAAGGTGCACAGTCTGCTAATGACGGAGGGCGGGGGCTGAATAACTGCAGGCCTTCCGTTCTGCTGAGCAAGTCTGGTGGAGGGGACGCTGCCTCCAGCCGTCCACCCTGTTTGCCCCTCCCTGCACTGTGCTGTCCTCTAAAGCCAGGTGGACAAAAACTTCCAGAATATCAGGTTAATGGGGCAACAAACGATTTGCCTGCTGGGGGAACCCACAAGTCTATTCCTCCTAACACTGTCCATGGTGACTTTGTGTTGGGGGTGGCATCCAAGCCTTCAGTCATCACAGATGGGTGCTTTTTCAATGGGCATGAAATGACATTTTCATAGAAATCAGCTCTCTGAATGACGATGCAATTTTCAGTGTTTCCTGAATCCAGATTATTTCACTTAACCAAGAATGTACGGATTCTGAATATAGTACTGGCAAAATTATTTTTTCTTGACTAAAGAACTAGCTTCAAACCCACTTTTTTACTTTTATGAATTTGAATCTCAACTTAAATTTAAAAAAAGAAGAACCATTTTTAGTTTCACCAAAAAAGTGTCCTGGGCCACAGATGAAAAAAAATTCTTTAGGTTATGTTGGGCAGAATGCGAGTATCCAGTTCTTCCCCCAAAAGCCAACTAGTTTTACTCCTGTCAGTGTGATGCCACGTATGCTTGTAAGTGGCTTAGATATTCCTCACATTATGAAATTACAAAGCATACTATTTTAATAATAATCCATGAAAAGGAAGTTCTTAGGAGAAATGACCAGGTGAAAGCTTTCCAGGTAGAATTATCATTTTTGTTTATGAATTTCTTAAGCACATGTGTCTAACTGTACAGTGAAGCAATGGCATAAACATGCAGCAGCAACTTTACCTTCATGAGTAAATTGCACGTTGCCTTTGGGTCACATTTTGTCAGAATAAAATTTCCTTCAAAGTCTGCTCTTTCTACTACATTTCTTCAGCAGAAAATATGACAAAAATTCCAGAGGGTTGTCCTGAAAAATCCACCCCCCCCCCAAGAAAATTTCTATTTCAAATACAGGTCAACAGAAGTGCAGCAGAAAACACATTTTTTAAGTAGAGTTTTCATCTCTCTACCTAATTAATTTGCAAGTCCAGAAAACAAAGTAACTGTTATTCAATTAGAGTCAGTAAATGGAGCTTTCCAGTTAATCTTGATTCTCAGCTTATGGTCACAGTTCAGTTAGGATGCCAAGATCTTGTGGGAGGGTCTCAAGATCTTCAGAACCAAAGTGGCCCACACTTTTTAGCCAAATGAGGAAAGGGGACAGGACAACTCTTGTGTCTTCACAGGAAAAAGAAGGTCTGGGGGAGAGGCTCCAGCAGCAGAATTCCCGGGGAAAACACCCCGTGAGACTCCCAAATTTGGTTGCCTCTCTGACTGTAGGTTTGAGCACCACCAAAATTATATCATACAAGGTTATTTTAAAATAATTTGACAGTAATAAGTACCATGAACCTACACCAAACATGTTGACTAATTCGTTGGTGTTTGGGGACAGTGCGGAGAATTTCAGGGCCTCAGGATCATCCCTGTAAACGTCTCTGATCGTATTATCAGCAAAGTTTTCCAGGGCCTTTACCACTGAGCTGCCTGAGGATTGGCTAGTGCGGTGGGAGCTGAGTCTTCAGGGAAGAAATTCATGGCTAACGGCAGCTCCCCAGGGTTCTCACTGGACAGCGTACCCAGGAGATATCTGGTGCTTACCCAGGAAGCCAAGTGGAAACCACGATAGATAAGGAGAGAGTGTCCAAAGACGTCGTTAAAGCACCCACAAAGTGGAATTACTACAGTGAGAGGGAAGGATTTGAGAATTTTTCCTTGGAAAACTAGAGACCTTACACAGCATCAGGTATGTTAATATCGCCCCTACTCCTGTCCTATTCTCAACTGCCTCTGAACTGAGCACTGCATACAACTGTCCCTCCGTATCCACGGAGATTGGCTCCAGGATCCCGACAGGTGCCAAAATTCTCGGGTATTCAAGTCTCTTATGTAAAATGGTGTACTACTTGCATGTAACCTAGGACATCCTCCCGTATACTTTAAATCATCTATTACTTAATACCTCGTACAATGTTAATAGTTGTCAGTGCACAGCCCAATTCAAGTTTTGCTTTTTGGAACTTTCTGGAATTTTTTTCCCCTATATTTTCCACATGTGGTTAGTTGTCCTAGGATGCAGGACCCATAGGTGCAGAATCCATGGATACGTATGGCTGACTGTATTTTATTTTCCTATAACCTTGCCATGGTCTTGGGGCAGAGTGTGTTCTGTACACTGCCTCTACTCACTGTGTCCTGGTATGTGGACTGACCTTTGTAGAAAAGCGTTCAAGATTTGTTTCTGATGAAAATGCTTCTTCAGGCTTTCCCCCATGCCTCTGCCCAACCAAATTACTGATTTGCTTATTTCCGTTCTTGTGTTCTCTTTCCTCTCTTATCTAGCCTTCCTTGCCCTTCATCTTTTTATATCTGATTTCACACTTTCTTAGGTTTTCTGCCATAATTGTTTTAACTGTTGAATAATGTTTATGTGAAATATAAGCCACTAAACATGTTTTTTAAAGCCACTTCTGACTGAAATTAATCACAAGACAGAAAACAGTGCGTCATGTGATCAACTTTAACTTATCGAGATTTTTCCTATATGTCTATTTTATGCAGCTAATACATCTTGGGTTCAAAATCTCTCAGTGGCTTTTTTTCATTAATTGATGCACTTTCTCTGAGGAATTGCGTCCCAGAGGGATAAACTGGTAAAAAACCATAAATGCAAACTAAAAATTTATTTAACGTTGGGGTTTTTGTACTTTGTTTTATTCAAAGGAACACTTACAGAATTTTCTTTTGAAAGTTCAATCAATCCCTCTGCCAGAGCTTGTATAATTTCCGGTTATTCAGAATGTTAGCCATACTCATGGTGTCAGATACAAATTGCCCTGAAAATATAAGGTGATAGGCCTGTAATTAAAATATGTAAGAGATATGATCAAGAAGAAAACTCAGTCCTCACAGTTGCTTGTTAGTGGATAAAAACGCAGACTAAGAATAAAAATTCTACTATGCGGGCTTCCCTGGTGGCGCAGTGGTTGGGAGTCCGCCTGCCGATGCAGGGGACACGGGTTCGTGCCCCGGTCCAGGAAGATCCCACATGCCGCAGAGCAGCTAGGCCCGTGAGCCATGGCCGCTGAGCCTGCATGTCTGGAGCCTGTGCTCCACAACGGGAGAGACCACAACAGTGAGAGGCCCACGTACCGCAAAAAAAAAAAAAAAAAAAAAACTACTATGCCATGTTATCTACCATGATAAAGTAGAAAATGAGCAAAAGCATCTAGATGTGTAGCGTATAGAACGTACCCACCCTGACAAAGCTGGTATTGAATGAAATCTGTAAATTGGACAAGGAAAGAACATGTGAAAAAAAACCTTATAAAGTTTAGATTCTCAATTCCACCAGAAACGCTTCCATATTCTGCATTAACTTTGTGCTCAAATCCGTAAATATTTTAAGTCCATAGGGAATAACATACAAACATACATACATAGACATCTTCTACATTTTAAAAATATTTTGAAAAACTTGCATTTATTTGAAAAACAACCTTTTTCCATTTGACTTTTCATTGCTTATGACCTACATGACATACTTCTATCATTCCTCTTGCCACTTTTCTTTCTAGTCCTCAATATCTGTGAAAGAACCAGGAAAAATAATTTCTCCTTGTTTATAGTCTCATAACTTTTAAAATACTGGTTGAACATCCACTAAATGTGGTAGAGTTAAAACCAAGAAGACAGGGCTTCCCTGGTGGCGCAGTGGTTGAGAGTCCGCCTGCCGACGCAGGGGACACAGGTTCGTGCCCCGGTCTGGGAAGATCCCACATGCTACGGAGCGGCTGGGCCCATGAACCATGGCCGCTGAGCCTGCGCGTCCGGAGCCTGTGCTCCGCAATGGGAGAGGCCACAACAGTGAGAGGCCCACGTACTGCAAAAAAACAAAACAAAACAAAACAACAAAAAAAAAAGCCTAGAAAACCAAGAAGACAAATCCCTGCTTTGGAGACCTTTGTGTAAATAGATGTAGGCATATGTTGACATAAAATATCCCCATGCATATTTGTGTGTTACAGCTCTTGTGTAGACAGTAATTATGTTAACAGATGTCAAATAAGGAGCAGGGCAGGGGAAGGGAAGAAGCAAGGCATATGACTTGATTGGTACAGTGCTTCAGTGACATGTGAAGAGTTAGGGAAAAATGAGTAGGCAGTTAAAGACACAGGAGAAACCTATTTAAATAGGTGGGCTTTGTTTGTTTGTTTGTTTTAAAATACTTCATTTTAAAGAACTGACTGGTTTAGATGAAGATCTAAAGTTGAAACAGGAAGTGGTTTCCAAAAGACTTTCTTGTGATAATTGGATCATGAGTATGACGTGTAAATGAGAAAACACATTCAGTGATGTCCGATAGGCTTGTCCATGGAGCCCATCACCAAATTAAATATTTTAGATAGAAAATAAATAGAACTTAATTATAGAACAATTTAAGTCATGGGTGCTGTGGTCTAAGAGATGCTTAATTGGGATGTTGGCAATTAACTTTTAGAGCAAATTGTAGAGGGAAATGGACCGAACTCTCTGGCTTAGCAAACAGTGAATTTTGCCTAGGTAAACAATTGACTGACACAGAATTAATAAGATGGTAAAATTTGAACCCAGGAACTAGCTTCAGCATTTTGAAGATGAATATATTTTTTCTTAGTGGATACTCATGATATTTTGAAAGGAGATATGAAAAACAAAGGGAATAAAGTTTACCAAAGATGCTTAAGAGTCAACTTTTACTTGTGCATTCCTACACTTGTATTCACTCTGGATGTGTAACAGGCTTCAAAATTAAGCTGCAACAGAAGTAGCAAGAGTTCTTACCTGTCATCCTGCCACTTACGTTCTTCTGCAACTCCTTGAAGAGAGGACTTAGCTGTTGCCTTACTGATTTCAAGGTGTCTTCCAGGAAGTCGGTGAGGCTGGACCATGTCTGCAGCTTTGATTTGCTGAAGTAGGTGGAAGGGGGCGCCTTTTCCCACTGCCGTCCCAGCCAGTCACTAAGAACTGACATTATTTTCTCCTTTTAGCATCGCAGACTTAAGCTCAGATGAAAGAATTCTTCCTGTTTACAGTATGAAAAAAAACTTAATTGCATTTATATCAGGCTTATTATCCTTTCTCATTAGAAGACTAAGATAAACACCCATAGTCTGCTTTCAAAGGTAAAATTAGAAACGCAAGAAGGATGCAATGAATAATTTCAAATGCCTATCTACTCTTTGATGGATAAGGCCGACATGTTATACTGTATTTGAAATCAAAAATTAAATAGCTGCTGGATTTTTGCATCAGAAAGCAGAATAGACATCCAAGTAAGGATATACAATTGTATGTTTACATCCTAAAAATAAAAATACAGAAAAACCCCCCTCTGCCTGGTTTCTCCATCGTGTCATCCAAAGTCATCCCCATTGTAGCCAAGCCTGTATCTTGTTTACATCATGTCAAGCTACTCTTTCTCTACAAATATCTCTACAAGACTGTACTGGGGGCTTAAGAAAGTTCCTGTCCTTGAAAATCAGTGACTGAATGATACAGGACCAAATGAAATTTGATTTTCTGTCCTAAATGGACAGTTTGATTCTTCTCCCCACATTTTTTGCTGATAAACGTGAAAGTATTTGTAACATGTTCTTCTAGAAGGAGAAGAAGAAGAGTGGGAAAAGGAGGAAAAGGAGACAGAGGAGGAAAAAAAGAAGAAAACCTGTTTTATAAACAGCAGTGTCTGCACCCCGCTGTCTCTGCAAGGCTGATTCCTCCCTGCTCGGGGCCAAGTATGCTCTCATTGGATGATGGTGCTATATAAACTAAAATTAACAAACACTTCTGCTACAAAACTATATTAGGTCAATGTGCTTTTTGTTGTATCTATATGGAAACTTTCCCCTTACAAGCCTCCCAATCATGCCAGCTTTCCTCAGTCTTGAAAGGCCCTTAGCGTTCAGGATTAGAGAAGCAATGCTTTATATAGTTTTACATCACTCTGAGTCCTCTTTGATAGAAGGTGAGGGATTTTTGAAGGGGTAAATGATTAACATTATTATAGCAAAGCAATTTGGCTCTCTCTGTTCGTCAGCCTATGTTACATTTTGATCCAACAGTTGCAGCTTTAGTATCTAAGTGAAATTTTGCTCTCAGGTGTATTTTACCTTTGTTCTTCCTCTCGGATAATGAAACTTGAGCTGGCCCCTTCACCATCTCTTTATAGCTGCAATTCATTTTTCCAAATGAAAGCACATTGATAATGTTTTACTAAGAAAAATTGTTCTCTGTATTTATTATTTCTCTAAATCAGCTACTATACATCTTTGTTTAGCTGTTAAAGCTAGTGTTCTCAATGGAGTTTTTGCAAGTGATGGTTTGAAGCAAATATTTGCAGTAATAATCCCCTTCTGAGCAATAATAATCCCCTTCTGAGTGATGAGAAATGACCTAGTTTGGGAAGTGACAGCATTCCTTCAGAGAGGAATGAACCGTCGCCAGAACCAGGATTATGAGCTGTGCTTTGTCCTTGGTGATCCTGGAGTTGGTGGCTGTCATTGGGCACGGTGGTCAGTGCCCATATTCCCTTACTGTGTTGGTACGAGACGGTGGCAATCCCAGTGGGGGGCGGTCAATAACATGCCAGTCAGTTGAGATAGCTGAGAAAGAACTTCTGTTCCTGCCTCTGCACAGCCAAAAATACTTTCATGAGTTTGCTCACAGGTTTTGCCATGAACAGTTAAATATTACTTAGAAGCACTAATGAGCTGGCCAAGAAAGGCCACTTGTAGGTCTTGTCTTCAATTCAAATCCCTCATGGAAGAGTCCATCAGCACTTTGCAGTTCACCCCTAAGTGCTGAAGTCCAGACACTTCATTCAGGAGGACTGACAACAGGTTGGAGAAAGGGGCGAGAAGTTTGACCTGGTGCTAATTTTCAAATTTGGAATTCTCAGGCCAAAGACAGAGAAAAGTCTACATATATTTTCTAAAATAGTCTGATTCAAAGAAGTCTCATTATAAGGGGATAGATTTAAAACTGTTAAACACATAATGGAATACAATGGTCAAATTTTAGCATTAATTTTACCCCTTCTTTGGAGACACAGCATATAGATCGAACTACTTCAAATAAAACTATAGGGTAATATATTTGAATTCTTTGTGGTCTAGGAGTAAATAATTACTCCAACTTGTTTCAGTTGCTTGCAACGAGATGGTAGTGGCTCAAAGGTCGGGGTGTCTCTCACTTATTGGTGTCTAATGTTTTCACTGACAAATAGATCAGTGAAGTTAAAGAGCATTCATAAATGTACCTACACATATGTAGTCAATTGATTTCAACAAAGATGCAAATGAAATCCGCTGGGAAAAGGATGGTCTTTACAAGGAATGGTGCTGAAATAATTTGATAGATGGCCACATGTGTTTAAAAAAAAAAACTTCAATCCATACCTTGTGTTCTATTTAGAAAAAGCATAAATCAAATGGATCACAAACCCAAATTTCAAACTTAAGACTATAAACAATTTAGGAGAAAACACAGAAGTGACCTTGGTTAGGTAGAGTTTTTAGATATGACATCAAAAGCATGATTTATAAAACTTAAAGACTGATAAATTTGACTTTATCGAAATTAAGAATTTCTTGTCTTCAAAAGAAACTGTTCAGAGAAGGAAAAGATAAGCCATAGACTGGGAGAAAATATTTGCAAACAACTTTTCCAGAATATACAAGGATCTCAGTAAAAAACAAAAAAACCTAATTTTTAAAATGAGCAAAAGGTTTGAACAGACACTTCACCAAGGAAGACAAATGGCAAATAAGCACATGGAAAGATGCTCAGCGTCATTAGTCATTAGAGAAAATGCAAATTAAAACT
The DNA here is from genome assembly GCF_963455315.2 of Globicephala melas. Lineage (NCBI taxonomy): Eukaryota > Metazoa > Chordata > Mammalia > Artiodactyla > Delphinidae > Globicephala > Globicephala melas. The sequence continues at coordinate 63,947,744 of NC_083327.1, read as the reverse complement.
ACAGTGAGATACCACGACACACCCATTTGAATGGCTCAGATTAAGAAGACTGACCCTACCAAGTGCTGGGCAGCTGGAGTGGAAATATAAAATGACACAACCACTTTGGAAAACAGTTTAGCTTTTCTTTTTTTTTTTCCTAAAGTTAAACATACACCTATCATATGACCCATTCATTCCACTCCTAGGTATTTTCCCAAGAGAAATGAAAGCGTATGTTCACAGCAGCTTTACTTGTAAAAGCCCCAAACTGGAAAGAACTCAAATATCTATCAACAGGTGAATGGAACAAGTTGTGGTATATCAATACAATATAATCATTCCCAGCAGTAAAAAGGAATGAACAATTGATAACAGCATGAAGTGGATGAATCTAAAATAATTATTTGGAGTGAAGGAAGCCTGACAAAAATGCATGCATACTGTATGATTCCATTTATGGAAAATTCTATAAAGTGCAAACTAATATATTGTGCAATCAGTGGTTACCTCAGGTTGGAGTGGAGAAGCAGAGTGAGAAATTGCAAAGTGGCAGGAGGAAACTTTGGGGGACGATGAATGTGTTCATTATCTTGATTGGTTTATGGTTTCACATAGTGTGTAGACAGACATATGTCAAAATTTACCAAATTAGGGACTTCCCTGGTGGCACAGTGGTTAAGAATCCTCCTGCCAATGCAGGGGGACACAGGTTCGATCCCTGGGCCGGGAAGATCCCACATGCTGAGGAGCCACTAAGCCCATGTGCCACAACTACTGAGCCTGTGCTCTAGAGCCCACGAGCCACAACTACTAAAGCAAGCGTGCCTAGAGCCCATGCTCCGCAACAAGAGAAGCCCGCGCACCGCAACGGAGAATAGCCCCTGCTTACCGCAACTGGAGAAAGCCCGAGTGCAGCAACGAAGACCCAACACAGCCAAAAATAAATAAATAAATAAATAAATAAAAATTTAAAAATCACTTAAAAAATTTATCAAATTACACACTTGAAATACTGTATATCAATTGTACCTCAATAAAGCTGTTTAAACAATTTAAGTAACACCGAGAAAGATGAGTTTTAGGTGTCTGGCTTACGCAGTAACTGGTGAATGATGATATCTTAAGTGAGGAATCCTGGGGGAGGGGGAGGTTTGTGCTGGGAGGCAATCAAGAGTCTGCTGTAGGCGTGTGAACTCTGAGATGCCCATTAGCCATGCATACTAAACACCCACATGAAGATGTCGAGTAAAGGCTAGATATGCGTGCAGCTGAGAGATTTTAGAGCTGGAGACATAAGTTTGGGAGTCTTCAGCATCCAGGTTGAATGTAGAGTCATAGGAATAAATGAGGCTCCCTAGGGGAAGAGTGTAGTCATGGAAAGGATGCGAGCCCGAGATCAAGTCCGGGACACATTTAAGGGTCTTGAGGAGGAGAAGCGGGAGCCAGCAAAGGAGTCTGAGAGCAAAGAGACCCCAGAGGTAGGAGGCAAACAAGGAGAGGGTAGTATTGGGGAAAGCACGGGAAGAAGAAGAGTTACCAGAAGTCTTCATCCTCCTCAAATGCCGCTGAGAGGTCAAGGCCCGGTAAGGATGGAGAAGGGACCGTCGGATTTGGGCACATGAGAGTCACTTATAGTTTTCCCAAAGTGATTTCAGCAGAAGGAGACCACTTGGACGAGCTTGAGGGGTGAGTGAGAGGTGAGGACGGTGGAGGCAGTCAGCTAGACCAGCGATTCTCCAAGGGTGGCCCCCGGGTTAAGCAGCATTCGCATCACCTGGGACCGTGTTAGAAATGCAAATTCTCAGTCCCTGTGCCAGACCTACTGAATCCGAAACTCTAGGCTGGGACCCAGCAATGCGGATTGTAACAAGCCCTCTGTGAGTCAAATACACGTGAAAATTTTGAGAACCACTGGTATAGTCCACTCAAAAATTGGTGAGACAAAGTTTACGGTCTCTCTTTGTGGTGGGGGGGAGCGAGAGGGGAGGAGCTACTACAGGTGTTCTTGATTTGATAGGAATAATCCAATAAAGAAAGAGGACTCAGGCTGTGGGAGAGGATTTGAGCATAGGAGTGACGTCTTGGGAAGGTGAAAGGCGATGTGTTTACAGAGTCCAAGCGGAGTAGTTGATGTTTGATTCGAGCAGGGGTGCTTCTTCCATCGTAACAGAAGGGAAGACAGAATGAAGGTAAGAGGTGGGATAGGTGGTGGATTTTGTGGTGGGCGGTAAATTAAGGAGTTTCCTTAGGGAAGTAAAAGGTGAAATCAAGTGAGAGAATTAGTGAAAGATTGACTAAAGGAGAGAAGGGGGCTTCCCTGGTGGCGCAGTGGTTGAGAGTCTGCCTGCCGATGCAGGGGACATGGGTTCGTGCCCCGGTCCGGGAAGATCCCACATGCCGCGGAGCAGCTGGGCCCGTGAGCCATGGCCGCTGAGCCTGTGCGTCCGGAGCCTGCGCTCTGCAACGGGAGAGGCCACAACAGTGAGAGGCCCGTGTACCGGGAAAAAAAAAAAAAAGGAGAGAAGGGACATCATAGTCATTTTAAGAGTGGGGAAACGAATTTACCAAGGAAATGTGATAGGATTGCTTATCAGAGCTGCAATCCCATTTGATATTTATGCCATTAAAGTTAGAGCAGTAAGAACAGTTGTGTTACTCTTTCCAACAGTCTTCAGCTGCTTTAGTACAGGCAGGCATAGATTATGCAGATGGTCGTGTTTTAACCAGCATTGGGGCTTAGCCAAATGAGCTGGGATTTGGCCAGGAGAAAAAGAAACAAAGAAGTTCAGATTCTTTGCAAGAGAGTAATGATAATGACGAACCATTAAATCCAAGTTTAATGAGGAAGGAACCAAGGTCGAAGCCATGGTGATAGAGAGTGAAAAAGTGGGAGTGTGTGCATTGGAGGTCCTCAGACGAAGAACTGATAGAGTGGGAATACTTGAGTATATGATTTGGAAGTTGTATTCGGAGAGACAAATGCTTGAGATCAAGATTTCAGAGGTGATACAGCTACTGGGGAGGACAAGCTCAGGAGTGATGCCTGAGGTGGTGGGAAAGAGATTTGTGACTGAGAAGCCTGGGCCTTTTGACTGAACCAGGGGCTTGATGGTTCACCCAGGTGGAAATTATATTTGACACGAAGTTCAGCGATGATTTTGGAGCCCAGAATGGCGGTGGGAAATCCATTGTTTGAAGACCATTAAGTTTTACTTGAGACCATTTTTGTGTCACCAAATCTATTATTCTTTTCCCTTTTCACCCTCATTCTCTCGGCCTTTGAATACTTTACTTTCCCTCATCCTTTCTTTTTTTCCAAAACAAATTTTAGAAAATTTGTTTTGCTCTCATTTTAAAAGTAACACTAGTTCACTACAGAAAATAGAGGCAAATAAAAGAGATAAAAGAAAAAGGGAAACTCACTCATCCAACTATTGTTAGCATGTTGGTATACATCCTTCCAAACCCCTTTTATACACACACACCACCACCACCCTCCCCGACACATACACGGGATTTAAGCATTGGGATCACACCTTCCATATTTCTTTGTAACTTACTCTTTTCAAACTGATTTTAAAAGTAGGAAATTTGAAAAACACATCCAGAAATAGATGGTGTTAAGAGTTTGCTATATTTCCTCCTAGAGTTTTCTATGCCTATTTTCTACATAGTTGAGATTATATAATTGTAGTAACTGTAAAAAAAAAAAAAATTTTTTTTTTTACAATAATTTATACTTTGTTTTCTTTTAAACGCCTTTCTATCCTTTTGCTTTTTCCTTTGCCTCGTGGAATCCTGCCAGGGTCATGCTTTGTATGTACTGAATAGTTCAGTGAAATCTGAGGATTAAGAACTTTAAAACTCACAGTTCCCTAAGGAATGGGTAGTAAGAAACAGTTTGAGAAACTTTAATTTCACACTCCCTCTCCTCTGCTTGATTAAAAAAACAACAAAAACAGACAAACAAAAAAACATAGCCCATGAGTCCATGAATACAGAGCTTTTATGTAACAGATATCTGTTAAATATGGCTGATATTAGACAGGTAGGCACTTAAGATTATCAGCTACCACACATCTCTACAAGGCACTCCACCGTTTTTAATACTCAGAAGAAACAGAAATACATTTCCTGGCTGGCTCTTGCCACTAGTGACTTTATTTCTTTAGGGACAGTTACTCTGACCACTAACCCTGATGCCCTTTCCCCCTAAATACCTGAGTATGTGAAGTATAAAGAGAAAAAAAAAAAAAATAAATGTGACTGAATCATTTGAACTGACGGCATTTTATAAATCCACAAAATACCATCACGAGGTAGGTATGACCACTACCTCTCAAAACTGACCTGATGCTCCGAGTCGTACAAAGAGGTCCACGTGGCCCCCTTCTTCTCCAGGGGCCACATAGCTTCCTAATTTCTCCCAGAAGTCTCTCACTTCAGGCCTCAGTAAATTTTTAATACCAATTTTATAGCCTGAGGGGGGAAAGATCAAAATGTCATATCTGCTCTAACACTGTTCACCACCATCTAGAAAATGAAACCAGAACTGTAGGAACCAAAGCCCATTACTTTAGAACACTTATTAATAAATTAAAAACAGTGAATATGTAATCTGTGATTTTTAAAGACTATTGTTTTTCTTCAAAAGCTATAGGAGGAAGATTTCCCCTTCATTTGTTCCTTTTTAAATTATTTTGTTTCTTTTCTAAGAGGGGAAATTTAAGGGCATTTGTACCTCCACCACTCAGAGAGAAATACTAACAAATTATTTTCCTCTAGCTTTTTTCCTTGTACACACCCATGCACAGAGACATATATACTGCTTTTAAAAATAATAAAATCGAGATCATACAATTTTGTAATGGACTTCTTAAAAAGATTTTGGGGGCTTCCCTGGTGGCGCAGTGGTTGAGAGTCCGCCTGCCGATGCAGGGGACATGGGTTCGTGCCCCGGTCCGGGAAGATCCCACATGCCGCGGAGCGGCTGGGACCGTGAGCCATGTCCGCTGAGCCTGTGCACCCGGAGCCTGTGCTCCGCAACGGGAGAGGCCACAACAGTGAGAGGCCCGCGTACCACAAAAAAAAAAAAAAAAGAAAAGATTTTGTTTTCCTCTTAATTATGAATTTTCAAATGATCAATGTTGATAAATATTTCCCATTTAAATAAATATTAAAACCACTGTTCTTTTAATTCAACAACCAAATAAACCTTTCATTGTGATATAGTTAATTCATTAGCAGCAGACAGGTTGGAAAGTCATTGAAGGCATTGATTTTTCCCAAAACTTCATGCCACTTTCTGGAGGTCACGGTTCAACTGAATAGAGAACCGCCACATGGTTACATTCTGGTTTTTACCTAAACCTCCATTACATTCATAGTCAAATAAGTAATTATGGCATAGTCTTATGTAAAGAAGACAAATAGGAGAATGGACTCATTTGATTCCAGTTTATTCACCCTAACTCTGTCACCAGTTATCCTCTGTGCCCAGCATTATGCATTTTTAAACATTAGAGAAACTATCTATGGCCCACATGGAGATCAAAGCTCTGATCTTGCTTTCACGTGGATCCATTAAGCTAGCCAGTTGTAAATGATCCAAGTCAATTCCTAGATGCCCAAAAAGAAAAGCGATTTCATACCTTGACAGCAACCATTTGGTTACAAATAAGAAATTTTTGCAAAAATTTTCTAGGTAAGCCATTGAATGTAGTCTACTAATGCCATCCCTTACATATGTGCTTATGTGTGTATTAATGCATGTATATATACACATATACACATATACATACATATATAAATACATGCTTCCTATGTCTTCTTTGTGCTTCCTTTTTCTTATATTGAAATTTAAAATATATAACTTCATTATAGAAAGCATATTTTCATCTAATGGCACCCTCGTTAAATAGATCACAAAGTAGGATTTCTGACATTTTTCTTTTGAGAGATGGTAGTTACATGATATTATTGTTCCTTGGTCATTCCAAAGAAAATTTAAAATAATTTGTGTCACTTTGCTCTTTTACGGATTAAGTGCAACGAATTCGATTCAGTAAAAATGTATTGGACACCTACTAAATGCAAGGCAGTTTGGGTCTTTAATACTTTTTAAAAAATAATTTTGATTTATGGTTATTTTTATTGCTTCTGATTTTAAAAACTGTTTGGGTCTGTACCTTTCCACCTAGATCAGACTGCTTTTCTTTTAGAAGATGAATCACTTTCGTACACATGGTGACCAAGAGATTGCCATACGTCCTCTAAGGGAGATGAAAAAAGACCCAATTCAAAAAAGGACCAGCCTCCTAACACACTCTGTACCTCATATGCAGGAATCCGAGACGATATTAATATGAAGTGTGGCTGGAGAGCATGTGAAGAGCTGCTGTCATTTTTATAAACTCCATGCCAATTTTTCTTTGATAATAAAGGGTAGGAATGGCATCCAAAAACATTGCTTCTGTAGGGAAAAAGGGAGAATAAGTGAAGTTTTGATTTTCTCTTAATTTGACTTTGACAAGTGAGCACCAGTATGTCCTCTGGACATCAGCTGTCCTGTACAAGGCAAGCAGCCTGAGTACCTCAGTCTCTCCCTGCGGTTTTCAGGGACAGCGGCAAATGGGGCTCCTGGGCGAGTGGGTCCAAAGCTGCCCTCTGGGCCTCTCCTCCTGCATTTGTGGGATGCCAGAAAGGGCTCTTGGAACTTACTTTTGTGGGGCACTTAAAACCAACGTAGTGACATACTTAAGGGCTCAAAATGACATTTGTAGAAGGAGCAGTCAAAAGATTTTATTTATTTATTTATTTGGAGTACGCGGGCCTCTCACTGCCGTGGCCTCTCCCGCTGCGCAGTACAGGCTCTGGACACGCAGGCTCAGCGGCCATGGCTCACGGGCCCAGCCGCTCCGCGGCATGTGGGATCTTCCCGGGCCGGGGCACGAACCCGCGTCCCCTGCATCGGCAGGCGGACTCTCAACCACTGCGCCACCAGGGAAGCCCCAAGAGATTTTAAATTTCCTTAATCACCTGGGCCTCATGATTTTCTGAGTAGTGTCCATTCTCTCCACAGTCACCCCTCCCCCATCACCTTTCAGATAGGCTTACTCCTTACAAAAAAATTTCTGGAAAAATGTTACTTTTGCTCAATAACTTTATACAGAAAATACGGTACGTCCACAATATAGCCTCTTTGCGGGGTTAAGAATATTTAAAACGTAAATTTTGAATGTTATGTATCTCCCTCTTCAAGAAGCACGTTTAAGACCACTGTTCTTGAAGATTAAGGAACTATTTCTATTGCTATTTCATAGGATAAGAGCCATATAATTACACAAGATCCCTGCATGTTAGCTGAATTATTCTAGAATGAATTCTTGGTGTCAGGATGGTCCTCCACCTTCAGTAGATGGAGGTTTGCTTACCGCTTGGGCAAAGCTTCTAAAGATGCAAAAACAAGCTGTTTCTCCAAAGTGTCCTGTAATCCCACTCGATCCCTCACAGTTTGGGAGAGACGTGGTTGGCATTTGGATTCGAACAATCTAGAGCAGCATGTTCCATTCACCCAAGGGGGTCGAACTTTGAACAAATTCTCTGAAAAACAAACAGCAGCAGGCTCGGCTGTTTACTTCATGCTTCTCCCAGCCAAGTCTACACAGTTAATGGCATAAAAATAGAGCTGTTCCAAGGCAGTATTCCAGATGGCAGTAATTAGAGCCACTTTTTACACACTCTTTGGTTTTCTTATCCTCTCGGCTCTGTGGCTGCAAGTTACCAGTCACTTCAGGTCAAGAAACAAGCTCAGAGAATAAGCAACTCTTTTCTTGTAGAAACCAGTTCATCAGTTTGTAGGCTTTACCTCATTTTTGGCCTTCTTGGCTTCAAGTAATTTCCCATTTGTTACAATCTCGCAGAGGGTGAGTAAGTGAAAACAAAGATGGGAGAACTCTAATCAGGTTTGCTCATTACCTTTACACACCGTGTAAATCAGAAGGCTTAGCTCAGAGTGTCTCATCCTTACTCCCTTTCCACTTAAAAAAAAAAAAAGTCATTATTCCTGCTTCTGTTTCCATTTTCATTTTTCCTCCTTTTTCACGGATCCTAATTCTTCCGAATTGTCCTGATCCTATTTATTTGCTTTTGCCTTTATTCGTACTTCTCTCTCCTTATTTTTGGTCTCACAGAGGCACTGACATTTGACCTTACATATTTTATCAGAAATCTTTTTGTTTTTCTTAATTAATAGTGAAGAAAAAAAGAGTTTGTCCTGAGATACTTTAGAGAATGCCACTTACAGGCTGTTTCAGAAAGACCTTGCTATCTTCTGTGGGAATTTGTATGTTAATCCATTGGTTTCTACAATACTTGGTTAAGATATAAAGTTGTAAAATGCCACTCACTCTTACATAGTGCAATTTTCTCCCAAATTATTTTCCTTAGGCACTTTTCTCTTTGCCTCTCCTGTAGTTGCTCATCTTCTGTTTTGGGTTCATTCAGGGTCCCATAAAGAGCTGCGGCTTCCCTAGGGGTTAGCCAATCTAGGTTGGACACACAGCAATGTAATGGTGCTTCCAAGCACCATACTCATTATCTGTTGGTGTATAGGGCAGAAACCATCCAAACTTCATGCATTTGGACATCCATAAGCAATCCTTCAGAAAAAGAAATGAGAAACAAGTTACGAGGACCATTTCCCAGTAATAATCTTTTCCAGTACACAGATCATTTTTTCTTATTACATTGAGATTTCTAGTGCAGTTGACTTGCCACCTAAAGTTGACTCTGAGAAATAAGAAGCGTACACCTTACTACACAGGAAAAATATTCTTTGATGAACATGTTTATTATATATGAATATATGTATTAGTCATCTTTGTACACTTATTCAATGCTCTCATAGCATTTGGTTACTTTAACCCCAGATTTTGAGAATTCTGCTTCTAGCAATTGTACAGTAGTTTGTCACAGACCAACCCTCCCACTGGGACCCATATGATATTGCCAATAGGCAACCAGTTTTGAGATACGAAAACTGCAAATTTCATGTAGTTTCATCTAATCAAATATTTAGACAAAATACTATAAAACAATGACTTGAGCTACCAATTCAATAAGGACTTGTGCAACCAAGACCTCAGAGAGGAGGGAAACCCAGAGAGGTAACATCCTGATTTGGCCTCACTTTTCACTTCAAGGCACTTGACAGTTCCAAACTCAGCCTTAAAACTAAGGCTGAGAAGCAGAGAAGGAAGTTAAGACTGAAAGACTTAGAAGCTGTTAAGAATTTTAGGCATTTTCGCAGGGAAGAGAGGAAACAAATTTAAATTCAGGGCCCACTAAGGGAAATAGCCCTGGTAATGACACTAGGCTTTTAGCTGAATCCTTTTCAGTAAGGATGACAAGGAATTAGACTGAAACTAGCTTTGAAATACTCTCTGATTGAATTTAAGTGAGCGATTCCTAGCCTAACCAAATGCCAGAAGCAAAAGCAAGATCTCTCTGGAGAAAGATAATATCATCCGGCGACTCAAATTATTGCATCGATTTTTTATATTCAATATTTGGTACTCAACCAAAACTATCAGGCACACAAAAAGACAAGAATTGTTTGTTTCTTCTTTTGTTTTTTAATAAATAGAGACCCTCAGAAGATCCAAAAGTTGTAATTATCAGACATGAACTTTAAAAAAGCCCTGTAATTACTATGCCTAAGAAATTAAATTGCTGGGTGGAAAATTTTGGCAAAGTAAGCAAATTGACACTCTAGAACTAAAAAATATAATAGCAAATTTAGAACTCAATGGACCAGTTTAAGAGCGAATTAGAATCCAGCTAAAGAGATAATTAGGAAACTGAAAGCTAGCCCAGAAGAAAAATCCAGACTGAAACACTAAAGGCCAAAATGATGGAAAAGGCACATTAGAGAATATGAAACTTACGGGACATGGTGAATCAATTAAATGTATTGAAACCCAGGGCTTCCCTGGTGGCGCAGTGGTTGAGAGTCCGCCTGCCGATGCAGGGGACATGGGTTCATGCCCCGGTCCGGGAAGATCCCACATGCCACGGAGCGGCTGGGCCCGTGAGCCATGGCCACTGAGCCTGCGCATCTGGAGCCTGTGCTCCGCAACGGGAGAGGCCACAACAGTGAGAGGCCCGCGTACCGCAAAAAAACAAAAAACAAAAACAAATGTATTGAAACCCAGGAGAAAAAGAGAGAAAGTGGAGCAAAAGCAATATATGAAGAGATAGCATCTGAGAACTTTGCAAAACTGATAAAAGACATTAAAACCCCCAATTAAAAAATCAATGCAAAATACAAAACAGGATAAATACACACACACACACACACACACACACACACACACACACACACACACACACACACACACACACACACACACACACACACCCCTCCAGGTACATTGTAACAAAACTGCAGAAAACAAAAGACAGAGAAAAAGATCTTAAAAGCAGCTAGAGAAAACAGAAATATTACCTTTAAAGGACCAAAAATAAAACCCCCTACTTCTCCAAAAAAATTATGAAAGCCAGAGAACAATGGAACATTTTCAAAGTTCTATAAAAAATGAACTGCCAAAAAAAAAAAAAAAAAAAATGAACTGCCAACCTAGAGTTCAAATTCCCAGTGGAAATATCCTTCAAATTTGAAGGTGAAATAAAGACATTTTCAGACAAAAACTAAGAGACTCTGTCAGCAGCAACCTGCACTAAAAGAAATATTAAAGAGAATTCAGAAGAAAATTGATCCCAAAAGGAAAATCAGAGATGCAGGAAGGTATAAAGAACAACAGAAAAAGTGGTTACTTCCATGGTGGTGCAGTGCTTAAGAATCTGCCTGCCGATGCAGGGAACACGGGTTTGATCCTTGGTCTGGGAAGATCCCACATGCCACGGAGCACCTAAACCCATGCACCACAACTACTGAGCCTGTACTCTAGAGCCTGCGAGCCACAACTGAGCCCGCACGCCACAACTGCTGAAGCCCATGTGCCTGGAGCCTGTGTTCCATAACAAGAGAAGCCACCGCAATGAGAAGCCTGTGCACCACAACAAAGAATAGCCCCTGCTCGCTGCAACTAGAGAGAAAGCCCACGTGCAGCAATGAAGACCCAATGCAGCCAAAAAATAAATAAGTAAATAAATAATAAAATTACTTTAAAAAAAAAAAGTATATTTTCTGACCACAATGCAACTTTGAAAAAAAAATTTTTTTGAAGTGGTTACTCATAAATAAATATTAACTATATAAAACAATAGTAGTAAAGCCTTGTGAGGTTAATATATATATTTTTTAATGTGTGTGTATTTTATATACGTATGTATGAGTAAAACTAAAATATTTGAAAACAAAAGCGTACAAACCGAGCAGGGAAGCAGACGGAGTTTAAGAGTTCTGTGCTCCTTGCATTACCTCAGAGGTGGCAAAATAACCCTGGATAAGTGGTGTAATCTCTATGGTAGCCATAAGAGAACTGCTAAAGAATTTACAATTAATCTACAGAATATTTAAGCTAATCCTAAAAGAGACAAGGAGAAAAACAAAATATAAAATAATAAATAAAAATAGTAAAATGTTGGACTTAAGCCCAAATATATCAGTAGTTACATAAATGTGAACAGACTAAATTACCCCAGCTAAAAGTCAAAGATTGTCACCTGTTAAAAGAAAACCACCACCACCATATTCTGTTTACAAGACATGTTCCTTAAATATAAGCACACAGAAAGGTTGAAAGTAAAAAGAGAGGAAACAATATACCATGGGAACACTAAGCTTGGATTCATAAATGCTCTAAATCCAGGGCTCACAGTTGCCTTTTGCATGTGGCTCCTCCATGGAGAGCCAAGTATTCTCCAAGGTCAGAATCTCAACATAAGCCCATTCTGGAAAGTTTGTATAAGTTAAAGGAGTAAATTATTGACTTGTATTTAAAGTATGTCTACCTTTACATTTCATTAAGTCTTTTAAAAGAGAGGAGACAAACAGGCCAAATGCAGAGATAATGGCAGAGGATGTAGATCTAGATTTATATTCTTCAACGGAGGTTAGCCAAAGAGGAGCAGTTAAAGTTGTGGTTGTATAGCAATTTTTGAGGTGGGTTATCACGAATAAAACAATATCATGTAAAAACCAAAGTTTAAGTAATTCTTCACAAAAAAATGGACTTCTTAACCAAGATAATTAGTTTCTAAATAACTAAATTGAATATTTAAAGATTATTAAAATTACATGAATTATTAGAAGAGTGTATATCCCCCTGACTTATAAAATAAATTACTGTATTTAATTCATCCCCAGTTTTTTCTCTTAAGGGTAAGTTAATTATGGTTCAGATATGCTCAGTTATTATCTTCAGGAAAGGGAGCTACCCCAATCACCTCATTACAGATGACAGCTGAATTTGGGCCCTATTACTAGGAAATGACAAGTGGTAAAGCTGTTCAGTTAAAAATTTCCAGGGCCAGCTGACTTGTGCCAGCTGCACACAAATCTTTTGGAAAGGAGAAGATACATAGAGAAATGAAGCGTGGTAGAGAAATCCACTTTGGCCACTTGCATCCTTTCTGAAAACCAGTCTTGGACAACCCTAAAAAGAAAAATGTAGAAATTTAGTTCAGATCACTAATATCTAAAATTGATTAAAATCCAGTATAAATATTTGTCACTGTTCTTTCTCTAGTGCTCTACCTATTAAAAAATTAAGTCCTGAGATAACATAAGGCTAGATTTTTAAGTATCCACTTTCAACGATCCATTCTAAACAGCAAGATGCATTACAAAAATATCTAAAATCCACAGGGGAAAAAAGTCTGAAATAAACATAGTTGTATGATATAAATCTGGATTTTTTCCTTTTTCTTTACCCAAATTCAATAAATCAGCAAGTCCTGTCGGCTCTATAGATATATATCCCCCAAATATGTCCCCCATCCCAGCCACTTCTCTCCACCTCCCAGCCTTCACTCTAGTCAGGGCACCTCCACCTCTCTCCTGGGCGGTTGCATCTACCTCCTGATTGCCTCCCTGCTTCCACTCCAGTCTTCCTAGAGCCCATTCTCCACACAGCAGCCCAAGTGGTTTATAAAAATGTAAATTAGATAATGTCACTCATGCAAGTAAAACCCTACAGTGACTTCCCAATGCAATTAGAATAAAAACCTATAGCTCCATCACACTTAGTAGTGAAATAGTAAACGCCTTCCTCCTAACAAAGCAAGGTTGACTACACTCTCTACTTTAACATGGAATAGAGGTTCTAGCCAGTTCAATAAGGAAAGAAAAAAATAATGAAAGGTATACGTATTGGAAAGGGAGCAGTAAACTGTCTCAATTCATGTACCATGTACGTGGAATCTATAAAACAACTATTTAAATTGTTGAACTTATTAATAAAACATTGTTGCTAATTTTCTTTATTTTTCAAATGTTTATAGAATCTATAGCAACATCCCCTTTTTCATTCCTGATATTACTAATTCACATTTTCTCTCTTTTATCCTTGGTTACTCTTCCTAGGAGTTCATTGATTTTACTACTACTTGTAACAAACCAGCTTTTGTTTTCATAGATTTTCTCTATTGTTTGTTCATTTTCTATTTTATTGATTTCCACTCTTATTTTCATTTCTCTCTTTCTATGTACTTGGGTGTAATTTGCTATATTTTTCCCCTAGTTTTTTTTTTTTTAATTTAATTATTTTTGACTGTGTTGGGTCTTTGTTACTGCACACAGGCTTTCTCTAGTTGCGGTGAGCATGGGCTACTCTTCGTTGTGGTGTGCGGGCTTGTGGTGGCTTCTTTTGTTGCAGAGCACAGGCACTAGAGCACGCGGGCTTCAGTAGTTGCAGTGTGTGGGCTCAGTAGTTGCAGTGCACAGGCTTAGTTGCTCCTTCCCAGACCAGGGATCGAACCCGTGTCCCCTGCATTGGCAAGAGGATTCTTAACCACTGTGCCACAAGGGAAGTTCCTCCCCTAGTTTCTTTCTTTTTTTTTTTTTTTTGGCAGTACGTGGGCCTCTCACTGTTGTGGCCTCTCCCGTTTCGGAGCACAGGCTCCGGACGCGCAGGCTCAGCGGCCATGGCTCACGGGTCCAGCCGCTCCGCAGCATGTGGGATCTTCCCGGACCGGGGCACGAACCCGCGTCCCCTGCATTGGCAGGCGGCCTCTCAACCACTACGCCACCAGGGAAGCCCCTCCCCTAGTTTCTTAAGGGGGAAGTTGAGATCATTAATTTTAAAAGCTTTTTCTCATTAACATAAACATTTACATTATATTGTTTTCCCTCTAAGCTGTGCTGCAGACCACATGCTTAGCCATGTTGTATATTCATTGTCATTCAACTTGAAATATTTTCTAATTTCCCTTGTGATTTCTTCTTTGACCATAGGTTATTTATAAGTGCTGTTAGTTTCTAAATGTTTGGGGATTTTCTAGATGTTTTATTTTTATTAATCCCAAAATGTATTGCATTGTTGTTAAAGAATATACTTAATAAGATTTCAACCATTTTGAAATGTATTGAGTCTTAGTTGTGGACCAGGAAATGAGGTATAAAGGTATAAATGTTACTTTGCTCATAAAAAGAACATATATTTGGAAATTGTTGTGTCTAGTTTCTATAAATGTTAGTTCAAGGTGGATAAGAAGATTGCTCAGTTCTTCTATATTCATACTGATTTTTTTCTTTAGCTCTATTCCATCAGTTTTTGTTTCATGTAATGTGAAACTCTGTTATTTGGTACATAAACATTTATAATTGTTATGACTTCTTGATGAATTGTTACTTTTCTTATTATAAAATGTCCATCTCTACCTATCTCTCTGGTAACACTCCTTGTCTTGAAGTCCATTTTGTCAGATATTAATATTGCCATCCTACTTTTATATGCTTACTATTTGCATGGTGTATCTTTTCCTATCCTTATACTTTACCAATCAGTGCCTTTATATTTAAAGTGTATCCCTCGAGGCTTCTCTGGTGGCACAGTGGTTGAGAGTCTGCCTGCTGATGCAGAGGACGCTGGTTCGTGCCCCGGTCCGGGAAGATCCCACATGCCGCGGAGCGGCTGGGCCCGTGAGCCATGGCCGCTGAGCCTGCGCGTCTGGAGCCTGTGCTCCGCAACGGGAGAGGCCACACAGTGAGAGGCCCGCGTACCGCAAAAAAATAAATTAATTAAAAAAATAAAGTATATCCCTCATAGTCAATATACAATGAAATTTTTTTTAGCTCATTTGACGACCATTGCCTTTATTTGAGGGTTTAGTCTGCTTGTATTTAATATAATTATTGTTATAGTTGAACCCAGGTCTCAATTTTGTTATTTGTTGTTTGGTTGTCCCATCTGTCTTATGAGCCTTTATTCCTCCTCTCCTGCCTTGGTTTGAGTTAATACATATTTTTGTATTTCATTTTAATTCCTTTATTAGCTTTTTAGGGTATCTTTGCATTAGTTTTATAAGTTGTTGCTAGGAAGTATAATATGCATCTTTAATTTTTTGTAGTCTACTTAGAGGTAATATTCATATAAAATTAAAGACCAGTGCAACAATATAATTCTCACCATCGTTTGTGCTTTTGTTGTTATCTCTACTGCATCTACTTATGTTATAAACCCCACAATACATTGCTTTTGCTTCAAATAGTCATAGTCTCTAAAATAACTTCAAAATTTTATATCTTCTCACACATTTATCATTTCCTGTTCTCTTCATTCCTGTTTATAAATCCATGTTTCCATCTGGTATCAATTTCCTTAGCCTGAAGGGCTTCCTTTAGCATTTCTTTACTGCAGGTCTTCTGACAACAAATCTTGTTAGTTTCCTTTTATTTGAAAATGTCTTTATCTCACATTAATATTTGTAATACTATTATGACCCCATTAATTAATTCAAATAATTATCATCCTGTAGCCAATCTGGTTTCTGCTACATCCTATTTTTCTTCTTCCTCCCTCATGCCGCTATTATTTTAAAGCAAATCCAAGACATCATATAATTTCTTTTTTTTAATTATAATTTTAAAAAATTTATTTATTTACTTTTGGCTGCGTTGGGTCTTCGTTGCTGCACGCGGGCTTTCTCTAGTTGCGGCGAGCGGGGGCTACTCTTCATTGTGGTGTGTGGGCTTCTCATTGCCGTGGCTTCCCTTGTTGCGGAGCATGGGCTGTAGGTGAGAGGGCTTCAGTAGTTGTGGCGTGTGGGCTTAGTCGCTCCGCGGCATGTGGGATCTTCCTAGACCAGGGATGGAACTTATGTCCCCTGCACTGGCAGGTGGATTCTTAACCACTGCGCCACCAGGGAAGTCCCAAGACATCATATAATTTCATCCATAAATATTTCAGTGTGTATCGATAAATAATATGTTGTTTTTTGGTTTTGGGGGTTTTATTTGGCCGCACCTCACAGCTTATGGGATCTTAGTTCCCCGACCAGGGATAACCCAGGTCCTTGGCAGTTAGAGCATGTAGCCCTAACCACTGCACCACCAGGGAATTCCCTATCACTAAATAATAATAATAATAAATTTTTAAACATATACTGCATATAATACTATCATCATACCTTAACATTCAACAATTTCTTAATGTGACATTCATAAAGAAAACTTTTTAAATATGACATCCATCAAGAAAGACTTGTAAGTGAGGATCCAGAAGAAGTAAACTTCTTACAATCATGCCACCTAAGCACAGACAGATCTTGAATGAATACAAAATCCAAGCCCCTACTCAAGTGGCCATCTTGGAAGCTATATAGATCTTAGGCCAAAG
Organism: Globicephala melas; assembly: GCF_963455315.2. Classification (NCBI taxonomy): domain Eukaryota; kingdom Metazoa; phylum Chordata; class Mammalia; order Artiodactyla; family Delphinidae; genus Globicephala; species Globicephala melas. The sequence goes on along the minus strand of NC_083327.1, from coordinate 63,930,960 downwards.
AAACATTTCATGGCCCATGAAGGATGTACTGCTGGCTCTGCAGCTAACAACTACACACAAAAAAGGACACTGAATACCTGATTGTCCTCTGTATATAATTAGCAATAAACATCTGCTACAGCCCCAAGCCACCAGATAGCAATCCAGGTATGAGTAAATCTAGCTCTTCCCTGAAACTCCTGATTTCCTCCAAACTCAGCAGAATTACAGATATTTGTGGCCAATCTCACAGCTGATTGGAAACTTTGGTATAAGAACCTACCAGAACTCATTTACCTAAGGCCACTGGGAGTACAAGACTTCTTCTCACTACTAAGTGGCTACTGCTACCCAATTACTGGGTCCTAATGGACTCAGATTAACTCACTGAAAGAAAAGTTGTAACTCTGAACAGACTTCGTCCTGCAGCGGATCTTCTCTGACCTGAATTCCCATAGAGTGGGTCAAGCCTCAGAAAGTTTCAATGTGAAATGAAAATGAAACCTCCAATTAGGTACAAACAAGACTTTAGTTACCCCCACCAACACATTGTTGAATATCCATTAGACCCAGAGACAGTCTTGACCATGAATTAACAAACTTTTGGCTTAACTGGAGCCTCACTTACAAGTCTTGGGAAAGGAAATGTTCTACCTTGCTACACAACACCAATTCATACATGTAGAAGGAATTAAGAAATGAGAAAATCACCACTTGGTAGCTATCACAGTAATAAGTGCTTCAGGTAAGAATAATCAATGTATGCTAAAACTAGTAAGTAAAAGTCTGACAAGGAAAAAAATACTTGCATAGATTCAAATACTTTTTAATTAAGTTAAAAGTAATCACTCAAATACTTTTTAGTTACTTATTAATTAATAAATACTAAATACTTAATAATTAACCATCTTAGCCGATGGTAAAGTTAAGATTATAAACAGTAGGCCAAATTGACATGCTATTCCCCCAATATGATCCACTGAGAAGTGCATAGCATTAAGTCTGTGTTATTCCTGCCAAGAACGTATGACCTCAATGTCGTCTTGAGGAAATATCAGCCAACCACAAACCGAAGGTCATTAAACAAAGTAGCAGATCTATGCTCTTCAAAAGTGTCAAGTAAGAGGGTGAGGAAAAACTGAGCAATTGCTCCACATCGAAGGTGGATGTAGAGACATGAAAACTAAATACAACAGATGACCTTAGATTGGATTTTGGACTGAGAAGGAAAGGACGATTATAAAGGACACTGTTGGAACAATCAGGAATATTGAATGGAGTCTGTGCACTGGACAGTAGTGCTGAACCAATGCTGATTTCCCAACATTGCAGGATGCACTGTGAGTTTTCAGCAGAGCGTGCTTGTTTTTTAGGAATCATACTGAAATGCTTAGGGTTAGTGGGGCACTATGTTTACAACTCACTCTCAAATATTTGAAATAATAAGGTAAAAATGGTAAAATGTTAACAATCAAGGAATCCAGATGAAAAGTTTAGAGGAATTGTTTACACTGTTTTTGTAAGTTAAACATTATTGTAAAAAGTGGGGTTTTTTGTTGTTTTCTTGTTTGTTTTTAAGAAGCAGCTACCTGCTTCAGTTCCAAGGTTTAATGATTGCCTGTTATTTTTGTGTGTTTCTACTCCCCTGACTTTAAGTCACTGCTTTTTCTTGGTCCTTGTCCATGCAGCTTTGTCATAACTGGAGACAAAACAGAGTGGCTTAAAATGTACCTGTTGGCAGGGCAGTCTGGAGAGAGGGTGGGAGTCGGGGTGTAAGCAGGAGGAAAAAGAACGGAGTTGTGTGTGTGCTGGCAGCACAGGGTACTCACAGGCAGAGGTGTCCCTTAGGGGTCTTCTCAGTATGGATAGAGATTAACGTTCAAACTGAATGAGACTTGTGACCACACCAAGGACAGTTAATCCCAGTGGATTCGTGACCTTAGCTCCTGCTTCATAGTCATTCCACTGGCCCTTGAGAGACAACTTGCTCTCATTTGGAACTCTAAGACAGATCAATAAAATAAAATGCAAAACAGAAACGTTTTCAGCCTCCTTTTCAGAGACGGGTCTCAGTATCTTCAGAGTCTTTGTGCCCATCCTCACAGCATCTACTGTTCCGTCCCAGCCAAGCAAAAGAGAATTGCTTTTTAAAGTAAACCTTAATCATACATATTTTATATTTGTTCCTAGTCTGTGCTGCTGCAAGGACACATTCGAGTATAATGAATTTTAAGCAAGAAGGAAAGAAAATGCTTCAGTCACATTAAAAAAAAAATCAGTACATGAGGAGCAGAGAACTAGGGTGGTTTGCGGTAATGAAATTGTGGCTCATTGCATTTTAGTTAATGTCGCAAAGTAAGAAATCCGTGAAGAGAAATACCAGCATGTGAGGAGACAATGAAGAAAATGTGCTTCGCTCGTTTGTTGTGACAAAGATAGCTTCATTGGAATAATTCATGATAGTGCCTCGCAGCGCCACGCACAATGTGTGCTTTGCAAAACTAATAAGCTTAGCGATATGGGACTTGAATCTAATTCTCTGCTCTGAAGTTTGTGATAAGAAATAGGAGGACGCTGCCCGAATTGTGATGAAATGGCTGAGGAGCAGATGGGGGAGGTGACCTGGAGAGGGCCGAGTGCCTTTGGCAGAGGTCCCTGCACTCTAGTGGCCGAGGCGGCACCTCCTCGTCTTGTCTGGTGGCTTGGCACACGCTCCATGGCGTGGTAAGGGTCTGTGTTGGGTGGATTTCCACATGGAGGCCAGTGTCACACAGCATAACGACCAGGTCTGGGGTGGACAGAAAATGCAGAACCGTGCGCTGAGCTCTCCAGTGAGTGAGAGCAAAGCTGGTGTGGGTACAGCAATAAGGAGGGTGACTGAAGGGTTTTTTATTTTAAGCTTTAAAAATAATTTGTATATTCTGATTTGTAAATAGTTAAATGGGTACATAAAAGCATAAAAAGTTAGGTTATACTTAGTTGGTACAATTATGGGTGATTGGTAGTTTCCTCTTTTTGCTTATTTAAACTTTCCAGTGTGTCTCCAAAGGCCTGATTTTACCACTGAATGGTAAAAAATGTCTTGTCTATTTCCTACACATCCTTCAGAATCCAGCCTAAATGTCAAGTCCTCAGGGAAGGCTTCCCTGAGCCCCTGGACTAGGTGAGGTCCCAGTTACTTTTCCTTTGTCACTTAGCACCACCGTAGCTATTTCTTTGATATCCATTGGGTTGGCCATGCCTGCCCTTGGGTGGTGGAAAATAAAGGATAATGCATGCACATGGATGTGACATCACTACATGAGTGCAGGATGACTTCCCTTGTGTGATTCTTATTATTATATGGCTTGTGGCCAATGAAGCAGTAGGGTCCTGAGGAAGGAGTAAGAGACTTTCTCTGGAACCAGCATGGCAGATCCAAGTCACGTGGCTGATAAAAAGCGATTTTTGCAACAATGTAGGTAACACTATAAGGCGATGTTAGTGGGTTGTTTTGGGGTGGTATTTCTGGGGTACTGCCAGAATCCTCTCACCTTCCCAACAGGCTGACCGTTCCTGCTCCCCAAACACTTCCCCGTGGGACGCTACTCTAGCCCACTGAGCCCTGCCTACTTCACGCCGTCTCATATTCTTTGCCGAAACCTGTATCCTTTACACTTGATGTGCACTGAAGTGTAACCTAAGCACTATTTTTGTGTTTCCTTCCTTGCTGACCCTCAAATTTAGTCCTTTTTTGGACTCATTCACCATTTAAAGTCTTTCTCTTCCACTGGACTGGAAGCCCCATAAACAAAAGGTATGGCAGCCGTCTTGTTTGCTGCTCTGTCCCCAGCATCTGGTATGGTGCTTGTAACTTAGCAGGGGGTAAATAGATATGTGTACATTAGAATAAAGAATGTAAAAAAAAAGTTGAAAAACAGGAAGAGAAAATCACTGCTTGTATTAATTTCCTGTTCATTATAACAAATTACCACCAACTTAGTGGCTTAAAACAGTACAAATGTATTCTCTCAGAGTTTTGGAGATCACAAGTCTGAAATCAGTTTCACGGGGCTACAGTCAGGGTGTTGGCAGGGCTGGTTTTTTCCTGCAAGCTCTAAGGGGAGAACTTGTTTTCTTGTCTCGTTCAGGGCCTAGTAGCTGTCTCTATTCCTCAGCTCAGGTCCCCTTTATCTTCAAAACCAGAAGCATAGGATCTTCAAGTCTCTCCATCTCTCCCATCATCACATCATTTTCTCTTCCGACTCTGATGTCTCTTGCGTCCCTTATAAGGATCATTGTGACTATGTTGAGCTCCAGTGATGCAGGATAATCTCCCCAACACAAATTCTTAATCACATCTGCAAAGTCCCTTTGCTGTACAAGATAACACTCATAGGTTCCAGGGATTAGGGCCTGGACATCTTTGGAGACAATTATCCAGTCTACCACAGTGCTCTAACTTCTGAGACATGCAAAACACCCCCACTTATTTCCAGCGGTGCTACGTTGTACCGTCAGATATCCAGTGAGGTGCATGAACATCCCTCTTGTTCCATTTTAGGCCAAGTTTTAGTCTACTAAAATATGAACTTCAGAGGGTAGGGGTCTCTTACACTCTGTTTCGTGTGGAATCCCACTCACCCAGAACTATGCTTGCTATACAGCAGACCCTCGGTAAATATTTGTTGAATGCTGCATGAATAGACTTTAGCTTTTGTCATCCATCATTTACTTCCTCTTCTTTAGATAAAATAACCTCAGTTCCTATTTGGTGGTCCATGTGCTTCTACAGGAGCTGACTTCATTCCTGACTCCACAAAGCACATGGTCAAAGCTAATGAAATTCATGTGGGTCAATCCTGTGGCCACAGCCACTGGCAGGAGGGGCATGGACCCAAACTGGTCCAGAGGGAAACCAAACAGAGAATTCTTTTCTTCTGGACACAAATGAGGAACCATAATAATGACGCCATGACTGCTGAAGGCAGAGCAGAGGGCCAGAAGGAAACAAGTCGTTTCATTGCTGAATCTCTGGATCGAGCTTCAGCTGCAGCCAAACCTACCTATGGGTTTTCCAATTGCATGAGAGTCAAATATTTCTTTTATTATTTGTGTCAAGTTTAAGGTTACTTATAATGAAACATTCTAAAACCACTAAGAAGTATTGCAAGTGAAACATGAAAAATCTACAGAAACAGAACAAATAATTTTGTTTTGCTAATAGAGAATAGGAGCGATGGGACACTCATACCATCTGTGTTCCAGCCTCCAAGAAGGAGTAGATGAAAAGGTGGAAGAAGCCTTGGGGCCTTTAGGTCACCCAGGCCTTGTGTCTTACCCTTGGCTGGATACCAAATCACCATGGGAACTTAGTAAAAACAGCTTCCTCAGCCCCATCCCAGGTGTTTTGAGCCAAAATGTCTATGGGTGAGGCTCATAGTTCATGTTTTTAACAAACTCCAAGTGACTCTAACGGGTTCATCCTCCTCAACATTGGTGAACTTGACGGCCCACTGGTAGAAGAGGCAGCCTAGCAGATGCTGATGCCAAAGTACAAAGTGTTGAATACATGTATGGTGTCCTTAGGAGAATGTATAATCCTATTTGAAGCCCTGAATTAATTAAACACTTAGACTCTGCATGAGGGTCTGATGCGCTCTCTCCTATGTGTAAAGGACATCAGTCTGACTGCTAAATGCTTTTTGTTTTTTCAAACCTGGCCGGTTCTCTGCTAGATTCTGGAGAGTTGGTATAACAAGAGAAGTGACAACTAGATACATGGACTATTATGGACCATTTTTAAACCTATTTATCTTCCTTTCACTTTCCTTAAATAAGGGAAATCAGGATAGCTCCAGGGTTAGTGAATTCAAGAACTCAGTGTCACTAATGGCCAAGGATTTTCTATATTTTCACTCTGCCTGCTCAGTAATTTGTTTTGGTCCCTCCAACTTGTTCCCTGAGGTGGTTCCCAAATGACTGACTGTTGTGAGCAGAGATCTGCACACAACAGAGATCACAGGCTATAGGGCAGAAGAGGGCATGTCCTTCCCTCTAGTTCCTTTTTAGGTCCCTTTGAGAGTGAAGAAAACTCTCCCAGAAACTCTAGCAGCCACTCTCTTGTGTTTCCTTGGGCCGAATTAATATCTACATGCCCTTTCTAAACCAGACGCATAAAAGAGGATGGAATGACCATGATTCTGTCCAACCCTGACTCACTCTTTGGGGGTCAGTGTGACCCACCACCCCTGAAGTACATGATACCTGAGGGAAAAAAAGGGTTTTGTCAGGAAGATGGAGAGGAATTGGGGAATGGCATGGGTGTGTGGGTGTGTGATGGACAGTGTCTAGCCCACTAAACAGGAATTGGTGCAAGAAGAGGAAGGATCTCTAGCTGCCCAAGCTTCTTTCTGATCTACCCAACCCTTAAAGATGCCTGCCCTTTCCCTTCCCTTCAGAGCACTTACTTATCTCAGTCCTTGCTTCCTGACACTTGAGATACTACATGGGGATATTTCATAAATGGATAAAAGTAGTTTTAATATCTGGTAGTACAACTCTTACTAATCTTTTTCTTTATATTTAAATTTTTCGTAGCTGTTGTAGTCCATTTTCTTTTCCAGATTAGCTTTAGAATCCGTTTCTCAAAGTCCATAAGAAAATGCCATTTTGGGATTTGTACCAAGATTGAATTGAATTGAAAGATTAATGTGGAGAGAATTGGCATCTTGAAACATAGCATATCTATCTATTTACCCAGGGGTTTTTTTCCTACTACCCTTTAATACAAATTTCTAATTTCCTTCATAAGGGTCTTGCACTTATCTTTTTAGTTTTATGCAACATACATAAGGAAGCAGAGCTGAGAGAAGGAAGAGAGTGAGTGAGCCCTGGTAACATTGAATCTAAGGATCTAGCGCAGCCTAAAGTAGACAAATCTTAAGTCAATAAATTCCCTTTTCTTCTTAGGCTGGTTTGAATTCCATTTCTGTTATTTGCACTTGAAAGCATTCTGACCATGACATCAAAAGAATACATAGAGAGGGTAGGACAAAAGATGACAGGCAGTCACTGGGCACTTACTCTGTATGTAATAAGAGCATCCTCCTTCTGCTTCTAAGACTTGCTAGCCGTTTAGGTCTCACAGGGAGCTACGTCTACTCTCATTCTGCCTCAACCCTCCTGAAAATTTCCTAAAGAGATTTTAAAAGACAGAATGGAGACAAATGGTCTCTTAAAACCTTGTCTCCATTTTCCAGTGAACTATCTGTGGATTTGGCCCTTCGCAGAGGGTAAAGGATACTTGGTAGATCTGGAAGCTAACATCATGTCCTTTATGAATGGCTGGTAGTGTCATCAGGGCTGCTACACTTGGGAAGTTGTGCAATGAATAAGTTTAGGAGGTGCCGTTCACACAGCTGATAGAGTGAAATAGCGTCGCCTGGAGGTGTGCGATAGGGCAGGCTTGGGTACTATTACTATGCATAATTCCTTTTGGAATTGCTTTATAGAGGTCTTGAATTAATTAAATAATGAAAAGTCTTCAATGAAGCAAAATATTAGTAATATCCTGTGTTCTAAAACTTGTAATATCTTGAAAAAAATCCTTCCTCTGAGAGAACTACCAAAGGAAAGCTTTGTTCTGAGTACCTTTTTGTTATCATCGTCATTAGGAGTGTTTTACACATCTTCATTCATTCAAACAAGCATTTATTGAGTGGCTACTATGAACCTCGTATTGTTGTAAGTGCTAGGGACAGAAAGAGTTACCAGAAAAAGTCCCTGCCCTCAGGGAGCTACCTTCTAGTGGAATAGGCAGATGGTAAATGAACAAGCAAGTACTACGGTGTATAACATAATGGCAAGTGGAGCTACCATACTGTAAAGAGAAGTGAAACATTACAGAGGGAGAGTAGCAACACTTATAAAACCGGAAGTGAGGACTTCAAGTGCAGGGGCTTTGCCTAATGTAAGCCGGTGACCGTCCTACCACCCACTCTCCCTCTGTCCCCACCTCCACCCAGTAAAACAGCTTCGGGGTTTGGCTTCTCCTTTCAAACTCCAGGATTTCCTTTCTTAGCTTCATCCACCCCTAAAAGCCACCCAACAGCAAATGCTAATATTATATGTGGTTGCCCACGACCATCTGATCTATGTGAAAGGACAGAAATATGTCCAGAATATGGGGCTGAGGGGAGGGAAGAGTCAGGATGACCCACGTTTCCAGACCTGTCTTGGATATTTAGAAAACAGTGGGTCTCTGAATACTCCCCTCTCCCCTCCACCACCTCCACACAGAAATGTCCTTCTTTCACATGGACGTCAGTAACTCAGCGTGATGTAGCTGTTCTATATTTAAGGTTAATCTAGAAGTGTGTTGTCTCTGAAAAATTTATGTACCAGATTTCCTCAGAAATTACAATCGAGATAAACATCCTCAACTGAGCCCTCTCAGGGGCTGCAGGGAAGATGGGGTGGGTGTACTGTGGCGAGAGTGCGGGACGGCGGTGTTCCCTCTTAACTATACGTGGGTTGGTATGTTTTTTGGTACTTTTTTCTGCCCTCCAACCCCCCTTCCAGGTGACTCTGATGGAGACAAGCAACAAGAGCTAATCCTTGTTCGGTGGTGATCTCCCTCTCCCTACACACACACACACACACACACACACACACACACACACACACACACACACACACACACACACACACACACACACACACACACACACACACACACACACACACACACACACACACACACACACACACACACACACACACACACACACACTCCATCCATGTCTTAGGACTGCAGTTACATGAATCATGAATGTTGCCCCACCCACCAGGAAAAGCTACAAGTTTGAACAGCTCCAGCCCCGTAATGAAAGGCCTTTGTAGGAGGCATTACCTCTTGCTGAACAGAAGCAAGAAACCGGTCCCACCAGTGTGACTAGGAGACTGATTCAATCTTCTCATAGGTTTCTTCAAGTGTGGCAGACACAAACAGCCCAGTTTCCTTTAAGGAGTCACAGGAAAGGTCAGCCTACTCAAGTGGCAGGGGGACAACACCACTGGAAACCGTCAGACGTGTGGACAGATAAGCATAATGTACAGTGAAAATGCCACGATAGAGGTTTGTAAAAATGATGGGGGTGAAAGACGAGCAGGAAAGGCTTCCCAGTGGAGGTGACATTTAAGTTGAAGTGAGAGGGAGAACTTGCCAGAGGGAAGGTTTAAGAAGATGAACCTTTGAAAAATGTCTTAAATATTATAAAACTCCATTTAAGAAAATTTCCAAAGTCTTAACAATATGGAATATTTATTAGGATAGAAAAGAAAAATCTTAGATATTTGAATATATCTCATAGAGATTAAGAAGAAACTTTTAATGAAAACTGTGACAACATATTTCTGACTGGTACTTCAATATCCTGTTTAAGCTTTATAACTGCCTGAACTAAAACAAAGTTATTCAGAAATTATAAAACAAAGCATCTAAAACAATGGCTTCTCTGTCTGAAAAGCAAGGTATTGCACAAATATAGCTGAGCTTACATGCAAAGATTTCAGGCATTCGAATAATGCTAAATTCTTTCTTTTATTCACAAGCTTATTCATAGTTATGGGGGAACAGGGACTAGAGGAGTAAATATAATTCAGAAAAAACACTTAATAATTAAAAGTTGATTGCAGTGCTACCATTTGATCCAGCAATTCCATTTCTAGTTATATACCTAAAAGAAGTAAAGCATCCATATAGAAAGACTTATACACAGTTGTTCATAGCAGCATTACTTACAGTAGCCAAAATGTGGAAACTACCCAAATGGCCATCAACTGATGAGTGGATAAATAAAATGTGGCATATCTACACTGTGGAATATTATTTGGCAATAAAAGGAAAGTCTTGATATATGCTATAAAACAGGTGAACTAAAGGCCACATATTGTATGATTCCATTTATATGAAAAGTCTGGAATAGGCAAATTTATAGAGAAATAAAATAGATTAGTGGTTGTGCAGGGCTGGAATTGAGCGGGATTGGAATGGGAAGTGATTGCTAATAGATAGGGGGTTTCTTTTGTGGGTGATGAAAATGTTCTAAACTTAAATTGTGGTGGTGGTTGCACAACTCTGTGAATGTACTAAAACCAGGGGTCCCCAACCCCTGGGTCATCAACCGGTACCAGTCCACGGCCTGTTAGGAAGCAGGCCGCACAGCAGGAGGAGAGCGGAGGGCAAGTGAGCAAAGCTTCATCTGCCGCTCCCCATTGCTCCCCACTGCTCACATTACTGCCTGAAACACCACCACCCCAACCCTGGAAAAACTGTCTTCCACGAAACCGGTCCCTGGTGCCAAAAAGCTTGGGGACCCCTGCTAAAACCATTGAACTGTGTCCTTTAAATGCATGAATTTTATGTGTGTCAATTACATCTCAATAAAGATGCTTTAAAATTTTATTGCATTAACTTTAGGCTAAAAATGAAAATAAGTTGGGCTTTTAGATTGGGTTAAAATCAAGCACAGCTCAAACTGGATTAGACCATCTGCACATGGTGTCTTCAGCTGTCAGTAAGAAGCAAGAAATGGCTGACCAAAAGAGATGGCAGGAAGTCATGTAAGAAAGACTTCATCCAGACTGTGGGGAATGACCTGATTGATGTTCAACAACAAAAACCACCACTACAAATTAAAGATCCTGGTTTCAGGATGCCAAACCCAGAGACCAGAAATTGACATACAACTTCCCCCGAAATTAGTAGCCCAGAACATGTAATAACAGCTTCATGGGACTATGAAATACATATAACTCTGCAGAAACACAGCTGCTGTCAAACAAAGCAGCGTAATTTCACTTAACAGGTTAGTTCCATATCCTTCTCCCACAGAAAGAAGAATTCAGGTGCCAGACAGTGAATGAAGTTTCCAGTGAAAAAATGTCAGGCCTACTGTTGATGAGCCTCAAAATATACCACAAGATCACTAATGACCTCCAGTGGTTACAACTAAAATTGCTCGGTTTGTGATACATGAGACTAGAACAGGATGGCCCACAAAGCAATTATGGATAAAGGGTTTGGTCTCTTATTTTCTTATCTTGAAAGCTGCAAAATTGAAGTCAAAGGAAGCCTACCCAATGACTACCATAAAAATCTCCCTTCCTCCTGATTTTTTTTTTAATATACATTTATTTATTTTTGGCTGCGTTGGGTCTTTGTTGCTGTGCATGGGCTTTTCTCTAGTTGCGGCGAGCAAGGGCTACTCTTCAATGCGATGCGCGGGTTTCTCATTGCGGTGGCTTCTCTTGTTGCAGAGCACAGGCTCTAGGCACGCGGGCTTCAGTAGTTGTGGCACGTGGGCTCAGTAGCTGTGGCTTGCGGGCTGTAGAGTGCAGGCTCGGTAGTTGTGGCGCACGGGCTTAGTTGCTCTGCGGCATGTGGAATCTTCCCGGACCAGGGCTCAAACCCGTGTCCCCTGCATTGGCAGCCAGATTCTTAACCACTGCTCCACCAGGGAAGTCCCCTCCTGATTTTTAAGCATTGACTGAAGAGCCTCTTTGTCTGTGGCCTGTCTTTGCAGCCTCTTTTGACATGCCTGGAAGATGGCTGTCTCCCTCCAGTGACTTGGTGACTCCATCAGGGATAATCCACTAGGAGCCCCACGGATGCAGAGAAAGCGGACGATGGAGAAGGTGCGCTCGTAGGTAGGAGAGATGAAATGACTGTGTGAAAGTGTAAGAAAGACTGAGAGAAGCAGGTATTGTAAACTAAAATTACCCAATTTGGTCTTGCACAACTCTTGACACTTTTTGGTGAATATCTAAGAAGTTTGAGGGTTAGCCTGTCCCCCAAGCCCCACCACCAGGTTGTAGTGAAAGCAGCCCCAAAGGATGCCCTACCTGGAGTTTCACTGAACAAACTTTAGTAAATAAGCCCAAACCACTTCATACAGCCTCCTCTGTAGGCCTGACAAAATCCCAGCTCTCTGCCTTTTGGGTGAAAGATTCATTCAACTGAGAAAGAACAATGTTCCATGAACAGGATTCTATTACTATCCTTTTTGTTGGCCTCAGGCTACCAGAAAACCCCCAGTCAGACACGGCCATGTTTTGGAGATGAAACCATCCTTAATAAGCACCAACTGGCCTGGCTGGATTCTTCAGACAGGTCCAGGCCTGCCGGAGGGCTCTCTGGAATATTTTGGTCAGTCCACATATCTGAATACCTTTAATTTCACCAAAGACAGGCCATTTCTAGCATTCAACCAGCATGTTAACAAGACACTAGTTGCTCTGATAATAACTAATATCTAATATTTGCTATGCTAATTAGCAAAGTGTCTGGTAATAACTAAAACACTGTGACCTTTCCAATACAGTGCTAGCTAATCACCCCTAGAGTACTAACTCTTGATCAGAACACTAGCTGCCCCTGGGTGTAATTTCAACTAACACTTTCACATGTCACACCAGCCATGCTGGAGTATTTTGAAATAAATTACAGAGATAATAGGATGCAAGGGAAAGAATAAGAAGAACCAGGACTTAACGGCAATCAGTGACCACTGCCATATGAGTCTTACCCATATTCCTAAATGCTGCTGCCACTGTCATTTCTCAGATATTTTTTGGATCCATTCATTCATGTAACAAATATTTCGGAGTACCTACTTCAAATATCTTATCTGTCTGAGAGTTCCAAGGAGAATTTAATATACTAAGAGAATGTTAAAAATTCATTGGCTGGGGCTTCCCTGGTGGCTCAGTGGTTGAGAGTCCGCCTGCCGATGCAGGGGACACGGGTTCGTGCCCCGGGCCGGGAAGATCCCACATGCCGCGGAGTGGCTGGGCCTGTGAGCCATGGCCGCTGAGCCTGTGCGTCCGGAGCCTGTGCGTCTGGAGCCTGTGCTCTGCAATGGTAGGGGCCGCAACGGTGAGAGGCCCTCGTACCACACACACACAAAAAAAATCAGTTGCTTTTTTTCTGTAGAAAAAAAGAAACTCTTAAAAGTTATGTGAACATTTTATGATATTTTATTTTCTTTAAGATAATTACATCGTTAGGCTACATTTACCTTAATTGTAATTTAGTGCATCATAAAAAAATCGTGAATAAGAATTCTTGATGTTGCTTGTTAGTCCAGAGGTCAAATCAATGACTTATAAGAGCAACTCTTTCCTGAAAGAGCGATAAGGGAGAGGAAATGACATTTTCCTTTACAGTTCAATATGTTCTTAGTTGCTAAGCAATCCATAGGCAACCTAACAACCTCATAGCTAATATTTCCATTGCACGTTACAGTTCACAAAGCACTTTCACATATGTAGTAAGGGTCTCTCCCTTCAGCTTAAACTCCTTTTATCTGGGGATGCAGGCAAGCCCAGGCTTGTTGGGTGGGCTGGTGGGAAAGGCTGGCAGGGATGTAATTGCAGAGGGGCTCAAGGAGGGCCCAAAGAGATACTGGATCCTCACTATTGTTTCCACCTAAGCTAATGTGGTCCGGGAAACAGATCCCAAACACTTCATCTTGAAAACACATACTGGCTACTTGCTTAATTGTGAAAACAGGGCCATGTGAAGTAGGTGTGATTTTACTAACCCACAGTCCTACCTCTTCATAGCACCCACCAAAAGGAAAGTTAGTAAATTTTGCTGAAGAGCCATTGTTAGGAGTGTCTCCATGAAAGACATACACCAGGACCAGCGTCCCCCCAAACCAGGACTTCAGTCCAGCTTGGCTCAGAGGACATATATAAACCCACTGTCTTTATTACTAGTCAGGCTTTGGTCCCAGCCCATCTGGTCTCCTTCCCTTGTGAATGCGCCTGGACCACGCAGGAGCTCTGAGGACCCAGGCAGCCCCCTTTTCCAAGAAGGTCTGGCAGAGCTGCCTGGGCCATTCCAGTGACTACTTCCTGCGTTATCTTTCAAAGGAGGGGCATCCCCTGGCCCCAGGGAACCATGCAGTTGGCACAAGAGGGAAGAGAGAATGAAAGAAACACATATCAACACTCTCCACACCAAAATACCACCAAAGCACCTTCTCTTGTCTCCTCCCCCTTACAGCAACCAGGGTGTGTCCTGGAGGTTTCTGTTTCATCTCTGGAGGTGCTGACAGGGCAAAAGTGGGAGCAGCTCTTGCACCTCCCATAAGATTGGAGTCGTGGACTGGGGTGAGGAGAGACTGTCTTTGGGGTAGGTTTATTTTTGTTTAAAGTGACTCAAAAACTAAGTTCTTTACAAGTATTTATTTTATTTTAAATATGGCAACATGAGACCCAATATATCACAGTAAAATTCACCTTAGAAAGCTTGTCTTATTCTAGAGTATGTGACTCACCTGTCAATTTAATGACTTGTTGCTAAAAGGTGTCCAGGCACTGAATCTTGTGTGGAAGCTCTCCATTTCCAAGCTTTCCCTGGGAGAATTCCCAGCTGACATCTCAGCAAATTATTTTCGTCCACACCTAGAACATCCAGTATGTTAATGTTGTCCATATAGGAATAATAGAATTACAGCAATTCATTTACATATATTTGTTTATATAGATACAATTAGAGCAATTCATATATATATATCCATACAAATATACACAGAGAGTTCATGAACTCTAAATCATTGCGATTATTCTCTCCTCAACTACCTGGACCCAAATGTGAATCCAAACCAGAGCTGTTTTTTACTTGGCTGGCAAAATGACTCAGAAATTGGAATGATTCTTTATCAGCCATAAATACTGAATTTTTCTTTCTCTGGAAAGCAAGAATCTGAAGGGCTCAAAGAGGGCGCCCCCACTCCCACCCCAGTGCCTAGCTTTTGAGGACATAAGTCAAAAAGGATATAGAAGAAAAAGTTAGGCTAATATATTAATGATTTATTGCTGCATAGCAAATTACCCTAAAACTTAACAGCTCAAAACAACAAACTCTTCTTATTATCTCAAGTTCCTGAGGGTCGGGAATCCAGGCACAATCTAGTAGGGTACAGTATTGTTAGTCTACTAGGGCTGCCATTACAAAACACCACAGACTGGGCGGCCTGAACAACAGAAATTTGTTTTCTCACAGTTCTGGAGGCCGAAAGTCCAAGATCAGCATTGTTGTTTCTGGTGAGGCCTCGCTTCCTATCGTGCAGGCAGCAGTCTTCCTGCTGTGTTCTCACAAGGCCTTCATTCTGAGCACACACGGGGTGGGGTGCAGGAGGCACTCTGGTATCTCTTCTTCTTCTTCTTATAAGGATACCAGTCCTATTGGATTAAGGCCCCCAACCCTATAACCTCATTTAACTTTTATTACTTCTTTATAGGCTCCACCTCCAAATGTAGTCACATCGGGGGTGGGGGCTTCAACATATGGATCTAGGGGTGGGGGGACACAATTCAGTACATACCAGGTACCTCTCCTTCAAAATCTCCCATAGGCTGCAATCATTGTGTTGGCCAGGACTCCAGCCCCATCTGAAGGATCTGAAGCTCATTCATGTGGCTGTGACCAGGATTCAGTTGTTCGTGGACTGTTGGGTGGAGGAATCCTTTGCTTTCCTTGCCAGATGGGCTTCTCCATAGGGCAGTTCACATGGCAGCTGGCTTCCATCAGAGGAAGCAAATGAAAAAGCAAGAGAGGGCACACAAGAGGGAAGCCACAGTCTCTTTGTAACCTAACCTCAGAATTGGTATCCCATCACTTTTGCTCTGTTCTATTAGGTAAAAGCAAGTCACTACGTCTGGCCCATACTCCAGGGGAGAGGATTACACAAGAGCGCAGATAGTAATACAATCTACCACAGTTCACCCTTTGGATCAGTTCCCTTCCTTTCCCACATGCAGAACACGCTCATCCACGCCTTAAAGCAGACAACCCCAAAGTTCGATCTCATCAGTATTTTGAGCTTAGATCCCAGGAGATAGAAATGATTCATAACAGCCTCTACAGACCCAGATATACCTACTCTTGATCTCGAGAACTCTGAACTAAAAAGAGAAGCTATCTGGTACCAGCTCCTACACACAATATATATAATGGTAGAACAGGAAAAGGATAACTACAATAAATATTCCCATTTGTAAAGGAGAAGAACGATATATAAAAGAGTTAATCCGTAGCAGTTCTGAGATCCTGCTGTAGAAGGCTGGAACCCAGTTATCATTTTTAGTCTCAAACAATCACATTCTCTTTTATACCGTGTAGGTAACGCCTTTGACAAAATGGCTTTCTCAATATCTATCTCAAGTTATTTGATTCCAGGCAGTGCTATGTGCCACAATTGTTTAGAGACTTGTCTCTCTCTCTCTCTCTCAATTTAATTGCAAGTAGTTTGAGCCTATCAGACTTTCCTTAGGAAGAGCCAAACCCTAAGTCTCCCCTCTTTGAGATATTTTCCCAGCGTGAAAGTATTTGCTGGGTACCACCTTATTCCATTCAGAGATCCTAACAATGGTGTGACAACCATACTCTTCCTGACTTGGTCTTTGCTGCTAGGCAGAGTTTTAAGCAGACTTTTTTGCTCAAAGGACTTCTCTGTTGCTTCTTAACTAGTTGAACATGTGAATCAGTTGCACCTTCCAAGCTTGCAAAACCCTGAGTTTTTTGGTTGTCTCTGATTTCCTTTTCATTCCTGCTTGCAAACCAGCCAAATATTTTCTGAGCTCCTTTAATTCTTGTAGTACCTTGGCAAATGCAGCCAGTAGAAATGAACACATTCTAATAACAGTCATTTTCTACCTCTTTGTATAAAGTACAAGCTCATTAGGTATGTAATATGCCTTTTAAGCTATTCTAGACTATACTTTTATACATTTTTTTTGGTAACATGGATTGCTGACTGTCCAAGTCTCCAATAACAATTTCATGCTGCCAGACTGGATGTTAATGTCACATAATTTGGAATGTATTGATGTTGGTATGGCAGCACCTTACTCCTGGAACCAATATTTGTATCTACCAAACATTTAAGGAAGAAATAACAAACTTATTCCAGAGAATAGAAAAAGTGGTAATTATTTCCAGGTCCTTCAATGAAGTCAGCATAACCTTAACACCAAAACCCAACAAGAACCTTATAAGAGAGGAATATTATAGGTTTATTACCATAAACATAGGTCCAAAAATCCTAGTCAAAATATTAGAACACCAAACCCAGCAATGTATTAAAAATGTTAATATATCACCAGCAAGTTGGAATGTAAATTTGATTTGATATTACAAAATCAATGCCCTTCTCATCATTAATAAAACAAAGGAGAAAATCATGAAAATCTCAGTAGATACAAAAAGTGCATTTGATAAGATTCAACTCCCATTCATAACAAAAAAAATCTTACCAACCTAGAACTAGAAGAAACTTCCTAATCCAAATTAGGACATATTATAAGAAACTAGCAAACATTAAACTTAATAGTAAAATGTTGAAACTTTCCTTATAATTGCCACTACCATCTTTATTCAATATTGTTCTGGAATTCTGTCCAATGTAATAAAGCAAGAAAATTAAATTATAATCATTGAAAAGGAAAAAACTGTCATTATTTATTAGTGGCATAATTATATGTAGAAAATACTGAAGAATTTACAGGTAAATTGTCAGATTTAATGCATGTTTAGGAAGGTTGCTATACACAAGGTCAACATAAAAAACCTGTATTTCTGTATACTAACAACAAATTTTTATTAAAAAACAGTATGTCATTTATAATAACTTTAAAAAATCCAATTTAAATCAGAGGTACAAATGTTCCACATAGAATACTAAAAATTTTATCAAGAGAAATTTTTAAAGATCTAAGTAACAGTAATGTCTATATAGATGTTTAGTTGTACCAAATTAATCTATTAATCAAAACCCAGCAGTGGGGTGGGGTGTTTGTGTGCACGTGTGTGTGTGTGTGTGTGTGTTTGACAAACTAATTATGAAATGTGTATGAAAATGCAAAGGGTCAAGAACAGCAAAGACAACTTTAAAAAGAATAAAGTAATAAGACTTACTCTACATGGTATCAGGACTTATTTACTATAAAGTTAGTGTAAATAGACCATGAGATATTGGCATAAGAATAGACAAATAAACCAGTTGAGTCCAGAAACAGACTCGCAAATATATCTCACTAGATTTATGACACTAGTGGCACTGCAGAATAGTAGGAATGGAAGATTCTAGTCAGCAACACATGGAGTAGAACCCCTGCATTCCGTTAGGCCCAGCTGATCCTCAGAATCATAACAGTAAAAGATTGTTTTAAGCCACTAGAATTTGGAGCATTTTGTCATTCAGCAATAAAAACTGATAGAAAAAATTCATACCTGGAAGTAGAGTATTGCCCTAACATAACTTAAAGCATATGGCAATGATGTCGAAAAAGAGCAGCAAGTGGAAATTGGAAGGGTGGTGAGGAGACTGTCAGTGGAGCCTAGAAGAACAGTGAAGTTGCTAAGAAAGGCTAGAAAAAGGATCACCTGTGTTATGTAGCAGTGGAATGTTTAGTAACACTGTTGCCTGCTTTAATGTGGACAATAGGAAATCTACCAAGGAATGTGCAGACCTGGCTAAAGAGATTCCAAGCAGGATACAGAACGTTCTGACTGGCTTCTTAGCTGAATATGATACAATAAGAGAGACATGAACTGACCTGAAAATCTAGTTTTTTAGCAGAATCTAACAGAAATAAAGAACATCTAGTACAGTATCTCCAGCCAGCAAAAAGTCTCAAAGTAATAAATGGCTTCATTTCAAAGACCTCCTTGATAAGGTCTTTGAAAGGTTTAAGGTGGTGTGTCTCATAGACCCTCTCATTTAGAAAATAAAAGAGTTCCTAAGAGTCTTAGAGACTTTGTCCCACAGCACCCTGATTCATATCCCAAGGCAGCCAGGGGCCTATCTCAAAGGGATTTGTGGATGCAGCCTTTGTTGAAGAGAATGGATTATAATAAGATACACAGAAAACCCACAAAATTGTCAAGAAGATTGTTCTGGTGAAAGCATGACCAGCTTGAAATAAAAGGGACTGAGAAGGCCTGAAATAGTCTCTGAGCCTCCAACTTTCTACAGGTAAGAAGCAGGCTGAGAAAGCTTTGCAACTGCAACCACAGATAATTTCTTATTGAGAAAGATGGGTGACGCCGAGGACAGAGCGAAGAGTCAGTAGTGCAGAGCCAAGAGAAGCTGAGATCAATGGATCAGGAGATTACTCCCAGGGAGTAGACCTGGACCATAATCAAGGAATCATCAGGACAACTGGTCTGGCTGAATTTCAGAATTGCTGTGGACCAGAAACTGCCATGTGACTTGTTTCCTGCCTTTGTGAATAGGAAAGACTGCTGTGGTTACCCTTTTTGTGTTTCACTAGTGTAATCTAGGTGTCTGGGAGACAGCTAAACTCACAGGTCTCCAGTTCAAGAGCAGCGACAGACAAGGAGCCTCACTTGCAATTGGGCCTGATGCAGATCACGAGAGACTGGACTTCTAGACTGATACCATAATTGGATGAGACCTTGGGTGTCTTGGGATGGGGTAAATGCATTCTGCTTGTGAAAGGCATGTGAATTTTTGTGACCAGAGGAAGCAACGTGGTATACTGTCTGTACATATGGCCAGGAATGATTGCTCCCATCCAGTTCTCCCATCAAGAAGTGGGGTCTTATTGCCCTTCCTCCCCACAAATCTGTACTAGCACTGCCTTGTTATAACCAATAGGACGTTATGGAAGTGATGATATATGACTTCTGGTCCTGGGCTTTGAGACTTGCAGTTTCTCTTCCTGCACTCTTGAGATCTAGCTGCCGGGTAAATAAGCTCGGGCTAGATTACTGAGTGAGGTGAGACCACATGGAAAGACAGAGGTTGAACCAGCCCCCAACTATTTCAGCCACCCCAGTCAGAGCACCAGATGTGTGAATGAAGCCATCTCGGGTATTCCAGTTCCAGCTGAGCTCTCAGGTAAATGCAACCAAACGAATGACCCCAGCCTACAACAGCAAGTGGAACTGCCCGGATGAATTGTGAACCCACAGAATTGTGACAAACAATGATTCCTGTTTCAGCTTTGGGGATGGTTTGTTATCCAGCACAGACTGACAAAGTTGTGTGTTGGTGAGCATCCAGAACTCATATATAGCTGGTCAAAGTGTAGATTAGTATAAGTGCTTGAAAAACGGGCATTATTTCCTAAAGTTGAACATATGCATACACTTGACCCAACAGAAAAACATGCACGTGTGGACCAAATATATCCACAAGAATGTTCATAGCTGCTTTGGATAGCTCCAAACTGGATACAACCCAAGCATCCATCAACGGTTGAATAGATAAATATATTGTCATATATTCATGCAGTAGAATGCTACAGCTCAATGAGCAGGCTGCTGCTACACACAACAGTATGCATGAATCACACACCTAAGACATTAAACAAGGGAAGCTGGAAACAAAGTAAAACATTTTGCATGGTTTTTTTTTTTTTTTTTTTCCTTTTTTGCGGAAAGCGGGCCTCTCACTGTCGTGGCCTCTCCTGTTGTGAAGCACAGGCTCCGGACGCGCAGGCTCAGCGGCCATGGCTCACGGGCCCAGCCGCTCCACGGCATGTGGGATCTTCCCGGCGGCATGTGGGATCTTCGCGGACCGGGGCACGAACCCGTGTCCCCTGCATCGGCAGGCCGACTCTCAACCACTGCGCCACCAGGGAAGCCCCTTGCATGGTTTTATTTATACAAAGTTCTATGCTCTAGTGGTTGAAGTCAGGATAGTGGTTACCTTTGGGGAGGAAAGAGAAGGTAATGACTAGAAGGGATATGAGAGGGGATTCTGGGGTGCTGGTATTGACCTAGGGGTGGGAGCCTGGGTGAGTTCACTTTGTAATTCATCGAGTATTACACTTATAACATGCATATTTTTCTATATCTTCTATTTTGATTAAGAAGTTTTAAAACAACATCAAATACTACTAAGTACCTAGAAAAAGTAAAAGTACAACTTTATAAAGATAGAAAACTTTACTGAAAAACAATTTTTAGAGACCTAAATCAATGGAGAGAAATGTTTAGAGATATGTATTAGAGATTCAGAAAAATGAAGAGACTAATTCTCTCAAATTGATCTACAGATTCAATGCAATCTCAAAAAAATCCCAAAGTGATACTGTATGTGTGTAACTTGAAAAGCTGATTCTAAAATATTTATGGAAATTTACAAGGCTAAAGTAGTCCAGACAGTCTGGAAGAGCAAGAGAGGGAGATGTGTTTCTAGATATCAAGACTTATTATAGGAGAGGAGGGATAAATTGGGAGTTTGGGATTAACATATACACATTAACTGAATCACTTTGCAATACACCTGAAACTAACACAGCTTTGTAGATCAACTGTACTTCAATAAAAACAAACAAACAAAAAAACAAGGATATATTGTATAGCACAGGGAATTACAGCCATTACCTTGTAATAAATTTTAATGGAGTACAATCTGTAAAACTATTGAATCACTATGCTATATACATGAAACTAATATAATATTGTAAATCAACTATACTTTAATAAACAATGTAGAAAAACTTATTATAAAGCTGCACTAATAAGATGACATTGTATTAGCATGGGGACAAATAACTAATCAGGGGAGCAGAAGAGAAGGGTCCAAAATAGATAGACTCATGTATACATGGGCACTTCTTAGATTTCAAATCAAAGAGGAAGAGAGAGAATTTTCCATTTATAGAAAACAGAGTATCTATTTAAAAAAGAGAAAAGCAAGTGGACCACTTTCTCACACTGTACCACACGTACATCAATGTCTGGAGGCTTTTTACATATAAATTCAATTACACGTGGCTTGTGAGTGCCCAGAAGACAAAATTAAGAACAATGGATGAGGTCAGAGAGATGGATTTTGGCTCAGTCTAAGTGGGAAAACAATCACTTCAGCAGCATTAGCTGTCTTGGGAGGTTATGTCCATTACAGAAGATGTTAAAACACAATTGGATAACTGCTTCCACTGAAGTTCTAGCTGAGATTCAAGCATCAGAAATGTCTAAGTTTCTAAGCAACCCTCTGTTGCTATAAATACCAAGAAGAGAGGGAACAATGTGAATTTCTTCAGCCTGGAGTAGCTGAAGAAATTTTATTGGCAAGTCAGAAGAATCTGAGAATAAGCCAAACGCTGGTGGTGCCTCTTCGCTTATTACACTTCAATGAGACAGAAGCACATTTTAAAAATGAATATCTCGGAAAGTCACGTACCATATTAGGAACAGTTTTAGAAATATTACAGAAGGGCAGCATGACATGGTGAGCACCAAATTTGAATTCCTGCTCTGATCCCCCTAAATTGAAGCCTTAGGGACTTCACTGGTGGTCCAGTGGTTAAGACTCCATGCCTCCATTGCAGGGGGCATGGGTTTGATCCCTGGTCTGGGAACTAAGATCCCACATGCTGCACGGCCAAAAACAAACAAAAAACCTCAACCTCCCCACCCCAAAATTAAAGCTTTACAAGTAATTTCATCTCTGAGCCTCAGTCTCCTCACGTGTGAAGCAAGGCAGTGATGTGTCCTGGCAAACTACAGTACAAATAATGTTCAGATAAAAACCTCATGGCAATGTGGAAAATTAAATACCTCCCTCTGAATCAACATTAAATCAAAACAAATCCTTAGTTTCATAAGATGCCCAGCTGTTGTTATGTGAAATCTCTCCAAGAGCCAACATAAGGGATTTTTATTTAGCAACTTCTCAAAATTGGTATTATCCTCTGTGGTAAGGTATTACTGAGTTACAAAACGAGCAGAACATTACAGAAAGAATAGTTGCTATCTCTGCTGGTGGGCTTCAATATGTGAGTACAGTACATCATATACAGATATAAACATAGACACAGATACAAATTCCCACAGGATTACATTCATTCTCTTAAATGAATATGTTACTTTATTGACTAGTTATTTGATCCAGGGAGAGACGGCATGCTGGCAATCACTACTTCTTTAAATGGAATGATTTCTTTTCATAGTCCAGCATTTAAAATCTCCCCAGGGACTTCCTTGGTGGCACAGTGGTTAAGAATCCGCCTGCCAATGCAGGGGACATGGGTTCGATCCCTGGTCCAGGAAGATCCCACATGCCGAGGAGCAGCTAAGCCCGTGCGCCACAACTACTGAGCCTGCACTCTAGAGCCTGCCAGGCATAACTACTGAAGCCCGTGCACCTAGAGCCCGTGCTCCGCAACAAGAGAAGCCACCACAATGAGAAGCCCGTGCACCACAACGAAAAGTAGCCTCCACTCACCACAACTAGAGAAAGCCCACATGCAGCAACGAAGACCTAACGCAGCCAAAAATTTTAAAAATAAAATAATTTTAAAAAATTCTTTCAGCCTCTAAAAAATAAAACACAAAACTCTCCAAATAGTAGCTCCATAAGGTATTAATAGGTATTTCCCAGAAAAGCAGCATCTGTGGTTAAATATGCCTGGAAATGATTGATTGAACAAAATTAAAACTTTTTTTGTAGGATGTTTTGCAAATTTAGTATATTGATGTTCAGTCAATCTCCAAGAGAAGGAGGTAATATGTAGCATATCTCTTGTTCATTGTTAAAGGAGCCTATCATGAAGTGTATTAGTTGTCTAGTGTGGGTATCATGGTGGGTATCTAGTGCTGTGTAACAAACAGTCCCAAAACGTAGTTGCTTTAAAAAAGCATTTATTCTCTCACAGTCAGGGGTCAAGCATGGCTTAACTAGGTCCTCTGGTTCAGGGTCTCTCACAACCCAAGTGTCAGCTGGGGCTTTTGTCATCCCAAAGCTGAACTGGGGAAGGATCCACTTCCAAGCTCGGGTAGAGGGTTGTCACACGATTCAGTTCCTCACAGACTGAGGAGAAAGGGCCTCAGTTCCTTGCAGGCTGGAGGCTCCCCTCCCA
Organism: Globicephala melas; assembly: GCF_963455315.2. Classification (NCBI taxonomy): domain Eukaryota; kingdom Metazoa; phylum Chordata; class Mammalia; order Artiodactyla; family Delphinidae; genus Globicephala; species Globicephala melas. Next base: position 63,907,092 of record NC_083327.1, on the reverse strand, counting down.
GGTGGGCTTCTCCACAGCTTAGCTCACAAAACGGCAGCTGGCTTCCACTCAGGTAAGCAAGCGAGAGGGCAAGAGAGGGCAGGCAAGATGGAAGCTAGAGTCTGTAACAAAATCTCAGAAGTGATATACCATTGCTTTTTGATTCGTCAGAGCAGGGGTCAGCAAACATGGTCAGCAGGCCATATTTGGCCCAATGCCCATTTTTGTAAATAGTTTTATTGAAAGACAGCTAATCATATTTATTTACATATTGCCTGCGGTTGCTTTTCAGTACAACAGCAGAATTGAGTAATTGGGAAAGAAACCACATGGCTCACAGAGCAAAAAATATTTCCTACCTGGCCCTTTACAGAAAAAGTTTGGCAAACCCTGCATTAGAAACAAGTCTAGCCTCCACTTGAGGGGAGGAGATTCAAAAGGGCATGAATACCAGGAAGCTGGGGTCGTTGGGAGTCATTTTAGAAGCTGCCTACCTTGTAGTGCCTGCCAACAGGTAGGGACTTGGCAAGTAGTTGCTGAGTGAATAAATGAATAATTGTTCACATCCACCAATTTTCTAAATTCAAGGGCTGAAAGAAAAGTTGCTAGCCAAGAAAAAGCCAAATTCCTTCACCGATTATTAGGATTTGACAACTGCATCACAACTGTAACAACTTATCAACTTGTGTGATCTTCTTATTAGTAATTTCCATCATTATGTCAAGTGAGTTAGATGGCAAAATAAGCTTAGGATTGAATTCATATGTAGATCGGACTGATTATTCTTTCACAACATCAGCAAATTGGAAGAAAGCGTACGTATTTGAGATGAGAATTCACTCTGGGGGCAAGAATATTTATTGTGAATTATGTTTACAATCGGACAGCTACAGTATCTTCTAATACCAAGAGAGACTCAAAACCTAAATGTACAAAATCAAATTCTCATCCATTTTTTTCATCTTTTCTCCATGTGCTTTCTCCAAAAGCCAAAATACTGTACCACAAAGTTCTTCCTTGATCATTTAGGATCTCTCTTGTTCTAGTACAAAGTAGCGAGTCATTCTTGGAAGAGGAAATGCCCCGCTGCTGCTGCTTTGCTTACAGCCTAGTTTTCCACTGAATTGAAACTCCAGTGTGGGTGACACAAACTGGAGAACTATTTCTTACCTCACTCTGTAAAACAAGGGCTCTAAATATTTCTAAAGTTTGGTGCAAAAAGGGAATAAAATAGGAGACCCCAATCTGTGGTTTTTCTCATGTTACTGGATCCAACAAACATATTAAGTAACTAAATCAAAGTGGGGAGGGGGACATGGAATAAAGGCTATGTTTAACATCCTACATTTTTTTGAGTAGCTACTCTGACTGGCACAGTGCTAGTAAGTCTCTTTCCCATACACAAGCTCATTTATTTCTCACATTCATCCTGGGAGTTTGATTACAGATGAAAAGAACAGGGTAAAGAAAATATTCCAAGGTCACACAGGTAGTAACTGGTATCAAGTTTAAAGGTTATACTGGATTTTTCCTAACATGTGAGTGTAACTTGAATTGGATGTATGACTGGTATGGGTTAATTTGGAAATACACTTTCTATCCCATGACTTATTATTCTTTATAACTGACATATCAACGAGAAACTCAGCAATCCACACTTGCACCTCCATGCTTAGGGAGAAAAAGGCGGGTGGGGGGTGGCGGGTGGTGCCTGTTGTGTGACAACCAAAGCCAGGTTAAGGGGTGAGAGGGCTGGACAGCTGCCAGTCCATACATAGAGCTAAATCATCACTGGGATAAATCAAAACCCTGTTGTCATTAACTGTGTTTCCACAGGTGATTGGTTATACAGCTGGAGGAATGTAAATTACTCGGGTCCTACTCCACTGTGCAAGACACTGACTTGGAGTGGAAACTGGAAACAAAACATTGTTCCCTGGCACAGAGGTACCTACATTTGAGTACTTTGGCAATTCACATTGCAAGTCGTACAATGATTCATTTATTTTCTAAAAGTTAATTCTTTAAATATGCTTCCTCAGAGGTTGTGTGGTTCTAAAGATTGCAGAAAAGAACTGGTATACAGGAAAAGTGAGTGTGATTTGTGAAAAAATAGAAATGAAAGATAATTCCAGTTAAGTAAAATGTCCTATATTCGGGGCATGTAAAAACATGCCATTTTGAACATAAACTGGTATATAATTTTTATTAAATGCACAAATAAATAATGAAAGTAATAGCATGTTTTGAGGCACAGGAGGAGTTTTGTGGCCAAAACTGGACATAATGAAATGCTGGATTTGCTCACAGCTATAGAAGCTATAACATAAAAACATTAAAGCTATAACATAAAAATTATAACAAGAAGTGACTGTACTATTTAAATTCATTCAAGAAGAATAATCAATTATTGTTGTTCTAAAACTTCCAAGTTCCAACCCCTACTTTCTTTCACGTAAATAATGGTTTTTAGAGCACAATTTTTGAGGTTCCTATGATGCACAAATGTCAAGACGGGCCTGAAAACAATTACACGGGTTGTGCTGCACTTGAATGCGTGTGTTGTTAGGATATTCTGTTCTGATACATGGCAAGGTTGATTAATAAGCAGAGCATGGGTCCTTTTAAAAAGATAAAATATAAGTATCATGATTTTAACTAAGATTTGATCTTATTGATCTATATATGACTATAACCCTATTCATCAAATCTTAGCATATTAACTATTCAGAGCTATACAGTTCTAACCACTTACTGTATTCGCAGTAGATTCTTTGTATTTCTCTTTCACTACCTGCCCCCCGATCCCTCTCACTCCCCCCCGCCTGGTGACCCCACTTTTCGGACTCTGGCCGGAGGAAGAGGGTGAGAACTGCCCGAAGGAGGGAGGGAGTCGCTGTGAGCCAGCTCAGAATCCTATGAAGATCAGTGTTTTCCAAACTTCTCAATAACTCAGTGACTTCATCCCTATCTCAAATGCGTGCTCTGCAGGAGATAAGAGTTTACTGGCCACAGCCCAATTCAAACCTGACCCTAGGCAGGGACAGTGGTATTCCTCCCAAACGCCACTTCAGTGCTGTGGTTCTCCAAGGTCACCGAGGGGGAGCCCAGCGAGGGCGCTGCTTTGGGTCTTCCCGAGGCTGCACCGGGAACTAAACCGCCCGGGAGCTGGGCCCCCATGGCCCCAAGAAAAAGCTGTGCAGCCCGGAAGGCAAGCGCTTTACCTCCGGGAGGTGGCGGAGAGTCGCGGCTCCGAGCGTCTGCCTCCTCTTTGGACCGCGTGGAGCTGCAAGAGCAGGACCCCGGACGCAGCCTGAGGGGCAGGGGCGGGGCCGGCAGCCCGCTGTCTCCATAGAGACCGACCACATGGCCCCGCCCCCCCGCAGCTCCCGGCACCAGCACCCACACAGGGTTCCAGAGCGGCTGGAGGGACCGTGTGACCGACGCCGCCTTCCCGGCTGGAAGGCCCAGAGGCCAGGCGGACCAAGCCCCGAGAGCGCCAGTGCCCTGCTGGCCAACGCCCCCTCCTTAAGGGCTGCACTGGATTCCGGCCCGGGCGGCGTTTCCGTTTCTTTGTCACCCTTCAGGGAGTCTGCGGTGGGATCCCGGACATCACTGTAGTTCCAGAAGCCCCTGAAGACACGGAGCAGTGGGGCCAGACCCCGACAGGAGACTTGGATACAGAAACCAACGTTTGCTTTCTCTCAAAGAAAGCCAGCAATTTTAAGGCTGTGTGATGGAAAAGGTGGGGTTTCTTATCTTCAGCAAATCCTCATAATATTTTAATACTTATTGCCAATTTTCACATTATACAGGAGGTACCAAAGCCAAAGCAACATCCTTCTTAATTAATTTCTAATGGTTCTGGTCAAAATGCCTTTAAGTATTTATTGTGAAGCCTGGAAGTTTTTTTCAGTTATATGTAGATGAATAGTTACCACCAAGGAAAGATGTTCACAACATGAAAAGCAGGTTAGAAAACCATATGAATATTACTACCTAATTTTTGTAAATAAACGTTTGTCTAAGAAGTCTGGAAGTATGTAAACAAATGTTAAATGGTTTGCTCCTGTAGTACTTTAAAAAAATCAATTAAAAAAATTCTACAATAAATATGCAACATCTATATAAATAATAAATTTTATTCTGATCCAGGCACCTCATTTTTTTCCCCTGTTGCCTTTAACATGTTTTAGTTGTGTGAAAGGATACAAATTAGATAAACTAAAAATTTGTTACCTGGGACCCACATGGGGTTCACTGACACAAAGGACAAATGAACCAGCTGAATAAACAAGGTCAATCTGCTGTTCTGTCACTAAGCCACAGGAAACAGCTTTTGCTTTACTCTATGTCAGGACCCATCCAAGAAAAACACGTCAATTGGCAAAGTTTCCTTTTGCTCTGTCAGACCCTAGAATGCTTTTTCCCTTGGAATTCCTATTTGCTCAATCCAACAAAGCAGTTTTGAAGGTTACATTTAATGTTCTGGTGATTTTCTCAGTTTTAAAAGGGGTATTAAAAGGACTGATTAGATAAACTGATCAAAACTCTTGGAAAGCAGAATGCCAAAAATTACTGAAATTGAGACTTTTAAAAAATATTGTTCAATGGGTCCCCACCCTCCCCATCTCCCATTAAGTGCTTGTTTCTGTGGCCTGGAAACAAGGAGGAAGAAGCATGGACCTATTCTACAAGGTGAAGGCAAGTGAGCTATAAATGAATAAACAAAGTGTGGTATATCCATACAATGGAATGGGATTTGGCCAGGAAAAGAAGTATTGATAACATGCTACGACATGGATGAAACTTGAAACCTTGAAAACATTATACTAAGTAAAAGAAGTCAGTTACAAAAGCCATGTATTGTATGATTCCATTGATAGAAAATGTTCAGAATTGGCAAATCCGTAGAAACAGAAAATAGATTACTGTTGTCAAGGGCTGAGGGCTTCGGGAGCTAGGGAGTGACTGCTAATGAGTTTCTTTCTGAGGTGATGAAAATGTTCTAGAATTAAATTATGATGAGGGATGCACAACTCTGTGAATCTATCAACCGCTGAATTATATACTTTAGAAAAGGTAAATTCTATGGCATATGAATTATTTCAATAAAGCTATTTAAAAACTAATGTTAATGTTCAGCTACTGTTTGCTGAACATTACTGGTGTCAGCTATTGTGCTAAGTATCTTATATGTACTTTTTTACTTCTTCATAACAACCACTACAAGCTGGTCATTAACCTCATTTTCTAGATTAAAAATTAAAATTAAAATAGCAACTGAGTAAACACACATGAACCCAAAGCTAATGGGCAGAATGCGGATTCAAATCAAGGTCTAAGCAAGGTCAAAGACCATATGCTCTTTTCATTATGCCAATATTTAAATGTGCGTAAGTTGCAAGATTTGCAAGAAAGTTACAGAACCTCAATTTTTTAAATACAGTTTACCTTTGAGGACTGAGCCCTTGTATTCCCAGATTGAAGACTACAGGTTTCTCCAAAACAGAGAGAGAGACTAATTTAAAACAATCACTTTATTAAAAATAGCAAATTTCACAAATACTCATTTAACATTTTGTTGTCACTGGCCACTGGAAAACACACCGGGCGTGTGTACTGATTATCTAACGTAAACTGAAGCTGGGCTCCCACAAAAAGCCTGGGCATCATCAACTTATGATCAACGGTGGAATAAGTTTGGTGAGCTCAGGAAGGATAAATTGTTCGGCCCCATCAACAACATTTAGCACAGTGCATTTCAAGTATAACCCGTAAGGCAACAATATAAAGCGTAGCAGCAAAAGCTCTGTATCACATTTCCTGTTATGCCTTCCACAAGGCCAGGGCCTCCAGTTATGGTGAATTATGGCAAGTCGAGTTCACTGAAAGCAGCATGTGAAAGCAGTCGCCGCACTTGCACTTTAATTAATTCCTTATTGTGGAAGATGATTCTGCTACTGGTTTCAGCTAGAAGAGTAAAGAATGCTGCTTTTCTTCAAACCACGAGAAAGCGACTGCGTTTCATTTTAGCCAGCAGAAGTATTTGGAACATCTTGTGCATCTGCCAAATGGAGTTTCTGTCTGGATTCATCAGTTAAGAAGATTCTCATTCTCTAATGAGTACTTCTTTTAAGTTTCTGGAAATTACATTCAAGAGCTAAGAGACAGAGGTAATAAAAAAAGAAGTATGTTTAAAGGGAAAGTGCCTATGCTGCTATTGAGAAACTTGGATGTGGTAAGACAATCTTTAAATGGAGTAAAGTAATTTTACTATGTCTAGAATTTGAAGATTTAAAAACAAATCACTGATTCAAGACTATGTTCCAGGACTTCCCTGGTGGCGCCGTGATTAAGAGTCCGCCTGCCAATGCAGGGAACACAGGTTCAATCTCTGGCCCGGGAAGATCTCACGTGCCATGGAGCAACTGAGCCTGCTCTCTAGAGCCCGTGAGCCACAACTACTGAGGCCCACATGCCTAGAGCCTGTATTCCACAACTACTGAGCCCACGCGCTGCAACTACTGAAGCCCGCACGCCTGGAGCCTGTGCTCCGCAACTACTGAAGCCGCGCACCTAGAGCCTGTGCTCCGCAACGAGAAGCTACCATAATGAAAAGGCCATGCACCACAACGAAGAGTAGCCCCTACTCGCCGCAACTAGAGAAAGCCCACGCGCAGCAACGAAGACCCAACGCAGCCAAAAAAAGAAAAAATAAAAATAAAAAATAGGGCTTAAAAAAAAGAAAAAAGACTATGTTCCAGGTTCTAATAGAGCACAGAATTATTTTAATGCAGCAAGAATCATTTTCATGGTAAGAAGCTGATTAGAGGCAAATATGAAAACTTACTGGATTAACAAAATTCACTTGAAAAGACAACACCACTTCATTTCCTTGGGAAAATAATTTCTTTGTGAAAGTCCAAGAGAATGAAATAAAATCGTCATAGCTCTAAAACCTTTCCTATAATCCTCTGAATTATTCTTCAAGAAAACTGGAAATAGAATAAAATTCCTGCATAGTTTATTCCATTCCCTTCTCATCACTGCCTTTCATTTTCCTCTTTCATATATATGATCCACTTGCCACCTGTTTTTCAAGACTCAATTCAAGACTCAACAATGATCTGGATATACTGAGGACAACTAAATGCTAGGAATACGTGTACAGCAGACGTTTGCAAAAATGTACAGACATGAGCTGTGCCGTCAGAGACATATCTTGTTCAATTGGAAGGTTGAGATTTAACACATATCAACAGATAATGAAATAACACAGAATGCTAGTTTGGGGTACAAACAAAATGCTTTATGGAAGTGGTCAGCTTGAGTGTTATTTGATAAGGAGAAGGGGGAGGCCAGAGCAACTCTAGGTAGAAAGTACAACCTGAACTAAGGCATTAAGGTGAGCATGAACTTGGGCATCCAGAGAGCCAACTTGGTGGGAATGAAAAATAATGAAAACTATAACAGGATGAATACGCTGTGATCAAATTACTGAGAACCTTTTAGAAATCTGACATAGTAAAAACTTCGTAAGAAACAAGAATGGCAAGATGAAAGTGATGTTTTAGGAAGAATAACTCAGTGGCAATGTCTAAAGTCTACAGCAGTACTGTCCAATAGAAATATAATGTAAGCCACAGACATAGTTTTAAAAATATTTTACTTATACTCATAATCATGAAATTATCATTTCAACATGTAATCATAAAAATATTGAGATAGTTTACATCTTTTCATTCTAAATCTTTGAAATCAGGTGTGCACGTTATACTTAAAGCACATGTCAATCCATGTTGCCGACACTGCGTGTGCTCAGTAGTTACTTGGCTAGTGGCTGCCATATTGGACAGTGCAGCTCTAGGGTTTCTAGAGAACAGAAATTTGCAAGATTGTGGAATCAGGTGATGAGGGTAGAGAATGAAGGAAGAATACAAAACAGAACTGGTAACACCTGACAATTAACTGTAATTAAGAGACAGCAAATAATTTCCTGTCCCTGTCCAGGCTAAACGGCAGATAGTGCCAGGACTGATTAGCAATGTCTGCTATAGTCACAGAAGGGATTTTTAAACAATCTTGAAGATTAAAATAATAGGGGCACTTGAGAAAACCATAATTCAAAAAGAGACATGTACCACAATGTTCACTGCAGCACTATTTACAATAGTCAGGACATGGAAGCAACCTAAGTGTCCATCAACAGATGAGTGGATAAAGAAGATGTGGCACATATATACAATGGAATATTACTTGGCCATAAAAAGCAACGAAATTGAGTTATTTGAGGTGAGGTGGATGGACCTAGAGTCTGTCAATACAGAGTGAAGTAAGTCAGAAAGAGAAAAACAAATACCGTATGCTAACACACATATATGGAGTCTAAAAAAAAAAATGGTTCTGATGAGCCTAGGGGCAGGAGAGGAATAAAGACGCAGACATAGAGAATGGACTTGAGGACACAGGGATGGGGAAGGGTAAGCTGGGACGAAGTGAGAGAGTGGCATGGACATATATACACTACCAAATGTAAAATAGCTAGCTAGTGGGAAGCAGCTGCATCGCACAGGGAGATCATCTCAGTGCTTTGTGTCTACCTAGAGGGGTGGGATAGGGAGGGTGGGAGGGAGGCGCAAGAGGGAGGAGATATGGGGATGTATGTGTATGTATAACTGATTCACTTTGTTATAAAGCAGAAACTAACACAACATTGTAAAGCAATTACACTCCAATAAAGATGTTTAAAAAATAAAAATTATAGGGGCACTGATGACAGAGAGGAAAATTAGGAGGGGAAAGTATGAATACGGAAAGAACATTTATTACAGATGAGGAAACTAGGGTTGCTAGGCTTTGCTCAAGGTTACACAGCTGCTTACCAAGACCTGAGACCAAGCAATTCAAAGGCCATGCGCTTGCAGTCTACCACCACGGACTGCTGAACCGTTGGGGCTGAAGTGAGGAAAGCGGGAGACAAATGAGTCTAAATGTTTAACAGAAACTCAGATAAGAGGAGAGGAGTTATGTCATAAGCAGAGAGAGAATATAAAGCATAGAATATAATGTAAAACAAATACAAAGAAAAAAAAGAACCGGGAACTACTCCTAAGAAAAGCCTCCTAATTAACTCCTATCTTACCCCCATATTAAACTCTTTCTTGGCAGTGGTATCTTACATTAATATCTCCTACAGTTTATGTGGCTTCTCAAAACTGTATTTTCTTCATCTGTAAAATGGGGAGTATAACACCACCTACTTCCAAGAGTAGGACCAAATGAGATAATGCGTGTAAAACACTTCATATAATGCTTGGCAAATAGTAGGTATTCAATAAAGGTGAGATATTAATTACTATTACTGGATTTGTATATATCTTCCTATTTCTTCATTGTTTTTACTGCACAATTCAGCAGTTAGTAACAGTATATGTTATTGCAATAAGAGTGATTTTTTAAAATATCTTTTCTATATAGTTTGGAAATTTTCATATACACATGATTACATGTAGCAGTTACCCCGTATTAAAGACGATACTCTGAAATGTTAAACAATCTACCCAAATTTACATTAGCAAAACGTGGAACCAAATTTCGAAAATCAAATCTCTTAACTCTACAACCAGTATCCTTTCCAGTGTCTCACTATTTGGTTCAAAGAGATGTCTTACCACTAAAATTATTTTACAGGCAGGATCATTGTTTTGTTGTTCTTATATGTCTCACATTGTGCCTATCAGTATGTTCAAAAATACATTTTAAAAATTTCTTGAAATAATTGCTCTAAATTGAAATGTCAAAACATGAATATTTTACATGTGCCTTTGTGATTTCCTTTAAGTTAATCCTATAATACACTTTAATGAATCTAAAATATTCTAGTTCTAATACTAAATTTAGAGTACTGTGTTATGTCTGCTATCCCACTTCCATTTAGCTTAAGAATCTAAGATTCAAAATAATGTATACGGCAACTAGCCTAATTCTTAATTCTCTTGATTAAAACATTTTAAAAATTTGTCTTAAAAACCCAGAAACCATACAGAGCAAAGCACAAACCATAGAAAAACAAAATTTCAGCATACAAAACAACTGGGAAATTCCATTTAGAAACTAAAGGGAAAGATGGCCCCAGTAAATAGCAGTAGGTTTCTTCACTTGATTGGGACTATTCACCAAAAATTATAATCTGTGAACTTTTCACTGTTGATGTTAAGCAAAGGATACATGGAAGAATTCAATTCTTCTAGCTGTAACACAAAGTAACAAATTTAATTTTTATAAGATAACTATCATAGATAATTGTTAACCATACATTATTAAAGACATTATTTCGCATTTAAGCTTTCTTTAAACAAAAAAGTATTAAAGAAAAAACTTTCTAAAAATTTCCAGACTGGGAAATTCACTTATGCAAAATAATAATAAAGTAGCTTTAGTATTTATGAAATAAGAATATAAGAGAATTAACACCATATGATAAAAACTGAAGTTTTATAAGGATTCTTAAAACCATGCTTAATTATAATCATCTCTAATAATAGATTTTTTTTAAAAAGCTGCCATTTTAATGATCAAAATCTTTAAAAACTTTATGAATTACAAAAACGATTTTATGTGATATTCAGTTTTTAGTATGAGGTAGAATTAACCACCCCTATTTTACAGAGAGAAAAATCTGAGTTACAAAAACATTAAATTGCCCAAAATTATACAGCTCTATGTAGACCCTGGACTAAACAAAGGCTCTCTGGTTTCAAATTCAGTTTTCAGCATACCACAATCACAATTAAAAGTATAGGTTTGAGGGCTTCCCTGGTGGCGCAGTGGTTGAGAGTCTGCCTGCCGATGCAGGGGACACGGGTTCATGCCCTGGGCCGGGAGGATCCCACATGCTGCGGAGCGGCTGGACCCGTGAGCCATGGCCGCTGAGCCTGCACGTCCGGAACCTGTGCTCCGCAACGGGAGAGGCCACGACAGTGACAGGCCCGTGTACCGCAAAAAAAAAAAAAAAAAAAAAAGAATCCTATATGGTGTTACTGGTTGAATTGTATCCTCCCAAAATTCATGTTTTAGTCCTAACCCTTAATACTTCATAACATGACTATATTTGGAGACAGGTTCTTAAAAGAGAGAATTAAGTTAAAATGAAGTCATTAAGATGGGCCCTAATCCAGTATGACTAGTGTCCTTACAAAAAGAGGAAATTTGGACATAGGGACCCACACAGAAAGGAAGAATGCCATGTGAACATGAAGATAGTTTTCAACAAGCCAAGGAGAGAGACCTCAGAAGAAACCAACTCTGCTGACACCTTGGTCTCCAGCTCTCAGCCTCCAGAACTGTGAGAAAATTAATTTCTGTTGCTTAAGCCACCCAGTCTGTGGTACTTTGTTACAGCAAACTTTGCAAGCAAAAACACATGGCAACCTGCTAAATTACCATAAACACCAAACACACTATAAGTAACTACCACCTGAGTAAATAAGGCAAAATGCATTAATCATGCCAGGATCTTTTGACCTACTATCTTCTACATCTTAAGATCTTTTATATGTACAGAAGCAAATATTTTCCTTTTAGATTTGCCAATATCCCAGAAAATGTGCTTAGATGTAAATATAAGGATATATTGGATCCCAATATATCCTTGGATATATTGCTTTCAAAAAAGAGTATGAAGTCCAACATGGATAAAACTTGAAAACATTACACTAAGTGAAAGAATCCAGACATAAAAAGCCACGTATTTTATGCTTTTCATTTATATGAAATGTCCAGAATAGGCAGATCTATAGAGACTGAAAATAGATTGGCAGTTGCTGGGGGATGGGGGAGGAGAGCACTGAGAGGTACAGGATTTCTTTTTGGAGTGATGAAAATGTTCTGAAATTAGATGTGGTGATGTCTGCACAACATTGTGAATATACTAAAAATCACTGAATTTATACTTTAAAATGGTTAAAATGGTGAATTTTATCTCAATAAAAATTTTGATTAAGAAAAGAGTAAAGAAAGAGGACTGTACTCACATCAGACAGAAGCCTATCCAGATTGGAGTCACTGGCTGCTTTTCTCTTATCCTCAGGAAGTTCCTCTAGCTCCCCATAGAGCTCCAAATTCAAGCGAGCTAATTTCTCCTGCATTCCCCGAACATGTTCCATCTGTTCAATGGAACATTCATTTCCTGGGGGAACATTCCAGAACATTAATAAAGATTAGGATAGGTCAAACTAACTGTCTTGAGGAGAAACTTCTAAAGTCAAGGTGCTTAAAAGAAATTGGTTTTCCTTCTTTTGTAAATTACATTAATGACTGCATATTTTCTGTGTAAAATTATAAATCAAATCTCCAACCAGGAACACAACAATCTAAAAAATAATCATGGGCATTAAAAAATGATATAGAAAAAAAATTTAAGAATGAAAGAACCCTTTAGGTAAAAAAAATTTTTTCAATAGTAATATATAGAGGGGTGTTAACACCATCTATTCACGTCCTAGTTGACAACTGCCATTAAAACTGAGTAACCCAGGGGCTTCCCTGGTGGCACAGTGGTTGGGAGTCTGCCTGCCGATTCAGGGGACGCGGGTTCGTGCCCCGGTACGGGAGGATCCCACATGCCGCGGAGTGGCTGGGCCTGTGGGCCCGTGGGCCCGTAGGCCGTGGCCGCTGGGCCTGCGCATCTGGAGCCTGTGCTCCGTAATGGGATAGGCCGCAGCAGTGAGAGGCCTGCATACTGCAAAATAAACAACAACTTAGTAACCCAACATTTTATAATGATCTGAGTGAAACTAAGAGTCCTATAAGGACTTCAACCATGAATCATTCTGCCAACCAACCGTGTACTCCTCCTTTAAGAAATATAAGTGAAAATATTAATAAAGTATGAAGAATGTAATGAAGCATGAGAACCACAATGTATACACAGTAGAGAAAGACAACTTATTGCTAAAGGATAGGTCTTGCGTTGTTTATTGACTAGACTCCTCTGAGGTAGCATTATCTGCCCAGATCAACTGATGTATATACGTGAAATATTACATATTTTCATTCCGTTTCAGTACAGGCTCTCCAAATTCTTGATACTATCATTTTCCCCTCCCAAAACCTTTGATTTTTCTCAAAGGCATAATATAGCTCAGCTAAAGTTGAAGTATGTATCTTGAATAAATATGAATTAATGTAAATTATACTATCTTTTCCTCTAGCCAGCTTTATAACATCTTCATAAATTGACTATATTACATTATGTTAAGGACTACTAATAATTTTAAAGCTAGTTACAGCTCTTTCAAAATCATCCTTTCTTCATAGTAAAATATCTCATATTTCCTCTATTTTCATGATGTTTTTCAACAGTTAGCAACCTGGAAGGTCAAGTGGAAGAACTACCTCAAGAGATACATATGTGTGTGTGTGTGTGTGTGTGTGTGTATACATATAAAGATGTACATATATTATATAGACAGAGAAAAACAATATAGAGTAAAAATATAAAGAGGTAGAAATCACAAGGAACAAGAGAAGAGAGTCAGGGGATGGACCCAGGTGACCTAACATGAGAACAACAGAATCTCCAAAAGGATAAAAAGGAACAGATGGAGGAGAAATAAATGACCAATAGAAAAAAATGTTCCTTGAGATGAAAGATGAGTTGGCAGATATGAAGGGCTCACTGATTTCCAGGCAGGGATGATACGGTCCTAAGCATATTCTGGTAAAGGCTTAAACTTTAAAGATAAAGAAGAATATCTTTCAAGCATTGAGATTGAAAAAAGTTACTTGGTAAGAAAGAATCCAGGGACTTCCCTGGTGGTCCAGTGGTAAAGAATCCGCCTTACAATGCAGGGGATGCGGGTTCGATCCCTGGTCAGGGAACTAAGATTCCACATGTCGTGGGGCTGCTAAGCCCACACGCCACAGCTACCGAGCTTGCATGCCTCAATTAGAGAGCCTGCATGTTGCAAAACTACAGAGTCCATGCCCTCGGGAACCCGCACGCCACAACTACAGAGCCCACGTGCCCTGGAGCCTGCACACCACAACTAGAGAGAGAAAACCCGCATGCCAGAACTAGAGAGAAGCCCGTGCACCACAACGAAGAGCCCCTGTGCCGCAATAGAAGATGCCGCATGCTGCAACTAAGACCTGACTCAGCCAAAAATAAAATAAAATAAATAATAAATAAATCTTTAAAAAAAAAAAGAAAGAAAGAATCCAACTGGCAATCAACTTCTCATCTGCAATGCTTATATATAGCAAACCATCGAATAACAGAGACTTCAATCCAAGAATACAAAGTCACTTAAAAGTTAGGGCAGGAAGGGTGTTGGGGAGAAAAGTGAAGAAGTAAAATTGATCCAGAGATTATATCTCAAGGGTGGGAGAGAAGAGAGGGGAGAGGGAAGTGAAAGTATTCTAAAGATGCCACCTTACCGGGATGGAGTAAAGCAAGGAGGAAGGGATGTCATAAAACATCTTTGTGAAATAAATAACGTGTTTTAATGTCTTCTTTTCAAATAATAGTATAACCATGACTGGAAACCCAGAGACTATAAGAAAAAATAGACATATTTGAGTATACAAAAATTTAAAACTTTTATAAGGTGATGTATACCATAAAATCCACACTAATGTTGCTTAAAATATAGAGACACACTAATGTTGCTTAAAAAAATGTTGCTTAAAAAAATAAAAACAAAAGAGGTCAGAGGGTTAGTACCTAAAATATGCAAAGGGCTCTTAGTAAATAAAAACAAAAGGATAAATAACCAAATAAAAAACTGGGTAAAGGTCCTAAAAAAGAGCAATCCAACCGCTTAACAAACATTCATGGCTATTCAAACTCAACAGTAATAAAAAAAACTCTTTACACCAACAGGCTGGCAAAAATGAAAAGGCTGGTCATACCTATTAGCTGGTGGGAATTCAGGGAAAAGAGTTGTTTCATAAATTGCTAATGAAAACTAAAAGTGCAATAGCTTTTCTGAAAAGCAATCTGGATACTTTTATTAATATTAAAATTACCTCTATGCTTTGACCCAGTAATCCCACTCATGGGAATCCATCCCAAAGAAATCAAAACAGCCACATAAGGATATATGTAAAATGATGTTCACTACACCACTGAGTTTAGCGGCTCCAAACTGGAGACGAAGTAAATGCCCTTCAACAGAGAAATGGCTGAATAAACCAGGGTATATTCACAACTTGAAAATTATGTAGCCATTTAAAAAAAGAATGAATTAGAGCTATACCAGGTGACTCAGAGAGATTGTCATCAGGTATTGTTATTTTATTTATTTATTTATTTTTTGTGGTACGCGGGCCTCTCACTGTTGTGGCCTCTCCCGCTGCGGAGCACGGGCTCTGGACGTGCAGGCTCAGCGGCCATGGCTCACGGGCCCAGTCGCTCCACGGCATGTGAGATCTTCCTGGACCGGGGCACGAACCCATGTCCCCTGCATCGGCAGGCAGACTCTCAACCACTGCGCCACCAGGGAAGCCCCATCAGGTATTGTTTAGTGAGCAAAGCAAGACACCGAAAAGTGTATATAAGATACTATTTGTAGAAAACAATGAAAAGAAAAATCTGTGTGTGTGTGTGTGTGTGTGTGTGTGTGTGTGTGTGTCACACAGTTAACTGGTTGGGGCTGGGGGGAGGCGGAGGCAGTAGAGGGCGTAAGGGAAGGGGTAGGGAAGCCAAGTAAAAGAGCTGGGGAGGGAAAGACAAGCACTTAAAAACACAATATTTATGTTGATGACATTTATGCTTTTGTGTGAGATTCCATATGTGTGCATTCAATAAGTTTTAGATTGCTTTTTAAAAATGCAGGGAAATAATTTTTATCATCAGAAAAAGCTTATAAAGTGAGCTGGAAGCTGAACATGAAATATCTGACCATACACTTTGTGAACTCATATACAAAAATACCTATTCAGAGTTTTATTGGGACGATCAGTTAACTGTTCTTACATCTTCATCAAGCCAGATTCTTTAATATTCGAAAGTCAGGCATTGTGAGCAAGAAACAAGTTTAGGCTTGAAAGGGTAAAGAAAAATGATCTTGAGTCTTTCTAAAACTGAAACACTAAATCTAAAATATTTCAGTTGACAGAGAATGTCCCTTTTGTTTGTCACACTTTCAAGATACTTAGTCCCTCAACAGCAATCCTACTTTAACAATTCAACTAACTCTCTCTTTTTAAAAAACTTTTTCCCTGAAATCTTACAAGACAAATTATATCCCATGACAAATGAAATCTAGGTTGATTGCGTTTTATGCCTCTGGACTGTTGTTGTTTTTTTTTAAATAAAAGAAAATGACACTTCAAAAAGGAATTGCAAAATACATGCAGAAAATATGATGCAAACATCTTGAGAAGAAAAAGAGTAGAGAGAAACAGCTATGGATTACCGAATGCTTGGAGTTTTCCAGAGTGGAAGTCATTCAAAAGGCTGAGGAGCCCCCTCTCCATCTCCTGGACATCGGAGACGTCGGTGAGGAAGGAGTGCTGGATCGGGGTTGACTGAGCGCCTTTGCCTTCTCCACCCTGAGGTTTGGTCTTTTCTTTCATCACTCTGTAAAAAATTAATTGCCTATAATTACCTTTAAAGAGAGATATTTTTTCAGGCTGTTCTAGATTAAGGAAAAAACAAGACATCTGAATAAAATCAATACTAAATAAAAACAGCCATTTCAAGGAACAGCCTATGAAAATCTCAAACAAATGTATAAAATACAACTACTAAGGTATATAAAGAGTTTGAGTAATGTACTTTTACTCTATGGTAATTCCTTGGACTGCAAAAAAAACTGAAGAGAGAATTAGTAAGTCTTTTTACTAGCCTGTGTTTTATATTTCACTTCTCCGTAAACATATTCTGCCTTCCCATCTAACTTTATCCTAGCTGTTCCCTCAACTATGGGCTGTCCAACAAGTGGTTATGGGGCCCATACTCTGTAGCTGACATGGTGCCAGACACTGAGTATATGAATGCGTGCAGGCCATCAGTGACTGCACTGAACCACACCCAGTCTAAGGAGAAAGACAGACAGAAATTCACAATCAACATGTGATGGAGCGCTAGAACCTGTTGGTCACACCCATAGAGCTGTCTCTAATCTCTCCTCCTCCACTGCCACTGTCCTATACCTGACCCAACTACTCCAGCAGCTTCCCAGCTGGTCTCCCGGCCTCTACGTCTCTGAGCCCACAGAGCAGTCAAGTCAATTTTTAAAAAGTAAAGTCAGATCACATAATTTACTTAATGCAAAGCTTTCAGTAGTCAGATAACCTGAAGAAATTCTATCCTCTCTTGTATGTCAATGCTCTACACATTCTGAATCTCTTTTGCTTCCTAGAAATCCCTTCTCTCGTCTCCTTGCAGCTAATCCTCTGCCCACGTTAGCATCCTTGCCAGGCTACCTCCCACACATGCTTCAAGTCTCAGTTTAAATGTGATCTGCTCAGGAAGGCCCTTTCCGAACCCCTACACTAGGCTAGTTCTCATTACACACGTCTAGCATATGCCAGGCTCTCAAACTCTGGAGTGATGGTGCTATACATACTGTGATATGGGAGCAGAGAGAAAGAACAGTCTACTCAACCTAAGGGTAGCAGAGAAAACTTCCTAAAGGTGATATGTGAGTGAAGGCTTAAAGACTAGGAGTGAACCAGGCAAAAATGGGAGAGGGGGTTGTGTGTTACTTTTATAACCCCGACACGTGCTATAGATCCTGACGTAACACATATATTCAGGACTCAGTTAATTTCTACATAACATAGCATGAAGACCTCTTCCCCACAAGTGCACTCGCCACAATGTGGGTAAGACGAATAGGGTGTACGGGGGGCTGTGAGTGTGTGGGCAAAGGTGGCAAGACTAATTAATTCCCGTGAAAAGAAATCAACTTAGAACACATAGGCCGCTGACACTAGGTCACTAACAGTTCTTTACAAAACGGGATTTGTAATTTTACATACATGGTATTAGATTTACTATCACTATCTAGTATCTTGCTACTCAAAGTGCTGTCCAAGGCCTGTACCATCAGTATTACCTGTGAGCTTATCAGAAATGCTTAGCTGAAGCCCCATCCCGAACTAACTGATTCAGAATCTACATTTTAAAAACATTCCCAGGAGATCCATATTCACATTAAAATCTGAGATAAACTACTCAGTATAGCAAATTTTTTTTTTTTCAAATTGGAAGCTTTATCCAAGTAAGTGTTTTGCATCAGTTCATCACTTAACAACCTTCTCAGAAAAGAAAATAAAAATCTGTTTCTTCTTACTTCGGTGTTTTTGATCATGTCACGCTGTCTCACTTTATGTTAAAATAATTCAATTAAAAAGCACTCACTGAAATTATACTATGTGCAAAGCCCCACTCTGAATACTGTCTGGCACACAAGACCCAGCCCTCAGGAAGCCCACATTCTAGAAGAGGGTAGAGAAATAAAAGTGCAATGTAGAAAAGACAATGAGATACAAATAAACTGATGCAAAAATTTGGAAAAAGGAATGATTTCCTTTCAAATCTCTTGGCTTTCTTTCCTCATCAACCATAACCATATTCAAAATCTGATTCTAAATTAAACTCCTCCAGGAGGAAAACCCCTTTCCAATCTGATAATATATTAAAAAGAAGCCCTTATAACTTTTGTTTTTCATTTAGTCCTTATTGGAATGTTCTTTTCCAAGGGTCTCTGGCTATGTCCCTTTCGTTTCCTCAAAGACAGTGTGAGATCATCACCAGCAATCTTGTCTTTTGTGTTAATCCAGTGGCTACAAAGTGCTACAAGCATTACTTCCTTAACTAACTCTCATGATGAGCTTGCAGTTAGAAGCTTATTTAATCATAATTATCTAGAGGATTGAGATTATGAAATGCTTTTTCTCTTAAGATATTATCCTGCTTTCCAAATATCTAACCCTACAAAATACTCATATATGCAGCAATAATAGGTAACATTTAAACTTGCCCCTTTTCCTTTAAAGCCTTAAGACAAATATTAATATGTTCACTAAATATTAATACTGATACTTCTAGGTGGTAGGATTTTAGTATTCTTCTGTTTCTTCTTTGAATTTTTCCTGTGTTTAAATATTTACCATAAATACAAATCACTTCTATTAAAACAGTGAACTCATTCTTTAAAAAAAAATAAAACTACCAAAGCACAAACACTCAGCTTAAAAAAAAAAACAACAACCAGATATGTCTTTTCCATTTCTGGGTAACTCATCAACTTTGTCTGCAAGTTTTCTTGCTCTGTATTTTTTTTTAAATATTTATTTATTTGGTTGCATTGGGTCTTGGTTGCGGCTCGAGGGCTCCTTACTTGCGGCATGCAGATTCCTTAGTTACGGCAGGCAGGCTCCTTAGTTGCAGCATGCGTGTGGGATACAGTTCCCGGACTAGGGATGGAACCCGGGCCCCCTGCATTGTGAGCACAGAGTCTTAACCACTGTGCCACCTGGGAAGTCCCTGCTTTGTATATTTTAATACGAGACAGAGTAAGAGCCTTAAAGCCAATCATTCATTCTGCATTTTCTAATCTCTATACACTGTAACCTTCAAAAATTTTTTTTCTAAATCACATGTAATATGTGCCTCAAAAGTCAAACCAAGAGGAAAAACATGTTGTAAGGATTAGTGGATTTAGTATTTACTTTATAGCATTTTGCTGTGATAATGTGAAAGAAGAGAATTCACCTTTTTAACTTTGGTCGCTGTGAAGTTGACTGTGATGCAGGATTTGAAAACCCCGTGCTTTTACTAACTGGAATGGCATTTTTTTTGGCATTAACACCCTGAGTAGAGTGGGCACTAAAAGACTTAGGACTCCTCCTCTTCACTTTGCGCTCCTCCATTGTTTTAAGTTCCTTACTGCACCAAGGCCAGCTTCTTATAACCTAAGGAAATACAGCAAAATTATACATATATGCTATAATACGCCAAAATGAAAGGGCTTCAAAGACCCACTTCACGGGCTGTAAGAGGATCAAGAATTTCAGAGGTCATTAAAGAAAGTTAGAACAAGGATTCTTAAGCTTAGTTTACTGTATTATGTACACAGAATCCCTAACCAAAACTGCCTGTTAGACAAAAAATTTTTTCACTGTTTATTAATTCATCCCACAAAAATTTACTCTCTTCTACATGTCAGGCACTATTTGGGGCATTGGGGAGACAGTACTGAACAAGACAAAGTCCCTGCCCTCAATGTTCCCTACATTCTTATGGAAGGGGAACAACATATAAACACTAAACAAATCATCCAGCCTGACTCAAGCTTTATGTGCCCCTTAGGTCTCCCTTCTAAAATGTATTCTTTGAAAAACCACCTAGATACAAACAGATATATAATTGACATGGGTACCTGTATTTTAATTAGCAACTAGAAACCTTATTTCAACTACCAAGTAGAAATTCAGTTGCTGCCTAGAGTTAATACTGATTCTAGTTCCTTGATCAAATGAAGTTCTGTAAAATTAAACTTGTTCCCTCACAATTTTAAATTTACTTTCTCTACCTATTTCCAATGAAACATGAAACTTTATTATATATGTTTAGTTTTGTCAATGTCAAAAAAGTTACACTATGAAGTTACAGTTGGTCCTTCCATAGAGAATATGTGTAAAACCTTCTATTTATCCAGTACTTTCCCTTTATGTATTAACCAGCTTTATTTCTCTAACAGCCACCCATCTAAAAATATCCTTCCACATTTCCTTTTTATTTATGCATAATATTAAATTCTTCCTAAATATATTGTTTCATGCATCATAAGATGAGAAATTTATATGGCTATTCTTCTCATCAGATTGTAAAGTGCACTAGGACTGTTAGGTCTTTTATTGTATGTTGTGTTGAATTTAATCATTCTATGACCATTCAAAAAGTCTCAAATCCACTGATGTCACTCCTCAAGTAGTTATTTGAGAATTTTAATGAAAACAGATTTTTTTTGGCTACTGTCTGAACTCCGAGCTACTAGCACTGTTATTTAAATCATTGAGCTCAGTTGGCTCAGGCTGACTCCAGACAATCATAACTGGAGCTAAACCTCCGAATGACCAAAGGCTGTAAAGGAGAGGCTCTATTGCCCAGTCTCTAATCCCAGATAACGAACGTAAATCCGCTTAAATCTTGGCTAACAATTTTTCCTTTAAGAAGCATTTTAAGTAACAGAACAGACATTTTGGGGTTGTTTCAGCATGCAACACAAATTAAATGTTTAAAAAATAACTGAATAGAGAAGATGGGATATCAGTTCCCCAAAGGGGCAAGGGTCCGTATAAATTTATGATACACATAAACACACTGGTCTTCGAATTTAATTATGCTTATACACAGTTGGTGACACAAGAATAATAATAATAAAAAAAACCAGGAAACAATGCAAATAAACCAACAGTGGTCTAAACTATTGATAAGATGTTCTGAGGGGCCAGGGCTCGAAAATTATGCTTTTTTGGTTAGATAACATCACTACTACAAGAGCACCGAAACCCTTCTTTTATACCAAGCAGCAAGGAACCATTCAGAGAAGACCTTCATAGACTACAGCTCGTAGTCTAACTCACACATTAGTTTGAGAGCCAGGAACCCACAGCCTCCAAGCCGGACCACTAGAAATTCCTCTTGACTTCACCTCATTGCCCTTCCCTCATCAGCCTTCACGGAGAACCTTCCCTGCCCAGAATCCGGTAGCGGCCAGAACCGGTGGTGGGAGGGGCCTACAGGGGGACATTGCGGGGGTGCCTTTGCTTCCACTTCATACCTGGGGAAGAAGGGGATCGGGGTCCTCTTCCTCAACCTGCAAGGACCCCGGGGCCTCTGAAGTCACCGCCGCAGCTGCAGCCGCCGATGCTACAGCTGCAGCTTGAGCCGGGGTCACATCCCGGAGCTCTCGCCTTCACAATGCCCTTTGTTTACGGAAGTGACGCAAGGAGGCGGAACCTCCGCTTACTAGCCGGGAGCCTCGCCTCTTCCTGTTCCACATGTGCGGCTCCCGTCTCCGGCTCTGGCATCGTATTGCTTCCCCTGTCCTGCATTCAACTGTAAGTTCGACGGGCATGGAAAGGAGGATACAGAACTGGCCTTTCATTTTGGGCTCAGTGGCCCAGAAACTGGGACGGTCAGGACGGGAGGTGGAGGCAAGAACCGGAAATGTAGTACCTTTTCCGGAAGCTGTCCCCCCCCTCCGTGTCAGCTCCCACGCACTACAATTCCCAGCACGCTGTTCGAGCAAGCGTGGAGGCGGAACCAGATTGTCGCCATAGCAACTGTTCCGGATTGTTTCTGACGCCTCGCCTGGACTTTGCAAGGTAAAACAACGTTGGCTTGTAAGGCCGCGTAAAAAAACGTGATTCTGTTTAGCAACCCCGAGGCTGAGCCCCTGAATGAAATGCTATTACTGCTGCTATAAGTAGCTACTGTTCAGGCACTTGACAGACGTCATCTCTAAACCTCGCTGCAATCTATGAATTAGGTGTTAGAATCCCCCTTTTAGAAATGAGGAAGTTGACACTCAGAAAGGCTGCGTCTCTCTGTCGCCAAGACAGTTCCTCCCTACCTTTACTCCCTCTGGAGAAGGAGTTGAGGATTGAGAGAGATCGAACTCTCCTAAATGAGGGGAGAATCCATGTTTTATTCCCTCATCTGGGGAGCCTTCCCCGTTGGGGGTGGGAGATACTAGGTTCATAGACCTTTAGATTGAAGAGACTAGAAAGCACCATGTACTTCTCCCTCGTTTGCTAGTAAGGAAACCGTATCTAGAGGTTGTATCAATGCCCGAGAGGCAGAGCACAGACGAATATAATTATCCTGGTTTCTAACATGGGATGTTCTACCGCCACCCCCTCCACTTTTTAAAATTCTGAAATGTTTTAAAAAGAAAAACAGAGTAAACATTCGTGCACCCACTATCTAGAATTAACGGATGTTACGTTTTATCATTTTATATTTTTAAATGAAGAAATATACCATTACAGATAAAGCGGGTGCTACCTATCCTCAGTGCCACTCTACTTCCCTTCTGAGGGGTAACTACGGTCTTAAATTTGATACGCATCTTGCTAATCTAGGTTCGTATACTTTCACTGTTACTATGTATTTGTAAACAATATATAGAATGACTTTGGGCTTTTGAAGTTTTACATGAATGCTTTATATTTTGTGTATTGATCTACAAGTTGACTTCTCACCCAAGTCTGTTTTTGAGATCTATTCACATTGATACAGATGGCTAGACTTCATGTGTCTTAATTATATAGTATTCTATCAAATAGGCTTGCCACAAACTATCTGAGAATTCCCATAGTGATGGACGTTTAGGTTGTTTCCCATTTTTCACCGTTACAAACAATGCTGTAGGGGGCAATCTTCTCAGTATCTTTTCTCAATGTCTCTTAACTCATCCCTGAATTGTCTTATCTGAATAAGCAGAACTTGCAAACTGGTGATTCACAGACTATTTTTATTTTTTTTTCAAGTTGGTTACTAACAGTTAAAAGCGAAGGAATTAAAAATGATGTCAGCTCATCCATTTGGCATCCCAGTAATAAATGGGAAGATCTGACCACACTAGATCTGCACAACAGACTGGCAACAGTAGTTCAAGACCAAGAGCAGCTGCCTCCTTTAGATCAGTTCAGGTGATCTCTCTTTTTCTCTAAGACACAATGTGTTTAGTATCCCTCTGAGCCCTGTGGTATTTGCATTTGCAACATAATACAGTAATGAGATAGAGTCATAGAGGTACTTTTATTTGAAATCTAGAGTTCTTGAAAGAAATCTTGTTCTTTGAGACGTACTAGATTTTCCTTTATACTGCAAAGATCCTTGCTTTGGATTGTTAAATGCACACCTTGTGTAAATTAATCAGATATTTTCTTCCTAAAGACAGTATGTATTTCCAGGATAGGAGCTGTGATCAACAAGACCAGTCTCCTCACCCTCCACTAATGTACTCTATATAGCATATTTTCAGGACTTCCCTGGCAGTCCAGTGGTTAAGAATCTGCGCTTCCACTGCAGGCGGCACGGGTTGGATCCCTGGTCGGGGAAGATACCACATACTATGCAGTATGGCCAAAAAAAAAAAAAAAAAAAAGACTAGCATATTTTCAAAAATATTACTTCTTATGGAAAATTTCAAACATATACCGAAGAAGACAGAATGGTATAATGAACCCCTAAGTATCCATCATCTAGCTGTTGACTCATGGCCAATCTTGTTTCACTTATGCCCCTCCCCTGACATTTTCTCCTGTCCAGTAATATTTACATTGAAGCAAATCCCAGATATCACTGAATCTGTAATATTTCAGTATGGATCTCTAAAAGACTTTTAAAAACTTTACCATAATATCACTATTATTCCTAACACAACACTAATTGCTTAATATTTTCAAATATGCAGTGTTCAAATTTCCAATAGCATCATAAGTGTCATAATTTTTTTTTACATTTTATTAAATCAGGAATATTTTTCTGTGACGTCCTTAGGTGATGAATGGGTTTGGAAGCCACTGTTGTACATCTTCATTTGTTGAGCTGCAAACTGGCAATGTCTTTCCCCTGGAGGTTACACTCTAAAGGAGATGAAAGGTATCTCAACCCAAAGCAAATGGCTATTCTACCTCAGTGCCTGGAAAAGAGTCACGCCTTATTGTCCCTTGTGGTTCTTTTAGGGAAGAGATTTTTAGGTTTTGATTTTTTAACTTGGAAGCCTATCTATCATTTCCAAGGGTTCCTACATCTCCTTTTCCTCCTATACCAGAATGCCTAGGCCAAGATGGATCAGAATCAATGCTTCTTTGCATGCCTGACTCAGGAAACAGCTAGTAAACAAGCCTTAAAGCAGAAATGAGCTTGCCATATTCATGGAACTGAAAGAATGCCAGTCAGTGTGGTGGTGTGGATTCTGGTCTACTCTAAGATGTACATCTTAAGCATTAGTGAAGGGTCCCAAAATAAACACAGGGACCCTTAAAATTGTAAGTATTTTACTGCTGATGGCTTTGGAAATGCAAACAAGGGGGTAAACAACTGATCTGACAAGTTACAGACTTAGACATTTACAGAATTCTCACATATATGGTCTTTGATTAATCTGTCTCCCTCAATAGGCTTTAAGTTCCTTGAGGGCAGATATTATTTTTTATTTGATTTTTGTATCTTAAGCACATTGCATTGTGCATTACATAGAACATGACATAAGGTAGGTGCTCAATAAATGTATGCGTTATGAATGAATGAAGTTCTCTGATTTTATTTCTGAAAGTAAAGTGTTTCACATAATTCTTCTTTAAACCCCAAAGTCCATAGATGTAGGCCCAGTCATAATGCCAATCAGATGATGTCACTAATCCCCAGGCAAGGGCTCTTTTTTTAGCTGGGCAGTTTGTGTTTTGTTTCCCAAGCCTTCATACCAAGGGATCTAATGAAGGAACTAATCCTGAAGCTTAGGGAAATTGTTCCCCGGGTGATTATTTTAAAAACTTAATATTTGGTATAGTTTCGGTTTGTGATTCTACAAAATTAATGTTTTAATATAATTTCGTATTCACACTTCCTTTTTAAGGGCAGAAGTAGTTAACAGGTTTAGGGGATGGCTGTCAGCAAGATACGAGGACAATTCATCCTTTCTCTAAGTTCTTGTCAGAGGGACACTCCACCTTTAGAAGAAGGCTTACTGTAGGCTTAACCGAAAAACAAAGTATACCGGGACCAGCAAATTAGCTACACTGCATTACAAGCCTTCCATCAGTTTTATTTCTTTTTGTTGAGCTTTAATTAAGTAGCAGTATTATCATGAAGCATCACAAGATTGCTAAGAAATGCCTGTTGAGATAGCTTACAGAATAGCAGTACGAGATGCAGGGGAGGAAGGAGGGAGGAAGGAGGGAGGAGCGAGAGAAGAGGGAGGGCGGGCGGGAGGGAGTAAAGAGTAGGAATGGCTCCCATAACACTATTTATATCTCTATTTAACGAAGAAATTTTGAAACGTTACCTAAATCCTAAGCTGCTACCACTCTGTCTTTTGAGTTGCCATAATTCCTATCAATGGGGAAATAAATGTTTACATTGGGGCAAGAAAAGGGATGAGACTCTAGGTAGATGGCCCATGTGTGTCGTAATACAGTAATGAGAATTGAATACGTACAGGTGAACGGGAGGCTGAGTTTGGGGATATGAGGTTGACAAAGGCGAATTGTTCTGTATGATAAAGTGGGGGAAATTGTTCTCGGTGGCAGAGGGTGTGGATTGAGAAATGTTGCTCATAGTTAGCAAAAAAGTGGGGAGCAGAGGGGGAACGGAGGGACAAAATGGTGGGAAGAAGAAGAGCAACGAGGGCTGTTATCCAACTGTAACTGTTAGTGTGGCTGTAATCACACACACACACACACACACACACACGTTCTCGATGCTTCCAAACATCAAAATAAATCCGCTGCAAGCTCAAGGCTTTGTGTAAATTAGTCATTATGGAAATCAAAGGAAAAGCTTTGTATTCTACATCTTTAGGAGATTTGGAGAACAAGGGCAGTATGTATGGAATAGTAAAGTAATCCATAAACTAAACTATGTCAGATGAAGCAGGAGCTAAGAGTCCAAGGTGAACGAGAAAATTACAAGCCACAGTGTCCCCTACAATCTTAGAAAGAGGGAGAGACCTGAATTTTCCACCATCTGAAGATTGGAGGTTTATATTAATTTCATTTTAACCTTAAAGGGCAAGGGTACCTGGGATGACACCTGGTAATCTGCTGGTCTCTCCCACTAGTCTGTTACCTACCTGAAGGAAGGAACTATATCTTACACAACTTTATATTCCCAAGGTCTAGCATAGTGTCTGTCATACAGTAAAAACCTAGAAAATGTTCATAAAATGAGTGAATAAATCAGGAGAAAACTAGACTTATATGATGGCGAGTAGCAGAATGGCATTATTAATTTAATCAAGTGTCACCATAACTCAGATGACTAATTCATAGAAATTACAAGGATTCTTAGTCATACCTACCTCTGGCCTCCAGGTGGCAGTATTATCTCATATTAAATTGTTTGAGACCAGATTGCATTTAACATTTGAGGGGGGAAAAAAATAACAATAAATGAATTAAAGAATTCTGTAGCTTACTTCTGTAATTGTACTGAGCAAAAATAAGAAATAAAATGTACTTACATGAGATTATAGATTTCTTCTCCAGTTTCAACACAAATGAGAATTACCGGTCATTCTCTAATTCAAGTTTTCTAATTTCCAAAACTTTGAAGGTAAATACAAATTGGTGTACTTTGCTTACAAAACACATGTATTTCTTTAAAGTATGGAATGTGGGGGGGGGCAGTAATATGTCTAGAAATAATTCATCTACCAACAAACAAGTTGACCAGATTGAATACAGGATGGTCAGTAAAACTTGAATTCTAGATAAAGAATACTTTATTCATATAAGTATATCCCATGCAATAGTGGGGACTAAAAAAGTACTGATTTATCTGAAAATCAAATCTAACTAGTCATCCTATATTTTGCTTTGCTAAATCTTGCCATCTTACCAACAACATTTTGTTGTCGTCGTTAATTACAAAATAAGCAGAACTCTCCCAGGTCTGCAGGGCCCAGTGCTGTTTCCTTATTTGGAGAGATGAAAGGGAAGTAGCTTGGTAGGGTCGGCTTCCTCGCTGTAAGTCTAACTTTACCGTTCTTTGTACTCTACCCGTGCAGATCAGAGTTCCCCAGCTGAGTAACTTATCTTCAGGAAACTGACCTCTCAAGCAAGTGCAGATGGTATAGCCTAAAGCGGTGATTTTATACAAACACAGTGTTTTATAGCACTTGTGAGTCTGGTTGCAAAAGCCAAACCATGAATGAGATTCTAGACTCCGTCACCTCTGATTTATACTTTTCAGAGGTACCTGATCCATAACAGCTATGACAACAGAAATAGGCGAATTGCTTATGAAATAAATCCTATTTCAAGAAAGTAAAGAATTTTCTGGTAAATTCAATCATATGTTATAGTTCTGTGTACATTTGCATTTTTAATATAAGCATTCCCTATCTTCTAGATAAAACGTGCTTCATAATGTCATTTATAAACATTTCTGAATTTAAAATAAGCTTTCCAGGGACTTCCCTGGTGGTCCAGTGATTAAGACTCCACCTTCCAATGCAAGGATGGGTTCTATCGGTCGGGGAACTAAGATCCCACATGCCTCGGGGCAACTAAGCCTGCGCGCCTGCAACTATAGAACCCACGTGCTCTGGAGCCTGCGCTGCACAACTAGAGAGGAGCCTGCACGCCGCCGTAACAAAGAGCCTGCGTGCTGCAACTAAGACCCATGCAGCCAAAAATAAATAAATAAATATTAAAAAAAAAAAAAGCTTTCCATAGAAACAATATTATGAATGGTAGCTCTTCAGGTTACCTAGTAAAAGTGTATTTAATTATGTGACTGAACCACTGTATTTTAAATTAAAAACAGGTTTTTAAAAGGTAGTTATAATAATAGTATTTTAAAGAGTAAGAAAGAAAAAAGGTTTTGATTTTTTTTTTTTTTTTTTTTTGCGGTACGCGGGCCTCTCACTGTTGTGGCCTCTCCCGTTGCGGAGCACAGGCTCCGGACGCGCAGGCTCAGCGGCCATGGCTCATGGGCCCAGCCACTCCATGGCATGTGGGATCTTCCCAGACCGGGGCACGAACCCACATCCCCTGCATCTGCAGACGGACCCTCAACCACTGCACCACCAGGGAAGCCCAGAAAAAAGGTTTTAAAACATTGAATATTCGTGTTTGAGGAAATCTCAGTAATCTCTTTGGCTCTTGCTCTGTCCCAGAAGTCATTCTAAGTGATTTAAATGAATTAACCCGTTTAATCCTCATAGTTATCCTAGGTGGTAGATTTTGTTATGATCCCACAAAAGTCGGGCAAGGGTTAAATAGCTGCCCAAAGTCACACAGCTACCGAGTAGTTGAACTGGGACTTGGGCCCGCCCACAGCTGCATTAAGCCCTGTACATCACAGCTGCGTTGGTGTAAATACAGAGTTCAGTGAATTGTGGGAGAAGATTCTGAAGGGGACATCTGATCACTGTCTAGGGTAGTACACCGTATTGTTCACTGAGCCTAGAACAGTTCAAAGTGAAGGGCTGGTCTCTTCCTTAATTTAGGTGTATTTTGAGTGCTCCTTTTGTGCTTACCAACCAGAATGGAGCTGTTTTGGAGTTTATAGATGCAAAAAAAGAATGTCAGAAAGAGGAAGAAAGATTTACCTGAGGTAACTGGATAAGAGTTAATAAAAGGTGGAAGAAGATTAAGGGGCACATGTGTGTAGGTATGAGAAAGAAATTTCTGGGGTGGAATAACTGAGTTGAGACCTGAAAAGAAAAATCAAAAGGAGAAGAATTTGACTTTGTTAATTAACTACCGGAAAAGGAAATGGGAAGTGGAAGAGATATTGCCCCAAACTGTTGCTAGTTCTATCTAACTCGCTCAGATTTGTGATACCTGAGGTAGGTCATGCATGACCCAGTTGTGGCAATGGTGCACTTCCTGAAGGCCGTTGCTCAAGGCACAGTCCCTCATGTGCTGAAGGAAGAGTCAGACTCCAAACCCCACTTAGTCGTCTTTAGACACTCTGTCCACCCTTTACCCTCTCCCAAAGAGATAAGAGGTAGGAGGCAGGAGGGAAAAGAATCCTGGACTTACTCTTTGGGGAACAGCCTTCTGACCTTGCTACCTGGCTAGTTGGATAACCTTTGGCCTCTGTCTCCTAAGCTGGGAAAACAGGCATGATATTACCCACCTTGTGATATAAGCACCCAGCAAATATTAGCTCTCACCCCATTTAATCTTCATAACTCTATGAGGAAGGTATCTTTCCCATTTTACAGATATGGAAAAGGAGGCTCAGAGGAGGTTAAGGTCCTTGTTCAAAAGGGCTTCCCTGGTGGCGCAGTGGTTGAGAGTCCGCCTGCCGATGCAGGGGACACGGGTTCATGCCCCGGTCCGGGAAGATCCCACATGCTGCGGAGCAGCTGGGTCCGTGAGCCATGGCCGCTGAGCCTGTGCGTCTGGAGCCTGTGCTCCGCAACGGGAGAGGCCACGACAGTGAGAGGCTCGCATAGCACAAAAAAAAAAAAAAAAAAGCACGTAAGTGTGAGTACAGAGGTGGAGATAGGATTAAACCCTGTCGTTTAATCCTAATGACTGTTGCTCTTTCCTTTGCAGTATTGCCTTCAGTAGAAAATGCAACCACTGAAATAAAATGGATTACTTTTTTTCCCCTATAGTGAAAATAAAATAAAGCCTTTTTCTACTTCAGTCCTGATAAATAGGAAAAAAATAAATAAAACCCAGAAATATTTTTTTTCCTAAGATAGCAAAAATGGAAAGGTTTTCTAGAGCAAAATATACTGTTTATAAACATTCCAAAAAGCTTTCAAATTATGAATAAATAGACACTTGTAGCCTTCATTCGTTATAGTAACTTTAATTTTTAAACTATTCTTTATTACACAAGTAATACAAGCCTATGCATTCAACATGTGTTTACTGAGCATCTACTAGGTGTCAGATATTTTTCTAGGCTCAGAGAACAGTACAGACAAAAATCCCCATTCTCATGGAGCTGGTATTCAAATGTAAGCATGGCAGATTGTACGAATAACCATAATAACGAAATCACTTCTATAGAATAGAAAGGATAAGTATTATGGGGAAAATAGACTTGGGAAAGGGGAATAGGGTTGTGGGTGGCCGTTGCAGTTTTAGATAGGGAGCTGTGTACGGGAAGGCCGAATTGAGCAGGTGAGTTGTGAGCAAAGACTTGAAGAAAGGGAGGGGGTGAGTCATGAGAACATCTGGGGTAAGAGCAGAGCAAGGACCAGTGCAGTGGCAGAAGGTGGGGGCATGCTTGGTGTGTAAAGACCAGTAAGGGGGGCAAGCTGGCTTGAGAGGGCTGAGCACGGGGAAGGGCAAGAAGTGGGGAGGTGGGAGAGCTAAGGCTGCGTGGGTGGGAGGGTGGGAAGAAGTGGCAGATTATGTGGGGCCTGGTGCGCCATGTTTAGGGTTTAGGATTTTTTCCCTTTGAGAAATGGAAGCATCTGGAGAGTTTTGAGCAGAGCAGTAACATGATCAAGGCTCCGTTTTGATAGATCACTACCTCAGGCTGCTGTTGGGAATAGACTGTGGGAGTAGAGGGGAGGAGCAGGGAGACCAATTTGGAGACCATTGAGGTGATCCACGTGAGAGATGATGGTGTCTGGACCAGGGTGGCAGCTGGGAAGGAAGTTAGAAGGGGTCAAAACCTAGATCCATTTTGAAGGTGAAAGTAACAAGGTTTGCTGAGAGATTGGATACGGGGTGTGGGAAGATGTCAAGAATCACTCCCAAGTTTTTGGCCCGAGCAACTGCAAGGAAGGATTTGCCATAGACTAAGATGGCAAGACTTGTGTGTTGGAAGCCAGGGAGGGCAGGAAGTTCATTTTGAGATATGTTGTGTTCAAGGTGATGTTTTAGGCATTCAGGTGGAGATGCTGAGTAAACGATTGTATGCTTAAGTCTGGAGCTCTGATCCAGCCCGGATGTATAAATTTGTTCAGCACATAGCTAGCATCTACAGCCGTGAGACCTGATGAGATCACCAAGCAAACGCAGAGAGAAAACTCCTAAGGACTGAGCCTTGGGAAAACAGGAACTGGCAAAATTAGGAAATCAAGACAGAAAAGACTAAAGAAGGAGAAGATTAGAAATACCAGACAATGGCTACGCCATTCGCATTTCCATGTATCTCATTCCAGACCTTTTTTCCTTGCTTGCATATGGCTTCCTTTTTTAAAAGTTCACTTAGAAATATAATCTAAAATTTTACTTTATAGATCCCTTTAAAAATAAATTTTGAGTGTATCCATACATGTATGTGATAGTCTAGTAAAAGGTAATAAAAGTTTTATGATGAAAAGGAACTCTCTCTTCCAGACAGCCTGGTTAGTGGTCTCATCTCACATGTGGACAATATATGAATGTATGTGTATATATACACACATGTATTCACACATGCTTAGGATATGCACATTGTTCTGCCACTTTCTCTTTTCACTTAACAATGTATCTTAGATTTTGTTCCATATTGACATATGCAGAGCTTGCACTTTCTAGATATACTAGTATATTAAGATTGATTAATATGATAGCTACCCAGGTTATTCTAGTCAAAACTGTCAGGTGACCTTGGCTGGAGAGACCCCCACCACTGCATCTGCCAGAGCTTTAGGTCTGTCTTTCCTTTCATCCCCTTTCTCCTTCTAATCATTCAGTTCTTGGTTTCTTCGTTTTCTCCTTATAGAAACATATCTGCCACGGATTGCTTCCTCTCGGGGTTTCTTTCTGCTTTGTCATGTGAAAGTGTAGCTATTCATTCACTAAATATTTATTAAGGATTTTCTACCTCTTTGGAACATAGTGTGAGTCAGGAGACAGAGTCTGCAGGAGCTCCTGTCTAACTGGAGGTGCAGGATTGTAAACAAGTGATTATAGTGCCACATTATATAGAGTGCAGTAACAGAGAGAGAGCAATGGAATGCTTTGGGAGCATGGGGAGGGAGGGGGGAAAGGAGCGACTAACCTGGCATAAAAGGTGAAGCTACTATAAAAAAGACTATTTAAAAAATATATATAATACATGTAAGATATATGATAACATATATATGCTCATACACACACACACACACACATATATACATGGCTAAACAAGACAGCTTCTGTCCACAGACCTAAGGATAAGGAACAGACTCCCCGGCCTGGGCGAGCAGGGCCTTCTGGACCTGGCTCTAGGATATCCACACCCCTTTCCTCTGTCCCTGCCTGCCATTCTCCGTCCTTGGAGGCACTTCCATAACTCTGTTCTCACACATTCTGTTCCCTTGGCCTGGAACGCCTTTCCATATCTGAATACCTCTCAAGAGCACAACAGTGATAGTGATAATATCATTGTGAGAATGACAGTAGTCAAACAATACAAATAACTTTAGAATGTATTATGCACAAATTTACATGCAGTCTCATCTAATCCTTTTAACAACCTTATGAGACAGATACTGTTTTAACCCTATTTTTAAAATAAGGATGTTGAGGATAAAAGATATTAAACAGCCTACCCAAAGTCACACGACTAGTCAGTAGCACAGCGGGGATTTTTACCTAGCTCTAGCTAATTCTAGAGCCCACCTCTCAACTTTGTTGCTACTCAAAATTAACTCTTTAGGGGCTTCCCTGGTGGCGCAGTGGTTGAGAGTCCGCCTGCCGATGCAGGGCACACGGGTTCGTGCCCGGGTCCGGGAAGATCCCACATGCCGCGGAGCGGCTGGGCCCGTGAGCCATGGCCGCTGAGCCTGCGCGTCCGGAGCCTGTGCTCCGCAACGGGAGAGGCCACAACAGTGAGAGGCCCGCGTACCGCAAAAACAAACAAACAAACAAAAATACAAAATTAACTCTTTAGTAAAATAATCCTGCAACGTAAATATCTTAAGCAAAAATTTCCTCATATGTACTGCAATTATTTTATCGCCTCACTTATTAGTGTAATATCCATTACGATTACTTTTTACTTTTATTTTTCTTAATTGCAAAAGTAATGTTTATTATAGAAAAGTCAAAGCTATAGATAAGCAAGATAACAAGAATAAGGTAATTATTATCCATAGTCCCACATTCTGGGGAAAAAGGACAATTTTAATCAAAAGACTACATACTGTATGATTCCATTTATTTGGCATTCTGGAAAAGGCAAAAACTGTAGGGAAAGAAAACAGTGGTTGCCAGGGGCTGAGCTACAAAGGGCATTAGGGCTGATGGAAATGTTCTATACCTTGATTGTGGTGATAGTTACACGACTGTATATATTTATCGAAACTAATAAAACTGCACACTAAAAAAGTACATATAAACTATACCTCAGTAAACCTGACTGGAAAATAATTAACATTTTCCTGTATATCCTTCCACACTTTTCCCTATGCATATATATTGTAAATATATATACTTTTAAAATAGTTTATATATGACTTTTATTAATATATTTGTTAGAATATTTCAAGATTTACAGAAAATTGCAACATTAGTATAGAGTTCTCATATCCACCTCCTACATAGTAAACAACTTGTATTAGTGTGATACATTTATTACAGTTAATAAGCCAGTGTTGATACATTATTATTAACTAAAGTCGAGAGATTATTCAGATTTCTTTAGTTTTAACCTAGTGTCCTTCCTTTCCTGTTGTAGAATCCCATCCAGGACCCCACAATACTCTTATTTCTCGTTTCTCTTTAGGCTCCTCTTGGTTGTGAGTTTCTCAGACTTTTCTTGTTTTGATGACCTTGACAGTTTTGAAGTACTGGTCAGTGATATTGTAGGATGCCTCACTATTGGAATTTGTCTAGTGTTTTTCTCTTGATTAGACTGGGGTTATAGGTTTGGGGAAGAAGGCCACAGAGGATATATGCCATTTTCATCATATCTACATTAGGCTTTATAACCTACTTTTCACTCAAAAAATGTATCAAATGCATATTTGCTACTCACTACATGTAAATCTATAGCCTTCTTAATGGTGATAATAATATTCTGTTGTATGGGTGTAGCAAAAGTCGCTTACCCAGCCACCACCTCTTCTGGACACTGTAGTGTTTTCACTATTGCAACAAATGCTACTCTATATATTTGTTCAAACATCTTTGCAAACTTGTCTGAGGATTTCCTTAGGTTAAGTCCTGAGCTGTGGAGCTGCCGAGGTAAATTGTATTCACTTTTTGTTGGTTGTTTAAAATGCTTTTGATACATAATACTGAAGTGCCCTCCAGAAAACTTATTATTAATTTGAGCTTCTAGCAGTCATGTTTCAGTGCTCTGTTTCCTCACGTTCTAGCTAATGCTGATTATTATTCTTTTCAACCTTTATTATTTATTATATTAGAATATGTATTTCTTATTATTTTTTTCAACCTCTGTCAATTGTAGTAGAAAACGTATCATGTTGCATTATATTTGTGTATTATCTTCTGTCAGACAATGAGCTCCTAAAGGAAAAAGACTATATCTTATTCATTTTCCAATATCCAGAGTCTAAGTTACTGCCTGAAAGAAATAGGGGATATGATCTGACAAGAGAATCTGTGCTAAGGAGAGAAAGCGTTTTCACCATCCCTGGGTGCAGTTGCATCCTCTGAGCCAATGACCTGTGTGCATTATGTAATTGAAAGGTGTGGCTCTAATAGTGTGAGCTTCAGACCAGGAAGGAGAGAAATCTACACTAGACCAAAAGAGGGTAAACAGGATCTTGCCGTTTTCCTCAAATAACAGGCATGATGGCTGGGGATTTATTTTACCAACTCTGAAAAGGAGTATCACCTGATAGTTCCTTTAAGCTGTAATGCTATTAAAGCATTACATATCACAGCCTTTTAAAACAATTAGATATACTTGTGATTTCGAGATCAAAAAGAAGAATGTTCAGTCAATACCATCTTATATTTGTGGCCTTACTTAACAGTAAGGGCTGCCAAAAATTTTCTTCTTCTTTTTTTTCTGCACACTTCTCCAATATTTTATTTATACCTTTTCTTATAAAACCTTGACTTTCTCCCCTTCCCCATACTAGTTCTTCTTAAATCTTGATGTCACTTATAAATGTATTATGTAACCATAATGATAAATGTCATTGTTTCAATTTGTTACTGGAAGGGAACGCTATACAAAAAGAAAAGGAATCTATATTTTCATAGTAAATATCAATATTTTTAGTTTTGTTTTCTAGTTTTGCAAGATTGACTCAATAGGGTCTGAAAAAAGGAAAAAATGTTTTTGAGGTCTAATGTAATTCATCACTCTTCTAAGATTATTAAATTTTCAGTGGGAGATTTCCTCAAGGTGCTGCTAGATAGAGTATCCCTCACATCTAAGAATTTCCATATGTTCCGTACAGGGCCTTCACCATCCCTCCTAGTTAGCACTTAACCCCTTTTGAGTTATGGGAGTTCCCTTACTATATAATCTAGGCTGACAAAGAGGGGGCCCCAAGTTGTAAGATAGGATAAAAAAGAGAGCCATCATCATTAGGGCATGATAAGAGAAATTATCCAGTAAGTAAGAAATTATCTTACTCCAGACAAGTTCCTGGGGTAAGAAGTGCTGTAGTATTACGTAATTTTTTTTTTTTTTAATTTTTGGTTGCATTGGGTCTTCATTGCTGCGCATGGGCTTTTCTCTAGCTGCAGCAAGCGGGGGCTACTCTTCCTTGCAGTGCGCGGGCTTCTCACTGTGGTGGCTTCTCTTGTGGAGCACAGGCTCTAGGTGCGTGGGCTTCAGTAGTCGTGGCACGCAGGCTCAGTAGTTGTGGCTCACGGGCTCAGTAGTTGTGGTGCATGGGCTTAGTTGCTCCGTGGCATGTGGGATAAATGCTTTAAAATTATGTCTTTAGTTTTTTCTCTCATGTCCTTAGTAATTTCTCATACTAATTGTCTTGGTTTGATTACTTAAAAATTATTCGGTGATTTTTTTCATTGAAGCATTATTAATAATTATGGTATTTGAAAAAGTAATAGTCTCTATTCGTTAGATTAGTTTATGTTTTAATGGCATAGTTTTTGTTGCTACAAGTTATATTTATTATTCACCTAACAGTGCCTAGACAACCTTACTATTAACTCCTAATCTAAAATTTAGTAATGTGTTAAGATGAATAGAAGTCAAAAGAGTAGGAGATAGGAAACAATGAAGACTTTAAACATCATTTAAATTATCAACGTTGTCTACCTGAGACTGTAATTGAGAAAGAGGGGGATCAGAATTGAGTTACAAGAAGTAGCCTCTTACTGTTTCTATCTTTAAAGAATCAAACCTGATAAGGACTCTAGAATGTTTCCTTGACAATCTGAGGAAAGGAACGTGGGGCTCAAAGTCTCCTCAGTCACGCTGGAGTTTAGGCATTTAATGATCAAATGATGATCATCAGGCATTTAGGTAAACTAAAATGAATACATCTGACTGCATCCCATCACTTCAGTTCCAGAAGGTTAAATCTTTCAGAATAACCTGAATATTACAGCTACACTAAACCTTTCAAATATGAAGTTAGGTATATAGAATTCCCAATATAGTATTTCAGAAAAGAAGTTCCACAAGGCCTGTGAATCTCCTTGACAGAGTAACATGCAGAATGATGTCAGCCTAGTCAAATGTTTTGATAAAACAAGACTTTCAGATGGAATGATAAATTTAGCCATTGTATAAGTCAGTCAAGATTTTCTGAACAACTCTGTGACCTTAAGATGGCAGAGGCAAACTTTCCCACGTGAAACAATGAGAGAACAATAAGTAGTAGCCTCTCTTCCTAAACTATGTTCCCATCATGTCTCTATCTTGCTTAGAAGCCTCCTGTCCTTCCCTCTTTCTTAGAGAAGCATCTCCCCAAATCTGTGCCATGGAACACTGGTATTCTACAAGATAGTAATAGATCTTGCTGAAAAATAGATGCCTGTGGGAAAAAAGAATTCAAAAATGTGTTTTTAATTCTATGTATGTAAGAAAAACTCTAGGGACTTCCCTGGTGGTCCAGTGGTAAAGAATCTGTCTTGCAATGCAGGGGATGCGGGTTCAATCCCTGGTCAGGGAACTAAGATCCCACATGCCGGGGGGCAACTAAGCCTGCATGCCACAACTACTCAGCTCGCGCACCTCAACTAGAGCCCGCGTGCTGCAAACTACAGAGCCCATGAGCTCTGGAGCCTGTGCGCCCTGGAGCCTGCACGCCACAACTAGAGAGAGAAAACCTGCATGCCACAACTACAGATAAGCCCTTGCACAACGACAAAAGATCCCCGCGTGCCTCAACAAAGATCCCGCGTGCTGCAGCTAAGACCCGACGCAGCCAAAAATAAATAAATAAATAACAAATAAATAAATCTTAAAAAAAACTCTAAACACCTTTAAGAGATTATTAACATGGAATAATTTGCCTTTAAGAAATGGAATGCCAACTTCTGTACATCAAAAATCACTTTTAAAAAGTTAAAAGACAATAGAGACTGGAGAAGTTACACACTGTACATTTAAGTGACAAAAGATTGGTATCAAGAATATATTAAAGGACTTACCTGGTGGCATAGTGGTTAAGAATCTGCCTGCCAATGCAGGGGACACAGGTTTGAGCCCTATTCCAGGAAGATCCCACATGCCGCGAAGCAACTAAGCCCGTGCGCCACAACTACTGAGCCTGCACTCTAGAGCCCGCGAGCCACAGCTACTGAAAGCCACGCACCTAGAGCTCGTGCTCCGCAACAAGAGAAGCCACCACAATGAGAAGCCCACGCACCGCAACAAAGAGTAGCCCCCTCTCGCCACAACTAGAGAAAGCCTGCGCTCAGCAACGAAGACCCAACGCAGCCAAAATTAAATAAATAAATAAAATGAAAAGAATATATAAAAAAATGAGCAAAAGGTATGAACAGTAATTCACAGAGGAGAAAATCAAAATGATCAGTAAACACATGAAAAGATGCTCAAATTCACTAGTGATGGAGTGAATGCAAATTAAAACTAAAAATACCATTTCATACTCAGATTGGCAGAAAACCGAAGAGTCTGATAATGTCAAGCGTTGTGAAGAATGTGAAACAGAATTCTCATACACTGCAGGTGGGAATATGAGTAAGTACCACCCTGGAGAGTTGATTGGCAATATCCAGTAAAGATGTGCTTAACTCATGATCCAGTAGTTCTAAGTAGAAGCACATGTGCACAAGGAAATAGACAAGAAAATGTTCATGGCAACATTGTAAGAGCAAGAATTATAATATTCATGTCTCAGTGTGCCTAAATGGAATGGATATGTTGGGAAATAGTCGTTCATTGATTCAGTAAATATTTATTGAGCTCCTGCAGTATGCCAGTGCTGTTCAGGGTGCTGGGTACACATCAGTGAACAAAACAAAAATATCTGCTCTCACAGAGCTCACATTTTATTGCGGGGGTGGGAGGTGGGGGCGGGGAACGGTGAGATGTGTTGTGGAGAAAAACAAAGCAGAGGACAAGGAGGGACCAGGGGGAGGTCTTGGGTGCTCAGGAAGCTAAGACCCTGCAGAGTGAGGGAGTGAGCTGCACAGACATCGGGGGAGAGCGTGGGAGGCACAGGAGGCTGCAAGTGAACTTGAGGCAGGAGGATTCCTGGCGATTCTGAGAAGTGGCATTGGTGGGGTGGAGGGTTGGCAGGTGCCTGGAACCAGGTAAGCCTGAGCCCACTTTGAAGACCGCTGCTCTGACCCATGGGGCACTCAGTTACTGAGCGCTCACGACAACGCTCGGCACCATTCCCAGCTTTTTACATGTATCTTGTCATTTCATGTTCACAGTCTTCTTACGTCTTCTGAAGGTATTTAGCCTCATTTCATAGATGAGGCGTGTCGTTTAGCATATGCTAATGTATTCCAGTGAGTGTAAGATGCTCCAGGTCCCCTGGAAGTCGAATCTTCCACCATCTGGGGCCTAATCAGTTCTAAGGAGTTTGTGTTGTATCCTCAAAGGCAATGTCATTCTTTTAAGGTTGTGCCCTGCCCCCTTCCCTCCTGTCTCACTACCATTTGGGTGTAAAGATACTCTGTACAAGGACATGAGTCACTGCAAGCAGTGGTGGTCTCTGGGGAGGTGAACTAGAGTAACATGGCTCAAGGGTAGGAGGTAGGGAAATGGGCTTTCACTCTTGACCTTTTGTGCAGTTACAATTTTTTTTATCAGTATACATAATACATTTTGCAAAAAAGTAAAAACTGAAATTAACAATCTGGAGGTGAACTATTGAAAATGTACAGTGATTTTTGGAAGAGCCTATTTCATATATTATCGCATATGCAGTGCTTGCTTTGCTATGATGCACCTTGTGAAATGTCATTTTGTTTTGTGAAAACAAAATGAAGGAGCAGACTTGATGCAGCACCTGATGCGAGAACCTGACCTGAAACATTACCTTTAGCATCAAGCAGCCACATTATGGGGGAAAAAAGAGCCCCTTTCACATTTAAAAAGATTTTTGCATGTTATTTTGTATAGTAAAAATATAACATGAGAGATATTTAACATTAGGTATCATTTGTTTTTAATAAAATGTTTTGATTCTATAAGTGGATCTGTTAAAAATGGAAAAAAAAACCCATTTTGATAATTTCTTATCATTCATTTGAGGGGACATTTTTGGCCACCTATTTTAATTTGGGCAGAAACTGTAACTACTGATTTTCTGATGGTATTACACGAGGATGTTATTACATCAAAAAGCATTTAACTCCTGGTGGTCAATGTGAAGACATTGTAACGTTAAAAAGCACTCTGGGGTCAGTTTGCTTTGACAAAGAATAAAGATGAAACTCCTCAGGCCTTCTCATGGTGGTTCCCAGCCACTGTGCTTTCCCCTTTTGTGAACCTTCCTTTACCCAAAGTATTCTATCCTTTGTACCCTCGTTCCATTTCATTTCTTACATTTTCCAGACTTTGTTCTTATTCCTTCTTTCATATTTGGACCCCTCCCACTCCACTTTTAAAACTGTGCTTTAAGGGCCAGAATAGATCTGCCTTTTTCTTTAAGCTTTCACTGACTGTCCTCAACTGCAGTGACTTTAACCCCCTGCTAAAATCTTATCATGTACCATTTCTTTACCTCACTTGGTCATTATCATTTACTGGGTGCAGAACGCAGAATAATGGCCTCCCAGCGATGTCCACATCCTAATCCCCAGAACCTACGAGTATGTTAGGTTACATGGTAAAGAAGAATTAAGATTGCAGGTGGAACTAAAGTTGTAAATTAGGAGATCTTAAAGTAGGCAGATTATCCTGGATTAGCCAGATGGACCCGCTGTAATCATGAGTCCTTTAAAAGTGGAAGAGGCAGAAGAGGGAATGAGAAAGATGCAGTGTGAGGACTCAGCCTGACATTGCTGGCTTTGAAGGATGCCATGAGCCAAGGAATGTGGGTAGCTTCTAGAAGCTGGAAAAGGCAAGGACACAGATATTCCAACAAGAGTGTCTAGGAGGATTGCAGCCCTGCTGGCACCTTTATTTTAGTCCAGTAAGATCTGTTGCAGACTTCTGACCTCCCAGACTATAAGATAATAAATCTGTATTGTTTAAACGACTAAGTTTGTGGTAATATGTTACAGCAACAATAGAAAACTAATATACTAGGATTACTTAGTTACCTTTTTAGGTATTTTGACATCATCCTCTTAAGTGATTTTAAGTTCTGAGAAGATTGGGTACCAAGCTTCAAATATCTTTATAGGCCAACATTATAACAGGGTCTTGAGCCCAGTGTCATAATCCGATACTAAGAATTCAGGAAAGAGGGGAGAGTTAACCCACTAAGAAACCCTGTACTGATTTTTGGATGTCGTATCTACACACACAGCCTTTATGCACAGGGCAATCATTCTTGGCTTTACTAGTTCTGATAGGGGCCATAAGTCTTTATGCTGGTATTAAACAGCTCTCCTGAACAAACTTAAAGGGGAGGATATAATTTGTGCAGCTTCCTAGTGAGTCATTTATTCAATGCACATGATGTGAAGGGCTTCAGATTGCTGTTTAAAAAATGTACTTCCATAGCTTCACTGATGCTTGCGAAGCCAGTAGTTAATATTTACAGTGTGCTTATTAAGAGCCAGGTACAGTTCTAAGTGCTTTACATATATTGTATTATCTCATTTCACCTTACAACCCCATAAGTGGGGCCAGTTATCACCCTATTCTGAGGAAACTGAGGGACAGAGACCTTAAGTTGCCCAATTACACAGAGTTTGTAAGTAGTGGAGCAGTGATTCATCCCTAGGCAGCCAGTCTCCAGAACCCAAGCTTTGAATTTTAACTTGTGCAAAACCAGCAGTTTATCATAAAATCCTTCATACCTCAGGCCTGTGGTGTTTAGGTAAAAGTTCAAAAAAAATGTTAGTTATAGGGGCCTCCCTGGTGGCGCAGTGGTTGGGGGTCCTACTGCCGATGCAGGGGACGCGGGTTCGTGCCCCGGTCCGGGAGGATCCCACATGCCGCGGAGCGGCTGGGCCCATGAGCCGTGGCCGCTGAGCCTGCGCCGCAACAATGAGAGGCCCGCGTACCGCAAAAAAAAATGTTAGTTAGAGGTGGCCTCCTTATTCATTTTTCCCACCTCTTTCCAATCAGATTTGTTTCCCGATCAGAATTTGGAAAATATACCCAGTTGGCATCTCTAACTTTTCTGAGTTATTAGCTCTTTTCAAAGTTCAGGTAGGAATAGCATAATTCACCCTATTTACATACAGGATTTACTCACTTGTCAACGTTTGGATTTGAAATTGAATTTGACATTTGGGTTCCCAAAGAATATATTTTTATTCCATTTCTTTACACTGGATTCTTATCCATAACATAACATACATCAAAGTATAAACAGTGAATATATCTGGTTGGTGAAATTTTGGGTGATTGTTATGTTCTTTGACCTTTGTTTTCCAAATTATTTTCATGAATGTGAAACTTTTATGATGAAAAATGCTATATAAATATTAAATCACAAAATGGTTCATACTACATAGATTTTATGTGTTTTTCTTCTATGCTGTTTTTAAAATGTATTCCCATCTTACTGATGCTACTTCAGTGACATCATCCTATTCTATAATATGAAGATATAATTTACTTTGCCGATATCTAATCACCTTTTTTTCACATTTCAATTGTGAGAAACAATGCCACAGTAAACATCTTTGTAACTAAATATCCATGCACTTTCATTATCTCCTTACGATACATTTCTAACTGTGAAGATGCTATGCCGAGGATTTGCAGGTTTTGTAGAGCGAATTTTCGTGGAATTTTAAACATATGCCAAATTTCCCTTCAGAAAACTTGTACCGCCTTTCTCTTCCCCACTAGCAGTGTTTGAAAGGTTAGGTTTCCCCCTCCCTTGACAATACAGGATATTTTACCCTGCATTGTTTGTGAGTTTAAATATTTCCTTTTTGTATATTTGTGAGTTTTTTTTTTTGATTGCCTAATTTGATTTTTTTTGGTCCATTTAAAAAATCTGTCTATTTTCCTTATTGATTGATAAAAACTTCTTAAAGACATTAGCTCTTTGCCTTATTTTTTTAATGATTATTTTCCCTAGCTTTTCTTTGCATTTTGTTCATGGTGGGGTTTTTCTGCTTGTTTGTTTGACCTTGAATCAGGGGGAAGAAACTGTACAGACTCCTTGGTTCATGACACACCTTTATCACTCTTTCATTTAAGGCTCTTCTCATGTGTTATCTATTATTTATTTTTTTCTGTTTTCCATTAGCCTTTGTCTCCAGTCTTATGGTTCTACCTACCCCTGGCCCTGGACTCCTGCTCCAAAGTGTGATGTCATTAATATATGTCCTTGAATATGTATACATTGTTTAATTATATAGATAGAGAAATATATTATAGTGTTATTTTATGTGCAACTGTTTTAAGTTTTCCTAAATTATACTCTGCTATAGATCTTGCTGTGTCCCTTTTCATTTTCACTCAAGCTGTGATTTTAAGATGAATTCCTGTTTTAGTATATGTATCTTCAGTAGTCCATCGAATAAAACTACAGCATTTAACTTATCCCTTCTGATGATGAAGACATAGCTTGCCACCAGCTCCCATCTGTGCTAATAGCGTTGGCTTGACTATCCCTGTGTATGCCAGTAGACACCGCTGAGTGAGTGTCTTTAGGACAGAGTTCTCAACCATTTTTGTGCTGTGACCTCTGTAGCAGGCTGGTGAAGCCAGTAGACTCATCTCAAAATATGTTTTTAAATGCGTAAGACAAAGTACATGGGACTGCAAAAGGTATGCTTCTTTGTTAATGAATTAAATATATGATAACTAATAACTAGCCATAAATAAAAATGAAAACATGATTTCTGTTCATC
The DNA here is from genome assembly GCF_963455315.2 of Globicephala melas. Taxonomy (NCBI): domain Eukaryota; kingdom Metazoa; phylum Chordata; class Mammalia; order Artiodactyla; family Delphinidae; genus Globicephala; species Globicephala melas. The sequence goes on along the minus strand of NC_083327.1, from coordinate 63,863,109 downwards.
CCAATGTCACAGACACTACCAACGTTAGTGCGGTTAGTTGTTTACATACCTAATCAAAGAAAACGCTAGATTTCTATATTTAGCATATATTAGCTCTTCGTTTGGGAGGATTTCCCTTTACCTGCATCTTTTTGGGCCATTCCTGTGTGGAGTTGTGTGTGTCCGCATTCTGTTTTTGGCTCACACCAACATACCTGTCTGACAACCAAGCCTGTATTTTATCTTCCTCCATCATTTGGTCATAGGTGCAAAGTGAGGCATTGGTACAATAAAAGTAGGAGATGTGGGAGCTTGGACTACCTGTTTATGTAATTTACTTGAGCCCTGGGGACATGCGGGACCTTATCCTGTATGTACCACTTACGTTTTATGGTGGGTTACCGCTACACCCATCTGAATTTATGGTTTAGTGGATCTTCTAATCTCTAATTCATGATGGGTAGGTAGCTCTGGTCACACAGTCACTTGATGTCTCATGACAGGAAATCAGTCTCTACTGGGGCCTAACTGTACACCAGGAGCTGCTTTTCTTTTCTTTTTTTTTTTTTTTACGGTACGCGGGCCTCTCACTATTGCAGCCTCTCCCGTTGCGGAGCACAGGCTCCAGACGCGCAGGCTCAGCGGCCATAGCTCACGGGCCCAGCTGGTCTGTGGCATGTGGGATCCTCCCGGACCGGGGCACGAACCTGTGTCCCCTGCATCGGCAGGTGGACTCCCAACCACTGCGCCACCAGGGAAGCCCAGGAGCTGCTTTTCAAATGACAAGTAGTTCTCTGCCGCCAAAAACATCACTTTCCACCAGAATCCTAGGGTCTGAGTTGCAACTCTCCTATCGAGGTTCTCCAGTGATCCTTAACATCCTTAAATCCTTAAATATCAAGTATACTTCTAACATCATTGGTTCTCGGTTAGCATATGACTTGAGTGGCTTAAAATTGCAGATGCATGTTCTCTTTCTCCAGGCCCCACTCGCTGGCAGCCCTCTGAACTGCTTGATAAGTGGGTTGGGGCAGTATTCCCAAGTTTAGTATATACTGCCTCCAAAATCTAAAGAGGCCCCCAATCCCTGTGCCCCTTGGTGGTGGTACAAGGACAATGACTTGTCCTGTTCCTTAGGTGGTCTGTCTGTGACATCCCAGGCTACTGGCCCTCTGAAAGTTTCACTGAAGTAGCAGGCCTGTGAATCTTGGTAGTGTTTATCTCTCACCCTCTGGCATCCAGAGTACTTGTCACTTTCTATTCACCAAGTCTACTTAGCATGATGTCATAGTGGACCAGCTTGATTTTCCGGAGAATATCAAGATGATCAAGAACTCTGAGGACAATATTATGAAGAAAGCAGAAGAGTTTAAAAGCCCTGAGTCAGGACAGTAAAATATACTGCTGTCCTTCTCATGTAAAGGTAAATTTTTTGGATCCTTTTTATTGTGGGGCAAGAACTATGTACTGTATGCCAGAGCTTGTGTTGATCATTTCTATTAAACATACTACATCCAGCTTATCAGTTTCAGTTGGAGCTAGCAAGTGGTTAAGTTTAAAATATCACCATTAAGCAACATGATCTATCTGGTTTTTGCGGCAGTCATACAGGTGAATTAAACAGGGAAACCAACACAGTGCATCCTCTAAATATTTCAGAGCTGTGTGAATTCTTGAAATTCCTCTTGGGATGTGTTTGGTTTACTATCTTGGCACTTAGGCTGACTCTAGTGGGGGGACATTTTCAAGGATTTCTTTGTAGCCCTTCTTACCATGATAATTTTTACATAGTAGGTCACAGAATGTGAAAGTTCTGCCAAATGATAAGTATGTCCATTCGAATTTCACACCTGGGAACTAGGGAAATAACCACAGAATAGATTATTTCCTATCTTTAGGATTCTGTTCTATTCTGCAGTTTTGGGGATCACAGTAACCATGGACTAGTGCCAGGCATCAAGGATACCACCTGGCATCCATGAGTCCTTACTCTACCCAGAGGTCTATGATGGCATCTTGGGTTTGATTGTTTCAGTGTCAGTTCAGGCCCTATTATGTAACAGTCCTCAAAAAAGTCTAGGAAGAGGGACTTCCCTGACCATCCAGTGGTTGAGACTTCGCCTTCCAATGCAGGGGTTATGGATTCGATCCCTGGTTGGGGAGCTAAGATCCCACATGCCTCACGGCCAAAAAACCAAAACATAAAACAGAAGCAATATTGTAACAAATTCAGTAAAGACTTAAAAAAAAATGGTCCACATCAAAAAAAATCTATTAAAAAAAAAAGTCTAGTAAGATTCTTTTCTCCAGTGTAAAGTTTCTGTTTTAAATGGCTGCAAGAGGTTTTAAAGAAAGATTGGAAGAATTTTTTTTGTGCAGACTTGAGGAGGTATTATAAAGTCCTTCCTCAAGGAGACCCATACCCGCCTTTAATCATGGGATCTGGTCTACGAACTGGCTTAAAACTCAATGGGAGACCACAATATTTTTCTATTTTGCAGCTGATGTCAGTCTTCTCAGCAGTTATTTTGTTATTTTGTTTTTCATTTTCCAAGGTAAATAAGTAACGCCTTGATTGGGTATCCATCCCTCTGTCTTGCTCCTAGCAAGGTCATAATCTGTAACCATTACCACAGCTTTCTGTAAAGACACTGTTTGCCATTCCAGCCTTGCTGTCAATTACGGTAGTTATATCCATATTGACTCTGTCAGGTGCCATTCCCAGGCCTCTGCCGTTCTAGAATCTTATCACCTCTATTGAATGCTGGTTGCAAGGCATCAGAGGAAATGTGTCATGAGTTTCTCAAAGATCCCAATTCAAACTGCTTGATGCATTTCTCATTCCCTTAGTGAAGCCAATGTCCTCTAGGGCTTCCCGGGGTATATGGTCAGACAGTGCGTTCTCAGATCACGTGTAAGAAGTGTGATAAATCTATCTTAACATTTTCACCTCCATGACCTTTATGATCCCTTCCTTAATATTCTGCCAAAGTAGTTCTGGCATCTCAACCTTGCTTACAGTAAGACATCTAGATGGCCACACTTCAAGAGCCCATCTCAGCAGCATGTTAGAATAACTTCAGATTTCCTTCCCAGGAGGCGTAACCCCAGGTCACAGGAGAGTGCTTCAGTGTCAGCAAGTTCTCCACTGTGCAGATTTGTATTCTTTGCCCCTTACCACTACCCCGATCGATTGAGCACTCTCGAGATACACTCCCACACGTGCTCTTGCACTTCTTGCCAGCCTTTATTATTCTGGTCCTGTGATTGTTTTGATTGTATAAGCTATTTCCTCCCAGAGTGGGAAATGTTTTTTCCCAGTAAACACTTGTTATTCCTGAGGCGGTGAAGGTTGTAGCGGCATATCTTAAACAGAAAAAGCATTGTCTTACAAAGCAACTGACTCAGGTGAGGTTTTTGTAAAGCTTCCAGCCATTGTGAATTTTTCTCTCTAGCAAGGGGGAAAGGATTGGTGCTTCTGGCAGAAGTTTCATGGACATTTGGGGATTCAAGATATTCTGATGTATCCACCCAAATGTCACTATCCCGGATGTCAGGATACAGCTTTCCCTAGCAGGGCCCTGACTTTGGCACAGAAGCCTTTTTGAGGTTGTGTCTTCACTCTCCTTTGCAGTTTTGCCACTCTTACAGTTAAGTCTGAGGCCTAATTTTTTAAGCATATATTGCCCTACAGCTATAGGAAATGAGGGTCATTTTATTTTTCCCCTTTCTCTTTTTATTTCCTTTTTTTAAATAAAGGTAAAATTTACATATAGCAAAGTAAATACATATTAAATGTAGAGCTTAGTATATGTTTACATTTGTGTATATGCTTATAACTGCTACCCCATCAACATACAAACCATTTCCAACACTCCAGAAGGCTTCTTCATATCCCCACCCAATCAACATTTTCCCCAGAAAGGCATCAGTATTTGATTTCTTTCATCATAAATGCATTTTTCCTGGGAATTCCCTGGTGGTCCAGTGGTTGGGACTCTGCGCTTCCACTGCCATGGGCCCGGGTTCGATCCCTGGTTGGGGAACTAAGATTCCGCAAGCTATGCATCATGACCCCAAAAAAAAAGCACTTTTCCTATTCTTTTTAGAATAATTTTTTAAAAATAAATTTATGTATTTATTTTTGGCTGTGTTGGGTCTTCGTTGCTGCGCACAGGCTTTCTGTAATTGCGGTGAGCAGGGGCTGCTCTTTGTTGTGGTGCGCAGGCTTCTCATTGTGGTGGCTTCTCTTGTTGCGGAGCACAGGCTCTAGGCGCGTGGGCTTCAGTAGTTGTGGCTCGCAGGCTCAGTAGTTGTGGCTCGCGGGCTCTAGAGCACAGGCTCAGTAGTTGTGGCGCACAGGCTTAGTTGCTCCGCGGCATGTGGGATCTTCCCAGACCAGGGCTTGAAACCATGTCGGCTGCATTGGCAGGCGGACTGTAAACCACTGCCCCACCAGGGAAGCCCTTTCCTATTCTTTAACTTTGTAAAAATGGGTTCGTGTTTTGTACTCTTGCTCATCATTATGTCTGTGAACATATTATGTTGTTGTGTGAAGCAGTAGCTCTTGTTCATTGCTGTTTGGCATTCCATCGTTACCATAGTTCATTCATCTGTTCCCCTATTAATGGACATTTGGGTTATTTCCAGTTTGTGCTATTATGATAAAACTGCTATGCACGTTACTTCATGTGACTCATGGTGAACATAAACACTTATTTCTTTGGGAAGTAGAATTTTCCCAGAGTAGAGTTGCTCAGTTATTGACCATATGTACATATACCTTTAGTTAAATACTGCCAAGCAGTTTCCCAAAGTTGTTGCACTGACTTAAACTCCCCTTCCAGCAACAAATTCCACTTGCTCCACATCCTCACCAGGTATTTACATCATCCTGACAGTTCTTTTCATTTAAGTCATTCTTGTGGGAGTGTAGTAGTATCAAATTATAGGTTTAATGTGCATTTCCTTGATGAATAGTGAAATTAAATCATCTTTTCATATGCATTTTGCCATTGTTTATCCTCCTTGTGAAAAGGATTTTGGAGGCAGTTGTTTTGTTTTTTTTTTTTTAATTTAAGTATAGTTGATTTACAATGTTGTGTTAGTTTCTGTAGTTTCTGGTGTATAGCAGAGTGATTCGGTTATACATACATATACATATTCTTTTTCATACTCTTTTCCATTATGGTTTATTATAGGATATTGAATCTAATTCCCTGTACTATACAGCAGGACCTTGTTGTTTATCTATTTTATATATAGTAGTTTGTGTCTGTTAATCCCAAACTCCTAATTTATGCCTTCCCCCCACCCGCCTTCCCCTGTGGTAACCATAAGTTTATTTTCTATGTCTGTGAGTCTGTTTCTGTTTTGTACATAAGTTAATTTGTGTCATATTTCAGATTCCACATATAAATGATATCATGCGGTGTTTGTCTTTCTCACTTTTTAAATTTAGCATGATAATCTCTAGGTCCATCCATGTTGCTGCAAATGGCATTATTTCATTCTTTTTTATGGCTGAGTGGTATTCCACTGTGTATATACCACATGGAGGCAGTTTTCAAAAATCCAGCTATATGAGTTTCTTTTATTCTTATTGATTTGTAAGAATTCTTTATGTGTTCTGAATCCAAGTACTTCATTGAATACATGCTCCAAGTCCTTGGCTTGCCTTTTAACTCTCTTAATGGTGTCTTTTGATGAACAGAAGTTCTTAATTTTAATGAAGTCCAATTTATCTATCTTTTCTTTTTTTAAAATAAATTTATTTATCTATTTATTTTTGGCTGTGTTGGGTCTTCGTTGCTCTGCGTGGGCTTTCTCTAGTTGTGGTGAGCGGGGGCTACTCTTCAGTGCGATGCACAGGCTTCTCATTGCGGTGGCTTCTCTTGTTGCGGAGCGCAGGCTCTAGTCACGTGGGCTTCAGTAGTTGTGGCACACGGTTCAGTAGTTGTGGCTCGTGGGCTCTAGAGCGAAGGCTCTGTAGTTGTGGTGCACAGGCTTAGTTGCTCCGTGGCATGTGGGATCTTCGCAGACAAGGAATCAAACCCGTGTCCCCTACATTGGCAGGCGGATTCTTAACCACTGCACCACCAGGGAAGTCCTATCTATCTTTTCTTATAGTTAGTGCTGTGTATGTTCTGTTTAACCTCAAGGTCATGAATATGTTCTCTATTTTCTTCTAAAAGCTTTATTATTTTTTTTAATTTTTAAAATTTTTATTGGAGTATAGTTGTTTTACAATGTTGTTATTAGTTTCAAGTGTACAGCAAAGTGAATCAGTTATATATATACATATATCCACTCTTTTTTTTTGATTCATTTCCCGTATAGGTCATTAAAGAGTATTGGGTAGAGTTCCCTGCACTTAAAAGCTTTATTGTTTGTTTGTTTGTTTTTCGGTACGCGGACCTCTCACTGTTGTGGCCTCTCCCCTTGTGGAGCGCAGGCTCAGCGGCCATGGCTCACGGTCCCAGCTGCTCCGCGGCATGTGGGATCCTCCTGGACCGGGGCACGAACCTGTGTCCCCTGCATCGGCAGGCAGACTCCCAACCACTGCGCCACGAGGGAAGCCCAGCTTTATTGTTTTAATATTTACATTTAGGTCCATGATCTACCTAGAATTACTTTGGGGATATGGTGTGAAGTAGAGGTCAAAGTTCACTTTTTCCATATGGATATCCAGTGGATCCAGAACCAATTATGGAAAAGACACTGACATGGAAGACTTTTTATTTTTATAGTGGGCTTTGCGTTATAGTTGAATGACATGAATATGTTTTCTTTTATCAAGACTTCTAAAGCAGTTAACAGAAGCCAAACCATTCTATAATTCTTGTAATTACTATTGCCATCTATTCTAGTCCCAAATTACCACGTAACCGCGCTATGCCTTCTACTGCCACCACATTACAGTCCAACATGGGCGATTGCAATTTGCGAAGCCATTGTTACCAGAGATTATAACCATCTCACATACTACCAACAATGGGGTTCTTTTTGCTGCATGACCAGTGGGTGATCCAGGTTTAGAATCCTGTCTTTTTTAAAAAATAAATTTATTTTTAAATTTATTTTTGGCTGCATTGGGTCTTCATTGCTGTGCGCGGGCTTTCTCTAGTTGTGGCGAGCGGGGGCTACTCTTTGTTGTGGTGCGTGGGCTTCTCATTGCGGTGGCTTCTCTTGTTGTGGAGCACGGGCTTTAGGCACGCAGGCTTCAGTAGTTGTGGCTTGTGGGCTCTAGAGTGCAGGCTCAGTAGTTGTGGCGCATCGGCTTAGTTGCTCTGCGGCATGTGGGATCTTCCCAGACTAGGGCTCGAACCTGTGTCCCTTGCACTGGCAGGAAGATTCTCAACCACTGTGCCGCCAGGGAAGCCCTAGAATTTTGTCTTGAGGGTTTTCTTTCTGTGGCTACTTCTGGTATCAACTTGTTTATTCTGGGTTTCTCCCAAAGCAGAACCTGGGTCTAGGGTTACATGCAAATAGTTTATTTGGGCTGTGATTCAAGGAAGCAGAAAGGAGGGACCAAGGAAATTGAACTAGGGAAGGAGAGGAAGGCAACACTGGGCTGCATTATTAGGAGACTGGTTGGTGCTTGTTCCTGCTGAGAACTTCTGCAGACCTCTGTCAAAGGGAGAAGATGAGAAGCATTTCCCCCAACAGCTGGTTTGTGCTTCTGGGTGTGTTGTGTCAGTACCAATGAGCTACCACATTGTCCTATACCACTGGCCCAGAGAAACCATGCACAGGAAACAGGAGTGTGTGGTCCACTCTCGAGGAGAGATGCTGTAAAAGAAAGGGTGGAAGCCTGTGTGAAATCAGTTGTATCACAATCAGATGTGAGAAAAGGAGATGTACACATCTCCTTTATAGCTTTGTTTCCAGTATAGCTTTCTCCAGTATAGCTTTGTTTGATTCACAAATGCTGGGTGAGTGGGAAATGACCATCCATGTCTTTTGTGTTTATGTGTTCCCTATTCAATATGGCAACCAGACAGAAACGCAAGTTCTTTATTACAAGTTCAAATTCCCTGAAATTCAATGTGAGCAGATATGACTTACATTATGTCTAAATAGAAGTGTTGATTATTGTTTTGTTTTTTGCCAACTCTCTGTATTCCCTCTACTATGAGAATGTTAAAGAAGAAACATATAGCAGAAGAATTGCCATCAACCCATGGCTGATAAACAATGTGAATGAGATATAATCTTTTATTGTCCAAGCCACTGTGATTTGGGGGTTGTTACTGCAGCTTACCTAGTAAAAGTTGACCAATCCACATGCCATGGTGACTGCTGACAATCGTGTTTTGACTGCAGTTATCAGCTGGGTATATCTGACTCAGATATCTTTTATAATTACCTGAAGTTCTTTAACTCAGGAATTTTTATAAATAAAGCAAAAAGATTAATTAGAGTTACTGGGACCTCACTGTGAACATGTACCACATAAATTTTACTCAGCAGTTATCTTAAATATACTCAAGATATTAAGCTCTTTAGGTTATAAGTAAAAGGGACATCTTTCGGCAGAGTTTAGTAATGGTGATTATTATAAAAATATAATTGGCAAAAAGAGAGAGAGAATCTCAAAGGAACTTAAGACCGCTAGATATCTTCAGAATCTGGAACATGTCCAAGACAGCACAGGGATAGTTATGTATGGTCACACAGGGTTATGAGTGCCCTGGTATTAATATGACTCTAATAATCTTGATCTCTGCTTCTCTTGCTGTCTTTTTGCGTCTCTTTCTGCTACCACCTGGCTTCCTCACAGTCTATTTTATGCACCTTCTCTTCCTCATAGCTTTTTCTATATCCATAGTTTCTGAATTTTAGTGCCTTCAGCTTGCTTATAAGTTTGGTTTGCCCTTGGTTCCTTCTAGGACATCGAAACTTCAACTACCAATATTAGTTGCCTCATCTATATTCTCCCATCTATATTCAAATTCCTGATTTTATTTGACCCAGCTGTAGTGGGCTGAATAGCATCCTCCCAAATTCATGTCCACTCAGAACCTCAGAATGTGACCTTATTTGGAATAAGGGGTTTTGCAGATGTAATTAAGGCATGGATATCAAGATGAGACCATCCTAGAATAAGGTGAACCCTAAATCCAATCATGAGTGTCCTTATGAGAGACAAAGAAGGATAAGAAATAGAGTCACAGAGAGGGTAAAGGCCATGTGAAGACGGAGGCAGAGATTAGAGGGTAGCCCAAAGTGGAAAGAATGCCAAGAAACGTCAGCCACGTGAAGCCAGGAGAGAGGCATGGAATGGATTCTCCCTTGGAGCCTCCAGAAGGAACCAACCCTGCCAACACCTTGGTTTCAGACTTCTGGCCTCTAGAATTGTGAGAGAATACATTTCTGTTTTAAGTCATCCAGTTGGCAGTAATTTGTTATGGCAATTACAGGAAGCTAATACCCCAGTTCATCTCTGAGGGCTTTTGATAGCCCTAGGCCATTGGCTGGGCTGTAGATTGGCCACCCCTGGGTGAAGTGCTGAGAGCAGGGTCATCAGTAGGGCTGTGAAAAGGGTGACTTCCTTTGAAATGACACTGGACATAGGAGACATGTAACTGGCATGTCTAAAACAATTTAATGCTTGGCCGCCAAGCATCTGTACTCTTCTTCCCTGATGGACAAAATGTCTCAGTTGATGTGATTCAGCTCCCCCACTCAGCACTGCCTATGTCCAATCAGACAAGTCTGGAGGTGATGTCACAGGAGCATTTCAGAATTTACTTGTCATTATCAGAATCCTCATTTTCTGGGCAATGTCCATTTCAATGTCCTCTATTCAACTGAAATCCCGATTGGTATTACGCTGTTGCTATTCAGAATCCTATAAATGAAACTAAAGTTCTCAAATTTGAGCCTGATCTACTTTAAAAGGGCATATACAGCTGAAAACCCTCAGTCTTGACTTCAGTCATTTAAACAATAATGCCACCTTCCAATGTATTAAAATAAAGCTATGGGTATAAACCTGTAGAGCAAGAGTTGGCAAAATTTTTCTTAAAGACTAAGATAGTAAGTATTTTAGGGTTTGTGGGCCATATCATTTCTATCCTGACTATTGTAGGATGAAGATAGCTGTAGACAGTACCTAAAATGAATGAGTGTGGTGTCTTCCAATATTTGGGGACAACGAAATTTGAACCTCATATAATTTTCACGTCATGAAGTCTTCTTCTTTTGATTTTTTTTCCTCCAACTATTTAAAAATGTAGAAGCCATTCTTTGCCAGTGGCCGTATGAAAGCAGGCAATGGGACATACTTGGCACATGGGCCGTACATAGTTTGCCAACTCCTGCTATAGAACTTTGGGCTCTTTGTCTACCCAAAGTCACCCCTTATTTTGCTAATGGGATCCTAATTTCATTTGGGGAACCTATTTCGCACCTCCACTTCTCATTGAAAACTATCTGTCTGCTTCACGTTGTGCTACAGGAGCTATGGCCTTGGGTATAGTGACTGGTTCGACCAGAGTGCATACTGCAGTTGTATGGGGTCTACTTTCTCTTTGCACAGAAACTTGTAGCAATAAGGACATGATTGTAAGCCTGGAGATGCCAGAGGCTACCACATGAATCTTAAGAATGAAGCTGACACAGCAGAAGGCTGAGCCAAGAAACTTAAGAGAAACTGAATTTTGATTACATTTTTGGAGCCCCTGGATCAAGCTACTCATGACACTAAACAACCCCAAGGCTACATGAATAAATAAATTTTTCCTTCCTATTTAAGTGAGTTTGGGTTCTCTGTCACAACAACAGGATACTAACCGAGGCAAAATCTTTCACCTTGACATTTATTAGAACTACAAAACAAAAACAAAATTTCAAACTAGATGCCAACTTAATTACCAAACCAGAAAAGTTCACGTCAACAATGCTATAGACGTCGTTTTACTGAAACTAAATTTCTCTTCCCAATGTGAATATGGCCTCGGCTAATATGTTGTGGGTTGTTTGGAGTTTTGCGTGCCTTTGTGTCCTACACAGAAGGTGTGTGCTCTGCAATAAATCATTTCTTCACTGCTTTTCTCTGTTTGAACTATTGCAAAACTTTCATTCACAGAGCCTGCTGTGACAGCATTCAGTCTCGTCTTGGTACAGATGTACAATTTACACAATAAGTCAGCCTCTTTACTTTCCTCTTTTGCTAAGACAAAGAAGAACATCATTGTGCTTGCCTTGCAAATTATATTGATATCAAATTAAACTTTCATTTTATTAAATTACTTAAGCCAAAATCTTTGATCTGTGAAAATATTTTTCAACCATGAATGGAAAATAAAGCTTTGTGATTTTAACAAGAAACAAATTCAGCTGTGGTGATTGTGTCAGCCATTGGGGCATGCCAGCTGTTGGTAATTAAGCAAGCCTGTGATGTCTAGACCTGCTTCATTTGTTTGTGGCCCTTTTTCTGTACCTTCCATTGATTCCCACTTGTGTCCCATGATTCCCTTCATTGGTATGGTCTATTACTTCTGTTAGGGGTTTTAAACTAATTGCACAGTTTGTTAGAGTCTCTTTGTCTACAATTGCATGAAGTCCTTGTATTACTTTTCAGTTGGAATACTATAATCTGTACTTGTGCTACTTGTTTTAACCAGGGATGGACTATTATTCCTCCAAAAATCCTGCAAAGATCTCAAAAACACTGTGGCTTATAACAGGAAGCATTTCTATTTTTGCTCACAGGCCTGCAGGTTAGCAGGGGTAGCTCTGCTTTAGGCTGCAGGTTGGCTTGTCTTGGCTCTTGGCTTTAGGTCAAGTGTAGGACTGCCTGCGTATCTTACTCTGGGGCCCATACTGATGGGCAGCAGCTAGCTGGTGCATGCCTCTTCATGGCAATCACGGAGTGCTAAAGACTGAGTCAAAGAAGGCAAGGACATTTAGGTCCTTTGTGCACGTCATGTTCACTGACATCCCATTGACCAGAGCAAGTTACATGGTGCAACATCAGTGAAGTAAGGAAATACACCCATCCACTCTAGTGTGCTGTAGGTTTATATGGCTGAAGGATGGAGGGAAGAATTGTGAACAGTAATCCAGTCTAGTACATATGGCTTCACTTTGTATGAACTCTGTCTCTGCTCCTCCAACCCTCTGATCTCAATTTCTATTGCTAATATGCCCTGTGGGAGTGAGAGGGCTTTCTATAGCTATTTTGGATTTTAAAGGAAGAGAATAGTTTCCAGATAGCTTAATGGCTATAAATCCAGTAGCTGTTACAGCTGAGTTTCCATTTTGGCTCAACCTTCTGGCTTCTTTGTTGATTTATTTTTATGATAAAATTAATATTTTAAAATATATTAAGATTTAATTTTGTGTTTTAATGCAGTAAAAAAATGTATATGATTCTATTTTTTTGATGTATCCTTAAATATACAATGTAACTAGTAAGACAATAAGGGGTCTTATTCACAGCCAGGTTTGTAGGACCTAGCATAGTGCTGGGCATATAAAGTATGCTTGATAAATATTTGTTACTTGAAGTACATTGCTTTCTTACTAATTGTTACTGATCACTAGGTAGTAACTTGTACATGAATAGACATTTTCTTTTTTAATGTGTATATAATTAATACCCTCCAACTTCATCCATCTGTTAACTGTACCAAAAAGGTGTTTATGGGCTTCCCTGGTGGCGCAGTGGTTGAGAGTCCACCTGCCGATGCAGGGGACACGGGTTCGTGCCCCGGTCCGAGAAGATCCCACATGCCGCGGAGCGGCTGGGCCTGTGAGCCATGGCCGCTGAGCCTGCGCGTCCGGAGCCTGTGCTCCGCAACGGGAGAGGCCACAACAGTGAGAGGCCCGCGTACCGCAAAAAAAAAAAAAAAAAAAAAAAGGTGTTTATAATGTTCTATGTAGAAAGGTGATAAGTTCGTGTTTGCTCTTTTCAGGACTAGTACAAATTGTTGGTTGTGGTTTTTCTCAGGTTTGTTTTAAAAATTATTTACATACCCCTTTGATTTGCTAAGAGTCCTTAGAAGAATATCTAAATGGATATTTAGAAATATGTACCAATACAGGGCAAAATCTACTAATTTTTAAGTGTATAAATATCAGCCAGTGAAAATACCATTTTAAATTACTTTAAAAAAGCATTTAAAATTAAAACTGGGTATGATATAAAAGGATCATAATGCATGAGAAAGGTAGTAAAAAGAATAAGTGCTCCTTGAAAGATTATTTCCTCTTAGAAGGAAGTAAATTAATTCGTGGAGTTGATTTTATGAAAACTGAACGCATCGTAAAACAAAATGAACTTTACTGAAAGACAGTTTGCTTTTTATAATAGGTCATCCACTTAAGAGAAGAGCAAGACCAAAGTAACTAAATGCCTTCTTGGGTTTTTTTTCCCAATGATTCTGAGAGTTCAGGCTATTTCCTTTGCTTTTTTACAGGAAACATTTATTATAGCTTAAACATGCACTAATGTCTCTAGTTATAATCATCTTGCCAGATATACTTAAGGCATAAAGAAAGGAAGGAAACTAATATTCATGAAGTGTCTACTATATGTCTGGTAAGGTGCTTGAAGCAAAGACTTGTTGAGATGAGAAATATTCTTGTTTCAGAAAAGAGGAAACTAGGTTCAGAAGTTTAAATGCCAGGGTTTTTTGACTCCAAAGTCATGTTCTTTGGCACGAGCTAAAACCGGAGAAAACTGTCCATTTGATAGTGTAGTAAACTGGCATGAACTCCACTTGCAAGTTCAGTAATTGCAGTTTAGTAAAACCAAGTTTTATTTAGAGATAAACAAACAAGTTTGTACATATGTTTTGCAATAGACAAATCACAGTGGTTCAAAGTCTGACAGTGGGTATTCCCCAGGGCCACATAAGAGGCCCCAAGGAATGGTTCAAATGTGAATCTACCCACTGGACGCTCCCCAGTCTTGGGCTTGAGTTGACACGTTGATTCCTCCTGGCTGCAATTTCTGCTTGAGGTTGTCCCTGCTGTGTCTGCAGTGCTGACCTTACCCCTCAGCTCCAAATCCACTTCTTCTGGTGGTGCCTTGTTTTCCTCGTGCTTCTAGACTCACTTTCCTACTCTGGTGAAGCCTCCAGACACTCTATTTTGACATTTCTTGATTTAGAAGAAGCCTTCCAAATTCCTTCTAATTCTGGCAGGAGATATCTCTTTCATCAAATACTTTTCCCAAATTAAAGGATTCTTTCCTTGATTATCAATTATCAACATTTATCTAGTGTTTGTGGTCTTTACAATCTGCTACTAATCTTTCCATCCTGTCCTCAAAGAATTTGTAATCTACTGAAGGAGAAAAACTGTTTACATAAAAATAAAAGCTGCCAAGTGAGAGCTATGGGTAAGAATAGTAAGCATTTCAAGACTTCCTAGGAGGGAAGGATGAACCTGGACTGTGGTTCTTAGGGAGCTGAGACTAGAGCTGGCCTTAAAGGGGCTGGTTGACCAGAGGTTCTTCACCCCCCAGTCTAATATCAGGCTCTGGCTGGCATTAAAGGTCACATCAAAGACGGGAGGAACACAATGGGGCTGCCATTCTGGAGGAACAAAGGCATCCACATACTCTTTCTCCTGTACTGAGTCAACTTCCCTCTCCCCCTGCAGAACTTTAAGGGGGTTTGCTTTCTTCCCGGTCCGTGACTTCACTCAAAGAGCTCCGTGCTTATGAGAAAAGCTGGTCTGGTTCTGCTCTGGGCCTAAGGGGAAGACATATTTGTGGTTTCTATCTTGTCTGGCCCAACTCACAGAGTACGAGATAAATCTCAGGCAGAAACTCTAGTCAGAGGAGTAGCTAGTATGCATTTCCCTCGAAAGAGCTGTGTCCTATTTCTCTGGAGTCCTATGCAATGATGAGACAGGATAGCAATAAAAACTGGCTAAGGGCTTAGATTTGGGAATAAAAAAATATTTTCCTTAAAATAGCTGTTCTAAATATAGCAGTAAGAGTTGGGAGAGGTCTAGAAGACTTCAACAGAGCTAAAGGTAGAATTTGGAAAAATATCTGATTATTATTCCACTTCTCCAGAAGTTGACAGGACTAGGTGCTCAGGATACCTGAGATCAGAGGTTTTCTGTGCTTCTGGGTTCTTCACACATGTTCATAATACCTGGTTGAGGTGGTAGCTCCATTATAAAAGACTAGAGAAGTTAACTTGCCCACGTTTGTGAAACTATTAAGTGACTGATGAAGCACTTGATGGGATGTGAATATAGGTTCATGGATTGAACTCGTTTTTAATTAATGTAATTGAAGAATTAGCAACCTGAGAATCAAATGAATAGTTCCAGACTGCTCCACTGCTCTAATTCACTAGCTCAGCTAAATTTTAATGTGTATGAGGATGCTGATGAATTAATGTTACCTCTCCCAAGTAATATATTTGCATTTGTAACTGGTATTAGGATATATCTTAACCCAATTATTGTTTTTTTTTAAAGCAATATAAACTTGCTGCAAATGAAAACTTACTCCAAATCCCCTTAAATAGAAGTGCGTAAAGCACGGCAGTTCTGGCTCAAATGTGAGATGGTGTAGGGAGTGGGTGGTGGACTTGCAAAATCTTTTTTTCCTCCATTTATTTTTTTCCCTCCAGGTTGCCCCTGACTGACTCCAATGGAACTCTCTGCTCTAAATTATACATATGATGACCAATCCCAAACTTAATCCCAGGGGAATGAGAACTCTAATCTGGTAGGTCTCCAGAGGTCTTCGAGTGTTCACCCTACAGGTGGACACTGAGACTTTCATGGCAGCTATACCTTGCCTATAGCTCCTAAGTCTCTTTCCTTTTGAGGAGATTGACCTAATCTAGATAGCAGAAATTTTCTCCAGTTTAATTATGTCATTTTGATTACAAAACTTAGACAAATAACCAAGAGCTCTCTCCAAAATTCACATCATCTCATGGGTAGAGGCTTGGGGAAGGGAGTGGTCAAGCTCTGTTTTGTAACTCTATCTGGTTCTGAGAGTTGCCCCAATTTACTTACTTCACCTACCCCACTGCAGCCCCAGAATGAAAAACGTAATGTAATTATGTTGTGATATTTCAACTTAATAGTGAAGAATATTTTTAATTTCTTTAGGAGACTATAGCTGCAAAGACTGATTGTATTGTATATTCACAGGCCATAATTTCACTGATATTCTCTTTATATATTAATTCTCCATGAAAATGAAAATCTTTTAAATGTTAACTTTTTTTTTCCACTAAGTTGATTCTGCTAATAAGCTCAGGAATGCAAAATTCACATTGCACATCATGTAAATCAAGTTTTTTAGGCATTCCTAGTGCAGTTTGATAAAACACCTTTCTTAGGTTCTTTATAGTCTCAGGAAAAATAAGTTATAATGTCAGAGGGTAATCTGTTTTCCTTGGTGTATTACTTTTATCAGGTGTAAATGTGTTTGCCTGCAAGCAACTGAAAATGCAGGAAAGAGAGGCTTAAACATGTAAGAGATGTACTTGCCTCAAGCAACGAGATATCTGGGGGCAAGCTTCCAGAGTGGGGATGATGCCTTAGCAATGCCTTCATGTGGCTCTCATTTTCATGGTTGAAAGATAGCTTCAATTCAGGCATCATGTTAGTTACAAGTGGGAAGAAGGAGGAAGAAGGAAGGGCAAAGTGTAAAGGAAGTTGCCAGTCCAGTCTTTAAAAAAACTTTTTTGTAAACCTCAGGCAGAGACTTTTGTTTACACTGCATTGACCAGAACTGGATCACAGGGCCACCCAACTTCTATTGACCGAGTATAGGAAAGCAAGTCTCTCTTTACAACCTGCATCCTAGTAGAGAAGGCTGGATGGAAAGCTGGTGAAATGGGTGGTCAGGGAGCCAGCTTACAATATCTGCCACCACTGACTGGGATTTTTCTCTCACTGATTCCTTGTCAAGTGGAATTATTTTAAGCAAACAAAAAGTTTTCAGTTCAGAAGTTCTAGTTGAAGAATGCAAAGTCCTCACCACTTATTTCCTCTTTTAAATGATAGATTTGGGCTGTCTTGTCTCTAAATAGCTACTTATTGTAGCTTGTGTTTTGAGAGCAGCATATCTAAGATCAAATGACAAAATGAAGGGAAACATCTTGTGACCTTTTGGTTTTAGTCATTTGGGATGTATTTCTTGCCAGGAGAGACAGTTCAGTATTTTTAAATATTCTGGTGTTTATTTGTTCAAGACCAAGACAGAACCATCATGAATAATGAAGATACGAAAAAGGAGCCAAACAATGAAATATACAAATGAACAAGAAATTCATTTGAGTCTGTTGAACTAAGACAGTTCCAGTTAAAGAACTGTATTATCTTTTTCTTTGGAGGCAAAAAAAATTGTTAATTTCCATGGGTAAAATTTCACACTGTAGTTCTTAAACTCTGCTAAAGACATCTAAACATTGTTTATTGATCATAAAAAGATCTAATTTGAATAGCCGATCTTATTGTAATTCTAATCATTAGATTATTGCAACTCAGACTAAAAAATGTTTCTTTTTACAATTAGAATAAAACACTCATTAGAGGGCTTCCCTGGTGGCACAGTGGTTTAGAGTCCGCCTGCCAATGCAGGGGACACGGGTTCGAGCCCTGGTCCAGGAAGATCCCACATGCCGCAGAGCAACTAAGCCCGTGCACCACAACTGTTGAGCCTGTGCTTTAGAGCCCGAGAGCCACAACTACTGAGCCCGCGCGCCGAAACTACTGAAGCTCGAGTGCCTAGAGCCCGTGCTCCGCAACAAGAGAAGCCACCGCAATGAGAAGCCCGTGCACCACAATGAAGAGTAGCCCCCGCTCGCCGCAACTAGAGAAAGCCCGCGCGCAACAACGAAGATCCCAAGCAGCCAAAAAAAAAAAAAAAATACTCATTAGAGAAACTTTGTAAAAGGAGAGAATACTTCATACATCCACTATTGTAAACACTTAACATTTTGATAATATTTCTGTTTATAAATAGGAAATAATAATAGCCAATGTTAATTTAATATATACTCTAGGTTAATAATTTCAGATGCATTGTGTAACTTAATCCTCTCAAAAACTCTAGGAGCTGGATACAGTTTTATCCCTGTGTTTACAGATGAAGATAGTGGTGGTTAAACAACTTGTTCAAAGTCATATGGTTGGTAAGTAACACAGCTGGAATGTCAGTTCAGAAAATCTTTGGAACCTCAAAATTCTCAAGACCTGAATGGGCCTTGTTGGGTATCTAGGAGGCTGGAACAGACAGACTTGAGGACTTGCCATTGCTTTTGTGTCTTTGTAACATGTGATTCAAGATTCTGATTTCCAGGGAAGATGGCTGAGCTGTCCATCAGTAGCCTAGATCTGAGAGCCGCCTTGGTTCTTGTTCTTCGTGAGGACTGAAGTTTCATGGATCCTTAGATTCTGTGAGCCTCTCCCTGGTGTTCAATAAATTTTCCCCTTCATTTCCAGAGTATTTCTGATGCTTCCTATCAAAGAACACTGATACAATAGGTTTTGTGACTTAAGTAGAAAATCTAAACGTTTTCCCATGGGAAAATGCAGTTTCCAACAAGAAACCCGTAGGTGAACGTCTTAAAAACAATCCATTAGAAACTTGGATATTCTATTCATAAATATAAAACATATTATGTTCCTTATATCCTATCCTAATTGACCTTTTAAAAAAATTATCTTTCGCAGTACTATTTGTTCATTTTATTATTGGAAGTTATGTACATAGGGGCCTCATATATTGACCCTAAAATTGTGTAGCTTCAGACATTTCCATTTGGTAGGGACCTTACCTGTTTTACATAATAGCTAATATACTATTTATGCTTAGTAAAAATTATTCATACTCTCTTATTTGTTTTAATTAAACAAGTTATAGTGAACTTACTCATTTGTAAAACTTCAAACAAAACAGGCAAACTGGTAAATACTTTTAAACAAAACTGGAATTATTAAATAAACCTAAACTAAAAGGCTCCTTTTAATTCCTCCCAATCTCCATCCCTTCGCTAGAGGTGAGTTCAATTATCAGTTGGCAGTGAAACTTCCAGTTCTCTTCTATACATTTACCTACATGCATGTCCACATATAGAAATGTAGAGGTTTGCTCTGTACATTTTATGTTTTAAAACTGCAATGTGCTAAAGAATGCCAGTTGCTCGTGTCACACAACAGCTTGTCTCTGAGCTCTTTTCCGTGTCAGTACATTATGGACCCATCTTATTCTTCTAAGCTGCTACCAGGTATTCCATGATGTGGATCTACAATGGATTGTTTAATATTCTTCTGATGGACAATTTAGTTGTTTGTAATTGTTGATTATTACAGTGAAGTTGTGGTGAATATCCTTATACATTTCTCCTTGTGCATATGTGCCCATATTTCTCTAGGATAGATATCTAGCAGTCGATTTCTTGAGTTGAAATATGTGCACTTTAAAAATTGTTTAATTAATTAATTAATTTATTTATTTATTTTTGGCTGTATTGGGTCTTCATTGCTGTGCGCGGGCTTTCTCTAATTGCGGTGAATGCGGGCTCCTCGTTGCAGTGCTCGGGCTTCTCATTGCGGTGGCTTCTCTTGTTGCGGAGCACAGGCTCTAGGAGCACGGGCTTCAGTAGTTGTGGCACACGGGCTCAGTAGTTGTGGCGCACGGGCTTAGCTGCTCCACAGCATGCGGGATCTTCCCGGACCAGGGCTTGAACCCATGTCCCCTGCATTGGCAGGTGGATTCTTAACCACTGCGCCACCAGGGAAGTCCCTAAAATTTTTGATAGGTAGTAAAATATGAACTCATAGCCAAGTACGTGGCTGTATACCATCAGTTCCTTGTGATCACACTGAATCTTTTGTTTATTGACAGTTATTCTTACAGAACATCATTCTTACGTTCCTTTTTCCGATTCCTCTCTCTCATACTTCCATTCCTCTAAATGACTCATATTAAAGATGCATTTTTGGTTGCAAGGAATAAGAAACTTACTCAAACCCGCTTAGACAGAAAGGGTAACTTATTGACTCATGTAACCAAACTGTGGGGAAGGCCCCAGTCTCACTGTATCTCAGGGCAATGGGCATTTGAGGCCAGAACACTGCCAGGATGCATTTTGCTTCTCAGTTTGTTTTTTTTTTAATTAATTAATTAATTTTTGGCTGCGTTGGGTCTTCGTTGCTGTGCGTGGGCTTTCTCTAGTTGCAGCAAGTGGGGGCTACTCTTCGTTGTGGTGTGCGACTTCTCATTGTGGTGGCTTCTCTTGTTGCAGAGCACGGCCTCTAGGCGCGTGGGCTTCGGTAGTTGTGACATGTGGGCTCAGTAGTTGTGGCACACGGGCTTCGTTGCTCCGTGGCATGTGGGATCCTCCCGGACCAGGGCTTGAACCCCGTGTCCCCTGCATTGGCAGGCAGATTCTTAACCACTGCGCCACCAGGGAAGTCCCTTTGCTTCTCAGTTTCACTCCTCTTCTACAGGGCAACTTCTTTCTTTGAAAGTTCTTTATATTCAGATAAAGTCCTTTATTAGATATGTGCTTTGCAAATATTTTCTCCCATCCATGGCTTGTCTTTTAATTCTCTTAATGGTATCCTTCAAAGAGCAGAAGTTTAAATTTTAAGTCCAATTTATTAATATTTTTCTTCTATGAGTTGTGATTTTAGTGTTATATAACACTAAAGAAATCTTTGCCTCACCCAAGGTCAGAAAGATTTTGTCCTGTTATCTTCTGAAAGCTTTGTAGTTTTAGGTTTTACATTTAGGCCAATGATCAATTTAGAGTTAATTTTTGTATACGGTGCAAGGTATGGATGGAAGTTTATTATTATTATTATTATTGTATGTGGATATCTGATTATTCCAGGTGGTTATTCCAACCATTTGTTGAAGACAATCCTTTCTTCACTAAATTGCCTTTGCATCTTTGTTGAAAAGCAGTTGTCCATTTACGTGTGGGTCTATTTCTGTACTCTCTATTATGTTCTATTGCTTTATTTGTCTATACTTCAGTACTACACTGTCTTGAATATTGTACCTTTATAGTAAGTATTGAAATCAGGTAGAGTTAGCCCTCTAACTTTGTTCTATTTTTTTTAAATTGTTTTGGCTATGTCAAGTCGTTTGCATTTCCATATGAATTTTAGAATCAATTTGTCAATTACTGTAAAAATGCCTGCTGGGATTTTATTATAAGTAGATTTTTAAAAATTGAGATAAAATTCATATCACATAAAATGAACGATTTTAGCCATTCTAAAGTGTATAAGTTGTGCAACCATCACCACTATTTAATTCCAGAACTTTTCTATCACCTCCAAAAGAAAGCTTGTATCCATTAGCAATCACTCCCGGTTACTCTCCCACCAGCGCCTAGTAACCACTAATCTGTTTTCTGTTTCTGTGGATTTGCCTCTTAGGGACATTTCATGTAAATGAAATCATACAATATTTTGCCTTTTTGTGTCTATCTTCTTTCATTTAGTATAATGTGCACAAGAGTCATTCATGTCGTAGCATGTATCACTTGCTGGAATTTTGATTGGGACTGCATTGAATTCATAACTCAATTTTTGGAGAATTGGCATCTTAACAATGTAAAGTGTTCTGACCCATGATGAGATATCTCTCCATTTATTTAGGTCTCCTTTAACTTCTCTCAGCAGTGTTTTGTAGGGTTTTTGTTTGTTTTTTAACAGATTGGTTTTAAGCAAATCTTTTTACTGTCCTGATACTTTTGGTTCTATTTTTACAGAGACCTACTTAACTAGATTATTATTTTTTTGTCTAGTGCTTTTTAAAAAATATGTATTTATTGGTGTATCTTTTTAAAAGTTGAAGTATAGCTGCCGTACAATATTATATAAATTACAGATGTACAATATAGTGATTTTAGTATAGAAGTCTTGCACGTATTTTGTCAGATATATCCCAAAGTATTTTATACGTTTTTGGCACTGTTGTAAATTTTTTTTTTTAATTTCAATATCCAATTGATCATTGCCAATATACAGAAATACAATTGACTTATGTATATGAATTTCATTGATATTCTCTATTGTTTTCATGTTTTCTATTTCTTTCTTTCCTCTGTGACCTTAATTATTTCCTTTCTTCTGCTTACTCTGGTTTTCATTTGTTTTCTTTTTTCTAATTCCTTAAGGTGGAAGCTGGATCGGTGATTTGGTACCTTTTCTTTTTTCTAATGTAAGCGTTTAGTGCTATAAGTTTCCCACTAAATTGTGTTTTAATTTTCATTCAATTTCAAATACTTTCAAGTTTCCCTTTTGATTTCTTCTTTGACTTATGGATTATTTAAAAGTATGTTATTTTTATTCCAAATATTTGAGGATTTTCCAGAAATCTTTCTGCTATTTATTTCTAATTTAATTCTATTGTGGTCAGAGAACATACTTTGTATGACTTGAATCCTTTAAAATTTATTGACACCTTTTTGTGGCCACAGATATGATTTGTTTAAGTAAATGCTCTATGTGCAACTGAAAAAAATTATGTTTTCTGCTGCTGTTGAAGAATTCTATAAATGTCAGTTAAATCAAATTGATAGTGCTGTCCCATTCTATATCTTCCTTAATTTTCTGTCTACTTGTATTATTAATTATTGAGAGAGGGAGTAGAAATCTCTGACTAAAACTGTAGATTTATCTATTTCTCCACATAGTTCTATCAGTTTTTGTTTCATGGTACTTTGAAACTCTGTTATTAAGAGCATAATCATTTATGATGGCATCATTTTATGATGAAAAAATGACCTTTTTTCCCCTACCAATGTTTAAATGCTATTTGTGTCATACCTTTTAATTATGCATGTTATTAAGTCTATAATACACTGTTATGTTTGTTTAAACATTCAATTAGCATTTTAAAATATTTAAATGAGAGAAAAAAATCATACAATTTACCCACATAGCTACTATTTCCAGTGCTCTTTATTCCTTTTTTAGATCCATATTTCCATCTGGTATCTATTTTCTTTTGCCTGAATATTTTCTTTTGCTTTTAATATTTCTTAAAGCATGGGTCTGCTGGTGATGAATTCTTTCAGCATTTGTATGTCTCAATAAAATAGGAACTTTGTGGTTAAAATGATTTAGTCTTTGTTCTCAGGATTAGTTAATAATTTATTACGGGCTTGAATGTGGAGTATCTGTTTATTCATGTTGATATTTATATCTTTCAGCATAATAATGTCTTATTTTTAAATTGGAATTTTGTTTGTTTGTTTGTTTTACTGCCTACAATGGGGCAGGCTCTGTTGCTGGGTGAAAGGGCTGTCCCAGAGATAACACCAGCTTTGGGGCCTCATGGAGTCTCTCATCCAGCCATGGGATCTCACATTCAGTACATACAGTTCCCAATCACCATTTTATTATAATTGTGCCTATATTGTCCCAAGATAAATTTTCCTTTTAAATCCTAGGAAAGCTTTATGAAATTATTTTCAGCTTTTCTCCATTCCCTTCTTGAAATTTGGAATTATTCAATTGCTATTTCAGTATGCATTTAAACTTCTTTGGAATCTTCAAGGTTAAAAGTTCTTGTACAAAGAACATCAGAAAAAGAGTAACAATGTCTAGTTTTCACAATTTTCTGGTGTGTTATAGTGACTGTGTAACATATTTGTTCTTATCTGAGTCATCAGTGGACAGCTTCCAGGTCTCTATGGAACTTTGTTTAGCAGATGGTTTGTTAATCTGACTATGTCAGAAATTCAGTCTAAAGGATTGATATAGCTCACTTAGTGACAATGATTAGTTTGCCAATTGCATTACTCAGTACTAGTCTAATAAATGAATGTAATTTGAAAATGCATACTGAGCAACATTTTTATCCAGTTTTCCCATGGTACCTATCAGAAGTAAATACATAGTTTTGTTTTACATTTGCTCAGCCGGTAAATATAATTGTTCGACATTTTATAGAAATATAAAAAGCATCAAAACTAAGCATGTTATAAACCTTTTAAAGGGATGTTCCATTAAAACTGGAAATTTTATTTTAAGAGTTCATGTTGTTGCTGGATCATTGGTGCCTATAGGTTAGCACGCAGGATGAGTCTTGACCTCAGATATAGAGGCCAGAGGGGAAATGCAAGATGGGGTAGAATGAGGCCTGGGTAAGAGCAACATATGGGGTTAAAGATGCAGAACAGTTCCAAATGGAAAAACGGAATGGGCTCTTCCGTGAAGCAGTGTGTTTCACTAGGTGTGTTCAGTGGAAGCTGGGCTATATGGACTGTCATAGGATATACATGTATTAAGGAAATGTGACTTCTAAGACCCCCCTCTTCATTTTAAGCTTCTTTTATTTTAGTAGTGCTATATATTATAGAAAAAGTTTATAAGTATCACAAATGCTCAACATCAGGGGACAGATTACACAAACTATGACTTATATGCATTTTAGAACATTTAGAACATGCATTTTAGAACATAAAGTTACAAGTGTACAGGCTGAGTCATTAATGACAAGCTCTACATAAATCATTTTTTAAAAAACAATCAAGACTGCAAGTTTATATTGATTATAGACGTGTAAAATATGTTTATTACATATTATTTTAAAAGAATATGAAATAATAAAAATTAATGATGAAGTGTGTTGATTTTAAGTAACATCCTTTAGAGTCTTAGAAATTTTGTTATTAAAGAGAGTATGTATTTTGTTTAACAAAGTTTTATTTAGTGCCCAGGGATGAACTAAGGATTAACTGATTAATCCTTACAGCAACCCTAAGAATTATTATTATTATTATTACTATATGCTTTTAAGTTTAAAAAAAAAGCAAGGTGGAGAACAGAGAACAGTGTACAGAATGCTACTGCTCTTAAAGAGTACAGATAGAGATATGGCCTTGCATATGCATCAAACTTCTCTGGAAGAATAATTCTGTCTCTGTCTCTCTTTCACTTTCTCTCTCTCTCTCTCATACACACACACACACACACACACACACACACACACACACACACACACACACACACACACACACACACACACACACACACACACCTGCCTCTGGAGAAGTGAACTGGGGTTCAAGATGGGTTCAATACGTTTTTGTACTATGAAATTAAAAAAAAACATTTGCATCTATTATTTTAAAATACTATTAAAATAATTTGAGTCTATACTATATAAAAACAAAAAATAAAATATCTTTAGTTCTGAAGTTGAAGCCCAGGAAAAAGATGTAGCAAAACCAGAAGTCAGTGCTTGAGATGGGTTAAACTTCATACGTGAGTAATGCCATAAGGTTCAAATAATGATTGAAGGTCCACAAGAAGGAAACCAGCAGCTAGATAATGAAACAGAGATTAGGATAAAATGAGAAGTTTAGGTTAAATGAGAAGTCCTAAATCAGGAAGGAGAGCAATTTCTAGGCAAATGCTATATCAGAGGGTTATAGCCACTGGGTGATCAGACCTAAAGATGGTTAAGAAATTCACAACACAAAAAGAGCATCGTGTCAAAAGTCCTGGAAGTTGATATCTGTGGAGCAGTTGATTTACAAGCAGCAAACCTTTAGTCCTAAGACTGCTTCCTAATGGTGACCCAGGCACCTTTTTACTTTTCTTGTTGAGGCAAATGGCCAACCTCACTTGGCAGACACAGCTCTTACAGATGAGAGCAAGTCCCACAGCATGTTCACAGGGAAATATTTCTCTCCTTCTCACTCACCTTTCATCATCTGTCCACTCCCTGGATGTCCACTGAGCACCTACTATGCACCAATAACCTTTAATAGGCATAGACTACATTTCAAAATTTAGGGAAAAGAGCGCTGTTCTCTCTAAACTGTTTAATAAGCAGTCTGACTCTTGGTTTCTAGATAGGTATTGTAACTTAGTACCATCTGGCTTACTGTGTCATTTGTGGCCTAGCAAACGTCACAGGCTAATGTGTTAGTTTCCTGTTGCCCCTGTAACAAAGTACCACTAACTTAGTGGCTTAAAACAACACAAATTTACTCTTCTTGCAGTTCTGGAGGTCATAAGTCCACAATCAGTTTCACTGTGCTAAGATCAGGGTGTACACAGGGCTACATTTTAAGGAAGCTCTAGGGGGGAATCCATTCCCTTGCCTTTTTCTTCTTCTACCAGCTGCCCACATTCCTTGGCTTGCGGCTGCATCACTCTGACCTCTGCTTCTATCCTCACATCTTCTCTGACTCTCTTGCCTCCTTCTTTCCCTTCCAGGACCCTTGTGATTACATTGAGCCCACTCAGATACTCCAGGATAATCTCCCTCACCTAAAATCAAGTGATTATGGACTTCAGTCAAATCTACAAAATACCTTCACAGCACTACCTATTGTGTTTGATGGGATACCTAGGGAGATAGACTGGCCATAAGCTGATCACCACATTTACTTAATATTTTCTTTAAATATGCTCACTATTTAAATAAATTTACTGAAAGGAAAAGTTTGTTTTACTACATGATGAAAAACCCATATCACATTCCATAAATAGAAAATATATGAAAACAAATACTATGAAAATACTTGTTAACTTCCAGCTAGATATCACTGCCTGCCGAAGGCTGAGCCTGTGGCTTGGTCTCATTGTTTACAAAAGGACACCAGCAAGCGTTAGAGAGGTGTTGACAATTCAGCACCAAACTGAGCCTTTCTCCTTGATAGGAAAAGAAGGATTGAAAGACCTTCAAAAGAACATGACTTTCTCAATATTTAATGAAGCATCCGTGCACCAAGTAAAATCCTATCACAGATTGCCAGAGATTGTGTTTCAGACTCTGGGAAACATTGACATAAAGTTTTCAAATCCAAGCTCTTGAATCAGGCTGAATATAAATCCAGAGTCTCTCCTTCATGCATTAGCTATGCACCAAATCTATTTCCTTACCTGTATAATGGCAGTACTACTAAAACCTGTTTGTAGTCCTGTTTGTAGTTATTTAAATGAGATAATGCCTGTACAGTCCTTGGCATAATGCCCAGTACATGGTAGGTAGGTGCCTCGAAAATATCAGTAACTTTTTAAAAATAAATTTATTTATTTTTGGCTGCGTTGGATCTTCGTTGCTGCGTGTGGTCTTTCTCTAGTTGCAGAGAGAGAGGGCTACTCTTCGCTGCGGTGGGCGAGCTTCTTATTGTGGTGGCTTCTCTTGTTGCAGAGCACAGGCTCTAGGTGCACAGGCTTCAGTAGCCGTGGCTCATGGGCTCTAGGGCGCAGGCTCAGTAGTTGTGATGCACCGGCTTAGTTGCTCCGTGGCATGTGGGATTTCCCAGGGCTCGAACCTGTGTCTCCTGCATTGGCAGGCGGATTCTTAACCACTGCGCCACCAGGGAAGCCCAGAAAAGATCAGTAACTTTTAAAGGAGAAGTCACTGTTGTAACTCCAGCATCAGGACACTTTCCAATATTGTCAGCTTTCTCCTTTGCCCCCGCCTACTCTCAAGTTGAGATACTTGGCCTTGACCTAATCTCTTCACTCTCAAGGTACAGAAACACATGACTGAATCTTTTATTTTGGCTGTGGAATCAGAACCACAGTTCAGGTCTAAGTACCCTCTAAGGAAGCGGCGTGGAAGTTGATCCAGGTGTGGATCGTGGGCAAGGTCACCTGAGCAATTGATGGTCAGCAGTGGCTTGCCATCATCTTCATGGCACATTACCAACAGATATTTAGCGTGAGCACCTACTATGGGTAAAACTTACGAGAGCTTCGGGGCACTATGCTGGGTGGCCTTTGTGAGCTTGAGGCTGGATGTCTGCAACACACTTTGAGGAGCCATTTGGAAGCTACAGATCATGTGCAGTTGGGCCACTTGATGGTTGAGAAGCACAAGCGCTAAGGAATAAAATTATAAATTGCTCAGAATTGTATTCTACATTTCCCTTTGGCTACCTGTTTGTTTCTCAGTATAATTTGAGGTGTTGACTATGGCCCACAATAATCTAGGTGGTTTGGGGTACTGAGCTGTCTTATGAATTACCTTTCTCTCTAACTTCCTTGTGGTTAAGATTGGCAAGCATAGTTTAGGATTATAATTGCTGAATTTCAATGACAGAAAGAGTACTCTGTAATGAAAGATACTTATATGTCATAAACATCCTGATTTGATAAGACATTAGTTTTCCTTGCGAAAAGGTCATAATGGACATGCAATTTTTTATGTTCAGTTTTTTTTTTTCTTAAATGTAGTTTTTTCTAGAAGGGGAAATGTTGGGGGGACATATTATTTCAACTCTTTATGGGCATACATTTTAAAAAATCTGAGCATGTCTGTGAAATCTTAATTGTATACTGAATTATTGCCAAATTCTAGTTTATTAGGAAGTGTGAGTTACGGCTAAATTATTAATAGAAGTTAAAAGCTAATTATTTAAACTACAGTTGGACTTAGTTGAATATTAAAAAGGGCATTTCTTCAAATTGTATTTCCATATTACTTTAAAAACAGCCTAATATAAATGACCCAAATAGGCACACATGTTTTTCTGTCTTATGCAATTAAAATAGTATTTTATAGAAGAGAGCTGGTTTGCCGTAGTTACAGTCTTACTTTGAGAAAAATAGACTGCTAGGTCGTTTTCCATTGAGATGAGGCATAGATCCAGGCTTTACGCAGCCCAAAGCTTATGCAATTTTGGAGTCCCTCTTTGAGAAAAAAGAATACCAAATAATTGATTTTTGCAAACTTCACAAAAATATGTGGCCCTGTGAACACATTGGTAAGGTCTTCTCACAGGGCCAAGGAAAAATCAAGTGAGGAGCCCTGAGGCATTAGCCTTGTTACCTTCACAGTAAGTTCACCTCTGACTAAATATACATTATTGTGAAAATTTCTGAGAATGCTCCAGTTTCCCACATTCATGAAAAAGCTCTTTGGGTTTGATCCTTAGGGATGCATAATATTACAAATAATCTATTACCTACGTAAAATGGTGAATTATTCTGTTATTGACAGTGTTCCCTTATCATATCTGTTTATTGAAGCATAATACAATAATTTAAAATTTTACCATTTTGTATTTTTCAAAAGAAATAGGCAATAGCCCTTTCACAGGATGTGAGAAAAATGGAAACAAAGGAATATATATATATATATATATATATATATATATATATATATATATATATATGAAAGCATTTTTTTTTCTCTTGGTGTAGATTTTTTTCTGGAGACTTAATAAGTAAGAAAATTATACCTTGCTTGTATTTACATAATAACTTTCTCATAGAATGTTACATTAATATATTAGGCTTAAGTAGTGGTTGAAAGTGGGGGGAAAAAAAAGAGTAAAACAAGGAGCCTAAACTTAAAATAACTTCACAATGGAGAAAGAACAATTTTCCTGACCATGTTTGTTAGATCTCCATGATCAAAAAGAAGTGGACAATTTAGATATTTACTGCATGTAGGAAATAAAGCAATTTCTATAAATAATTCTAGAAAGAACTTTTTTTCAGAGCTTCTTGAAATAAGAATATTCTTAATTTTCCATTTTGACTATAGAAAATTGGTCTCTCAATTTTTTCTTGTCTCAGGTACATAGTTTTAATAGCCTAATATTTGGTCATGTTTTTCCCATTTCTGTTTTAAAATTTATTTTACTGAAGTATAGTTGATTTACAATGTTGTGTTAATTTCTACTCTGCAGCAAAGTGATTCAGTTATACATGTATACATTCTTTTTCATATTCTTTTCCATTATGGTTTATCACAGGTTATTGAGTATAGTTCCCTGTGCTATATAGTAGGACCTTGTTGTTTATCCATTCTGTATATAATAGTTGCATCTACTAACCCCAGACTCCCAATCCATCCCTCCTCCACCTCCCCTCCCCCTTGGCAGCCACAAGTCTGTTCTCTACGTCTATGCGTCTGTTTCGTAAATAAGTTCATTTGTGTCACATTTTAGATTCCATATATAAGTGATATCATAGGGTATTTGTCCTTCTCTTTCTGACTGACTTCACTTAGTATGATAATCTCTAGGTCCACCCATGTTGCTGCAAATGGCATTATTTTGTTCTTTTCTTATGGCTCAGTAGTATCCCATTGTATATATCTTCTTTATCCATTCATCTGCTGATGGACATTTAGGTTGTTTTCATCCCGTTTCTTCTTTTTGAAGATGAAGAATGAAATAAATGACCAGACGAGGGAGGAAGGAGAGGAAAGAGGCATAAAATTAGGATCCTCGACTGGAAATTGGAGAAGGGGAATAATATGAATTTACTGAAAAATATATTCATCTGACCCACTTCATCATCTTATGACACCACATTTGGAGCACGGACACTGGAAAAGAGAGAGGCCTACTCTGCGGATAAGACGATTTGTCACCTCCAGTGGAGCAGGACTTGCTCAGTCTGTCCAGTCTGGGCAGCAGGGTGGTCTCTGCAATTGCCAGGTGGGCTCACTTGGCTTAGGTACCTCCCCTTATGATAATGCATAAACTATTTTTGCAACCTTAGAACATTAAAAGTAATAAGAGGGAAGGTACAAACTTTCACATAAGCACTAGGGATGCGATGTACAACATGATAAATATAAATTAACTTTGCTGTACATTCTATATGAAAGTTGTTAAGAGAGTAAATCCTAAGAGTTTACATCACAAGGCAAAAAATTTTTTTCTGTTTCTTTAAGTTATATCTATATGACATGATGGATGTTTACTAAACTTATTGTGATAATCATTTCATGAGGTATGTAAGTCCAATCATTATGCTGTACACCTTAAACTTTAACGTGCTGTATGTCAATTATGTCTCAATAAAACTGGAAGAACACCTGGCAGTCCAGTGGTTAGGACTCTGTGCTTCCATTGCAGGGGGCCCAGGTTCGATCTCTGGTCAGGGAACTAAGATTCCCATGAGCTTCATGGTGTGCCACCCTCCCCTCCCCCCAAAAAAACTGGAAGAACAAAAATTTTTTTTAAATAAAAAAATAAAAATAGTAACAGGGGTTAATTGGGAATGATGGCACCCATATTAAATAACTAATACATAGTTAATTTAAATTTAATGCACACCTCACCTTTATCAACCAAGGATTTGAGGCAGCTCACCAGGTACACACGTAAAAAAGTAAATATTCAATAAATAGAATTTTGTTTAAAGTATGGTCATGGAAAATAGAGTGGAAAGTTAATAAGTGTGGTGGTGGGATTGGGTGAAAATAGAACACATATATCCTGGCCCGGAGGGCACAGGTACTATAATAGGACAATAAATTTGTCATGAAGCTATGGGTCTATGGTCAGTTAAAATTTTTTTAATTAACCGTGGAGAAAAAACATACTCATTTCTTCTAGGAAGCAGTGCTTTTCCTAATATAGGTTTTAAAAGGAATTTCTCAAGTGAAGCTGTAGTAAACAATATTCATAGCAAACAAAAAATAATAGGTTTATAAGCTGTTTCTTGTATTGTCAGTTGATGAAGACCAGCTGAGTTATTTAAAAGCTGCTGGGTAAAAACAGCTCTGCAGGGAGTAATCCATACTATGGAAGGAACCTGATACTCTACTAAACAGTTCACCAAAGTATAAATATGAAAGCAGAAAGCTAAAAAAATACATAGTGTAATACTGGTACTTCCAGTCTCTTCTCAGTAAGATGTTGAAATTGGCTAAGAGAAATGTTTCTGCCTTGATTCTGATTCAGGTTTTCTTTTACCTTGTTTTTTGTAGAATTCATACATTATAGTCGAATAACTGTAAAGAAGTTATTTCTAACTGCTCTGGTTGAGATTTTAAAGGCTATTTATTTGCTGCATTTCATCTTCTATAGCTGTTTTCTCTCTTTGAGTCACAGTTCCTTCATTCCTTCTTGAGGTGGTTACTTGTAGAAGAATGGCAACGTGATTTCAGTAAGGTCTTTGATAGTCTCCCGTGATCTCCTTATAGACAAGACGGTGGAATATAATTTGGGTAGCAGATCTGTAGCCAGTTGGACATCTCTGTCACTCAAATGTTTACCAACAGATGGCTGTCGTTCTGGAGGGAGGGCTCTGTGGCGTGTTATAAGGAGTAGTCCAGGTATAAGAAACGCTAAGGGAGGAGCAGGTTGGTGTGGTGGAGTAGATGAGCTCAGTTTTGGATATTTCTGTGAGACTTTCAGGTTGAAATGTCCTTAGCAGTTGAGCAAATGGATTTGGAGGAGGGAAGGAGGAGGAGAAGAAAAGGAAGGAAAGGAAAGAAAGAAGGAAGAAAGAAAAATTGAGATCTAGTTAAATAACACACGTTTATTAAGTACCAACAAGCTATATACCAGGCAGTGGCTAAGCACTTTACAGGTTGTAACTCATGTGGGTATCACAGCAGCCATGTAAGGATTATCTTGCTATGATCTCTGCTTTACAGATGAGGAATGGAGATATGAGTGGTGAACTGCCTTTCCCAGAGCCACACAGCTGGGAAGTGGAAAGAGCTGAGCTGTGAGCTCTGGTGAAAAATGAAGAGCTGGGCATTTAAGCAATAAAGTCATAGGTGTAGCTCTGAGAGCCTCTATGAGCTGAGGTACAGTAGCTCCTCCAAGGTCAGTGTGTTGGCCTATAGAGGCTCAGAAAAATAAAAGCCATATTTCCTGCAAATGTGCATTTTTCACAGTGTGTTCATAGCTTTTAGCCCCTCAAATTAGGAAAATATAGAGTGAGTGAAAAAGGAGCATGGCAGAAACCTGGGAACAGCTTCAAGAAAGTGGAAATGGTCAAAAAATGGGAGATGCAGCATAGAGTCAAGGGCCAAAGCAAGCACGAGGTTGTGGGTGGCATCAGCAGAGCCATTTCACAGGAGGGATGGGTGGGAGAGAAGATTGCAGTGACTTGGTTTGTGGACCTGGAGACCTCAGATGCAGACTAGTCTAGAAGCTTGACTAGGAAGGGAAAGAGAAAGAAGGTGGGGCAGCTAATTATATAGAAAATCAGGATGAAGGGAAGGGTTTTTAATCTTTTAATGAGAGGCGTGAGTGTGTCTTAAATGCTCAAGTGGCAAGTGGGGATAGAGAGAGAGCAAAGATTCCAAAGAAGAGTGATTGTAGGAGCACGGTGTTGGAGATGCAGGAGCAGATGAATCCTTCCTAATAAGCACAGGCAGGTAGAATGTCCACCTGGAGATGGAGGAAATGATGTGTAAGTATACAGGTAAGTCTGGAGGTAGAGGAGAAGCCTCTGTACTGTTTCATCATGAGGAAATAGTGGCCCAGATAAGCTAAGAGATTGCTATCTGGTCTCACAGCCAGCTTGTAGCGTTTTTGGAGCTAGTAGAATCCACTGTGTTTCCATGATATTATTCCTCTCCCAGTGAAAAAGTCTCCCCTTGACTTCTAAGATACTAGGCTATTTTTGGATCTTCTCAGGCTTATTTGAGGAACTCTTTTCTGGTTTTCTGGATCTTGTTTCTTTTCTTACCAGTTAAATGTGTTCTGGGTCCCCTTGTAGTGTGACATAGTTGAATAGTTAGGGATCCTGGGGCCTGACCTGGGTTCAGACTCCGACTCTATTGCTTCCTAGCTTTGAGCTCTTGGACAAGGTACTTAAATTTACTGAGCCTTTCAGCTACCTCATCTATAAAGTGGGTACAATAAAACTTACCTTCAGATTACATGAGGATTAAGTGAGATAATATACACACAATGCCTGGCACAATCCCTGGTACGTAAGAGGTGCTCAGAAATACAACGCCCTGTCTCTTCTCTCTCCCTTGGTGAGATCCCTAGAGACCCAGGCTCCTTGCTTCTGTGCAATTTTGAGAAAGTCACTGAATCTTTCTGAATCTATTTGTTCATGTCAAAAAATGGAGACAATCTTACTACACACCACTGTTGTGAGAATGAAGATGGCTCTATGGAAGTCTCCGGGAGACTGCTCCATCAGTCTGTGTTGACTCTAAATCTTACCTACTTCCTGAGCTTCACTTCTCACCCATTATGAACATCTCCCCACAAGCGTATTTTCCAGCCTCTTCTCACTTGAGCATTAGGTTCTAACTACTTGTTGGATGTTGCCTGGATCATCTGCTAATGGGTCTGATTATTTTTATTTTTAACTTGTTATACTCACACTCGTCTGTGATCTCTTTTGTATCTTACATAGTTGGCAAACTCTTCCTCCTGACCTTTACTTTCCCTGGTGGCAGCCACTTCTTCTTCTATTTCTTCTCATTGTACTGGTTATTTTCTATTTGCTCTCTCTCCCCTCCTCCATCCTTCATGGCTGAGCATCTCTTAGTCTCCCTAGCCAGCTGGCTTCTCATGAGAAGTCCTCGTCCACAAGGGGGGAAAATTGTCTATGCTCTGCTAGAGAACATAACCATGGTTCTATTAAATTGGAAGCTAAGATGACCCTCTTGGTTATTTGGGGCTCCTCTTGCCACTGGAGGTATTGGCTGCTTACTAAAGAGATATCTGGTTGTTGCTACACAAAACAGTCAATGGAAAGCTATTGTCCAGGACTCAGATCCTGCAGGAATGAAGGTGTGGTTTACCCTAATGGGTGCTGACCAAGAGTAAAGAGAATACGGAGTGGGTGGCAGAAGAAGGGTGCTGTGGTCACCAGCTTAGACCCCCCCAAGACTAGTTATAGAGGTGCGTGCGTAACTTATGCTAATTGATTTTTTTCTTTATCCTCCCCTCCTTTCATGCTACCCCATATGAGGTTCTGAATGTAGTTAACATTGCAATTTAGGTCCTGCTCAGAACATAACTGAATTGATATCCTGTGGCTGACAGTAGCTAGGGGTGTTTCCCACATGTTGGGGGTCAGAGTTTCTTCCTTGAGGGAGGAGCAGAAATGGATGCTGAGGGGAAAAGGTGGGCTGTTCTGATTAACCTCCATTTGTGTCTGCTCCCCTCTGCCCACCACAACAATTACCTGATCTGTTCTAGCCCAGGATGTTGGGCCAGCTTCCCACCAGTGCGAAATACCAGCAAGAGACTGAAAGTGAGGAGAGGAGAGGTTGGGATATTCCTTCCCCGCCCCCATTCTCTTCCTGCTCAAGGGCTACATTTCTGGCAGTGAATGCACTTCTTCAGTTTACAAGTGACCTCCTTCTCATGGCACCAGCCTGTATGGTGCTTTGAGAACACTTCCTTCCTGGGCTTTTTTTCCAGGTCAGGTAGGTTCTTTGGGAAACAGACTCTGATACTCTGTCTGTAGAAGGTTTGCTGAAGAGTGAGTGCTTGGGGTTGCTACTTGGGGTGGGGAAGTGAGGGAAGCAGGACTGGGCAGAATATGTTGGGATGGCCCTGCAGTTAGTTGTCACAACTGGGCAAGTGGGCGGGACCTTTACACCTCCACGTAGACCAGTCATTGTGTGTGGTTGCCTCTAGGGAAGGGCATGTCTTCAGTAAGGAAGTTCCTTTTAGTGAAGGACAAGTCCCAAAGAGGGATTTGGCTAATGCCTGTTGGCCACCAGTACTCCCAGCTGCTGGTGGATGAGGTCAGTCCTGGAGGGGAATCAGGGAGGTGCTCCTCTTACACCCTTCAAACCCAGGGGCCCCAAAGGCTTCCCACTACTGCTAGTCCAGGGGGTCTGAGCATCCACTGATGCCTCTCTTAACCCGCTCACACCTCTGGAACATCTTATCTTTGTTCAGTTCTTTTAACTGAACCATCTGAGTTGATTTGTTTCCTTTCAGAGCCCTGACTAATATAGATATTAATTTACAAATGACATAAATACAAACTCCCACATGTTCGAGAAGGAGAAGTTCAGTACCTGATGATAGGGAGACCTGACCTGGCTGGGGAGGTAAGGGCAGGTTTAGTCAAGGGAGTGACGTGAGTGAACATCTGAAAGGGGAGTCAAGGTAACTATAAAGAAGAGAATAAGGCGGGGGGAGGGGAGGAGGAGGGAGAGACTTTTTTTTTGGCCATGCCACGCAGCATGCATGATCCTCACTGACCAGGGATCGAACCCGTGCCCCCTGCAGTGGAAGCTCGGAGTCTTAACCACTGGACTGCCAGGGAAGTCCCGGGAGAGAATCTTTTAACTGAAGAAAATATTGAGTCTGTACGGCCCACCCCATTCTCAGGTGAGGGTGAGAGTAGAGGCTGGAGAGGAAGGCAGGACCACACCTTCAGGCTTTAAGCCCCCCATTAAGGATAATTCCAAGGGTATTGGAAATGCTTTGCAGGTTCTGGAGCTGAGGGCCATAATCAGATTTGCATTTGAGGAAGATCTCTCTGGCTAATCAAAGACCAGTGTCATTTTTAATTTGGGGAAAATTACCACTTGCCTGCCAGTGTCTGTTAAAAGCAGAAGACTCTTTGATTTATAGAAGTCTCCAGACTGACTAGACAGAAATTTCTATCACTTGGCAAATCCCACATATAAACTACAGTATATTTCATGGACGGAATGTTGCATGTTACACCCCACTGTGCCTATTGTGTCTTTTTCACATTATGATAATTTGTTGCATTTTTTCCTACTGGGTAAGTGATACTAATAGTGTATCAACCATGAGACTTTTCATACAATAACAATTTGTACTATATATCAAAAAGTTGGAAAATACTGTATACTCTATCAGGACTTCTGATTTTGCTTTCCACTAGTTTTTGGAGTCTTTACAAAGTATATAAACTTCTACCACTTTGGTTCTGGAGTTGATTTAATAGGATTTCTCTTTATTCTCTCTTCAAATATGTTAATGGAAAAGTGTGAATACAGAGCGCTAGTCGTGGTTTCATGTACAGATGTAGTCTCGGACCTCAGGGCCCCTTTCTGCTTTCTCAGTTCTTGTTGACTGTTGAGCAGAGATCAACAGAGTCAAGGGCAGAGCCCGATCTCTTGCAGAATTTATGAATGGAGGAAGAGGGGTGACAGCCGCACAGAACAACTGACAGGAGGGCTGTGACCAGAGCCCAGAACACCAGCCTCACCCAGTATTTCTATCCTGTCGCCCTTCCCTGCACACCCTGCCTCACCCAGAAAGGTCCCAAACTGGGACCTGGGAGTTTAATATGCTATTGCTTTGTGTCTCTAGTAATTTAGGCATGAAGATTCTCTTTATCTAAATAATTAACCAGAAACAGTTGATTCTGTCATCTCATTGGGTTAGTGTTACTGGTTTAATTGTGTCCCTTAAAAAGGTATGTTGAAGTCCTAGCCCCCAGCACCTCACACTGTGACCTTCCTTGGCAGTAGGATCTTGGCAGACGTAATAAGTTAAGATGAAGTCTTACTGGAGTAGGGTGGGCCCTTAATCCAGTATGACTGGTGTCCTTATAGGAAGGGTAGAGACACAGAGACAGAGACTTGTGGGGAGAATGTGGCCATGGGACAGCAGAGGAAGGGATTGGACTGATGCATCCACCTGTAAGCCAAGAAACACCAAAGATTGTTGGCAAATAAATACCAGGAACAAGGAAGGATTCTCCTCGACAGGTTTCAGAGGGAGCAGGGCCCTGCCGACACCTTGATTTCGCATTTCTAGCTTCCAGAATAGTGAGACAATACAGTTCTGATGTTTTAAGCCATCCAGTTTGTAATTTGTTATGGCAGCCTGAGGAAATGGATATAGTTGGTGTCCATTTTTATCATAAACCCTGAGGTGAAACCCATATCTATTATCATGTAACGTTTGAGTCCTTTTTGATAAGATTTACTGACTACTAGAGGGACAAAAAAGATTTATTGAGCATGTAGAAAATATTTTGTTTCAAATGGGATAAATATTTTATTTCCATTAAAGGCAGATTTTAATTTTTTCCTTTTGGATAATTACCAAGAAGAAGACATCAACTGTACATCCCCTAGTTGGTTGATGCAGTTTGCTCTCCTTTGTCAATAAGAACATTTCTTTTTTCCATTCACATAACCATAAGTCGTTGTTCTATCTCTGAGATTTCATATCTGGTGCCCCCTTCTCTAATCACCACGTTCTTGCCTATTTTTTCTGATATTCCCCCGCAGCCACTTCAGGCCCATTCCGTGAAGTTCTGGGCCTTCCCAGGACTGCATGCTGGAAACTCTTCCCTTGAACTCAGGTCATTTACTTCTGTTTGTCCGCCACGTTCTCCAATCCACCTCATACTCCACAGAGAGCCTTTTAATGATGATCTTCATTGTGACCTTGATCCCCCTGAAGTTCCCACTGTGTTAATTTGCAACCATCTGCTCTCTCTGTTCTGCGGCTTCTAGAGTGCAGAAAAGTTAGATCCACGTGCCTCTTACTCAAGCCATCCAACTCACCTGAGCTGTCATTCAGTAATTCTTGTATTCTTCACTTGTTGAGTTGCTAAGAAACTCCCTACATTTCCTTTCTTTTTTTTTTTTATAAAGTATTTTTATTTATTCATTTATTTATTTATTTATTTTGCGGTACGCGGGCCTCTCACTGTTGTGACCTCTCCCGTTGCGGAGCACAGGCTCCGGACGCGCAGGCTCAGTGGCCATGGCTCACGGGCCCAGCTGCTCCGCGGCATGTAGGGTCCTCCCAGACCGGGACACGAACCCGTGTCCCCTGCATAGGCAGGCGGACTCTCAACCACTGCGCCACCAGGGAAGCCCCCCACATTTCCTTTCTCATATCCCCTCCAAATGGATGGTTTTTGCTCCCGTCTTACTGAGATCTAGGCCATCTGGCAACTTCATTTGTATTCTTGGTCTCATCCTTCCATGTTCACTTAATTCTCTCCAGAATCTTCAATCCCTTGATCACCCACCACTTCTTCCCCTCACAAATTCCTATGTATTCAACTGAAGTAACAGAAAAATCCATCCAACAGTTTAGTGCTTCTCAAACTAAAATATTACAATACATCTGATTCACCTGGGGAGCTTGTTGAATTATTCTCAGCCAGTCTGGGGCCTGTGATTCTGTAGTTCTAATGAGATTCCAGGTGATGCTAATGTTCCCGGTCCCCAGACCATGAGGATTTACCCCTTAAGTGCACATGGGGTCATCCTTATGGGGCAAGTGCAGTATTTGCATGATGGCTTTCATTCTTCTGGGTTGCGTCTCATGGTCTCAAGATCCTGCCGCAGTTCCAGATATCCCATCATGATCAGAGTGCATCCAAAGGCAGGAGGCAGCGGTCTGACCAGAGAGACGACAATGAGAGAGCCTTCTCTTTTCTTTCTCCTCTCATCAAGGAGGTGAATATTTCTTGAAGGCTCCCACTTCCCCTTAAAATTTATTGGCTTAGAGTTGGGTCACACCTGACCACTCACTGTCAAACCAGGATGGGACAGAAGGATTATGACATCTCAAGAGGCTGGACATACCGGTACACAAGGTGAGTTCTGTCAGCAGAAAAGGGGGAGGACGGCCCACTAGGATGGGCAGTGTCCTGGTTTTCATAGCGCCATCTTGAGCCAGACCTGGTTTTCAAGCACTACTTTGAGGGGAAAAATGTTTTGATAATAATGCCTTATTGAATCCATTTCTGAGCTTCTTTTCATGGCAGTTTTCTCTATGAATGTTCCATACACACACACACACACACACACACACACACATCCTCTCTCTCTATATCCTCTCTATTCATATCACTGATATCTGGCTTCTGCCCCCACTGTCATAATGGAATTGTTCTTTTGAAGGTTGCCAATAACCCCTTCCCCACTTACCTCTACCTGCCTCGTTTTGGCCACTTTTTCAGTCTTAAGCTCCGCTACCCTAGGGATTGGTGAAAGCCACCACTCAGATTTCCTCCTTTGTTTTCTTTCAATCTCCTTTCTTCTCCTCTTGCCCCCTGGCTGGGGCCTTTCCCTGACTTGGACCTTAGCTCTCTGCTCATCCATCCTTACAGTTAGTCATCTATTAGCTCTTAGGACATCTGTTCTCATGTATTTAAGTATTACCTTTAAGTAGTACCTCTATGGCTCCCAAACCTTATCTGAATTCCACCCTCAGATCTTTACCTACCCATGACATCCTTCTAACTGCATGTCACACCAAACCACTTCTCTCCCAAATGAGATTCTTTTCCTACTTTCCTTAACTTAGTAGGTGGCATTAAATTCTTCTTGGAATAAATTAGCATAGTTTTTTCTGTTATATATATTATTTTACAGGATGTTAACGGGGAAGTTATGACTGATGCACCAGGAGATGACAGCTATCAGATACCAAAATGAGTTAGGATGGAGACTACAAGGTGGAAATCTCAAAGTACTAAGTGGTTGAGGACTGATGAGATACCTATTCAGGCAGAGACTACAAAAGAGGTTACTGTTGGGAGGGCTTTGGGAGGAGCATTTGTTTGGATGGAGCTGCCTGGGGAGTTTTGGCCTCATTCCGCAAGGGTAGGGGCACTGGCATCTAACACCAAGCCAGGTGAGGACTTTCTCAGAACCTCTGAGAGCGTGGTGTAGGCTCCAAGCTGACAGTGGATGGTGCCAGATTCCCACCTGAGGAAGGTACTGCATCCTATGGGGCAGAGTAGAGGGCCACATCTGGGAGGAAGTTGTTCTACCTTTCAACCATAAGCTTTCTAGAAATGTGTGAATCTCAGAGACCATATGGGAGTCCACAGTAGGAAGGTCAGCTTGGGGTCATTTTGAAAGGGATTCTGCCTAAAAGGTCTTGCTGGAGAGTTGAGAGGACCCAACAGCGAGAGTCTGTGCGGAGTGGACTCAAGGAAAACCAAGACTGAGGTAGAATAAGCAGTTAGAGAGACTTCCTTGCCAGCCTTGCCAGCCTCTCGGGAAGTATGTTCCAGCATTCCCAGTAGGGGCCACAAAAGTGTTCATGAAAGATTTGGCTTCAAACGTCCATCAGGCCCAGAGGGTGTGATGCCCTTTCTGTCAGAGTACCAGCCCAAGATAAACTTTCCTGCTGCCCCACGCCTCCCTCCCCTCATGATTGTTAGCAAGCTGGCCGGGGAGGGTGAGATGGAGGACAAAGCCCTTTGCCTGACTTCTGCCCACAGATAGCCGTGCTGGGGAAGGAGCAAGATTTTAATTACTGAAATAAGAGCATGTCTTATCTCTAAGTAATAGCAGGACTTTCAATTACCTGAGAGAAAACAAAATAGTTATGGGACTGCTTGAGTTGTCATTAAGCGGAAGGGGAAGAACTGATTTTTAATGGGGCGGTGGGCAACAAAAATTGAGTTGCTTTTATGGGTACACTCCACAAATCCTGTTTATTCAATGTTCTGGTTACGTAGAGAGCTTAAATTCAGCTTCTGGAGTACTGAAATCATTTTATTAAAAAATTCTATTCAGGGCTTCCCTGGTGGCGCAGTGGTTGAGAGTCCGCCTGCTGATGCAGGGGACACGGGTTCGTGCCCCGGTCCGGGAAGATCCCACATGCCGCGGAGCGGCTGGGCCCGTAGGCCACTGAGCCTGCGCGTCCGGAGCCTGTGCTCCGCAACGGGAGAGGCCACGACAGTGACAGGCCTGTGTACCGCAGGAAAAAAAAAAATCTATTCATATTGCCCCAGGATTACAAATTAACAAAAATGTCCTTGCTCCCCTTATATTAGTTTATGTGATTAAACCATATTTCTTTGCAGACCAAGATGACAGTCTCAAGGGATGAGAAGGATGAATGCACAAATTAATGAATGCTGAACGACAACAGTCTGCTGAAGCAGTTAGTGTTATTCATGATAAAGGACATGTATCTAGACTATGTAAAGACCTATTCCTTCTTAATAACAAAAAGACAATAATCCAGTCTTTGAAAAATGGACAAAATTTCTGAACAGACATTTCTCCACAAATGTATGCTATCTTATTACAAAGAAGAGAGAGAAATGGCTAATAAGCACATGAAAAGATGCTCCAAATCATTAGCTTTCAGGGAAATGTAAATCAAACCCACAATGAGATACCACTTCACAACCATTAGGATGGCTAGA
Organism: Globicephala melas; assembly: GCF_963455315.2. NCBI lineage: Eukaryota > Metazoa > Chordata > Mammalia > Artiodactyla > Delphinidae > Globicephala > Globicephala melas. The sequence goes on along the minus strand of NC_083327.1, from coordinate 63,821,349 downwards.
ATTAAAAAGATAATATCAAGTATTGGTGAAGATGTGGAAAAACTGGAACCCTTGTACGCTGCTGGTGGGAATGTGAAATGGTGCAGCTGCTTTGGAAAATGGTCTGGCAGTTCCTCAAAAAGTTAAACATAATTAGCATGTGACACATCAGTTCTACTCCTGGGTGTATGTATACTCAACAGAAATGAAAACCTATATCCACACAAAATCTTGTACATGAATGTGCATAGCAGCAGTACTTATAATAGCCCAAAAGTGGAAACTCAGCTGTCAATCAACGGATGAACGAATGTGGTATATCCATGCAATGTAATATTATTCAGCCATAAAAGGAACTGAAGCACTTATATAGGGTGTAACATGGATGAACTGGGAGAACAGGATGCTAAGCAAAAGAAGATAGACACAAAGGGGCACATATTGTGTAATTTCCTTTATATGAAATGTCCAGAAGAGGCAGATACATAGAAACAAAAAGATGAGTGAGTATTGAAGAGAACTGTGTTTTTGGTGGAGGGGGGGATAGAGGAGGAGGTGATTAAAATGTTCTAAAATTGTGATGTTTGCATAACACTGAATATACTAAAATCCACTGAATTGTATAAATAGGTGAATTATTTGTGAATTCAAAATGTTAATTCTGGTTCCCTGCACCGGGAGCCCCCTGATGGCTGGGATGGAGCCAGCTTTGCTGACTGTATCTTAATTTTCTAGCCAGGCTTCACACACAGGCGCTCAACAAATACTTCTTGAGAGAATCACACACTTTTATACTGTACCTGATGTTTATACGGTGCTTCATAAATTTCAAAGCATTTTTTTCAGGGACAGCAGCAGTTCCTTTGTGCCTCATAATAACCCGCAAGTTGTCAGAGTGCGTGATCTATGAGACTGTTATTTGCCCGTATTGTGAAAAATGATCAGCTGTACAAGGGAAAGACCAGAACCCATTTCTATTAACTTTCATCTGAAGGTGCTCCCTTAGGCCTGTTTGTCTTGCACTTCTTCTGTCTCCCAGAGAAAGGGAATCCACTTTGTAGTACAATCAGCACAGCTCTGGGAGACTGATTCCCAAACTGCAACCCAACAGCACAGCAATTCGGGTCACTTGGGGGGCAGAAACCGAAGAACCGAGATTCCTTTGCTGAGCAAACATAGCGAGGAGGCCAGTGAGATTTTAGCTTCGGGGTATTGGACTGAGTCTCCTCAAATACTTCTAACCAGAAGGTTTGAGTTAGTGGGGTGTCCCATGACCGTGATCTCAATAGCATTTAGCTTAAACGTCTTCCAGGCACCGAATTCAGGGTTCTAGGTTCTGGTCTGCCCTCTCCCCCGTCCCCCCACCCACCCACCCCCGCTCCCCACTTTCCCAACACACACACTCACCCTCTCTCTCTCTCTCACATGCTTGGGTTAAGAAACCCAGATTCAGCACATTTCTCCAGGACCCTTCCAGATGGAGGGAGGGAGCCACAGGAGGAGCCATTTTGCTAAGAAAAACTCACTTGAAGCACCTCCAAAAAGAAGTCCTTAGAGTCCTCCCCGCCCCCAGTTGGGACGCGCGCACTCCTAGTCGGCTACAGAACCCCTGGCCACTGGGCGATTTAACGAGGTCCTCTTTTAGATCCACCGAAGCGGCCCGGAAGTCGTGGCCGCCTTCCAGAGGGGGACTGGGAGAGCCTAGGGAGACCCACAGAGGCCCCGGAGGGGCGCCGGCGGGCGGGGCGCGCTGACCCGGGCCCCGCGGGCAGAAGCGCAGGTGAGCAGCCGGAGCTGGGCTCGCCGCCGCCGCCCTCGTGCCTCCGCCCCGCGGCGCCCCACCCCTCCCCGGGCGGGGGCCGGGGGTCGGGCGAGGGCTCTGCCCAACCGCCGGGGGGGCTTTGACGGGAAGTGAGGCGGCGACGTGGGAACCCCCAGACCGGGCGGCCGTGCCCGGCCCGCCAGGGTACGTCCAGGCGCGGGGCCACCACCTCCCCGCGAGCGCTGGGAGCGGCGGCCGCGGGAGCCGCAGGTGGTTCCCCGGGCCGGCCCTTTTCTCCTCCCCCTTTCCTTTCTTTCGCCTCCCCTCCCTCTCGCCCGGTGTCGGCGGCACTTCCCCCGCTTCCTCCTCCCTCTCCAATCGGGAGGGAGGGAAGGAGCCGCCGGCTCTTTCCTGCCTCCCTGCAAACTTCAGCGGGACTCGCGTCTCCACTCGCTGCCTCGCCCGCCGCGCCCCCAGCCCGGGAGCTGCTCCTCGAACTTCCTTTGGCCGCGCGGCCCGGGAACCCTGGCGGCTGGAAGGGCGCCAGGCGGCCGCCGCTGGGACCCTCCGGAGTCCTTCCCCGCGGCTCCCCGGGCGGCCGCCGCTCCTCCTCCTCGCCGCCCGCCCGCCCGTCGGTCCGTCCCGCCCGCCCGCCTCGCCGCTCCCCGGCGGGTAGGAGCCTCCCGGCTGCCCCCTCGGCGCCCCGCCGCGCCCGGACTTTTCTTTGTGTTGGATGCGGACTGGCGCCCCGCGCCGACGGGGGCCGGACTGAGTGCCGCGCTCGCCTGCGCCGCCCGGCCCGGCCATGCCCTTCCACCAGAGGACCGTGGAGCCCGCGCGGCTGCGCCAGCCGGAGGCTGCCGGGGCGGCGGGCGCGCCGCTCTTCCGCTCGCTGGAGCAGGTCAGCTCGCACGCCCTGGTCTGCCTGCTGGAGCAACTCGCCGACCTGTCGCGCTGCGCCGGGGACATCTTCGGCGAGCTCGAGGGACAGGCGGCCGCCCTGGGCCGCCGTACCGCAGCGCTGTACCGCCGCCTCGACGCCCTGCACGCCGCCACCGCGCGCCTCGACCACCGCCGAGTGAAAATCCGTGAGTGGCAAGCGGCTCGGGGGAGGGGAACGAGGCGGGGAGGCGCCCAGCCTGCTGCTCCCTCCCGCCCCCTGGCGGCCCCGAGCCGGCTCTCGGGCATCCGCGCGGAGCCCCGGAGCCCCGGCCCAGCGCGAGGGTTGGGCTCTCGAGTGGAGACGGCGGGACCCGAGACCCGGCGGCCGTGCAGGTGGCGGGCGCGTGTGGCATTCTCGGGTTCCGAAGGTTCCTGGCCGCCTCGAAGGAGTGGGCGCCCTGATGGAGTGTGAGAATTGGGCTGGCCCCGTCCCACTGTCCGCTCCTTCCCTCTTGTTTGTGTGGGAGGCTGAGAGGAGCCCCGGGGGCGCTGTAGGCAGAGGAGGAGCCGAGGTCGTGGGAAAAGGGTCCGGGAAAGGTAGTCTGTTGCGGAAGCAGGGTACCACATAGGTATGGACTTAACGATGTTTCTAGTCCTTGAGACTTCAGGAGGATCCGTTTGTGAAAATCTGAGGATCTCAGCGAGCGTTGGGGCTGCATTCACCTCTCTGACCGGTGCTCTTACCTAAGTACAAACAAAAGTCCGCTTTTAGTTCAGGGTTTTCTTTTTTGGTGCTAATTTTTGCCTCTTCCCGACCCCCGGCCCCTTCACTGACCCACCAGCTCTTTATAATTCAGGGAGCCTTGACCTTGTAGTGAAACTCAGCATCCCATTCGTCTTTGTCTAACCTCCTGCAACTCTGAAAATCAAGTCTCTGTCCTGAGGTAGTGATCTCTCCAAGCATCTATTTCATTTCAGCAGCTTAACCAGCTCCAGTGAATGAAGTAACTGGAATTTCCTGTTGGCCCAAAGTAGAGAAACTTTCAGTGTGATGTTTATGTGGTTTCTCCCCTTTTGGTACATGGACTTGGTCATATTCCTCAGTGTAAAGAGTAAAGTGGAGATGGTTGATGAATTGCAGGGTGGGAGGGGAGGTGTTGGTGTAAAACACGCCTAGATTTCAGCAGCTCTGCATGAAATACTGTCTCTTAGAATCACTTCATATGCAATCTTGAATAGCTGGTTTACATTTTTTTTTCATCCTTGCTAGAAAAGCTTAGCTCTATTTTACCACTTTACAACTGGAACAGTTCAAGTTTTTAGTACTTTAATACTGGTGAGATTGTTTGCTGTAATACATCTTTCTCCAAGTTGTGAAGTTATGTGACGGTTTTACAGTTCATCTCTCTGATATTGCTGTCAACACATCCTTATAAGTTGTGGGCTGTTCTCAACCAGGGAGAGTTCCCCCCATTCCTCCTCCACCAAAAAAAGAAAGTTAGAAAGGGGGGGGGAGTCAAAGTGGTCTCATAAAGTTGTTGGACATAACAAGAATATATCTACTTAATGTGAATACTGACCTCATGCATCAGGATATACTGTCTTAGTGGAATGTCATTGTCATCTCAGTAATCACTAGATGCTTCTATGCCTTTCCCGTGTAGAGTGTCTGTGTGTAGGTGAAGGAGAATTTCACCCTTGAAGAATGCTGTGATGAGGCAGATCTGACTGCTAGGTGAACTGATCTATTGTGGGAACTGAAAGACAAGAGAAAACTCCCTGGAGGTCAAGAACTCCTTCTTTTGCCAGTTTTGTTTTACATTTGAACGTATCACTTTTCTCTTCATACATATGCACCAATAGCTAAGGTTCATAGTCAAAATCCCCCAAATTCCCTGAATTAACTAAGGTTGTCCCGATTAGTGACTGAAGTAACTCACTTCAAAACTTTTCACAAGTTTCTTTGAATCTTTGGCTTTGATTTCATACTGCAAAACCTGGCTCATCCTTTTTTTTAATGATGGAGAAGGAAGTCTTTTATTGAATATAATTATGTCTGAGAGTAGAAGTACACATATAGAGAAGAAAGCTGAACTATAAAGACATGGTGTTTTTGTGGGTTTTCACCTTCACTCGCTTAACTTTTTTATATGCTAAGACGCATTGAAACACCATGCATTCATCTTATTTAGACTCTGTTAGGATTCTTTTTATTTTAATGTCTTGTTCCTGTGTAAAAGCTACATTTTGAAGTCATTTTGGTCCCCTTTTAGGCAGGTCTAGAGAATAACATGCTACATTACAATGGACGCATAGACTTTTAGACTTGAAACTGCCTGTAAAGGACATCTCTTTCATTAACTCTTAACAAGGGAGGAAATCGAGTCCAAGAGAGTTGAAGTGATTAGCCCCAGGTTAGGTGGTGGGCTAATGGCACAGCTGGGCCTGGAGCCCAGACCTGATTGACTCGCCTCCTGTCCCACTGCATATATCCTGCCCCTTTTAGGGTTCGTGGGAATGGGGAACAATTTAGATACATTCCATAAACAGTCCCAAGGATGACAGTGACCATTTAATTTCATCCTTCTTGTCAGATAAACCTTGTAATGAGTCTCCCAAGGAGCAAGTAACAGAACTGAACAGTTTATCAGAAGCCAGAGTGCAGCAGCAGTGTATATTTCACTGCCTGATGGGTCTCTACTATAATCACGGGTGTGAGTGGAGCTGTTTAAAAAACGTATACACTTTTATCTTTCCAATACAGAAACGGCATTTTAGTCCTGTGGGCCAGCCCTGCCTCAATAATTCTGAGAAGTATTTAGTCAAGTTTGCCATTCCTCAAAATCTCATAGGTAATCATCCAAAATAATTTTTTTGTTATAATTGGGGATAGCATACATCATTTTTTCCCTCCTGCTTATCCTTAAAGACTCCCCTAATGCTTCCCCCAACACCACCAGGTTGGAGGGAGGGTTCCCATGGCATCCAGTATAGGCATCTGTTCGGTCCCTCCATCCCCACATTTACCAGTGTGGGCTGAAATCCTCTATTCATTTCTGCTCCCCTCTGCTAGATAGCAAGCTCCTGAGGTCAAGGATGGCTGCATCTTTGTTTTTCCAAAGTTTAAAACAGTGCCTGGAATGCGACAGCTCAATCGATATTTGAACTGAACTAATATTTAGTTTCTTAGTGCTCAGTGTCAGGAAGAATAACTACAAAAACATTTGGGAGGGGGCTTCCCTGGTGGCGCAGTGGTTGAGAGTCCGCCTGCCGATGTAGGGGACACGGAGGATCCCACATGCCGTGGAGCGGCTGGGCCCGTGAGCCATGACCGCTGAGCCTGCGCGTCCGGAGCCTGTGCTCCGCAACGGGAGACGCCACAGCAGTGGGAGGCCCGCGTACCGCAAAAAAAAAAAAAAAAAAAAAAGCTTTGGGAGGGACTGTTATACTGACTGCTGCAAGTCTGCATGAACAAGACAATTGCTTTATTTTATTTAATTAATTTATTTTTTTTAAAGGGAACATTTTGTTTACTTATTTTTGGCTGCGTTGGGTCTTTGTTACTGCGCATGGGCTTTCGCTAGTTGTGGTGAGTGGGGGCTACTCTTTGTTGCAGTGTGCGGGCTTCTCATTGCGGTGGCTTCTCTAGGTGTGCAGGCTTCAGTAGTTGTGGCCCGCGGGCTCAGTAGTTGTGACACACGGGCTAAGTTGCTCCGCGGAATGTGGGATCTTCCCGGACCAGGGATCGAACCCATGTCCCCTGCATTGGCAGGCAGATTCTTAACCACTGTGCTACCAGGGAAGTCTCGAGAATTACTTTAAAAACAGATGAAAAAGTAAACTTTCTGCCTCTTTAAGGTTATGAGTATACTTCCATAAAAGTCAAATGTCGTTAATTCTGCTGACAAAATAAGTTCCCATTAAGAATAGTGACAGTGGCCAGAAATCTGGGTAGTTACATCTTGGCTCTGTAAATATTCGAAACAGACTTTTCTATACAGAAATCAGTAGACACTCAATCTAACAGCCCTGTATTATTTTTAAACCCTGAGTGATTTGTTTCTTTTTATAATTAATAATAACATTATACTATGTAGCACTTTTATAACTGAAAGAATGTTTTTCAATTCTTGCGAGGTAGGAAGGCCAGGTTGTAGTATATCCGTTTTATGGACAAAGAAATGGAAGTTCTGGAATTAGTAAGAGGTATACATATATAGATATTGAGTCTTCTGATTTCTAGTCCCAAACTTCACCTTAACAGTGCTTCCTGGGTGAATACGAAATGTAATTGTCGAAACAGATTTGGAGAAAAGATGATTTGCTGGCTTTTTTCCCTTATAGCTCCAGAAAAGCAGATTTTTCACCCCCTTAGATTCTAGAAGTGTTCTAAGTTCAGAGAGGTTTGTTGTGTTGCACGACTGTAGGGGCACCATTCACACCTTAGTGTATGTTAACTGTGCTTCCGTGGGGTTGGTGTGGTTCTCAGCATGTGCGCCCATACGTGATGGCCTTGGTAGAATGTATACAATTTTTATAGGTGAGATAAATGGCACTCAAGATAGCTTGCTGGCAGAAAGATCGTATGGGCACTGTTTTTGCATAAACAAGGTATGGGTTTGTATTGTCTGTATTAGGCAGACACTATAGCCTAATACTTTCCGGGTGGTGCTTTAAGTGTCAAACTGCATTGTCCTACCTCACAGTGAATGTTCTCCTGACCCAGCCAGAGGGTTGGCTGGTCCTGATGTCAGAGTATCTTTGCTTTTTTCTCAGAATGAATCTTTCATGCAAGGTGCTTGTCAGAGTTGGGAAGACAGTACAGACTTCACTGCACTCTTTTTTTTTTTTTTTTTTTTTCTGTTCCTGAATTTTTTTTTTTTTTTTAAACATCTTTATTGGAGCATAATTGCTTTACAATGGTATGTTAGTTTCAGCTTCACAACAAAATGAATCAGTTATATATATACATATGTTCCCATATCTCTTCCCGCTTGCGTCACCCTCCCTCCCACCCTCCCTATCCCACCCCTCCAGGCGGTCACACAGCACCGAGCTGATCTCCCTGTGCTATGCGGCTGCTTCCCACTAGCTATCTACCTTACGTTTGGTAGTGTATACATGTCCATGCCTCTTTATTGCTTTGTCACCGTTTACCCTTCCCCCTCCCCATAGCCTCAAGTCCATTCTCTAGTAAGTCTGTGTCTTTATTCCTGTTTCACCCCTAGGTTTTTCATGACATTTTTTTTTTCTTAAATTCCATATATATGTGTTAGCATACGGGTCTCTTGCAGACAGCAAATATATGGGTCTTGTTTTTGTATCCATTCAGCCAATCTGTGTCTTTTGGTGGGAGCATTTAGTCCATTTACATTTAAGGTAATTATCGATATGTGTGTTCCCATTCCCATTTTCTTAATTGTTTTGGGTTTGTTATTGTAGGTCTTTTCCTTCTTTTGTGTTTCTTGCCTAGAGAAGTTCCTTTAGCAGTTGTTGTAGAGCTGGTTTGGTGGTGCTGAACTCTCTCAGCTTTTGCTTGTCTCTAAAGGTTTTAATTTCTCCATCAAATCTGAATGAGATCCTTGCTGGGTAGAGTAATCTTGGTTGCAGGTTTTTCTCCTTCAACACTTTCAATATGTCCTGCCACTCCCTTCTGGCTTGCAGAGTTTCTGCTGAAAGATCAGCTGTTAACCTTATGGGGATTCCCTTGTGTGTTATTTGTTGTTTTTCCCTTGCTGCTTTTAATATGTTTTCTTTGTATTTAATTTTTGACAGTTTGATTAATATGTGTCTTGGCGTATTTCTCCTTGGATTTATCCTGTATGGGACTCTCTGTGCTTCCTGGACTTGATTAACTATTTCCTTTCCCATATTAGGGAAGTTTTCAACTATAATCTCTTCAAATATTTTCTCAGTCCCTTTCTTTTTCTCTTCTTCTTCTGGAACCCCTATAATTCGAATGTTGGTACGTTTAATGTTGTCCCAGAGGTCTCTGAGACTGTCCTCAGTTCTTTTCATTCTTTTTTCTTTATTCTGCTCTGCAGTAGTTATTTCCACTATTTTATCTTCCAGGTCACTTATCCGTTCTTCTGCCTCAGTTATTCTGCTATTGATCCCATCTAGAGTACTTTTAATTTCATTTATTGTGTTGTTCATCGTTGCTTGTTTCATCTTTAGTTCTTCTAGGTCCTTGTTAACTGATTCTTGCATTTTGTCCATTCTATTGTCCATTCTATCTCCAAGATTTCGGATCAACCTTACTATCATTATTTTGAATTCTTTTTCAGGTAGACTGCCTATTTCCTCTTCATTTGTTAGGTCTGATGGGTTTTTATCTTGCTCCTTCATCTGCGGTGTGTTTTTCTGTCTTTTCATTTTGCTTATCCTACTGTGTTTGGGGTCTCCTTTTTTGCAGGCTGAAGGTTCGTAGTTCCTGTTGTTTTTTGTGTCTGTCCCCAGTGGCTAAGGTTGGTTCAGTGGGTTGTGTAGGCTTCCTGGTGGAGGGTACTAGTGCCTGTGTTCTGGTGGATGAGGCTAGATCTTGTCTTTCTGGTGGGCAGGTCCACGTCTGGTGGTGTGTTTTGGGGTGTCTGTAGACTTATTATGATTTTGGGCCGCCTCTCTGCTAATGGGTGGGGTTGTGTTCCTGTCTTGCTAGTTGTTTGGCATAGGATGTCCAGCACTGTAGCTTGCTGGTCGTTGAGTGAAGCTGGGTGCTGGCGTTGAGATGGAGATCTCTCGGAAATTTTTGCTGTTTGATATTATGTGCAGCTGGGAGGTCTCTTGTGGATCAGTGTCCTGAAGTTGGCTCTCCCACCTCAGAGGCACAGCACTGACTCCTGGCTGCAGCACCAAGAGCCTTTCATCCACAGGGCTCCTTAATTTGGGATGATTGGTTGTCTATTCAGGTATTCCACAGATGCAGGGTACATCAAGTTGATTGTGGAGCTTTAATCCGCTGCTTCTGAGGCTGCTGGGAGAGGTTTCCCTTTCTCTTCTTTGTTCTCACAGCTCCCAGGGGCTCAGCTTTGGATTTAGCCCCGCCTGTGCGTGTAGGTCGCCGGAGGGCGTCTGTTCTTTGCTCAGACAGGACGGGGTTAAAGGAGCCGCTGATTCGGAGGCTCTGGGTCACTCAGGCCCGGGGGTAGGGAGGGGCACGGAGTGTGGGGCGGGCCTGCGGCAGCAGAGGCCGGCGAGAAGTTGCAGCCTGAGGCGCGCCTGTGCGTTCTCCCGGGGGAGTTGTCCCTGGATCCCGGGACCCTGGCAGTGGCGGGCTGCACAGGCTCCCCGGAAGGGCTTGTGGCTAGTGACCTGTGTTCGCACACAGGCCTCCCGGTGGCGGCAGCAGCGGCCCTAGCGTCTCATGTCTGTCTCTGGGCTCCGCACTTTTAGCCGCGGCTCGCGCCCGTCCCTGGAGCTCTCTCAAGCAGCGTTCTTAATCCCCTCTCCTCGTGCACCAGGAAACAAAGAGGGACGTAAAAGTCTCTTGCCTCTTCGGCAGTTCCAGACTTCTCCCCGGACTCTCTCCCGGCCAGCCGCGGCGCACTAACGCCCTGCAGGCTGTGTTCACGCCGCCAACCTCAGTCCTCTCCCGCGCTCCGACAAAAGCCGGAGCCTCAGCTCCCAGTCCCGCCCGCCCCGGCGGGGGAGCAGACAAGCCTCTCGGCTGGCGAGTTCCGGTCGGCCCGATCCTCTGCGCTGGAATCTGTCCGCTTTGCCCTCCGCACCCCTGTTGCTGTGCTCTCCTCCGCGGCTCCCAAGCTCCCCCACTCCGCCTCCCGAAGCCTCCACCCGCGAAGGGGCTTCCTAGTGTGTGGACACTTTTCCTCCTTCACAGCTCTCTCCCGCTGGTGCAGGACCCGTCCCTATCCTTTTGTCTCTGTTTAGTTTTTTCTTTTGCCCTACCCAGGTACGTGGGGGGTTTCTTGCCTTTTGGGAGGTCTGAGGTCTTCTGCCAGCGTTCAGTAGATGCTCTGTAGGAGTTGTTCCATGCGTAGATGTATTTCTGGTGTATGTGTGGGGAGGAACGTGATCTCCGCGTCTTACTCTTCCGCCATCTTCCCGGAAGTCCTCACTGCACTCTTAAGAACAGGTTGTGTGATTGTTTTTGTGCCTGCCTGCCTGCTGATGAATGTTTGTTATTTCTGGTGACATTGGCATAAGACTTGCTTTCATTGAAACATACCACATGCTGGGGAGGATGTTGGTGTGGAAATGAGGCCTCCACCAACCTCTAATCCCTGGATGGTCCCTAAATGTATTACTAGAAACTGACAGCTGAGCGGCCAGACTGCACCTCAGGTTTAGGAGGCCGCAGGAGATGAAGCAGTGTTTCCCATACTTGCCTGACCTTAAGAACTGCCTGGAACTCTCGTTTAAGTTACGGATTCCCAGATCCTTCCAAAGCTTTGTTGAGTCGGAGTCTCCAGTAGGCTTAACAAGTGCCCTTGTGTTCTTAGAGGACTTGGAGGAGTGCTGAAATAGACAGGAAAGCTCATTGGGTTGAGAATTGGGAGACTTGAGTCTGGCTTCACCTCTGCCATTTTCTAATGCAGATCTGGAGTAACTTATGCAAGACCTCCTTTCCTTATCTGTAAAATAGAGACTTTGTCTAAAATAACCTCTATGGGCCTTTCCAGTTTTGGCATTTTGGGATACTAATGAGGGATTACTATTTGGTAATAGTAGTATCTCAGATGACCTTGTAAATACAACTCTGATCAGTAATCTCTCTCCGATTCTTATCGTTAGGCATCTAAAAAAGTGTTTGTGTCTAAAGTCAATTCTTTATGACCATACGGACTCCTTTAACTCATATTTTACCCACGTGGAGTGCATGGAGCTTCACATCTTGAGGGGTTAGTCATTTTCCAAACACATCAGGTAGGTACTTGTTTCAAATTTGGCGTATATCCTGCCCACAGCCCATTCATAGCTTCCTCTTCATCTTTGAAAAGTGATAACATCATTTTGGAAAGAGAACTGTTTAAATGCATTTGCCATATGTTAGATTTCTTAAAAAGAGAGTTATTTTTGAAAAAAATTATGAGCATATATTGTTTAAGCCGAAACATCAATCTACTTTTCGACTCCTGGGTACTGAAACTATAATTACTTGGTTTAAAAAGCTACCTAGGGTTTCCCTGGTGGCGCAGTGGTTGAGAGTCCGCCTGCCGATGCAGAGGACATGGGTTTGTGCCCCGGTCTGGGAGGATCCCACGTGCCACAGAGCGGCTGGGCCCGTGAGCCATGGCCGCTGAGCCTGCGCGTCCGGAGTCTGTGCTCCGCAACGGGAGAGGCCACACAGTGAGAGGCCCACATACCGCAAAAAAAAAAAAAAAAAGCTATCTACATTTAGGTTGAAATGATTTATTTAGCAACTACCTAGTTTTCCGCTATATGAGAGAAAGAGCCAGTATTAAAATTTCATCTGTATGTATTGTGTTAGGATTGGGACTAGCAAATGAAAAAACTTACATAATAGGAGAGAGATCTTTGAGAGTCTTAATATTTTGGAAGAAAATTTAGAAACAGAGAAGAATAACGCAGTGTTTTCCTCTGGCTATCATTTTAATATGTTTTAAAAAATCACATTTTAAGTATAAAATAAAATGGTTTGCACCTAACTAAGCACCTACTAACTTATTTATTTAACTCTGTTTCTCCTCAAATTGGTTTATATCCTGGAATGAATTAATTTTGCAAGATTGAAGTTCAAACTCAGCAGGATGGTGCTGGATGATGTTACGGTTGTGGTAGAGGATGTTACCTTTGTGCTGCACGCCTTAGCAGCACTTTAGACAAATGTAACAAAAGAGATGGAGCATCTGTTTTTGAATGAGGGCTCTTCTGAGCAAAGGCCCTGGAGGTCCCAGCCTCAGTCCCTTTCCTTGTGAATTAAATGACATGTCTGTGAGAGCATTTAGCATCACTCCAACAAAAAAATGACATTAGTGGTATCAGTATCTAGGCAGCAGCACAATTCCAGTTTCTGGTATTGGGCTGTCTTTTCGGCAACTTTGTACTGTCTGATAGTGAGGACAGCTAATGTCAGAGCACTTGCTATAGGCCAGACACCTTACTATGTACACCAGCTCCAGGAAATGGATACCATTATTATTTCTGTTTGACAGATGATGCAGCTAAGCCACAAATAATTTGTTTGTCCACATTCACAGCTTAGTAAGCAACAGAGCTGGGATTTGAACCCAGGCAGACCTGTGTCCAGAGCCCGTCCTAACCATTCTGTGGTACTGTCTCTCCTCAAGTCATGGTATTTTGTACTCAGATGAGGAAAGCTGATGCTAAGAGGACATGGCAGAAACCTGGCAAGTGTCTAGTGGGGTCAGGCCGGGGGAAACTCTAAGTCTTTTGATCTTCTCCCTTTTCCTTCTTTTTTGGTTTTGAAACCTCTCAAACTATTAGCATATAGCCAAGAAATGTGAGACATGCCTCTGAAGTACTTAGCACAGTGCTTGGCACACAGCTAATGTGTATTTAGCCTTTGCTGTTGTTTTGATGACAGTGAAGGCTGAGTTAGCATATGAGGGTACATGGATGTTCATATACTACTGCAGGTGGCCCAGTCCGTCTGAGGCCACTCACTGAAGCCTAGAAGATGAAGCTTTGGTCAGAGATAAACATACAGATACTTCTCATTTGAAAACCAGAGAGTTCTGCCCAGGATCTTAAAGTACATGTGGTTCCTGACAGGAAGCTGGGAAGGGTGGTGGTTTCTTTCTGCCTCCCAGGGGTCTGGCCCGTGGAGCTGGGGTTGGAGGAGCGAGCCTTTCTCCCGGGGCCTCTATGAGGATGTCTGAGAGCCCTCTTCACCTCCATTTCCTCCTTTCTCCTTGTGGCAACTGCAGACCCAGCTCAGCTCCCACTGGGTGCTTAGCTCTAAGAGCGTCCCCTTTACCCCAGATGCCCAGGGAGCTGTCAGCACGTAAACCCTGCTCCTACCTGATTTCACATCCCCACTCAGAACTTGAGGGGAGCTGCTCAGACCTCAGCTTTCCCTGGGCATCTTGGACACAGAGCAGTTGTTAGCACTATTTCATTCACCTCGTGTTTCCCACACTTTCTGAGTTATCAGAAATGCACCTGGGCCCTGTTTAAAAACAAATTCCCAGGGATTCTGGAGACTCTGAGTCAGCAAGTCTGGGGTGAGGCCAGGAACATGCCTGGCTGACAAGTACCCCCAGGTGATTCTGATTAACCGAGTTTTGGAAGCACCAGTCTGTGTTATGTGTTAGGAATCTGGTCCATTGAAGATGGCGGGCTAGTCCTCCATTCATGAAGTGTATTTGGGGTTATTCTGCTAGTGCTGAGTTGTACAAGAGGAACAGGGTCCTTCTTCAGGTACTTTACCGTATGGTGTCAGTGATTCAATATGTAAGTAAATATTAAGGAATTAAGCATTATTGACAACATTATTTCTTCCCTTCTGGAATAAGATTTTTTTTTCCCCCTGTGGGATGGTGGGAATTTTCTTCCATTAATATTCTTTTATTTTCACTTATTCTTCTGATTTGTTTCACAAGAAATTACCCACCCACACCCCCAGAGGAAAGCAGTGTCTTGCTTGGGGAGAACAAACAACTGTTTCTGGTTATTCTGCAGGGAAATCCTCTCTTGTTCTTTTCCTCTACTTTTTACCCCTTCAGATTAAAAGCTGGTAAAGTACTGTGTGGAGAATTGTGCAGTAACTGGCTGATTAAAACGGCAGAAACACATGGTAGAATGAAATGGGGGCTTGCTACGTGGCTATATTAGACATCCGATGAAATGTTCCGCGGACTCAGAGAGCACCATGTATAGCAAAGGAAATCGAGTTCAGTGGAGGCTATGCTGTGCACAGCCAACTCATGGCTGACTTACGTTGGCATCTGAGAACGACCGTTGAGGCGCTCTGCCATTTCCCTGCGATGGTCTGGCTGCTGTGACCACCATCTAGGCAAGGGAGCCGCCTTTCCCTCTCTCAGGATGTTCCAGCTGTACTTAGCTAGCTGGTGGCATGTCAGGGAGCTCCAGGTAGCCTGACTCTACAGCTGGGATTCTTTACTTCTGCATTATATGAGAGGGCTAAGGTTGGTGGAAAATCATGATGCATTCCAAATAATCTTAGCATAACTTTTCATTTCATTTATTGAATAGGCAGTACAGTTACATTGTTGAAAAAAATATATACAAAGTTATGCATTGAAAAGTCTCACTCCTGCTTCTGTCCCCTTTCTGCCATGTCCTCCCCCACTGCACTAGAATAAGCACTTTATTAACTTCTCTGTATTCTTTCAGAATTTCTTCATGCAAACATAAAAATGTTAATTTATGTTATTTTCCTTTCGTTTGCTATCTATCGATATATAATTTCTGGATCGTCCTGTTGCCTTTCTTTATTTGTATATGTGATCCAAAGTGATTATTTTCATTATTTTTCTGTATGTCTTTTAAGCCAGTTTCTTTTTTATTTGTAAAATCGAAGTTAACTCTTTTTTTTTTGTCAGAGAATGCAGTTGATTTGGGAAAAACAAGATTAATTAAACCTTGAAATGGATTGTTAATCTAACCACCTTCTTAAATGTTTTTTATTGCCAGTGCTTTGATTTAGATACATTTAAAATATGAGCTTCCGAAGAGATGATTCTTTTCCTGTATTAACAAAGGAAAAGGGAGGAGGGGCTTCTGTTAAATGTTTGTAAGAACACAGTGTAAGTTGAGTTTATTTAAAAGTGGGCATTTTCTGCCTTTTATCTGGATATCCAGCATGCTGCATGTGAATTACTTCCTGACGTGGGAGGGGGCTATTACTGATATAGGGCTGCATTTGAATTTTAGTGTGGAATGTTTTACTCTGAGATAGTGACTTCATTAGCTAAATAAATGCATATGATGCGGAGGTCTGCTTGGTATTTTTAACTTCACTGTCTTGGTTATATCTACCTTGAGTGCAGAGTACAGTGCAGAGTGACACTCATAGACATTTGAATGAAGCAACTATAGACATTTGAGGGTTTTTTCCTGGTTGTCAGCCTGCTTTAGACCAAAGGTTGGTACTGAATTAATACAGAAATGACTAACTTAAACATTATTCATGAGTGTAGACTCAGAAACTTAATCATTGAATTACACAGCCTACTGTGTAGTTTTGTGTAAATAAAAGTACATTAAAGAGCTTTCAGCCTTGCAAAGTATGTCATCAAATAGTTCTGATTATAAAATTATAATGTATATTCATCAAATATTTCAAACCTGTAAAGTACAGAGAATATAAAGAAGAAAAAGTATTACAACCTAGCGAGTGTCCATTTCCTCTTTTTTTTTCTGGTTAATAAATATGTATGGATCTATCTATAAGTATAGCAATAGATAGCATTTTTAACAGAACGGGGAACATCACTGTCGCTATATAATTTTTTGTCCTGATCTTTTAAAACCTAGCTTATATTGTGAGAATTTCCCCCAGGTCATTGACATCCAGAGGCTGTTTTAAATAGGAGAAGCATTGGGGTGCATCTCTCTGACAATCTCTTACTTTGCTTTGGCTCCCAAGTGAAGTCCTTATGATGTTCCCAGGGGTCTGTGTGTTCACACAAGAGTTATCAAGCAGACAGAATTTTTTTTTGTTCTCCTGGTGCTTCCTAGGGTTTGTTCTGTGTTTAGTTATTTGAGAACTTGTCAATTGCACTCATGAGTAGTGTCTAGGAGAGGGTGTGTTGGAGTTTTATCCGTTAGTCCAGTGGATTGCTAAGTCTTTGTCATTATCCCCATCTGCTTGAAAAATTCATATTTTATGTCTAAGATTGTTTGCCCAATACGACGGTTCTCTGTATCCTTGCAGCAAACAGATCGTTGAGTCAAAAGATAGTTGTCAAAAACAAAACAAAATAAAAAAAGATAGTTGTCTCCTTCCTTCTTTTTTGGTTCTTTAGTTGAGCTGCCTTCCTGTCGTACTAATAAATACTATGTTGCTGTTTTTCCTCTGAAGTTACATTTCTTTTTCCCTTGAAACACAAGTAACATTTCCCTTTTCCCTTCACCAAAATGTCAATTAGAAATCTGTCTCAAGGTTTCTCACCTTGGCAGGCACCTTGTCTTGGCAACATATGGGGTCTGTTTAGATTAAGCTCAACAAGATTTAAAAACAAAGGTCTGTCAACTATCTCTTGCTGCAACTTTGGTTCTTGTTTTGTGGAAAGATGAGGATTAACCTTGTTCCTTTTATTGTAAATGTTGGATGGTTTAGTTGAAAAATGAATAGTCTGTGGAAAAATAGGGGGATGGGGCAAATTCACTTATGATAAGGGTGGCAGGGGATGAAGGTGTGTAATGGGTGGGAGAAATGTCTTTGAGTGCCATTACTACATTTCACATAATCTAAATATATGGCTTGTAAATTGCCCAGTCCGCTTAATAATAAGTATTTAGGTTAACATTGATGGGATGACATTTGTAGCTAACATTTGTAGGCTACTTACTGTGGGCCAGTTTCATTAATCCTCATAAAAACTGTGTAAGAGAGACATTACCACCCCCACTTTACTGAGGGGCACAGAGAGGTAAGGTAATTTGCCCAAGGTCACAGAATTGGTAAGTGGTAGAGACAAAATATGGTATAGGTGAGTTCTGTGTTTAAACATTTTTTTAATTTTAGTTAATTTTTGTGAACTTTTAAGTTTATTTTAATGTTGAAAAATTTCTGAATATGCCTAGGGGTTGATAGGTATTTTCTATTTTATTCTGGTTATTTTTAATCATTTTGCCACTAGCCCAGTGGCATGACCCATGGAGGTGAACTAGCAGCCCATGTGACAGTGCTCTTGTGAATCTGTAGAGAATTAATAAAGTTTGGCTGGTTGTTTGAGCTGCGCTGGCGAAAGGTGCTCTCGTCTCTAAATACAAAGTCTTTTTGTTAATGCGTCCCATCTTCTGGTCTCTTTTCCTTTGCCAGATATTCATGATCAGCGTCAGAAGAGAGGTGATATAGGAACAAATTCAATTTTAGGCTTTTTTTTTTTTTTTTTTTTTGTGGACCGCGGGCCTCTCACTGTTGTGGCCTCTCCCGTTGCGGAGCACAGGCTCCGGACGCGCAGGCTCAGCTGCCATGGCTCACGGGCCCAGCCTCTACCACGGCATGTGGGATCTTCCCAGACCGGGGCACGAACTCGCGTCCCCTGCATCGGCAGGTGGACTCTCAACTGTTGCGCCACCAGGGAAACCCCAGGCTTATTTTTATTTAGTGCTATATGTTAAGGGGGCAAATTCTCTTCTTGCCTTTCCCTTCTCTCCCCAAGCTTGCTGTATTTAAATACTATGACACTGTAACATGCTCTCTCAAGCCTATATCTCAAGGAAATGGCTTAGTTTACTTGTTAGTGATGGAGGAGGAGACTAGCTGGTTGATACTCCACTCTCTAGCACATTTACCTGTGTTAATGGAAAATACCTTTAACCGCGTGGTGCTTGCTGGTGGCGGCGGCCATGGAAATTGAGATCCATAACCATTAACTTAAATCAGCAGTTCTCAGAGTGTGATTCCTGGGCCAGGAGCATCGGCATATCCTGTGAACTTGCTCGAAATGCAAAATCTTGGCCTCCACCCCAGGCCTACTAAGTCAATCCATGTGGGTGGGCTCAGCAATGTGCTGCCAACAGCCCTCCAGGTGATTCTGTTGCTGGAGTTTGAGAACCACTGTCTGCAGTATCAGCTGGCCCGGGGCCAGAGGAGTGAATCTTAGAGACCTGGGCGCTGTGCTTGGGGCAGTGACTGGGGCTGCAAAAGCTGAATCCCCAGAGGGCCCTTTACCAAGCTTGCGCCTCCCCTGGGGTAGTTCGGGTTTGTGAACATGCACTTCATTAACATACAATGGGAGTCTTGCCTTAAGAGTCTCGGAACCCTGGCCAGTCTGTGCCTCAGAGGCACACGGGCTAGCTGGCCTTCGCTCTTTGGAGATTAATAACCTGCCCCCTGGGCTTGCTCATCGTCCTCAGGGCTAAGGGCAGCCTCTCTGATTTCCCTTTTCCCAGGAACTTTAAACAGCATCTAGAGAGCAGGGAGGTGACTCACCACAATCGTAGGGTAGGGACACAGTTTCTAAACAAAATCTTAAGGGAGAGGATTATTCTTTCTAAATACTGATTACATAAAACCCCCATTTCGATATTTTAGTGAGTGCCTCCTAACGAAAAAACGTAACTAGGAAAACTTGAGGCAGACATGGGAAATTTTACTTGTGGATGGGACTTACATGTTTGAATAAATGTGAGAAAAATATACAAGCATAAACATATTGAGTACTTGGTGTTCTGTTGCGGGTGGTGGAATCCTATTTTGCTTTACCCAATATAATTCAGCTTTTCCATTGATTATTTTCTTATTTACATAAGCTGTCCATAAATTAGCTGCTAGTACAGTATAATCCACTGTAATTTGGAGAGGTCAAAGATAATTGAAGCAGTTTGATAATGGCTGCAGAGCCTAGTAAAGAGACAGGCTGTGTGACCTTGAATAAATTACTTAACCTCTCTGTGCTGTGTTTTCTCCTTGGTAAAATGGGTATTGTGTTAATGGTAGTTGTGTGGATAAAATGAGATACATAGAACAGTGCCTGGCCCATACAAACAAGAAATATTAGCTGATAGGTACTTTGGATTGGCCCTTACTATTTATTTTTTTTTTTTGGCGGTACGTGGGCCTCTCACTGTTGTGGCCTCTCCTGTTGTGGAGCACAGGCTCTGGACGCGCAGGCTCAGAGGCCATGGCTCATAGGCCTAGGTGCTCTGCGGCATGTGGGATCTTCCCAGACCAGGGCACAAACCCGTGTCCCCTGCCTCAGCAGGCGGACTCTCAACCACTGCGCCACCAGGGAAGCCCCGCCCTTACTATTTTTTAAAAACTTTTAACTTCTTTTTTCTGAGTGTATTTCAAAATTGAAGTGTAAATAAAGTTAAGACTTTGGACTTAATTATTTGTTTGGACCCTAATAGTGTAAAGTTTCCTGATGAGTGTTCTGGTTAATTGTGTTCTGGTTGATTTAGTTTTCTAGATAGCTGATAATTAGGTTTGATAATTGGGTTGATTGTGGGACTTTAAGATCCTTGTTTTGGATATCATGATAATTCAGTTCTGAAGGTCTAGAATATTGGGTTAAATTTATTCAGCATATTCTCTAAAAATAGTGTTTTGGTTACATTTTGATATGAGTTTTGATGTCATTTTCCTCTTTTCAAACTGGGATCAGATAAAATGAAGTTAGGGGTTTTGGTTTGTTGAGTTCCAATGAGTTGTTTTTATTACACACATAATCTCTAATTTAGAAACCTATCAAGTTACAAAAGTTAATTTGTAAGTTGTTTTGAACTTGTAATACATTTCCTCTTACAAACCATGTTTCCAAAGCATGACCAGGCTCAGGACACAGGGCAATCCCCGAAAGCCTGTTCAACCTGAAATATAGATACCCAGACCTACAGTGCCACAGGGTGTAATCATCACATGAGAATTTGCTGTGGGAAAATGGATTATAAATGGCAACCAGGATACGAGATCACATTCTTCTGTCCTCCGAACCCTTTCCCTAGGCTGTGTGACACTGGCTTCATCTATAGCATGAATGGTTTGAATCAGGCCTCCAAATTCCGTTTTGGAGGGGAGGGAAGGTAGACTTTATGGTTTTGTGATAGCAGGCTGTGTGAGTTACAAAGCTTTGGAAGCAGAGGGTAGGGTGGCTTCCAGGGTGCATAGGTGTATGCGACTGAGCACGTTTTAGGTCTTGTGCTTATGTAGCAGGATCTTGGCTGTGGGCACTCATTACAGTCGAGAGGTTCAGGCCGGGTCTGGGAAGGCAAAGCCACCAGCAGCCTTGCAGTTTCATGTGGGGCAATTGGCAACTCTATGCAGAGCATTTCAAGCTGAGTGTTTGTAATAGGCAGCTGCTTATAGTGCCTCTTTTTCTAGGAGAGTTTAAATGGATGAGGGTCAGCAGTTTTATCAGTTTTAAAAACCCATCCTTATTTTTTTGCTTTTAATTACCAGTTTTATATGAGCATGCATTTACATTTGATTTCTGTTCGAAGATTGTGTGTGTGTGTTCTTTAAATAAACAATATGTAAAGCATTAAAGATCCTTTCCACTTCCACTCAGCATTCTCTGGAAAAGGATCTGAATTGCTTATAGAATCCAGCAAGCTTTTGGTAAAGTACATGTTTTTAAATCATCTTGAACATGTAAAGAAAAGACAGACTAGAGCTTGTTAAAAAAAACTACTCCTGTCAACTCCCATGTAGCTTCGCCTGTCAAACAAGACTTGAGAATGTTTTCCCCAAGTGGCCATGTCTTAACAATTTATGTCCTTGAGGGAGTTCCTTGGAAGGAACTAAATTCTGGGAGGTCACATTTTTCTTTCAAGTTTGATTTCCAAAGTGAAAATGAACTTCTGTTTTTTAACTTGAACTTTGAAAAAAACTCGACGAAGAGCTTTTAGAACTGTGCAACGATTGTGTTATACGGAACTGGGCTTCCCCATCTCTGTAGCCAGAAATGAATCTTGACAGTTTCCTTTGTAGCTATAAAAATGAAGGGAGAAAGAGAAGAGGTAAAAAGTGCTGAGTCTTAGAAATTGTTCTAGCCACTTAAATCTTAGCTACATAAATGTCTGTTTATATTGATGGGACAAGACCAAATAATAATATTTTTTTTTTCTAGTGAAATATTTTCTCCCTTGGGAAACCACTTTGCTTATTTCTCAGGCTTTCTCATTGAAAATGTATGAATAGCCAAAATCTAGTATTTAGCATAATTAGGAAAGGTACAGTTTTGACAGTCTTTGAAAAGGAATATATTTCATGTTTTGAGAGTCATATGTAGTACTTTAAGTTGAGCCATGGTGAGTATCTGCTTCAGGAAGAGTTGGAAAGGATTCTGAATTACCTGTAATGTCCCTTTTGTTCAGATGTTTTTGCTGTAACCATTTTATATTAGAAATAAACCATCATCTTTCAGATGGCATTGCAGATCTAGACAAAGCTGAAGTATCCTGTTAGTATACTGTGGGTTTTAATTTTCCTGGGTCACAGATAATAATTAAATGCTTTACTTTTTAAATCTTATTGTTGAGTGGTGGGTGGTCAGAGGAATAACTATGAAGGGGAAAGAAAATCGTAAGGTGGAGGCAGTGATAAAATTCTTCATTGGCTGATACATAGTTATTGCAACACCTTTAAGGGTAATGTATTGTCCTTAGCATTCAAGGATGTCACTGCTAAGGGTTTGTTAAACTGCTCGCTTTGACTTTTCCCTGTGGCTGTAGAGGATTTATGGTGATTCATTTCATGCTTCCTTTGATGAGAGCTGGCTTCATGGCCATGGAAATGAGCAGCGGGGATTGGCTCGTGTGAAAAAACCTATGGACGTGGGTCATATTCTATCCTAGAACCATTTCCTCTCTATGTATCTAAAATGGTACCTGTATTTCTGGGCTGAGTTAAAAATCCCTTTCTTTCCAAATGTCTCTCTTTTCTACTTAATAATAAAAATTAGAAAATGGCTTGCCTTTCATGTTATCTATCTCTAAAGTCCAACAAAAGTACTAATTCCTCAAGAAGGGGAGCTGCCTTATGCTGCTTAAGATTCTTTTACGTGAACTCATGGATGTGCAGACAGAGATCCAGAAACAGTATCTGTGGGTGACATTGGAAGAGTGTTGGAATTTTGAGGATTTTACCTTCTAATGCTTGACACTATGACACGTAGGCAAGTTATGTCACCTCTCTAGGCTACAGTTTTATCATTTGAAATGTAGGTGAATGAGATTACATGATCTCTAGAATCCAAAGTAAAGAAAGAGGATTTTTTGTTTGTTTTTCTTAAAATTCCTAAGGAACTTCTCACATTGGGATGCTATGAACTGACATCAGGTAGAATGGACAAATAGGGTAAGAATTTCTGGTGATTTCAGAAATTATATAGTAGGACTTTGGTCACTGAATGCAGCTGGCATTTCTCTGCTTTGGGTTTTAAAGAGGAGTTATATTTTCCTTGGAGTCTTGTTTAAAGTTGAGACTGTCGATGCTGGTTAACACTTGGTATATGTGTCCAGTGTAAGAGTTCTTTCCCAGTGATTCTAAGGTTTTCACACAGTGTGTAACATGTATTAGAATGTCTTCCTGACTTCATAGGAAGAGTGAAATATTAGCTGTTACAATTATAGAATTCCATAAGTGATGAACTTTTTTCGTAGTCCTGTACCCTAAGATGCAACTACTATTGGCAGGTGGTGTATAACAGAAGGATTTGAACATCACGGATATTTTCCGGTTGTTCACTTGATATTCGCCTTTCTAAATTCATGTTCATGAGAGTATGGAAAGGATATGAAAGTAGAGAAGATAATGAACAAAATAAAGATATATTCCTTTGAACAGGCAATTAAAGGGTCTGAAATTCTTTCTGTTAGATGCTTTGCGTTTTGACTTACTTGGGATTTGGTGAGAGAATGAAATTCTAGAAGAGAATTGAAAACATTGTGGTTGACCAAACATTGACATTTTATCCTCCTTTTCTTTCCCTGTTCTTTAGAATAATGTCTCAAGTATATGCGTTTCCATTTGGTTCTTTCCAAGAGAAATTATGTTGTGTTGAGTGATGGTCATGCTATCCTGCTTAATTTTTTATTTACAGCAGAACCCAGGCTTCACTTAGATGATTTTTGCATTATCTCACATGATGACAAAACATGAAAATCCAAATTTTGATGTAGACTAGAAAGCAATTCTTAGTGTTGAAGTTTTCCAGTATTTCAGTCTTTTTTTTTTTTAACAATGCCAGAAGTTGCTTCATTGTTTTCCTTTTACCTCCTATTGACCAGTTGTAGACAGAAATATTCTTTAATTTCAGTCAGAAGGACATTGTTATATGGTAGAACATACCTTTTACTGTCCTACAAAAAGCTTTCAATTAAAGAGTTGCTGTTGTAAACGTTATTGGACTTTGAAGTATGAAACAGCCCAGGAATAGGCATTTGAAAATTCCACTTTGGTTTTTCTTGTTATGCTTGTGCTATTAATTAAGTTCAGAAATGGGACTCCTCTTGCCTGCATTTAGCGTTCTGTCTGGAGTCGCAGTTCTAGTTCTTTGCCTTGGCTAAGGAATTGCCATCTTTAAAGGGATGTTGACACCAGTTTTCCCATGGAACACGGACGGCCCTGGAACGCTAATGGCTGCAAATAGATGCAATTTGACGTCTAAAAAAAACCTGATAAAAATATTATTCTATACATTTCAGTGAAAGTATTCTTTCCATAGTAGTCATTTTGAGGGAGTATGTGTTTCATCCAGTGTTGTTGCTTTTGCTAAAAACGTCGAATTTTTAAAAAATTGAATCTGGAATCTGTTAGCACATTTATATTTTTGGTTTGTGCTTGTGTATTAGTCGTATGATTAAATTCTCATTGAAAAGGTGCCAGTGCTACAGGATTTTGTTCCCCACACTCACTGGTGCCACTCCCCTCTGCAGAGTTAATCACAGTCAGCATTTTGGTGTCTGTCCTCATAGCTCCCATCACATTGTTTTGTCATGCTCCTGTGGATAGACTTTTGGGTTCTTTTTCAATTTTTATCATTTCAAGCCACAATGCAGTGAAAATCCTTGTACCCATCTCATTGTGTAGCAGTATTGATAATATCTGGTGTTACTGCATGGATTTCGTTTTTGGCAAATTTATGGCAAATCTGGTGATAAGGTGTGTGTTCAAGCTCTTCAGGTGTTGAACATTTTGACATAGAGTGAGAGTTTCCAGAGTTATTCCTGGAATAAATGTCTCAAGATCATTAATTCAAAAGATGATATTTATCTGGATATAGCAGTTCCTAGGGGTATGTGTGTGTTTAATTCATCTCCTTACTTTATAATCAGACATGATACTTGATGTGCCATTTGCATTGTGTTTAGTTATAATAGATGATTTTCCTGAATCTTTAGTTAAATAAACGTACTCTGATTCCTTGTTGACTTTCACCCCCCAAGTGATAACTGCTGCTGTTTTTGACTGCATGGCCTTTCCTACAGTTTGTCAATCTGCCTAAATCTACTGACTCTTGCAAGGAGGTGGCATTTGAGCTATGTTGTGTACTGCCTCTGTTCCTGTCCACTCTCCTGCGTTCTCACGGCACCCTGTACCTACCCATCTTAGAGCAGCTGCACCTGATGTCGTGTTCCTTCTTTACTGTGTGTGTCCTTGCAGATAAAGTGCATTGAGGGCTGGCACTGTTTTACAGATCGATTCATCCCCCAGCTAGACACCGTGTATTTATTAAATTCATGACTGAATACAGTAGTGGAATAACTGCAGAGAGAATCTGGAGCTCACCTTGGGAGGGACTTGGTCACTAGGTAGAAAAACAAGATGTTGATTTCAATGGGCAATAGGGAAATTAATGGTATTTGAATAGAGGGGTGATAGGATTATACCTTTAATTAAGGAGATTTAAGTGTTGTAATGTACGAGATGAAATAGAAACCTGAGACAGGAGTTTAAAAACAAGTGAGGATGAGGATAAAGTGGTCTGGCTTGTATTTGTGTAATGATAATAGAAAAAGAAAGGAGACAATATTTTAGAATAGAATTTACAAGAATGACAACTGACTGGGTGCAACACCCGTGTATTCATTCAACTACACGTGTGGTATGACGCACTGGGCACTGTGTTAGGCATCGGTGGGAAGGGGCAAAGGACAAGCCTGCCGAACAGGTGTGGAGAGCAGGTGACCTGTAGTGTAGCATGTTGATGCAGCTACAGTCGAGGTAAAGTCAGGAAGGAGGAACTGGTTTTGTTGGGTAGTCTTGTTAGCTTTTTTTTTTTTTTTCTTTTTTTTTGCAGTACACGGGCCTCTCACTGTTGTGGCCTCTCCCGTTGCAGACGCGCAGGCTCAGCGGCCATGGCTCACGGGCCCAGCCGCTTCGCAGCATGTGGGATCTTCCCGGACCGGGGCACAAACCCGTGTCCCCTGCGTCGGCAGGCGGACTCTCAACCACTGCGCCACCAGGGAAGCCCTTGTTAGCTTTCTGACTTGTAGGGTTTAAGGTGCAGAGGGATGATGAGCAGAATAATAGTTGGCACCATGAGTTCTTTTGAAATGGATTTTGGGTTTAATCTGTGTGGAGGTGATAGTTGAAGCCACAGAAGTAAAGCAGTGCCAGAATTCGATTCTGCATTGTTAGAAAGCTAAGTCGCTGTCTGTTGTGGCATGGTGCAGAAGGCAAGGGTTTCTGAAAGCCCTCCTCCCTCACATCCAGGGCAGCAGACACAAGGACTGAGAAACGAACACTGAATTTAGGGGAGAGAAAAGGGAAGGTGGAAAGTCGACAACATGAAGATGAAGGGCCAAAGAACTGCTTATTTCGTTGTATCTGTTTCTTATTCCACTCCTCTGACTTGGCGTTCATGATGGTTAATTTTCTGTGTTGACTTGGCTAGGCTGTGGTGCCCAGATGTTTGGTCAAACACCAGTCGAGGTGCCACTGTGGAGGTATTTTTCAAGTGTGATGAACACGGAAATCAGTAGACTTTGAATATAGCTGGTTTCCCTCCATAATGTGTCTGGAGGATCTCATCCTATCAGTTGAAGGTCTTAAGATACAAAGACTGAGGTCCTCCGGGGAAGAGGCAATTCCGCCTCCAGACTGTAATGTCGGGTCTTCCCCGGCTCTCTGGCCGCCCTGCAGATTTCAGACTTGCCTGCCCTCACAGCCGCATGAACCAATTCCTTAAAATAAATGTCTCTCTCTAGATAGATGGGTGGACACACACACACACACACTCACATGCACACACACAAGCACACACACACAACATACATACCTACACATACACACATACACTCTAACATGGCTAGAGGCAAGTTGTAAACATTTTCTATTTATTGAGCTTATTCTTTAGCATTTAGTGTCATCCCCGGTTTTGGAGTCTTTTGACAGACAATTTAAATTCTCCACTTCTCAGGCAGTTTCCGATTCTGCTCTTGCTTAGTTAGTACCTTGTGTGCGCCCCTCTTGGGCATTATGTTATTGTAATTGTTCGCCTGTGTGCCTGTTTCCCCAAATGAATCTGCAAGCTTCTTGAAACTTACGACTTGCTCCTACTAGCTTGTGTAGCTTGGGTAGCCAGCCTAGTGGGCACATAAGAATTTGTCACTATGTGTCTACTGAGTGAAAGAGTTTATCACGGACTGATACTAGAAGGAGCTTGAAAGAAGACATACTAAAATGGAAAATAAGTGTGACCAAACAGAACCAGAGAGGCTGGCAGGCACATCGGCAGCGTCTTCTGGATCATAGTCTTATGTTGGATGGCAGGTGTGAAATGTATTATGGTCATTTGGATACCACAGCGAACCATTATCTAATCAGTATTTGGTTTTCAATTTGTCAAATATTTACTCAGATATGACTTCACCAGTCATGGCCAGATAAAGCTAGACTTTAAAATATTTCTTAGAGACATTTTCAAGGAAACATAGAAGCATTGAGAAAGAAAAAGAAATGCTTGTAATCTCATCACCCATAAAAGAAATGAACGTTTTTTGGTATAGATCGACCTGGAATTTTTAATATACTCAGACATATGCAATGATAGCATATTGTATATACTGTTTTGTTAATTGCTTTTTCTCAAGTAAACATGTCATGACACCTTTAGCTGTTATTAACTGTACATAATTTTTAATACCTGTGTAGTATTCCATTACAGGGAAATATATATTACTTAATCCCCTTATTATTGAACATCTACTCTCTCTCCTCCTCCTCTTCCCCCTCCCCCTCCCCTCCCCTCCCCTCCCCCTCCCCTCCCCTCCCCCTCCCCCACCCCTCCCCTCCCCCTCCCCTTCCCCTTCTTCTTCTTCTTGTCTTCTTCCTTTCTATTTTAAACAGGGGCTCAGTGCATATATTTGCACATATATCTTTCTACAATTAACTATTATTTCCTAAGAATGAATTTTTAGAAGTAAAATCTCTGGGTCACTGGTAGCCAGCTTTATTTTTAACGGAGGTTTTTGCTACATGTTACCTAAGTGCCCTCCAGAAATGTTTTACCAATATATATTAATTCCAGTGGTGTAGGAGAGGACCATGAAAGGCGTTCTTGCAACATGTACAGGTATGTGACTGACCGATTGCGGTTTTCTTTTTTACCCTTTCTAGGATGGGTTCCTTTTTCTTGAGTTTTGAATATTCTGCATAAGGTCTTGTTCAACTTGTTAAGCCTATTAGTAATTCTACCAGGATAAATTAATAGTCATCATATATCCAGGCTTGTTTGAACAAAATGCTCAAGCATCCAGAATATGAGTAGCCAGTCCTGCAGCATTCGTGAGTGACTCACTTGTTTGTTTGAAATGCAAAATGATGGGAGGAGGCAAGTCAAATGACTATGAATCTTCTTTAAAGGAACCATGGTACAATATGTAAGACCAAAGGACTATCCCCAACCCCAATCCTGGGAGGATGGAGTATAGCACATCCAATCATGTTATATTGTCATGAAAGTCCAAACAATTACCAGTGATACAACTATCAGTTAAAAATAATGGTTCCCCAAGGACCAGGATCACAACATCTCCGTTAGTATCTTAATGCGTCTCTAGTAAGAAATGTTAAAAGAGTAACTATTGTAGCCTCAAATTGAATTTTTCTCATGGATTACAATTAAACTACACTTGTAATGTTACTTCATGATAATCCAGAAAGCTTTTAGAATGGAAAAACATCTATGAAAGCTATGGTAGTTATTTCTGTTTTTGTTGTTGTTCATAAAGCTACATTCATTTAACATAAAGGACTATCGTTTATTCTAAGATCAATTTTTTGAAAAACAGTTTTATTCTAGGAATAAATGTGTTTCCTCATTGAAATTATTCAAGACTCTTTTTCCTACTTAGATTTAGTTCTTTCTCCATGAAGCCCAGGACATTCTAGAAACTTAACTGAGACATGGTTTCATAAGATCAGTCCTGGTATTTCTTGTCTCTGTTTACTGCAGTTAACAAATGTAATAAAAGGTAAATCTGAAATATGAGAAATTAAATTTAAATTTTCTCCTGTTTAACCATTTTTATTTTTTGATTAAAGATCGTTAAACAGTTGTTGGAAATTTGAAAATACATGGATAAATTTAAAGTAGTTCCCATGGTATTTATAAATTAAGGGGGTATGTGGAACTGAATGAATCTGCCTTTCTGTGTGTGTGGTCAGAGTCCTATATTTTTCTTTCCCAGAGTTCAAGGAAGGAGTTCTTTTATAAAAAACATTTCTGTGTAATCAGGTTTGTGCATTCGATTCGTTCAGTATTCAAATGGACGTACTAAGACACACATCAGTGAAATCTTCTGTGCTCAGACTCAAGTTATAGCTAATTGAAGTCTTAGAGGTTCCAGCACAGCCTAATTAAGAGGTAGAGGAAATGGAAAAATAGACAAATGACATAAAAACATAGTGCTGCTCCTGAGTGTGCTGCCGCAGAAGGGGAATTACGGAGGTGTGGTTACCCCTGCTAGTTGGAGTTAAATCTGCCAGGTGAAAACCCCTGGACTCCAGGGTCTTCAGTCATGGGGATGTTTAACAAAAGATACAGTATTTTGCATCAGGAAAGGAATAAGAAAAATGTGAGGTATTATGTGAAAGAAGGATATCATACAATTTATGTATTTCATAAATTTATTTATATTTATTTTTGGCTGCGTTGGGTCTTCGTTGCTGCGCGCGGGCTTTCTCTAGCTGCGGTGAGCGGGGGATACTCTTCGTTGCGGTGCGCGGGCTTCTCATTGCGGTGGCTTCTCTTGTTTCGGAGCACGGGCTCTAGGGCTTCAGGAGTTGTGGCTGGAGGGCTTGGTTGCCCCGCGGCACGTGGGATCTTCCCGGACCAGGGTTCGAACCCGTGTCCCCTGCATTGGCAGGCGGATTCTTAACCACTGCGCCACTAGGGAAGCCCCAAGTTATGTATTTTAGAAAGGGTGTGACAGGGAAAAGTAACTCTCCCTCTCTTAATTAACTCGCTATGTACTTGCCTGACTCAAGGTTATATTCAGTTAACATAATTAGTAAAAATGTCACGAAGGATTTTTAATACTGTGTATTTTTGTAATTCTCAGGCTCTTAAATCCTCAATGGGTCAATCGTTAGATGTTAGAGCATCATTCTCTTAACTCCAGATCCATAATTTGGTAGGAGATGCCCAGGATTATCTTGGCTTTTCTTCGGTTGTAGAGAAATACTCTCCTTCCCAGCTGCCATTCAGAAGTGTCTTAAATTTATTTACACTTTCACTAGTAGTCAGGAGAAGTATGAGAGTGATTTTGTAAGATAAAAGTTAAGAATTAGTGCAAGTATCTCAAGCTACTTCCCTATACTCTTGCCCTTTGTCAGTATGTGTAATTGTTGACTACCTACTCCAGCCCTGTCTTGCTTCGAGTACAGCTGTAGACTTAGTATGTGTGGGAGAACAAGGGTACACCTGTAAATATAAAAGAAAGGAAACATTTTCAAAGTTCTGTTCCTTCCTGCTAGCCCCATGAAATCCTCTTGTCATTAGAGTAAATTTTGTCAAATTAACTTGAAATTCTTTTAATGACAATTTAAAGTTTAAAAGACTTGTACAGACCACAGCTGAACTCAGTGATAGCTAGAGGCTTCTGTTTTAGGAGATAACTGTAGATAGCCAAAGATTGTTGCCAAGGTAGTCTTATACTTTATCAGATACTCTTTCTTAAATGATATGTTCAGAACTTTTTTTTTAACATTTCCGTATATATCTTAAAATTCCTTTTTTGCAATTGTTTTCTCATTGGAATTATTTATGGACTTTTTCATTACCTAGATTTAGTTCATTTTCCAGATAGTTCAGGGACATTTTAGAAACTTCCAACTTCTACGCAGAAATGAAAGACATTCGTTCTAGAGACAGCGTAGATCAGCCTTGGTGTTTCTCTACTGCTGTTACCAAATGTAATAAAAGATAAATCTTTTTACAATACGAATATGAGGAATGAAATCTAAATTTTCTCATACTTGATAATTTATATTACTTTAAAAAATTAGATGTTGGTGTTAGTCCTGACATTATGCCAGGACCTAAGATGCATGTGTATTGGCCCTCATTGGGTGGAATGATTTTTTTTAACCTCTTTATGAGGAAGAGTCTTTGGCTCTGTTTCTAATGTCATTGAAGGCCCCTGATAATTGGCTTATAAAACCTTTCTGAAAATGTATATGAATTTCTTTTAAAAATTACAGAATAGATAATTAAAATGTAAGTAAAAAAACCCAGTAACCTCAATTCTATGAACACTGGTCTTCTGACAGAACAAAATCTGTGTTGATTTTTTTCAGGCACCTTGATACATGCAGCCTTCTCAGAGTGACTCTTTGGTGAGAGTGATTGCCCAGTTATGCATGAGTACAGTCAGCAAGGAATCCAGTTCAAATAGTAGAATAGCATCTGTGAGTAAGCGAGAGAGAGAGAGAGAGAGAGAGAGAGAGAGAGAGTGTGTGTGTGTGTGTGTTTACGGGATGGAGGACAATGCATACAGATTGAGGCAACAGTAGGTCAGGCTGAAATCCTCTGTAAATGAGAATTGATTATTGCAGCTGATAAATGAGTAATTAAAACATGGTATGTAAGGACACAAAGTTTTCCTCAGTGTTGTCTTCGTTTTTTTTTTTTTTAATTTATTTTATTTTATTTATTTTTGGCTGCGTTGGGTCTTCGCTGCTGCACGCAGGCTTTCTCTAGTTGTGGCGAGCGGGGGCTACTCTTCATTGCGGTGTGCAGGCTTCTCATTGCGGTAGTTTCTCTTGTTGCAGAGCACGAGTTCTAGGCACGCAGGCTTCAGTAGTTGTAGCACGTGGGCTCAGTAGTTGTGGCCTGCGGGCTCAGGAGTTGTGGCCCGCGGGCTCTAGAGCACAGGCTCAGTAGTTGTGGCGCATGGGCTTAGTTGGGATGTGGGATCTTCGCGGACCAGGGCTCGAACCCATGTCCCCTGCATTGGCAGGTGGATTCTTAACCACTGCGCCACCAGGGAAGCCCAGGGTTGTCCTCTTAAGACAATTAGTGGTGTTGAGAACCTCTGTCAGGCTTCTCAATAATGTTTTCTTAGCTGGGTAATTAGGATGTGCTACTGATGTGATCCAAAAAGTTTTCAGCTCTGAAAGAAGTTGCCAAAAGAGGGGAAGCCTCAGTGTGTACCAGTCTGGAAACAGAATGTCGATTGTACTTAGGGGTGAGTGGTAAAGGCAGATCACCAGTGTGCCTGTGTGTATCATCACAACATGCATTAGCAGCCTTGCTCTCTCCTCGTTTTTATATGGTTTTATCCCCTAGATCGGGGCTTCCATTCCCCCACGTTATCCTAGATCCTCTTACTGTCTCAGCAACGGGATTCAGCCCTGAGTGTGTTGCTAATTTCCACCCCCATAGATAATATATCACTAGGAATGTTTTTGGCTGCAACGAAAACCCCTGCACTGGGGTAAACAGACATTTATTTTTCTCAGGTAACAGAAGGTTGGGCAGGTAGGCAGTCCAGGGTCACACAGCTGCTCACCAGCGTTGTTAAGGACCAGGCTTTTCCTATTTTGGGGGACCCATCTTGGTCATGGGGGTTCCTCCTTAGAATTTTTGGGGGAGGTAATCTCTGGTGACTTCCACCTACATCACATGGGCAAGAACCGTGTATGTCCACCACCAGCTGCAAGGGGTCCTGTG
Source organism: Globicephala melas (assembly GCF_963455315.2). Classification (NCBI taxonomy): domain Eukaryota; kingdom Metazoa; phylum Chordata; class Mammalia; order Artiodactyla; family Delphinidae; genus Globicephala; species Globicephala melas. The sequence continues at coordinate 63,788,970 of NC_083327.1, read as the reverse complement.
TTTTCATCTGGGCACAAGGCTGCCCTGGAAAGTAGTTGGTGTTGGATTAGTAAGAAAGAGGGGAGAACGGGTCCTGGATTGGCACTGCAGTGTGTGCCACAGAATGCTATTATTATTCCACTGAGTTTATTTGGATGTAATCCTTTTGATAATCGCTCACATAAGATGGTAGTACATCATGTGGCTTTGCTTAATTCTTTTAGTTTCAAAGTTACTAAATTGCAAAAAAGTTAGTATTCTTTATAGGAGGAAGGAAAGACGGATTGTAATTTTGTGTTCAGCTGTTGCTGTTGAATATGATCTGTTTTCCTCTGACTTATCTCGAAACTATAACCTGCGTAAAACTCATGCCAAGTTAGGTATTTGTTTCACAGGTTAAAAAAAAATCAATCATCATTCAACTGCCTCTTACTGAGCAGCAGCTTTTCAAGGGAGAGTGGAGAGTGACCAATGGATGGGACGTGGCCTCTGGCCTCACAGAGCTTCCGGTCTGGTGGGGCAGCCGGGGGACCAGCTGCTGACCACAGTGAAAGGGAACATGAAATACAAGCTGGATGTGGAGGTTAGAGTCATATTTTAACACGTATTGTGGGAAGAGAGCAACAAGGTGGACTTACAAGTCAAGTAATGTTGTTGTTGTTTCCACGTTTTAATTGTCTTTTTATGTATGTTTAATTAACATAGTAAAGAAGGATCTTGTCACTTTAATAGGAAAGGAAGAGGACTTTTATGACTCAAGCATGTCATTAGAAGCATGTTCATTCCTCTTATTCTCTTTCCTTCCCGGTTTTATGGATCTTTCCCAGGCTCTACTCAGTCCTGGTTCTGAAAGGAGCCACTGAAGGTGTCTAAATATATAATGAAGTTTAGTTTCCCCAAATAAAATATTGTTAACCTAATGAAACTAAACCACAAATACAGAAAGAAATTCCTTTTCTTTTTAAAATCAAACAATATCGGGGCTCATAAGGCAGGATCTGTAAATCCCTTCACAGGTACCCAAACTGACTGCATTCACATGCACACACACCAGTGTGGCTGATTCATTTTCACATAGTTACGGTCGTACTCTATGTGTGGTTCTGCAACTTGCTTTGTTTTTCTTTCTTGTAGCATCGTTTTTTGATTCTTTTCCCCACAGTGCACATGGAATAGTGATTTTCTCAATCAAATACGGTGCTACCCTCCCCTAGGACGTATTTTTAAATATGTGGGGCCTTTTTACGACAAAGTATCCTGGCCAGACTGTCAGTAGCATCCCATGGAGAAACAGTGCCATGGAAATACCTTGTCTTTTTCACATTTCTTTATGTAATTAAAAAATGTGATTATACCATAAATATTCCCTCCCCGATGGTCAGTGTCTTTAAACATACACACACACACACACACACACACACACACACACACAGACGCACACACGTGTCTGTGCATCTGTAAGAGCCTAGCACAAATTACTAGAAGAATTGCTGGGTCAAGAGGGTATGCATGTTTAAAGTTTACTTATATGCTCCCAATCGCTCTCCCAAACCGCTGTACAAAATTACAGTCCTAATAACAGCACGCACATTCTCCCACATCCTTTTCAACATGAGATATCATCAGTTAAAACGTTTTGCCTACATAATGAGAAAAAATAAAGTCGTGTTTAAGTTTCCATTTTCCTGTCCAAACTCCTGTTACAGAGTCCTTTCAATATGGTGATAAGCAACTGACTTGCTTTTAGAGAAGTGCAGTCAGTGCTCATCTGCTCTGAATATCCCGTTGCCTGTTTCATTCATGTTTCAGAAACAGCCCTGTTCACCAATCAGTCACCTCTTTGGAGTGTCTTTTTTGTCTCATCTGCTGGGAGTGTCATACCAATACTGACTGGAGTGATTTTTGTGAAGAGCTATGAATTGGTATTTGTATAGAGGGAGCTGTGTTTTCCAAAATCTGGTTGCTACCCAGTTAGTGGGTTGGTAAAACCAAATTAGGGCTCATAAGCAGCATAAAAACAGAAATAGAATGGAAAATGGTGGAGGGTCTCATATACAGTAAGGGTAAGGCATGTTTCATGAAACTTATTGAATGAGTATTTTAGAATGTGTTTTGAATATGTCTGTGCCTAAATACATGTATATATGCCTCTTTAATATGTCTGAGTGCTATACTGTGATGTAAAATATCGCTGGGTTGAGGATTTCTGGTAAGGAGAATCTTAGCTTTAAAAATTTATTCAGGACACAATTTATTTCTGTCCTAACCGAGGAAGAAGTTTTCATACTTGTTTGTGGCATTAAAAAATAAATTTCCAATAGTATCAATACTTATAAAAGGTTAAAGACTAAGGCTTTCAGAGGGGCTTAAATGCTTAAAGATAGGCGTGTCACCTAATTGGACTTGGAGATATAATGGGTGTGGAAAGCCAAACTGGCTTGGGTGCAGGAAGAAGAAATGATGAGTTCCACCATGCTAAACTTAATTTCACTGAGCAATGTAATTTATCTGCGCTCCAGTACTGTCCCTGCCCTTTGCTCTGCAGCAGCTGCGCTGCTACGCAGGCAGGAATATGCAGGGGAAATCTTGACACTCAACAGTTTTGCCCTGTGAGCAGCACATGTGCAACTGATCATCCAAGAGTGGTGGCTTGAACTAATTTTGACTGTTTTGCTTCCCTCGATTCCAGTGCTGATCTTAAATGCGTCGCTTAGAAAATTACGTGTTGGTGATTATAATAAAAGGGGGTAATTAAAATTAAAAAAAAAAAAGCAATGGGACACTGCATGTGGGTGTATTTAATTACCCGGCAGCTGTTCCTATTTCTAAAGTGTGAGACATATGGGTAAATGATAGCCTTTCTGTTAGAAATTCTACCCACACTTTTGTGTTTCTTCCCTTTTATAGTTGGGTGTTTTCCATCATTTGCAGAGCAATAATGATGACGACTATTTTGTGCTGTACTGTATGTTTCCCAAGTGCTTATATCTTTCATTAACTTGGCCTCTACCAGTTTTAATGTTCTTACTTGAATTATTCTTATTCAATAATTGCATCTTCATAAAAAATGATATGAGTGGAAGCGTCTAATCTTATTTTCTGGATTTGTAAATAGTGATGTTAGAAAACTGGTGTGTTTAAAGTTCTGTGGTACAGTCATAAATTAATTTCTTTCAAATTTTATGAGGTATTGCTGATACATTTTTGGCAAATATAAACACTAGATAAGAAATCTTATTTCACAAACCGAAGAAAATGGAAGTGAAAGTTCTGTAAGGACTATCAACCACCACATGATATTATTGGGTGCTAATGTTCTCTCTTGTTCATATGAAGCATGGAGAGGCAGTGTTGACATTGAGTCTACTTAATTATGTTACTTTAAATTTAGGTAAAATCTTTTAACCCCTCAAAAGGTTTCACATTATTTTATTTTATTTATTTATTGGTAAGCACGCTTCTTTTTTGAAGTATAGTTGATTTACAATGTTACTTTCATAAAATAATTTTATACATATTCTTATTCAATCTAATCCTGTCTACGTGATGGCATCCCAGGAGCAGAGCATGCATTTCTCTGTCCACCTCAGTTTTGCTCAGTGGTACCAAGGCATCTGATACCTAGTGTGATTTTGGATCAGCATCTCCTACTGACTTAACAGAAAGTTTGCTTGAGTAAGTACTTTGTCAGTGGTGATTATAATGACTGAGATTCCTGTTAAGCGTCTTATGGGACTTTGTTAGGTAGAAGATTCTTGAGATGAATTTATAGTTATCTTACAGAACCATGTTATTGTTCTTCCTCCTCCTTGAAAATCACTCCTTTCCATTTACCTTTCATCTAAAGAAGCTGCAGCATCAAGAAAGAGAAGACAAGGTTTAGGTGATGTGAGTGAGTGTTAGTGTTTCATTGTTTCTACTTTAGCCCTTCTGTTTCGTAACCTGTGTCATAATTTAAAATGATGTAAATGATAATTTGACCAGTTGGCTTGATGAAAGAATCTTGTATATTGCAGAAATAGTGTCATTTTAGTAGATGTTTAGAAAGAAAAACGAAAGCTAATGTCATAACACATTATGCTCTGTATGTTCAATTTAGGAAAACATATTTTGTGCGTTTCTTCGAATAGTATTATTTGTGCTACTCAACAATTTTTTACTTTTTCTCTTCTTTTTCTAAGATGCCCTCCCCAAATTTAAATAGTAAAAGGACTAGTGAGCATTTAGAAAAAACTAAAGAAATGCCAATAAAAGTCAGTTGTAATTTATACAATTTTTTTCTTTGAAAATATCAAGTATTACATTAAGTTCCTTGGCACGTGTAGGCTTAACAGACAAGTTTTGTTGCGTGTGCTCAAACTGTGAGGCAATTTAAAACAATCATGTTACAAACAGATCTAACTTGCTCTAATTAAACAAGACCCATACAAAACCTTTCAGAAATAGAAGTCCATGTTTTTTCTCAGTGGCCTTATAGAAGGAAATAAAGATCTATATCATATTTAGGTTTAATTATTGGAAGATCCGTAGAGTTTCAAGTTTCAGAATGGCTTCTTTGACTTGAGGTAGTAAAGCTATTGCATAGAAATGGTCTACTGAATGAGGCTATCTCTAGTGCCTTCCCAGTGAGGGGCCAGAAGAAGCTTACAGAACCCACATCCCCTGCAGGCTGTCGTGGTCTGTGAGGAGTTCTGGATATAAAGGTTGAGCCACTTCTTGCTGTTGCCTCCCCACTCACTCTGCTTGGTAGCCTGACTGTCATCCTAATTGCCAATGAGGGTGTAGTGAATACACTTTGCTGTAATAACCCGGTGTGTCATTCCCTTTGTTCAGCTCCTTGAGGATTATGTGATACGTAATAAATAATGGCTAAACCAGCTTCTATATGCAACTCCTTCTTGATTTACCAGTAAACCAGTTTAATGATTTCAAAAAACCCAGAATATATCAAGGTACAGTTTTTACACCAGATTTGTTCACTTTTGCTATTTTGTGGTTGATTATATTCACCTTACCTTCCACCCCCTCTACCACTCTCGTCTAGTGCCTCTCTTTCAATTATTTTGCCTGAAAGCTTTTTTTAAAAAAATTCTTTCCTCTTGCATGGCACTAACCCAAAGAAATACTGTGTAAGTTTGGAAGGTGGACTGTAAGTTGCCCTGATGGTCTGTTACATTGGGGAGTGCAATGAACGACTCCTACCAGTATTTACACCATGGTGTGGCCCTTCCCTCTGAATGTGGTTTTGGTCTGAGAGTTAGCTGACAGAATCAGCGGAAGTCACACTGTAAATTCCAGACCTAAGCTTTAAGAAGTCCCGCTACTTACATCTAAGAAGTCCAGTGACCCTAAGGAAGAGGGCATATGGATGGATAGAGGCCCTCTGACTACTGGAAAGAGAGGGGCCTGGCCCTTCCAGTTTCTTAGCTGGTCCCTGCTGGCTCAATGCAGCCTCCTGTGATGACTGGCAAAATGAGCTGAAGAGAAGACTTGCCCACCTGAGCCTAGCCTGGATTGCAGCATCGCCAGCAAATAAAACAATTGTTTCTTTAAGCCGCTAGGTTTTAGGGTGGTTTGCTGTGCAGCAGTAGGTAAATGAAAACACCTTGAGATTTGAAAAATGCATTTTAATAGCTACTTAGCAATAATTTGTATTTACATGCTAGAAAAGTAAAATATAAGTTATTGCTTATCAGCTATTAAAATAGATTCATCAATGTACTATGTGCTGTTTACTAATATGGTTACATCAAGAGGGAAAGAATAAAATAGCCATTGGAGAGATTCGACTGTCACTCAGTGGTGTTATTCAATACAAACTCTATAAAGTATTGATGACTTTGAAAATTTTGGCAGCAACTTAGACCGCAAAGTTGGAAGAGAAATGTAAGTAAGAACATTAAAAATATTATTATTATTATTTTTTTTTTTTTTTGCGGTACGCGGGCCTCTCACTGTTGTGGCCTCTCCTGTTGCAGAGCACAGGCTCAGGACACGCAGGCTCAGCGGCCATGACTCACGGGCCCAGCCGCTCCGCGGCATGTGGGATCTTCCCGGACCGGGGCACAAACCCGTGTCCCCTGCATCGGCAGGCGAACTCTCAACCACTGCACCACCAGGGAAGCCATAAAAATATTATTTTTTTGATGAGATGCATTAAGTTCCTTTTCTTCTCAGAATCCTTTTCTTTTCAATTGATGTTTCAAACTAAATACCTCTCTGTAGGTTGACTGATTACAAATGTTTTCACTCAAGCCACACTAGCTTCTAAAGCTGTCTGTAAGCTGCTTTCTTAAAAAAGTGAATAAGCTTAGGAAATAATTATTCCACAGAGTACACAAAACTCCCGAGCAAGCTTTTGTTCCGTGGACAGATTTGATTCATCAAGAAACATCAAGATAATTGTCACGATTTAAATTTTTAAAAGAAACCAAGAAGCCCTTGGCTCAAGTATAAAACAAGAAAACTTGTTTTCTTGGCATGACGCCTTGAATTGAATATTTTGTGCTGTACGTTGCTCCATTTTGTTTTGTTTTGTTTTGTTTCATATTTTTGCCCCTGGGACAGGAAACTACAGAACAAAATATATTCACTTTGGTAACCAGTGCTGGTCCTTTGGTGACTCATTCTTCTTGAGTGATTAGTACAAAAAAGAGAGGCTGACACTTAAATGCTGCTCCCTAGTGGATACAGACGACGAGCCAAGGTCTTATTCTTTCATCACAGATATTTTCTAAAGCCGGGAATCAGTATTTTGACAAAAGAAGGACAACATTCACATCCAAGCCCTCTCCTGTTTCATAATTTTTTTCTTCCCGATGTAGTATGTTCCATTTTAATTAAAATTCTTAATGGGCTCCAGCAGTGTACATTTGAATACACCAGTGTTCCCTCCCTCTTGGCATTAATCTGTGTGATCGTGTAAAAGTAATTTTATAGAGAAACATTTTCTCTCAAAATTGTAATGTTCACAAAGGTGGCATCATATTTTATTTGCTCAAGACTGTAAAATCCAGAACCTAGGACAGATCTTAGCATTTCTAACTCTACACTCAAATTATGTTTTGAATTAATGAATTTAGCTTTCTAGTCAGCTTTTTTTCCCCCCAGGAGTTGCTGGTCTAGGCAGTAGGCTAACAGTCCCAGACTGGCAGCTTATGGTGAGGGATTGTGTCACAGTTTCCTACTTCTTCCTCAGTGGATAGTCACTGATTTTTTCTACCCCAATTCTGTTAAAGCATTGATAATTATTTTTAATTCAAGTATCTATAATACGCTGAGTCTTTTCAATATACAGTTTCTAATGCTTACAAAGTATCATTTGGAGTTAGGGGTTAAAAATAGTGGCGTGGTTGATTTTCTTATAATTCCCTGCTGAAACCCTGTGTAACAAGGGATTTATGTGGAATGTTAGGAATGTTTCGATGTTTCTGGAATTACTGAGTTGGAAGGTGCTTGAGGAAGAAAGATGCATTGGAAAGGCTTTTGTATCCCTATAATTACATGAAAAGAGGGAAACTTTAGGTTCTTGGGAACTTTACTAGGATTTTCTGTTAACTGCTTGTATTTAACATTTCCCCCTACCTGAAAGAATATAAAGACGTTTTGGTTTTAGGTTTACCTTTTTGCTCAGAATATATCATACTTCGTTTTTTTAAATAATTAAGTTATATATATATCGAGCACTTATTTATCATATCATATATATCATACTTCATTTTTTAAAAAATTAAGTTATATATATATATCGAGCACTTATTTTATGCCAGATACCTCTTAAATTCTTGAGGTGTCATGGTGAACAAAAAGACCCAGATCCCTGCTCTGGGGAAGTCTGCCGCGTAGTACGGGAGCAGACAAACAATGAAAATAACGGCAAAAAGGAGATACTATAGTAGGTTGTAAGGTGATGAGTGCTATGGAAACAGTGAAGCAGGGTAATGGAAATCAAGGAGAGAGAATGGGTTATAATTTTAAATAAGCCGAGCAAGCCTCTTTAAGGTGACTTTTAAGCAAAGCTGGAGGAGGTGAGGGAGTGAGTCTGGAAGATGCGGGGCAGGAGAGGCTTCCTGGCAGAAGGAAGGGTAGGGGAGGAAGAAGAGGGGTGGGAAAGGGCCTGAGCGGGGTACAGGCTGCCTGCTGCTTCTGAGGAATGCTTTGATGGTTAAACTTGGTCCAGATTGCTGCTAGATCATGCTAGCATTTGTGAACCTTATTGGAAATGAGCATTATATTATCCTACCATCAAATAAAATAAGACTAAAAAGAGAAATTACTAGAATAGAACCACATTATAAGATACGATCTTCAAACATTTCTCCTTTATGGTTTTGAGACCCTATGTAAATCATACAGTACCTTAGTGACAGGTAACTGTTGTTCTAGAATTCCTGATCAGGCCCCAGAGGCCTTTTAGATGTTTAGGGTCATTGACCTTGTATCCAAGGTTAGAGACCATATAAATCAGATAATTAGAATGAAAGGAGTTGAAGTATGTAAAATTCCTTAAATCTGTGTCTATACATAGTAAGTACTCTGCAGATATTAATTGAATCTAGAAGCAGAATTTTAACTGGAAGATGAACTTTAATATTTATATACTTATATAGAAAACACATCAGTTTTTTAGTTTTTTATTTAAAAAGTAATAATTTATCTTTTGTCTCATCTTCGTTTTCTCTGCCATCTTACTTCCTTATCTCAGTCTCTATTCCTCAAAATCAAAATCAGATTTTGAATTAATAACAGTAATAATAACACAGTAATGCCTGTGTCTCCCTTTTAAAAACATTGTTTTGTGTGTCACGCATTTTCAGCTTTTCAGTCCAGATGGATTTTTAAACTGATTACCTGACACTTTGGAAGATATTGCTTCTTATTGCACATTACAATATGAAAATAAGTTTTCGAGAAATTTTTTGCTGCCTTCTTGTTCCGCTCTCCTTTTTTAAACGACGAATACATATAAACTTGAAAAATAAGTTCTACCTCTTACTAAAAGTATAAGCGATTCTGTTAAAGTGGTACCTAATTATACCATAATTTTGATTTTATCTTTTTAAATTTTGATATTGTTTAGGGCCTGCTTTGTGCCAGGGGCTGACGAGGTGCTAATATAGGCACATCTCCATCTTACATACATGTGTTTTTAAACATATGTAAATGAGTATGGGTTTGAATATTGGCCCTACCACTTCTAAAGATGTGCCCTCATTCAGGTGAACTGATTCTGTGAGACTCAGTTTTCCCATTTATAAAATATAGAACTGATGCTACCTTCAGAATTGAGAAGAACGAAGATGATGTCTGCAGAATACCTAGTTTAGTGCTTGACGTACAGTAGACTCAATAAATGCTAGCTGCTGTTAATTTTAAAAAACCCAGCGCCTCACTCAGTAGCTATTTCGGCTTGATTCGCTTTCATCTCTGACTCGTCTTCTACCTAATGTGTTAAGCTTGCCTGTCCTTACCCTGCTCGTCAGCCTTTTGAAAATAACCACTTAAGTGTTTGATGAGTACGTTTATGAAGCAGATCCAGTATTTAAAAGGATCTTAGAGTAAAATACTTGAGAATGATTACCCTTTAATTATAGTGTCTTTCTTTGAACCCTTGAGTTTCCTCTTCATTATTTTTCCCTTGCAGGCCCACAGCCTTTATCTCCTTGTGCTCGGCCCCGTTTTGGATCTCCCCACTAATTACTCCCTCTTCTCCGCTCCCCCCACTTCTCTTTTACACTCTACACTGCTGCTAGAATAAATTTCCTAAAGCATCGCCATACCCCTTCTTTCATTTTCTGAAAACATTTACATTGGCTCTTTGTTACCACGTCCGAAGTCCTTTGCCTAAACTTCATGGTTCGCTATAATCTGGAACCCTCTTACTTCCTTATTCAGTTTAACTTTCCATGATTCCTAAACCAGACAGTGGAGACTACGCACAACCTTATCTGTTTCGTCTGCGTTCCTCACTTGCGGCTTTTCGTGTGTCCCAGTCTTTCTGCTCACGCCGTTCTTCCTCATCTTCTCTATCTCAGGTCAAGCCCATATTGTAAGGGTGTATTCAAGTTCTACACTCCTTTAAACTGTCTCTTTCTGACTCTGATTTCAGTGATTTTTTTAGAAAAATATTTCATGCATAAACTAGTAAAACATTAGAGAATGTACTTTGTAAAGCACTAACTGCTCATTTTAGTCTTATATCCTGAGGAGAAATATACGTTCTTTGTAGAATTGGCCTCTTTCACTAAATGTAACATCTTTGAGATTCACCCATGCTGTTGCACATGCCAATGCTCATTCCTTTTTATTGCTGAGTAGTATCCCAGTGTTTGAGCATACCTAAGGTTGCTTATCCATTCTCCTGTTGATGGACATTTGGATTATTTCCAGTTCTGGACTATTATGAATAAAGTTGCTGTGAATATTTGTATATAAGTCTTTGGATGAACACAGTTTCGTTTCTCTTGAGTAAATACCTATGAGTGGGATTCGTTGGTCAAAGGATTGGTAAATGCTAAACTTTATAAAAAACTACCACAAATTTTTCCGAAGTGGTTGGAATGTATGAGAATTCTAGCTGCTGCCATCCCTGCTGTTGTCATTCTTTTTAATTTAACCTTTTTATTATGTATGAAGATATATCTCATTGTAGTTTGAATGTTCACTTCTTTGAGATTGACTACCTTTTCATCTACTAATCGGCCGTTTGTCTTTTAGAGGAGAGCCTGTCCAAGCCTTCTGCCTATTTTTGTTGGGTTGTTTGTCTTTTGATTATTGAGTGGTAGAAGTTCTTTATATATTCTCGTTATAAGTCCTCTTTCAACTCTGTGATTAGGGATATTATATTGCCTTTTTCTTAGCAATTCAGAGGCAATAATTCTAGAAAACTGCTGCTTTAGACATTCTGTCTTTACAGAACTGTGTAGAGGTAGGATTCTGTGGGGAGCGCTAGAGGCCAGGCAGCTAGAGAGAACATCTATCTTATGTTTTCTTCCTTCTTCTAAGAAGTGTTTTTTTCTTTCTTAGAAAAAGCCTTGCCCATGGCCCCTCAGAAGACTTCTCTGTATGTCTTGTTGACAAGAACTGGGTTACTTGGCTAGCCCTAGATAGCTTGCAAGAGAGGCTAGAAAAGTGTCTCTTTTTAAAGAAAAATAAAGTGTCTATGGTGGTAGGTGGATGAATGAGAAGGGGGTTAAGAATGTAGTCTACCCATAGCTAGTCAAGGGCAGGGTGTCTCAGGGGAAGAAACATACCAAGCTCTCAGAGATGAGACCACATAGCCTGTTCAGGGAACGGGTGCTATTTTGAGAGAAAAATGAATAAATTTATTGCTTGAAGAACCTTTGCAGGGTATCTGTTTGAATGTGTTGGTAGCCAATAAGCCAGAACATTTGAGCTGGGAATTTGATTTGGAAGCACTCAGAGAGTAGGTGGTACTTGAAGCTATGTGGTAGAGAGATCGCTCAGTGAGAGTTTATACAATATGAGAAAAAGGCAGACTGCAGGCCCTAGGGAAAACTTAATTTCAGGGATAGCCAGTGGAAACTGGGATCCCAAAGTAGACTGAGACCAACTAACAGAAAAGTAGACGGTGATAATGCAGCCATGGGAGGAGTTTCAGGAAGGAGAGAAGAGTGGTCAGTGGAGTAGGAAGTCCCAGAGAAATCACTGCTGAGGTGTCAGGGATATCTATTTGGATTTGGCAGTTAGGAAGGTATAGATCTTCTCAAAAGCAGTTATTTGGAGCGGAGGGAGTAGAGGTCAAATAGTCAGCTGAGGGAAAATGGGAGGTAAGATGGTGGTGGCATTGAGTTAGACTAATCAAGTAGCTTAGCTGTAATTCCATTAAAAAAAACCTTTTCATATGGAAGAAGCATTTAAATATTAATAGATGTTAACGGTATAGTAAAGAGTGAGGCAGTGATGGCCCACCTTCCCTGAGGAGGTGGGAGCAGAGAGTGAGGGGTTATCTTTCTGGGTAGGAGTAGGAAGGGGCTCCATATCTTCATAGGCTAGAGGCACGTGGCCACGAATAAGGGACACTTAATTTTTAAATTAAATTTAATTTTTTATCAAAGTATAGTTGATGTACAATGTTGTGTTAATTTCTGCTGTACAGCAAAGTGTTTCAGTTCTACATATATATACATTCTTTTTTATATTTTTTTCCAATATGGTTTATTTTATTTATTAAATTTTTGGGGGGGGGGTCACGCTGCACGGCTTGTGGGATCTTAGTTCCCCGACCAGGGATTGAACCTGGGCCCACAGGAGTGAAAGTGCCGAGTCGTAACCACTGGACCGCCAGGGAATTCCCTCCATCATGGTTATCACAAGATATTGAATATAGTTCCGTGGGCTATATGGTGGGACTTTGTTGTTTATCCATTCTATATATAGTAGTTGGCATCTGCTAACCCCAAACTCCCACTCCATCCCTCTGCCACCTCTCCTCCCCCTTGGCAGCCACAAGTCTGTTATCTATGTCTGTGAGCCTGTTTCTGTTTCATAGATAAGTTCATTGGTGTCATTTTTTTTTAGTGTATTTATTTATTATTCTTATTAGTCATCCATTATATACACATCAGTGTATACATGTCAATCCCAATCTCCCAAATCATCACACCACCACCCACACCCCCCGCCACTTTCCCCCCTTGGTGTCCATACGTTTGTTCTCTACATCTGTGTCTCAATTTCTGCCCTGCAAACCGGTTCATCTGTACCATTTTTCTAGGTTCCACATATATGCGTTAATATACGATATTTCACTCTGTATGACAGTCTCTAGATCCATCCACGTCTCAACAAATGACCCAATTTCGTTCCTTTTTATGGCTGAGTAATATTCCCTTGTATATATGTACCACATCTTCCTTATCCATTCGTCTGTCGATGGGCATTTAGGTTGCTTCCATGACCTGGCTATTGTAAATAGTGCTGCAATGAACATTGGGGTGTGTGTGTCTTTTTGAATTAAGGTTTTCTCTGGGTATATGCCCAGTAGTGGGATTGCTGGGTCATATGGTAATTTTATTTTTATTTATTTATTTATTTTTTACATACTTATTGGAGTATAATTGCTTTACAATGGTGTGTTAGTTTCTGCTTTATAACAAAGTGAATCAGTTATACATATACATATGTTCCCATATCTCTTCCCTCTTGCGTCTCCCTCCCTCCCACCCTCCCTATCCCACCCCTCTAGGCGGTCACAAAGCACCGAGCTGATCTCCCTGTGCTATGCGGCTGCTTCCCACTAGCTATCTATTTTACGTTTGGTAGTGTATATATGTCCATGCCATTCTCTCGCTTTGTCACAGCTTACCCTTCCCCCTCCCCATATCCTCAAATCCCCATTCTCTAGTAGGTCTGTGTCTTTATTCCTGTCTTACCCCTAGGTTCTTCATGACTTTTTTTTTCTTAAATTCCATATATATGTGTTAGCATACGGTATTTGTCTTTCTCTTTCTGACTTACTTCACTCTGTATGACAGACTCTAGGTCCATCCACCTTATTACAAATAGCTCAATTTCATTTCTTTTTATGGCTGAGTAATATTCCATTGTATATATGTGCCACATCTTCTTTATCCATTCATCTGATGATGGACACTTAGGTTGTTTCCATCTCCAGGCTATTGCAAATAGAGCTGCAATGAACATTTTGGTACATGACTCTTTTTGAATTATGGTTTTCTCAGGGTATATGCCCAGTAGTGGGATTGCTGGGTGATACGGTAGTTCTATTTTTAGTTCTTTAAGTAACCTCCATACTGTTCTCCATAGTGGCTGTATCAGTTTACATTCCCACCAACAGTGTAACAGGGTTCCCTTTTCTCCACACCCTCTCCAGCATTTGTCGCTTGTAGATTTTCTGATGATGCCCATTCTACCTGGTGTGAGATGATACCTCATTGTAGTTTTGATTTGCATTTCTCTAATAATTAGTGATGTTGAGCAGCTTTTCATGTGCTTCTTGGCCATCTGTATGTCTTCTTTGGAGAAATGTCTATTTAGATCTTCTGCCCATTTTTTGATTGGGTTGTTTGTTTTCTTAATATTGAGCTGCTTGAGCTGTTTATATATTTTGGAGATTAATCCTTTGTCCGTTGATTCGTTTGCAAATACTTTCTCCCATTCTGAGGGATGTCTATTCGTCTTGTGTATAGTTCCCTTTGCTGTGCAAAAGCTTTTGCGTCTCATTAGGTCCCATTTGTTTATTTTTGTTTTTATTTCTATTACTCTAGGAGGTGGATCAAAAAAGATCTCACTGTGATTTATGTCAAAGAGTGTTCTTCCTATGTTTTCCTCTAAGAGTTTTATAGTGTCCGGTCTTCCATTTAGGTCGCTAATCCATTTTGAGTTTATTTTTGTGTATGGTGTTATTGAGTGTTCTAATTTCATTCTTTTCCATGTAGCTGTCCAGTTTTCCCAGCACCACTTATTGAAGAAACTGTCTTTTCTTCATTTTATATCCTTGCCTCCTTTGTCATAGATTAGTTGACCATAGGTGTGTGGGTTCATCTCTGGGCTTTCTATTCTGTTCCATTGATCTATATTTCTGTTTCTGTGCCAGTACCATATTGTCTTGATTACTGTAGCTTTGTAGTATAGTCTGAATCCAGGGAGTCTGATTCCTCCAGCTCTGCTTTTTTCCCTCAAGGCTGCTTTGGCTATTCAGGATCTTTTGTGTCTCCATACAAATTTTAAGATTTTTTTGTTCTAGTTATGTAAAACATGCCATTGGTAATTTGATAGGGATTGCATTGAATCTGTAGATTGCTTTGGGTAGTATAGTCATTTTCGCAATATTGATTCTTCCAATCCAAGAACATGGTATATCTCTCCATCTGTTGGTATCATCTTTAATTTCTTTCATCAGTGTCTTATAGTTTTCTGCATACAGGTTTTTGTCTCCCTAGGTAGGTTTATTCCTAAGTATTTTATTCTTTTTGTTGCAGTGGTAAATGGGAGTGTTTCCTTAATTTCTCTTTCTGATTCTTCATTGTTGGTGTATAGGAATGCAGGAGATTTCTGTGCATTAATTTTGTATCCTGCAACTTTACCAAATTCATTGATTAGCTCTAGTAGTTTTCTGGTGGCATCTTTAGGATTCTCTATGTATAGTATCATGTCATCTGCAAAGAGTGACAGTTTTTCTTCTTCTTTTCCAATTTGTATTCCTTTTATTTCTTTTTCTTCTCTGATTGCCATGGCTAGGACTTCCAAAACTATGTTGAATAATAGTGGTGAGAGTGGACATCCTTGTCTTGTTCCTGATCTTAGAGGAAATGCTTTCAGTTTTTCACCATTGAGAATGATGTTTGCTGTGGGTTTGTAGTATATGGACTTTATTATGTTGAGGTAGGTTCCCCCACTATGCCCACTTTCTGGGGAGTTTTCATCAGAAATGAGTGTTGAATTTTGTCAAAAGGTTTTTCTGTATCTATTGAGATGATCATATGGTTTTTCTTCTTCAACTTGTTAATATGGTGTATCACATTGATTGATTTGCGTATATTGAAGAATCCTTGCATCCCTGGGATAAGTCCCACTTGATCGTGGTTTATGATCCTTTTAATGTGTTGTTGGATTCTGTTTGCTAGTATTTTGTTGAGGATTTTTGCATCTATATTCATCAGTGATATTGGTCTGTAATTTTCTTTTTTTGTAGTATCTTTGTCTGGTTTTGGTATCAGGGTGATGGTGGCCTCACAAAATGAGTTTGGGAGTGTTCCTTCCTCCGCAATTTTTTGGAAGAGTTTGAGAAGGATGGGTGTTAGCTCTTCTCTAAATGTTTGATAGAATTCACCTGTGAAGCCATCTGGACCTGGACTTCTGTTTGTTGGAAGATTTTTAATCACAGTTTCAATTTCATTACTTGTGATTGGTCTGTTCATACTTCCTGTTTCTTCCTGGTTCGGTCTTTGTAGGTTATACCTTTCTAAGAATCTGTCCATTTCTTCCAGGTTGTCCATTTTATTGGCATAGAGTTGCTTGTAGTAGTCTCTTAGGATGCTTTGTATTTCTGCGGTGTCTCTTGTAACTTCTCCTTTTTCGTTTCTCCTTTTATTGATTTGAGTCCTCTCTCTCTTTTTCTTGATGAGTCTGGCTAATGGTTTATCAATTTTGTTTATCTTCTCAAAGAACCATCTTTTAGTTTTATTGATCTTTGCTATTGTTTTCTTTGTTTCTATTTAATTTATTTCTTCTCTGATCTTTTTCATTTCTTTCCTTCTGCTAACTTTGGTTTTTGATTGTCCTTTCTCTAGTTCCTTTAGGTGTAAGGTTAGATTGTTTACTTGAGATTTTTTCTTGTTTCTTGATTTAGGCTTGTATTGGTATAAACTTCCCTCTTAGAACTGCTTTTGCTGCATCCCATAGGTTTGGGATCGTCGTGTTTTCATTGTCATTTGTCTCTAGGTAGTTTTTGAGTTCCTCTTTGATTTCTTCAGTGATCTCTTGGTTATTTAGTAACGTGTTGTCTAGCCTCCATGTGTTTGTTTTTTTTACATTTTTTTCTCTGTAATTAATTTCTAATCTCATAGTGTTGTGGTCAGAAGAGATGCTTGATATGATTTCAGTTTTCTTAAATTTACTGAGGCTTGATTTGTGACCCAAGATCTGATCTATCCTGGAGAATGTTCCGTGCGCACTTGAGAAGAAAGTGTAATCTGCTGTTTTGGAATGGAATGCCCCATAAATATCAATTAAATCTATCTGGTCTATTGTGCTGTTTAAAGCTTGTGTTTCCTTATTAATTTTCTGTTTGGATGATCTGTTCATTGGTGTGAGTAAGGTGTTATAGTCCCCCACTATTATTGTGTTACTGTCGATTTCCTCTTTTAGAGCTGTTAGCAGTTGCCTTATGTATTGATGTGCTCCTATGTTGGGTGCATATATATTTATAATTGTTATATCTTCTTCTTGGATTGATCCCTTGATCATTATGTAGTGTCCTTCCTTGTCTCTTGTAACATTATTTTAAAGTCTGTTTTATCTGATATGAGTATTGCTACTCCAGCTTTCTTTTGATTTCCATTTGCATGGAATATCTTCTTCTTTCCCTTCACTTTCAGTCTGTATGTGTCCCTAGGTCTGAAGTGGGTCTCTTGCAGACAGCATACATACGGGTCTTGTTTTTGTATGCATTCAGCAAGCCTGTGTCTTTTGGGTGAAGCATTTAATCCATTCACATTTAAGGTAACTATTGATATGTATGTTCCTATTACCATTTTCTTAATTGTTTGGGGTTTGTTTTTGTAGGTCCTTTTCTTCTCTTGTGTTTCCCACTTAAAGAAGTTCCTTTAGCGTTTGTTGTAGAGCTGGTTTGGTGGGGCTGAATTCTCTTAACTTTTGCTTGTCTGTAAAGCTTTTGATTTCCCCCATTGAATCTGAATGAGATCCTTGCCGGGTAGAGTAATCTTGGTTGTAGGTTCTTCCCTTTCATGGGAAGTATAAGTATATAATGCTACTTTAAGTATATCATGCCACTCCCTCCTGGCTTGTAGAGTTTCTGCTGAGAAATCAGCTGTTAACCTTATGGGAGTTCCCTTGTATGTTTTTTGTTGTTTTTCCCTTGCTGCTTTCAATAATTTTTCTTTGTCTTTAATTTTTGCCAGTTTGATTACTATGTGTCTTGGCGTGTTTCTCCTTGGGTTTATCCTGTATGGGACTTTCTGCACTTCCTGGACTTGGGTGGCTATTTCCTTTCCCATGTTAGGGAATTTTTCGACTATAATCTCTTCAAATATTTTCTCGGGTCCTTTCACTGTCTTTCTCCTTCTGGGACCCTTATACTGCAAATGTTGTTGTGTTTAATGTAGTCCTAGAGGTCTCTTAGGCTGTCTTCATTTCTTTTCATTCTTTTTTCTTTATTCTGTTCTGCAGCAGTGAATTCCACCAGTGTGTCTTCCAGGTCACTTATCCGTTCTTCTGCCTCAGTTATTCTGGTATTGATTCCTTCTAGTATATTTTTCATTTCAGTTATTGTATTGTTCATCTCTCTTTGTTCTTTCTTTCTTCTAGGTCTTTGTTAAACATTTCTTGTGTCTTCTCCATCTTTGCCTCCATTCTTTTTCCAAGGTCCTGGATCATTTTCACTATCATTATTCTGAATTCTTTTTCTGGAAGGTTGCCTATCTCCATTTCATTCAGTTGTTTTTCTGGGGTTTTATCTTGTTCCTTCATCTGGTACATAGCCCTCTGCCTTTTCATCTTGTCTGTCTTTCTGTGAATGTGGTTTTCATTCCACAGCCTGTAGGACTGTAGTTCTTCTTACTTCTGCTGTCTGCCCTCTGGTGGATGAGGCTATCTAAGAGGCTTGTGCAAGTTGCCTGATGGGAGGGACTGGTGGTGGGTAGAGCTGACTGTTGCTCTGGTGGCAGAGCTCAGTAAAACCTTAATCCGCTTGTCTGCTGATGGTTGGGGCTGGGTTCCCTCCCTGTTGGTTGTTTGGCCTGAGGTGACCCAACACTGGAGCCTACCTGGGCTCTTTGGTGGGGCTAATGGCAGACTCTGGAAGGGCTCTCGCCAAGGAGTACTTCTCAGAACTTCTGCTGCCAGTGTCCTTTTCCTCACGGTGAGACACAGCCACCCCCCGCCTCTGCAGGAGATCCTCCAACACTAGCACGTAAGTCTGGTTCAGTCTCCCCTGGGGTCACTGCTCCTTCCTCTGGGTCCCAATGCACACACTACTTTGTGTTTGCCCTCCAGGAGTGGAGTCTCTGTTTCCCCCAGTCCTGTTGAAGTCCTGCAATCATATCCCGCTAGCCTTCAAAGTCTGATTCTCTAGGAATTCCTCCTCCCATTGCCGGAACCTCAGGTTTGGAAGCCTTACGTGGGGCTCAGAACCTTCACTCCAGTGGGTGGACTTCTGTGATATTAAGTGCTCTCCAGTCTGTGAGTCACCCACCAGCAAGTTATGGGATTTGATTTTATTGTGATTGCGCCCCTCCTACCGTCTCATTGTGGCTTCTCCTGTGCCTTTGGATGTGTGGTATCTTTTATGGTGAGTTCCAGTGTCTTCCTGTCGATGACTGTTCAGCAGTTATTTGTGATTCTGGTGTTTTCGCAAGAGGGAGTCTAGTGTAGTTATCCATTTGTGTCATTCTGTAGATTACACATTTCTCTTTCTGACTTACTTCACTTAGTATGATAATCTCTAGTTCCATCCATGTTACTGCAAATGGCCTTATTTCATTCTTTTTTATGGCTGAGTAGTATTCCCCTGTATATACATACCACATCTTCTTTATCTGTTCATCTTTCGATGGACATTTAGGTTGTTTCCATGTCCTGGCTATTGTGAATGGTGCTGCTGTGTACATAGGGGTGCATGTATCTTTTTGAATTATAGTTTTGAAGGCCACTTAATTCTTTATGGGTGGAGGGAAGGATGGGGTACAAGTATTTGGGGGCAGGTGGTGATGGGTGGTCTGGGTAATGCCATTGGAAGCAGACAGTGTTCTCCTGACTGCCTCTATTTTCTTTGAAATTAGAGGGGCAGGAATGGTCATCAGCTGAGATTGGTTTTGGGATAGATGGGGAACTGTTTTAATTTTCTTTTATTTTTCAATTCTACTTTAGGACAGGTCTACAATATTTTGGAAACATTGCTTACCAGTTATAAACATTGTTGTTGTCAGCAAAGCTGATGGTTTGTATATGTTTGGAGAGTTCAGTCTGATAATGTATCAGCCCATGAGCTTGAATGGGCCCAGGATTGGGGGTGACTTGGTTTTATTAACCAGTAAATATTTTTAACATACCTATTACATCCAAGGCATTTTGATAGGTGCTATTAAAATACAAAGAATTACTAGGAAATGATAGAATAAGTTCGGTTGCTCTAGCCTAATAGTCAGAGTACTAGGTTCCTTTCACTTATCAGCTATGCCACTTTGTATTGTAAAGGAACTTTTGGGCCTGAGAATTTCCTTTTCTGTATAACAGAGGGTGTGGACCAGATGAGCACTTAAGATGGTACAAGATAGTAAAACACACACTTACACACCACAACTTATAGATACTTGATATAGATACTTGATATAGACAATAAAACCTTGATATAGACATTAACACCTGTGGACGATAAGAAGGGGAAAATTTGCCTCATGACACAAAATGTTCAAGGATAGGGCTGTTGGCGGATCTCCGTGAGAATATAGTCTGTAATACAGTGTCTTACTGATGGCAGCTTTGAAGCGTTGCTAGTGCTCCCTCAGGGATACGTGATGAAGTATATAGCGTTCTGGAAGAAAAGCTAAGTTTCTTCAAAAAAAGGTAGCTAAAATGAAAAAACATTAGTTTGTATATAAAGATAAGAAGGTTGTAAACATTGATGTTTTAAGCAGTTAATGAGTAAATTTACTATGTGGCAATTACTTATTTTGTGGTGAATAAAATATGTTTGTCCCAAATTCTCAAGTTTTTAGATAATGCTTTTTATCCTGAAGATAGTTTCAAGGAATATCCTTAATTGCTCCCAGGAGTAGATGGAGAGAAGGAGTAATTTGACAGAGTTTCCAGATGGCCATTAAAAAATACTAAATTTCCTTTCAGTTCCTAATGACACACTGTGCATTTTGCTGTATTTCCTCTCCAGACAAATCAAGTAATCCTGACGTGAGCACGAATCTGCTGTAACCCAGATTTAACTTTATTAAAACAGACGGTACAAAAGGAGAAGAAAAGTCTTTTACCATCCCCTATGGGCAAAGCTCAGACTTATTTATCCTCCTCCAAAGGCAGTTTCTCTCTGTTTTGGCCTGACTTCTGGGAGCCCAGAACTCTTAAAAGATGTTTTCTTGAACATAGTGAGCTCTTTTCTTGTCTGTCCTAGTGTTCTTGGCTGAGCTCCCCGTATTCTGGCTGCTTTTACTCATTAATATTCAGCTCCATAGTGACCGAGAAGGCAGCAAAGGGCTGGAAATTAGTGCAATGAAAGGGCCTATCAGGGCTTTCTGAGGAAAGATGCAAATGTATCCAGGAATAGTGTAACCAAGTTTCATTTTCTCAAGTTAGTTGAATGCTTAAGGCTTTCAATCCATTTAAATAGGAAGTGGGTTTTTTTTGGTTGTTTTTTTTTTTGATGTGGATTCAATTAGGGCTTAACTTTTTTTGCCTCCTTTACAGTAAATATACTTTTCTCATTGAGAATAAAATAATGAATCAGGTTAAGATAAGCATAACACATTTCTTAGCTCAAGCATATTTACCCAGATTGACAAATATTAAATCATTTACAAATTGCTGTCAGCCACATGGCGGAGATGAAATTGATTGTAAAAGTGGAAACTGTATAACTTCAGAATTAGTTGTTTCCTTTTCAGCATACTGAAAAAACACATTTAGCTATTCATCCAAGGATATAATTATTTCTTTCAAAGATGGCTTTGAAACGAATAATCAACATATATAGTTTATAAGGTTTTACAGTATAGAATCTTGTTTTTTTTAAAAAATTTATTTATTTTTGGCTGCTTTGGGTCTTCCTTGCTGTGCACAGGCTTTCTCTAGTTGTGGCAAGCGGGGGCTGCTCTTCGTTGTGGTGCGCTGGCTTCTCATTGCAGTGGCTTCTCTTGTTGCAGAACACGGGCTCTAGGCACACGGGCTTCAGTAGTTGGGGCATGTGGGCTCAGTAGTTGTGGCTCGCAGGCTCTAGAGCGCAGGCTTAGTAGTTGTGGCACACGGGCTTAGTTGCTCCACGACATGTGGGATCTTCCCAGACCAGGGCTGGAACCCGTGTCCCCTGCATTAGCAGGCGGATTCTTAACTACTGAACCACCAGGGAAGTCCCTACAGTGTCGAATCTTTTAGTAGAAGTTTTGGTTTTTTTTTCTTCAGGAGAAATTGATTGTGTTCTGTTAAAGAAAATCTGAAAAATACATAATTGAAGAGGGTGGTCATTATTTCTCCAGACTGCAGCACTTTTTTATGAAGCCTGTTTTCATAGAAATAAATTTGTAAATCCTATCTGTTTGCTTATTAAGGTTTGAGGCTTCCTAGAAGGCTAGAAGGAAATCCTATTACCACAGATGCTTCCACAACTAAATCTGTGCATTTAAAAAAAAAAAAATCTGTCAATTGCTTTTTTAAAATTCAGTGTAATATTGATATAAAAATTATTGTGCAACAAACATATCTGATGCTTTTAAGTCATAATGGGATTTGGCCTTCATTGAAATGATTAGGGTGAAGATTCCTTGCTATCCCATCAGTTGTCCCACACTGTAGTAGCGTCTGGGCAGGGCTGATGGGAGGGAGGTAGAAACCATTACCCTTGGACGCTAACTTTATTCAGTCACATTATGAACAGAATATTCTTATGTGTACAGGCAGTGGAGCTTCTTCAGATGATTTCAGTATTGAACACTGTTTTTTTTGAAGTTGCAGCCTTGAGAGACAACTGTGTTTTATCATTAGAATTCTGATAGTGCCTCTCTGAGGCTGATGTGGGATGACTGGAAGTGGTTGAGTTCTGTAATGACATGTCTGATGTTTTCTTCTCAAAACTGTGCTGGATAAAAATGTTGTGTTTTTTCAGCATCCATTTATCCCATAAATATTTACTAAGCACCCAATTATATGGACTAATTCAGTTTTTGCAGTAACAGTTTCTGCTAATCAGCGAGGCTTCAGATGCCTTCTAGTCTTGGCCAGTGGCTACTGTGGAAAAAGAATGGAGGAACGTGCTTTAATTACACAGAAATAAGTAATTTAAATGTAAGTGGTTCAAAATAATATTTCAAAATATTTCAGAATAATCCAAAATCAGTATTTTGAGTTATATAGTGAATGGTTCTTCTTGGGCTACTCAGGGTAAATTAAAATATTGAAATGGGGAGTTAACCTAACTGGTGTAGGGTGTAGTGTTCCAAAGTGTGACGGTAAAGCTGTAAGTCATCAACTCCATAGAGCAACTCAAATTGGCCTTGCTGTTTGTGATGCCAGACATTAGAATCCTCTCCTAGATATGCATATCGATATGCATATGATATACAATAATGTTTTGTTTAGTCCTGATTATTAAATGAGATAGTCATCTATAAAAATGTTTGTTTGATTATATAAGCAATATTTGCTAATGCTGAGAATTTGGAAAGTACAGCAACCTGCCATATGGAATTGGTGTATTCTGTTATGTTTTGCCTTTTTTCTAATATTAATTTAGATCCTGAAGGGTAGTTGAGATTTATATGTGCATATGCATTTATGTATAGACTGTTATAGTTTGATATTCTGTTTTTTTAATCTACTTTCTTTTTTTTCTTTTTTTTTTTTTTTTGCGGTACGTGGGCCTCTCACTGTTGTGGCCTCTCCCGTTGCGGAGCACAGGCTCCAGACGTGCAGGCTCAGCGGCCATGGCTCACGGGCCCAGCCGCTCCACGGCACGTGGGATCCTCCCGGACCGGGGCATGAACCCATGTCCCCTGCATCGGCAGGCGGACTCTCAACCACTGCGCCACCAGGGAAGCCCCCTAATCTACTTAAAAAAAAAATTTTTTTTTGTATTAGCACAATGACTTATTTATTTTTATTTTTTAACATCTTTATTGGAGTATAGTTGCTTTACAGTGGTGTGTTAGTTTCTGCTTCTTAACAAAGTGAATCAGCTGTACATATACATATATCCCCATATCTCCTCCCTCTTGCATCTCCCTCCCACCCTCCCTATCCCACCCCTCTAGGTGGTCACAATAATCTACTATTATCATGAACATTTCCTCATGTTTTTTAAATTGTAATTGTTAGTGAAAACATAATATTCCATCCCATGTATGTACCATAATTCAACCATTTCCCTATTTTTGAACATTTAGGTTTTCTAATTTAAGTTTTTACTATTAACTTACTATAGTTTGTCATAATCTTTAATGAGCATAGTTGCTTGATTCTTTGATATGTGTATTTTTGTTACATCTAATATGATGAAATTTATACATGGAATATGCATATGACTTATTTAAGTGAAATTTTAATATGGATATATACACACACAAACACAATTACTATACTTTAAATTTTTTTCAAAATTCTGACATTAATCAGAAAAAATGCTACTTTGAGTAGAGTGAAGACTGACTAGGAAATATTTTACACTGTTACATTTAATTATTTTACTTTTTTGTGTAGCCTTAGATGTGATCATTGTTATCTTTTTCATAAAATAAAAGAAAGCTATAGAAATGTCTAATTAAATAAGTTGCTGAAAGTAGAAGTGTTTAAGGAGAGTATTGAGATGCAAGTTTCATAGTAGGAATACAGGAATAGGAAATAATGTCTGATTAACCTGGGAAATGGGAGAGTGGGTCCTTTTTATTTTCATTCCCCTGTTTGGAAATTTTGTAACTTGACGGAGGCATAAATTTGATTTTAATATCAAAACCCCATGTGCCAGTTGATGAATCGATAACACAAAGTCTTTAATGCAACATTCAATTCCTACATTGAAGACTTAGTGCTGTTTTAAATTTTCTGGCAGGAGCAAGCTGTTTCTTTATCCTTGTCTTTATTTCCCCATTAAAGTCATCCCTTAGGACGGCTGTGGGGGGATTGGTTCCAGGACCCTCAAGGATGCCAAAACCCGTGGATGCTCAAGTCCCCTATATACAGTGCTGTAGTATTTGCATATAGCCTATGAATATCCACACTTCAGATCACCTCTGGACTACTTAAAATACATAATACAGTGTAAATGCTATGTAAATAGTTGCCAGCATGGCAAAGTCAAGGTTTGCTTTCTGGGACTTCCTGGAATTTTTTTCCTCTGAATATTTCTGATCTGTGGTTGGTTGAATCCACACATATGGAACCTCAGGATACAGAGGGTCAACTGTATATCCTGTATTATGTTTTTTAAACCTCTTGCATTTCAAATTATATGTTTATTAAGAAAATTTTTGAACATGATTGCTGTGTGGTAAGTTTTAAAGTCACTCCTGCCCCGCCCCAGGCTGTATCACGAGTGTATAAGAATTCAGTTGATCTTTGTGGATTTTTTTCTTTCTCAGGTAACATTGCTGCTTGTTTATCGTTCTAGGGGCCAGCAAAGTACAAATCTAGAGAGGAAAATTGAGGTAATGGGCTAATAAGAAGGGCCAGGAAAAACCCAAATAGCTCCACAGGGGCAGAGAGGGAATGTTTATGACCTAGACTCAAATTGCCAGGACTGGAGAGTAGGAGATAGAGCCAGGAGCTTCTGTCTCACACACAAACACACACACACACACACACACACACAGAGGAGATAGAGCCAGGAGCTTCTGTCACACACACACACACACACACACACACAGAGGAGATAGAGCCAGGAGCTTCTGTCACACACACACACACGCACACACACACACACAGGAGATAGAGCCAGGAGCTTCTGTCACACACACACACACACACACACAGGAGATAGAGCCAGGAGCTTCTGTCACACACACACACACACACACACACACACACAGGAGATAGAACCAGGAGCTTGTCTCACACACACGCACACACATACACACACACACACACATAGGAGATAGAGCCAGGAGCTTCTGTCTCACACACACACACAGGAGATAGAGCCAGGAGCTTGTCTCACACACACACGCACACACACGCACACAGGAGATAGAGCCAGGAGCTTCTGTCTCACACACACACACACACACACACACACACACAGGAGATAGAGCCAGGAGCTTCTGTCACACACACACACACACACACACACACACACACAGGAGATAGAGCCAGGAGGTTCTGTCACACACACACACACACACACAGGAGATAGAGCCAGGAGGTTCTCTCACACACACACACACACACACACACACACGCACACACACACACACACACACACACACACCTACCTCAGTACCTGGCTGCTCCTCTTACCCCCAGGGCTGTCAAATGCAGTAAGGGAAAGAGGAGTATTCTCCTTAAGAGGTTCCTCCCCTGCCAGGATCACAGAGAAGAGAAGCTGATGCTGAAACCCCAGTGAACAGCTTATTGCAAAAAAGGACCCAGTTGAGCCGTTTAATGTGCCCTCAATCCCAAGCGCACTTCACAGGTATGTCTGGTACGTCTGGTGATTTAGCAGAATTTATAGACTATAGAATCAGCCCATCTACGGACATGAACTGTGAGAAAATGACAGTAGCTGTTTTGCGGTTTTGCCTTAAGAGGAGAGATTCTTGCGTTAACATCCCACCTAAAAGAGTTAGTTCTAAAAATTGAATAACAGTCTTTAGATTGAATTAAATTAAGTGGACCGGTCAGGCAGGGCTGGATGCTTGTTTCCAGATGTTTCTTTCCCAGATCAACATTAATTTGTTGGCGAAGAAGGCACATGGAATGATTTGGACACCTCAGAGCCAGGGATCATTTGATCAGTTAAAACCAGACTGTCTGGAGACAGCCTTCTGCCTGTTCTTGATTCTAACAATGGATTGTTGTAGCCACTAATGCCTCCCTGCAGGGTCAGGAAGCTGACCGATGCTGAAGGCCGGAGAGAAACACCCCTCAACAGTAATTTTCCACAGAGAGGAGCTAGGCTAAGGAAACAACGTTCATTCAACAGATACTTTTGAGCTCACACTGTGTTCATGGCACTGTCTTGTCCTCCAAAAGTCTAGAGGGAGAAGGAAAAGAACTCCTTCAGGGATACAGAGCAGTTATGTAGTGAGGGGTAAGTGAGGGGTGATCGTCTAGACTTGAAGTGTGAAACAGACATGACCTCTGGAAAAGCAATGTCTGGACAATAATCAGGACACATGGTGACCTGAAATTTTATTTAGAGAGTTCACGATTCGTTTTTCTGGTTATTTGTTCCACGCGTCTTTGACAGAACTTGAGGGAAACCTGTAATGCAAAGTAGTAGAGACAGGTACAGATATTTAAGAAATTTGGTTCTCATGAGGGATCTTCCCAAGGATCTGTCGAAGTTTTTGCAGACGCCCCTTCTGCTGCCATTTAGGATCTTTGGAAATATCAAAGTTCGTTTGTTTGGAGCAGAAATGTTAGGCGGTGTTCGATCGTATTTAATCCAGGTGGGAGAAATGTGAGAAGGTGCAGAGGCAAGCCTTACTGATCTGAGTGTCAGTCAGCACGGGGTTTCTGCGCGATATTAATTGCCCGCTCAAGCTAAACAGGGCATCCGTTCTTCTGCCTTGACATTACATAATTTCCCCAGGTAATCTCATTCCATCTGTTCTACTTTTTGTACTTGTGGGAATTAAGTCCAGACTCACGACACCAGACGCATGCACCCAACTTCAGCAACCCGAGTCACCTTGTGTCATACAGTGAACTCTTAGAGCTGCCCCTCCTTCTCTTCTGTCTACTCCCTTGTCTCCTGGAGCAAGGGTCTGAAGATCCTTGCTCCTCTAAGTGCGGTCCATGACCCGCAGCATCAGTGTCACCCGGCTTGATAGAAATGCAGAGGCTCCAGCCCCAGTCCAGACCTACTGAATTTGAATCTGCATTTTAACAAGCTCTCTAGGTAATTCTATGCACATTAAAGTTTGAGACATGCCGTCTTAGACTTTGCTGTCTCTCAACATCTCACATCCAGGCAATCAATTAGTAATGTCAAAAGGTTGTCTCTCCTCAGTAATCTCAATAATCAGGATAGTGGGTTGGGATTGTATCTGTTGAAAAGCACACCGTGGAGGACTAAAGCTCTCCAGTGCACTGCAGCCTCCAGCACTCTCTGCTGCCTCCTTGCCTCTTTCAATCATTTGCCTGCCTGCCCCTGAAGACATCTGTTCCCAAGCATCCTGCCCTGGCCACCCTCACTTCACTGCACCAGTCCCGAGCTTCATTTTCTTTGGACTAAGTGACTGCAAGGGCCTCTGAACTGGCCTCCAGCGTCGTTCTGATCTGCTCACCCTCAGATCCACCTGCCTATAAATCCAGATTCCACACCTGCTGAAATGCCTTGGTGGCTTCTCATCACTCACTGCTCTTTTCTAGAAGTTACTCCCTGAGTACACATGGCTGATTCTGTCCTCTGTTTTGTACCTCCCCCCCGCCCCCCGCCCCCATTTCCCTGAACTCTCCCTTCCTGCTCAGCCCTTGGACATCACTGTAGTGTTACCTACCCTGTCTGCTCTTGATCCCCTCCCGGTCCTGTCCTCTACTACCAAAGGAGCACCACCCAGAGGAAAGCTGTGTGGCTGTGCTCTCCCACAGGGGAATGTGATGCCCTTGGGAGCAGGGGCTGTATTTTTATTTGTACCTGATATCCTGAGTGCAAGGTCTGATAATTATAGAGAGTGATCAATAGATGTTTCTTAACTTGAATTTGTTACACTGACTAGGAAATTGGGTTTGTTTTCCTGGAGTTATTCATACAGCTAAGTCTTCCCCCCGCCCCTTTCTGGAACTCGGGTACGCATAATTAGATCAATCATAGTTCTTGGTTTATGGCAGATTATCGTTGGTCCATGCTCGCCTCCCTTTATTTATTTAATAGTAAATTAATATGCACTCCCGACACCTCTTCCTCCCCAACATGAGAACCAATACCTTAGTGTTCATCTTTATTTGGTTTTGTATCTCTCCTTTGTATCATCCGCCGCTTCCCTGCCACCTCCCCTGCCCACCCCATCCTTGACAACTTATTCTTGAATTCCCTTGACCATTTATTCTGAGCCAGGCATGCTGATGAGCAAGTCCCTGATTCACTCACGTAATCCTCCAAACAACTCCGTGAAGTGAGCAATACAATACAATTCTCTCTTTTTTCTATTTTATACTGTTTGAGGGCAGTGGTTACTATCATCTTGATTAGGAATGGTGTCACATGGTATCCTCACCTTGTTGCTGTTTTTTTACTTTTTTAAATCGAAATTGGCTCACAGTATCTCTCCAGTAGGCATGGGGTTGAGTTTTGGTTTTAAGTGTATGTTCATTAGTGCCCTTAGATACTTGCTTCACTGCATCACTGTTTTCCTTTAATAAGGTTTATATTTGGAAAGGCTGATGTTTATGGCCTTCTTGCCATCTACTAAGCTAAATCTGTTATGATATGGACTCTCCCCTGTTAATACGAGAAATCACGATGTTTTTCCTTCTGTAAAAATCCTACTGAGTTTCTAGTTCTTTGTTTAAATTGAATATGGCTCATTCTTCTCTCTTTCAATCTTTGGGATCAAAATAATATTTTCTCTTAAGATAAATTAAACATTTCAGTTTTATCTATATTTTATAATTTGTTATAAGTAGAGTGATTATATGAATATATTTATGAATTAAATGTAGAACAGGTTCTGCTGAAGTGTACTAGTGTAACACTAGGACTGACAGTTTGAAATTTGAACTTTAAAGATCATACTGTAGAGTCACTTTAATTATAAGAATGATTTTTTGAAAGATTGTCAGATTTTTCCAGTTCCTTCACTTGAATCTTTCTTGGGAAATGGAATTTTGTTACGTTTGGAAATTTCCTCTTTTTTAATATAGATTTTTCTTTCCATTTATTGAATTTATTGATGTATTTCCTACTCACATACTTTATAGTTTTGTCCATTCTTCTTAGCTTAAAATCTATTAACTTTAGGTGTCAATCATTCATTTTCAAAAGAATCATCCACTGTTTTTGGTTGTCAATTTCATTGCATTTTCCTTCTCTATATTGTTTGTTTCTTTATCGAGTTTGCCTTTTCTAATTTTATTTTGGCTTGTTAATTTGTTCCCTAAGTTCTTCATCAAGAGGCTTGGTTTATTATGCTTTTCTTTTTTCTTTTCATTTTGTCACCAATATAATCACAGTCATAGAGCAACGAATTCTCTTTCCTTCTGCTTCGCAGCTTTCCAGCATTTTGTTATCTTATTTACCAAAAATATTTTATTGTGTTCTGAATTCCTTCCCAGGTTCAGCCTTTGAGATACTTTGGTTTTCAGTTTGCATATACTGGAACATTATTCAGATTGATTTTTTATTTGTTTGTTTGTTTTTGCGGTACGGCGGGCCTCTCACTGTTGTGGCCTCTCCCGTTGCGGAGCGCAGGCTCTGGACGCGCAGGCCCAGCGGCCATGGCTCACGGGCCCAGCCACTCCGCGGCATGTGGGATCTTCCCGGACCGGGGCATGAACCCGTTTTGTCATAATGTAGGCCAAATTTTTGACTTACTGCATGATCCATTTTTGTAAGTCATTTGGTTAGAATTGGAAATCTAGTGTGTTTCTCTCTCTTTTTTTTTTTTTCCATTTACTCCTATATGGCAGTTAGGTTATTCCAAGCGAATTTCATTGTCTGCTTAAGCTGTCCTGTTCTGGCAGCGGCCTTTCAAGTCTTACTCTTGTAGTTCTCTCTGGCCACGTCATCCCAGCTTTCCCTCTTTTGTTTACATTGCTGCTAGCTTTTCATTTATATTTACTTATTTGCTGGCTAGACTAGAACACTTAGATTTGCTGGCTAGACTAGAACAAACAGATTTGCTTTAATGTACCTTGAGTCTCTTTGTCTAATTCCCTAATAGCTAGCGTGTTTGGAGCGCCCACTACCTACTATGGTAGTTGCTTTTACATACTTTCTCTCGTTTACTCTTCACAGGATCCCTGCAAGTTAGGTGGCATTATTCTCATTTGACAGAGGAAGAAGCTGAAGCATTCAGATGCTGGACACAGTTCCCCAAGTCACATGACTCGTAGGAGAATGACCTAGCAGACAGGGCTGTCTCCTTGCTGGAGCTGGCTCTGAAGCATGGCCTTTCTGTGACAGTGACAGTGACAGTGGGTTCTGTACACACTGGGTACACCTGGGAATGTCCCCTGATTTTTAGTCTGTGTGCATTTTTTGGATAGGTAATCAGTTACACTAAAAAAAAAAATAATTCAATGGAACTTTAAAAAAATAGGAAGTTTGTTCTATTAATGTTTTCTTTTACATTTGAGATATTTCACAAGATAAGCTACCAGATGTAATTGGGATGTAATTTGTGCTATTCTCCACTATCCTGATTGTTTTTGCATTTTCTTGCTTTCACGTTTCTGGGATGAACTTAAACTCTGATTTTCTATGGAACTAAATGGGAAGATAATGATACGTGCTTATTCTGCATAGGCAGCTCTGAACTTCGCTATGTGTGATTTGTGTTCCATGGGTAGTGTAATTAACCCTTCTCAACAATCTCTTTATTCAGGATTCAGTGTTCTTCAGATTTTTTAACTCTGATGTTAATAGATCAGCAGTGACTCTAGGAAAAAGCTGCTCACGTTGGTGCTACTATGGCCTCATCTGTTCGACACTTCGCTCCTCACTGTTCTGTCTCCCCCAGACTAGCTTCTTGGGGAGTTAGTAAGGGCTGCTCTGACAGTGGTGTCCCCTCACTCACCCCATCTTTCCTTCCCACATGTGTGGCTCAGGTATGAAGCCAGGAGGAATTGTCCTTAGGTCTCCTGTCTCTGATCCCCTACTTCTGCTCTAAATACCCAGCACATCGGATATTTGAAAAATAGAGACCGGCTCACAAAATCATAAGCAGGGGGCACTTGGGAGATCGACCAACTTGTCTCAGGCCTCTGTAGCTGTTTCCCACCTTAAACACTAGTCAGCATTGCCACACACTACTGAGCTTGAGGGAGGCTGTACTTGATGGAGCAATAATCTGGAATATTACTACATGGTTTTTTTTGGATTCTAGAATCCTTTCCCCTCACAGTTCAAAAGCGTATCTGTTCTAGTGTCAGAGGTTTGTGTTTCAGCATGCTTTTTGAATAGCATTATAGGCAATAAGGAAATGCTTTTATTTCCATTTTTTCATTAGCATTTGTAGTAAAATTGTTTAATTCTTGTTATTTTATATTAGCGACTTCCATCTTGGCCTCTTTTCTAGAACTGATGTGGCGTTTAGCATTTTCAGTAAGTCATATTCCATCATTATAGTAACAGACTCCCTTGATCTTCTGAAAACAATCGACTAATGTTATAAACAATTATAACATTTTGCTAACATTAAATTATTAGGGGGAGGGTCATGAGTCTCCTGCATAAGCTCTTCCTACCCTATTGCTTTTGTTGTGACCTGCTCAGGTGTTGGTCTTATTGACAAATTGTTTCAGATCATTTAGGTCATGAAATACTTTCTTCTGTCTTCAAACAAACTGAGGGTTTTGCCTCAGTTCTGGGCCTGGGTGATAATTTCCTTTGTGCATATTTTCTTTCAGGCTCTTCTTTCTCTTTCCCTAAATCTGAAGGATTCTTTTCTTTGCATCTTAAATGTTATCTCATCTTCTTTCTTGGCAGGTACTACAGAGTATCCTGTTTTTTGTTTTTTTAATGCAGTTTAAAAACTTGACCATTGGGTTATGGTTTTGTTGTTTTTGTTTACTTGGGTGGCTTTAACTTGAAGATTGCTTCTTAATAATTTATGTCAATAGTCTCCTTCAATTCTTAGAAATTAAAAAAATTACTTCTGTGATTTTGGTTCATATTGTTCAGTTTCTCAAACCTTTCTGCTCTCCATGGTTTTCTTGGCCCATGAATTTATCTTGCATTGTTACATCCATTTGTGCACATTGTACTGGTATATTTTCAAATCAGTTAATTCTCTGGAATGGGATATGGTTTTGATTTTTGTCAGCTTGTTTATACCTTTAGTTTCCTTCTGAAGAAATAGTTCATAAACTTTTTGGAATAATGGACTCTTTTCTGGGCTTGAACACAACTACTGATGGGTGGTCCTACAGAAAAACTGTGGACCCCTTCCCTTGCCCAGAAAAAGGGGGATACATAATTTCAGAGCTTCGCGGATCCCAAGTTTCTATATGATTCTCCCCTCCTTTTTAAAAACTCCATGGAGAACATGCTGTATATGGACTGCTTGACCTTGCTTTTTCACTTAAACCATATTGGCAGGTCCTTTAATTAGGTGGGAATGGTGACTATGAAAAGTAGCAGCCAGTCAGCCCCTCCCATAACTGCTGGAGTTAGTGAATTTTGTTCTACTTCTAATTAAACTAGTTTTTTTTTTTTTGCGGTACGCGGGGCTCTCACTGTTGTGGCCTCTCCCGTTGCGGAGCATAGGCTCCGGACGCGCAGGCTCAGCGGCCATGGCTCACGGGCCCAGCCGCTCCACGGCACGTGGGATCTTCCCGGACCGGGGCACGAACCCATGTCCCCTGCATCGGCAGGCGGACTCTCAACCACTGCGCCACCAGGGAAGCCCTAAACTAGTTTTTAATAATGACATTAAGTATTATGTTCTTCCTCTATAAATAGACACTTACCTTGGGGAAATTATCAGTGGCTCATTTGGTATTTACACGTTTTTCATTTTATTATTTTAAGTAGCCTGTATCCTCCTCCTTCTCACCCTCATAGAAGTGGACATTGCGGAGGAAGAGGCAGGAGCCTCTGACACTCAGGCCCAGGGGATGAGGCCAGTGACCCAGGAGACAAGAGGGTCATGACATGTGAACATTCTTAGGTGATGATTTGTATGGTTTTTAATAATTTATTTTAAAAAAGTCCCCTCAGCTTTATTGAGATATAATTGACATATGACATTATGCACATGTATTTTAAATACCAAGCATCACAAATTCGCTTTAGCAAACATGTAATGCTCAAGTCTCTGCCCGGTGTCAGACAGGCCTCCTGTTTCATCTACATGTGGCTGGAGTGGGACCTCTTACTGTCAGATCTCTCTGCATTTCTTTCATACAAAAGTGTTTTAGGGCTTCCCTGGTGGTGCAGTGGTTGAGAGTCCGCCTGCTGATGCGGGGGACCCGGGTTCGTGCCCCGGTCCGGGAAGATCCCACATGCCGCGGAGCGGCTGGGCCCGTGAGCCATGGCCGCTGGGCCTGCGCGTCCGGAGCCTGTGCTCCGCAACGGGAGAGGCCACAACAGTGAGAGGCCTGCGTACCGCAAAAAAAAAAAAAGTGTTTTAGAAGAGCGTAAAATTCTGTAGAGGCAGAAAAAAGAAGGAAAAGTATTCTTCCCTACCCTAGTGGTGTCTCTGCAGTTCCCTTTATACCTTCCTCTTTTGAGTGTTATAGGTAAATTTGTTTTAAACTTTATTGAAGTACATTTTACATATCACCCATTTCCAGTGTACAATTCAATAATTTTAAGTAACTTTACTGAGGGGTGAAACTATCATCATCTGTTTTAGATCATTTTCACCACCCCTCGCCCAGTAAGATCCCTCATGCCCATTTACAGTTGATTCTTATCCCATTTCAAGACTGCATGACAACGACTAATCTGCCTTTTGTCTCCATATGTTTGCTTTTTCTGGGTGTCTCATCTAAGCACAGTATGTGGTCTCTTATGTCTTCCTTCCTTCCTTCCCTCCCTCACCCCTCCCCCTTCCTTCCCTCCCTCCCCCCTCCCCCCTCCCCTTCCTTCCTTCCTCCCTCCCTTCTTTCCTTCCTTCCCTCCCTTCCTCATTTATTTATTCACTTATTATTGAGGTATAGTTGATTTGCAATATTATATTAGTTTCAACTGTACAATAGTTAAAAATTTTTAAAATTGATTTCATAACTGGTTGTTGAGATAGCCTATACCTCTCTGGCCATATTAGTTAGTTGAGTGGTTTATCTGCAGTGATCTAAACAACTAGTCAGAAAATGTTTTCCATCAGTGTTTTGCTTTCAGCTTCACATAGTTGTTATTCGAAAAGTGCTTCCTCTTATGAATAGGACGGGACTTGAAGACAGCTACTAATGCAGGTCCTACAGAGTGCCCAGAATGTTCTGAGTCATTTAAGACTGTGGTGTACGCCAGGTTTTAACTGTGTGTCAGAACCAGTTGGAGGAGCTTTTTCAAAGTAGGCGTGTCTGAGCATCACTCTGGCCCCAGTGAATCAGGAGCAGGGTTTGGGGCCCGGGCATGCAGCTCTCAGCAAAATCTCCTTGGGTGGCTGGTGCACGGCCTTGATTGGGAAGTCCTGATCTAACAGGTGTTCCTTCTCTAGCATTCCCGGGAATGCTTGCATGGCTTTGCCCTTCATTCTCTGTTATAAGTTTCTATAAATTAATGCATATTAAATAGTGGCATACGCAATCATGTCCATATGAAGGTATTCATATACCCCTAAGTACTGAATTTGCTAATGGATGTTTTCTATTTTTGAAACTTCTCATGGGCTCTGCCTCTGTGTATCTACAGAGTTTTAGTCAAAACCCAAGAGTGGGCACAAACAAAGCTTCATTAGAAATGTTTGGTGGTCAGGGTGAAAACTGCATCAGTGACAGCCTCAGATGTGAGCATGAAGCTGTCGTCACCTTGCGGGTCACTGTGTGTGCCCTACTCGGCTCACGGCAGTTTGAATGGCATGGGACTGTGTTGGGATCAGACAGGGAGGGGGTGTATACCCTTCCGTATTACTCAAGCCCGTCTTTAGTAGTGATGTGGACGTGGTACCTGC
The DNA here is from genome assembly GCF_963455315.2 of Globicephala melas. Taxonomy (NCBI): domain Eukaryota; kingdom Metazoa; phylum Chordata; class Mammalia; order Artiodactyla; family Delphinidae; genus Globicephala; species Globicephala melas. The sequence continues at coordinate 63,753,616 of NC_083327.1, read as the reverse complement.
CATTCTGTAGCGTTCCTGATATACTCAGAAGCGCTGTCAAGCCTAGCTAATTGCTGTCTGGTATCTTAGTTTTTTTGTTCTGTTTTTCATTCTCTATTTGTTTTGCAAGCATGACTTTCTCTTCTTAACTGTTCTCAATACAGCAGACTCATGTCCTAAAGAACGGTGCTTCCTCTATGAACAAATAGTGGAGCGAGGGAGGGAGGAATAGACTAATAGATGGAGGAGCGCATGAAGGGTGAACTTGATGTCTTTGAATGGAGAGGGTGGCTCGTGGTGGCTCGTGGGTGGGAGGGGGTGGGAGAAAGAGAGAAAAAAAGAAGGGGAGGCAATTGACTGATTAACCTTTCCAGTGAGTCTGGGAGGTAAATGGATTTCATTGCGGGGAGGGGGTGGGTGGGTGGGGGGGTGAGGGGGTTTGCAGTTTATCTGTTTCCTATGAAATTCTTCTTGCAACAAGCCAGGACACCGACCTGACTTCGTATACATGTTACATCTGCCTCTTCCCACAGCCAGAAAAGATCTCCTTTCCCGCTCTGATTAGCCAACATTTTCCATTATGTATAAGACTCACTGTGGCCCTGTGGTTACTCCTTCCTTCCTTTGCAGCCTCTAGTTTTCCTCCTCTCCCCTGAGTTACTATAGTATTTGAGTTGCCCTTCCCACTTTTGCACTTAATCACAGTCTCTTTTGATTTGCTTCTTGCTTTATGTGAGGGAGGTAATTTGTCTTCCCAAACAGACGGTAACCTTACCAAGAACAGCACTGCATCTAGGTCACTTCTGCATCCCTGTTGCCCCTATGAGAGCAGTGCTAATGCTTCCTGGTCCGGCTCTGACCCTCCCAGAGAGCTCAAAGGGCTACTTCCTTTTGGCTTCTGGCTTGATGAGTGACGGAGAGAAACACCTCTCCTCCCCAGACTGGATCAACCCTAGGAATGGCAACTTCTGTGGCTGGAGTTCATTGTTTCTTTGACCTGGTTCTAGCTGACAAGGCAGTTTTCCTGGAGAGCTTCCTCCCATTGCTATAGTCTTGGTAGAAGGAGAGGGGAATGTAAACTGGTTTCACAAATTCCAGAGATCTAGCAAGACCTGTTCTGTGCCGCTCCCCTCAGTTTCAGGTTGTTGAGTGAGCCCTCTGTGGTCTGGTTTATCCTGATTTGCAGGGAGCCCCTGCCCTTGCTAAACATTGACTCAAATACTCGGAGTGGCAAGGAGCACTGAAGGAACTTTCTCCTCTCTTCTGCCTTCTCTCTCCCTCTGTCTGTCTCTCCCTCCCTTTCTTTCTCCCTCTATCCCTCCCTCCCACCCGCAGGCTCTCTCACTAGAGTTGTAAATAGCAAGAATTGGGCTGTCCTGCTCCTGCTGTAAGTTTTGCTACTCAGCGGAGTGAACATTCTCCTTGAATTCACTGTTATTCATTGACTAGTATCTTGGTGTTCAAGAAGTGCAATGTTGGAGCTAAGTATCTGATGTTTATGAGGTCAGACTTGCAGTTTTTTGACCTTAGGTAGCAATTGTCCCATTGTAACATAGCTGTGCTGCAATGCAGAGTCCGCTTGTCGTCCCTTCAGCATGTATTTCAGAAACAACATCAACAAGAAATAAAACTTGTGTATGAATTTATTTGCTTTGCCTCAAAAAATAGCAAATCAGACTTTATTATTTCTGGGGCTTTGGTAAATTTGATTAGAGCAGATATTTTGAAATAGAGTACTAACTCTGCTTCCATGTCAGTAGAGCCACAACCAGGAGTCATAGGTTTTGGCATAAACCTGGGCGTCACTCTTCTTTTTTTTTTTTTCGGTACGTGGCCCTCTCACTGTTGTGGCCTCTCCCGTTGCGGAGCACAGGCTCCGGACGCGCAGGCTCAGCGGCCATGGCTCACGGGCCCAGCCGCTCCGCGGCATGTGGGATCCTCCAGGACCGGGGCACGAACCCGCATCCCCTGCATCAGCAGGCGGACTCTCAACCACTGTGCCACCAGGGAAGCCCTGGGCATCACTCTTTAAGTCAGTGGGCATTGGTTTGAATTTGCATGTTCTTCCTCCCTCCTCCTATTATTCTTAAGTATTTATTTCTTCATTTACTTAGTTACTTACCTGGCTTGCTTGCTTGGGTTATTTCCATTTCAAAGCGTGGTTTCTTAAACTAGGCACCTCTATTCATATAAAACGTGAATGTCTTTTTGTAGCTAAAGAAGATTGGGAATATGTCTATGAATAGAATCATCATTTTCACCAACAAGATAGCTGTATTGACAAGGAGGGACTAAAAGGCGTCATTTTAAACATTACAGTAAGAGGACTGTGAACCACACAACAACACAGTTGTTGTCCGGTTGCTGCCTGGAGGGCAGCTTGGGCTGGAAGGCTCTCCTGTGTGGAGAAGGCGTGGAAGGATGGCACTGACCCGGCCGACACCTGCAGCAGCCCGTGAGCCCGAGGTTTCCGTAACACTGGAGGCTGAGACCTGGGGAGGGGTGGGCTTTCTTGCTCTTTCCCAGACCCCTGGAGCTGTTCTGTCTGAACTCAGATCCCTGCTATGTTATTTCCTAGCTTTGTGATCCTACGGTATGTTATTTAAATTTGCTGCGTCTCAGTTTCCTCAGCTGAACATGGTGCTGTGGATAGTAGCTACTTTGTAGGGTTCTTGAGAGGATTCAGTGAGTGGCTTACTTCAGAACAAGTCCTGCTCTATAGCAAGCACCTGCTTCATTTGTCGTCATTCGTACATCATCATATGTCCCAAACAGTGGTGGTTAATCCATGTGGATGTTTGCTTTCCTCTGTAATGAGAAGTTCAGAAGTAGGTATCTCAGGGATGGTAGGGTGGTGTCACGAGGCTATCATCATACTCCATTGTTTCTGCTCTGCTATCCTTATTGGGCCTGTCACCTCGTAGTCATAACATGGCTGCCTCATCTCCAGCATCTGTCTTAGGTTCCAAGCAGGAAGAAGAGGAAGGGCGAAGGGTGAGCACCAGCTGAATTGCCTCATCTTATAACGAGATTTCCCAGAAGCCCCATCCATCAGTTTCCACTTGTATCCTGTTGGCCAAAATGGTAGCACATAGCCTTATCTATGAGGGAAGAAAGAAAGTGTAGCTGTTTAATTAGTCACATTATCATCCTCAACAGTATCAAGGTTGTTACTGGTAGGAAGGAAGAAGTAGGAAATGGATATTGGGTAGGCAAACCAGCAGTGTCTGGCACTACACTCAGTATTACTGTAGAAAGGGTCCTTGAATGTGGATGTCTCTGGAGATGGAGAACCTTGGGGGAAAGAGGTTTCACGATGCTGATTAGAAATTATGCAAATATGCAGACCTTCTGGAGAATGATTTCTAGAGTGAAACATCCATTTCCTGGCCATCCCAGAGTAGCTGTGAGCCTAGCACCGACCCATTCCCATCTTTCTCCTGCTTTCTCAGCCTTGCCCACCTCCCCTCCCCTGTCACTTTCCAGGGACTCCAATGCCCTTTTTAGACATTTTCCCTCTATTCTGTTGCCCACAAACTCCAGGGTGCTTTGGGGAGCACCCATGGAGGCAGTGGCCTCCTGGTGGCCTCACCAGCCCTGAGGACAGGATGCAGGGCAGCCCGGTCATCCCCAAGGGGTGGGAAGCATGCATGTTAGCATGCCTTGGGGGAATTTCCCAGTGTCCAGCTCCCTGCTTGCTGTATTTTTTCCTCCTCTAATCGAATCCTTTGGCCTACATACTTCCTCGGTTTTATTGACATTCCATTCCCATGGTGAGTGTTGATGAAATGGAAAAAGAGCCTCTGCCTGGATCGGTCAGCAGGGGAAATCTTGGCACAGGCTCCTGGACCCCCGTCATGGCGTTTCCCCTCTGCGGTGGCCATCACCGAAGTGACTTGCGCACAGCACACATCCATTAGTGCTTCTGAATTTGGGGAAGGGCAAGAGGCCAGATGTCATCGTCTAAAACTCCACCTCAATCAGAAATAGTGAAAGACTTGTCAGCATGGGAACAACTACTTAAAACTCAGGCTCGGGCTTCGTTATAGGCTGTTTTATTAATAGCCAATATTTAGGCCTGCATTTGGTTAAAAACACAATACCAGCCAATATTTAAGCAGCTTTCCATACCTGTTTGCAGCAGTCTCACTTTCCCTCCAGAATCGGTAAACTTTCCATTAGGAAAAAAAAAGGGGCCTGGTGTGGTGTTTCTCAGGATTTGCTTTAAATCTACTTCTAATTCCATTAGCTCTCTTTAGAGAGCCAATGCAAACACAATTACGGACAGCTCCTTATGAAGTCATAAACGCTCCTTAGTCTGGCTGAAACTCAAGGTGGTATCTCCAGTGCCCTCTCCTTTAAAAATGAGGGTTTTTTCCCTTCTGTCAAGTGGTTTATAAATGCAGTGGCTCAGCAAGGGAAGTTAGTTTTTTTTTTTTGCGGTACGCGGGCCTCTCACTGCTGTGGCCTCTCCCGTTGCGGAGCACAGGCTCCGGACACGCAGGCTCAGCGGCCATGGCTCACGGGCCCAGCCGCTCCGCGGCATGTGGAATATTCCCGGACCAGGGCACGAACCCGTGTCCCCTGCATCGGCAGGCGGACTCTCAACCACTGCGCCACCAGGGAAGCCCGGGAAGTTAATTTTTTTTAAGTGTATATTTAATTTGTTTAATGCTATGTGAATTCCACAAACCAGCTCATTTAGTACAGGGAAGATATATTTAAAGTCCACAAGTAAAGGTGGATGCTATTGTGTCAGACTAGTTAAAAAGGAATATGGTTGAAAGACTAGTGTTTCAATTCAATTATAAATATGTTTTTTGTGTATGGAAACGTTTTCATAGTAAAACATTCAAACATTACAGTTCTCCTTGACCACTTTTCCTAGTCCCCTCCTCAGAGGTAACCAGTGTTTTCACTCTGTCATATATCTTTCCAGACTTTTTTTCTAGGCATTTATATTTACTTACAGAAGTTATCCTTAAAATTGCATATAGTTATTATAATTTGCATTATACAGGTTTCTGCTGTTAACAGAATATACCCTTTTTTAATTGAAATATATTTGACATACAACATCGTGTAAATTTAAGGTGTACATGTTAATTTGATATATTTATATATATTGTAATATCATTGCCACTTTAATGATAATTAGCACCTGTAGTGCATGACATAATTATCATTTCTTTTATAGTGGTTGGAATAATTAAGTTCTGGTCTCCTAGTAAATTTGATGCTCAGAACAACACATCTTGGAGATCATTACACACAGGCACATTTTTACTTGTCCCATTCTGTTCATTGCTGCATAGTATTCTGTATTATAGTTACACCGTAGTGTTAGTCATTCCCCTGTGGTTGGTCATGTAGGTTGTTGCCAATGTTTTGGTTTATGGCTTTGTTTTTTGGGTATCACAGACTATGGTGCAGTTCTTGTATTTGTCTTCCTGTGCACAGGTGTGAGTGTTTCTCCAGGATAGAATACTGAGAAGTAAGATATTTGAGGCATAGAGTATGTGGCATTGAAAATTTTAATAGATGCTTCCAAATTGCCTTCTAAGAGGGCTGTACTAATGCACCCTCCCAGCAGCAGTATACGAGAGTTTCAACATACTTTTTATATGGCATTTCTTTTCTGTGTTTTTAAACAGCCTTTAATGGTTAGCTTTTGTATACATTTTTATATGTGTTCTGGGGTTACACTTAGTACTCATATGTATTTAATAAGCTTTTAATTTGAAGTGATGGTAAATATTACAGCACTTTTATCCCACTGAAGCAGCAAAAGTACACTGAGAAATTGTCCCCCTAACTCTTTTAGTGAGGTATGTATGTATGAAAAGCATGATTAAGGTGCTGTCTGTTGATGGCTATGTTTTTTTAAAAATTATTATTTATTTATTTATTAAAAAAATTTTTTTTGGCTGTGTCGGGTCTTAGTTGTGGCGCACAGGCTTCTCTCTAGTTTTGGCATGTGGGTTTCTCTCTAGTTGTGCCGTGTGGGTTTTCTCTAACTGTGGCACGCGGGCTCCAGAGCGCGTGGGCTCTGTAGTTTGCGGCACATGGGCTCTCTAGTTGAGGCGTGTGAGCTCAGTAGTTGTGGCATGTGGGCTTAGTTGCCCTAGGGCATGTGGGGTCTTAGTTCCCTGACCAGGGATCGAACCTGCATCCCCTGCATTGTAAGGCAGATTCTTTACCACTGGACCACCAGGGAAGTCCCTATTGACTGCTGTGTTTAATTGGCATTGTGAGTTGCCTACCAAGCATCCATCCACGCTATAGTTTTATTAGCAGAACCTCTTATTTTTTTTCTTCAGAAAGTGACCCCATTTCAGGAGTAAATCATTGAAATACCATTTTCCTTGCCGCTTGAGTTGAGGTATAAACATATGTTGTAGTTCTGGCCCACGAGATATGGCAAGACACCTGCTGAAGGAATTCTGGGAAGAATTTCCTCTTATTCGGTGTGTATTATTTCTCACTGTGACACCTACAGCAGTTGTCTCCATCTTTTGATAAGAACAACATGTTAAGGGAAGGTGGAAAGAAATTGGGTCCTTGGTCTGCCAGGTCAGCTAGGATTGCTCTCAGCTGCAAGTAACAGAAATTTAAATGAAGTGGCTTAAATAGGAATTTACATTTCTCATTTTTCTTGGCTCACCTTCCCAGTGATGTTATCCCCGCTCGGGTTTATCTACTTTCCATATGCTGACTTTTCCCCTTTATGCTTGTTACTTCCTGGCTTCTCAGCTGTAGGGGGAAGGAACTCCCATTTAGCAGAGAGCAGACGCCTCTCAGCAGACTGGCTCTTTCACCTCATGCCCAACACGGGGGCACACGGCTGTCTTTACCCCCAAAGCTAACCGGAGTCGGATATTAGGCATGGGGGAAACAATTTTCATGATTTATCTCCTAATGCAATCTTTGCAGCCGTATAACAGATCTTTTTCTTGAGACATTTTGGTTTTTTGTTGGTTTTTTTTTTGCCACTTTTAGCCAAAACAGTTCTAACACATTCAAATAAACAGATGAGAATATCATGCCAAGAATCATTGTGCTTCCTTAAAGGCATGAATCTAGTCATGTGTTCCTTTGACAGATATGTGTTATTTGTGTTATTTGTGCCTTTCTAGCATACATTCCCTACGTTTTCTGTAAATAACATCTTTATTTTCTTTTGGGAGACCTCCTACCCCATTCTTGGTTTTTGTGACTTTGGGGGCAGCTGAGTTAAGCTGAGGGCACTCGCCCTCAGCTTGGAAAGAGTTATTATCTTGGGTTTCCTGAGCCAGTGATGATCAGCCATGGGTCTTAGGCTGGGGCCGTCAAGAGACAGGATGGAACGAACGCAGAAGGAAGTTGAGCTGAGAGGAGAGTTTTGCGATCACGTCTTTTGAACTATCTGTCCCTGGACGTGTCACTTTTTGTTTATGTCTTTTAAGTTGTGTTTCTAGTATTTGCTACTGAATGTCTAGCCAACGTAGCCTCCGGACCTAACTTGTCTTTCTTCTCAAGTCTTAGTTGGCTCAAAAATTTGTTTGGGGCACTTTGGGAGGAGATGTTGGTAGAGGCCTGTCGGGGCAAACAGCCAGCCCCTGTCTTGTTGAAGTAGGTGGGGGTGATAAGGGCAAGAAAGCTGAGAGTGTCCTGCTGAATCCTCAGGTCAGGTACAAGGGAGAAGTGTGGCATGACGCCAGGAACCTACGATGCACCCTGCACCTGAGCGCCTCTCTCCCTTCAGTGGACGTTCCTGGGGGGCGTTGCAGTGGTGGGACAGCAGTAATGGTCGTCATCATTCCAGCAATAGCTGTTGAGCGTTGCTGGGTGCCAGAGGCTGTGCTCAGCACTTTGCATTCATTATCTCATTTAATCCTCATAACTACATCTGAGATAGATGATGTCGATATCACCATTTTATAGAGGAAAATGAAGTTAAAAAACTTGGTCGAGGTCACGCTCAGCAGCAGTAGTGGGACTTGAGCCCAGGCAGTCTGATTCTTGGGTTGCGTGTCCCCCGCAGTGATGTGTTTCCAGCTTGCTTGAGCAGCCTCTCCTGTGTCCTGCCTTTTTCCTGGCCGATGCTCTGCTACAGTTTTGGTCCCCCGCTCCTTCTCCCTTCATTCAGTACACCATTTCTATTAGCTTTGGCCTGTGAAACTCTGCCCCCTTTGAGGCCTCTGGAAAATCCACTGTTCTTGGTCACTTTATTTGAAAGTAACATTTCCTGGGAACTCTCCAGCGTGTATTGTCTGTATCAACAATTCTCCGTCTTTTAGGGACAGTGCACTCTTTGGATAAGCTTTATTCTCCCTAGAGAAAATTGCATATATGCATGTCAGTTTGCATACGGTTTCATGGGCTCGTGAGTGTCCTGAAAACCACTGTGTCTCTTTACATGCCCAGCATCTTCCCGTCTCTAAGGAGTAGATGTGTAATACAGTGCGTAATACAGGATATGAGCGAAATGTTCCTATCATGTAAATATCTTGCCTGCTTTTAAGGTTTTTTCCTAATCCCCCAGAAGGAAGGGATAGTCTCAATCTTATACTGAATTTATTTGTATATTATGATGTAACTAGCACAGTTATTTGTCTAATAAATTGTAGAGTTTTGTTCATAGCGACAGTTGAAGGAGACCCCTCTGCCTTATTTTTTTGCCAAATCATCCCTGTTCCAAGTAGTTACTTCAGTTTCTCGTCCTTAGTAATGGATCAGGAATTTTCTTTATGGAACGTTAACTGAAATAATATGGAAAGTTAGTAGATACAAAAGTTCTAGTGCAGGAAGCAAGTCTTATCAAACCTAATAGGCTCAAGAAATGAGTTTGGGCTACAGACCTATCACGTTGTAACACGCCTGTTTTTTTTGTTTGTTTGTTTTTTTTAACACGCCTGTTTTATAGAGAAAGCGGGAATTCTTGGATACATACTGCGTTGAAACGTGTATAAAATTTTCAGCTCTCTTCTTAACAGTTTAGTTGACTCGTGCATGTGGAGCCTGAAAATGAGCTAACTTTTTTTTTTTTTTAAAGACCAACTGTTAAAATTCTGTTGCATGTGTGCATTATAGTTTTTGTGTTTGGATTATTGGTGCTCAGATTGAAAAATCTTGAGACCCTTTTGTTGTTGAAAACTGACCTCCTTTATTTCAGAAATTACTCGGCATGAAAAACATGTCATTCAGAGTAGTTTTCATGATTTTCTGACAGACAGACGTGTTAGCGCCTTTCAAACAAACTAAAGCCTTCCTCTAATACGATTTCTGCTCCTGTGAACTAAAATATGTGCTCGGACAAAGCAGTGTCTTGGTCTAGAATTCTTTTGTTGGGGCTCACTCTTGTAGAACAGATTTCCCTGCTTCGCCCTGTGGCTGGACAGTGAGTGAGGCTGGCAGGGTCGAAGGTTAGCATGGGGGTGGGGAACTGGGGAGGCAGCAGCTCCTCTCTTAGGATGCTCGGGGAACACCACCGCATCTCCCGAGAGGACCTCAAAGGGAGTTGTGCCACTGAGGCCCCAGAGAGGCATACGGCCTCCTCTCACAGTCACCGACCATTGGAGCCTAGATCGTGGGACTTTTTAATTTGATTTCCTAGTAGATATGAGCTTAAAGTCATTACAGAGCATCGATTTGGTCTCCTGACTGTGTTCCCTTTGAGGAGGTGTCCTTCTGAAACAGACCTCAGCATTTGACTTGAAAGCCTGAGAGGATGGAGGGAGGCAGACGAGGAACTCCACTCTGTGGTTACTGTTATGACCACTGACGGTCCTCACATGTATGAGGCATTCGTCACCGCTTTTATTCTATGCAAAGCAACTTGCTTTTCTTGAGTTCCCCAAGCTTTTGTACACTGAAGCAAGAATCAGAGCATCAAAACTGTAAACCTGATTACATTCCACCTCACTTCCAACTCAAAGAAATTTGCACCATTTTAAGGTGTCCTGTGTAAATTGAAACTCGTATTGCTACAAGAGCTTTTTTGCTTATGGGCCAGATGAAGTGTTTTTGTCTTCTCATCTGTTTCAGGGCTCATCTATGTGAACACGTTCTTTTTCTTTTGGTTGGTTTATCAGATGACAGTATATTTAGAAGTGATGTGCACTGCAATGATGTCAGAAATTTGTAAGAGGGAGACCACAGCTGACTCATCTCTCTGTTTACAGTGTTAGCACTGTGACTTGCATTCAGTGAGTGGATGAATTTATTGCTTGAATACTGACTGAGAGGCATGGTGCTAGTTTGTGGAGATACAAAGTTTAATAAGGTACTGTTCTTCTTAATGAGATGGAAGAGAGAGATAAAGAAAAGGAAATAATTACTAAACAGGGTGGAGCATTCAGGCTGGTGCACAGGGAGTATGGTAGCACTGGAGAGATTTTTATCCAACTCCGGGGCGTCTCCTCTTTGAGAAGGTCCCATCTTAGTGGATAGATAAGCAGGGGCATTGTGAGTCACAGAACACAGCATGGTGTGTGCTAGGGAATAGAGGCACTGGGGACACGATGCTAGGCGGCTGGTGGCAAGAGGCCTATGATGGGTGGGGGTCCTTTTATCGTGGAGGACCTTGTGTGGCTGGCATACAAAGGGGCTTTGGTCCTAGCCTAGAGAAGTGACCTGGAGTGATACGGGCAATATGCCGAATAAGTAGATGACTCTGTAGGCTTGTTAAACAAATGGACATCTAAAACATCCATCATGAGGGACACTGTGGGACTCTGTATCATTTTGTTGTTTTGAAATTTTGTGATGATGATTGATAATTAATTACAGTCTGTAGTAGATGGGAATGAGACAGTGGTAATAGTTCCTTCTTTGTGGAGAATGAAGTATTTTGGTTGCAAGAGGGGAAGGGGGGAAGGGAAGGAACAGGAGGAAGAGGAAGGAGGTGCAGGCGGTGTACTCTCCAGGCTGGATGGAGGGAGTGGAGCCGCCTGTGTAGGCTGTGATTCGTGGGAAGGGGGCTGGCACAGCAGAGGGCTTTGAGAACGCAATGAAGACTTGCATTCATAAAGCTCTTTCCTGCTTGTGAAGTCCCTTCACCTGTATTATTAATTTTGAGCTCACAAAATCCTTATTTAAGAAGCCGAAAAACAGCAAGAAAAAAGCAGCAGAACAGTAATTGCTGTTGACTGACAACTGAAGTTCAGAGATTGCGATGTTCAAGAATATGCAATTAGGAATTGAAAGATGTGGTAAAACCTCTCAAATTTCTAACTCCAGAACTCATGTCCATTCCGTATTACTGCACTTCTGCCCTGCTTCCTGGCAGTTCAAGGGTCCTGGACCTTTTCCTCCCAGCTTTGCAAGCAGCTTCCTTCAGCAGAGAGGCCTCTGTGTGGACAGACCCTTAACAGTATAGAAACTTACCTTATTCAGATGAAGATGGTGATGGGCCTACTCTCTGGAAGCAAAATCGTTTTGGTTGTATGATGCCTCACTTTGAGGACAATTTTGCTTTTATGGTTGTGCCTAACGTGTTACAATGCCCTTCAAATTAATAAAGTCATGGTGGGGAGACAGGGTGGGCGGACCTGGCACAGCACTGAGAGAATTAACACCTTTGTCTTCTTTTCTGCTCAGTAGTTCCTTATCACATACTTATAGCTGAAAGAAATCTGTTCTATTTTTGACTGCTGCAGTATTTTAATTCTGGCAAACTCCTTTGAGGAGAGAATGTGAGCATTTATATTTTTATTTGTTTACATAAAGGTAAAAGTGGTGAAATCCAAGTTAGGCCTGGTGTCTGTTTAACAGTGCTGTGCCAAGCAGTTTCTGCTTCTGATAATGGAGGGTTTTTTTTTTAATGCCTTTGTGCCAGGCGTTATCCTAGGTGTAGAATAACGGAGATATGCCCTTCTGCAAGGGGTTAGCCGGAAAGGTCTCACCTTCTGTGTTTCTGTGCCGTACAGCTGGGATTCTTAACTCGAGGTCCATGAATTTCAGGGGTAACATTTGTGTGTCTATGTGCTTTCTGCAGAAAATATCCTTAGTGTTCATCAGATTTTCAAAGGTTAAGGACCGCTGTTTAGGATGATCATTTCTCTTGCGTGGATTTCAAAAAGAGATTTCATTATATAGGAAAATCCTGAATGCAGTTAACTCCTGCTCAGTCATCTTTGGAAAACTTCTGCCCCTCATTCCAAGTGGCCAACTTGCCCACACATCTCTGCTATTCAGAATCTCTGTGGTCTTCTAAATTAATTCCAGGTAAGCTTAAAATTCACAGTGTATTTTACCCAGTTCTCTCATGTGTATGTGGTTGCTACAGGTGTGTGATTTTTCTCTCAAAAGAAAAATTAAAATCGATTTGGAATTTGTATTGAACCACATTGCCCTGCAACTATAGCTATGCCTCTTGGTAGCATTTAGTGTGTATGACGTGTTTACGTTTGAAAGGGGTGAGATGTTCTTAGAATGAGAGATTGAAAATGAGAGAAGGGAATTTGGAACTAAAATAGGTCTGGTTATACCTGTAAGAATTTATAATGGTAACTTTTAAGTCAGCCTCCTGTCTTTAGATTGTGGGCTGCTTCAGGGCAAGGGCTGAGGCCATTCTCATTTGTTCCTTAGCACCTAGTGTGGGGTCTGCACACAGTAGGTATCCAGTAATCTTTTAGTGAAAGATCTTCTCACATGAGCACTAGTTCTACTGTGCAGGTCCCACCAAACTTCATAGTGCCTATCCAGGAACGCATGGGAAATCTTTACACTGATCTCAGAATCCTGAGGGCTAGAGCAGTGGTCCCCAACCTTTTTGGCACCAGGCATCGGTTTCGTGGAAGACAGTTTTTCCACGGTTGGGGTGGTGGTGGGGGCGATGGCTCAGGTGGTAATGCGAGCGATGGGGAGCAACAGATGAAGCGTCACTCGCTCGCCGCTCACCTCCTGCTGTGTGGCCCGCTTCCCAACAGGCCGGGGACCTGTAGTGGTCCACGGCCTGGGGTTGGGGACCCCTGGGCTAGAGCACTGAGTGGTGTTTTGTTTTTAAAATGCTCAAAATCCTCAAAGGGGTTTCTCCTAGAAGTGGATAAAATGTTATTCTTCTCTCAGCAAACTATTTCATTTTAAAACCTTAAAACAAATAGTTACATTTTGGCCAGTTGTTTAAGTAGCTAATTTGGGGAGTGGAAGCCCTCTTTCTTCTTCCCATAAAAGGAAACTGAGGCCAGCAAATACCATTGCGAGCTGAATTACTTTTTGTTCATGTCGGCAATTTCTCTGTTTGTTTGGAGAGCTTTCTCTGTGGGTTCCTCACATGCTTAACCATGATGGTGTCCATTGTCAATTTATGAACTGCCTAGGAAGGAATTCTGCTTTAGTTTGTAACAGCACAACAGTATCTTGAATACATGGATTCTTAATGATGAGGATATAATTCTATTATGCATACTGATGATGAAAAGAACAAAAAGCATGCCTTATTCAGTTCCAGGGGGATTCTCTTTGCTGCATTACCCATGGAAAATGATAAATGCCTCCACTTGTTGGACACGATCCAAAATTAGATCAAATAGAGATTTAAAAATAATTCTATTAACATGCAAAAATCATTTGCATTTCTATGGAACTGGAAATTTAAAATGTAATATCCTTATTTGCTCTGAAGAAAATGAAATAATAAACATGTACAGGATCTGTATGCTGAAAATTATAAAATGCTATTGAAAGAAATCAAAGAAAACCTAAATACTTAGAGAGACATACCATGTTCATGGATTGGAGGATTCACCATATTAAAGATGGCAGTTCTCCTCCAAATTCATCTTAGATTTAATGTAATTCTTACTAAAGTCTCAGTAATTTTTTTTTTTTTGGTAGAAATAGACAGACTTATTCTAAAATTCATATGGGGGCTTACCTAGTGGTGCAGTGGTTAAGAATCTGCCTGCCACTGCAGGGGACATGGGTTCGAGTCCTGGTCTGGGAAGATCCCCCACGCTGTGGAACAACTGAGGCCATGCACCACAACTACTGAGCCTGTGCTCTAGAGCCCACGAGCCACAACTACTGAGCCCGTGTGCTACAACTACTGAAGCCCCCGTGCCTAGAGCCCGTGCTCCGCAACAAGAGAAGCCACCGCAATGAGAAGCCCGTGCACCGCAACGAAGAGTAGCCCCCCCTTGCCGCCACTAGAGAAAGCCCGTGCACAGCAACGAAGACCCAACACAGCGAAAAATAAATAAATAAAATAAATAAATTAAAAAAATAAAATTCATATGGAAAGGGAAAGGCCATAGAATAGCCAAAACAACTTTGGAAAAGAAAAAATAAAATGGGACCAATCACTCTTCCTAATGTTAAGGCCTACTGTATAGCTATAATAATCAGGACATTGTGGTACTGGGGTTGGGTCGACAATAGATCAGTAGAACAGAATAGAGAATTCAGAAATAGGTCCACACAAACATGCTTAATAAATGATGCTGGAGCAACTGAACATCTATAGGCAAAAAATGAACCTTGACCTAAGCTTACACCTCATACAAAAATTAACTCAAAATGGATCATGGATTTAACTGTAAAATATAAAACTACAGAACGTCTAGGGAAAAAACATAGGAGAAACTCTTCAGGACTAGGACTAGGCAAATAAACACACAGACATTTCACTGAGAAAGGAGATACAGATGGCAAATAGGCATATGAAAAGATATCCAAAGTCATTAGTCATTAGAGAAATGCAAGTTAAAACCATAATGAGATGTCACTACATACCATTCAGAATGGCTAAAATGAAAAAATAACGCCGAGTGCTAGTGAGGATATGGAGAAACTGGATCATTCCTACACTGCTGGTACAGAAACTCTGGAAAATAATTTGGCACTTCTGTTTAAAATTTAAAATGGACTTGCCGTATGATCTAACAGTTGGACTCTTAGGCATATATCCCAGAAAGATGAAAACGTATACTGTTAATAAAGCTGTTAATAGCAGCTTTATTTGTAATAGCCCCAAACTAGAAAATACTCAAATGTCCTTCAGTGGATGAACAAACTGTGATACATCTATACCACGGAGTAATACTCAGTAATAAAAAGGAATGAACCTCAAGGAAATTATGCTGAGTGAAGGAAAAAAAAAAAAAGGCAATCTCAAAAGGAAATACGCTGCATGATTCCATTTGTATAGCATTCATGAAATAGCATAATTATAGAGATAGATAACAGATTAGTGGTTGTCAGGGGTTAGGGATGGGGTGGGTGTGGCTATAAAGGTGTAGTTACTGAGGTGATGTAATATTGACTGAGGTGATGGTTCTTCAAGGTAACATGTGGGACCCATATACATGCTGTCGACAAGAGACCCACTTCAGACCTAGGGACACATTCAGCCTGAAAGTGAAGGGATGGAAAAACATATTTCATGCAAATGGAAATTAAAAGAAAGCTGGAGTAGCCATACTCATGTCAGATAAAATAGACTTTAAATAAAGAATGTTACAAGTGACAAGGAAGGACACTACATAATGATCAAGGGATCAATCCAAGAAGAAGATATAACAATTATAAATATATATGCACCCAACATAGGAGCACCTCAATACATAAGGCAACTGCTAACAGCTCTAAAAGAGGAAATCGACAGTAACAAAATAATAGTGGGGCACTTTAACAACTCACTTACACCAATGGACAGATCATCCAAAATGAAAATAAATAAGAAAACAGAAGCTTTAAATGACACAATAGACCAGATAGATTTAACTGATATTTATAGGACATTCCATCCAAAAACAGCAGATTACACTTTCTTCTCAAGTGCACGGAACATTCTCCAGGATAGATCACATCTTGGGTCACAAATGAAGCCTCAGTAAATTTAAGAATGTTGAAATCATATCAAGCATCTCTTCTGACCACAACGCTATGAGATTAGAAATGAATTACAGGGAAAAGAAATGTAAAAAACACAAACACATGGAGACTAAACGATACATTACTAAATAACCAAGAGATCACTGAAGAAACCAAGGAGGAACTCAAAAACTACATAAAGACAAATGATAAATGAAAACACGACGATCCAAAACCTATGGGATGCAGCAAAAGCAGTTCTAAGAGGGAAGTTTATAGCTACACAAGCCTACCTCAAGAAACAAGAAAAATCTCAAGTAAACAATCTAACCTTACACCTAAAGGAACTAGAGAAAGAAGAACAAACAAAACCCAAAGTTAGGAGAAGGAAAGAAATCATAAAGATCAGAGCAGAAATAAATGAAATAGAAACAAAGAAAACAATAGCAAAGATCAATAAAACTAAAAGATGGTTCTTTGAGAAGATAAACAAAATTGATAAACCATTAGCCAGACTCATCAAGAAAAAGAGAGAGAGGACTCAAATCAATAAAAGGAGAAACGAAAAAGGAGAAGTTACAACAGACACCACAGAAATACAAAGCATCCTAAGAGACTACTACAAGCAACTCTATGCTAATAAAATGGACAACCTGGAAGAAATGGACAGATTCTTAGAAAGGTATAACCTTCCAAGACTGAGCCAGGAAGAAATAGGAAGTATGAACAGATCAATCACAAGTAATGAAATTGAAACTGTGATTAAAAATCTTCCAACAAACAGAACTCCAGGTCCAGATGGCTTCACAGGTGAATTCTATCAAACATTTAGAGAAGAGCTAACACCCATCCTTCTCAAACTCTTCCAAAAAATTGTGGAGGAAGTAACACTCCCAAACTCATTCCATGAGGCCACCATCACCCTGATACCAAAACCAGACAAAGACACTACAAAAAAAGAAAATTACAGACCAATATCACTGACGAATGTAGATGCAAAAATCCTCAACAAAATACTAGCAAACAGAATCCAACAACACATTAAAAGGATCATAGACCATGATCAAGTGGGATTTATCCCAGGGATGCAAGGATTCTTCAATATATGCAAATCAGTCAATGTGATACACCATATTAACAAATTGAAGAAGAAAAACCATATGATCATCTCGATAGATGCAGAAAAAGCTTTTGACAAAATTCAACACCTATTTATATAAAATCTCTCCAGAAAGGGCGCATAGAGGGAACCTACCTCAACATAATAAAGTCCATATACTACAAACCCACAGCAAACATCATTCCCAATGGTGAAAAACTGAAAGCATTTCCTCTAAGATCAGGAACAAGACAAGGATGTCCACTCTCACCACTATTGTTCAACATAGTTTTGGAAGTCCTAAGCCATGGCAATCAGAGAAGAAAAAGAAATAAAAGGAATACAAATTGGAAAAGAAGAAGAAAAACTGTCACTCTTTGCAGATGACATGATACTATACGTAGAGGATCCTAAAGATGCCACCAGGAAACTACTAGAGCTAATCAATGAATTTGATAAAGTTGCAGGATACAAAATTAATGCACAGAAATCTCTTGCATTCCTATACACCAACAACGAAGAATCAGAAAGAGAAATTAAGAAAACACTCCCATTTACCATTGCAACAAAAAGAATAAAATACCTAGGAATAAACCTGCCTAGGGAGACAAAAGACCTGTATTCAGAAAACTGTAAGACACTGATGAAAGAAATTAAAGATGATACTAACAGATGGAGAGATATACCATGTTCTTGGATTGGAAGAATCAATATTGTGAAAATGACTCTACTACACAAAGCAATCTACAGATTCAGTGCAATCCCTATCGAATTACCAATGGCATTTTTTATGGAACTAGAACAAAAAATCTTAAAATTTGTATGGAGACACAAAAGACCCCGAATAGCCAAAGCAGTCTTGAGGGAAAAAAACGGAGCTGGAGGAATCAGACTCCCTGACTTCAGACTATACTGTAAAGCTCTAGTAATCAAGACAATATGGTACTGGCACAAAAACAGAAACATAGATCAATGGAGCAAGATTGAAAGCCCAGAGATAAACCCACGCACCTATGGTCAACTAACCATGACAAAGGAGGCAAGGATATACAATGGAGAAAAGACAGTCTCTTCAATTAGTGGTGCTGGGAAAACTGGACAGCTACTTGGAAAAGAATGAAATTAGAACACTCCCTAACACCAAACACAAAAAATAAACTCCAAATGGATTAGAGACCCAGATGGAAGATCGGACACTATAAAACTCTTAGAGGAAAACATAGGAAGAACACTCTTTGACATAAATCACAGCGAGATCTTTTTTGATCCACCTCCTCGAGTAAGAGAAATAAAAACAAAAAATAAACAAATGGGACCTAAGGAAACTTAAAACCTTTTCCACAGCAAAGGGAACTGTAATCAAGATGAAAAGACAACCCTCAGAATGGGAGAAAATATTTACAAACGAGTCAACGGACAAAGGATTCATCTCCAAAATATATAAACAGCTCATGCAGCTCAATATTAAAAAAACAAACAACCCAATCCAAAAATGGGCAGAAGACCTAAATAGACATTTCTTCAAAGAAGACATACAGATGGCCAAGAAGCACATGAAAAGCTGCCCTACATCACTAATTATTAGAGAAGCACAAATCAAAACTACAATGAGGTATCACCTCACACCAGTTAGAATGGGCATCATCAGAAAATCCACAAACGACAAATGCTGGAGAGGGTGTGGAGAAAAGGGAACCCTGTTGCACTGTTGATGGGAATGTAAATTGATACAGCCACTATGGAGAACAGTATGGAGGTTCCTTAAAAAACTAAAAATAGAATTACCATATGATCCAGCAATCATACACCCAGAGAAATCCATAATTCAAAAAGACACACGCACCCCAATGTTCATTGCAGCACTATTTACAATAGCCAGGTCATGGAAGCAACCTAAATGCCCATTGACAGACGAATGGATAAGGAAGATGTGGTACATATATGCAAGGGAATATTACTCAGCCATAAAAAGGAACGAAATTGGGTCATTTGTTGAGATGTGGATGGATCTAGAGACTGTCATACAGAGTGAAGTAAGTCAGAAGGAGAAAAACAAATATCGTATATTAATGCATATATGTGGAACCTAGAAAAATGGTACAGATGAACCGGTTTGCAGGGCAGAAATTGAGACACAGATGTAGAGAACAAACGTATGGACACCAAGGGGGGAAAGCAGCGGGGGGGGGGGGGGTGGGGGGGTGGGAATGGTGGTGTGATGAATTGGGCAATTGGGATTGACGTGTATACACTGATATGTATAAAATTGATTACTAATAAGAACCTGCTGTATAAAAAAAATAAAATTCAAAAATTGAAAAAAAAACAAAGTAACATGTGGTATAATTGCATAGAACTACACACATACAAACAATGAGTCCATATATAACAGGTGAAATATAAATAAGATGTATGGATTGTACCATTGTCAATTTCCTGGTTTTGATATTGTACTGTAGTTATGTAAGATACTAATTTTGGGAGAGGGGTGCATGGGACTTCCCTGTACATTTCTTTGTACCTTCTTGTAAATTGAAAATGATTTCAAAATCACAAGTTTTAAAAAATAAACCTGTTTCACCTTTGCATCTTAAAAACAATTCCAACTTAATCCTGTCATTTTTCAGCATATGCATGGTGCTGTCTCATTGTAGTCTTAAGGAGTAATGATACACTTATTGTGCTGTAGGGGTTTTTAATCTGATAGGTCACCTTAGGAGGAAGTTAAAGCATATACATTTCCTTCCTCTTTAATCTTAGCTTTGGCTTTTGTCATTAAAATAAATGAATCCCTGAGTTTTTGTAGTGCTATTGCCTGATTTAAGAAAAACTCCTATGGTCAGTATTAGTCATTATTTTAGCTTTACCAAAGAGGACTTTAAAAAAAAAAAAAAAACAGTATTCCTCTGACACGCATTTTCTGCGTGACAGGTGCACTTAGGCAATAGCAACACATGTCCAAGGATGAAACTGAATGCATAACAGAAGGTTAAAGGTTTTCCAATAGATTACGGAGAATGTTTGACATTTCCTTAATGACGTAGGTGTTGGTTTAGCTTGAGGTTGGGTATACAGAAAACTGGAAAGTATAACTTAGGAGAATTTTAAGGTAACAGTGGCTATAGTTGCTGTGTTGGAATGAAAGAGTTAAAATCAGGCCAAGAAGTGTAACCAAAAGATATCCAACAACCCTGGTGAGGTTTACTTTAGATCAAAGTTCCAGGGTAAATGATTTAGATTTATAGTGCAACCAGATTTTATAGTCATTCCTTTCCAGTTAATCCAAATTCTACCCTGTACATTTAATCTCTCAAAAGGTAAATGAAGGCACATAATATTGGATTAGGATCCTTTGTCTTCTGTTGAATTCAGTGCCTTCATAATCATCATGAAAAAATGCTCTCAGATGGGTAACAAATGATTTCGAAGTGGAGGCAGCTCTTTCCAAGTAGACAGTATATTCTGACGCATGATGATACATGGAGACGTATCATGTTACAGAATGAAGTGGCCATTTTTGTGGGATGAATTTTCTAAAGAACATTTTGAAATATTGGAGGTTTGGATTATTGTAAAACAAATTTTCCCCCTCACAAATTAAAGCCTTTGATCCCTCTAATTGCCAAACATGTAAATTCTAATGAGGATATTAAGATATATATATAATGAGGATATTAGATATACTTAGATATATCTAAGTGTCTGAATTTTCTGTTTACTGAAAAAAACTTGAAGAAAATCTCAAGTAAAATTCTAGATTGTTAAAAAGTGCCAAAATTATTTTTCCATTTAAACTTACTGTAATATAATGAGACAAATGGTCTGAACCCAAGGAAGCGTGGATTGCACTTGATTTTGCTTAGCAATGTTCTCTTTTGATTAAAAAATTAAAGTTTAAAAACATTTGGAAAGAAAGTTCTTAGGTTTTTGTCACTCAGCAACCTAGAGTTTAATGACCATTTATACTGCTAATAAACACTTAATTTTTGCAGTAGGCAATGTTAAATCAAGTTGAAAGAAGGCAGTGAGAGAACGTCAGAATACCTCTGTATTGCTTCATTTTAAATTTGCTACATTCTTCATCTGGGTATCCAGAGCATTATATTCTGAATTCTTTCAGCACCAATCAACAGGAAAGACATGTAGGTGACATTGGAAAGTTACTTTCTAGCCCTTCTGTAGGTACTAACCTAAGCCAACCTGAGACGTTGCCTTGAGATCAGATTGGACCAAACTGCACATCTGTCATTTGATAAGCTCAGGGTATCTCGAGCACTCAAGGAGAAACTGGAGGTTTCGAGGGTATCTGGGTTACACACTTGGTTAGATAAGCCAATTCTAATTTCATTAGCACCATTATTTCTGTGTATATTTACAAGGGGGGAAAGAAAAAGACTTCTAAGGAGTTCCAAATCTCTCTCATATAGTACAGGTTACCATAAAACTATTCATGTTGTATAGAATTTGTCTTGAAAAGATATATACCGGAATTCAAAACAATTAGGTGGCTCAGAATGTTTTCTGTGCTGGGAGGTAACAAACAAAGCTGCTCCTAATTTTACAGCTGGATAAACTTGAACACATAGAGAGTAGGTGATTTGCTGATGATCAAACAAGGGGATCTGACGGAAAGCATGGCTCTGAGCTCTGAACTTTGACTCCTGTACTTTTGTTAATCTAATGATTGAAAACACGAGAGTGACCTGAATTAAAAAGAAATGTGCAGAAGGTCATTTGCTGGAATCTCATCTTCATTATAGAGCTTAAGGTGTGAGGATACTGCCATCCTAGAAGGAACAGAGGCAGGATTCAGCACTGGGTAGAATCATCGTTTCTACCACCCCACTGCAAGGAAATGTTCCCCTCATTTTAGTCTCTTTGGACAAATCTGAATCTGTGAGTACTGTGGAGAAAGGGTCATGCTCAGGTATTGTTAAATGATCTCACTAATCTAACAAATACTTTGTGGTATCCTTTCCTATATTAAAATAAGAACTTCTTAGGCAGTGTAATCCATTTATACACTTTTTTTTTTCTTGGTGTTGCTCTGCACAGCACGCAGGATCTTAGTTCCCTGACCAGGGATTGAACCTGCGCCCCCTGCAGTGGAAGCACAGAGTCTTAACCACTGGAATGCCAGGGAAGTCCCTATACACACCATTTTAAAAAGTCAATATAACACCCTAACTGTAATGTAAGGAGAAATAGAAGGAAAGTCATTTGTAGCTTTTCATAGTCATTGCTCAGGCAAAACTATACTAGAAGATATAATGACACAATTAGATGCTTCCATGTATGTGGAATGACCATGATGAGAAGGCTGGTGTTTCAAACACTGCGAGCGGGGGTGTTGTCAGTGACGCAATTTTCAGAAATGATGAATAATTCTCGATAAAATTCCAAAGTAAGCAAACTGAAATGATCTTTCAATTTTAACAATATCTGTATTTCTGGAAGATTTGGCATACAGTAAAGTCAAGCATAAATATTGCATTTTTATGTAAAATAGAATTGAGTTTCTAAGCTCAGATGATATGAAAAAGACTTTTTTACTAACATAAGTCTGTAACTTCTGAAATCTGTGAAGGAGGTAGGACCATATACTGTCCCACACATTGTAAGATGTCCAGTATTCCCTGCTGCCTGCCCACAAAATGCCAGTGATGTGACCCAGTCAATGTGGCAACCCAAAATGTCCCACACAGTTCAAGATGCCTGCTAGGGGGAGGTACTACTACCATTGAGAACTTCCAGGGTTCATCTCCTGCTTCTTTTGATGATTTGCCTGCTTTTCAGAAGGCGGCAGTCTGTCACACCATCTCCTAACTTCTCTTCATTGGGTACAGTCGTGGGCGGGAGGTGGGAAAAGATTGTAGTTTGTAGTAGTGGAGAGTAGTGTGATTTTAATTCCTGAGGGATGATGGGTCTCTACCCTTAATAGTGCTGTTTACCCCAGAAAAAATCATTTCCCTGACCTCATCTTCTCCACAGTTATGCTGGAGAGTATGTTAAAAAACTATTGTGAAAAAGGATTGTTAATTAGAATTTTTCTTTGGAAGACTGAACTATTCAATATTATTAACGGTAAAATTTCAAAGCCTCAGACCACCTAGTTTTGGTCATCATAGCAGAACCAGTCACTGACAGCTGAGTGTGACTCTGTAACCTATCACGTGTTGCCGTATTTGACTAGTGTGTACCAGCAGTCACCTGATAGAGTAGACACAGTATGTGCTGTAACATAATAACAGTGATTTGTTATAATACTGTCCCCAAATAATGTTAATTGTGTTGCGTTTCAGATGCTACACCTCATGAAGATGTGCTTCTCTGATGCCCCATCCCCACCCCTCATCCTCAGAGCCATGTTTGTTCAGGGAGCCTGACCCAGTGCACTGGACTAGGTTGACCACTAATCCAAAGCTGGTCAGTCAGGGTGTCCTCTTGGGTATTGTGACAGGGAGAATGAAAGACGAGGGCAGAGAGAAAGAGAGAGAGAGAGAATTACTCTGTGTAGTAATTTTGGATTTGGGTGCTAGAGCTGAAATCAAGGTGTTGGCAGGTTTGGTGCTTTCTGAGGGCTGAGGAAGGATTGGTACAAGGCCTCTCTCCCTGGCTTGTAGTTGGCCATCTTCTCCCTGTGTCTCTTCACATTGTCTCCCTTCTATTTGTATCTGTCTCTGTGTCCAAATTTCCCCTTTTTATAAGGGCACCAATCATATCGCATTAGGGCCTGCCCTAATGATCTCATTTTAATTTGATTACCTGTTTAAAGACCATATCCTCAAATAAGGTCACCTTCTGAGATACTGGGGGTTAGTATACTAACATATTTTTTTGGGGGGGGCGACCCAATTCAACCCATAAGAGGTCCTCTAAGCCATTGTCTTACTGTGTGGACCGGGGAGCACAGGAAGTTGATTTGCACAGATAAAGAAGAAGGCACAAACAAGACATGGAGAGAAATAACTTCATGGATTCCTGACATGTCATTTCCAGTTTTCCCTGGAGACCAGTTGTATTCTTAATGTTGGTTTCTATGAGTTACCATTTTGGCCTTCTAATACATTCCCCTTGCTTAAGTTTGTTTAAGCTGGTTGCTGTTAGTTTTAGCCAAGGGATGCTAACTAATAAAGAACCAAATTGAGACAGGCATGCCACCCTAAGGAACTGGTTATGACTTTCTAGGTTTTGTGAAGCTGTTGCTGGTTAGATGAACTAGAAAAAGGAAGCGGGAAGAACCATTTGAAGCCCATTGTCATAGAATCATGAGGTAACGGAGGGAAAAGTAGAAAGGAGCAAATAGATATTGATCCTTTTCAGAGTATCTGTTATTACATGTTATGGATTGAATGTGCACCCCCCTACCCAATTTATATGTTGAAAGCCTAACCCCCAGTGTGATGGTTTTAGGAGGTGAGGCCTTTGGGGGTGGTTAGGTCATGAGGGTGGAGCCCTCATGAAGGGAATTAGTGCCCTTTTAAGAAGAGACATGAGAGCTTGCTTACTCTGAGTTCTCTGCCATGTGAGGATTCAACAAGAAGACCACCATCTGCAAACCAGGAAGCAGGTTCTCAATAGACACCAGGTCTGCCTGTTTCAGCCACCCAATCTATGATATTTTTGTTATAGCAGCCTAAACTGACTAAGACACTGTGTAAACCCTTTCATTTAATTAGGGTCTGAATTAAGGACATGGATTAAAGAGATTCAAAGAAAAATGGAAAGTGAGAAATCCACGTTGACTTTGAATTTTCTGTTTTAGGCAGTGGGGCTAATGGGTTTGGTATTAACCAGTTAGATGGTACTAACTTTTCGTTTGAGGAAGGACCTTAAGTTCTGATTTGGAAGTACTGCGGTTGAGGGACTTTAAGTTAGTTAGATGAGGATTGCCAGGAAAACAGTTGGCCATGGTAACAGGAGTGCAAGTGCTGGAAACATGGTTGTAGAGTTCTTGTAATACGTTATGTTGTTTGAAGACATGTTGACTGGAAGATATCACCAAGAGAGAATCCCAGAAAGGGCCATGAATGAACATCACCATTTGAGGGGCAGAGGAGGAGGAGGGTCAGCAAAGAAGACTACAGCAGAGAAGTGGCCATCTGATATAGCAATTGGCTTTAAACAGACTCAATATACATTTATCAGACGTTTATCAGCATAGCAGGTACAAAAGTTGTGAAGTTGTATTGCTGTGCACTGAGGCAAGAACCGTGCATTGAAAAAACTGAGGCGACAACATAGATTGTTCCTTCAAGACTGCAAGAAGGGAAGAAGATGGCTGCTCAAGAGGAAGGTAGGCTAGAAGGAATATTCCCCACACGAAGAGGGGAATCCATATTCCTCCAAAGATGTGCTACTTAAAATACCCATTGTTCACTGAGGCGTGCAGAGTGTCTGGCTGAATGCTCGGTATACATTAACTAATTTACCCCCCTTCTACAAACCTGTTTGACTTTAGAGAGAGAAGTTGGGCTAAGTCTTTCTGTGTACCTCAAATTCATACAACGTATGTGGTGTTGAGCCAGTAAAGGAGCCCAGGTCTGTCTGAATCCACAGCCATGCCATCCCTCACGTCTACCCTCCTAAAAAATGAATTCAAAGTGTCAGTTAAATACAAGAAAATACAGAAAAGCAATTCAGGCCATCTCCTGGAGTGTTTGAGGTGGGATTTGGCAGGCATACTACATTACTGAATTAAATGAACAATAATAGGTTAAAAAAATAAAATTGTAAATGGAAATAAGAGGCATAGAGGTCCTGTTTGGCTTGGAAAGAAATTGGTCCAGGGTTAATTGTGTAAGTGAAATAATAGGAGTAGAAATTACAGACTCATTTGGGTGGCAGTTAGGAAAAAAAATTCAGTTAATAGAAAACTAGACGAGTACTTTCAATAAAGATCAGTAATATAATAAAGGTCACTTCTAAGAAAGCAGTTAACCAACCTAGATATGAGTGTCAGAAAGCCAGAAAGGCATGAGTTTGAAACTAGACTAGTAGATGAGAAAGTCAAAGATTAATGCAGAAAAATTAAACAGAAAGGTAGAGTGAAAGAAACCCCCACTGAAAAAAAAAAAAAGAATATCAAGAGATGAAAGGGAAGAAATTAATAAACTAAAGTTGTTCTCCACTGGATAAGTAAAAATTTAACTTTAACATTATTACATGACATATCTTTTCTTCCATATATAAAAGGGTATGTGTAAAATAGAACCATGCAGTTCACAAATTGAAAAGTAATGTATCGCTTATTGTAGTAATGTCTACTAACTCACATTCCCCTACCTTTCTTACCATGCACCCACTGGAGCACCCAACCACATCTTACTCATCCTGTGTCCTTAGTAGTTCCCAACCTACCTGGTACACAGGGGTCCTAATAAATACCTGTTAATTCTATGTGTTCTTTCATTTCCATTTGATGCAGGAAACTTAAGAGGTGAGGGTCAAGGGTTTTAGGTACTCAAGTAACAATTCACTAGCTCAAAAAAATAAACACTATTTTGTTTCTATATCTGGAGTTGGAAAACTAAGAAATAGGGACTCTTAAGATGATGTAATTAAGTTACATTAGATTTTTCACATTATTAGAAATGATGTCTGTTATCACTTGGTTTCTGATTACAAATCTGTATTTCTCTTCATTATCTGATTTTTAACCCAAGATGACCTGTTGGAAAACCTAATAGGTACCTTCCTATTTAAGTGTTCTGTCAAACTGATGCAAGGCTCTATGTTACACAAGAGAACAGTGTTATATTTTGTTGATTTTTTTGAACTTTTATTTGAAAATAACATTCATACAAGGAATTGTATGTGCTTAACTGCTTTTTTTTCCCAGAGACACCAATTGTACTTGAACATTTGTTACATTTTTAAAATTATTTATTTATTTATTTTTGGCTGTGTTGGGTCTCCGTTTCTGTGCGAGGGCTTTCTCTAGTTGTGGCGAGCGGGGGCCACTCTTCATCGCGGTGCGCGGGCCTCTCACTATCGTGGCCTCTCTTGTTGCGGAGCACAGGTTCCAGACGTGCAGGCTCAGTCATTGTGGCTCACGGGCCTAGTTGCTCCGCGGCATGTGGGATCCTCCCAGACCAGGACTCGAACCCGTGTCTCCTGCATTAGCAGGCAGATTCTCAACCACTGCGCCACCAGGGAAGCCTGCTTAACTGCTCTTTAACTTGCACATGTCTTCTGCTTATTGAACAGTTTCATGGAGAGTTGGTTGGTCCTCCTTCTTGTACTTTAATAGATCATAATATTCATTTCTGGGTCCTCCCAATGTGCAGCTGCTAAAGGAAGCAAGAAGGGCAATGCTAATATTAAAATATCATGAAAAAAGAATGTCCATTTACATAGGACCTGCTGGGAGTACGGCGTATTAGGTTTTTGTGTTCTACTCAGTGTTTGGAGGTCTTAACTTTTTGATTGCAAGGTAGGACTCCTATGGGCTTAAAAGTTTCCTTGAGAGATTTTTTTTGGTTGAGCTTAACTCTTGCAAGGTAGGAATAATTTGCTGCTGCAGCTGCCTCTAGAAACTATTTTAAAGGGTTATATCAGTGAAGCTTTGAGAGTCTGTCCGTAGATGCCCATCTCCCCACCGCCACCTCCGTTGAATCTAGGTGAGAAATGGATGTGAACTTAATAATGTACACAACCTCATCAACCCTTTGGAGATGCTCTGCTAAATTAATTGCGGCAGACTCCTCAGGGTGTCCTTTTGTGGTACTGCTGATTCTTTTAAGAACCTTGGCTGTTTTGCCAAAGGTATCACGTCTTTATAATCTTAAACATATTAATGAATGAAACACTGTTCTGTTTCTTCACTTGCTTTGAGGTATGTCATTGATAGTTTAGAGATCCACTTAGCCATCAAAATCCTATATTGACTTGTCCACATAATCCTTTTAGCCTATTTTTAGATTTATTAAGTGCTTTGCATGTAGTTGATGAAAAAGCTTTCATTTAAGAAATTGTTTCCACATGACCCTGGGGGCCTCCCATTGTAGCTTAACAGTAGTTGAGATGTTGCATTGTTTGTTGGAAACTGCGAAGTAGAGTCAGTCCTGGCATATGGGCACCCTAACCTTAGAGCTGGGAGGGCCTCGGGGTGGTAATTTAATCTCTTCATTTTACAGTCACGATGTCCAGAGAATTTCAGCAACTTATCCAGGCTGACTCCACTGGTCAGACAATGTAGATTCTGACTCCTAGGCCTTGTTCTTTTGCCTACGTCAGACTGACACTTGAATACCTGTAGACGTTGAGATCTTTGCCAAAGAAGTGCCTTTCAAGTTGCTTTGTGTGAGGGATGCAAAGGAAGAGGTACTTTTGTCCCGAATGTGTTTGGTTTAAGTTTTCAAACAGTAGTTTATGGCCTTTTGTTTCTCCTTGGGGTTGGGAAAGAAGGCAGTGTTAAAGGAGAGAGAGACCCAGAAATGCCACCATGCTATCATAAATGAGCAGAAAGGTGGGCCATATTGGAGCTACCATTGTCAATTATACAAATCCTGCAGCAGGTGCATATACAATAGATGGTGTGGCAGCAGGAGCCTTGGCAGCCTCTAGACCCCTCACTTTCTCTTATCCATCATCTGCATCAGGACTCATGGCTTTGCTTCCTAACCATTTCTCAACTCTGTCTTTATGCTGGACTATTTTTACCCATTCACTGTCCGTAGATACCTTTTCTGCTGATTAAAGAAATTCAGAAAGGAAAGAGAGAGAGATTCTTTTTATATTCTATTCCAGGGTCCCCTATTACATATATTAAAGTTGGTTCTTTTATATATATATATATATAAATTTTAAATTTTAACTCACTCCCGTTTTGTCATGTTTGTTCCCTTTTCTGACACTCTGCTTAGAGACGATACGTATAAGAAAGGCTAAGTAAATATAATGTAGGAAGAAGCTGGTTTTCGTACGTCACTTTCTATCTCACGTAGGTGACTGAGCTCCTTACGAAGATCCCCCTGGAGGCCCGTACCCCATGCTGTGTAGCATACAGTAGTCTTGGCTTTAGTATAGTGAGCACTTCTGGTTTTCATTTTCTCAGGTGACCTCCAAAGGTTCAAGACATGTAATGAAATGAGTCCCAAATTAGGGTCATGTGCAGGGTGGGCTGGGCGGGGGGTGGACTTAGCTCACGGGAACCAGCAGATTCCCCAGGCGCAGCCCTCTGCGCCTGAACGGGCTTTGGGGAGCGTGCTTTGTTCCAAGTACCTACTCCTCTCAGAAGAATATATTTGTGTTTCTTTGTGAAAATGGCCCAGAAATGGAAAAAAGACACCTGCGATTTGTCAGTAAATTGGGGGATTTATTAAAATCTTGCTATGCAGCCCTTCCTCATTAATGTCAATGGGCTCAATTCATGGCCCACGCATGGTTAATGATTTGTCGATTGACTTTGTCTTCCTGGGAAGCAGAACAGTGGTTTTCAGCTCTGGCTGCTGCTTCTTGGGAATCAAGTTGGATTCTGTAGATTTGGCATTGTGCCCACACATCTGTAGAGTTGAAAGCTCCCTTGGTGATTCTGATGTACAGCTATGGTTAAAACCCATTGAACTAGACTAGAGCACGAACTTCAAAGAGTTCAGGGGAAGTACACAACTACTCCAAGTCGTTCCACAGGAACAGGTAAGGAGGCCGTTTTTGCTGAGAGCCAGGGAGTGATTTCGGAAGCCCAGAGGAACTGGCAATCCTGGTGGCCGTGAGAAATTAAGCTCTTAGGGATTTAACTCTGTTTAGGCTCCTCCTTCCAATCCCCATTTGATTTAATAAAGACTCTCACCTTATCCTGAAATAGTTGTGAATGGGAATGTAACTATTCTCTGCTGCTAAAGCACAAGTATATATTCTCCAATAAAGATGTTAAAAACAAACAAAAATAAAATAAAATACCCTAAAAAAAAGTCCTTTCTCCGCTCTCTGTTGCCTGGAAGCGAGGAACCGCGGTAGTGTGTTTCTCATATTTTATTCCCAACACCCCTGCCTCCCTCCAGATAATAGATGTGATCAAATAAACTGAAATCCCCCTCACCCCATCCTTGGAAATTTTCAGCATTCATTAGCATATCAAAGGCTGGGAAAAGTCCTGTGGTTAACACAATAACAAAAAATCTCTCTAAAACTTTGTGTGAGTTAAACAAACTTATTTGCATAGGAAGAGACTTTTTGCTCCTATTATACCTACAACTAAGTATTTTTTCCTTAACACCAGTTTGGGAAAGACTGGCCAAGTCACTTTCTGATTCAGTGATTTTCTGAGGGTTGATTTCTGACAGCTGAAGCTCTTTTTAAAATCCCCTTTGAAGTTGGACTGAATTAACAAATGGAAGGCTTGGCAAAGCAGTTTACTAATTCATAACTATATCCCTCTGCTTTCTTTGTGTTGCTAAGTACTATAATCTTTGACCTGAAAGGAAGAATACTGCTAACAAGTAAATATTTAAAAGGCCCATGAAGTATATAATGTGTATAATGTGCGAGTTTGTGCCTGGGGAGCCCGTCTGCTGGCTGAAAGCAATGACTCACTTTTTCATCTCCTAAATAGGCTGTTGTTTTACAGTAGGTTGAAAGGAAGTATTTTAAGTGCTAAGAGTAAGATTTTTTTAATTTTAATTTTTAGATTTAGTTAGCCATTGGCTTCACCGATTTGAAGGTGACGTGTAATTCGTAACTCTTGAGTGTGCTGGTACTCTGTACAAGCAAGTTAGCGTTATTGTGAATGAATGAACTCTGTGCTACCAAAGACGACTTGGAACAGAGCGAGGAAACGGAAACATGACTCATTGATGGACTTGAAGAGTATCAAGGGGGACTCACTAACTTCAGAGCCAGAGCGGAGGCGTGGTAAAGCAGGGAGAACCTGGATGGGGCAAGGAAACCAGGGTTCCAGTCCCAGCAGTGCCCCTGACTGCCTCGGTGACAATGGCTGATTCACTAAACCTCTCGGCCTTCTTTCTGCCCATAAGGGGAAGCGTGAATTATTTGTTGCTAGGATAACTGCCAGCTTCAAGACTTGATGAGCCTCTGAATTCTACGGATTTTCTGGTTTGTGTGGAAGTGGGTGTGTATGTCTTAATGGCCTTCAGATGGGATTCATCAAAGCTCCATGAAACAAACCTTTATTTTTAAATTTTGAAGTGAATTGCTATGACAGAGTATGGCTAGGAGAGCCCATGACAGACAGTGAGGAAGCAAGTAAACTTTGGTTTGTAAGGCTGTGGGCAACCGATTTCCTGTGGCTGTGGCATTTGGTATAGAATGATGCGTATGGGACACTGTCAGAGAAAGGTTCATTATTGTCTACAGGCAAAAGTTTTGCTCTATCAGGGTTTCTTTTCAGAAGCTGTAAATTAGCTCCTAGCTGCCCTGTTCAATATACCTCACAGTGTTTTAAAAAACGATTGAGATCACCCTACTGAAATATATCCACAGACATTTTTCGTTAAGAACAGCAATCTGCATACCTGACACCTGATTTTTAGCTCTTGCAACGTAGTTTTTGCACAGTCACTATTGTATAAAAATAATCTTGTGTTCTACTATGTTCATGTAATGATTTTCTTTCACGCAGGCTAGATTGACAGGTACATTGAAATATCAGTGCTATGCCTGTTGGAAACTAACCTATGTATTCTCTAAAAGTGATAATCTGACTTGAATGTTTTGGGGAAGGGGGATAGCACAGTATTCTGAGGGTCATGATTAATTCTCTTTAATTATGGCTATGAGAATACATCAATTGTCAGGGAATAACTGTACCAAAAAAAAAAAACCAAATATTTTTAAAGGGTAACTTTCGAAGTTAAATCATATGTGAAAGTTTCTGTAACTTTATCCCTTTTTCTTCCTGCAGCTCAAACCACGGTATAATATTTTACTACCAGTGGTTTTTGTTTTTATTTTTTGATAAACTGGTGCCAGTAGTCCCTTACCTGCTTTTTTTCTGACTGTATTTTGCAAATTATCCAGTTCAAAAAGATACGCCTGACAATAATGATTTCCATATATGCGTTGAGGGCGTCCTACAGTGCTATGTGCTTGACTCATAACCCCACTAGGTGGCAGTATTATTATTCTTGTTTGTATGTTTTCAGTGGGTGGCTAGGTTCAGAGAGGCTTGCGGCAGATCAAATTGTCAATAAGTATGTGTTGAAATCAAGATTGGAATCCAGCTGTGCCTAATTTATATATTTGTGCTGTCCCTCTCTCTCTGCTGTAGGAGCATATCTTGGGGGGGTAGGGGAGGAAAGTGGAAAAGCCTTGCTTCCTGCATGATCTACTCAGTAAATTTCTACTGAACACCAACAGAATTAACATTTTTCTTCTCAAGGAGTTGCCCATCACTGGTGGACAGGAGAAGGGGTAGTATGGGTGGTTAGACATCAGTTACCTCTGGCAAACTAAGGAATCCCATATGCCCAACTTCGTGGTGCCTTGCAAGTTCTTGGGGCGAGGGTGTGCATAAATAAACAGCCACTTCGGAGGGTCAGAAATAATGCAACCAAGGAAGGGGTACTGAGATGAATCTAGAAGGGGGCGGGTTGGCCTCTGCTGCCGGGGCCTAAATCAAAGACCGAGAAGCCTGGGTTAGATTAGTAGCGGCGGCTCCTGAGCAGCATTTGACAAGATCAGGGCTGCGGTTCAAGGCTGACGTGGCAGAACGTGGAGGCCCAGATGGATCAAACTAAGCTGGAAGCTGCGGGGATTTCCCTTAGGGCAGACGGGAGAATGGTAGAGGGACGTCTCGACTGTCGCTTTATTTAAAGGGAGGTTATCTTTGAGTCTGGGTATGAAGGTGGGAGTGAGGCTGAAAGGAAAACCTAATGGTTTGGAACAACCTGGGCGACGTGCAAAGGAAGCGTAGAAATACTGTAGGAAGACGAGGGCCCAGTGGAGGTGGGCGATCCAACTTGTGGTCAGGCTGTTTTCCCCATTTACAGGGTGTTAGGGACTCACAGGATGAGAGTGAGCAACAGGTGGGGGGCTGTACTGTCCCCGCTGCAGACGGAACTTGTGTTGAGGAGGCCGCAGCTGCAGGGAGGCGTTTTGTTGTTTGCAGTGGAGGGAATCAGAGGGAGAGGGAGGCAGCCTCTAGAAACAGAGGCTGAAAGTGCCAAGGAGCAAATTCATTCATGCTGTCGATGGTGAGCCGCAGGCAGGAGTGAACCAGGAGAGGGGAGATGGGATAAGTGAGGTTTTGGAGTGAAAAGGAGGGACAGAGAGATGCGGGGTCAGGGGTGGGGAGCCTGGCGGATCCCCCAGCTGACGGGGAGGCTTGCTGGGCAGCCGGAGGGCCCTACCGCGTGCTGAGCAGTGAGGTTAGTCAGCCTCGCCCAGCCAGTCGATGCCTGCCCTGACCTGTACCTCCCCTCCAGGTAGTTAGTACACAGCCAGAGACCCCTAAACTTGTCTGATCAGCCCCCCAGGTGCTTCCCTGGCCCTTTCCCCAGAGGTTGTGTGTGTCTGGGAGGGGGCCCCAGAGTTTGTGTTTTAATAAGCACCCCCCAGGTCATGCCGATGAGCAGGCAAGTTTAGGAAACACTGACGTGGACGCCCGAATGTCCTAAAGGCTGGACAGCGTCCTCTGTGATATTTCTTCTTTAGCTCCTCAGCCATCTGGCCTGTGTAAGTATGAAAGACACTTCTGAATTTTAACCCGTAGGTTATTGAAGTGCATGGATACCCGACTGTTTCTATTTTATGAGATACCATCAGGTTTTGAGTTTTACATAGGATTCTTTGCTGGGTCCTAACCCGGGCTTGGCCAGTGTTTGAATACTACAAATACTCTCCCTGAATTTACCCAAGCCTCTACTGCTTGGGGCTTTCCAGAAGACGGATTGTTCTGTTCTGCCACCTGCTGGTCAACCACAGGCAAACCATGTCAGGTTTTGAGCATGATTTTCAATGGATCCTAGATGAGGCAAAAAATCTTATCTCTAATAAGGCCATCTGCTCTTAATTAAACCTTGTATACTTAATGTTGCAAATCTGACAAAGTTAATTTTCTCTTCTCTCTGGAACCTTTTTTCCAGCCCAGGTGTTAAAATACTAATAACAACGACACATTCTGAGAGATCAGTTACCTGTGTTAATCTCAGAAAGAATGGTTTTTTTATGCCTCATGTCTGTTCTATGGACAAATGATTCTGGCAATTCAAAACCACGGTGAAGACAGATGGGATTCAGGCTCCGGAGTATTGGAGGAGTGTAATCTTGGAAAATTGCTTTACCTCTCTTAAGATCAGTTTATTTTCAGTGTAGTTGCATCATCTTCATCACCACCATCATCATCATCATTATTTTAAACTGTGCCTGACTCTGGGTCCCAACTTTGCTGATGACCTGACAATTAATTTCTAAAACTGTTCTGGGGTATCTGTTAAAGGCTGGGCCACACAGTGGTAAACTACTTAGATGGAATTCCTGCAGCCATGGAGCTAGTGTCACAGTGTCACACAAAACCCCTCAGATTCTTTGTTTCTTCATCTGTAAGATGAAAGTGTATGACAGAATAAGATCTCCTTTGGTCCCAAGCTCCTGTAATTCAAACAGTCAGCGTGAGTGTAAGACTTAGTTTTCCTAGTGACTGTGGAAGGCAGTGTCTGTTCTCGGCCCTTCAGATAGGTACCCCTCTTCCCCCCCCACCCCCAGCCCCCAGTGACACCAATGCTGTCTAGGAAGCTTCTGAGGAGACTAATTTATGCTTGGCATCTGATGCTCTTTTAAACATTTTAAAAAGTTAGAATTGGAAAAATGGCAGGCTTCTTCATTTTATTGTTCCTTTAAATATTGTTAGTTGAAACACAGAACCAGCATTAACTTAGCTTTATCTGTAAACAAAATGTAAACTTTCTCAAAGATTGGTGTTTCTTAATTGGGGGTAGGGGCATACCTTACACAAAGTGTTTGATGGCCAGAGAGACACAGGATGGGTCAGGCCCAGCTGGAATTGTATTAGTGCCTTGATTCTCAACCGTGGGTGAATATTAGAATCACCTTTTGTAAAAGATTCTTGTTCAGTAGGTTATGCATAGATTGGGTTTGGGGTGTTTTGTTTGGCCACTTACGTTTTTAAAAAACTAATGCAGTTTCACTTTGGGGCTGACCCATCCCGTGTTTCTTTGAGCAGTGCTAGGCCATCAGACATTGGGAACTTACAGGGTTCCAGACACTGTGCTCAGCTCTGGACACTGGACACCCACAAATGCTTACTGGTCATCACCTCTGTCCTCATCTTTCTCTCCTACCTTTATTAGGCTGGTGACAAAACATTTTATTAGGCTGTTGATTCCTTAATTATTCTTTAGTATGAGGCTGTCCCTTAGATAGGTAAGTTCCATTTTGAACTTTCTTCAGGCTTCATTGTAATCTCATTTTGTAAAGGTGTCTCTTCTGGAAGTGGCTGAGCATATGCTTACATATTAATTCTTGCTTGGCTTAGGTAATTCTTAAATGACGTCACTTCCTTAAGTGACACCCTTGGACCTAATCTCAGATACAGGCTACAACCTACTATAATTCCCTATGGCCTGAACAAGCAATATTGCACTATGTAATAAATTAAAGGTTATGTGACACCATTCACTTTTTTTCTTATTTTGAATAGTAATTTACCTTTAGCCAAGCATTTTCTTATCAACTATAACCAATAATGTGTATTTTATGGAACTGTACAGTAACTGGTACTTTTCTTCTGTATCCATTCCTCCTCTACCAAATATTGTCAGCAAACTAAATTTTAGAAGATGCTGGAGCACATCTTGAGTATGCGTGTGCATGCATGCGTGTATTTGGTGATGAAATTTGGAAGTTTCTTTACTTTTTAGCTATTTTACACAACTGTCATTACTTATGAGGTAAGCTACACCTGTGCTATTTTTGTAGTAATTCCTTTTAACCTGTCAGGATTTCACACTTTTCTTCAAACCCTTCATGGCCTCACCTCATTTGGGAAGAGAAATGGGCCTAGCAGTTCCTTGAGAAAATGACACAGGTGCAGTTCCTTGAGAATTTTGTCTGTGTAGGTGAGGCCTGCATGCTTGGTTCTTTTCCTCACAATGCTGGCGTTGAGTGAACTGTTTTCCTGCTGGGAGTCTGACCCTCCTTTGCAGCTCACCATCCCCTTCCTATATATGCGGCCACAATTTTAATCTCCTGCTTCTGGCCTTACCAGACGTCTCCACTTGTGTACTAGCCACCTCTACTTCAAGTCCTGTAAGATCAATGGTTACCTCTTTACTGCTTCTGCAGATGACAATAACCTATCAATTATCAAGTGCTAGTGATGTCCGCATCTCCCCAGTTAGTTTTCAGGGTCCCTGGTGTCTTTGTCTTGCAGCGGGTTGAGCCCAGGAATGAGAACAGAGGGTGCCGCTCACTTGGGGCCTTTTGAGGGAACACTGTCGTAATTGTCCCTGCATTTCAGGGAGACAGCAGAGTGGCTGGGCTGAGAGAAGGGAGATTAGAAGGGGGAGTCTCTATAACTAATGCCTTCGTCTGTGCTAGCCAGTCTCTATCCACCCACTCCAGCCTGCCATCAGTGGCAAGGGTCTAGTGTTTATTTTGTAGAAATACTTCACCCTTCTTTGAAGTTCTTTTCGACGGCGTTATCTTAAAGAAGCATATTATAGAAACAAAAATTCCCTTGATTTAACACATTCATTTTGACCCTGGAGAGCAAGTGTTTCAACCAAAAATTTCTGAACGTCTTAAGTGTCT
This sequence comes from Globicephala melas, assembly GCF_963455315.2. Lineage (NCBI taxonomy): Eukaryota > Metazoa > Chordata > Mammalia > Artiodactyla > Delphinidae > Globicephala > Globicephala melas. Next base: position 63,717,012 of record NC_083327.1, on the reverse strand, counting down.
TTTAGGCCATTTGTTTTCTGAATTTCTCCTTATCAAAGTGAGTTTATTACTTAAGACTGTGACAAATGTGATTGTACAGGGACAGCCAAAGTCGTCATCATCAGATTGAATTGCTCTTCTCTAAGCAGCCTTTTTACTTGGAGATTTTGATGACTGTAAAAATTGTTGAGCTGAATGAAGAGAAAAACATATAAAGCCATCATTATATGCTTTGTTATATTTTCATGTGTTCTAGAAAGCTTAAATTTGTTAAGCTTTTAAAGAAAACACTCTTATGCAACGAGTGAAATTTTAATAGACACAGTATGTGGGAGAAACACAAAAGTCCATTCCCTTAAGCAGATTTGCACATCGAGTGTAGAAGCTTAGGTATCGATTTTTCTCAGACATACCCTGCTGTGAAATGTTCCTTTAATTACCTAAACAAGGTTGTAGGAAAAGGATCAGGTGAATTGATTCATTAGAGGTACCAGGTCCTTGGCACCTTTACCCATCATGCCGCTGGTTGTAGAGTGAGTGGAAATTTTTTAATATTAACTATTTTATAAAAATAAGTTTAAGAATGATTTGCAGGGCTTCCCGGGTGGCGCAGTGGTTAAGAATCCGCCTGCCAATGCAGGGGACACGGGTTCAAGCCCTGGTCCAGGAAGTTCCCACGTGCCACAGAGCAACGAAGACCATGTGCCACAACTACTGAGCCTGTGCTCTAGAGCCCGTGAGCCACAACTACTGAGCCTGCGTGCCACAACTACTGAGCCCGTGTTCCACAACTACTGAAGCCTGCTCTCTAGAGCCCGCGAGCCACAACTGCTGAAGCCCGCCTGCCTAGAGCCCGTGCTCTGCAAAAAGAGAAGCCACCACAATGAGAAGCCCGCGCACCGCAACGAAGAGTAGTCCCCGCTTGCCGCAACTAGAGAAAGCCCGCGCGCAGCAACGAAGACCCAACGCAGCCAAAAATAAATAAATAAAATAATAAATAAATTTAAAAAAAGAATGATTTGCAGTATAATATAATTTATAAAACTTTGACACACAAAACAGTACTATGTCTTGATGACCTCACTGGTATGTAGAAAAAGTGTGGAAAATATGTTTGGGAATGATACACACTAAATTTAGAATGATGTTACCACTGTGAGACTGGGGACAAGAGGGAAATTTATCTGTACTACTTTTAAAAAATAAAACTGAAACAAATATAGCCATACGTTAACTATTAAATCTGTGATGATCTCTCTCCTTTTCTCTATGTCTAAAATAATTCTGCATGAAAATTAAACATTACTTGACTAAAACATTTATAGCCTGTGTTTAGCATACAAATTATGGAAAAACAAATGCCAAAGTAAAAAATTTTTATATTTGTTATACTATATCTTGCTTGTAATATCCTACGATATATCATCCTAGTCTATTTTGTATTCATTTGGTATTATATCTATACTTTGATATAACGTTTGTGCTTTTTTTTTTTTTTTTTTGCGGTACGCGGGCCTCTCACCGCTGTGGCCTCTCCCCTTGTGGAGCGCAGGCTCCGGACGCGCAGGCTCAGCGGCCATGACTCACGGGCCCAGCCGCTCCGCGGCATGTGGGATCTTCCCGGACCGGGGCACAAACCCGTGTCCCCTGCATCGGCAGGCGGACTCTTAATCACCGCGCCACCAGGGAAGCCCGTTTGTGCATTTTTAGTGAAATTATGAGTAAAGATTTGAATCCTGCGTATCTGTTTGAATCGTAGTGTAATGATGAAACTAGTGATTTTCAAATTGTAACATGCATGAGACTCATTTAAATGTGGACTCCCAGGTTCCTCTCCAGAGGTGTGAACTAAATAGGATCCAGGAATGTGCATTTTTAACAAGCCCTCCTGGCCTCCTAACTCCCCTACCCCAATCCAAGTTGATTCTGATACCGGTATCCTAAGGAGCACATTTTGGGAAACACTGGTTTGAACTATCTGTGCTTGTGCAGTCTGCACAACTCCGAGTGCCATTCCTACTTCTTCTAACCCAGGGTCAATAGGCTATGGTCTAGGGACCAAATCCAGCCCACCACCTGTTTTAGTAAGTAAAGTTTTATTGAAACCCAGCCACCCTGATTGGTTTACATATGGTCTGGTGCTTTTTTTTGCCACAATGGCAGATAGAGTCGTTGGAACAGAGACCGGAGAGCTGACGAAGCCTAAAATACTTTCTCTCTGGCTCTTTACAAAAAACTTTGCTGACCCCTGCATGTAATCCATCATTTTGTGTGGGAGCACGTCAAAGGTAGTCCAGTAAAGAAACTGGAGTATATATAATAAGTTGACTATGATGATGAACTGGTCAATTAAACTAATTGACCAGTTTAGTTTAACAGGCATTGATTCAGTCCTTACTGTGTGCTAGGTACTGTACATGCCTCGGTTTTCCCACTTGGGCAGCTTAGAGTCTTCCGTGGCAAATGCATGATTTCAGATGTGTTAGGGGAAGGGCAGCATTTCTTTTCATGGTGTGCCATGGGAGCGTGGCATCTAACGCAGTCTAATCCCTGAGGTCGGGAATGATGTCCTAGGAGTCTCTCACCCTCAGTAACTTGCCCAGCAGCTGCCTGTGGTAGATGAGATTCAGAAATAGGCACTCCCTTCCCCTTGCTTGCTCAGGTGAGTGGAGTGTGTTGCTCCGCCCCAATCAAGTTGGCTTGGCCACGTGACTTGCTTTGGCCAATGAATGTTAGCAGCCCTGATGCGGAAGAAGCTGGTGCAGTTGAGCTTTGCTCTTTGGTGCCATTTCCATGAAAAAGGTAAGCCTGGACTGGCCTTCTGGTTCTAGGAGGGAGGAGAAGCACTACAGGTTATCCCTAGGGTGACCAACCATCCCAGTGTGCCTGGGACTGCCCCCATTTTAAAATAATTTCCATGTCCTAGGAAATTTCTCAGTCTCGGGCATACGGGAGCAGAGCCACCCCAAGCCGAGTCTAGCCTAGATTAGCTGGCCTCCAGATTACCCACAGAATCGTGGGAAATCCTAAATGACTGTTGCTTTAGGCCACTGAGTTTTGGGGTGACTTGTTATGCAGCAGGAGTTAAGCAGTATAGCGCCTAATAAACGTTTGCTTATTTCAGCTGAGATAGCTCCTGGCAGAAATTTTGAAGGTTGAGTAAAAGTCAAGCAGGTGAAAAAGATGAGAGGTGTTTTGGCAGATGGAGGCACAGAAGGGTCAAGGGCCCAGGGGCCTAGAATATAGTGTGAGCTGGCCCGTGGAGGACAGCTCTGAGGGGAGCGCAGCTGAAAGCAGGGGTCCCCTTTCCCAGGGTATCGTCATAGCCCAGGGGAGAGGCCCGAGGCTGAGGCCGTCTGCATGGTCGAAGGAAGGGCAGCGTATGGGAGGAAAGACCTTGGCTCAAATCTCAACTCTGCTACCTAATAACTTAGTGGGGGGTTGTTAGGCAAGTTACTTTATCACCTTTATCCTTGGTATCTGCATCTGCAAAATATGTATGATGATACATATTTCACAGGGTTTACGTTAGAGGGAAGAAACCAACAGGAAAGTTTGTGATTTCTTCATTCTGACTCTCCACTTACCTATCAAGCTGGCAGCAAATGATCCAGTTAGAACAGTGTGGCCAAAAGCAGGATGGGCATTGCCACTGTTCTCACTGGTTTCAGAACTTTTCAAGTTTTCTTTCTCCCACCTTTTTTTTTTTAATGTTTGAATTTCTCATTTATTTCTCACACATTTGTCTGGTTCAATGGAATCATTCCTGGTATCAGCAATATTTAACCACATGTTTAGCAGGGAATGGTAGTATAATAAAGGGAATAGCTGAAATGATAAAATGTCTGTTAAAAAAACCCAGATATATTCAATGTGCTCTGTAGAGCCGTAGTGAATATAGTTTTAAAGATAGAGCCAAATAGAATAAACATTTTGGAAGGTCACTTAAAGTTGACTGAAAAAATTCTTTGTCTTAATCATGTACCAGGAAAAACTTAACAAAAAAATTTTTCCCACTGCCACAGAGCAACTAAGTTTACATGGTGGAACCCAGGAGGTCCCAGCCTGTCTGCATGGATTACCAGGTAGGATGTGGGCTGCTTTTCTGATTTTGGCTCTTTGTTGATTGTCCCAGGTTCTGAGTGGGATCATTGAATTCCAGAGTTTTGGTGGATGGAAGCAATGTAGATGTCTTTACAAATTAAGAAAAGCATGCCACCTAGCAGTTAATGACCGTCTTTCTTCTCAAAGCAATGCAGTATAACTCTATGGATAATGGAAATTTATTATTAACCCTTTAATTCAGATTATATATTTTTAACAGTTTACAAATTTTACTTCTGCTTTTTGTAACTTAGGGATAAAGGAATGGAATTTAGTTATAAAGGTCAAATTATCTCTTTGACCTGGAACATGCTAAGATCAAAAGAAAGAGGGAACACGGGAATGAGTAGACGATTCTGTTGTTCACTCTTGTGACCAGCATTGGTTAGTGCTGGCTGTGTGTTAGGTACCGTAGGGAACATGGAGGGAAAAGGATGAGATCCCTGCTTTTGGGGACCGTTATTGGCTAGTACTGTGCTAAGTCGAAGATGGTCCAGGGCCCTACCTGGGTGCTTTGGGAATTCGGAATTTCAGACCCTATTCCAGACTTGAATCCGACTCTGTGTTTTAATAAGATTTCCTGTGATTTATGTGCAAGACAAGTTTGTGAAGAACTGGTTGAGTAAGTAGAAAAAATAATAATTACAAGGATCGGGAGAGGGATGAAGTACAAAGGAGATTATGATTAATTTTTTTATTTGGAGTTTTATTTCAGTTTCAGAGTAGGTTCATCCTTGAACTTCAAAGTGAATGCTCAGTTTTAGGGGAGCTTCTCGTATGAACTTCTCGGATGGGGACATTTTCTTGGTCAAGGTTGGGCAAAGTTTGCATTCTTGGCAAGCCCGTAGCAGTGCACAGTACACATCAGTGACAGTATCCATCAGTGACAGCTTCTGACCAGGCACAGGCCTTACCCCCTTGCAGCACACCACATCCCAGGGGGTTGAGAGCAGTAATGTGCTGCCATATTGCTCCTGTATCAGTGATCCTGGGGGAACAGTGTCACTAAGGCTTCGTGTCAGAACTGTTCAGGAGTCCTTTTCAGACATGAAGACACTGAAACGTGGGATTTAGGCTTGTGGTGATACATAAATACAAGTGTTTGCATTTAATCTTTCCAGTTGAGGGAAGCATTATTAATTCCATTGAAAGGGACCTATTCTGACTTTCAAAGCTGGAGCTCAACGTAAAGGCAGTGCTTTTTTTTCTTTTAAGTATTGAAGCAGTGGTAGGTGAGGAGAACCCTAAAAACAGACCTCTCTCTGAATAGTTAATTGGCAACGTTTCATCTTCTCTGACTTCCTTCTTGAGTAAATCAGGTGCTTAATTCCGTAGGGGGTGGGAGGTGGGTGAGGAAGGAGGATGTCGCGTGCTGTAGGAGTTGGCTTGCTGTGGCCCTGGGGGCAATATGGGTTTTTTGTTGTTAGTTGTAAATGTCTGGCTGGAACTGTTTACTTCTAGATGTTGAGATAAGCTTTCCTTATTCGTGTGTACAAATTACCTCATAGAAAGTTTGCATTTGAATCTACTCTTCAATTATTTACAAGAGATGACAGTTGGAAAAACGACTGCACCCTGTCCTAGAAGCTGAGGGCCTCTGTGACTCACGGGGTAATCTGATAGGGCACACACTTCACTGCTTCTGCCCAGTCAGGGCTGCTTGAGAACAAGACACAGTTCGGAGTGACTCTCCTTGCTGCGGTATATGTTTTTTTCACCCTGTCTCTGTTCATTAAGCCTTCTGTTTGTGCGCCCCATTCCAGCCAAGCCAGCAACCCTACCAACTCTGACCATACAGCACTGTCCTCCATTGGTTTGTGGCATCAGGGTCCTGCCTCTCCTATTCTTCCTTTCCAGGTTTGAGGGAGAGGTGTAATAAGGAAGAAGAACCTTTTGTATTCTATTACAAGTTAATCACTAAAGGGGTGTTACCTATAAGCTTAAATTACACATAATGGCCAATCTCTGGGACCGCTGCTTCCCAGGTAATGAGCATTAAGCTAAAATACCTTTGTTTAGCTCACAGGAAATATCCTGACCAGGCTCACCTGTGAATGACTGCAGGGAGGATGAAATTAACACAGCCCCTCTGGAGGCTGATGGGAATCAGGAAATGTTTGACTTTACTCCCTCCCCTTTTAGTATAAAAGTATAAAAGGAGCCTGAATTCTCACTCAGGCAAGATGATTCTTTGGGGCCCAAGTCCACCATCTTTTCCGTTTGGTTGCCGGCTTCCCAAAGAAAGTCTCTATCCTTTGCCCCAGCGATTTATCTCTCGATTATTGGCCTGTTGTGTGGCTAGCAGTACGAGCTTAGGCTCTGTAACAGAGGGTCAGGGCAGAAAAGGTACACATGGAAATTAAGAGTTATAATGCTCTTTTGTGGCCTTTGAGGCCAAAAAACTGATGGTACTTGAAATTAGTTCCTACTCTTGGCTGGCATTTTACACAGATGGCAAGGGCGGCAATTACATGCCCGATTGAGTTGAGAGATTTGTCTAATCCTATATCCTGTCATGTTTAACAATTCTTATTAAATCAAAAACTTCCATTTGAGCTTAACTCATCTTTAAGGATGTCGGTATATATCGAAACATGAAATATTGTGTCTTTTGGCAAGGACTTTCCAAATGTATTCAATCTCTCCCTTTGACTCTTGGTGGAAATATAAATAAATCTTTCCAGATTAATGGGTATTTGACTCAGGAATTCTCAAAGAAGATGATTCTAGAACTTCCCTTAGTAATATATTCCGGTGCATCCCAGTTTTTTTACTTAACTTTTCTTTAATGTATTACTTAAATCATTCCTGAAATAATACAGAGTAATTTCTTGACTTTTGGTCAGTAATGTTGGGTAAATTCCTCACCACCCTCAAGTGCTAAGAACTTAATATAAAAGAGGCAATAAATCATAAACCTGGTTTCAGTCCACCTGGGGGTCGTTATCTAGAGGCTGCTCCTCCAGCCATTTCAACCCTTGGGCTTCCATCTCGCAAGTGAAAGGACAAGGGTGCTGGCCAGGAGGCAACTGTAACAAAGCCCTTCCTTCCACTAAAGCTATGTATTTCACTCCGTGAGCGTTCATGACTCCCGTGAAGCATATAATTTAAGCAAGATTATTTATCTGATTTCCTGTTGCCTGAAGCTCAGCAGGGGCAAAATGGTAGGAAGGGAGCAGTTATTGGCACGTATGATGACAACAGAAGTTTCACTTTGACAGCCTGACAGTGAGGGGGGAGATGGGAAAGCACTGCACAGTAAGGAGTGTGGACAAAAAAATCTGTTCAGCATGTCTGTTTAAAAGGTCTGGGAAGAGTGTATTCTAGTGCAGATTTTCTTGGGAAAAAATGGTTAAATTATGATGTTTTATTACATCGAAGATTATAGTGGAATCTAATATTTGAAGAAACAGGTTATATTCTGAAAGTAGGGATTTTCCACTGTGGGGTTATCATGAAGATTAGCAGTAGTATATGTGATGTGCGTGGCACAAAGTAGCCATGACCCCGATGCTGCTGGCAGGGGTAGATTTGTATGACCCTAGGGTTGATAGTCCAGATGCTTAAAGTGTGTGGTTCATCATAGTTGTTGCATAAATATAGGCTGAATGAATGTAATAGCTTTTTAAGCAGTTCGCTTATGTTTTTCTAAGCTAATTGGAGTACATATCTAACACAGATAGTTAAAATACAAATATTTCCTACAAAGCGATTTAAGTCATTATATTTTATCTTGGTCATAGGGGAACTCTGGTCCAGTTGTAAAAGTAGTTAAGTTATTTGACCTTCTTTTACATAAGTGAAGATATTAATAATCAAGGCTCAATCTAACAGAAACAGAATAGCTCATAGATGGAGAGTTGGTTATATGCAAACATAGCCATCTGTCTTGTGAATGATGGGAAATCCATTAAGTTTCTTTGAAGCCCAGCATTAAGTGTGTATTCACTTTGAGGAAGAGTCATGAGTCCAGTCCTTGAATGGACCCGTTTTGCTTCTTGATTGCTTGGCAGTGAATATTCCTCTAGCCCCTGCCATCAGCTCTGTTTCAGATGTGTGTAGGAGGTACCGGAGGAAAACACACCAGTTACTAAGAACATCAATGCCTCTGTGCTATTGTATGTGTGTGTGTGCACACTCCAAGGAAGCTGGTCTGGGGACACTGTTCAAAAGCACTTGCTGAATGTAAAGAACAGCATGCGGTTTATTTCAGGGCTTAGATATTCCTAACTTAAAACTGTAACTGCAGGATGTAGACATCAGTGGGGATACCACTGTGTTCCTTGTTTGGGGTCCATGGGTCCTTAAAGAACGCATACTTGGGTGTCAGGGTGTCCCATGAGCATCTGAAACGGTAAAAGCAGCATTTGGGATGTTTTCTATTTTCTGGCACGAGGGTCTTTTTTTTTTTTCTAAGTTTAATTTTATATTTTGAGTTTCTCAAAGTCTTTGACTCAGAAAGACTATTGGATATTTGAACTTTGATGTTAGCCATTGATGCTATATGTAATTATATCACTTTTGCCCTTAGAATAGCGATCAAATCACGTACGTTCTCTGGACCTGAATTTCTCCATCAGTAAATTGAGGGGCTTAAACTACATGATTTCTTGAGGATGCTTTGAGCTTTTATCCCGAGTCCCTGTTTTTGCTACCTGGACTGTTCTGCACCTTTGCCCTTTAGTCCTACTACCTGTTCTCTGTCGCGGTTTCCATGGTGATATGAGCTGTCCATCCAAGGAATACTTGGCAGCAGCTCTGTGTTTTTCTTCTATAAACGTCCCAGCCCTGGTAAGCGTGTAGAGCCTTTTTCTTACAATCCCAGTGAATTGCAGTAGATGTATGATGCAAAATCCTGCTTTTATTATTTTTAATCAAAGTTTATTTTCTGTTGTAATTTGTTAGCTTTAATATATTTGCTATTACAGGAGAGTGAGTACAGGAGAGGGAGATGGACCCAGTTCTGTACTTGCCCTTACTCTGAATGACACTTTGGGGAGAGGACACTGACCCAAGTCTCTATGATGAAAAGTTGCAGAAGTTCTTTATGCCCCTAGGACCATGGAATTATGTTGGCCTTGGGTGAAACGATGCACCCAGATGCATTCCAACATGTGGCTGTAGATATTTTGCATGCCCTGATTAAGGGTTTCCAAAGGGCTGCAGCCTACAGCTAAAAGCTACTAGCACAGCTCTCAGATTATGGTTCTCTGTGATAGGATGATCATTCAAAGCCAGAGAGGAATGAGCCCCAGGGGCTGCCGGTGGGGAGGCAGAAGTGGCTCATCAGCCCCCGACTCCTGCTGCTGGTGGAAGACAGGAGAGGCAATGACAGGTGCAAGAACGGCTGCGTTTCACCTTCGCTGAAAGCTGGGAGTGACATAATAGCTGGGTCAGTTTTATTCCCTTTGGAAGTACATTTCCTTAGATGATGACATTCCTAAATCCACTTAGGAATGCTGGATGTGTATATAACTACATAATCTCTGAAAGCTCCTTCTCAAAATCCCACTTCCAGAAATGTGGTCTGACGATAATTAATTAAGTTTTGGCTTTAAAAAAAAAAAAGTGTCCAGAAGTGTGTACGCGTTTCTGTAGCTTTGCCGGAGTTCAGAAGTTTGAGCTGCCTCTGAAGTATTGACTGCAGCAGGGAGGCGGGGTTTTTTGTCTCCAATGAGGTGGCTCCAGTGTTGGGAAAGCCTATCGCCTTTCATAGGAGCGCTTACTCTGTAATCCAAGCAGTAACCACACAGCCCGTTTTATTGTTTGTGGAGTCCTGTGGCTCCTGAGTGCTTCACAGACAGGAAAGAGGGCAAATGAGCTGAACTCTTTGATTTCTCCCAAGTCACCTGTGTGGCTGAACTTTAAACTAGGCGCCTGGGTTGGCGCTGAATCTTTCTCTCCAGCCTGAGGAGTTCCTTCTGTCTGCAGCAGACGGCTGGCTTTCTGCCCTTGTGGGGAAAGATGCCTGGGAGAGGAGTAGGATTACAGTATGGGATGCTAGGTACACACCAGAGAGTCGGAGTGCCTTGGTCTTGTTCTTCACCAAGTCCTGACAAGCGTCCCTGAAATGAACACCCTGCTTCATTTTTTAAATTATACTTTTAGTTATTTTTATTTTCATATTTTCTGGGGGTGAGGTAGGGACTGTGAATAGTCCTGATCTAGAGACCAGGTACCACAATGTGGCTAGGGTAAAAAAAAAAAAAATTTTTTTTTTTCCCCTAATCTCTCATTTTTCTTTTCTTTATAATTGGGTGACACAGAAGCAATCTTTCTGCAGAGTGCCCTGCCTGACTCTCAGGATTGTCTGAACAAGTAGGAAGGAGCAGTTTCATTGAAAGGACCTGGAACGATTTTTAAAAACAAGCTTTTTGTTGGCTGGACTGTCCTTTGTCTATAGTTGATTTTGATGTGAAAGAAGATGAAAAAGGAAGGCTCTTCAGGTCCCTTCAGACTCAAGTCAAACCCAGGTTCCCTCTCACGTGCTGTGAGTTGGATAAATTTCTCCTCCTTGCCCAGGCAGACAAAGAGGCTGTTTCGCAGTGATGGAGAGCTCTCAGTTTGTGGGCAGCAGGTGGAAGCGGATGATGAAAACTGGACCTACAGAATCCAGCCCAGAAAAGGTGACTTGACTTTTTTCTATTTAAACATTTTTAGGAGTTTGCTATCTAGAATTCTTGGTTTCTATCACTGATTTCTGTTCACGATTCTTGGCCACGTTAGGAGTTTTTGTGTGTTTTTGTATTGGAATTCAGTGTCAGTCATTTGTTTGCATGTCCTTCAATTAGATTAAACCTGAGATTGTGTCCTTCTAAGAAGGATAAAATAGCTGTTATGTGTCCTCAGCACTGCACCCCACCCCCAAATCATATCCGCACGCTCATGTGACTTGTGCAAAGTTCAGTGGTAAACTACATCCTGGGAGGAATCTTCTGCTCTTTACAACAATTGAAAGTTAGGACATGGAGCTCTTTTCTGAAACAGTGCACTGAGAAAACTTTGGGAATCGTGGATAAACTTTTTGCATATTTCTTTAAGAAGACTGATGAATTACACAAACGCTTGAATTAAACAGGTGTTGGGGTGACATCGAGGAAATGAACACACGAAGTGCGATATCCTGGCCAGAAGGAGTTTTTGGATTTCTTTCAAGTTCCTTTTCAGACCATTGCTGGTCTCTGTTCTCAGGTTTAGCATGTTTTGTCTTCTTCAAGGTGAAGAAATATAGCAGTCCTGGCGGAAAAGAGGGAAATATTTCAATATTTCTTAAACACACCCCTGTTTTATATTTAGAATTTCTGAGGTCTTCCTTTTAGAATGTTTACTGGAGAGACTGAATTGTTAGGCTCTAAAATGGTTTCTGCATTCAGAGCCGCGTCACAGCCCAGTGGGGGAGCACTATTTAAGGTTTACAAAGGAACCTGGTCCAGACATTCCGCATGCTTGTATTTTCCCTATTTATCACATTCTTCCCGTGCCAAGAGAAGCCTCACTAAAACCTTTCAGGGACCTGTCCTCCCCCTTCTTTGGGGAAATAAAACTGCTGAAACGTGAGAGAGCTAAGTTAAATCTGTGCTTATGGGGACAGTAATTATATTCCATGGACTGGGAATTAAACGCACCCTTCTTCATGGATAATGCGGGTTAAGCCATTTGCTCTTGTCCGTTAAACTGTGGCACAAGAGGGACTGGTTAATGCTCTTTGAAGATGTCAGTTGTTTATTATGTCAAGAAGGGGGTCCACAGTGGTCTGCTGATACTGAGCCGAAATACACAGGTTTTTAGTTCAGATGCTGTGTAATTGCCAGGCGTAGAAAAGCCATTTGTGCTTTCTGGCTGGAGTTGTGTAGTTTAGTTAAGTCCACGCACTTTACTTTTCTAAATCAGGAATAAGCTGTGGTTTTGGTAAATGGGTGGGTTGTCATGTTCAAAGGGTGGATACAGTAGTACTGTGGTCGCGAGAGGGTGTAGTTTTAATTCCTTTGGCCTTTGCCAGGGGTTGCTTTTTTATGGCTTGTTTTGTTTTAAATCAACTGCTGTCAAGTTTCTGTTAAAGATTGTGTACATGTGAGCACGCGGCTTTAGGATTTCCATCATAGATGCGCCATCTAAATTAACGCTAAAGGGAAAGAGACTGTGAATTTGCATGGATTAGTTTTAGTTGGGAAATGAAGCAAATACTGTACACTTGACTTGTGAAAAATAAAGAAGTCATTGTAAAGACCAGGGGCGACTTGTAGAGGGAGGACTTGTTTATGTAACAATACAAAAGATTGTGCCCTTTATCCCTTACAGTAATAGGGGATACAGTAGCCTCATGAAGATAAATGGTGGCATAATACAGTGTGTAAATTTGTATGGTTCTTAGAAATAGTTGGACGTGGATGATATTATCACTTTTGACATGCGCGGTTAGGGGAAAGTCCTTAAAAAGCTGCCTATAGATCAGAATTCGTGGTCTTAGATTCTTTTTTCATATTTGACTTGCAAAAGAAAATTGGCTCCCAACTTTGACACGTTGCCTCAGGGGCATTGTAACAGTTGATCTTTATTCCACATAATTCTTTCCTTTGGAGAAATACAGAGTGACATTTGTTTACGCTTACAGATCAAAAGAGGGAAAATCTTTCAGAAAAGTTATACAGGATTGGAGTTTTGTTTCATTTTTTTTTTTTGAGCATCAAATAAATTTGCTAAAAGTCTAACAAGGATTATCAGTCAGTGCTAAGAATGCCCAATGGCCATATTAGGATTTGTTTGCAAATAAATACGCATCGAAGACGTATTGGTCTATGGGGATTGTGTAGCATCTTTCTCAGGCATCCAAATCCACTTTCCTTTCAGCCTGCTCCCTAAACCCCTGACTTTATATTCACATTTTTTGATATACACAGGTTTCTAAAAGCCTGCTCGCCCTTCTTCTCCCATGCATACATATACTGCCATCAAGCAGTGACAGCCAGGAGTAGGGCAGTGTAGCTTAACAAGTCAGCCTTGTGTCAGTGGTCCTGTCTGTGTTCTTCCCTCTACCCGCCGCACCCCACCCCACCCCCAAGGGATCTCTGTCTGATGAGGTGTCCGGTTCTACAGGCTTTCTCCCTCCCATCCAGCAGCTGCTGCAAGGCCGGAGTGCTTGCCCTGCTCCCTGCCTACATCTCCAGGTCGCATTGCTTTGCACAGTTAGCCCCCTGAATCCCTACTATCAGTGTAGGTAGTATGTTGAATAAGATGCATGTTCATTCTATAAACCAGTTCTTTCAAGTTTTGTTTTAGAAGTTCTTTTTATAGTGAATCTCCATGCTAGGTTGCTTATCAGTAACATCAGATTAAAGTGTTTGAGTGGTTACCTTTATGGATATCTATCATTACATAGACCCATAGCTTTACAATCCAGTGTTACCGCTTATACTCGAGAAGCTAAGGATAAAATTCCTGAGCCTAAAAAGTAACTAGAAGATACGTATTTATGTGTCCAAAGCAATCACAAGTAAGGACCTGTGTGCTCTCTCTTGTTCTAGCACATGGCAAGTTTCAAAACTCTCTTGCGTTGACATTTGTACTCTGGAAGGTAAAAATGAATTGAGTAACAGCGGCGACCCGTCCTTATATTCTTCGTGTGATGTGACCCACTCTCACAGCAGATGATGTTTCGACTTAATTAGCCATAAAAATCAAGGGTGTGAATCACTGTCCTTTTGAATGTTACCTTTAGTGAATCATGAGCTGTTTTGCTAGATGCCTGTGTCGTCAAAAAGTAGAAGTCAGTTGTAGATGAGACCGTATGTTGCTTTTCACGTGGAGTTGTGAGAGCATTTAGAAGGAATTCTCATTGAGTACCACGTGTGGGATACAGAGAAATGTAGCACACAGGCCCTGAAGTCATGGAGTTCATACTTCAGTGGAGAAGCAGATAAGGCATTTAAGGGAGAATTAAAGAGAAAATGCAGGATAATTGTGAAAAAGTGTAAAGTGAGTGGCTTAGATGAGAAGGTACTTTATATGGAGCATTTCCATGTTTTGCATGGTCTTCTGGCTGTGCATTGATTTCAACAATATTTAATGAGCTCCTGCTTTGTTTCCAGCACTGGGGAAGGTTCTCAAGGGAAACTAATGACCAGTAGTAGTTATTCTGTGCTTCCCCTGTCTTGCTTACTTACTCTTCTCTTGTCAATTAAAACCAAAAGAGGAGGAATAATAATGGCGTATCCTCTCATTGAGCAGAGCGTGTTTTGTTGGAGCCCCAGTTCCGTGTTCAGCTGGGCAGAGGCATGATTGATGATCCTGGTATTGGCAGGTCAAGAGACTGGGTAATTGACATGCCAGGCTGCAATTTAAAAAATGCTTTCATTCTGTTCTTCTGGACATTGCCGTATGTATTAACAACATTACAAAATTTGAATCATTTGGATTTCTGTTCCCTCCCTTTCCAGGAACGACAAAAATGACCAGAGAATGACCTTACTAGATATCAAGGGTAATGAATAATCCATACACTAGATAATCAGTTGTGTGGAGTTGGCTGTATTTAAAGTAATTTCATCCCAGTGTCCTCCCTAATAAAATAATTGCAGAAAACAGAATCCTTGTGCATAATTAGATTAGCAGTGACTTCCGATACTACAGTGGAGGAAAATGGCATGGCAGACCAAAAGCAAGGTCAAGATCCTGTTTCTATGTAAATACCTGTAATTTATTTTTGATCATAAAATCCTTAACAGTATAAGATCTAAGAACATTTCCTTCGTGGCATTAAAAGAACCTGAAAAATATTAGCAGATATTGTCAAAGCAGAACCCCAAATTTGATAGTAAAATTAAACAAGTAATATTTATCCTGAGGGTCACTATGGATGTTGGAAAAATAGCTCAATGGAGTTTATCTTGGTGTCTTAATAAAAAGAGATAAGAATAATATTCTCAGTGCAGTGAATGTAATGTTTTCTTTCTTTCTTTCTACTGAAGTTGAGATTCTGTGAGAGAGACAGTGAGTGCCACTTAATATTTTAATCTGGTTCATCGAGACTGCCCTTTATTAACCTTTGATGGTTTTTTCTTTTGAAGTTGGGAATCTGTTGTCTCGCTGCCTTGCTTTATGGCAAAAATGATCCTGTTTGTTATTAAGTTGATGAAGTTCTGTTGAAATGATATTTTAACTAATACCCTTCTTTTATTTACTTGTTTTTAAAAGTTTGTGGGTTTGTTTTGAGACTTAGATACTTATTTAGATTACTGGAAGTATCGTAGAGTAATGAAGGAAGTTACTTATTGTCAGAGCTTGGGTTTGGAAGTGAGTAACCTGTGTTCTTTTTCTTTCTTTTTAAAAATTCAATTAATTAATTTACAAATTAGCGTATAGTTAATATAACCTGTGTTCTTTTCCATGGAAATGTCTTTACTGGATTTTGAAAACTTTTTTGAAATTGTTCTTTTCAAACAGTTGTTTTAAAAATAATTTAAAAAGACACTGCACATTAATTAGGGTTAATTTTTATGTCTCTTACAATTCATATTATATTTATATAATTATGTATCAATATTATAGTCATAGAAAGTGTTATATTTTCATGTAATTTCAGGGGTTTGGGGTTTATCTATCATTTTCTATCAAATTGAATGATGTGTGTGTGTGTGTGTGTGTGTTTTGTTTTTACCACAGTATTTCCTATCAAATACTTCAGGTAGCTCCAATCTTATGAGTTTTACCTCAAGACCTATTGTGTCTGCAGCCATCTGTCCATCCTTACTGTGGTCCAGGCCCTCATCAGCTCTTACCTGGCCTTCTGAATGGTCTTCTACTCTTGGTTATCTTCACTCTTGCCACCTTTGGGCTATTCTTGAGTCTACACTGTAAACAGAGTGATCTTCCTAAAATAAAATACCATAGTCCCCCCTTATCCACGGTTCCACTTTCTACGGTTTCAGTTACCCGTGGTCAACTGTAATCCGAAAATATTAAAGGAAAATTCCAGTTTTAAAAATTCATAAGTTTTAAATTGCATGTCATTCTGAATAGCATGATGAAGTCTACCAACATCCTACCTGTCCTGCCAGAGACGTGAATCATCCTTTCGCTCAGGGTATCCCGCCTGTTAGTCACTTAATAGCTGTCTCATCTCGGTTATCAGATCGACTGGTGTGGTATCGTGGTATCGCAGTGCTTGTGTTCTGGTCACCCTCATTATACTTAATAACAGCCCCAAAGTGCAAGAATGATGTTGATAATTCAGATAAGCCAAAGAGAAGCCATAAAGTGCTTCCTTTAAGTGAAAAGGTGAACTTCTCAACGTAAGGATAGGAAAAACAAATCATATGCTGAGGTTGCTAAGATCTGCGGTGAGAAGGAATCTTCTGTCTGTGAAATTATGAGGAAGGAAAAAGAAATTCGTGCGAGTTTTGCTGTTGCACCTCAAACTGCAAAAGTTACAGCCACAGTGTGTGATAAGTGCTTACTTAAGATGGAAAAGACATTAAATTTGTACAATAAGATATTCTGAAGGTAAGACAGAGACCATATCCACATAACTTTTATTACAGTATATTGTTATAACTGTTCTATTTTATTATTGGTTATTGCTGCTAATCTCTTATTGTGCCTAATTTATAAATTAAACTTTATCATAGGCATGTATAGGAAAAAACAGCGTACGTAGGATTCGGTACTATCCTCGGTTTCAGACACGCACTGGGGGTCTTGGAACGTATCCCCTGTGGATAAAGGGGGACTACTGTCTAATGGGGTCATTCTTCTGTGGCTCCCAGTGTGCATGGAATGAAGTCCTTATCATTTAACATAGCAGGAGATCCTCCTCCATCGGACGCCTCCCTGTCCCCTCTCCCTTTTAACTCCAGAAATAGCAAACAGACCCCCGGCTCTTTCACAGCTCCAGAACTTTCATCTCCCATTCCATGAGTCAGGATGCTCCAGTCTCCTCCTCTGCCTGTTACTTCCTGCTTTAAAACTGTGAAGTTCTCCCTGATTCCCAGAGGGTAGAGCTGATTTCTCCCTTCTCTGTGTTACTCCTGACCCCCTGCATACCTTTGTAATTGCGTCTATCACACACCGGGTTGTACTTATTTGTTTACTCGTCTGTGACCTGAGCTAGACTGTGAGTTCTTTTAGGACAGAGACCAAGTCTTCCTTACCTTTTTTTTTTTTTTTTTTTAGTTTATGTAGCATTCTTTTTTTATTGAAGTACAGTTGATGTACAATATTATAGAAGTTACTATGTACAATATAGTGGCTCAGAATTTTTAGAGGTTATACTCCGTTTATAGTTATTATGGAGTATTGGCTCTCTTCCCTGTGTTATATCGGGAAGTCTTTTTTTTTCTTATTGGAGTATAGTTGATTTACAATGTGGAGCTAATTTCTGCTGTACAGCAAAGTGACTCAATTATATGCATATATACATTTTTTTTTCCTTACCTTTTTTATCCCCAAGGCTAAGTACCCAATAAAGGGTTGCTGACTCGGTGAACGTAACCCACCTGGGACACTATTAATAGTGCTGTTTGCCCAGGCCCACGTGCCAAACAGTACTCTGAATTTGCTTACAGCATGGTGGGTTATAGGTAGCACTGCATGCTTACTTTGTCGATTATACTGATGAATATAATCTTACAAGTGCTCCTGACTCTGGACTCTTCTGAGTGTAACAAAAGAGAGGGTGCAGTTTATGGGAACATAAGTTTGGTGGCAGTCTGCTGTTTCCTGTTGCTCCACGCAGACTGTGTACGTATGAGACACTTTGTACAAGCGTTTGATCCTGGCTGTTTTGACCATGAGTAAAGTTGACTTAGTGAAGAGGGATGAGGTGTGGGTTGGACGATGCCATGCCTGATAAGGAGAGGCAGCTCGGCGCTATCGCAATCTTTTCTTAACCGGTTTTCCTGCTTTCACTCTTGTTCTCCCTCACCCCAAGCCAGGCAGTCTTAACACAGCAGCCTCAGCAACCCTGTAAGACATCAAACATAGGTCGAGCCGTGTAACTTCAGTGCTTAAAACCCTTCTCAGACAGTTTAATAACGTCTTTACAATGTTCTATGAGGCCCTATGGGATCGGCCTCCCTCACCCCATTGCTTCCCCAACCTCATCACCTGTGCTTTCCCTTCACTCTCCACTAAGTCAGACCAGGCTCCTTGCTGCTGTGAGAACACGAGGTGCAGCTTGACCTTGCCCTCCGCTTAGAATCCCAGCTGTGCACACAATTCTCTCTCTCCCTCTCTCACTTTTGCCAGGTTTTCGCTCAAAAATCATCAGGGACCTTATTTAAAATTGCCACATCTTCAGAGAGTTGGCACATGTATGGTCTCCTCATTTCCCATGCCATCCTGTGGAACAGTGATTGGCTCAGTAGCACTGGTCCCACCATGAGACTAGACTCCGAGGGAAGCATCTTGCCCGCTGCAGCTGTATTCCTTTCCTTTGGTGCTCTGCCTTGTGGATGATGGGGATATAGTCTAAGCGGGGACACCAGAGTCTGAACTTGGATGCCCCTGCTCTGGGATTGCTTAATGCCAGCAGCCCTGCCCCGAGCTGCCTATAGGAAGTTGATCTTTTCATGAAGCCAAGCTTTAAGTATTTACCGATGTGAATAATTTTCCTATTCCGAGGTCATGTTTGTCACTACTTATCAGCAAATAGAAGGGAGTGCGTGATCTAAGCAGTCTTCGCTGCCGTCACTTGATGATAGACTTAGCACTTATGTTTTCAAATAAACATATATGTTCTCCCAGACCTACAGTAGTGTAAGCCATGACTCCATCTGGCACAACTTCTGCTGACATCTCTTATCACATGGGCATATCAATGTTAGTGTCCCCCATTGAACTCTGAAACCCTAAGGGAAGATAATTTGCCTTTTTTGCCTTTGTGCTACCTGGACATTTTACAGTGCTTAGAACAGAATATATTAGATGGTCAATAAATATTTATCAGACTAAGAAAACACAAAATGTTTCCTTATAAAACAGATATCTAAGAGAAAGAAATGAAGGGAAGCGAAGATTTAAAAAGCATATACACAAGTAGCTTGAGACCTTAATAAAGTTCCAAGTGGATTTCCACCTGCAAAAAAACCAACAATAATAATAATAAAACTGCCACATCTTCATCCTGACCCTTCTGTCCATATCTCTGTTTTACTCTGAAACACTTTCCACCATCTAATATACTATATACTTTCCGTACTTATTTTCAGTACTGCCTGTCTCCTCAAACTAGAATTTAACCTCTAAGACAGGAGTGATTTTTTGGGTTTGTTTTGACAACCAGTGTTTCCCCAGGCCTGGCCCATAGTAAGTGTTGAGTAAATTTTCATTGGAAGGGAATGAAGGATGCAAAGACCGCCAGGTCAGGAAATCTGGATGTTTTGCTTCTGTTACTCGCTAATTGTGTGACCTGAAACAAATCACATGATCTGTTTAAGCTCTAGTTTTCCTTTCTGTAAAATAGGATAATACCTATTCATCATACATAGGGGTAGCAGGTACAGCTTGTTTACTGAATAATAAACATGAGTGTGTGTTCTATAGATACTGTATAAGCCTACAGATTGAATCTGCTTGTATTTAATGGTACTGCCTCTGGGTTGGCAATCCCTTCACTATCAATAGTTGAGTCAAAAGATGTCTTTATCCTGGTATGGAATATATATATATACTAATCTCAGAATTTTCAGTATAGAAGTAATTGCTTTTAAACTACTTGTGTAACCTAGGCAACCCCAATGGAAGCTATCACTTCCTTTACATAATTTTCAAGTAATTTATACCTCAGTTTTTATGTCAAATCCTGAAATGATTAAAATACTAAATTGAAAGTTGTGTCTAAATCAGTCAAGCCCCCGCCCCCCTTAAGTATTAACAATAGCTGACATTTAATGAGTGCTTGCCATGGCTCGACACTCTTAATGACACAGTACCTGAATGAACTCATTTAATAAGTACTGTCTGGATACCATAAGTAGTCAATAAAAATAATAGTTGGTTTGATAAGGAAGGATTAGATCATTAGGGAGAACTGAAAACTGGGCAGAGAAACTTATATGTGGTGAGACAGGGAACCAAGCATAATTCTTCAGAAAGAGAAATGGCATTGAAAGCACTTCGGGCATTTTGGGGTCTTTGACTCGTTAGCTTCTGTTTTCAGGGCAAATGCTCTGCTTTGAGACTATTTGGGTATGTGCTTATTTGAAGCCCTTTTAAGTCTAGCCTGTGTCTTATCCAGTGTCTTGTACTTTACAGATAGTGAGTAAATACTAGTTGTGTGAATGCATGATAAGCAGTGCTGGAGGAAATTGCTCTGATTTGGGCGTGCAGAATGGATCGGAGTGTTTGGAACTAGAATCCTGCCATATAGGGGCTGTAGAGGTTGAAAAGAGGCAAAAGTGCTGGTCGGGGCTTCCCTGGTGGCGCAGTGGTTGAGAATCTGCCTGCTAATGCAGGGGACACGGGTTCAAGCCCTGGTCTGGGAAGATCCCATATGCCGCGGAGCAGCTAGACCCGTGAGCCACAACTACTGAGCCTGCGCGTCTGGAGCCTGTGCTCCGCCAACAAGAGAGGCCGCGATAGTGAGAGGCCCGCGCGCCACGATGAAGAGTGGCCCTCGCTTGCCGCAACTAGAGAAAGCCCTTGCACAGAAACGAAGACCCAACACAGGCATAAATAAATAAATAAATAAATAATAAATTTGAAAAATTTTAAAAAAGAGTGCTGGTCGAAGCGATTATGTAGGCACATGAGGAAAGCAGTTACGGAACTACAGAGTTCCATGTTAGGCCCTCTTTGTTAAGGTAAGTCATAGGTTTTTTTTTTTTTTTTTTTCGGTACGCGAGCCTCTCACTGTTGCGGCCTCTCCCGCTGCGGAGCACAGGCTCTGGACACGCAGGCTCAGCAGCGATGGCTCATGAGCCCAGCCGCTCTGCGGCATGTGGGATCTTCCCGGACTGGGGCACGAACCCGTGTCCCCTGCATCGGCAGGCAGACTCTCAACCATTGCACCACCAGGGAATCCCAGTCATAGGTTTTAATAATTACTTGTTAGTGTAGCAACAGTATCTGTGATTTTCAAAGGTATAGTTACACTTTTCTAGCTTTATGAAATGTGGGTAGTTACACCTTGTATTTCTAATCTTCCTGATTAAAGGTGATATTTATGGTGATCACTGTGATGATAAATGCGATTGGAAAACTTACATGTAATCAACGTACACATTGTTCCTAGACACAGATGTGTGTGGTGTGAGGCTGGGGGAGCCAGAAGCTGTTTGCAGTGGTGTCTCTGCGGTCTGCCACGCTTCAGCCTGTACTGAACTTCTCTGTACCATCAAATGCAGCATTGCAAGGTGTTCTCTGTCATGTATAGCTGCCATTTGATGACCGACTAGTCAGCAGAGACATTAGATCAACAGCTATTTATTTAGTTCTCGCTAGAACCCATCACTATGCTGGGTGCATCACATTTTGGCCATTTATACGTGTACAATACATGGTGAGTGCTTGCCCAGGAAGCAGGTGTCTGAGACCATCTCCCTGGGGGCATTTGTTAGCCGGAGTTCTCAGTTAGTTCCCTCTCTCAATACCACCCTTTACTTAGACTTATTCCCAGGATCTGGGTGTGGGTTGTGGATTCTTGGGTTTTGAGAGCTACTGTTGCCTTGTAGACTTGATATAAAGCAACACCTTGAGAAAGCCACTTGGAAGAGTGAGCCTCTCCTAGATTCAGCGTGAAGATGGCTTGGCTTGTGAGTGACCTTGAGTGACCTGACACACAGCCTTCCCTAGAGCAGGCACTCATTAAAGCTGGTGGAATGAAGAGTGACTCCATCCTGCCATTTTCATGCCCTCCTATTTTCAGAAAAGGCTGTGTTGGGGGCAGTAATGAATGGAAGATAACGGAAGAAGGTGGCAATAGATAGGAGTGAAGAAGGGAGGATAAAGATATAAGGAGAGAAGAGATAATGAGTCTCCATACATCTCTATTCTGCCTTCTTTTTACGAACACTTTTCTGATCCCATCTTCTAAATCAATAAAATAATAGTCGTCTACTGGGACTCTGACACGTTTCTGCATATGCCCCTTGCAGGACTAATTGTGCGCTTGTAATAGTTAAGGGTTGCTTGCTTTTAAGGCATAGCTTAATAAAGTTTCTGTACATGGTTGAAAGAAGTGTGGAGTAAGGATAAAGGCTAATCTGTTCACTGGTTAATATAATTTCAGTGGTGCAAGTGAATTGTCAGATTAGAGTTTAATGTATATTTATCTTTCTCTAAGGGAAGCCCAGTTATAAATAAGTAAAAGCCACAAGCAGTTGAGATTTCAGTAAACTGTATCACTTGGTTTTTGGGGTTTTTTTAGTAAACTTTAAAAAGAGAAAGAATAAATATATTTTATTGTTGTTACAATTCCTTTGCCTCTATTCCTGAAGGTTCTCTTTCACTTTGTAACTAGAAGCGCCTCAGCTAAAGTAGAAGCTGGGTATCTGGTGTTTCCGGATTACATTTTGAGATACGCCGGAATTCCTACCTGGACACAGGTGTGTATTGCTTCATTCTTGAGTGGCTGGGGATTCTTTTGCAAAGAATACGGAAGCCAGTTTGAGTTCACCCTGGTGGGCAGTTGTTGGATTGGTTGCTCTGGTCAGCTTGACTGGTGGTTATTTATTTACATACTTTTTTTCCACCCATGGAAAGTACCTGGAGTGCTTTGACTTCCTGGAAAAAGAACTTTGACTTTCACCTTAAAGTAATTTTATTGCAGAGTTAATCAACACACTGTATTCCAACTATGAAAAGATCATTTAAGTCCTTTCTTTCCTTGCTAGCTTTCCACGTCCAATTCTTTGTCCTTAAGTATGAATGTCTGAATGTTGTTTTATTCTAAGGACCCCGGTTCTGTTTGATTTGTAAGCAGTTTTTGAGACAGCTTGTTGCATTGGGGATGTTCTTGTGTGCTTTAGGAAGCTGGAGAGTTCGGGATCGCTCTCCTTCAGCGTTCCTTTGGACCATCAGACCTTGGTTACTTCCCACACACTGGGGTATGCGTTAGTTTGTCCCGTGGACTGTCGTTGTAACTAGGGGAGAGTTGTGTGACTGAGTTTAGAAATCCAAAAGGTTATGTTTCAATTCCAACTAATAAAGGTCTGAACAAAAACACAATTGCTAAAGTTTCCTCCAGTTTCTGAGAAAGTTAAGCCAAGTTTCTCTCCAATAAATGTTTGTTTGGAATGGGAGAAAGAACCTTCTGTAGTAGATCTATGATGTGGATGTTGAGTTTTTCAGTGCCCAAGGAGTTTAATTATAGTTGTTTAAGTCAATGACTTTCAGAAGTTTTGCCTGTGTCCAGAGTAACAAGTACACGTTACTTTTGTTCCTAGTCTCTACAACGCATATAAACACACACATATATACACACACATACATTCATATACATACATACGCACATTTGCATCTATATACAATGAAACAAAAGCTTTGTGAAACTACTTACCTTTACTGCATGGCTACATGTGATACCCTCTCTTTTCTCTTCTGTTTTATTCTGTTATATTTTATTAGACAGAAGACGTCAGTCCCGACCTACTAAATTGATTTTTATCACTACCTGTTAGGTCACAGCCTTTGACTGGCCAAATAATGCTTTCAGAAGACTTCACTTCTGGTGGTAGGGTTTTATTATGCTGTATTCCAGATAGCTCCCTCACAAACCGTGATGGAGTTTCTGCAGCTAGTCCATCATCATATTACTGTTGTAGGAGGTCCTCGAACACCGGAATTATCTTGAGATGGAATGCAGATTACTGGTGCATCTCAGAAAAACCACCTGGTCTGAGAACTGAGCAACGCTGTTGAGCATTCACTCACCGTAGTAAGTCCTCTTCTAGGTTTCCCTCTGTGCCCCCCAGCCCAGGGCCATGCTGGTGGATAAGGGGAGATGCTTGAAAACTCGCAGGCAGGACTGAGCGATTTCCAGCATGGACCTTGCTCCCTGCTGGAGCACAGCTGTGCAGAGCCTGCTAATGCGCTCCGTGCGTTCCTTGCACCTGCTCCCTGGCCCAAGGGAAAGCTCCTGAATAGCAATGTCTGACGAATATCGGCCCTAGTCTGGAGATTTCTCTGTCATTATGCTTACTGGCCTGTTGTCCATCCCCCATAGAGGAAAATTAGTTGAGAAGTTCAGTCCATTTAACTTTACTTTCAAATTGTTGGACTCTAGCCTGTATGTATCAGAGATCCTATGTCTGAACTGGAAGGAAAGCTGCATTTTCTTTGAAACACAGTTATTGTAAAAAACTGACGACTGATAAGAGATGCTTTTCTAAATTGTGTTCATATGGACTACACGTTAGCTTATATAAAACCTTAGAGGAAGGGCTTCCCTGGTGGCGCAGTGGTTGAGAGTCCGCCTGCCAATGCAGGGGACGCGTGTTCATGCCCCGGTCCGGGAGGATCCCACATGCCGCGGAGCGGCTGGGCCCGTGAGCCATGGCCTGTGCGTCTGGAGCCTGTGCTCCGCAGCAGAAGAGGCCACAGCAGTGAGAGGCCTGCGTACCGCAAAACAAAACAAACAAAAAACAAAAACAAAAAACCTTAGAGGAAGATGTTTTTTATTATTTGTATTTCCGTATAACAGAAGCTTGCTTCATTCATAGTTCAGAATTCTAAAACAATTTAAAAAATGTTAATGAACATCATTCTAAAATTTGCTCTGCAGATAGAGTCTGTTTGCAGGTCATAGTTTACCCAGTACTCACTCTGTATGGTCTCATTTCATTGCTCTGACAGTCCTGTGAGATGGGCAGGACGGTGGCGTTTACCGAACCCTTTTGTGCTGAGAAAGCTGTCCCTGAGAGATGAAGTGTCTTGCCTGAAGCCTTCGAGATAATAATGGAATAGTTGGATTTGAATTCACTTCTTATGACCTAGTCCCTCCCTCTCTGCATGACACTGTGTAGTATCTCTGCTCAATCCTCAGGACAATGGAAGCTTGTCTAGATGCCGTGGTGTCACTGTGAATAGTCACCGAACCTTGTAAGCACCTGGTGACACCCTGGTGGTTATTGAGGTTTGTAAGGTTCTTTGCTTTGGCACGAGGTGGGTCTCCACTGCCTGCTTCTTAGTCCACTTTTGCTGTGAGGCTGTGAGCTTTCTCTTTTCACCCCCATAGTCGTGCCTGCCTCTTGTCCCCACCACTCTCTGCTCTGGGGTTTCTAATATGTTACCTTGTGTGGAGGGTCTGGACAATCCAGTTTATTACAGCAGTAATGACTGGAGGATCATAATAAGATCCGAACCCAGAGTCCTGTGAGTATTGCTATCTGGTAGCACAAGTGTGGCTATCTTGTGTCTTGGCCATATTTTGAGTGGTTGAGTGGTTGAGTTTTTCAGAAAAGTGATCTCTTAATAAGTGGGATGTTCTGTAATATGTAAATATATTTTTTCCATGTTTATCTTCTTCTGTTGGATTTTTTTTTTTACTACAGTTAAATAAAGCACACGTTTGCATTAATGTTACAGAGTTGTGTCTATATTTGGGCATCCCCGTTCTTTTTGTAAATGTTAAATTTTAAACACATCTATAAAATCACTCTGAGTTTCCAAGTAGGATTACTGCATTGTTTCACTTAAGCAAGCATTGCTTTTCAGCTTTGGTCTCATCATTAACCACTTTCTCTAGTAATGTGTTGAGTTCTCACTCGCCTCTCTTCTCGCCATCTGATATCTGGACACCAAATATATATTTTTGCTTTTCATGTGGTTGAAATGGCCTCTCCATATCTTCACTTTCATATCTGCTTCTAAAAAAGTCAAAAGATGGTGACAATAAGACATGTTTCTGTTACCTGAAATCAGTTCTACTCCACTAAACTTTTTTGGCCAAACACTTAAGTGACGTTTGATCCTCCTGAACACAAATGGGAATTATATAAAATGTGACTGAAAAAGCTGCTTTGTCTCTGCTTTTTCTGTGAATTTCTTAATAAACCACTAATACACCAATACTTGGAACTAGTATGACCTTTTAATAGTCTCTGTTGAAATAGTCCTCATTTTGGCTCACAGTAGTTGCTCAGTGAATGCTTTGATTTATACATAGGAGAGCTGCAAAAATGCTCGGGTGCAATTTGAATACATTGAAAATAGAGATGTAGAAAATACTTTTTTTCTATGACTCAAGAAATGAGGCTCAAAGAAAAGTAACCATTTCCAAAAGTATTGCTGTCTTTTCTCTCATTCTCCAAGCATAAGAGAATTGATAGAAGAAGCTCACTCCTGATATGAAAAGCTTTTGATATCCAAAATAGTTATTCTGTGTTGTGTTTGTAAAATCTCAGAGATGATGACAGTTGTAAAGATGTCTTTCCTTTTGAATGAAGTGAAATTTCAAAGAATTCTGACTGTTCTGGGTATACCTAGAGAAACCAACTTTAGCAACTCTTCGAGAGAGAGCTTATTGAAGCGATGATCACATATTTTCTTCTCTCGGTGCCATTTGAGAGCATTTTAGTAAATATCTGTATATACTTCCTAAATCGGAGTTATGAAGGTATCTAAGTAGAGTTATCTTAAAAAACAAAGCTAATTTGTCAGGACTCGAGGAACCTCCGAGATAGCCTTGTGTGACAGATGAGAAGTCGGGGTCCAGGGAGGTGAGTTCACTTGCTTTAAGACCTCACAACATGGGACTTCCGTGGTGGTGCAGTGGTTAAGAATCCGCCTGCCAACGCACGCAACACAGGTTTGAACCCTGGTCCGGGAAGATCCCACATGACGTGGAGCAACTACGCCTATGCACCACACCTACTGAGCCTGTGCTCTAGAGCCCGCAAGCCACAACTACTGAGCCCGTGTGCCACAAATAATGAAGCCCACGCACCTAGAGCCCGTGCTCCGCAACAAGAGAAGCCACTGCGATGAGAAACCTGCGCACCGCAACGAACAGTAGCCCCCGCTCACCGCAACTAGAGAAAGCCCATGAGCAGCAACGAAGACCCAATGCAGCCAAAAATAAATAAATTAAAAAAAAAAAAAAAGTCCTCACAACCAGGAGCAGCCCAGTTAGGCTGTGCCCTTGTGTCCTTTTCTACTTTTTTTTTCTTTTTCTTTTTCTTTTTTGGCGGTACGCGGGCCTCTCACTGTTGTGGCCTCTCCCGTTGCGGAGCCCGGGCTCCGGACGCGCAGGCTCAGCGGCCATGGCTCACGGGCCCAGCCGCTCCGCGGCATGTGGGATCTTCCCGGACCGGGGCACGAACCCGTGTCCCCTGCATCGGCAGGCGGACTCTCAACCACTGCGCCACAGGGAAGCCCCTTTTCTTCTTTTTTAAATGGTGTTGAGACTGTGTTCCTTTCTATCAGTTTCTTTAATTTTGACACTCCTGACTGCCCTATGAAGGTCAAGTGACAGATTTCTCTGTTGACCTTCCAGAGCAGGTTTTGGAAGTTTTTCATCCACTCTGTATCACACAGAAAGTTTTCTAAATAGATGTGCCGAAAACAAGCAACTTACTGGTGATGGCAAAGGCAAAAGAGGGACAGCATCGACGCTGGAAACAGGCTCTCCTGCGTCACTTTTACTCTGCTTACAAAAGCAAAATTCATTCAGGTTTGAAAGAATTGAAGGAAAAAAAAAAACCAAAACAAACAGAAAACCCCAAGGGTCTCAGCCTGCAGTCTTTCCTTTGTATGAGCTGAAGTCCTTAGAGACAGTTGAATAACTTAATAGAGTCCTCAGAAGCATACCTGCCTTGAGAGAAATAAGGGCATTTTAAAACTGTGAACTTAGTATTCTGTTTTTGACAGAGAAACTTTTTCCTCTTGAGGAACTGTAGATTTTCATTATCCTTAATAGTTGAATTTGCAGGGATGTGTTAAATAAAAACAGAACACGAAGTAAATGCCAGCTACTTCCATCAACAGAATTGTAGGTGACTTTTATTAGAACTTTACTGATGTTAAGTGAAGAAAGAGGGAAGGAGAAAAGGAGAGAGGAAGAGAGAGAGAAGGGGGGCAGGAAGGGAGAGAGGAAGAGGTAAAACAAAAATGAAAATGGAAAAAGCGCAGATCTGTTCGTCTTGATCAAAGAGGAGGCTCAGAAAAGAGCTGTTTCTGTGGGATACTCTGTCCTCTGTGGATCTTGTAACTCTGTGATTATCTTGCCCTGTGGCAAGACGCCACCCTGAAATTGGTCTGCCAATTTGAAGAATCATTTTCGTGCTTATTTTTAAACTCCTAAGGACAGGGGAAAAGACTGAAGGAGCCTAAATGCTGTGGTTTCCTCAAACCATTATTGTTGTAAATCCTATGGGTCCTGAAATAACTCGCTATTCCTGAAGTTTCAAACTGCCCCCTTGCTCAGAAGACTTGGCAGTTGAAAGGGAAATGATTAGCTCTTTCCTTTAAGCGCTGTCCCCAAGGTTTAAGTGGGTCAAAATTGAAGAATGTGGTGATTGCAGAAGTAAACTACCTTTTTTAAATGGAAATTCTCTAGTTCTTTATACAGAGCTTTGAGTTTTTCAAATATTTTCTAAATCAAACATAAAATATTTTAAATTTATAAATCTTAAGTAACTTAAACATTAGATTATTTGATTTTCTATGCAGAAATCATCAGGAGCCTGGGCATTTTAACTTGGTGTCTTCCTTTGAATGTTTATGTTTTTGCTTGGTGATTAAAAGTAATTATAGTCCAGTAACTCTCTCTGGTTATGGGCTTATGTTTTACTAACAAGTAACTTGTGGCAGAACTTGTGTTCCTTCTGGTTGGCTGGTACATGATCTTGAATACTGTTGATTTGTAGTCTGACTTCTCTTTAGAATGATTTAGGACGGTGATTTTGTGGACAGAAGAGTTGCACCTGTTTCTAGAGTTGAAGGTTGGCTATTGTTTTAACTTCCTCGCATTACTCAGATGCTTAGGAAAAAATGATGCAAATGACCTCTTTATTTTTGTTTGGTTGGGTTTTTGTGGGGAGGCTTGCCATTGATTTGTATATTTTGGGAGTCAGTCCCTCCACAGGCACATTGATGAAATATACAGCATGAAAGGTTATGAGTTTATTTTGATGGGTTTTAACCTAGACTCTCCAAAATATAATATGCACGTATTTGGCACACTGACAATGGCCAGTCTTTAAGAGGATGAAATTTACACTCTAGTGGTTTTCTTTTTTTCCTATAATACATTCCATTATAAATTCAGTAAGAAAGGGGATCTGGGGTCATTATTATGACATCTTTTGGTGTCCTCCCTCCAGCTGGACACACTGACCTCAACATTCTTGTATGGATACTTCCAGAAAAATTCTTTTTTTTTTTTCCTTTTCTACTTCCATCATCCTTCAAACATTTAATTTAGGCTGAGTGAGAGAAGGAAAAACTGCCTTCTGAGTTTGCTCTGACGAACTTGCCTTGAGAGAGAATGGTATCTGTGTTTGTGGGTTTGAAAATGAGGCCCCCTTTGGACTATTAGTTTAAAGAAATGATGATTTATAAAAATTCCAGCATAAGTTCAGCTATTCAGTAACTATTATTTAATGTTGAGTTTTAGTACAGTTGTATGTGGGGAAATAATATCTATTTATTTAATTTTTAAGGAGTATGTTAAATATTTTTATGACTTTTCATAGGAATCATTATGCACTTGGATAGATACCTCATGCAGGTTTTATACACTCTCCACTATTTACTTTTGGGTGAAACAGTAGAGTAATAATTCTGGTTTATGCTATAAGCATTGATCATCTATTGTGTTTCAGGCACCTCACAGGGCATTGGAGGTTAGGTGTGAACGAGCAAGTCCTTATTTTGAGGAACTCTCATTTTAGGTGGGCAGACAGAATTGTGACACTATCATAGCTACATAAATAAAGCTGGGGATTCTGCTGGGGGAGAGGAGCGAGGTCAAGGATGGCTTCAGAGAAGTAAAAAAACAGGCTGTGGGGATGGGGGCTGTACTCCAGACAAAGACAGTAATAGTCTGATCCAGGATAGTGCAGGTATGAGACCATATGGAATATGAAACAAAGCCTACAGATGGGGCCGCTGAAAGAAATATGGCCGGAAACTTTGGGGAAAAGAATTGAGTTCAAGTCCAAATTTATTGCTAGATGAGGAGTTCGGGATTTATTCTTGTGTTTTTTACATAAGTGGAAACATGATTTCTTTTTTTTTTTTTTTCCTCCCGTAAGGGGGAGAATGGAGCACTAAGTGCTCTTTTGGAAAGATGTAGTAGGTCCAACGGTGGATTAAGAGGTCAGACTTAGAAAGAAAAAATAAACTCTTATAAAGTTATAAAGGAATATTGTCACTTGAGGAAACATCTTAGCCATCAGCACTAAGTTTTGAAGCTCCATCAGGCTGGATGAATGGAGCAAGATTTCACAATAAAGGCTCCTTTCTGCTGCCATTGCCTAGGAGGCATACTGTGCTCCTACATGCGCTAGACTGGAGCCCCATGGACAGCAGTGGAGTCAAGGCAACTCTACATTTCTAAGGGAGATCAGGAGAGGCTGTAAGATGATCTAAGCTAAGAGCTCAGGTCAACTTGGACACTCATTCTTACATTCCCTAGGGAAATAGAACCAGAGGGGCCCAAGGGTTCTTGAAAAAAGAAAAAAGTCAAATCATTTGGGTGTTAGAAGAGCTAGGGGTCCATGAATGAGATTAGAGACAAAATGCATGATCAGGAACCAAATGAGGGCTTCCTTCTTGGTTGTGATGTCAAGAAGTCTAGACGTAGACTTGGCTCTGAAGGAAAAAAAAAAAAAAGGAAATAACTAAGAACTGGCTCAGGAGAGTATATTTTAAAATGGCCAATTAAAGCAGAACTTCCATGATTCCAGGAGGAAATACAGTGATGCGAATGAGGCTACCTAAGACCAGAAGCCGTTGAAGAGCCCCCCGTGCAGTATTTACAGGGTGCCTTGGAGCTTCATAGTTGGTTTGCGTTCAGCACAAAGTAACCTGTCTTCTTAATGAGCCAGGACTGAAACGTCTCCCGAGAGAAGAGTGACTGCAGAGAGGATGAAGGTTGCCTTTGGGATCAAGTAGGTCAGCCCTGGCTGCAGAGTGCAGAAAAATCAAAAAGGGTTCAGGGTCAGATGATATTAGGAGGAGAAAGAACAAAGTCCTGTGTGCCGGATTTTCCAATGATGAGCCAAAACTGCCTACGGAGGTGGCCAGACTGGAGTACTGCAACCAGTAGTAGCTTTAAACTAGCCAGTTTAAAGTTATAAGGCTGTCATTTTTTTCCTTCTTTCTCTTCGTTCTGTGGTAGTAATAAATATACAGAAAAACTCAGACTGAGTCTCTCTCTTTTCTGAGAAATTCAGAATATTGGTAAGAACTGAAGTGGATAAGATGGGAAAGACTAACACTTTGGTAAGATGTTCAGAGAGTGCCATTCAGCCTTGGCCACCAGAATGGCTTCTTCTGTGGTCATTCTCATATAAGCAGCACCAGAGGGTTTCAGCATCTTCAGTTTCTGGCAGTATAGGGGGAAATGGGAGCACTGGTGTTTGGGAATATGTCTTCAGTCTCCTCTGACTTTTAAAGCACTGAGGTATGCCCCAAGATATAGGTATGAAAACAGGCCTTGCCTGATTTCATACCTTTCTATAGTTGATGCGAAACAAACCCTCAAATGGGTACGGAAAAGGGTTTTTCCATCTTTGTCTGACTTTTTTGGGTAAGAGTCAAAATCAGGATGCATAAAGAAAAATATGGTCTGCCTGTTTTTCTTGTAATTTTGTTTTTTGTTTTGCCAGGAACAAAGAATTTTGAGCCCATCTAAGACTCATTCATTATATGCATTATGCAAATTAATTCCTAATTTACCCGCATCCCCATTATTTTATTGAAACCAAACAAACTTTTTTAGCAGGCAAATGAAATAGCACTGCAGCGGTTTGGAAGACCTGAGCATCTAAACATTTTTGGCTGTACGTGTGGCTGCCACTCTCTCTGACCGAGACAATAATATTAAACTTTAACATGATGCAGGATGTTGTAATCCTACAAGAGAGAGAAGTGGTTGGGCTCTAAGGTCATGGTTGGCAAAGGCAAGACCTTTGTTCTGTCCAGAGGGCTGTAAATTCTGTGAGCGAGCGTCATGCTTGGCCCGCTCCCTTCACGCAGGCTTCCTAGGGATTTAGTTTTGTCTTTTTTAATAAAAAAAAACTATGTTAGTTTTATATTTTTTTCTTTGTTATTTATTTTCTTTATTTTTTTTGGCTGCGTCGGGTCTTAGTTGCAGCACGCAGGATCTTAGTTGCGGTACGCGGGCTTCTCTCTAGTTGTGGCGTGCAGATTTTCTCTCTCTAGTCGTGGCTCGCGGGTTCCAGAGCACGTGGGCTCTCTCGTTGAGGCACGTGAGCTCAGTAGTTGTGGCGTGCAGGCTTAGTTGCCCCTTGGCATGTGAGATCTTAGTTCTCTGACCAGGGAGCGAATCTGAATCCCCTGCACTGGGAGGTGGACTCTTTACCACTGGACCACCCTTAGGGATTTAGTTCTGAATTTCACTAGCAGTGATCAGTGGTGGTAGATAATAATAATTTTTTTCTTCTAGTTTTATTGAGATATAACTGACATACAGCACTGGTGTACAGCATAATGGTTTGCCTTACATACATCATGAAATGATTAGCACAATAAGCTCAGTGAACAGCCATCATCTCATGTAGATAGAACATTAAGGAAATAGAAGAAAGATGTTTTTTCCTTGTGATGAGAACTCTTGGGATTTACTCTGGACAACATTCATATTCACATACAGCAATGTTAATTATGTCTCTCCTGTTGCACATTCCATCCCTAGTGCTTATTTATCTTATAGCTGGAAGTTTGTACCTTCTGACCACTGTCATCCAGCTTTGCCTCCGCCCCACCCCCCTGCAACCTTCTGGTAACCAGAAATCTGATCTCTTCTTCTATGAGTTTGTTTGTTTTTGGAGTATAATTGACCTACAGAACTATGTTAGTTCCCGGTACACAACATAGTGATTTGATATGTCTATGCATTTCAAAATGATCACTGTGGTAAGTCTAGTTATCATCTGTCACCATATGAAGATATAATTATTGGCTATATTCCCCACACTGTACATGTCATACCTGTGACATTATTTTGTAACTGAAAATTTGTACCCCTTAATCTCCCTCACCTATTTCTCTCCTCCCTCCACCCCCAGATAATAATTTTAATGAATAGTTCTTATTCTTTTTTCCTAGTTTAAACAGTGTGCCTTTTCAGGTTTTATTTCTCAAACCTATTCACAGTTGTTTGATGGTGAAACAAGGGATTTGTTTTTTAAAATGATTTTTGATATTAATAAAAGCCTATTCCATTTCCACTGCTTGTGTTTAATGCTGTGACTTTTCAGATGGTGATACCTATCATTTCGCTAATCAAACAGAAGATGGTATTTGTATTGTTCAGCAGTGTTATATCATGGAAAGATTTCTTTTTCCAGTAAAAATTTAGCCATAGTAAGTACAGTGATATGGGGAAAATAGGCTTTAAGCCCTTGTGATCATAAATTGAAGTCCGTTTAAAAAGAAAAAAAAAAAATCATACCCCTTCTCCAACAGTTGCTACCTTGCTAAATGGATTCGTTTCCTTGAGCTGTTGTACCAGAATACCACAAATGGGGTTGCTTAGCACAACAGAAATTTCTTCTGTTCTGGTTCAGGAGGCCAGAGTCTGAAATCAAGGTGCCTGCAGGGCCTTGCTCCCTCCCAAGGCTCAGGGAGAAAATCCTTCCTTGCCTCTTCCAGCTTCTGATGACTCTAGGCATTCCTTGCCTTGTGGCCACATAACTCTCATCCTTGCCTCCTCACATGGCCTTCTCTGTGTGTCCTTTTCTATCTCTTATAAAGCCACTGTTACTGTCCTTAACACCACCCTAATCCAAGATGTCATCTCATCTTGATCCTTATCTCAAGCATGCCTACAGAGACTGTATTTCCAAATAAGGTCACATCCTGAGGTTCTGGGTAGACAGGAATTGCGGGGGGCGGAGAGGAAGAGAGACAGTATTCAACCCATTACATTAAATTATAGATGTTTTAACCTGTAGCTTGGTTAGATGGTAATAGGCAAGAAGCTGTCATTGATCATTATTAATTTTGCATATTCTTCTATTATATAATTATTATATAACTTATCACATTGTATTACAATTATTTATTTACCTACTTGCCTCTTGCATTAAATCATAAGAAGGCAAAGATTGTCTTTTTTCCTGATATAATGCACCTAACAAAATGGTTATTTATGTTATATTAATATACATATCTACATATATCACAGCAAAAAATGAATGGAGTAGGTTAGAAGGATAGAATCTTAGAGTAATTTAGTCCCTACCTTCAGTCCACACCTTTACAGGTCATGAATTGCTCTAGAGACCAGCTAGATAAGCCTACAGATGTGGCTACAGTCATGTTCTCTTTACTTTCCAATTCAGTGTGCTTTCTAGCACATCAAATCATCTCTATATTAAAAGGTTTAACTGTGAGTATTCATAGAGTGCTGTTAGAAGCACGCAACCACCCCAAACCCTGGGTACTAACCTATGTTCAGAAGCCTTAACTCTCCAGGGTGTAGAATTTCTCTCACTGTGTGCGATTTTAAAAGTTGAATCTAACCCACAAGAATACTTTCAGGAATATCTTTGCAATTCATACATTGCAGAGAAGACCACTTGAGATAAGAAAGGATGAAGAATGACTCCGACCATCTGTGGGGAGGGTCACATGTTGAGATGGGAAAGGCTGAATCAGGTGGTTTGACTTTGATCTTGAGGCAGCTGCTAATTAGTTGAGCAAATCACTTCATCTCTGAACCGGTTTCCCCAATGAGATGAGCTGGTTCCTTCCAGTTCTGTTCTAAGAGTTAATATCACTGTTTGTCATTCCACATGCAGGTTTCTTTTCATCCCAACTAGCTTCTGGCTAAGAACCTCTTCCATTTCTCTGTGGTCATAGCAACTAGTACAGTGACTTCCTCATGGTAGGGAACTTATTATTTTTTTTATTTTTTTTTCTTGCGGTACGCGGGCCTCTCACCGTTGTGGCCTCTCCTGTTGCGGAGCACAGGCTCCGGACGCGCAGGCTCAGCGGCCATGGCTCACGGGCCCAGCCGCTCCGCGGCATGTGGGATCTTCCCGGACCGGGGCACGAACCCGTGTGCCCTGAATCGGCAGGCGGACTCTCAACCACTGCGCCACCAGGGAAGCCCTGGTAGGGAACTTATTAACCAGGCCCTGCTAGTGATACTGGAAGGTGAGGAGCAGAAACCCAGCCAGGCTATGCTGAACCTCATGTCTAAAGCCAAAAGGCTCAGAGCATCCATCCTATGTAGCCAGGGCTGCAGCAAGCACCCCAGGACACAGACAGACAGATAGATTGGTTCTGAGTCAGTTTCCTGTATCCTGTGGAGTCAAAAGGAAGACCTGCACACAGCAACGGGCCTTGTGAACAATGGTCACTTCCTGTGACCAGGAGAGTCTGAGGGCCGGGGGTGGCCACTCACGGTTCAGACAGCACTTTCAGGCAGGGTGCTCCCGAGGCCACATCTGTAGACTGTTTCTCTTCAGATCTGCAGTAAAACTCCTCCTCTCCCTTTTTAACCTGTGTTAAAGAGTTTACAGTAAAGTAAACCTTGAACTTGCAAGAGTGAATTTAGCTTTCCCGTGGAGGGGGAGATAACTAATACTCTGCTTATGGGTACAATAGCGTTGGATATTCACATACTCCGATGCCAACTTAACTATATTCATCTTTGTTTCCTCGTGTGGAAAATGGCAGTGCCACAGAAGTTTTAAAAAACCCTCTACACGCAAGAGGGAGGGGATGTGGGGATATATGTCTATGTATAGAGGATCCACTCTGTTGTAAGGCAGAAACTAACACAGCATTGTAAAGCAATTATACTCCAATAAAGATGTTTAAAAAAATTTTTTAATTAAAAAATAAATTAAAAACCTCCACCTTTTTTATCCTAACACACAAGTATATTAATAGTAGTAGTAATAGTGGTAGTCGACACTTTTGTAGTGCTTTTACCATTTGTCTGGCACTGTTTTGAGCACTTCACACATATCCACCTACTCAGCTGTGTGCACAATGTCATATCATCATGTTCAGGGCTAATTCTGTACCAGTATATGAGTTGTTCCACATCAGAAAAAAAAGAGTGTGACTAGCAAAAGAATAATGATGTCAGAGAATAGTTGTGAGAATTAATAGCAAACAGGGAAACCGAATCGAGTGATTTCTTTTTTGTGTTGTGGATCACGTGAGGTGCTCCATCTGCTGCAATGGAAAATGCTGAGAGATAAGAGAAACAAACGGGCTGGCTCTCGTGCTGCCCTGCACTGGACCGCACGAACATCGACTGCTCGCCCCCGGCTCCCCTCACTTTCCAAGATGATCCTGGCTGATTCCAGGGTGTGAAACTCCGTATGAAAGATAGGGAGGTGTCAGCAGCTCAGCCCAGAAAGCTGGGGATTGGGCAGTGGCTTCCTGTAATCCCAGGCGCTGGCTGACTGCCCCGCTCCTGGCAGTGCGGGCTGGGAGGTGGGCTGGGAGACAGCTGTGCTAGCACTGCATCCCGCACCGGCCGTGGAACACTGGCCCCTCATGGAACTGCCTCACTATGTTCTGCCTGAAAGGTGAGGGGGCTTCGGGCCCGCTGGGGTGGTGAAGTTACAGTTAGAAAAAGGTTCGTTAGGCATCAGAGTCTAAATCCAAGAGCTAGTTCTCTTAAAACCAAAGTTTGAGGGAGTTTTGTTAAGCATGAAAGTGAAAAAGTCATTGTTCTTTTTTGGTTGCAAACAGGAAGAAAGACCTCCTGCTGGGGAGATGGAATTTTTCTTTTAGACAGAGAGGATATTTCTCTGTTTGGATGCGTTTTGGATGTGTTTTGTCATAGACAAGAGTAATTAAAAGTTTAGAATGAAAGGAAACTTAATAGTCTAAGTGGGAATGGTTTACAGCTGTAGTATGAGTCCTGTTAAGAGAAGTTTTCATGTGATGATTTGCTTCTGTAAAGGGTTAGAGTGAGTAGAAAGGGGGAAGCGATTCTATTGCTTTCAGCTTTAATGTGTGAATCCAGGAATTAAACTAATTTTTACCGTAGAACAGACTTCTCATTCTAGCTATGTGTGTGTGGATTATAGTACTTTGGGAAGTACTGGAAGATGGGGAATATATGTAGTGATTCCCCCATTAGTTGGAGAGTATTTTCTCAGGCAGTTATTTTTTCTTCAACACTATTTTTCTTCCAACTCTTGTCATAATGTAATTAAGCATTTAAGAATGTGGTTTTTGATGAGGTTGTTGGAATGGGGGAGTTAAAATGAATTTCCTTGGAACCAGAGTAGACTATTTTGTTCATATCTTTTGGTGTATATCATTGTGTTGATGCGAAATTCTTCATGGCTTTTTAATTTTTGGAAATAAAGTGGTCCTGGCTTGCTTTGCTGATTTGCCCCTTTGTCCTGAGTCTATTACTGAGGTGTTGACCAGGGTTCCCCAGTCTCACCCTTTATAGATTTAACCCTGACACCTTAAAAACGACCAAAGTCTTTAATATTAAACTTTGAGTTTGGGTTGTTTGTTTATATGGTTGGTATAAGTTTGATCAAATCGACGGGGTAAAAGCAGAAAAGAACATCACATCTTTCTCTCCCTAAGAATTCAACTAGGGGGCTTCCCTGGTGGCACAGTGGTTAAGAATCCACCTGCCAGTGCAGGGGACACGGGTTCAAGCCCTGGTCTGGGAGGATGCCACATGCCGCGGAGCAACTAAGCCCGTGCACCACAACTACTGAGCCTGTGCTCTAAAGCCCACGAGCCACAACTACTGAGCCAGCGTGCCACAACTACTGAAGGCCGCATGCCTAGAGCCCGCCACAGCTAGAGAAAGCTGCACACGGCAACGAAGACCCAATGCAGCCCAAAATAAATAATTAATAAATAAATTTATTAAAAAAAAGAATTCAACTAATTCTTACTCTAAAGTGTATCTAGTTGCAATGGATTTCTAAGGAGCCCCATCAGCAGAAATGAATTTGAATATTTCTGAAAAATAATTTTAGGTGAAATGAGTTATGGGCTTTCCTGATGCTTTCTCAAAAAATTGTTTGCGCAAATAAAAAGTGTAACTATGAAGAGCCAAAATTGAGTATCATTGGATGAGTGTGCCTCCTAACCGAGTGTCATTTCCCCAGCTGAAATCATTATGATCTAATGACAGCTTCCGGTTTAGGATTTTTAATTGAATTCAGGTGTGGAGTTGTTGCAGGGCATGACTTCCGCTGCTTCAGCGTGTTTGCCTCCACCCATTC
This sequence comes from Globicephala melas, assembly GCF_963455315.2. Classification (NCBI taxonomy): domain Eukaryota; kingdom Metazoa; phylum Chordata; class Mammalia; order Artiodactyla; family Delphinidae; genus Globicephala; species Globicephala melas. Next base: position 63,678,577 of record NC_083327.1, on the reverse strand, counting down.
CCATCACAGCAATTTCATTTTATTAAAGAATATATCAATTTCATGGACTCTTAGTTTCCGAGGTAACTTGGGAGATTTTAGAAAGTCAAGTGAATGGCATGTGATGACAACTGAATGCTTTCATGCTGAAGTGTGTGTTCTAATCAGGACTCCACGATCCCTTTTAAAAAAAAAACAACCCACTTTCCCATCTCCCAGCAGCCAGGACAGCATTTGACATTTTGCTCTCTTCCTGTGATTTATAGCCTCTTGATTTACAATAATGATTTTTAGGTTGCCCTCTGTCCTACACGTGAGGCCAACCCAAGATAAAGTCATGGTGAGTGAGATTAAACACAGGAATATCAAGGGCTGCTTGTGTTGCTTTGTGTTCCTACTGCATTTGTGTTTCCCTCTGATGGAGGCTTTTTCAGAGGACTTCATTAATTGGCCTGTTTCTGTGGCTCCCTGAGGTCCTAGGAGCTATTGGTTATGATTAGTGTGGACATTAAAGGAAGCATGATTGCCCGTCTTTTGGGTTCAATTGTGTCTTTGTGTATTTCTTTTAATTGTTGAAGAAAACACATCAGACAGCCTCCCACATGGATTCAGGGTTTCCTTTTCTCCATTTATACTTCTTTTTTTCTGAAGTCATGTCTACTCAGCTTTTGGTCAATTTGGTGCTAGAAAAAGTGTCTTCTTGGAAGAGAGATGTCATCTTTGTCACTATTGTTGGCTATAATAGCTCGTATAGTTACAATCACCCTCAACTGTTGCCATTGAAATAGCTCAGATACATTCACTCCACCCACGTTTGCTTCCTATGGGCAACATCTGAGCTCCCAGTCTCTGGGAAGATGTTCTCTCAAGTTCTGCCAAGGTCCTTGTCGTTAACAAAGCCGAGGTATGTTGTTCCTTCACTGTGTAATCAGCAGTCTGGGAAGTGAGTTTCCAGCCAGTCAAATAATATGATTCACAGGAAACTACCATGCATATATTATATACCATTCATGGATGACTTTATTCAAAAAATCAGAATAAAATATTTTTACTTCCAAAACTGCATGGAACATAATTAAGTTTCTCCGAGACGATTCAGAAATGCAGATTTCTTAATTACAGTGCACCAGCTTCATCTTTATAAATATTAATTATCTTTTCAGTACATCTCTAACTCTGAAGACTATCTTTTTCTTTTAATTTCCAGTCTATCACAGATAAGTATTTTGTAAAACATAAAATCACATGCTGTGGGCTGTCACCACAATGTCAAACAGGTGTAATAAAGTTCTTAAACATTTTATTTCATTTTCTGTAGTAATCTTACTGTAGACTGGTAACAAAGCATTGGCACTTGTAAGTAGACAAATCTGTATAGTTAGTAGACACTTCTGTATTAGTTTCCTAGAGCTGCTATAACAAATTACCACCAAGTGAGTGGCTTAAAACAGGAATTTCTTCTTTCAGTTCTAGAGGCTAGAGTGTGACCTCAGGTGCTGACAGGGTCTTGTTCCCTGTGAAGTCTCTAGGGCAGAATCTTTCCTTGCCTCTTCCAGTTTCTGGTGGCCTCAGGTATTCCATGGCTTGTGGCAGCACCTATGACTCTGTCTTCACATGGCCTTTCTACCTGTGGTCTCTCTGTGACTCTCTGTCACTTGATTTTCTTATTAGGACACCTGTCATTGGATTTGGGTTCTACCCTAATCCAGTATATGAGCTCATCTTAACTGACTACATCTGCAGACTCTACTTCCAAATAAGGTCACATTCTGAGGTTCCCAGTGGACATGGATTTTGGGGGGGACATTAGTCACTCTATGAGAATGGACCATGCATAGTCACATGGATTGAGGGTAGCATTATAGGAGGTGTATTTAATGGAGAGCTGTAAGAATGGCTGTCCAGTGTAGCTGCTGTGATGATGTATTTGAAATGTTAGCATTGCCAGTTTGACAAGTTTGTATGTGTAGGTAGAAGGGTTGAATGTACCCACTACGATCAGTCAAGCAAAAGAAAATGTTGCCTTTTTATTTCCTATAAAGGATCCAGTTTCCTTCATGTACTCTGATCCTGCTGAGATGGGGAAAAACAAAAAACAAAATTGAACTTCAGTTCACTGCAGTCAACTCAGTGTGAGCCAAAAATTTAAACAGTTGCATTAGCTCCGCTCAGGCTGTTGGATGAACTGGTCTCTCAGAATTCTCCTATTATCTCCTTCTCTCCAAAGTGGATTCCGTTAAGTTCCTCCCTTATTAATACAACAGAAGTGATGCATGCTAAGTTATGTACTTTTGAATCATTGACTTTCTCATTACCTAATTTTTTGAAATGTTAAAGTAGGATACTTCCATGTAGTTGCGTTTAAAACATAAGGTATTTTTAAAAGTGTCCTCACTCTTAATATGGAAAGGATTAGTACATACATCCTTTTGTACTCTAAGAATAATTTCAGTGCGTTTCGTGAGAATCGTGAATGTTAAGTTTCTGAATTTAATACTGATTTTACCTGGCCGGCATTCTCTCCAGGGATTTAAACCTGGCTTTGGGGTTGGACTAGATTCTTTCCCTTCCTCTCCTCTTACTGTCATCCAAGATCCAGAAATTGAGTTTCATGGTTTGGAAAAGTGGCGCATTCTGTACAGTGGGTGTATCCCAGCTGCCTACATACTCAGCATGGTAGGGTCCTGTCTGCATCCTTTTCTGCTTCACAAGTTACAGATTTAGGAAAGCCTTTAGGTTGTCCAATAATAGCAGAGTTATGTTGGAGATTACAGCTATGAACTATGTCAGGCATGTATTTCTGCTCCCGAGAGGGCAGTTCATCGTAGAAATTCAGCTCTGTCCTTCCTCCTCGTGCACCCTGGAACAGATCACAGGCCTCTCTCCAGTTGTCTCGTGTATGTTGTACATGTAAAAGAATTCCTTAGATTCTTTTCTTGGCAACATTTGGAAAATAATGTCTGGAATCAGAAGCAGATTTGTTATTTCTGTGCTGAAACAAGTGCATTTTTCAAGTTAGCAAGCAACCATTTGCTCTGGAAGGTTCCCCGCCCCTTCTTAAATCCAGTAATAACCTGTCAAGTAAGTGTTGAGCAAGGTTCATGCTATTTTACTATTCGATTCTGAGCATCATTTTAAAAGGCTTGAACAATCAAAATGCAAAGTGACCCTGGGAATATTGCATCTGTGTGAATCTGGACATTTCATTATCATACATTCAGATTTTGAGTTTTACTTAAATTAGGAGCAGCCTTTAGGACCACAGTCCTGCAAGCCCTTCCTCCTTTCATTTAAAAATGGCATATAATTGCTAGCCCATAACCTATAGCTACCAAGAGGAATTCGCATTTGCTAAATCTGCAATTTAAAGTAGCACTTTTAATAAACACACTGATGATATCATGCATTTTTCAAACTGGCGGGCAAAGCCCTTGCAATTTAATAAACCAAACAAAGCTGGCCCTTTATTTCCTTTGTCTTTCCCTTGAAAACTTTATCACGCTTTCCAGTTCTCTTTCTTCCTTCCACTACTAATCAAAATCTTGCTTTTAAATACGTTGCAGTAGAAGCCAGATCACTGTGCTGAAGAGGTGATATAATAAAAACTAGGAGATGCCATCCTTAAGGAATGAAAGAGCAGTTAACAGAGCTTTGCTGCCTGAAGCACGCAGGGCTGGGGGTCTGCTTGTCTGTGGAGCATGCTCTGTGCAAGGATAGTGCCCTGGGTGATTTGGTGGAACTGAATCAAATGACTCGAATTACCAAAAGCTTTGGCAGAGGTTTCCGTTAGATCCTCCATTTGAATATCTCCTGTCCCATTTTTACCTATTTTTGTTTTCTTTCTTTGCTGATTTCCGTGTCTCTTTTTTTCTAGTTTTTCCCTTTCCTCCTCTCCTCGTCCTCTGATTGCTCATTGAGGGGGCTGCATCATACCTAAGCTGGCTTGAACTCCCTCTGGTTACGAAGGTGCAGATCAGTAATCTGCACACGCGTTAGTAAAGGTGATAGTTAATAGACGAAGGCAGATGGACCAGTGTGATAAAGGCAATTTACCACTCAGGACATCATGTCACCACCATCAGCCAGGCACAAAGGTATGCAGGGGTACGTATTTTTCTATTTTAAACATCAGAAGAAAATACTGCCGAACAACCTAAGGGCCTTTAAGCAATTAATAGCTTTTGCATGATTGAACGTATTGGGGACGCAGGGTAGGAAGATGGATATTCCTAGATTTGAAAAATGTCCATTGTTTTTTAAAATCATACATAGCAGTTGGATTTGAAATTAAGAGGTCTTCATTTGACAGGCAGTAGTATAATGACCAACTTATTGGGTATCATATATGAGCAGTGTCCGTGCTCCATCTGCTGATTATGTCATGTTTATCGGGTTTTGTTAACTTAAATTGGGTTTAGAATTTGTATTGTTGTTACTGTCAAAATGTGGCTAATACTGAGAGCCATTGAGACAAAGGCCATGCTGGCTTGAATGAGGACTTAATTTGGGGGGGTGGGCTTGCACGGTAAGAGCAATGGGAGTGCTTGTCGCCACTTCTTCGTTGGAATGTCTTCTTATAACAAAAAGATATAAATAGCATAAATTGAGCTTTAGAAACTGGGAGTTGAAATATAGTTTAAGTGAATTTATATTTAAGTGGAGTATGGTTCTCAAAGGTCAGATTATATATTACATGTTTGTTCTTGAGAGATTTGGCAAGAGGCAAGACAGCATTTGGAAACAAAAGAGAAAAATTCCCTCCTCTGATGACCATAAGAGGACATCTATTCTCCTTGTGGTTTTATTTCACTGAGTGAAACTGTGCAAGCTTTGGAAACTTTTAGAATGAAAGTTGGGACACCTGCCTCTGCTCTCTGATATGTGGAGGGGGAGGGGCGGAGGGGTGCCCTGCGACTTGCCCGGGGTGTTCTTAAGACAGGGAAGAGAGAGGGCGTCCAGAATGGTTAAGGTGGCTTCAGGAAAGGCAGGAGTCCAGGAGATTCCAGAGTTGGTAGAAGGTTGGCTGGGGAAACTGAGAAGCTGAGAGTAGTGCCTTTTCTGGTTTCAAACAGAAAAGGTTCCTCAGCAAATGAAGAGGGAGCCTCAGAAGATGCCTGTGAGGTGGCATGGTGAGGGAGAACAAGGCATGCGGGAGCACCTAGCCCCAGATGGTACTCCGTCTCTCCTTCCTTGGCCATCTCTTACAAATTTGGAGTTTTTCTTTAACCCTTTCCTCATTTTTAAGAGGACAAAGGAGGCTGTAGTTCCTTCTTTTCCTGCAAAAATGTTGCTATAACAGAATACCTAGTTTTATGCAAAAAAAAGGCCAATATTATCCCAAGGTGGCTAATTTATATATCTAGATTCATACAAAACTTGTTGATATTCTGAAATACCTCTGAGGTTCATCACATCTGACCGAACTGTTTTGACAGAGTTTAGGGTGTAAGTATTAATTCATCAGATGTTAATGGGTACTTACCATGTGCCTGGCTCCCCCTGCCCCAAGAAAGCCTTCCATCTCCCACGGTCCTGGACTTCTCCCGGGCCCAGGACTCCTCGGCGCCCAGGACCTTTCCAGCTGCTTTCCTTTCCTCTCAAAAGGCACTTCTGCTTGTGCCTGATTTGGGGGTTCCTTTTTCCCCCAAGATTGACTTTGAGAACAAAGCAAAGCCAGAGACTTTTTAAAGGGTTTCCCTGCTAATGATGACCCAGATAACAAAACATTAACAGATTAATCTATGAAGAAGATTCAAGAAATCCCAGCTCTGTCCGTTAATAACATAAGCTTGAGTAAAGATCTCCTTAGCTATGAGAGTAGCAGCTACCTGACAAAAGACCAAGGATTAAATGATAACTTACATAAAATGCTGGACCTTTTCTCACGAGTATGTAGTAGTGTTAGTTAGATGTGACCTCTCTAAGTGCTTCATAAAGTTACTGATTAGACTTACCTTGGGCTTGTGAAAGTAAAGACCCACTTCTACCACAATTTGCGAATACAATGTAACGATCATATATAGTGAAAAAAGGCAGATGTACTTCTGGTTTTTCATTGCAACATATTTACACCAACTTTTGTAAAGTTTTCTGGAATCACCTTTGTATAAATACACCCAGATGAATACAAAGAATCATAAGTCACATATACTGGCAAATGAGCACTGTAGCAACACAAATATTTTGAAAGCGGGGGAGGCCAAGGAGAGTATCCTGACGTGGTTCTAACTGCTCCAGCGGAAGTGTTTGCTCCCACAGCAGTTGAGACGAAAACCATTCCTTTTTGGAAATGGAAATGTTCCTGGCAGAACAAATACTTGATAACAGTTTAAAACAAGATTTGGGCTGCTCGTATGGTGCCTTTTATAAAACTGCTTTGTATTCAGAAAAATCTCTGCATATCTATAGACGAGAGGAACGGATGGGTGGGAAGTTTTATCCTTCATAGGTAGACATGTCCTTATTTCAGGTTGACTGTTGAGGAATCGGTAACTGGCTCTCCTTAATCGCTGGAATATTTCTCCTTTCACTCAATTCCTTCTTCCATTGTTAATTGGCCCATTTTCCACCTCAGAGAGAACAGGTTCGTGAGTGTAGGAGTTGTCCAGCTGAACTGTCAGTAAACTACAAAGGAAGTTAAAAAAAGCAGACTCGAAGGATGACATTGTGTGTCCATTCCTCCAAAAAAGCAGGGTCCATAAACGCCGGAAGGACTGAATGCACATGAGTAAATTTTTGATGGCTTTAAGCATGATTTAAAGCATTGGTTAACACGAGATAAAACATTAGTTTGATATTTGCGATCACTTTTAGGTTTGGGATTATATGATTACAACAGAGACAGCTTCTTTTCAGTCACCTATTGCGAACATCTAAAGCTTAAAGGTCCAGTGTGTTTTCTGCTTCCCACAGAAAGTTAATGTTGGCATGGCAGACATTATAAATCTTTATTTATATGCTCTTTTGGCTTATAGTAACACATTTGGCTAGAAGTGAGTTTGTCTTAGTTGCTCCCCGCCTCTCACTCACCTTCATGAAATGGTTGAATAGATCCATTGTTGGAGTGTTATCTGCAAAAGATAAAGTGTCTGTGAACTGAGGGGAAAACAGGAGCCCCTAAGATAGATGAGATTCCTTTGGCACATGACATACCAAAGGGTTCTCCCCGACTGCTATTTTGGACAGTGTTTGACTAGGTTTTCTTTAATTTTCCCTCTCCCTCATTTCAACACTGGAAAGTGACCTTCCTGCTCTGTGTATGAAGACCAGCTACCTTTCTCTGTCTCCCGCTTGATATTGGCCCCATAGCAACCCTGTGACGTCTGCAATTAGGTCAGGCTGTAGGGATGCCCGATAGAGAAGCGAGAGAACAGGCAGGCTTCTCTCTGCCAGAGTCGTGCTTCCTCGCTGCACAGCGAGAATTCTCATGTCAATTCTAAGATAATTCTCTAATCAGTGTCAAGAGCCCTTTGCTGCTTTTCAGTAAGGGAATCTAGTATTTGTGATGTACTGATAATTCCCACCTTTCTATCTCCAACTGGGACCTCTCCCCTAAATTTCAAATGTGAATATCCAACTGCCTCCTCCACGTTTCCAACTGGATGTCTGAAGGACCTCATGAACTCTCCTGGTCCCCTTCCCGCTTTGTCCCCACATCTCTCCCACCGCAATCTTCCTCATTTCCATAGGTGGCAAATCCACTTTTGCAGTTGAGCAGGCTATAAACCTTGAAGTCATATATGATTCCTGTTTCCCTGCTAACCTCCCCCGTTTAATGTCAGAAAATCCTATTGACTCAATTAAAAAAAATCTTTTCTGGGATCTGACTACCTCTGGCCACGTCTACTGCCAGCTCGTTGCTGGGTCTCACCTGGACGACTATCACAGCTTCCCTTGACAGCCTGTTTTCAACCCAGTAGCCAGAGTGAACCTTTGAAAACCTAAGTGAGCTCACGCCACTCCTTTGCTCAAGACACCTTGCCCTCAGAGTAAAAGCTCAGGCCTTGGCAATTTCCTGTTGTTTTGGGAACATCAGTCACAGGCCAAAACTAAACCATAGAGGAGAAGAGTGGTTTTCTGAGAACCACAGAACTTGTAGCTGTGTCAGATCCTCTATTCTGGCAGGAAATGAAAAGGTTTCCTTGCTGAAACCACAGCCCCAGGTGAGGAGTGTTCTTGTCCGGTGCCCGTGGAAGGTGTGGTCTTTCATGAGACGCCTTCATCTTTTCTGTAGTGGGAATGAAGATCATTCCAGTCTGTCTCATTTTATCATCAAATGTAGCCATTTGTGTATTTAATGCAGCTACCAAGGTGTACCTTTAGTTTTTAAGAAATAAATTTGATAAGAGAGTTTCTGTTGGAATTTTGGAAAATTGATTCCCATGGCTTTTTTTTTTTTTTTTTGATAGGGATTAAGTTAGAACTAAACAGTAGGGAGCCTATCCATATTAGGAAGCTAACAGAAATATTTAATAAGCAGCTTACAGTTTTTATTCTTATGCATATACTTGGTTTTTGTTTTTTGGGTTTTTTTTTTTTTGCGGTACGCGGGCCTCTGACTGCTGTGGCCTCTCCTGTTGAGGAGCACAGGCTCCGGACGCGCAGGCTCAGCGGCCACGGCTCACGGGCCCAGCCGCTCCGTGGCATGTGGGATCCTCCAGGACCGGGGCACGAACCCGTGTCCCCTGCATCGGCAGGCGGACTCTCAACCACTGTGCCACCAGGGAAGCCCGCATATACTTGTTTTGCTGAGCCTTGGTTTGTTATAAGGAATATCAAAAAGTCCTCTCATGATAAGTGCTTGATATTTCACTCTTTCATAGAACCCCGGCTTTTTTTCCCCTTTCATAGCATTATTAAAATGGAGGGCAGGCTCTGACCCACTCGTTGAGTGAGATTTGCAGGTTCTTTGTGACATACCATGTCATGTGTTTGGTAGTGAAAGGTGCTGTGGCTTCCCCACTAGATTCTAAGCTCCCTGAGGGCTTATCCCGTTATCTTGACCAAGAAAGAATTCCAATTGGTATCTGTGATTAAAGGAATGAAATGTAATAGTTAACCTAGTTTAGGTGGAAAGGACTTCATCCATCACTCTTCATGAAAATAAATGGACTCTTCTGAGGATAACTTAAAATAGAAAAGTGGATTTCTCTACTTTCAATGGGACGGAAAATATGCAGGCAATAAGCAGAGCAAGAAAGATTTTTAACTTTCAAAGTTTTATTTTCTATACAACCTTATAGAATAACCTAGTGCAACGATTTCAGTCATTAATGGCTTGTTAAGAGGGGGAAGCTGATCAGAGAGGAGGAGCAAGGTTAATGTGTTTCTAGAAATTCAAACATTCAGAACAAATGGGTCTAGACTTTGTGGTGACAGGGAGGGAGACGTGCTTCCCAGGTACCTTGGTCTTTGAAGTGGCAGGTCACCACCAGGGAAATGGCCAGCCCCCTGCTGGCTCCTCTCAAGCACCGCCCTGAAGTGGTTACACTTCTCCTAAAGGACCGGGGATTTACTCACCAAGGAGAAGCGCAGCCTTTAAGCACTTTCTTCCCTCTTGAGTTTTCAATTGGAAAAAAACAAAAACAAAACAAAACAAAACAAAACTCTGCTCCAATGCATAGTCCCATGAATGGGCAGTTGACTGTAGATAAAAGGAAAGTGGTAAAATTATCTTTAGAAATATGAGATTATTTTCTTTTAGCAAGTCATCATTTAAATATGGGACTTTTTCCTTTTTATATCTATTTAAATATTTCTATTGAAATTTTATCTCATTTGGCCTTCCTGTCCCTGATTCTAAATTTTCAGATCCACTGGATTATTTTCTAGGGTTCCCCTGTATGCATTTCACTCTATTTCCATTACAACACTTGTTCCCCATTTTCTCCGTCAATATGCTTACAATTTGGTCCCTGTGTTTTTCTGTCCATGTTAGGTACTATGAGAACAAGCTGGTTATTATTCAGGACGTTATATCAGAGTGTACCTAGAGGTGCTTTATTAATATGTTAGTGAATGAGTGCTTAGCTGCATTAAGGACTTTTATTTCTTCCCCTTTATCTCTGTGAACTATTATGGTTATTAAAAATTACAGGAACTTTAACCTGTAGGTTGTGTTTTCAGCTCAAATAAAATGAAAACGGTGGGGCTTCCCTGGTGGTGCAGTGGTTGAGAGGCCGCCTGCCGATGCAGGGGACACGGGTTTGTGCCCCGGTCCGGGAAGATCCCACATGCCGCGGAGCGGCTGGGCCCGTGAGTCATGGCCGCTGAGCCTGCGCGTCCGGAGCCTGTGCTCCGCAACGGGAGAGGCCACAACAGTTGAGAGGCCCGCGTACCAAAAAAAAAAAAAAAGAAAACGGTGGACCCATCCATCATTTTAATGACCAGTTGAGATCTTACTAAAATGCACATTCAGGATGGTGAGCCTGAAATCTGCATGATGTGATTAACCACCAGTAAAATTTTTGCATGTGAAGCAGAAAGACTCTTTAACCTAGGAGTCAGAGAGAGTTTCTCATCCTGAGTCTATCATTTACTGACTCTGAGGAAGTCACTTAACCACTGAGCCATTTTCCCCATCTAATAAATAGAAGTGGCTGCCCTGCCTGCTTGAAGGGGTGATTTTGTGGGAATCAAATGAGATAAAGTACCTGGAATGTTATTGGGGAAACTGGCAATTCTCTTGCTTCCTCCTCTTTCATTTTCCTACACTTCCTGTCAATTCCACCTTTTTAATATGTTCTGGAACCTGCCTCTCCTCTTCATCCCCTGGGCTAGCACTGCCTTAGTGTGATGACTTAGCATTTCATGCTTTCATTGGTCTATCGGGAGTCTAACTTTCTGATTCTAGGCTAATTGCTCTCTGATCCCCTACTTCAGACCCTATCCAGAATGTAACAGACCTCATCGTGTTTCTTCTCTTACTGTAACGCTTGTTTCCGCACCCCACCCCCACCCATAACATTGCCTTCAGGACAAAGTTTAACTTCTTTAATATGATGCAGGGGAGCCCTTTATAAAAGAACATCTCTCTGTTTTCCTCTTCAGCCTCGGTGCTCACGTGCCACTTCCCCCCATCCACATTCACCACTTTTGCTCATCTTTCTTTGCACGTGTCAGGACCCTCAGCTTAGGAGGACTATCTGTTTCTCCCGTCACATCTACCTAACATTTAGCTTGGACCGACAGGACTTAGTTCATACATTACCTCGTCTTGGAAGCTCTCCATCACTAACATTCCAAAGCCGATTTTTAAGCCCTCCTCCGTGCTGCCTGTCACATTGTCATGCAGCTGTGTGTCTTCTTGTGCTAGGCAATAGGAACCTAGAAGGCAGGGCATTTGTATCAGTCATTGTCCTTGATGCCAAGAATCACAGAAGACTTGGTTGAGTTAATTCACTCATGTTTGAAAATCTTTAAAAATATGAGGGAAAATTCTGGTGTATCATCTGGCTTAGTATTAGAAGCAAAATAGAAAACATTACCTTGCCCGTGTATAAAGTTATAAACTTCTCACACCTGGGATACTGAGGCTCATTTCCAACTGTTCTCTTTAAGTAGGTTCCAGGGAGTTGAAATGCATTAAGAATTGCACAAGTAAGATTTTTTGTTGTTGTTGTCTGGGAAGAAGTAACTATGCCAAAAACAAGTCCTAAAGGAATTTGGGTTTTACCTGGGAAAACCATGTTTGGGGTGCAGGACCACATTATTCTGTAGGAATAAATGACATGGATATTGTCAACCAAAGGCAGGTGTTCGGGTCTAGGGATTTATGACCTGGATGGTGGTGCATACCGAAAATATTAACCCATTCAAGACAAATACAGATAAACAATTTAATGATGGAGCCGTAATTGATTATCAAGCTAAGATAGTATGTTTGAGTCTTCTGGAATGAGGAATCCAAGTCATGGAATACCGCTTCTCTGCTCCACCAAGCGTGATATGCAGACTTTGGCCCCGTGATGTCCATCGGCTGGCGCCATGCCTGTCGTCGTATTACACTACATGGCAAAAAGGGACTTCGCAGATGTAATTAAGGTTACTACTCAGTGACCTTAAGAAGGGGAGATTAGCCGGGATTATCTAGGGTGGGCCTCATGTAATCACATGAGCCTTAAAGAGCAGAGCCGCTGGCGAAGGGGGAGTGGGAGAGGCTCCAAGTGTGGGAAGGATTCAGTGTGCTCTTGCCAGCTTTGAAGATGGGGGGAGCCACCGGGAAACCTTGAGAAGGAACTGAATTCAGCCAACACCTGAATGAGCTTGGAAGCAGCTCTTCCTCTACAGCCTCCAAGTGAGAGCCCACACCAGCCGACACCTTGATGTAGGCCTTGTGAGACCCTAAGCAGAGAACCCAGCCAAGCCTGCTGGACTTCACAGAGCTGTACAGCCCCGAGACAAATAAGTGGGTGTGGTTTTAAGGTGCTGAATTCATGGTATTTTGTTAAAACAAAAATGGGGCTGACGTATGGGAGCTTCTTAGTTTGGGAACCTTTCTGTTAGGACACTTGATTTCCGGTGGCCCTTCATATTGAATGGGCTATGTTTGACAGACACTAAAATAATGCTCTTTCTGATAGCTGTGAGGGGTCTTTCCTTCCGGCTGATCTGAGATCTTTCCCTGACCTCCGGAACATCAGAGTTGACCCGAAGCATGCCCATGAGTGTGTCTTAGACTTCTAAAGGCTCCAGTGGAAAAATCAACCAGGGGAATCTTATGTTATTATATGCTGACTTTGTTCAGGAAAGGTTAACAATAAATCTGACGAATGAAGATTGTGTTTGGTAGTACAGTATCAAAGGCTCATTCTCAGTTTTTCCAAGTGTTGTCTAAAGGTAGAACATTTAAGATGTTTACTTCCTTTTAGCATAGTTTTTCTAATATTGCCTTTATGAGAGCTATTCTCTGTCAAAGGCCCCGTCAAGCCCCAAATGCTCGAAATATATATAATCTTTTGTTAAGGAAAAGAGAGAGGATTTGATTGTGACTTCATTTAAGAAATACTGTACTCTCATGTTGCAGTTCTAAAAGCCATTCATTTTATTTGTGATGTACAGGACAGGCAAAGACTTAAGTCTGGGCCGTGCTTTGTCAATGTGGTAAATTTGTCCGTATTAAATATTAAAACAGTTGACCTGGTATCAAAATAGGAAACAGTTGTGTCTACACAGGATGATGACAGCAGAGTCAGAAATTAACAGAGTTGATAACCCTGCTCACTCACTCGCCTTTGTAGAAATTGACAACCGCCTGAGAGGACAAATGTATCTATCCCTCTCAGAGCACGGTATATTGGGAAATAACAACCTTATAGATAATTCTTTGAATGACTAGTTGAAGAATGAAAATTAAAAAGAATGGGCTACTGACCGGATGGGGCAGCACCGCCAACAAAACTTTTTTTGCTTGCTTTGCTTATTTTATATGTGTAATGAATTTGAGATATAATTTTGACTTTAGAAATAAGAGTTTCATTTGACCTTCTGCACATTCATTTCATCCCTCAGATATTGTCTACATTTTCTTGTTTTTCTAAGTCAGTCTCTTGTCTTTGTCTCTGCATATTTATCTTTTCAAAAGAAACATTTACTTAGTTTGAGAGCAGAGCTCCTGCCCAGTGGTGTTTGAAGACCAAGCTGGCTACTAAATTTCTCTCTCCATTTCCTTTCTTCCTTGGTCCTCACACTTCCTTGGGCACACTTATTAACCTAGATCTACTTATTTATTGTTTTTCTTGTGAATATGTTTCATCCCTTCCTTCTGAATGGAAACCTTTGGTTTTTTTTCTCTCCTTTCTACCACTCTTTATAATTCTTCATTATTCCAGTTTCTCTCTGAGTATTAGGAATATATTTTAAAAAGAAATATCAGAAACAAAATCTGGATATTTTAGGCTTATCGTATAATCATCTGACATTATATTTACTTGTAAAGCCTTATAATTATGTCAAATAACTTGCTTTCTCTCCCTGATCCTCTCACCTGAGTCTTATGTGTACAATTTACTAGTGCCCAGTAAATGACAAAATATGAACCGGAAAATGGCCCATGAACCTCAGAGGAGGAATAAATTAGGAGACAGGTCTGGCATCCAGTTCACAGGCTCTTGTGTGGAGCTGTCTGATCGCTGGTGACTTCAGCTCTGCAGGTGACTGTATGGCAGGGGGCAGGAGTCACCTACCTTCCCTGCGTGTCAGCTCTTTCACCTCTAATATACAGATGCTAATTCCCTAACTCATGAGATTTTCATGCACTTCCAATGGTATAATGCATGTAAAGCTTGCCTGGAACCTGTCTAGACCCAATAACTGTTAACTGCCGTTTTTCTTTCTGTCCTATATGTGTGTTAAATGCCACACAGCCTCTGTTAATCTAACCGCTGTTTGTGACACTGCAGCGTCAAAGAGGATCCTTTCACTCAGCGTTTTCTGTTTCCTAAGTGGATTGGTAGGGATCTACCCACTTGTTTTTACTCTTCATATGCAGATGCTCTGAGCAAGTGCCCGAACACTGGTAATCCTGCTGCACTCTGACTTGCCAGTGACGGGAGCTATAAATTCAGCTGCTCTGCACACATGAAAATGAGGGGATTTGTTTTCATGGTGCGATAAGCCTTAGAAGCCTTATTACTCTTTTGTCACTTCATATTTTAAAAAGAACAGAAACTTTTGCTGTTGTTGCACTTTTGCCTTTCCTGATTCACTGTCCCAGGCTGCTGGTCGTGAGCCACATTGGAACGTTCATCTAAATGTCTATATGGGTTTTGGTGTTTCACTGTTTTTTTTTTTTTCTTTTTCCTCTGCACATAACTTTAGTTTCTAAAATATGTAACTACGAAAGAAAGCCTTATCCGTACAAAATCCAGTGCAGCCTCACAGCGCTGTTCTTGACCTCATATGTCAATAGGATAAAAAGGAGGAGCCCAAAGAGAGACAGTATTGATTTGTGCGCTGCTCATACAGCTGGCTCAATTTGCTTTCTTGTTTAAACACTGCAAAGCAAAGACAAAGAAGCTAATGTTACACACGTTACAGGGCGTATTACCTTTTTTTAAGGCATATCTGTAAGTGTAAAGAAGCAGGGTAGATGCTGGGGGCATTTTAAAAAAGGGACCAAGATTGACAGACTTTTTATGGATATTATCAAGATGGATTTTATTCAACTTAAGACCCTGTGTCAGGTTACTTTAAAATTCATTAGTATTGCAGGTAAAAAACAGAAGGAAATGAGGATATTTAAATACAAAAGTAGACTCTTGAAAGTAGTGATACAGAGAAAGTTAAATTTCAAAACTGATGAAATGTAGCCAAAACTGCATGCAGAGGAAAATTAGTAAACTTACCTGTTTGTATTTTTAAGCAAACAAGAATGAAAATCAAGCTCTTGACTCCAGGAAAAGTATGAAGGTTCATAGTTATTGAAATGGCTTATAATAAAAATTGGAGAAAAATGGCAAACCCACTGGAATTTGTTCATATATTACTGGTGTTCTGGGTAAAAGAAGAGAGGGCAGGGAAGGGGCATATATAAGAAGGAAGAGAAGTGGGGACTGTGTATGACAAAATATGGGGTTTTAACATTGTGACCCGAGATAAAATTTTAAGTTTTATCTTTAATCTTGTGATCATTTTGGCCAGATATTTTCAAATCATTTTTTTCCCTAATAGACTTCCTTATCGGACCCCCAAATATTTCCCCAACACTTAAGTTGTCCTTAGAACTCGGCTGCATTCCCTCTTGTATCAGCCTAGCGAACCTCCAATTTTATGTTGTCTTTTATTTTGCAGCAAAATAAAATGATTTTATATCTTCTTGCTCGGGGTGCATATAGTGATTGTACAGGACTGAATCCTTGCTGTTTCTGACAGGCTAGAAGCATCTCTTTTATCTATCTATAGCACATAAGTTTGTGCCCCAAATAGAACTTTGAGCTCAACTTGTGTGATTCTGTCGTTACAGATGTGAAAAAACCAAGGCAGACACAGTAAGGTTCCAGGTCTCACCTATCAAGGTGTGAGGACTAGAAATGGCAGTCCTTGGCCAAAGGCTACTCTGTCTCTACCAGTTTGTAGCCAGCCCAGTTATTATATGTGCCAACCCTTTCAACACCCTTTCAACCAATTTTCTCTTTGGCTTTTATTACATGAAAATTTGGCAAGAAGGGCTTCCATCATTCAGATGATTTTCAAAGACAAAGACTCTCCTTTTAATTTATTTTTGATATTTAAGAATGGTCCTGTGATAATCACAGGAACATCCGTTCAGTATTTTTAAATTCTGTTTTTACTTGAGTACTCACTTGATGTGGAAGAATACCTTTAAATCACTCTACTGGTCTTTCCTCTGTGGAAAGCTTTTTGGCATTATCTACGTAGAAGCTGGATATATGCACGCTATGAACCAGCAAATTCCCCTTTTAGTGATGTACCCAACATAAAGATATAAATATGTTCACCAAATGACATGCATGAGAATGTTCACAGCTATACTTTTCATAGTAGCCCCAAATGAGGAAAAAACCAAATGTCCATTAATAATAAAATGGATGAGTAAGTCTGTTACCATACAGCAATAAGAATAAACAAACTACTGCTACATGCAACCACCTAGATGGATATCACAAACATAGTGTTGAGTGAGATATGCCAGACACAGAAGAGTATGATTCCCATCATATAAAATTCAAAACCAGGCAGAAGTAATCTTTGGTGATGATGTCAGGGTAGTGGTTACCTTTTGGACATGAACAGGGAGTTCCGGAAGCTGGTAACCATCTATGTCTTGATCTGGGTGCTGGTTACATGGACATCCACTTTGTGGCAATTCAGTAAGCTGCTCACTTAACCATGTGTGCACTTTGCTGTACCCGATAAAAAGTGCACTTAAAATCCATGCTTACATTTAGCTTTCGGTTCTCGGGCTTTGTGTGCATCTGTGTGGGGCTTGGCTTGCTGTGTCTTCTTCGGTAAGTGATTATTCCTTCCACAGGCATCCCCAGAGGGCCTGTGGAGTGGCGAGTAATTAGGAGTGGGCTTCCAGCATCCCATACCTGGTTTTAATTCTTGCCCCACCACTGGACAAGCTTACGGCCTTTGAAAATCACTTAGCTCCTTACTGCGTCTCTGTGTCCACAAGGACAACTCAGGGCTGTGATCAGCACATCAGTGAGTTAAATGAGATAATGCATGGAAATGGTCAGCTCAGAGTAAGCACTATTTTTATTTTGTCCCCCTAAAGACTGTTCTGTCCTTTAAAAATACAGAGCAATCTTGCTATTTGGCACCAGGCCAGACCTACAACATAGACATGGGTTTGGGCTTCCCATTCTTCTGTCCTTAGACTTCATACTCTCCATTACTCTTCTGTTCCAGTATTCATGATTCCATGTCAGGAATTCCCAATCAAGGGAGTCAAGAATTCCCCTGTCTCAGTGCACTGTCTTCTATTCCTGGAGATATGGAGCTATTTTGCTGCAGCTTTTTTACCTTAAAATGTTCTCATTAATCCATTGCCTTCCCCACCCCCTCCACCTCCCAATGACAATTTTTTCTTCCTAAATACAAAAAAATGCTGGGTGAGCTGCAAGACATGGGGAGCAGACTTCCCGTAATTGCCTTGCTGGGTACCTTTTGCCCAAATGAGTGATTCTTCTCAGGCATGTTCAGAACCTGTATCCAGCCATTGTTTGGTGGGAAGATGGAGATCGCAAATGCTATACAAAGAGATCAGGAAGGAGTGAAATGGGGGGGCGGTGGAGACCCTTTCTTTTTTCCATTAATGAAATTCATCGATTCAGAAAATAATTCCCTCCCTTTATGCCTAAAGATTATTGGCATTCATTAACGCAGATTGTTGAATCTTGTTTTGTAATAATGTGAATCTAAAAAGGGCTTTTCAGTGACCCATGGACAGAGAAACAAACCAGAGAGCTTGAAGAGAAACAGACCAAAAACTTTCTGAAAAGGGATGTTATAATGACGTATTTCAGAGTTTGAAACTACTTTCTTGACCTCACATATCCTTTACGTGCCCACCCATTTTTCTCTTTGTCTTCAGAGCAAAACATGTTAATAAAACAGGTCTACATCCAATCTCCTCACTTTCCCGCCGCCTCTTCTCTTTTTCGTGGATGTGGATCTGGATTGCCGGTCGTCCACTGCAGGCCGTGCATCCCCTCAGGGTACTCGCAGCTTCCCTGCGGCTGGATGCAGCCTTACATTTTTGTCTTTGCCTCACTTTAGTAGCACATTCTGTGCACGTGACTATTTCCCCCCTTTGATACAGTTTCCTCCCTTAGAGTTTAAGAACCTACTTCATTGGCCACTTCTTGACTCTTTCTTCCTCTTTCTAACCAAGAGCCTTAGGATTCAACCCTCCGTTCTCTTCTCTACCTGCCTTCTTTCCCCAGGTGTTCTCATTCAGTGCTTTTTTTTTTACATCTTTATTGGAGTATAATTGCTTTACAATGGTGTGTTAGTTTCTGCTTTATAACGAAGTGAATCAGCTATACGTATACATATGTTCCCATCTCTTCCCTCTTGCGTCTCCCTCCCTCCCACCCTCCCTATCCCACCCCTCCAGGCTCATTCAGTGCTTTTTGTATGCTCATTTCCAAGACTTTTTTTTAAAATTTATTTTATTCAAGTATAGTAATTTACAGTGTTGTGTTAATTTCTGCTGTACAGCAAAGCGTTCTTTTCCGTTATGGTTTATCACAGGATATTGAATATAGTTCCCTGTGCTATACAGTAGGGCCTTGTTGTTTTCCAAGTTGTTTTTAATCTCTGACCCTGACCTCTCCTCTGAGCTTCAGACTTAACGCGCAATTGGCCATGTGAGATTTTCACTTGCGGGTGCCATGGACGGCTCCCTTGGAGCATGTTTTGATTCCCTTCCCTTCAACTGTTCCCCCTCCAGGGTTCCCTTTCTCAATAAACAGCATCACTAGCCTCCCCCAAGGTAAATTCTGCAGAAAACAACAACAACAACTGGAGTTAACTGATCCCTCCCTTTCTCTATGTCCTACATCTCACCTTTTTTTTTTTTTTTTGTGATACGCGGGCCTCTCACTGTTGTGGCCTCTCCCGTTGCGGAGCACAGGCTCCGGACGCGCAGGCTCAGCGGCCATGGCCCACGGGCGCAGCCGCTCCGCGGCACGTGGGATCCTCCCGGAGCGGGGCACGAACCCGTGTCCCCTGCATCGGCAGGCGGACTCTCAACCACTGCGCCACCAGGGAAGCCCCTACATCTAACCTTTCTATTCTACCTCCTAAATATATTTTGAATCCACCCATTTCTTTTTTCAGCACCAGTTCAAGCCTCCATTATTTCTTGCCTAGTTCACCACAGTAGCTTCCTACTTCCTGTTACTTGTATACAATCTGTTCTCCACACAGTGGAAAATTGGATAGTGGTCAGAGAGATCTGGTTGAAGCTCATGTGTTTGTTCCAAAAATTAGAACTCAAGGTGGAATTGACCAACTTCTCATTCAGGCTCTGTTGTCACTGTTCTTTTTTAGAGATAGAACATTTCAGTAATATAAATGGGAAGCAAAGAGTTACTAATCAACCCTCTCTGAATCCTGAAATGGAGGGAATAAGAAATACGATATGGCCAATGTAAGTGTTCTGGATCCTTCTCCAGACATCTTGTTAGAAACCCTTAGTTGTGTGTGGAGGAGCGTCATTTCTGAAGTGTGAGAAAGAACTAGCCCCAGACAACAACCTGCAGACAGCTGTGCTTGTTTTCAAAGATTGTTTACGAAAGTTGCCCTGCTCCCTGTTGCTCTTCTGACGTGGCCTATGTATCATGACGATTAAAAAAACATCTTGTACACACGTCACACTCGCCTTGCAAAATTAAATTATTCATATATCGAGACGGCAGTAAATTACTTTCTTCATACAAGATGCCATTTCTCTGGTTTTTAAAAAACTGGGTAAGAACGTTAGTATTTAATGCTTTTATTTTATAATATCAGGGTGTTTATGAAGACATAAATATTTTTGAGTAATGAGATACATAGAAATTCCATTTGATTGTCATTTGTTTCTTGATAAGACTTTCTTCAGGTCATTTTATCAAAAGGAAAAATTGGATAGCAAAATAGAATTTTTTAAGGAGATTCACTAAATTACCACTAAATTATGCCTTGAAAAAATACTGCTGAAGATATTACTGTCTACATGGTGTTTTTTTCCTGCCTCATTCCAGAGATGGCTTATTTGTGCAGTGTGCTCAGAAAAATTGTGTTCTCTCAATAGATGCTCACCTATGGAGTGTTTAATTCTTCAGTGGCATTTTGGAATGTGTAAGTATCAGAGTTTCTATATCACTGCTTAGATTATTCAGTCTTCTTCCTGAGAACACATGATATGGTAGAGAATTAAGGCCAAACATAAAACTTTTCTAGCATTGTTTCTGTTCATTTTCTTTTCCAATTTTAATTACATAAGGTAGTTGGAAAAGTGAGTTTATCGAACTTGCTCTTTTAATTTGTGAAGTCAGATTGCAACAACCTGTGGAATAATTCCGGTTTCTTGAAAATCATTCCTTTGAACCTTCCACTCTCACCTCTATTGCCATTATTTTTCTTATATAATGTGAATTTGAGCATGTCTTTTTAAAAATCTCCTGTAATTTTTTTTTTTTTTAAGTTCTCCAAAAATGAAGTCTTTGGAAAGAAACCAATCCTGGGCTGTGTTGAGTTGATGTACTTAGTAGGTGACGGTGTTGGATACTGCTTGTGGGCCACTGATGCAATTTGAGTAAAAGAATTCTCCAACTTTCTCAGCTGCTGATTTAGGAAGATCAGATGTAAATGACTATATTTCTGGATCTGAATCAAAAACAGATATAAAAGGCAATGAATCCCAATTGATTTTGGAGCCTCTTGTAATTATTCTTTCTCCAGAACTTGGCCAGAAATCCTGCAGCAGTTTCTGTCACTGGCTCATTCAGCTCCATCTCACTCCCTGTCTGGCCTGACTTCTCCTATCATGTTAGCTAAGCTAACACCTTCATTTCCCAGACTCCCTTGCAGCTAGAGTTGCAGGTACATGACCTAGGCTGTGTCACCCAGACCCACTGATTGAATTTGGATGCCAAACTTAGGAATCATAGGCAGTAGCTGTGTAGGCTGTTTGGATCTCCTGGCAAGCCCAGCACCACTGGTCTCTTGCTCTTCCAACATTTGCTTCTGTGGACACTGGACATCCAGACTTGTACGTGATCAGTGATAGCCGGTGATGACCAGCAGGTGACGACAGCAGCAACGTTTCTTTGTAACAGTCCTGACTATGTGGTGTGTAAACTTACCCTCTGGCCACCTGGAGATTCTGAAAGCTCCTTAAGGTCCCTCAGTAATTCCTCTTACCTTAATATAATGAGTGGATTCTGTTTGCATCTAAGTGTTCTGGCATTGCCATCATAGCTGCTTTAATAAGGTGCTGGCTGTCCTGTTTCAATTATCTGATGTTCTTTCCCTAAATGCTGATAGTGGCTAGATTTTCTTGTGTATTCTTCATCAGAATTGATGCAGTATTTCAGAGTTGTATGTAATTAGCATTGAGGAAAAGACAGTGTTTTAAAAATAAAGAGAAACTATGTTATTTTTCATTTATGGTCTTTTTTATAAGATACATTTCTTTATTTTTTTCTTTTCCATTATAGGTTATCATGAGATATTGAGTTTACTTCCCTGTGCTATACAATAGGTCCTTGTGGTTCACCTATTTTATATATAGTAGTGTGTATATGTTAATCCCCAAATCCTAACTTATCTCCCCCCTGACCCCCGCTGTCCCCCCGCTATCCCCTTCAGTTACCATAAGTTTGTTTTCTATGTCTGTGAGTCTGTTTCTGTTTTGCAGATATGTTCATTTGTATCATTTTTTTAGATTCTATATGTAAGTAATGTATGATATTTGTTTTTCTCTGTCTGACTTCACTTAGTATGATAATCTCTAGGTCCATCCATGTTGCTGCAAATGGCATTATTTCATTATTTTTTATGGCTGAGTAATATTCCATTGTGTGTATGTACCACATCTTCTTTATCCATTCATCTGTCGATGGACATTTAGATTGCTTCCATGTCTTGGATATTGTAAATAGTGCTGCTATGAACATTGCCTGTATCTTTTCTAATCAGAGTTTTCTCTGGATGTATGCCCAGGAGTGGGATCGTATGGTAACTCTCTTTTTAGTTCTTTATGGAACCTCCATACTGTTCTCCATAGTGGCTGTACCAATTTACATTCCCACCAACAGTGCAGGAGGGTTCCTTTTTCTCCACACCCTCTCCAGCATTTATTATTTGTAGACTTTTAACGATGGCCATTCTGACTGGTGTGAGGTGATACCTCATTGTAGTTTTGATTTGCGTTTCTCTAATAATTAGCGGTGTTGAACATCTTTTCATGTGTCTATTGGCCATCATTTATGGGCTTTGTTCATGACCATACAGTTTATACAAACCCCACTCTTAGGGAAAAAAATCAGTTTGCCAAGGTAAGAAGTAATCAGGAACTAAAATGTTCATTCAAAATTGTCCAGCAATGTGAAATTGAAAGAGAGACTGGTGAGACTAGAGGCTAACGTGAATCAGTAGGTGACTGTATCCCATCTCCCCAGATTGTTGGTGTCCTACCTGGAATAGATTAGCATTGAAGAGAGGGAGGCAGTGTTAGGATACAGCCAAAGGTGAGGCATGGGGGAAGTCATTAACATAAGGGGCACAGACTACTTACCTCCATTCCTTCTTTCATCAACATTAGTTTATCTTGGTTTTATGGAATTTGCCTACTATCTCAATTCATTTTTCTATGTCTTTCAAATTTTTCTAAAACACAGGATCACTGCCTTATATGAAAACTTTTGGTGTCCAATCATTACTGACTGAATGAAGTCTAACACCTTTATTTAATAGGCAAGATTCCTCCCAACCAGTCCTGACTTACTTTTCCAGCCATATTCCCACTGCCAGCCCTAGGAACCCCATTTTTTCATCTTAAGGGCCAGCAGATTTTCTCAGGCAGGTTCAGGTGCAGACAGCAATGTACGCAGAAGGGGATTCAACACAGGGTGTAAGGATCGTTGGAAAAGCTTGGGGAACAGGTCCAAGCTGAACTCCCAGGAATGATTTCCAAGAAACCAAGGGAGCCGTTATCTCTGCTGCAAGCAGAAAGCTGGCACTCAGGTTTGGACTCCAAGATCACATTGCCACAGCTGTGTACCTTACCTGCGAAATGAGTGCCACTGGTCTTGCCTACCATCTCCACGTAAGGAGGGACTGGACACTGAGGCTGCAGTTACCACTCCTACTGAAGTGTCTCAACAGTCAGACTAACCACCAGAGCTAGCTGAGTGCAGACTCAAGTTCTCAGCCAAGTTTAGGTGCAGCGACTTTTCAAACCAGGAGGCTAAGGTATACTGGAGTCTGGGAAATGTGGTTTCCAGCTCCCTGTGACTGCAAGGCGGTTTGACTGAGGCCATCAGAGGCAACGTGCACCATTTGTCGTACACATGCCTCAGTATTCTCAGCACACAGACGCCTCGCTCTCTTCTTTCGGCCTTCGCTCTTGCACTTTTGTCTAGTTGGAATGTGTTTCATATCCTCTCTATGTAGCAAAGCCTTCAAGGTCTAGCTCGCATGTCATCCTGCTATGTCATGTTTTCCCTGATATCATTTCCTTTTGGCCCCCATTAGAGTTTACCCTCTGTTTTAAAATGCCTTATTACCATTTGCTTGTATTTGTCTTCTACTATTCAATAGAATTCCTTACAGACAAGGAATAGATTCATTTTTGTCATTTAGTCAAACTTACTGGCATCTCCAAAGCCAAAAAAGGCCGGGTCCCGGTCCTCAAGGAGGGAAGGTCCTAGTATGGGAGACAGATAAGGCCAGTTATGGAATGGATAAACCACAAAGGAGTGGACAACCCAGTCTTGCGGGGAGAGGCCACGGGAGATGAAAGGATCAAGGAAAGCTTTGTAAAAGAATTGTCTCCATCTTGGGGTCTCCAGTGCCTAGAGTAGTTAGTGCTTGGTGTATAGCATGTTTAATAAAGAAGACCAGGCTGGAAAGGAGTGATGTGATATTTTTGAATGAACTTTTGTCTCTTCTTAAAAGCTCTCTATTAATACTGATACTTTACCATTAGTTTTTTTTGTTGTTTTTTTGTGGTTTTTTTTTTTTTTTGCGGTATGCGGGCCTCTCACTGTTGTGGCCTCTCCCGTTGTGGAGCACAGGCTCTGGATGCGCGGGCCCAGCGGCCATGGCTCACGGGCCCAGCCTCACGGGCCCAGCTGCTCCACGGCATGTGGGATCCTCCCGGACTGGGGCACGAACCCGCGTCCCCTGCATCAGCAGGCGGACTCTCAACCACTGCGCCAGCAGGGAAGCCCTGTAGTTATTTTTTAATGCCATAGAGTAAAGCTAAATCCTGTAGAGCTCATTGTGTTTAAACTGTTTCTTTTCTTCCTGTAACTCATTCCTTTAATAAAATAATATTAATTGCATGCCTACTGTGTATCAGATCTGGTGCTTGGCACCTGGACCCTGCAGACCCGCTGAGCTGTGGCCTCTGTTCTACAGTCTAGATCCTGTGTCTAGTGGGACATACAGTTCCTAAACAAATAACTACACATACACAAGTACTAGTGCTATGAAAGAAAAGTGAAGGTCTCCATGAGAGTAATAGAAGGTATAAACAGAATCAGGGTCAGGAAAGGTTTGCTTTCCTGAAGAAATGGCAATTAATCCGAGCCCCAACGTATGATGGGAAAAGAGTAAGGAAAAAGTAATCCACTATTCTTCTGTCTCTCAGTTTTCATAGCAACCAAAAAGGAGTTTTTCCCTTTAACTCTTCCCCCTTTGTCCATCAGCCCCAGCAATCATTTGGTTGCCAATATACTTGGTATTAAAGTAAATAAATTCCAATTTCAACACACAAGGAGACATTTCAAAAAATGACTTGTACAATGTATAATGAGGTGAAAATAACCATTATCTGCGTGGAAATTTTTGTTTACTATTTGCAGGCTACTTCTTAAGGGAAATTTCCATAGAGGTTAAACAACTATGGCCCTATAGACAAATGCTTTTAAAATTTCCAGGCTCTTTCCCTCCCTCACCTGTTTCATAAAGATGGGTGATTACCCCCTTTTTTTGAATGTGCCCATGAATGTTATGTGTTGTCACATTGTATCAAGTTCCCAAGCATCTGGCTTTTCCTGGCACCAGGATTGGCCCTGTGCAAAGAGATCTGTATGGATTCGGCCCTGGCCCACCAGGAGCTTACAAAAATGGCAGCGGGGGTTTTGCCATGTGTAGAATACACAAAGCATTAAGGCAAACAACTTAAAAACCATTTGACTCAACGCGAGAATGGATAATTGATGCTAGAGCATAAATAGACCAAGGACCTTCTATTAGGAAAGCAAGAAGAAAGACATTCATCGTGGGGAATGGAGGCAACCTTAGAGAAAGACCACGTGGAGAGGGCAGGCTGAGGGGAATTAGCTCCTCCTTTGATCACTGTGGGAATCTTCCGAAGCCGTCTGCATAGAACAGAGGAGAATTTGCAGGCTACTGCTGAAAGCAGTCCTCTGCCCCAGGACTACCAAACTATCCCCTTTTCCACTGCGATGTCTTTAGGACATTCTACACATTTCAGTGCTCTCTGAATGAAGCATTCACGTTGCCATTCAACATGTTTAGTTTGGGGTGCATTCTAAGTCAAATTATACAAGAAGCTATTTGTGGCACGCAGCAGCTGCAGAAAGAAGAGGCCGTGGTTTTTTGCGGGGGGGGGAGGGGAGTGGTGATGTTAAACAATATGAGTGAAGCTAGAAAGTTCAGAATATAGAGTTATCGTGTTGATGAGTGGTTGTGATTGTATCGACAAGAGGGAGAGGAAGGCTACTACTGAGCGAAGAAGTGAATTTTATCCTATTTCAACATGGGGTGTCCTGCTGGAAGTAGCTCTCCAGAGCTGCCCCGGGGATTATTTTGATAATGAACGTAATACATTGTCTGGAGTCTGTGACTGATTCCTCTATCCAGTGGGGTGCAGTTGGTGAGTATTTCTCTTCAGAAAGCAGTTAAAATAATTAAATTCCATTCAAGTGAAGCTGATTGTACGTGAACATCAAGGCACGTATTGAAAAGTGCAGTTATTTTAGGACCGCCCTCGATAGTCTGAATGTATACTTAAATACAGTTTGCTAATGAGAATTGATTGTGGCAGCTTCATTTGAACTTGTTTCTATCATGTAATGATGTGTGTGGATTGCTACGCACAAAGGGATAGGTGTTTCAGATGAGGTGATAAAAATGGATGAAGCTGAGTCTTCTGAGAGCTGCCATACAACTTGAGAGAGGTTTGGGAAAACTATTTGGCATTGTAAGAACTTAATCTGTTTTATTTTCTCCCCAGATTTCTTTTCTTTTTATTCTGGTTGAGGAAGACATTGATTGCCCATGTCTTCGTTACCAAATTCCTGTAGTGGTTTCTACTCCCGTGATCTTTTTTCTTTAGTGAAAAAAGCACACACACACAAAATAATCAGTGGAGCAAATTATGAAATATTCACACCTGTCTTTATATTTCCAAGCTTCATAGTTTTGGCTGCATATTAAAAATAATGTTAGGCACATGAAGAAGACTGTTGATCTTAATCCTGCCTGATATGATTGTATTTGCAAGGTGTGAAGAATTTCTCTTTTTTTTTTTTTCTGCTTTCTGTTTCAAACTGCCATGACGCCGATGCGGAGGACCTAAGCATATCATTTTTTACAAAGCCAGTGGCCAGCTGTTACCTAGCATTAGCATTATTGTTTTGATTACCATTGATTTTTCTCAGATTCTATGTGAGCCTAATTATGTGGGCTCTGCAATCACCATGCTTCCCTTCCCTTCCAGTTGTGTCCAGTTGTATTGTCCTCTAGCACCAGAGAATGCCCACAAGTGTGAAGACACTTCTGCAGCATCAGTTCAGAAATATACATCGTGAAATCCTTGCTTTAGAAAGATTAGGTTACGAGAATTAGGTTACTGAACATAAGTCTCTATATACTAACCAATGTTTTTATTCTTGTCTCTTGCTGTCATTTGTTGTTTACTTATTTAAACCTTACCTCTCTGGATTGAAAAGAAAAATCCATTAAAGTGTATGGAAACTTGAGTTTATAGGCAGGTTTTATTTGTTTCAAAAGTCGGTGACTGCCTAACTTAAGTAAAAGTTCTGTACTCTCTAGATTGTCTGAATATCATTTTATGCCAGGCTGACCTTCCCTTGGTCCTGCTGTGACATCTCCAGCATAATTACAAAACCTTCCTAGCACTCATGCTTTATAAGGAGCTATGGTTTCTCTGAAGAATTCTGCTGCTGTTTATTCAGTGGCTTAGGACAATGTAAATTTTTTTTTATAAAACCTAACACGAATCAGATAAATGTTATCCTTACCTAGATCAACTTTTACCATTACTA
This sequence comes from Globicephala melas, assembly GCF_963455315.2. Lineage (NCBI taxonomy): Eukaryota > Metazoa > Chordata > Mammalia > Artiodactyla > Delphinidae > Globicephala > Globicephala melas. The sequence goes on along the minus strand of NC_083327.1, from coordinate 63,651,101 downwards.
GAAAACGAAATACAGTTGGAGATATTTAACTATAAGTATTGCTGTCAGTTCATCAGCAAACCAAAGCAGTCTGTCTTCATTTGTCTAATTATCATTTTGCATGTGAACCAGCTGGCCTCTTAACAAAAGCAGTTGATCACATCAGCTTATTAATTGTAGCTTTCATCTTAACCATATGTGAAACAATATAAGAAATCACAGGAAATAAAAAAAAAACTGAACAGTTCATGGAATTCTTCCCATTGCTTGTAAAATAAAAAGCTCAAGCGATTCTTTTCTCTAAATCTTCATACTTATTGATCATTAGTTGGGAAGAACTTAGGCAACGATAAATCTGATTTCCCCTTGTTCGTTTAAAATTATTTTTTGTATTTGTAGACAATATGGTTTCAGAATCATCTTCTCTCCAAATGGAAACACACTCCTTTGGATTCCTTTGTTATAAAATTTTACCTTTTGGTTGTAAATTGATACGGACCTCTATTTTCTTGGTCCTAATTATTCACTCGTAGCTGCCCCCTTATTGAATCAGAAATGCCTTCTGTAATTCAGGGGTGTTTCCTTAATCTGAGCTTGGTTGTAGATCCTAGGGAGCTTATGAATATTCACAAATCTTCCTGGAGGTATGAGATCAACTTTGTCTAAATGGAGGCTCTAAAGGGGCACAGAGTATGGTCTTTCTTTGGTGGAAGAAGATGAGGACATTCTTTTGAGACATGACCATGAATGTGAGTGTGTTAAACCAGAGCCCTTTTTTCCAAGCTTTTCTGTCAAGAGACAGCAGGAGGAATCCTTTTCCTGTACCAGTGTCTCATTGAGCAGACAGCGTCCCCCTGTAGGTGGCAACCTTCGACTTTGTTTTGTCAGTTTTCCCCTGGTAGTCATGATTAGGAAGTATCCTTTGCTCTCAGTTTTTTTCTAGGTAGAAAATTCTTCTCAAGTGTAGATTCTTTACAGGTTTTGTAACACCATCAATCAAGCAGGTTCTTAATATTGTCCAATTTAAAAAGTAAAAGAGAGCCCAGAATATAAAGCACCTCAGCTAATCACATGACTCTCTTAAATTAGATTTCCAAGATCATCACATTATACTTTGGCTTTTCATTCCATGATGAGATTTTTTTTCTTCCCTGAAGATTTAGAAGAAAGGTTACATTCATTTTTATCTTTTCAAATTTAAAATTTTATTTCCCTTTAAATTATTTTTATTATAAAAGGATATAACTATGTTAAATTTAAATAGCCCAGAAAAAATATTTTTATTTCCAAGTGATTGAAAATTATTCTCTTCTCTAAGATGTGCTAGGCCTTTAATATGTATTCAGAAAATATGTTTTGAATGACAGCATTGGGGAAGGTAAAATGAGTTAACTTCATTGAACTAGTTGATATGTTACTCTACTCGTATACATTATTTCTCTCCTGAAATGACCGATTATATACCTCATATAGGCTGAATAAAATGAATTAGATGAATCAGTGCACTCGGGTGGATGGATTAGGGCTATGCAACATGTAAAGAATAATTAGTCCAAGTATAAGAGGCTTACATTTAGTGATATTATTTGTTCTCTTCCTGCAAGACAGACATAGTTCACTTTGGAGGAAATTATCCTTGAAGTAAAATGACATATATTTTTGAAATAGAGACTTATGAAAGCTCTGTCAAGGAATGCTTCTTAAGGAAGGTTAATGCTTGAATTATAACTTAAAAAATGAATAGGGCATGCCAAGTGGATAAGTCAGGGATCCAGCATTCCCGGGGAAGAATAACAGGGTCACAGAGGGAGAAATGAGTGTGGATGGTTGGAGCCCTGCCCCATCAGCCCTCTGCAGTGAAGGCAGGGTAGCGCGGTGTATTGAAAACTGGAGCACAAGATGCAGCATGAGCTCAGCTGCTGGGGAGCTCTGTGATCTACTGCAGGTCACTTATTTTGTAAAATAAAAGGAGTGGATTGGATGCTCTTTAGGGCTCTTTTCAGCTCTACCTTTCTAGGAGCCTGTGACATTTCCCCTTTCCAGTTTGCCCTTGCTGTGTCCCTACCCACCAGTATTTCCAATCTCAGGGCCCATTCCCTTCACAAAGCTCTCCCCTGTCTGCCCCACCTTCCGTCCATCACGTCAGGACAGCCTCTGGATTGTCACATTCCCTACATTAGAGAGACAGTGCGTCCTTCCATCCCCGCAGGCATGGCTGAACTTTGAATGCTCAGTCAGCAGGGCTCCCTTTGTGTTTTAGACTTTTGTTGGGGGTTTCTTTTTTCCAAAGCATACTTTCCGTCTGCTTCGCCTTTCATTTGTTCAACATTTGTCACATGAATATTGTGACTTGACTAAACTAGTCACAGTGATAGCAGACGTTTTGAAATTGACCAAGCAGATGGTAGCAATGGTTTTAGATTAAATTATTAACTAGGATCCACAGCAGAAGCCTTTAGCTTTAACACATGCAGAGTGAAGGGTATTTCCTAGCGTCAGGATTAACTGGCAAAGTGGATGCCGGATCAAGTTCCTTCTAAAGAATTGATACATTATCATCTCTTAAGGTTTCCCTTTCTACCCCCAGCCACTCCCCCGACCAGATATTGATGAGAAGAGAGATTTCCATTTGTCTTGTTTTCAACATGCCATATGATTCATCATTAAAGATTAACTCAGAAGCAGAAGAAAGAAAAGACTGTTGTACCAATGAAGTTCTAGAATACTAGTGACTTTTAATACACTTTTGTGAAATAACATGATTCATGGGACGGTTAAGATAATTCTTCATGGGCGTCTGCCATCAGACACATATTTGCATTCCAGGCCAGCATCTCTACAACCATGCGTGCATGCGTGTGTGTGTATGTTTAACATTATTATTTAACTGTAAAATGTGTAAGATTACACCCAGTGTATATTCAAATTTCCCCATTTGTCTAAAAGGCCTTTCTTTATAGCTGGTTTATCCAAAACTTGCATCCTATCCAGAATCACACATCTGGTTGTGATGTTCCTTAAATCTCTCTTAATCGGGCGCATTCCCTTTATTGTTGTTATTATTTAATTGATTTATTGGAGAGGCCAGACCAGCAAAATGTTCCACTTTTCAGTTTGAGTGATTGTTTTTGTTTTTTCCTCTAGCTCTAAGTCTTGTATTTCCTGTAAAATGGGAAAATTGAACTTGTCAAAAATGTTTAACTCGAATTTACCATGGGTGATGTTTATATTACTTGGTATTTCATCACGTCCGGGCCCACATACTATCGGTTGTCCCAGTAGCGTCTGCTGGATTAAGGAGAAGGCAGGCTGATCCCTCCTTTGTGCTATTGCCCTAATAGTCCTCTTAGATGGCAGCTTTTCAGTAATGGCATTTAAAACTGACAAGTAAATCAAAGAAGAAGTTTTACATGTTTAAGATCTTAGACTAAAGAGATGAAGAGTAGTAATTTGTAAGAAAAATGCCTGATGTGAAAAATAAGAGATTGATTCTTTTTTTTATTTATTTAATTTTTGGCTCGTTGGGTCTTCATTGCTGCACGCGGGTATTCTGGCTTTCTCTAGTTGTGGCGAGCAGGGGCTACTCTTCCAGGGGTTCCCCTTTGTCGTGGTGCGCAGGCTTCTCATTGCAGTGGCTAAGAGATCGATCCTCTAGCCAACAACTGGCGAACTCATCTTTCAGCTTTTAATCAATTAAGTGCCAAACAGCAAGAAGCTATGGTGAATTCAATTTGTCTTGAATAATATGAAGTATATTTTTCCATCTGCTGTATCAAATACTTAAGGCTATTTTTTAATATCATAAATTACAATTGTATTAACAAATGAACTTGTAGATTTTTAAAAAATCCCTTAATTGTGAAATTTTGTCTATCTGAAATTCAACTTTATCTGGGCATGCTGTATTTTATTTGGCAGTCCTGTTTTTAAAATTTACTCCCTTATTTGTACATTTATTGATTGTATTAATTCATCTGCCTGTTATTAATTTGCTTTGCAGCTTCAATAATGACTGCCATTTTCGTAGACTGTATATAATTTTATGGACTGTATATAATTTCTCTCAATATGCAAGTATTTATAAAAACATGAAACATAATTCTTCCAAAAGTTAAAGTTATGGGAAGACTTTGTTCCTCAATAAACCGAAGCTAGGCCTAAGCTTTCTGTAAGTCTATCATTAAAGCATTGTTATGAACGTTTATTAAGGAGATTATGTTGCTAGTTAATTTTTATAAATTTCTAAAATCTCTTACTACTAGGTGTGTACATTTTATTTTATAGACCTGTGGCCTTGCATAGGCTACTTTCTGCTATGATTTCCAATCCACCGAGTCTGAAAAGCACAAGAATGAATGGGTGTGTCTATGGATTTAAACGTTGTATTTCAAGTATTTTAACTATGCATAAAGATAATCAGTACACCTAAATTAACTTAGTCATGTACAGTCTTCTATTTCAGATGTTAAGCTTGATTTTTAAAAATAGCATAAAACACATCAGTAGTCAGTAAAAGCACCATTTATAGATAAGGTTAGGCTGAGAAATTTTCTATTTTCAAGAGCTAAATTCCTTTGAGACATGCTTAAATTATCATTTAGAATCTGGAGCTCTGACCAGAACTCCATTACATCTGACTTTTCTTTCCCTTCGCTCCCCTCCCCGCTTAGATGACCACGGTGATCTTTGTTGATTATACAGTCCATTTTCAATTGATCTAGGACTCAAATTTTATGTAATTCAAAATGTGTATATATATTATATGGCATAATCATGCCTTGTTTCTACTTGTAACTCCTGTTTAGTATTTGAAAATGTTTCTTTTTACAAATACTTTTAAACAAAGTTTGTGAAAGTTTTCAATTCAAAATAAAGACTTTTAATGCCCTAACTGTATTTAATGCCTGAAGCTTTGTGTAAATGGGGAGGGGGAAGGGAAGAATTCAAGGGGGATGGAGGCCTATCTATGAGTCCTTAGACAGCTCTGCACGTACGCTTATAGGTTTACACCTGTAATCTTTTGTCCTTAATAAAAAGAATAAGGGTATATTTTAAGGTTTACTGTAAATGAAAGCATGAGTGGTAACAGGGTCATTTATTAATAGGTAAGGTCTAATTTTTAAAATTTTACATGTTAAGTATATAAGGGTTCCTGAAACATAATACACACTGTTAAAGGCAGGCTGCTAAGACCAAGGGTGTTGTGGAAAAACAACCCTGCGTGAGAATTGGTTCTGACCTCCTCCCCACTGGCGTGATTTGCTGCCACTGGGTCTCCACCTTCTCTCCGTCCCTGCAGTCAAGCCCACTTAAGCCCCTCAGACACACTCTTCACCTACACTAGTGATGTCTTACAGTGTCACGCTGGCCGTACAACTTCCTCTCTTAAACTCCATCCGTGACTCCCTAGCTCACCAACTGAATTCCACCCCTTATGACAAGCAAGGCCCTTCAGGGTCAGGCCCCTGCCTCTCTCTCCACCTTTCTCCGTGTCACTCTCCCATAAGCTTACACCGAAGCATTTGCAGATCTCCGTGTGTCCCAGGACTGGGCTTTACCTAGAAGTTCCCTCTTCACCTCTGTTCCCTAACAGCTGTTTGTCTGTTTTCTACTGGAAGTTTTATGGTTTCTTACATTCAAGTCTTTTATCCATTTTGAGTTGGTTTTTGTGTGTGATGTGACATAGTGGTCTAGTTTCATTGTTTCGCATGCGGCTCTCTAGTTTTCCCAACACCATTAAGGGCCCATCAACAGATGAATGGATAAAGTAGATGTGGTGTGTGTGTATACACATACACACACACACACACACACACACAATGGAATACTACTAGTAAGTCATACAAAAAGATGAAATCTTGCCATTGGCCACACACGGATGGACCTTGAAGGTATCATGCTATGTGAAATAAGTCAGATGGAGAAAGACAAATACCATATGATTTCATTCATATGTGGAATCTAAATAAATAAAATAAACCAAACAAAAACAAACACGGATAAAGAGACCAGAGTAGTGGTTACCAGAAGGGATGGGGGTGGGAAGAGGGAAAAATGGATAAAGGGGGTCAACTGTATGGTGACGGAGGGAAACTGAACTCTTGGTGGTGAGCAGGCTGAAGTTCGGACAGAAGTTTAAAAATAATGTTGTACACATAAAACCTATGTAATGCTAGAAAGCAATTTTTTAAAAAAGCTTAAGTGGCTGCCAATAACTAAAATATGTTTGGGTTTGCTTGAATTCTTCTCTAGGGAGCAATACTGTGGCAGTGTTTTCTGACCTAATACCTCAAAGTATGACACAGGATCTAAAGCTAAATATATTAACTTTCAAACACAAATAAAAAACTAATTTATAAAAAATAAATTTAAAATAAGTGAGCTACATACCCTTTATCATCTTTCCAGTAAACATCATGGTCTTATCTCTCTCGCTATACTTATTCATTGTTTTATTATTTTTATCTGTTTGGGTGCGGTTCCTGCCCGCTGGACTGTGAACTTCCTAAGAAAGTCAGTGGCCATGTTGGATTTACTTTCAACCTGGATGCCTAACACAAGGCAGCTAATAAGCGCTCGATGTAAAATTGCTGACTGGTGGAACATAAATGCATATTCACAGTTAAAATTTTTAGAATATGTGTTACTTTGCAAAATATTCCTCTGACTCTTTGCTGGTATGTTATATACCCGCTCCTGGGAAGTAATCAGATAACTGTAGAAATAATCGGATGATTCCTAGAAGAAAAAATTTAAATGTTGGTTAAAAATAAGATTTCATTTCAGTGAAAGATTAAGCAGAAATGTTGGACTTTTATGAATAAGGATGCCAGTATTTATACAATAGTAGTGGTAATGGAATTCCAAAATTCTGGACTAGGATGAGCCGCCAGGATTATTCAAGTGATATTAGAGCATATTTTCCTTTGTAATATTTGACGGTATTTTTAGAGAATAATGATTTGCTCTTAAATATTTTAATTTATAGGTTCTAATAAGGACTTCTGTGTAAGATACATTAACTTGAATGTCCTAACTGAAGACTTCTACTCTTAAATATTTTTATTAGTTATGGGCTCTAATAAAGACTTTGGTGTAAGATATATTAACTTGAATGTAATTAAAGATATCTTTGCAAAACTTAATTGCGCTAATGAAAGAGGGCTCAGGACACCCAGATTCTCATCTTAGCTCTGACATGCATCAGCGTCTAGATCTCAGTTTTCTCTTTTTTAACTGGAGTTTAAATGTACCTGTCTGGTTCACTGAAAAATTGACTGTCAGCCCTAATAGAAATGAGAAAGTTCTTGATAAGTCGCTAATTTAAGTAAACTGGCTTAAATTAGGCGTTCAGCTTTGAGATAATGTGAGATTCGAGTAGAGGTTAGTAAGATGGAACTGGAGGACAGACCAATGAAAGACAGCAGATGGAGGTGAAGACTGAGCGGGGTGTTTAAAGGCAGACGCTTCATCCAGAGGTCAGCATATCTTTCTCTAAAGGTCCAGAGAGTAAATACGTTCAGCTTTGCAGGGCATATAGCCTTTGACGCAACTACTCAGCTCTGCAGTTGTGTGCAGCGTGAGAGCAGCGTAGACAGTAGATGAATGCATGGGCGTAGTGGTGTTCCATCACAACTTTATTATTGGACACTGAAATTTGAGTCTCAGATAATTTCACATGTCATGAAGTATTATTCTTTTAGTTTTTTTCAACCATTTATAAAGGGACCAGCTGGATTTGGCCCAAGGGCCATAATTTGTTGACTCCTGCCTCACACCACTAAAATCATTAAGGTTTCAAGGGGGAATAAGTGAATAGCAAAGGACGGAAGTATAACGACTGGCTCGTGGAAGCTTGTTAAGAGTTTGTCAGAATCCAGAGAAGGGGCAATCAAATGTAGGAAAGGAGCTAGTGGTTTGCAGTGTTGCTGAAGAACAGTGCCAGAACTGGGTCATTAGCCGGAAATGATTCAAAAGATGACTAGAAAGATGCGGAGAGAGCAGAAGACCCTTGGTACTGGTTAGAAGTTCATGGTGACCACTGAGAACTTTCTTAAATGGTGAGTGGTAGAATTTTAGGCAGGGGGAAAGATAATTTGTGCATCAAAAGTGGAAGTGTTAGGTTTAGAGCAATCATTCATGCAGCTGGCTGTTTAACTCTGCAGCATGTAGAAGGACAACCATGAGGTTGTGAAGTTGATTTCTATTCACAGTAAAGGGCATTACTGTCCCTTTATTAAGCTTAAGGCTGCTTAGCTGTCTCTTCAGATATTATTCATGTCTCTAACAAATACTTATATATGCTTACCACATACCAGGGACTGTTCCAAGGACCTTGTCAATAATAACTCTTGAAATTCTCATAATAGCCTTGTAATGTAGTGTTGTTACCTCCGTGTTACAGATGAGAAAACCAAGGTATGGAGAGGTCACTTCTCTAGTAAGTGGCCAGTATCCTGGGTGACATGGCTCCAGAGCTGAGCTCTTCACTCCTTTGCTATGCCGTCAAGTCTTCCACGTCCGGGATATTAGAACTTTTTAAAAAAATTGTTGCTACTGGTATAGAGCTAAAGTTAGAATAAGAAGTACCATGGATTTATGTATTTTCTGTTGAATGTGTAAATGGAACCATTGAAAAATACTAGACACTTTCGTAAAACCATGGCTCTTCAATAAACTGTGACATCCAGGCAAATGCAAATTATAAGATGAAAACACTTCCTGGGCTTCCCTGGTGGTGCAGTGGTTGCGAGTCCGCCTGCCGATGCAGGGGACACGGGTTCATGCCCTGGTCCGGGAAGATCCCACATGCCGTGGAGCGGCTGGGCCCGTGAGCCATGGCCGCTGAGCCTGCGCGTCCGGAGCCTGTGCTCCGCAATGGGAGAGGCCACAGCAGTGAGAGGCCTGCGTACAGTAAAAAAAAAAAAAAAAAAAAAAAAAAAAACCACTTCCTCATTCTCATGCTTCTATGGAGGATGTAAAGTAAGAGATGAGAAAATCATTGGGGAAATCTTTATAATTAAAAAGCTCTTTCCAAACACGACTTATTATGTAACACAATAAATACCATAATTTACGTGGTTCTTTCCTGAAGCTCTGGACTTAGGAGGTTAAGAGGCAGTGCGGAATAATGCATAGAGGACAGTGTGCCCCCTGTGCGCCCTGGGAAGTGGAGTGGAAGCCTGCTTTCTACCCCTAGACTCACCACTGACTGCTGTGTAACCACATAATGGCATTATCTTTACACAACTCAGGCCACTTAATATCAGGTTTAATTGAATGAGAAAGGAAATTACTCCATGCGTGACTCTTACCAGAGTTCATTTTCTTAGAGCACTTCTCTGACTAGTCCTAATATCTCACTACCCATAAACATATCTCCCTCTTTAAAATGAGAGCCGGTGGGATTCACTGGATAGATTCTTATTTTATTGCCATTGCCTCCTTCAAGGTTTTACTCAGATCTCACTTTTTCAAGCTCTACCCTGACTCCTGTTTAATACTACAACTTGGCCACCTCCCCTCCTCCCAAGCCCCTTTTATCCTATTCACCTTTTTCCTTTGTCCATTCCACTTACCATATAATTGTGGTTTACTGTCAAGTAATGTAAGCTCCAAGAGGGATCTCAAATGAGTGGCCCTTAGTATGTGCTCAATATTTATCTTTTAATGAATGAATCCATGTTCCAGTGCCATTGTTGTATACATGAAAGGCCATATGCTGTTTCCAGTTGGAAGTTTGCATGGGGACATTCTACCTCGGAAACTTGTTGGTTGTGAACTGAATAGGAGTGCTTCCTGCCAGAAACCTCTACTACCTGTCTGAGTGCAATAAGCTGAGAGGCAGCTCTTGAAGCCGGGCCAGGTTGTCATTCTTGCTTATAAGTGTGTTTTCCTGAGGGAGACTTTGCACACTCGTTTCAGGCAGCTTACACTCACAGTAGTTTGTCATTTGCCATCTGGCCATGTGGTTACTTTTAAATAAAGCTATGTATGGGATGAAATAACACAAATTGGAAATCTTTGATAATATGTATGGTGATAGGATAATATGTGTGTTTTGGGTTTTTTTGTTTGCTTTGCTTTTGTTGTGGTTTAAAAAATAAGATTGGGGGGAAAATGATTTGAGGAGGAATCATTCCAAAGTTTTCCCTAGAGGGAGCCCCTTATATAAATTTTATTCTTTGACCAAGAGCTTTTGTTATAAATTAAATGTTTTGAATTAGTGGGTTATTACATTTTTCCATTCAGTTGTAAGCCTGGCCCAAAGCTATGAAATAAGAGGTTGTCTAACGTGCCTCAAAAACTGTTTTGCCATGAAGTGGAATTGGGGAGAGACGTGAGGAACATTCTTTTCCTTTGTCCCTTTTCATAATATTTTCTTATTTGTGTTCTTTTCCTTTTTGTTCCTGTCCCTTTACCCCAGAGTGTATTTTTTACAGTGTCTGCTTGTACCACGTTTCGGATTCTTCTCTGTTTGTGTTTCCCCAGTTCTCTGTGGCTAATTGCAAATGGGCGAAAGAACCAGAACTCAGTACAGTACATTCAAGTTAAAGAGAAACTCAAATAATGATTGTTAGAAATTATTCCTCTTCTCTCCCATGGGTGTGGAATTTTAAAAACCTGGCTTAGATGATAATTAAATTTAAAATACAGATTTAAATGATTAGGGTACTATATCATCTAATTTCTCCTTTGGAGTGGGAGAAGTTGAGGGGTTTTTTTGTGGGGTGAGGTGGGAGAGTTGCGGCAGCTAGATGCAGACAAGATCACCCTTTGGAACAATGACAACGCTATGCTCACACTGGCAAGAAAAAAAAAAGGAACTGGGTGAGAAGACAGGGCGTACTAAATTGCAGGAAAATGCAACCAAGTCCTCATTTACAGCTCCATGGAGATTCTATTGTAAAGTTTTACTGCTTCTTTGCAAACATTCCTTTGGTGTGGGAGGCTGAGCCTGGGGGCATGGTTGGGGAAACAATAGTCTGGCTCTTTTTTCCCCCCTAAATCAGTTCAAATGCCTGACTTAACTAGGGAGTCAAAGAATCAACAGACTGGCTCTAAGACTTGGCGGCTCCAGTGAAAAGATCTGGATGTTCACAGTGGCCCAGTGAAAATGGGGAACACATTTACTTCACCTCAAATTCCTTAAGGAAAATCTGCACTGTTTTTTTGGAATCCAGAGGGGAGAAACTTCTGATCTATTGGAGAGAAAACTGAATAATTGAGCACCAAGACAGAAAGACCGATGTGACTATCATGCAAATAAGAACTGTGATTGGCTTTCTCTTTCTGTACACGTTGTCACTGGCCGCTCTCAGCCTTAAAGATTAGGTTTCACTGGGAGCGTTTCAGGTTCAAGGACTGTTAATGGTTTGTAACTGCCTGACAATAAGCTCAACCTCAAAGTTACATCACCCCGGGCAGATGTCTAAGGATTCAAGGCCAGAGGAAGAAAGTTCGAATCTGGAGCAGAAGGATGCCGCTTGCCACCTGCTTGCTGCGCTGAGCTTTTAACGTGATTCAAATTTCTAAGCCCTATGTAGACCTCCTGGAAATGGTGGTCTTTATTAATACAAAGATCAAGTCTTTAATTAAACTTTTTAGGAAGAAAAGTAAGTAGTTTCTTTTCTCCCCCACTACATGCGAGTGTGTGTGTGTGTGTGTGTGTGTGTGTGTGTTTTATGTACTACTTCATCCTTTCGAGTGACGGAATTAAGAGTGTGAAACAGCATAATTGGCATGAGTTAAACTCCATTCTATACCAAGTTGTTCAAACACCTCAGACTTTTGTAACTCTAGGGCAGAATTCTGTGATTTTTTTTAGCATGTCTTATTTATTTATAGTTGGGATTTTAGGTGAATTCATTTCTGCTGCTCAAAAGAAGTCCTTTGAAGAAGGGGAGGGAAAAAAACCCTTGTATTTACTTTATGTCTGCCTTGATGTACAGTGTATGGTTTTTTGATTCTTTGGCTAAATATATGAGGAGCCTCTGTGTAATGTATCACATATTTTTGGTGGGGATGATCCTCTAAAACTCCCTGGCACTCTGTTAGGTATTTAAGAGCTCAAGGACAGGCTCTGTCTAGACTGATCAGTGATTGTAAAGTACACAGCTTTTGTGATGTGGCTTCATTGTATTCTTACCACTGGTTTAAATTTCTTTAATCCAGGCGCTTCTTCGTTCTTTGGAAAGTATACTTTTTATAAATACATGGTTCTGTTTTTTACATAGTTGTTGGTTTATTTTATTTTACTTTAGTTTTTGGACCAGTGGATTTAAGCTGGATATATGTGCCATGGGCAGGAGCCACTGGTAAGAGAAACTTTGGAGAAAGCAAAAGAACAGCCCTTGGGGCTCATTTCTACAGCTTCCCTGGTTGAAGGCTGTCTTTGGATGGGCTGATTAAAGTCTGCCCTGGCAAGAGTGAGATACACCAGGGGAGAGACAACTGTTCTTTCTTAGGAGCCAGTTTGGTAGCTGTGTGGTGGGGCTGATGGTGTGATTACACAGACACTATTACTTGGATTTGATTTGTAATTGGCGAATAGGAAGAGTTTCAATTTTCAGTATTTTCCAACTATGAAGTCTGGTAATTCAGTCTTTCAAATAAATAGACATTAGCGCAAAACATTGTAATTAACTGTGGCTACTCTTTGGGGGACATATGGTGAGTCCCACCCTGTGCAAGATTCTCAGATACATAACTAAGAGCTAAATCGGGTCTCTGTGGATTTCGCAGATTAAGTTTGATAGTTCTATGCACCATGCAAAACATTTGTTCCACGGAGGTTATGTGAAATGCCAGGTGCCTAGTTTACATGCTGCTTTTAGCAAACATTAAAAGCAGAAAGCACACAGGACATTTCTGTTTTTATTTAACTTGATGTCTAGTTCTCAATGTTTATTTTCCCATTTAGCAATTTATGGAGAAAGTGGGATGGTTTTAAAAAATTTTGTCCAGTTTTATTGAGATATAATTGACATATAGCACTGTGTACGTTTAAGGTGTATAGCATGGTTTGACTTGCATACATCATGAAATGATTTTCACAGTATGTTTAGTGAGCATTCATCATCTCATATAGATACAAAAGAAAAAGAAAAAAATTTTTTCTTTGTGATGAGAATTCTGAGGATATATTCTTAACAACTTTTATATAGAACACAGCAGTGTTACTTGTGTTCATCATGTTGCATATCACGTCCCTAGTACTAATTTATCTTACGACTGGAGAAGGTGGGATGATTTAGGAAATGAATTATTTAAAGCCCACCTTGTAGAATTCAGTAGCTGTAGAGAAGATGGTATATGGGGTGAGCGCTGACCATGGTATATGTGGTGGCTTGTGTTCCCAGGGGCACTGAGAAAGGCCAAGTTCCTCTTCAGCGATGGTTGAAAAGTCAGGAGCTACCTTCAAGTAATTGCACTGCTCTCGCCACAACCGTTCTTTACATGAGTTATTTCATAAGCTAAGACTTTACATATATTAGTTCATTTGATCTGTTTAATGGCTGTAATAGCTGTACTGTAAGGTACGTTGGGTTAACTTTAAACATGTTCAAATAGAAAGGTTCAATAGTTCATGCACACCTGCTGATTTTATTTTACGAGTCTCCTTTATGGTCTCATTTCCAGGGACATGTTACGTTGTAGAAACAAGTATGCCCAGAGTGCCCTGTGTGGCATAGGTCAGAGGTAGGGGAAGACTCGCCCCTGACTCACAATTGTCGTATCTGCTGGTTTTACAGGAGTTAGACTAGTCACCCTCAGTAACTGCCTCAGCACAGGGTCCTTCTCAAACTTCTTCAGTCTCTACTACACCTGGCTTATGGCAGCAGTTATATAGAGAGTATTTTAAAAATTGTTGTTGAATATTTATGGTGCTGTCAGTTTCGTGTTCGTACCCCACTTAGATTGTGTTGTCAGGAAAAAATGAAATGGCGTAGACAAAGCGATCCCAGTCCCTAGAAGGATAAAGGAAAGTTGTCATAGAGATTTAGCCTACCTGTCATCTCCCCCTCTGGTGTCCTCAATCTCTTTTGTGTTGGAAAAATTCAATTGAATTGGATTATATTGGGAAAAGTCAATTGCATTGGAATTTCTAAAAACATTGGAATATAAAAGTATTCCATGAAAGCGAGAAATACAGAGAAAATTTTGTAGCACAAATGGATTTCTAATTAGATATGCTATTTAAATGTATTACCTTGAATGTTTATGATTAGTTTTGTAAAAATTCAATTGAGTTTATAACAGTGATGTTTTAAAAATAATGCCTTAGAGGGGAAAGAATTGGTCCCAACTTCTTAGTAGAAAATTTGTTTTCTCTCTTGACAATCTAACATTTACTAAAGCAATGACATAGTACAATTGACTATTATTTGTCATGGCGGAGTTCAGCAGGAGTTGGAGGTCTTCATTGACTTTGTTAATCGCTTTCTAACATTGGAGTAGAGGGAGGGCCTAAAAAGCTGGGAAGCAATTAACTGAACAAACACGAAACACAGTGGGAAGGACCCCTGGGATCTGAGATTGAGTCTTTTTTTTTTTTTTTTTTTTTTTTTGCGGTACGGGGGCCTCTCACCGTTGTGGCCTCTCCTGTTGCGGAGCACAGGCTCCGGACGCGCAGGCTCAGCGGCCATGGCTCACGGGTCCAGCCGCTCCGCGGCATGTGGGATCTTCCCAGACCGGGGCACGAACCCGTGTCCCCTGCATCGGCAGGCGGACTCTCAACCACTGCGCCACCAGGGAAGCCCCCTGAGATTGAATCCTATTCAAAATTTGTTCCATTTCTCCCTTGCTGGCCCTTACGTGTGGATGTGTTAGGTACCAAGAACTCACCTTGATGTAACACATTTAATTTGACCTCTGAATGTGTTCTTTCTTTCTACAGCTGTTTCCAACCTAGATGAGGAGAGTCGATGGACAGTCCACTACACTGCTCCATGGCACCAGCAGGAGAATGTGTTCCTTCCCACCACAAGACCCCCCTGCGTAGAGGACCTGCACCGCCAAGCCAAGCTCAACCTCAAATCAGTATTGAGGGGTAAGATGGTGCCCTGCAAGCGTGCTGTTCTTGGATTATTGACTGTTAGAACTGAAAGCATAGATTTAGTTGCTATTTATAATGAACGGATAGTATGCTGTGTCTTTATAAAATATCATAAATACTCACAACCTAATACATGCCTAATATGTTCTGGTCTCTGAAAGCTGCCGGTTTACAGATATGCAAATCTGTCCTTAAAGAGCCTGCTCCATGTTAGAACCCTCGAGCACGTTTACACCACTAGTACCAATTTAATCCAAATAAACACCTGCTGATGTGGGGAATTTTGCCACTGCCTTTTTAAGACTTGTAAGTATTAAAAGCAAATTGTTAAAGCTAGTACTTTGTAATGGTTTGTTCAGTTAGTTCAAGTTGGGTGGAAAGGGGACCTAAATATAGACTGTGAAGGAGTGCAGAGTGGTTTGATTTATCAGAACTTGGGCAGCACCCAACGGGGCTCCTTTAAGCCCAGGTGGGCAGAGTGCACTGTGGCCAGTAAGAAATCCAGGAAGAGTGTACACCTGTATCTAGTTTAAAATTCTCATTTTTACCTCAGCTTGTTGCTGATGTTAAGAAGAGTTTATGCATGGTACCAAGAAGGCATCCTAAGAGTGATAAAGGAGGGAGGACGTTCTTTAAAAGAGGAAGAAGTGACTTTTAAGATTCAGAGACTTGCTCTTAAAGCAACAAACCAACATTCTTATCCTACCAGACTCTGCTTCTACCAGTTTTCTCCTCTGTGCTGTTTGGGATCTAACTATACTAAAAAAGTACTTGTTGCTTATCTGAAATTTAATTTAATCAGGCATCCTATATTTTAATTAATTGTTTAAGACTTACATCTAAGAAATACTGTTATTGATTCAAGAAAAACCCAGCATGAGGACCCCTCTAATTTTTATGATAGTTTTTACTTGTGTATCAGTCATTTATTAAGTAATCCATATATTAATGTACTGTTACTGTAACTGCTGTGGTTACTAGCTAACATTTATTAAACACTCAGCTCTATACAAGTATTGCTCTAAACCATTGCACGTATTATCTCTTAATCCTCACAATAATCTACAAACCATTACTGTGCCAGTTTTACAGATGACAACATAGAGACACAAAGATTAGAAACTTGCCTAAGATCTCAAAGTTAGTGGCAAAACCAAGATTTAACCTTGGACAGTCTCAGGCTATAGAGCCCATATTCTTAACTGCTGCCTTTAACAACCTTTTGTTTGAAACCTATTATTCTGGCAGAAATGCAGAATACACAGACAGGGTCTCAGCTCTCGTGGAATTTATACTTATACCTAGAGTGCAAATCACAGTGTGAAAAATACTCGAGAGGTGCCAAAAATTGCTGTATTGTAATTAAAGAAAGCAGATAATCTCTGCTTAGAGAAGGAATAGCTGTCAGTAGACTCCCAATAGATTTGGTATTCCGAGCAGAACTGTACAAACATTTTCGGTCATGGCCCTGTTTTTTCTTCCTTTAATCTTTTATAATGCTTCAGTTATCTCATATGTATCTTGCAGTCTTATGTATCTTGTATCTTACAGTCTTGGCATTGGACTCTCCAGCAATGAGGACATTATTGAGCTCCCTTTTTCATTTAGACTGAATACCCTGTATATTTAGTGACTAAACGCTTAAATGAGAAGAATCACGTTAGTTGGGCTCCTCCGTATGGCCTTGGAGTTGCACTTTGACCTTTGTTGACTTCATGAGGTGCCTAAATCCAGCCACAATTTCTTCTAGATCCCTTCAGTTCCTAGTGATTTGTCTTTAGTAAATTTTGACAAAGAGCTTCTCTACGTAGAGCTCACCTTCCTCCACCAAAGAATTACTAAGAAGATTAAATGGCAAGGTTCCCAGGACAAACCCCTGAGGGAGTGCCATTGTTAACATTTCTCTTGTTGCTCTGAAGACAGAACACTGCATGGTCTGGCTTGTAGAGAATGCTTTCTCAAAGGTATATGTGAGTTTGAATATTCAGGCCCAGTGGTTTTTTGATAACTCTCCAGGAAATTGTGCTTCACTACCTCTTTCATGTATTTTTCAAGTACCAGATCAGAGCTTCTCTTTTCTGCCCTTAGAACGCTGAGCATCTGTATATAGATTTTTCTGATTTTATTTTCTTTTGGACTGTTCAACAGATACCTATGAAATATCATCACCACTGGTTTTGCCTACACTTAGATTTTATTTTGAAAAGGTAAATGCTTCAGCGGTTGCTTAAATGCCCTAAAATCGTTCATCGAAGGGATTTACTATTAATAAAATGAATAAGTTTGGGAAATTCTTACAGCTCAACTTTTAAATCTGGATTTAAATGCACCTTAAGAGATTTCAGATAACTGATAACTTGAAGAATAGTGGTTGAGAAAGATGAAACGAGAAAGAACATCTGAGTTCTTTTGTTCTTCATTTATTTACTTTTAGTCACATGCACAGAACTTCACATACCACTTCCCCTACATCATGTTAGCAACTCGAAATAAACACGAGTGCAGAGTATTTATTGCCTCATTATCAGTGAAGATTAAAAAGAAAAAATCCAGTCCCTTACTATATGGCAGCTGTTAAAGTATGATGTTATATAAGATTATCAGTCTAAGTTAATATAACCTCAACAGCCTTTGCTTAAAAATACAGAAAGGTAGGTCACTATTCACAACGAGCATTCTAATATTTTGTTCCTCCTTTTAGTCTTACTTATGACTTTGTCCATTGTTTTAAGGAAGAAATACTATCGTTTACTGTTAAACAGGTTGGTGCTTTTTCTTAATCATTAAATCCTCATTGTCGGAGCTGTTCTGTCAGTTTTTGTGGGGCGCTCAGCTCCCCTCTTGAGGACCATAAAATACAGAGGGAAATGATACAGTGAATACTAACAAATGAATAACTAAGTGTTGTAAACATTTGCTTATGTTAAGGTAATGCACAGATGCTTACTGGTCAGTAGAGTGGTTGAGGAGGGCACTTTTTTTACGAAAAAGCTAAGCTTGAGTTAGTACATAAAGGTAGATAATAGACACTACTTAATACGTCTTTAAGAATCAGTTCTTTGCTATGCCAGGAGTTTTTAAATGAAGAGACAAAAGGTCGTGGGTCCCCAGCTTTGAAGAGCTGAGCTTGCTGTCTGGTGTCAAGACTGAAGTAAACAGACAGTAGTGTAATGGAGACGGGCGTGAGGTACGCTGGGCATATAGGGGAGAGCTCGGTCAGCCAGAACAGCACTGGGAGACCACCACTCTCCCTTTCCCCCGCTGCGGAGGAGATGGGCTTTCCTGGTGCGTCACACAGCATGTGGAGTGCCTGCAGCAGGTGGTTTCCATTCCCGTCCAAATAAAGCAGAGATCTTTTATATTTGTTGTTGGGGGCTAGTCTCTGGAGAACTTGATAGAATTTAGTGACCATGCTCTTGGATCAAATGATTTGGTTTTGTTGATTTATTTAGTTACTAGAGATTTAGGTAATGACTTATTGCTAACAACAGTACAAACGTGTACCCATTTGTTTTTGTTTTTTTATTTTTGGCTGTGTTGGGTCTTCACTGCTGCGCACGGGCTTTCTCTAGTTGTGGCGAGCGGGGGCTACTCTTCGTTGCAGTGCGCCGGCTTCTCATTGCAGTGGCTTCTCTTGTTGCAGAGCACGGGCTCTAGGTGCATGGGCTTCAGTAGTTGTGGCACACGGGCTCAGTAGTTGTGGCGCGCAGGTTCAGTAGTTGTGGCGCACAGGCTTAATTGCTCTGCGGCATGTGGGATCTTCCCGGACCAGGGATTGAACCCGTGTCCCCTGCAATGGCAGGCAGATTCCCACTACTGCACCACCAGGGAAGTCCATACCCATATTTTAAGAGTATTTTGATATTTGGGGAAAAAGGACATCTGGCTAGTAATGAATAGTGAATTTTACTGAATTTCCAGAATTCTTCCCTTTTAATTTCCATAGTTATTTGAACCCTTCATGAGCTTCATCAGAGTTAGTTGTGATGATCAGTAACCTTTATCTATCTAAATTTTTATCTAGGTAGTTTTTATATATATCGAAGGGGCCACAATTCAGTGGGAAAAGGGGAATTGAGGGATGAGGTGGGCTCGCCCAGACTCAATGAAAGTTTCAGATTTTATTTCTTCACAACCTGTAGGCCTCATTTGACAGTTTTAAGATTATTAAAGGCTGAAACAAACATGTTATTTTTCAGCCTTCATTCCCCCAAAAGGCCAACTTGGGAGAGAGAGATAAACATACTTTCTCATAGTATGTTTAACAGGCAGTTTGGTTACTGCATCTGTGTTAACTCCTGCCTGAATTAGTTCACAGAGCATCTGTTGTTGGTATCAGAAACCGTCTAGTCACAGCTCTCATTCCTGAAGAAATATATTTTAGCAGGTCAGCCTACTCTGTGGCTCTAGAATTAGGAGTGCAAGCACAGGGTGGAATGTTGGATCTGGCCTGTGTTAATTCAGAGTCAGAAGGTTATGTTTATTGTACCTGGAGAGATAAGAACTGGGGATTTACACTTTGAAGAAATGACTATTTGTACCAAGTGATTTAAAACAATTGTGTGTGTGTGTGTGTGTGTGTGTGTGTGTGTGTGTGTGTGTGTGTGTGTGTGTACAGACCAACCTGTTTAACATTAAAGAGTGGTATACCTTTCTTAAAATTATGGACAAGGTTTCCCAGTAGTCCCAGCCACGTTTCTCTGACAGTTCGTGACACACAGACTTTATCTAAGGGTCACTGCATCTACCTTTCATTGTCAAGAAACCACCTACTAGTTGCATTTTGACTTGGACAAGTAAGTCTGTTCTGGGAAGGGCTGTGGGGATCTCTGGATTTGATGAGGGGGCTTGGTGGTCTCATCTGTCTGCATTGGGCTGATGGGCCCCTGGGATATCCCAGGTGCCCTGTGGTTTTGGTTATAGAGTCTCCTCTTGGGGGTCCTGTGGCATTTTTTACAGAGCTTTCTGGAAGACACCTTTCTAGGCATGACCTGGGGGATGTTGGCTGAGAGCTCTCTCTCTTGCAATGATACATCTGCTCACCACCCAGACAGGCTCAGGACGAACATCTGCTTTGCCCACCTTGTGCTAATGACAATGAATTTTTCATCTTTTTCTTTTCTGTCACTTTTTAAAAATTATGACATAGAACACAGACAAATACATAAGACTTGCACAGTTTAACAAATAATTATAAAGCAAACATCTATGTAACTATTATTACTCTGGTCAAAAAATAGAATATGACCTGAACTCCAGAAACCTCCTGTTGTTCTTGCTTTCTAGTAGGAAAAGCCCAGGTTTCATGAAAAGTGCATGGGTCACATCTAGGTTCACATCCTGCCTCTTTTATGTACTAGGAATATATTATTTGAGTTTAATTTTGAGTGCATCTCTTTAACATTTTGAGCTTTTTTTTTTCATCTATAAAATAAGATCATAATATCTGTTTTCGTGGGAATAAAACCAACTTATTTATATAAAGTGTCTCAAAGTACCTGCGCCGCAATGTGGAAGCAGTGTTTGTAGAAAGAAGGGTGCCTTTTAAGTGCAGTGGAATACAGATAGAACTTTCAGCCCTCTTTCCCAAAAGGCTGTCATGATTTAGCTGACACTTCCTCTCCCAGCCATTATGCTCCTGGGATATACAGTGGGGAGGAGGAAGAGAGGAAGAGAACAAGGAGCTTCGTCAGATGACAGTGACAGCCGTCGACACTTGTTCATTTCATCCACATGAGCAAGATTCCTTTTCCCCGACTCCCCATCAACCTCTGAAAGACGCCCAGGATGCTAGAGCTAGAAGGGCCCTCCCCGGTCCTCTGGTTAATAAATCCCCTTTCCATTTTGTAGATCAGGACCTATCAGAGTTAAGGGATTGATTGACAGCTGCTTTGCCGTTTATAAATGGCTCTGCCCAGAACTCCAAATCAGGTTTCTCAGCCCATGCTGGCCTGTTCTGATCTCAGATCCCAAGGGCCTATCTCTGACGCCTCTTCAGCTACCCTCAACTTCCAGAAAGGTCACTGGGACAGGGCTTACACGGGGAATCCAAAGGCTCACGGCAGATTGGGTTTCTTCAGCCAGTTAATTTAGGAAATGCAAAATAGCCTAAGGTGGTGGCTTCCCTGTTGCTCATGAAAACTTCTCTTCACTCATTCCTGATTTCATTAAAAGTCAAATATGTTTAAGAGAAATAAAGAAAGGAGGCTTCATCGTGAGACATCACGTGTGACAAACATCTGTAACCATTGTTTCATCCTAATAGCATTTGGTGCGTATTTTTAGGGCAACGGTAGGTCATTAGTAACTCGATGGACTTAAAAAAAAAGAGTAATAAATAGGTTATAAAAGCGACAAAGGAAAGAAAGAGAAGGGAAGAGAAACATTAAGTATACCAATGATTTAGCACTTGTAGCCAGTTTACTCTTTGCCTACTCCTGTACTTACATTCTTCCTGAAGAATCCTTTGGTAAAATTGATGTGCAAAAGGAGATGTCACTGGTTAAAGAAGGATTGTCTTTCATTTTTTTTTTTATAAGAAAGAAACATTACATTACACTCATTCATGGAGAATTTTAACTTATTTACTAGTTTAAACAAAAATAGGCATAGAATTGAGGGCAGGGCAGGGAGTGGTTTGTTATTCTGGAAAAGCCGCTGAACAGAAGTAGGATGTGTAATTGTCTCATCTTTCCTGAACCACAGAGGCATTGACATCTTGTTCTGTTGTCAGTAACTGTTCTGAAAAATGAGTTAGGAGACCAGAATTGTGATTCCAGTGCTGCCAGTAGCCCATGAGGCATTGGAAAATCATATACCTTTTTTTAAAAAGTAAATTTATTTTATTTATTATTTATTTTTGACTGTGTTTGGTCTTCGTTGCTGCGCGCGGGGTTTCTCTAGTTGCGGCAAGCAGGGCTACTCTTCTCTAGTTGCGGTGCGCGGGCTTTTTATTGTGGTGGCTTCTCTTGTTGTGGAGCACGGGCTCTAGGCATGCAGGCTTCAGTAGTTGTGGCACGTGGGCTCACTAGTTGTGGCTCGTGGGCTCTAGAGCGCAGGCTCAGTAACTGTGGCGCACAGGCTTAGTTGCTCTGCGGCATGTGGGATCTTCCCAGACCAGGGCTCAAACCCGTGTTCCCTGCATTGGCAGGCGGACTCTTAACCACCGTGTCACCAGGGAAGCCCCATATCCCATTTTTGTACTTGGCCTCCTCCTCTGGAAAACAATTTTCAATCTCCAAGTTCCCTTCTAAGCTCCAAAATTCTGATTGGCCTCTTTTAACTGTTTAAGAGTGATATGCAAAGTTTATTAACACAAAGATACAATTTACGGCTGAACACAAATACTGACAAATTGAATTGTCCACAAATCTAAGTTTGTGGTGACATAAAAGTTTCTAAGTGCACCCAGCAAGTGAGGCACTGGTCTGGATGTTGCAGCAGAGTCAGAGATAAATCGACATGGCTGCTTTCCTAGTTTACACCTCGTCAGAGAGAGAAGTGTGTGAATAACTCACAAGCTTGATAATGGTGGTATCACTGAGCCACACCCTTGTCCATGGGTGTTGTCTTTAAAACAGAAATCTAATCATGCCTCTCATTAATCATTTTTTACCAGCTTTCCACCATTGGCAGGATAAAACCGAACTCCCTTAGCATCTGAGAACCTTCATTACCCCTGTTTGTCCAGCCTCACCTGACAAATCACCCTTTCTCCCCATGCTTCTCTCCTCCTACACCCAAGATCTTCACCTTGTGCCCTTACACGTAAGGATAAAGTCCTTCTGTGGGAACCCTGGCTTGTCTTGCCCTCCCTTTCTCTCCACCCAACGTCTCAGTCCACTTCCTCTCTCTTCTAAACCACAACCTCTCACACCTGGCCAACTCCTGTTCCCCTTGTAAGGGTCATCTGGTTGATGCTCGGGTTCCCCCAAAGCTTTCCTGGACTCCTCCGGGTAGACCTGGGCATCCCTTACCCACTTTTCTACACATGCCCATAGAACCTTACACCCCTCCATTAAACTAGTAATTGTGTTCACGTGTTTATCCCCCCACCTGACAGCAAGACCTTTGGCAGCAGGACCTTTTCTTGTCATTTGTGTAACCCCAGTGCGTGGTACTGTAAATACTCTTGTATTTGTGGAGGTCCTGGAAAGGTCATCTCGAGCTCACGAGGAAGATCAGTCACAGAACAAGTGGTGAGAACACGAGAGTGAGGAGATTGGAGATGGAGAGAGTGCAGGGAGAGGAGTTGTGAAGGTTGAGCCTGGAAGGCTTTGATCTAGAGGGCTGGAAGGAGAAGTCAGCAAAAGAATAACTGGGGAAGAAGAGAGGAAATCAGGATGGGGCAGTGACCATGGTGCTCAGGGATGGGCAGAGTCGGAAGAGAGGCTACTGAATTGGTCAGTAGGCAGTCATTGGTGACCGTCAAAAGAGTGGTTTCAAGGGGGTCTGTGGATTTAAGAAGCCAGGTTTCACGAGATAATTATTTTAACAAGCAGAAAAATAATACAAGTAATATTCTTTAAGAAATAAGTGATGTCAACAAGGCAAAGAGAAAAAGGACAGTATTTTGAGGTGGTGGCAGGCTAGAAGTAGTAGTATTATTTGTTTTAAAAACTAGAGCCAATTAAAACATGGTTGTAGACAAAAGAGCCCACAGGAGGAGAAAAGGTTGCAAATATAAAGAGAGAATGGGAGCATTCCCTGAGGAGACAGCAGGCAGTGAACGGGCGCAGGCAGAGGTCAGGTTTCGACTTCTAGTTCCCAGACAGGACTGGGGAAAGGGCATTTTGAGATGGAGCAAAAAAACACTGAATATGTTTATTAAGGGGTGTTGGAGTCTTGATAGAAAAATGGCCCCCACTATGTGGCTAGTTCCTTGGTGAGAAGGGTGACTTCATTTGGAGCTCTCTCGTTCAGTGCTTGTGAATTTAATTAGGTTGACTTTTCAAAGACAAATGGTAATGTTATTAAAGACTTTTTTTAATGTTTACTATTTCATTAGACTTCCTTTGGAATTTTTATCCTTAGGGAAAGTTGCCCAACCTGATGAAATAATGGATTGAATTCTCTATTGAGAAAAGAGAAGTGCAAAGACAAAAAATAAAAAATTAACGGAATGGGATGATATACAAAGGTGGCGGTTTAACTTCTGTTGTTTGATTTGATGCCACACAAAATTTTTTATAATACTAACTTTCTGGGTATGATAACCCTGAAAGGGTAGTTAACCTGTGAGAGGGAAGTCAGATGCAAGAGCAAAGAAAAAGGAACAATCATTGCTTTTTCAGTGGGTAAAGAGACCTGTTGCCTTTTTTTAACGGTAAGCAACACACAAAAGATAGAATAGCAAAGACAGTCATTTAAATGATCCAGGTCTCAACAAAGCACTATGGATTGTTTAAACAAAAGGCTTTTTGTTTTGTTTTTGTGTCCATGGTCAGTCTGCTGTTTCAGCAATTCCATTTTAATTCCTGATAAAGTGAGTAACTTGAGTGGCTGCTATATTTCGCCCAGCGCAGCATAAAAATGCTACATTGAAGGTACTGTGGATAAGGTTGTTATCATTCCCTGAACAACTGAAGTCCCTGGTGTTCGTTTAGAATCTTTGCAGGCTATTTGATATTGAGTAACCTTGGTGATGCTCCACGACTGCCAGTGATAGGGCTTTTTCATTCTAAAGTGAAATGAGATCACCTCCAGTTTGGCTGTGCTCTGGTGGTGCTCAACTAGGGCTTGCAAACTCGCAGCACCTTCCCATTTATCATGGGCACCAGAAAGCTTTCACCTTCATTTAAATCTGATTTAGTTCTTCAAGTCTTAAATGACTATGGGTGTGTGAAGAGAAGAAATGTTAAAAACCAGTTTTCTGCCATGGCAAATAACATTTGAGGAATAATTCCTTCCATGGTTTGCAATGAAAAATAAAGCTAACAGTTTTATCCAATGGTATAAGTTTTAATATTTAATTCCTGCGTTTTGGGAGGTTTTTATTCCACCCTAATAGAAATTAACCATAGAGGGAGAATATCGGTCAAAATGACCTTTTTTTGCCCTTCTGCATAAGTGAGATTGCCTGTGGTGTTTCATGTCAGTGAAGGAGATACTGGTCCCAGGGTATGGAGCGAAAAGACTCTTTTCAATGCCGTTTCAGTATATTAGCAGATTCATTTCCTGTGTGACTGTTGAGCTGATGACACCACATTTTCCCATCCTGACCCCTTTATCTCCCCAAACTCACTAAGGAGATTGAAATGAGAAGTCATTTGGAATAGTGCCAAAATAAGTGTTAGGCGTATGAATTCAGCAATCTGCTTGTCACTCCCCCCCTCCTTTGGCAAAACCCATCCATTTCAAAGGTGGCTTTTCTGACCATCTGTCTTCTACCTTACTCCTTCCCAAAACTTTTCTGGGAGCTTTCCTGTGACATCTGTTCTGTCTGACCAGAAATCTTTGGGGGAGTTGCACGTGATGGAATTAATGTTTTCATGCTGGATTTGGTCAGTGTCCCTGAAGTTGTACCAAGACCAAATTTTCTTGTATAGATAACCCAAATAGAGCACTGAGTATCATCTTCCCTACCTGCTCTTCCCTCATCCTCTTATTTCCTGAACATATATGTGATTGGGACCCCTTCCCCCTTAAATTCTGTGTTGCTGCTGGCCCCAACCCATACCTGCCAGTTGTGCTTAATAAACACTGATGACATACATGGGTGGTGTACCAGATAGATAGGCAGGTCCCATGCCTTGGGTAAATTAAGATGGAAAGTATGGCCAAAGATAAAATACACCTGGGTGAGGGATGGGGCCGGCCCTTCTGTCACGTAATCACAGTACCCTTTCAAGTACTGATGGTTCATTCAGTTAATGAACTCCCTGGCCAGCCACACTGAGTAAATCATGTCTGGCTTAGACACCTTTAGGAGGACATTGGCTTTTACTTTCAGGGCCTGGGAAGCCATTGGAGAGGTTTGAGCTCAGGAGTGACATAACCTGACTCATCATTTTTAAATGGTTAAATCTGGCTCTGTGTTAAAAGTTTGCAGTAAAGGGATCGGGGTGATGCAGGACACTGGGCGGAGATACCACTGTAATCAAGGGAGAGGCGGAAGCAGCCTGAATCAGGGAGCTTTGTTTAAAGCCGAGCTGATGCGGTACGTTAAAATAACAAGACCTCTTCAAGCGGTTTAAGGGAATCTTGACCTGTAAAGTACTTCTACAGGAGCAAAACTAAAGCTTTTTCTGAAAACAACAGTATTCCTTAGGAACCGAAAGTAAATACCAGATATAGCATTTCTCCTCCTCCTGCAGTGATCTGTTAAATTCTTTTGTCCTTTGTTTGCTGTTTTCCTCTCAAGTTATTCTGTTGGTGAGTGTGGATCATCTGTGACATAATAAAAGCAACAGATGAACTCTCTTTTCCCCTCGGGCCTTTTATTATTTCTCACCTGGAATATGTAGGAAATCTTAAACTATGAAAATTCCTTCTTCGGGAGCCTCTCCTCTAAGTGGAAGACTTTTCCTTTTATGTCACACCTACCCCAAATGGTTGAATGGATTTCACATCAAGCACCTTTAATATTGTTTCTCCTTCTCCGTGGCTACTTTACCTTCCTCTGAAACAGTTTTCTCCTCCTGTGGCTCCCAGACCAGCAGTAGGAACATCACCTGGGAACTTATTAGAAATGCACGTTCTCGGGCCCCACTCCAGACCCACTGAATCAGACACTCTGGGACCCACTGGTCAGCCAAGTGGTTAACAAGCCCCCAGGGGATCCTGATGCACCTTAACTGGGAGAACCAGTGCTCCATAAATTGTCACGTGAACTTGTTTAATCAGTCAGCTAAATCGTAAACACCTTGAAAGTTGTACCCCTTCAGTTTCACTAGCTCATCGCAAGCTAGGGTTCGAACACACAGCTGTTGACTGTCGGAGTTTGAGCCCTTGACTGTCGCCATTCATCTCCCTGGCTGTTAGCAGAAGGTTACTTGAACAAACCCATTCATCTCCTTCCAGGACGCTTCCTTCTCCTTGACACGTGGGTGATTGTTGGCATATTTTCTGATTGGCCGTCTCTTTCTTACCTGCAGTTAAACAAAGTGTACTCTAACACCTGGAACATTTTGTCTCAGATGCACCATTAAGAGAGGAGATATTTCAGAACTTTTAGGGAGACTTGGGCTCCATCATTAAAGCCATATATTTTCTCCTTTTCTTTTTTATTTTATCGTACTTTGGATGCAAAGTATCTTTGACATGACGATTGATAAAGAAGTTGTCTTATGGACTCAGATATGCAGTTTTTGGAAGATAAATTTGGATATAATACTTCATATATAATAATATGCTTTTATATCATTGTAAGTATTGCTGTATAACTTCATATCAATTCAAACTCTTACTCTTAAGCGGAGAGGGCAGAAAGGGATGAATCATTAGTGTAATAGTAAACCAAAAAGGCATATTTATTTGGAATCTGTTATTTTAAATTGCTGTCAAATTATCTAGGACAATATCCATTGAAAATATCTATATTAAGTCCATGGTGTCTTTAGATTTAACATAGCTTTTCAACTCACTTGATATGCTGCAATTAACTGAATAACTTAAAAACATTTGACCATTTATAGTCTCTTAATTATGTTCTAATTTGTTGATTCTTAAAGACGATTTAAATAAATTGAAGTACAGCTGTTCTGAAGAAAAGAGTTTATGGAAAGTCCAAATGTAATTTTGGAAAATCCAATATATATGACTGGCAAGGCAGAATCTGAACTACAGTATCAGTATGATTTCTTTCTCTTGCTCAGGATTGCCAAACCCAATAAATTAAGGTACTAGAAGGCAGATCCCTTCTATTTTAAAATACATTTTGGGTTGATTTTCATTAAGAAAATAAGTTCCCTAATGTTTACAGAGCATAATATTTGAGTGCAGTAAATTTTTCCTACATGCTTATTACTTGAAAGCTCGAACTAGAATCTTTAGCTATATAAGATCTGATACAGCTGTTGGACTGGGATTAATTATTGATTTTCTTCTAAATATATGTTTGTAGTCTTCTGTGTTCTCAGTTCTCTGGTACCGGGCAAAGATATGTAATAGAACTGGCGTTTGACCCTGTCATTGATAATCTGATGGATAAATAACTGGGATAGAAGTTTGGAAACCTGGATCTACCAGAAACTTAAAACACTTGTGTTTTATAATCCATAAGACAGGTGTAATATCTGCTTTCCTTCAATTCCCACAGAAATATTTTACACACAAATCAAAATGATGGCCAAGGGCTTTCAGTTTAGAAAATAACGCATTTATTAAGTGTCATCAGGAGTAATGGCTTTAAAAATCAGTGATCTGAAAAAAATAGTGTTTTAGACTGTGGTTCATCACAGAACATTCTCACTGAAGCAGTACATCATGACCACTATTTATAATTAACTTTGGAACTGGAGTCCTCCCAATTGTTAATGACCTTGAATTATAGGAGGAGGATTGTGAAAGATTTAATCTGTTAAAAAGAAACCACATTTAGATTTTAAAGTATGATACATCTAAATGCTGTTCTGTTGTAAAATACCAACATTGTGCTTTTGACCTGAATGTTTCAGCACTTTCCTAGCAGTTCATGCTCGTATACACCACCACTATACATATAACCTGAAAAATGACAAAATAATCTTTCTTAACTAGTCCTTTTGGCTTTTAATGCAGCAGTGCTTGTTTTCTTTTTTCTTAAGTATAATTAATTTACAATATTGTGTTAGTTTCAAGTGTATAGCAAAGTGATTCAGTTGTACGTGTGTGTGTGTGTGTGTGTGTGTGTGTGTGTATGCTTTTTCAGATTCTTTTCCATTATAGGTTATTACAAGATAGTGAATATAGTTCCCTGTGCTATACAGTCGGTCCTTGTGGTTCACCTATTTTATATTTAGTGGTGTGTATATGTTAATCCCAAATTCCTAATTTATCTCTCTCCCCTACCCCTGCTATCTCCCCTGCTATCCCCTTTGGTAACAATAAGTTTGTTTTCTATGTCTGTGAGTCTATTTCTGTTTTGTTAGTACATTCATTTGTATCATTGTTTTTATATTCCATATGTAAGTGATATCATATTATATTTGTCTTTCTCTGACTGACTTACTTCACTTAGTATGATAATCTCTAGGTCCATCCATGTTGCTGCAAATGGTATTATTTCATCCTTTTTTATGGCTAAGTAATAGTCCATTATGTATATATACCACATCTTCTTTATCCATTCATCTGTCAATGGACATTTAGGTTGCTTCCATGTCTTGGCTATTGTAAATAGTGCTGCTATGAACACTGCGTCTATCTTTTCGAATTGGAGTTTTCTCCAGTTATATGCCCAGGGGTGGGATTGCTGGATCATATGGTAACTCTATTTTTAGTTTTTTAAGGACAGCAGTGCTGCTCATTTTAAATACTTCCTTTATCATTGCTTTCTCTTCTTACTCAGACAAGCTAACGTTCAGCAAACCTCACTTGTTTCCCTTTTAGCGTCCACTCATCTTACCACATCATTTCCTTAGGGAATAAACGACGAATCCCTTTTTCTTCCCACCTTGCATTCAATTTCTCTTTCTCCATCTCCTCCTTTTCCTTCTATCTTTCGTTTAAGTAAGTCAGAATTTAGTAACCATTTAAGTTAAAAACTTTGTTCTCTCAGAGTATACTTCAAAGTCTTTATAATAAATTCATGAAATTTTTCACTTATAATTGTCTCTTACGGAATTATAAATATGAAAACATTAATTATGACAAATTATACAAATCAATGGTAAAAATGCCAGTGTGCTTTTACTAGCATCACTAGGTGATTTACTTTTCCTCATACAGGTAACGTTCAGGCTCTTATTCTGGTTTAGTTGGAATTTATGTATTTGAGTACTGTTAGCTGAGTCATAGCATCTGGAGGAAGGTGGTAAATACAGGTGAGATCATGTCACTTCTCTGTTGGTAGTCTCCAGAGGCTACCCTCCGGCCTCGTGGTGACAGCCAGAGTCCTTACAGGAACCTCCAAGGCCCTATGTAACCTGCTCCCCCTTTACCTGTCTAACCATCTCCTATGGTCCTTCCTCTTCACCCAGCCCAGATCACTCTTCCCTCCAGCTCTTTCTTAGGGTGATGGAACCCACTTTCTTCACTCAGATGTCACCACTCAGGTAGCCCTGCTTCAATACCACTCCCTGTGCCCTTCCCTGCTTTAGTTTTCTCTTACCACTTAGGACCTTCTTACATATTATGTAGTTGATTCTTTTTACTGTTTGTTGTCTGTGACCTCTTAGAGCATAAGCTCTATGAAGACAGGGGTTTCTGTTTGTTCTGTTCACTGTGGAATCTCCTGTGCCTGTAACAGCACTTGGCAGGTAGTAGATGATTCATAAACATTTATGACTTAACAGATAAACGTGGCATGGAGATGCTTTCCTCTGGACTGTACCTGAGGAACCGAGAAAAGAGAATTGTCTTAGGGGTTGATGACTTCTTCCAACTTCGATCCTGCCTTTTTGGCAGTAATTGCTCCTCTACCTCCTGACTCCTTTTCTTTGCTATTCTTTCGTTAAAAACACCACTTGAACCTGGCACAGCAGAGGATCTAAGGAAGTATGTGATATGGTTTATAATATTGAAGAGTTCAGGCTAGCATGGAACGTTGTAGTAACTAGGGAAAGCTTTGTGGAAAAGGGGATTTGAAGTAAACCTCAAAGGATTTTGATTGAGCTATCTTGAAGTAGCACAGTGACTTGGGTTCCCTGTAAGCGTGGCGGTTGCCACTGCCGGCCAGTAGACCCTGGATGCCATCGTCTATAAGAGGGTTTGGGAACTGATGATGGTAATATACATTATATATTAATATGTATAATTAATATAAATTGAAGAATTTATAAAATAACTTCCAGAAGGGATCAAAAGATTTTCTTTTTCTCCTTAAAATTCTGAGTCTGCTAATCTTTTCATTACCCATTTGAGATATGCAGTGTTTTCACCTACAGACCTGCTTTCCCTTTGAGAAGTTAAGAGTCCATCTCTAATCTTAATTTTAGTAGACCTTAAATACCAACATCCTTTTAGATGAACATTTACTTATTTCATTTGTACTCATATTTTAGTTCTTGTTGTTATGGAAATGAAAGTATAGGGGAAAAACTATAATAAAACTAGTTTAACATCTTTTCTTTCTTGGAAAGAGTTTAAGGAAACTAAAACCCAAAAGTGAATGTACCGATTTGCTAGATAAAGGCTAATGTTATTTTATACATAATTAAGGGTGGTACAGAGAGATATGAAGGAGGGTAGTTTCTCGTCATAAGCAAGTTGATACTCTCAGGAAAGAGCACCAGCTTTGGGGCCAGAATACCTGGATTCTAATGTTGGCTCCACCAATTGGAGCCAAAATGTGGATAATTATTATCCCCATCTCTTAGGCTCATTGTGCAGAGTAAATGATTTACTGTATGTGAAGTGCTTAGAGCAATGGCTTGTTCATAGGCAGCCCTCAATCAAAGTCAGTATTATTAATATGCAGTAGTTAGTATGTCTGCTGAGGGTTGTTTTTACATCTCGCCTTTTCCTACTACAAAGGGTAACTTTTCTTGGGACCTTAGAGATTGGGCCTGAAGCTAACAGATGTTTCTTGCCCAGAGTTGCACAGCTCTTCAGTAGCCAAACGGGCATCTCCAGATGCCCAATTCCTGTCACAGTTTCTTTTCCATGATGCTCTAAGGTTTCTGCCAAAGGCACCCCGTGCCATTTCTTTGAAGATCCTTATGAATGTCTTTCACATCTTAGCATCTCCTGGTTCCACACTGGGTTAATTTCCTAGGGCTGTGATGACAAAGTACCACAGACTGGGTGGCTTCACACAGTAGAACTAAAAACAAAAACAGTAGAACTTTATTGTCTTACAGTTCTGGAGCCTGTAAGTCCAAAATCAAGGTGTTGGCAGGGCCATGCTCCCTTCAACCTCTAGTGGAGAATCCCTCCTTGCCCTCTTCCAGTTTCTGGTGATCCCACATGCTCTTTGACTTACGGCAGCATAACTCCAGTCTCTGCCTCTGTCTTCACAAGGCTGTCTTCCCTCTGTGTCAGTGTGTCTCTGAATGGTCCTGGTGTCTCCTTTTCCTCTTCCCATAAACATCAGTCATATCGGATTAGGACCCACTCTAGTGATCTCATTTTAACATGCTTACATCTGGAAAGACTATTTCCAAGTGAAGTCGCATTCATAGGTACCAGGGGTTAGAACTTCAGCATATCTCTTCTAGGGACACAGTTCATCCCAGCACACATACTTTCAGATCAGAGAACCTTGATCCTTTTCTCTCCTTGCTTTGGTAGTTACAGTATATCAAATACATTTACCAAGCACCTGGCTGATACTCTTTCAGTGTAAAAATGCCCCTAAGTATAAGGCTTTGTCTTACATGAAACTGATTAGGTTTGTAAATTTTGTAGTTAGATTAATTCAAATATTTGTGCTCTTTTTTGGATTGAGAGGAGTTAGAAATAAATGTTCAGGCCATTGACAGTAAGAGAATCCCCGTATGAGTGTCATACCGACTTGGGAAAAGCAATACAACCTCCTGATGTTTTGGTAAAGACGTAGCCAACAGCTTGGTCAAAGTGTAGAATCTTAAAGAACTGTGTAGGGCTTCCCTGGTGGCACAGTGGTTAAGAATCTGCCTGCCAATGCAGGGGACACGGGTTCGAGCCCTGGTTGGGGAAGATCCCACATGCCGCGGAGCAACTAAGCCTGTGCACCACAACTACTGAGCCTGTGCTCTGGAGCCCGCGAGCCACAACTACTGAGCCCACGTGCCACAACCACTGAAGCCCGCGTGCCTAGAGCCCGTGCTCCGCAACAAGAGAAGCCACCGCAATGAGAAGCCCGCTCACCGCAACGAAGAGTAGCCCCCACTCACCACAACTAGAGAAAGCCCGCATGCAGCAACGAAGACCCAACGCAGCCAAAAATAAAGAAAATAAATAAATTTATTTAAAAAGAAAAAAACAACTGTGTAGCCAAGCAGGTCTTGTTATGGAATTGCTTACTAGCTTTTAAAAGTGGGAGAGTTTGGGGCTTCCCTGGTGGCGCAGTGGTTGAGAGTCCGCCTGCCGATGCAGGGGACACGGGTTCATGTCCCGGTCCGGGAGGATCCCACATGCCGCGGAGCGGCTAGGCCCATGAGCCATGGCCGCTGAGCCTGCGCGTCCGGAGCCTGTGCTCCGCAACGGGAGAGGCCACAACAGTGAGAGGCCCGTGTACCACAAAATAAATAAATAAATAAAAGAAAAAAAATAAAAGTGGGAGAGTTTGAGGTAGTTATGGTTTATGTGGTAAATGCTGACAGCAGTGACTGTTTTTTGAGCACCCTCTAGGTGGAGTGTTCTGTGCAAAGTCCTGACACACCCTGACCTAGTCTCTCACCTTAAAGAGCAAAGTACTTGGAAATATTTGTTGACTGATTCTCATGATAGCTTCCCAGAAGTACTGTGCCAGCGCTAGAGGTGGGATCTGAGTTTCCAGAAGGTTAAAATGCTGTCCCCCAGGTCTCACAGGTGGTGAGCGGTGCCTGGTTTGTCCTGGATTCCAGACACTCAGCGGCTTCCCCATAGAGTCCCTCCCAAAGGTCAACGCCCTGTTACTGAAACACAGCAGGGTAGCTTTTCATCGCAGATTGCACACCGGAAGCCTCTCAGTCTCATTCAGGAAGGATTGGAAATAAACACTTAGTAAGTGTTGGGAGAAGGGGTGACAAGAATCTGGAAAATCATAGATTCAGTGTTGTCCCTCTTTTTGGAGGAGTCATTAGAGCTGGTGTGGGATAGTCTCATTCTCCCCCTTGCTTATGAGGTAGGGTGGCCCCTCCTTGTCCCCTCTGAAGTTAGCTATGGCTGTGCATGTGGCTTGTTGTGTCCAAAGAAATAGGAGCAGAAGTAAACTCTGGTTATTTCTGGCAGAAGTTCCCAGAGCCAGTGTGAAACGCACATTCTCCCAGCGCTGCTACCTGATGGTCCAAGCACAAGCTGAGAAGGACCTTCCCTCGGCCTGGTCCCTGCGTGACTGTGGTGAGCAGAGCCCCCAGTAGCTCTGCCTAGACCAGGAGAACATGCAGGAAAGAATCTTCTTGTTGTATTAAGCCACTGGGATTTTGGAACTGTCTGTGACTGCTGTATATTCCAGCTCATTGTCACTAATTCAATACATTTAGGAGCAAAACAGAGAGTGGAAATTCATCAAGGATTTCCAGTAGAGAAAGTGATTTTGAAGATAACTCTAAATCTTCTTGCAGCAGACTCTCTCAGCATATATACAATATTAAAACAGAAAGTCTAAAGAATCGTTTAATATGTGAAGGTTTGGAGGACAGAACCGTATTAAATTCACAAGATGTTTAGGTAACCATCTAATCCTATGACAGTATTTTTTGCATCTATATTAAAAACTTTGGTCTACCAAGGTGTTCGTCCATTGTTCTTGCACTAAAGAAAATAGTTTGACATGAAAGGAAGGAGGAAGAAATTTGTGGCTGGGAAACCAGAGGACACAATAAACAGTGACACCTTTATCCAAGTAGTACTGTGAGAACAATAGCATGGTTTTACTCTTAATTTCTGTTGCAAGAGACGTATGTGTTAAAGACAGAGCTTCTGTTACATTTAGTATCGTGTTTCCCTCCTGTGGTTACTGGCATAACCTGGCTTTAAATTATGCTTTGCCTTGCTCTTACCATCAGTTCAGTGTTTGAAAAGTCTTTGTTTATTCATGATGGCTCGTACTCACTTACATCTCACTCCACAGACAATAAACTCAGTTTTTAATGAACAAAGCCATGGTTTAGAAACTGAGAGCCATTGCAACTTGACAGGAGGAAATTTTCCTAGATTTCCCGTAGAGTTGGAATAAGATAAATGGCAATGGAATTTGATGAGTTTACTAGATTGCAGAAATCTGATAAGGGTATAAAAAATTGGTCATCTGCCATAAATTTATATGGACTTTTTTTTTTTTTTTGGCTGCGTTGGGTCTTCGCCGTTGCGCGCGGGCTTTCTCTAGTTGCGGCGAGTGGGGGCTGCTCTTCATTTCAGTGCGCAGGCTTCTCATTGCGGTGGCTTCTCTTGTTGCGGAGCACAGGCTGTAGGCGTGCGGGCTCAGTAGTTGTGACTCACGGGCTCTAGAGCGCAGGCTCAGTAGTTGTGGCGCACGGATTTAGTTGCTCCACGGCATGTGGGATCTTCCTGGACCAGGGATCGAGCCTGTGTCCCCTGCATTGGCAGGTGGATTCTTAACCACTGCACCACCAGAGAAGTCCCTATATGGCCTAATTTAATCTTAGACCAGCATCGTGTTCATTTGATATGCTACTGTTTGTTATACTACTATTTAAATATTTTTGTGACATAAACTTAATCTTGGGGGAAAAAAAGGCATTATCTTTTGAACTAGGCTTAAAAGGTGACACACATTGGAAATACTAATAATTGTGAGCCTTTCATGCTTTTAACTTATGGATAATAATTTTACGATATTTTGGTCTTTTAAGATTCAACAGGTATCGAGTTATTAGGCTACTTTAAATTTCTTTTTAATTAAAAAATTGTAATTGGAGTGTAACTGTTGTACAATATAGTTTCAGGTGTACAACATACCGA
Source organism: Globicephala melas (assembly GCF_963455315.2). Lineage (NCBI taxonomy): Eukaryota > Metazoa > Chordata > Mammalia > Artiodactyla > Delphinidae > Globicephala > Globicephala melas. The sequence continues at coordinate 63,615,379 of NC_083327.1, read as the reverse complement.
TTTGATATTTAAATACGTTACTAAACAATCCTAATAAGTCACCATACAAAATTATTACAGTATTGTTGACTGTATTCCTTATACTGTATATTATATCCCTGTGACTTATTTATTTTATAACTGGAAGGTTTTTTTTTTTTGGTTTGTTTTGGTTTTTTTTTTTTGTGGTATGTGGGCCTCTCACTGTTGTGGCCTCTCCCATTGCGGAGCACAGGCTCCGGACGCGCAGGCTCAGCAGCCATGGCTCACGGACCTAGCCGCTCCACGGCATGTGGGCTCTTCCCGGACCGGGGCACGAACCTGTGTCCCCTGCATTGGCAGGCGGACTCTCAACCACTGCGCCACCAGGGAAGCCCTATAACTGGAACTTTGTACATCTTAATCCCCTTCACCTATTTTGCCCAACCCCACCTCCCTCCCCTCTGGCAGCCATCTACTTGCTCCCTGTATCTATAAGTCTGTTTCTGGTTTGTTTTGTTTTTTAGATTCCACATATAAGTGAAATCATACAGTATTTGTCTTTCTCTGTCTGACTTATTTCACTTAGCATAATACCCTCAAGGTCCGTCCATGCTGTTGCAAATGGCAAGATTTCGTTCTTTTTTATGGCTGAGTAATAGTCCTCTGTATGTTTGTGTGAATACTGGAGTACATATGTCTTCTTGAATTAGTGTTTTTGTTTTCTTCAGGTAAATACCTAGAAGTGGAATTGCTGGATCGTATGATAGTTCTATTTTCAATTTTCTGAGGAACCTCCATACTGTTTTCCATAGTGGCTGCACCAGTTTACATTCCCACCAACAGTGCACAGGGGTTCCTTTTTCTCTACATCCTTGCCAACACTTGTTATTTCTTGTCTTTTTGATGATAACGCTTTGCTTATTTTTAATATTATTGCCAAGAATATCAGAACTAATATCACATTTAGAGATGATCTAGCCTAGCAGTCCCTTGCAGAGGAATCTTTTTCAAATACATTCTTACATGGTACCTGGTACGTGAAACAGATTTTTTAATATTATAAACTTCTCTAATTTGAGACTTGTACTTTTCATAAGGTCAGTGGATGAGGGGAGAAAGGATTATTCTGAACAGGGAAAGGACTTAGTTGAAGAGGCCCTTGGCCTTCACTTTGTATTTTGTTTTGTTTGGCAACTGTTTGAAAGCACTGAACTACGTGATAAGTAGCTGCCAGTGGTAATAGGTTTTATTGGTTTGTTTTACGAGGTTCACCCTGAATCCTTAGGCGACTTCAGTTTTATAGGACTACAGAAAAGTTAATTTAGCAATACAAGTTAATGACATGTAGAACTATGGAGCTGTTATTTTTTATCTTAGCTTTAAGATAAAAAAATAAAATCAAATATTTACAGAATCCCAGAACTCTGCACAGAACACCGTTTGAAAACTAGCTGTCATGCTCCTGGTAACATCGCTGTAGAACGAGAGCATAGAGTCTGGTTGTACTATCTACTTTTGCAGAGAGATTGTCAAATATTGGAGAAAATGTGAAAGTATTTCTCACTGAAAAGGGTTAGGGTTAGTAAATCCTCATTTTTAAAAGTGTGTTCTGGAAGTTTCCAAAATTTTTTTTTTTTAATTTTCTCTTTTACTCAGTATTAACAGTGGTTGCCAGCCCACACATTGTTCAGCCCGTAAGTAACTGAAGTAGTGGGGTTTAGCTCTCTTATGATTATTATATCATTAAATTATTAATTTTTAAGTTAGTTTGGCATTCTAAAAGAGCCTCGTGACTATTTCCATGGGACTTTTAAAAAATCTGATCTATAGTTTTGGTTTGGTTCTCCACTCCCACTGTGAGGTAGATAGCACAGGAGAGTAAGGATTTTTTTATTCTCCAGTTGCAGAATTTTTATCCCTCCACTAAAGCAACTATTAATCTCCTCTTTGAAGAAGAAGCTTAGCTCCTAGTGTTAGAAGGGAACTCTGAAGATGCCCTACTTTAGTTCTGTGCCATTAGGCGCATGGTTTTGTAAAGCTGTGCAAAGAAGAAACTTGTCCAAAACCAAACACATGTCACCTTCCTTTACCAAGCTGGATATTTAAAGGAACCCTGTGGGGAATCCTTTTGCAAGGCAAATGCTCCTCTGAGGTATCTGGGTAATAGGAGAGCTCCTGGGGCTTTGAAAAGCCATTAGAACTCTTCTTTCTGTGCTCACCCCCACCAATGGGAGTTATCAGTGCAATGGTTTGTTGCTCCTTGAAGAGAATCTCTAATCTCTGAGCAGCCAGTGGTCCTAGTCCCCCTGTGATCCAGGGCTGCTACTTACCTTCCACTCAGTGGTGCCAGGCATTCCTCCGTGGACTGGAAGACATCTCAGACTGCCAGCCAGCTTGTACTAACTAAATTCTGCACAGTGATTATAGGCTGTTTAGCATCAAAGTTAAATTGAGAAGTAAAAACAAAATGAGAGCATTATAATCCATGATTTCTCTTGTCACTTCCAGCTAATCAGTCTAGAAAACAAGACTAGCATGAGAATTGCTTGTGTTTTTTGATGTGGAATTACTTAATCAATTGTTTCATGTCAAAAATTATAGTAAGTATGGAAACCAGTATGGAGGTTCCTCAAAGAACTAAAAATAGGGTTGCCATATGATCCAGCAATCCCACTCCTGGGCATATCCCCAGAGAAAACCCTAATTCAAAAGGATACATGCACCCCTATATTCATAGCAGCATAATTTATAATAACCAAGACATGAAAGCAACCTAAATGTCCATCGACAGCTGAATGGTTAAAGAAGAGGTGGTATGTATATACAACAGAATGTTACTCAGCCATAAAAAAGAATGAAATAATGCCATTTGCAGCAACATGGATGGACCTAGAGATTATCATAGTAAGTGAAGTAAGTCAGTCAGAGGAAGACAAACATCACATATCACTTATATGTGGAATCTAAAACACCACACAAATGAGCATATCTACGAAACAGAAACAGACTCACAGACATAGAGAACGGACTTGTGGTTGCCAAGGGGAAGGGGAATGGGGGAGGGAAGGATTGGAATTTGAGATTAGTAGATGCAAAGTATCATATATAGGATGGATAAACCACCAGGTCCCACTGTATAGCACAGGGAACTATAGTCAGTACCTGGTGATAAACCGTAATGGAGAAGAATAAGAAAAAGAATATGTATATGTATAACTGAGTCACTTTGCTGTATAGCAGAAATTAACACAACATTGTAAATCAACTATACTTCCATAAAACTGGAAAAAAATTATGGTAAGTAAGACCTTGGGTTCAAATTCTGAGTCCACTGCTTACTTGTGTAACATTACACAACAAGTGATTTAATTACCCTAAAGCTGACTCAGAGGGCTGTTGTGAGGTGTAAAGGTAATCCCTTTGAAGTGTATTAACGTGGCATGTAGAGTGTGGCCGCTGCTTTACTAATTCGTAGTTCTTTTTACCATAATTTTTATTATTAATATTGTCATTATTTTGAAATCGTGTTATGCGTAGAGAAATATTACTAGGAAAGGTAAGTAAGGAGGATTAAACTAATCCTGGTTCTTAAAGCCCTTTCTCCCCTCCCTGGCCTGTACCCCTGCAGAATGTGATAAGCTGCGGCAGGATGGCTACCGGAGTTCTCAGTACTACTCCCAGGGACCCACCTTTGCAGCCAACTCCAGTCCATTCTGCGATGATTATCAAGACGAGGATGAAGAACCAGATCCAAAGGTAAGGCTTCTAAATGCAACAGAGGATCCTGGACTGGATCCCAGACGAGAAAAAGGACATAAGTTGGAAAAACTGGTGAAATCAGAATAAGTCTGTTTTTTAGTTAATAGTATTATCCCATGTTAATTTCTTAGTTTTGGCAAATGTACCATGATTATGTAATATGTCAATATTAGGGAAAACTGGGTGAAGGGTACACAAGGAATTCTCCATACTATCTTTACAACTTTTCTGTAAGTCTAAAATTAGTCCAAAAAAGGTAAGTTCGGGACCCAAGGAATTCATTAAAGGGACATAATCAGTGTATTGATTTCCGTACAATATTCAATAAATTACATGAGATATTAAACACTTTATTATACAATAGGCTTTGCATTAGATGATTTGCCCTAACTGTAGGCTAATGTTAAGTGTTCTGGGCGTGTTTAAGGTAGGCTGGGCTAAGCTGCAATGTTCGGTAGGTTAGTGAATTGTATACATTTTGACGTTTGTTTTCAACTTACGGTGGGCTTATCTGACAAAACCCCATCATAAGTTGAGGAAGATCTATACAAAGAAGGTCTTTTATTATAATAGGAAAAGCAGCTATTTCAAAATTGATCTAGCCTATAATTTTAAAAACTCACTTTTCTCTTGTTGGTGTGAGTAAGGAAAATTAAAATCAGAAGATGAATTACATGGTGAGGATTTTGTTTTGTTTAGATTAAGTTTTTTCAGCTTTATTGAAATAGAACTGACAAATACATTTTTATATATGTAAAGTGTGATGATTTGACATACGTGTGCTTTGTGAGACGACCATCACAATTGGGTTGATTAACACATCCATCACCTTCACTACTTTAAACACAGAATTATAATTCATTTTTTAAAAAGTAGTTATTAAGCGTCTTCTGTGTGCCAGCGACTCTTCTAGGTGCTGGTGATGTAACAATGAAGCAAACAAAGGAAATACTCGTCCTTGATGGTGCTTTGATTTGATGGTGAGACACCGAGAATAAATAAGCAATGATGCTGTACTAAGTGACGTGTGCTGTAGAGTAAAATAAAACAGAACAAGAGGTTGCAATTTTAAATTAAAGGGATAGGGCTTCCTGAGCAAAGAGGTGATTGGGATTAAAAGAGTGAGCCATGCAGAAATCTTGGAGAAGGACATTCCAGGAAGAAGCAGCAGCCAGTGAATAAATGTTTCTTAATGTATATAGCATTTACCTGCTACTACAAAATGTGAAGATTAATAAGATATCTGTACTTGCCTCAAGAAACTTAGAGCTCTCAGGTAGGGAGAACTCACCAGAATGAAAACTTTTACATATATTAACATGATGCAATAAATGTTTGTCATATAGTGACATTTGAAAGAGAAATTCTTCTGACTTGGGCAGTCACGAAATGGGGAAGGGGTTGGGAGAGGGTGAGGTGTGTAAGAAGAACATTTATAGACTACTGCAACAGGCAAGAAGTCCTGCGGACCTCGAGATCCAAAGAGTGGCTGTGAATGGTGAGGAAGGGGGAAGTTAAAAGCTAAAGTTAAGAGATGGTGTTATTCTAGGAGTTAAGGAGACAAATTTCAAGCGTTAGCTCTGCCACTTGCTGCATTTCTTTGGATGTATCACTTGGGCCTTCAAGGCATTAATTTCTTCATCTAGAAAGTGGTGAGTGGAAAATTGTTCTCTAAGATCGGAGCTGTACTTCTGCCCAAGTTAATTTTAAAAATTAACACAATACCAATACAGTAAGTGCCCTACATATTAACGAGTTCTGTTCCGAGAGCATGTTCGTAAGTCCAGTGTGTTCGTAAGTCCAGCAAAGTTAGCCTAGGTACCCAGCTAACACAATCGGCTATATAGTACTGTACTGTAATAGGTTTACAATACTTTTCACACAATACGTATAAAAAAAACACAAAAAATAAAGAAAACATATTTAATATTACAGTATAGTACCTTGAAAAGTACAGTATGGTACCGGCTACATCACCGCTGCTTTTACGCTTGCTTCCGGACAACCTGGGCTTGAAATAAAGATACTGTACTACCCTACTCTATACAGTACTGTACAGTAAAGTACACAAAAGCATAAGCACTTGTGGAGGATGCACGCATGTGACAGTGTACGCCAGATATGTGACTTAAGTGATTGGACATGTGAACACGGTTCGCATCTTTGAAAGTTCGCAACTTGAAGATTCATATGTAGGGGACTTACTGTAAAAAGTTGAGTAGTTTTGTTCTGTTTTCATTTGGAGTTATTTTAGGGGCTGGGAGGAGGAGGGCGAGGACTGGAGAAACTGAGTCCAAGTTTCCTACCTGGGAAAGCTGTAAAACAGAAGAGCAGTGGTGGGGGAAGGAGAACCGGCCTGACCAGGTATTAAGACATAAAGAGTCAAGAATCACTCCAGTGTGGCACCTGGATATACAGACCAATAGGACAGAATATTAAAAACAGACTGTAAAGTCCAGGAGTAGACCTAAATCTTTAGGGATTTAGTATATGATGAAGTTGGCGTTTGAGATCAGGTGGGAATCCATTAACTGTTACGAGGGGCTCCAAGCTAACATCTTATGTTCTCCACGTTAAGACCAAGACCCCTAACTACAGTCATGTCCTTAAATGTCATTCTAACAGTTGGGATCATTTTAAACATGATCCCAACTGTTTCGAGGGAAAATTCTACTGGGGAAGCCCTTCACTTTGTATTTCCAGGTGGGCAGTGGAGGTGGGGCTATGGTGAGGAGAGCAGTGAACTATAGAGAAGAAGGGACAGGTAAGTTAACAAATGCTTAAGGGACAAAAAATGGTCTGAAAGGAAAATTAGGATGAAAAGCACGTAACTTGCATTCAAGAAATAATTAAGCATCTATTATGTGCTTAGGATAGAAGCACTCTCCTAAAATGAGAGTTGCTAATAGGGCAAATTTAAGGACATAAATTAGAACAGAAAACTTAGGGGACATCTGTTTTGGTTATTTTTTCTGGCTAATTGTTCCAGAATAATTATCCTAATGCAAAACATTTCCCAAGTAGGACTTGTGTTTATGGTGTGGTGAAAGGTATTTTGCTAATGATATCCACATACATCTTTCAAAGTAGTGGTGTAGTGTAGCAAGAAAAGAAATTGCTTGAAATATTTCCAACTATATATGTTATGTATATCATTAAAGAGTAAACATCCTGCATGAAAAATGCTGTCTGCAAAGAGATTCAGAAATCTCACAAAATACCTTTTTATTCAACTGTAAAATCAAAGAGTGAGGCATTGCTTTAGTATTGTCCTTGCCTTGACATTTTTTTGTTCTTTCAGTTTTCCGTGTGTACCAGGTACTACCAAAGAGGTTATTCAGGTATTTGAAGAAAATTCAGTTATAGATGACAGAACACTTCCTTGAGAAGGCATTTCTCCAACTGCCATTGCTGGAGGTTATGTTTGATGAATATCCTCACTGAATCAAGGAAACATTCATAGAGGCCCCATTGTCTCAGCAGAAAGAATGTCAGTCATTACTCAATCTCTTGCATAAAATTCCCCCCCAAACAGATAAATTAGACTGGGATTGTGGCAATAAATCGTTGGCTCTAATGGTATTGAGAGAAACAGAAACTTTCTTTTCTAGTTTCTGTTTTTCTTTGAACTGGCATCTCAGGTTCTGTTTTAGTCTTCACTGATAAGAGATATTTAGACTGGAGGAGGACTTAGAAGACGACAGAAGGACAGTAGCCTTACTCTGTGACTGCACATGGAGGAGGCTTGTATAAAGTGATGCTTCAGAGCACCGGTCCGGGGCAGCTTTTCCACCTGTTGAAGCTGGTGGCCTTGGCAAATTGCTTCCCTCTGTGAGCTTCGGTTTCCTCAACTGTGAAGAGTCATAAACGACATGTTCTGGTTTTGCTCAGGACAGTCTGGTTTACAGCTGCTGTTCTGTGTGATGATTCAAAGCACCCCTTTCACTCTCAGAGGTGTTCTGGTTTTGATAATAAATTGCATGATTACCTCACCCACCTTGAGGATGATTGTGAGGTTGAAGTGAATTAAGGTTTGTAAGATCCGTAAGCATGGTGCCTGGTGCATAGTATGTGCTCAAATGATGATGACTAGTGTCTTATAAACTGTCTGGTTTTATGAAAATTGGCCACTCTTTCAGTCACTCTGAGTCTTTTATTCCACCCACATAGAATTTCCTACCTAAGGCAATGAATTTGAGAGGTTTCAGCAATTACTAAAAAATATCTAATTGTGTCTTCACAGGTTATCTACGTGTAGAACTACCAGTGGTTATACTGGTACTAACTGTATAATGATAGTAAAATGCTTTAGAACTTTTTCAAAATTATATCTCATTTTCACAAGAACTCCCATGAAATAGGTACTTTAATAATTATTACTATCATTGTAACCATCTGGAAACTGAGACTCAGATATATGAAATTACTTTCCCAAGAAGATCACATAGCCAGAATGAGTCAGAGAACATGACCCAGGGCTTCTCACCTTATATTTCATTTCTTTTCATTGAACCATATTGGTGAAATAAAAGGGCAAGATTACTAAATTACCCAGTGCCTTCACATTATGCCTGCCGTTGTCATTTTTCCTTCTATTTTTGACTTGTCTGATGTTCATTCATTCATGCTATTGTTTTCAAAGACCATTTAAGTCCTGCTTGGTCTCAGTATACAGACAGGGCCCCTAACCTAGGGTAACTTACCATCTAGAAAACCTTTACGACGATCCCAGATACAGTCACTTCTCACTGGGTCTCTCTGGGTGAGCAGTTTCAGGAGGACATAGTGGAAGCACAGGGGAGTCTTTGCTGGCTCCTTGTGTTCACTGCTGTGCAGTCTGTGGCCCTTGTTACTCTGCACCTTTGCAGGCAGGGTGGGAAGATTGGGGTCTGTCGTTTCCAGGCCTTTATGCATTCAAACAGTGAGGCTGTCTCTCGTAACTTGTTCCGGTTTCTCTTGCTACACACATCCCATTAAATTGGAATGGGCTGTATTCATATCTGCCCTCCATTCTAGACTGGGGCAGGACGGGGGGACAGACACACAGCATTCTCACTGTGTTGATCTCTTATTCCCAGTATGGAGCCAAGCACCCGGCACAAAGAAAAGCTCAGAGGCTGGGCTCGGTGCTGTGTGTGTCTACTTAATACTTACTGCAGCCATGCAAGGTAGCCTGCATTGTGCACATGTCACAGATGCATCTTGGAGGGATTACTCCACTTGCTTAAGATCACATAGCTTTTAAACCCTGAAACAGAGTTCTCTCTCTCTTTTTAAAAAGAGCATTATGTGGTATAATTTACATAAAGTAAACTACACGTCTTTAAAGTATACAATTTAATAAGTTTTGACATATTGATACATACAGGAGACCATCACCACAATCAAGATAGTGAACACACCCTGCACCCCCAAAAGTGAACTAGGATTAAAACCCAAATCTGTGACTCCACAGCCCCTGTTTTCCCTCAAACAATGAGTGTATGCGGAATTGAGGCTTAGCTACAGCTCTTTCCTGCTAACTACTCTCTTAGGGGAGTTTTGAATTGTTGAGATACTAGGAAGAACATCTTTTTCAACCCATCATCCATCAGTAAAAGAGTGGATAAATAAATGTATTAGAATGGAATGTAGGCTTCAGTGAAATGGATTAACTGTAGCTCACACAACAACATGGGTATGTCTTCGAAACAATGGTAAGTAAATAACACTACAAAGAGAATGGTACCATTTTTATAAAGTCAAGCAAGTCTAAATATGTAATTTAGACATATTTATGCACACACATAACAACAATTTAGGGAATGATAAATAACATAGAATTCAGGAGAGTGGTTACCTTGGGGGAAGCAGGGAAAAGTTTGGGGTGGATGCAGTTTTTTGGTACTATTTTAAGTCATGAGTTGGGTAGTAGGGTCTTAAAAATTCATGTTATTTTGTATATATGATTTATTATAGTAAAAGGTTGTTAAAAGGACGAAATTACATTATCACTTTGAACATTTAGGTTCACTTAATATGTGATCGTTTAAATCCAAAATATTTTAATTCAGTACAGGGTAAGAAAGTTTAGAGCCCATGATAAAGAGGCTAGGTTTGTGGTAATATACTGAGTAGGAGAGAAGGAACAATTGAAATTATTTAATAATGTGAATGTGGAAACCACCTCCTGGCCATCGTGGAGCTGCCGGATGGGCCATGAACTGTGCTTCTGTGTGGATCCCCCCAAACCACTACCCTTGGTTTTTGTTGTTGGGTCCAGGGCCCAGGGGGCCCGGGGGAGGAATAAGGAGAGAAGAGAATGAAGTCAGGATGTCTTGTGTCTCAGTGTATTGACGGTGGAAGAAGCATATAGCCAAAAAAGACTCCAGACATTTTGGCACCTTATAAAACTATCTAGAATCTTTAAAAAGAAAGAGTTGACCCAAGAAAGATTTAATTCTGGAGAGAAAAACACCATCGACTAAGTAAGTGTCCTGTAAAAAGGACCGGAATGTATGTGGTTTTCCTCTTAAATGGTGCTCTATATAGTTTCATCTGTTCTGTATCTATTTTTATGTAATAATCGCTAAATGAATGCTAACTTTAACTCTGGCTATAATTAGGTTTTCTAATTTTTTTTAATTTATTTATTTTTGCTGTGTTCGGTCTTCGTTTCTGTGCAAGGGCTTTCTCTAGTTGTGGCAAGCGGGGGCCACTCTTCATCGCGGTGCGCGGGCCTCTCACTATCGCGGCCTCTCTCGTTGCGGAGCGCAGGCTCAGTAGTTGTGGCTCACGGGCCTAGTCGCTCCGCGGCATGTGGGATCCTCCCAGACCAGGGCTTGAACTGGTGTCCCCTGCATTAGCAGGCAGACTCCCAACCACTGTGCCACCAGGGAAGCCCAGGTTTTCTAATTTTTAAAAGCATAGCAGATTTAAAAAAAAAAAAAAGCCTGGGTGGGCACATGTGTTTCATAGTTAAGCCCACTTTTTGTTAACTTGGCCGTCTGCCAAAGAGACCATGTTTCAGGCCCCACCATCCATCTGGTGGGAGCTTGTCTGATGTCCAGACAGGACCTAGTAGTCTCTGAAATGCAGGACTTAACAGCATCCAAAATTCACAAAACAACTGCTGGTATGGCAGGTGATCTCCCTTTGTGAATTAAGCAATTTGACACAAGAAATCAAGGTTTCTTATGTTTCATTTGTGACTGTCCATTCCTTCCAGGATAAGGATATAAGGTGTTAATGAACATTACTGATCAATTTACAGTTTTTAAAACTGCATTTAAGTTCTGAAAGCAAGACCACTTTAAACTCAATATTTAAAAAAATAATTTACCCTGTACCGAGGGATCCCTTAACATGAAGCATGGTGACGCTATTTAAGTTATTCTGTTCTCAACACAGGGAGCTTGAGTTGCTCAAAACATACAGCTGGTAAATGACAGAGCCAGCATGATGATACTTACTGTTTTTTACTCCAGAGTGTAGTGTTCCACCTGCTACACCACACTGTTGACTTTACTCTAGCTTTTTTAAAGGTTTTGTTCTTATTCAGAGATACAAATGGAGATTTTATTTTTATTTTATTTATTTTTGGCTGTGTTGGGTCTTCATTGCTGCGCACGGGCTTTCTCTAGTTGCAGCGACTGGGGGCTACTCTTCATTGCGGTGCGCGGGCTTCTCGTTGCGGTGGCTCCTCTTGTTGTGGAGCATGGGCTGTAGACACACCGGCTTCAATAGTTGCAGCACACGGGCTCAGTAGTTGTGGCTTGTGGGCCCTAGAGCGCACAGGCTTCAGTAGTTGTGGTGCACAGACTTAGTTGCTCCCCGGCATGTGGAATCTTCCCAGACCAGGGATTGAACCCATGGCTCCTGCATTGGCAGGCAGATTCTTAACCACTGTGCCACCGGGGAAGTCCGGAGATTTTAATTTTAGATAGAAAACCTAGTAATTTATTGCAAATATTGCCAAGTTGTTATTTTACACCGTTTGACAGCAGAAGCTCTGAGGGCACACGTGGGTTCTAGTCCCAGTTGCCCACTTGTGAAGTTCCCAAAAGTGAAGTTGCTTTACTCCATTTCCTTATTTACAAAACAAGGCTAATGCCGTAAAGATTAAATGAGGTACCAATTCCTATAAAGCCTGTAACCCAGGGCAAGGCATTGAACAATCAGTTACTAAATGGTGACCCCCTTTTTTAGCTAAAATTGTGAAATAGCTCTCTATGCAATTCTGATTTAAAGCCTTCTGAAACTTACATTCTCATGGGAGAGACAAACAAGGTGAATAACTAAAATATATGCATACTGGTGATATGTACTGAAGAGAAAAAAGAAAGCTGAGAAGGGGGATATAAAATATTGGGGAGGAGTTGAAATTTTAGGTAAGTGGACAGGTAAGACCTCAACAAGAAGGGGACTCTTGACTAAGCACCTGAAGAATAAGAAGGTGCTATCTGTGAGGATGTCTAAGGGAAGAGCAAGTGCAAAGGCCCTGAGGCAAGAGAGTGCTTGGTTTGTACAAGGAACTGGATGGAGGATGGTGAGGCTGGAGTAGAATAAATAAGGGATAGAATAGTAGAAGATGAGGTCAGAGGTAGCAGTGGGCCAGTTCATAGGTCATGTTGGGTCTTGTAGGTTATAGTAAGGATACACAGGAGCAGCCATGATCTGACATATTTTATTTATTTATTTATTTTAAACATCCTTTTTGGAGTATAATTGCTTTACATTGTTGTGTTAGTTGCTGCTGTATAACACAGTGAATCAGTTATGTGTATACATATATCCCCATATCCCCTCCCTCTTGCATCTCCCTCCCTCCCACCCTCCCTATCCCACCCCTCTAGGTGGTCACAAAGCAGCGAGCTGATCTCCCTGTGCTATGCGGCTGCTTCCCACTAGCTGTCTACCTTACGTTTGGTAGTGTATATATGGATCTGACATATTTTAAAAGGATCCCTCTGGCTTCTGTGTTGAGCAGTAGACTATCAAAGGGGCAGTGGGGAGAAGGGGAGGGTGGCCAACAAGGTCAGAGCATGGACACCAGTTAAGAGGCTAAGGTAATAACCAGAGCATTACAGTATCCATCTTAATGGAGTAATTGTGATGTGTTCGGCCATTGAGATGATTGAGGTTTCTCCTGTTCCCCTGCTGCATTTATAAATGCTGAGAAGGATGGGAGTCAGATCATTCTGGAAGTTGTACCATCCTGGTTTTTTATTTCTCTGTAGTAGATTGTGGCACTGTATAACAGTCCCATTTGCATATAACTTTATCTGTGACCTGCATGTCTCGGAAGTTTTCTTGCAAAGGAAGGGAGCACTTTATAAAATAGATGATCTTAGGACTTCCCTGGTGGCGCAGTGGTTGACAGTCCGCCTGCCGATGCAAGGGACACGGGTTCGTGCCCCGGTCCGGGAGGATCCCACGTGCCGCGGAGTGGCTGGGCCCATGAGCCATGGCCGCTGAGCCTGCGCGTCCGGAGCCTGTGCTCCGCAACCGGAGAGGCCACAGCAGTGAGAGGCCCGCGTACCGCCAAAAAAAAAAAAAAAAAAAAGATGATCTTTGTCACTTGTCATACTGGAGCAGTCCCTGGTCATCATCCCATGGCAACGAGGCTAAACTGAAGTGCTATTGCACTGTGACAGTTTTCAATTCTGACACTCTCAGTCAACTGAAAGAGAGGTAGGTTACTAAGGCTGATGTGCCCCATTGAGCCAAATACAGACCACAGAACGGTGCTTCTCCCCCTCCCTCGGCAGACGTCACACGGAAAAGGGAGCCCTCTTGGTAGGGTGTCACCATGCTATTTATTCTCCATCAAGCTGAAGCTTTACTTTTCTTTCTTTCAGACCTTTTTGATTAGGATTTGCTTCTTATGGCCTTTAAAATTTGTGCTATATTTCAAAGTTGCCTGAAAAATTATTTCTGTGTATAGATATCAGAAAATCAGTAACCTAATTTACTAAACTGAGATTCAACTTCAGACGTGTGACCTTTACACAAACTGCATGAAATTCTCAAATAAAATTAATTTTAATTTGTGTATCTGCAACATAGGGTAGATCATGAGTATTATAAATCAAACCCAACGCGAGTGTCACAACTGCAAAAAGGATAGAAATAATTGATTTACATCGGCATGGCTTAGCTGCTGCTGATTCAAAACTCCCTTTGATTGCCTCTCAAGGATCTGTAGGAGTTGTGATCATTTTGACCAGTGTTGGATCAAATATGAATAGATATCGTGCAATTTAGTATCATCATAGGATGTCAGTAACATATGCTCATTATAAATTGAGTATATTGTCAATTTAATTACACACATTTCACGTTTTCCTTAGGTGGCAAAGAAGCTAGGTTATCATTTTATACACTAATAATATAAAGTCTCAAATATTGAGATGTCTGTTCATATGATTTATATTTTTATTTCCACGATGGCTTTCCCACAGCTCTCATGTCACTAGGTTCACGAATACCTGTAGTGGCGTGTGGAAGGGAGGGAGGATAGCCCTTTTTTACAGCTAAGTAAACTTCAGTGTTTAGGAACAGCTTCAAGATCAATTAACTGTAAAGTGAGTGACCTGAGGCTTTGGATTCTTAGCCTAGAGCCCTAACCCCGCACCATCCCATTTTCATTAGCCCTTGTGTAGTCTTTTTCAGATTTGTGGAGTGCTAGTAGTTGTAGGATAAATACAGATATTTTGCAGGAGGGTTAATTCAATAGCAGTAAACAGAGATGGCAGTGTTCTTTTGTTTGAGATATCTAACTAGTGCATTTCTTGTAGATGTCTTACTGATGTCCTCTTGGAAACTTGCGGTAAATCCAGAAATGCATCAACACATGCTTTTTTTTTTTTGTGGCACGCGGGCCTCTCACTGTTGTGGCCTCTCCCGTTGCGGAGCACAGGCTCCGGACGCGCAGGCTCAGCGGCCATGGCTCACGGGCCCAGCCGCTCCGCAGCATGTGGGATCCTCCCGGACTGGGGCACAAACCCGTGTCCCCTGCATCGGCAGGCGGACTCTCAACCACTGCGCCACCAGGGAAGCCCAACACGTGCTTTTTAAAGATAGAAAAATCTTCACAAACATAACGTTAAATGAAAGAAATAAGTCACGAAACAGAAAATACAGTATAATTTCCCTTAGAGAAAATTCAATTACAGGCAAATGAAGCTGGGGTGTTAGGAGTCAGGATAGCAGTTACCCTTTTGGGGGGCTGTGTGGTTGAGGGGTGCTGAATCGACCTGGGTGCTAGTATTCTAGGAATTCCCTTGGGAAGGTTTATTGACTTTTCATTTTTAAGGAAAACCTGTCTTAACTGCCTTAGGTGGTAGTTAGTTTAAATGCTTTTGACTTGAAGAGCAGTCCTTAAGCGTTTATTATGATTATAACCTGCCATTTCCCAACAAAAGTCAATTACCCTTTTTTGTTGTTATTGTTGCTGCTGTTCCTGAGACCGTCACATTTCTTTTGAGTTCTTGGTGTTTTCTTGTCATAGAACCAGCTGCTGGAGCCATGGTGAAGTTCATCATAAAATGCTTGCCAAAACAACTTTCTTGCTTACACTTTTTAAGATGTTACAGGAAGAAGGGTATTGACGAGGGCTCCCCAGTTAGCATGTTAATCTGTATAAAAACAGACACTGCTAGAAATGTTTTCACGGGACTTTGATAAGCTCCAAGCAGAGCTTCAGTCAGCTTCTTATAATTTAACAATTTCACACTGATTTTTTTTCCCCCATATAAATGGGTTCCGAAGAGCACAGATAGTTGAGCAACAAAAGCTCTATCATTTTCAAACTGTTCTTTGAGGTCAGAGCCTAAAGGAAATGAGATTGAGGCTTAAAAAATTTTGTGGGTCAGCAAAACCTTTTGCAGTCCTCATGGCTTAGAGACTAAGGCCTCTGCAAATCATATATATTATGGGTCATACTCAAGGTGATGAACACGTCTCTTGCAAACCGTTGCTTCTGTCCCTAAATGTGACCAATTTTTTTTTTTTATGGCTTCAAATCAGTTAAAAAAATTTTTTTAAAGAAATGTATTTTTAAATGTTTCTGCCAGCATTTACACATACTATGGCTTCCTCTCACTTTTTTCCCCTGCAGTGTTCTATCTCTTCGTCGGAAGAGGAAAGACTTTCTACCAGGAGACCTAAAACGCCAACCTCAAGTGACTTCTCTGACTTTAATACTCAAACCAACTGGACCAAATCACTTCCCTTGCCAACACCGGAAGAGAAGATGCGACAGCAGGCCCAAACAGTCCAGGCTGATGTAGTTCCTATTAACATAACTGGTATGCTTTGCTCTGCAGACAGGTTCCAAATGTTCTGGGAGAATGACTATGGCTCTTTGTTTGTTATATGCTCTTAGCATGTCATTTATACATCACAGGTAAATAGCTGTGGTCTGACTTCCTGCTCTTTGTTTAATGAAGGGAATACTAAAACATATATATGTGTGTGCATGTCAAATATATATTGCTTTTAGATTAGAAGACTCTATGTCATCAAAGGTTGATGTCAAAGAACTCAGTGGTCCAGCCATTCAGCTGAAGTGTTTCTTTTAATTGGTTGGCCTTCTAAAAATATTTTGGCCATATGGGAATATCTTCCAAATGTGATCTTGGGTAAGAAAAAATTAGGTTTACCTTCTGAAGGGCTATTTTAACTGATTTTTAGAAGTGAAAATATAACACTTTAGTGATATTTCTGAATGATTTGCTTACCTTCTTGTTTTCTCAAGTAGAAAAAGAGAAAAATTACTTGAAATAAAAATATCAAATGAATTAATAATAACTATAAATATATTTTTTTAAACTTAATAGGGTGGTAAAATTATATCTTGAGCTCCATAATTTGAATTCTATAACCGTCAAATAAAAATCCATTCCTTCTGAATTTAAAAATATCATCTATGATAATTAAAGTGACAACAAGGTACATAAAGTTCAAAGACGGTATTTCACAAATGTAGAAGAACTGTTAAAAGATATCAAAACTTTTGTACTTTATCACTTCCATAGCCTGCAGAGAAGCTAGGTCAGTGGTTTGGGGAGTGTACAAAATGCAAAATAGACACGTTAAGAGTTAGTAGCTTCAGCCATTAGACTATGTGTTCAAGAGAAATAGTTTACTGATAGTTATATTGATAATCAGTCCATACAAAGCCTGGTTTATAGGGCCAGAACCTAAAAAAAATCAGGTGACCAATAAGGATAAGCTTTCATAAAAAATTAGGATGAAAACCCATAGCACCCTTGCTGTGTTTCTGAGGCAACTGCTCTTGACTACTTAGAAAGCTTTTTGCCATGGCATTGGTGGGACTAAAAACATTCTGTAAGGAACTGAAAACATTTTGATAGTTACTGATGAACTTTTTAAAACCTTACAGGATGTTTAAAAATTACATTTAAAACTCTATTTTGAATTGTAGAGAAATTTAATAAATAAGTACCTGAATTATTTTAAATTCCATGTGCATTTTTCCATATTTGCTATACTTAAGCCTTAAAGGAATAGCATGGCATTTCATTCCATTTTCTATAAAAATAACATTGATTTTTCTGAGCGTGATTCTCATTTACCTAGATCATATTTTATTTTTATTTTTTTATTTTTTTTTTTGCGGTACGCGGGCCTCTCACTGCTGTGGCCCCTCCCATTGCGGAGCACAAGCTCCGGACGCACAGGCCCAGCGGCCATGGCTCACGGGCCCAGCCACTCCGCGGCACGCGGGATCCCCCCGGACCGGGGCATGAACCCGCGTCCCCTGCATCGGCAGGCTGACTCTCAACCACCGCGCCACCAGGGAAGCCCTAGATCATATATTTTAAAGATATTTTTAAGACGTAGTTACGTTTCAGAACGAAGTACAATGTTTATTTTCAATGAAATACATGGTGCGTATTTTCTACAAGATAATGCATTACATTATTTGATTGATTAAATGCAGCAGAAATGTAATTACATTATATATGATTAAATGCCTCAGAAATAATATTATAAGATAAGATTGTGCTATGAAATGTGGCAGTCCTTAATGGAATTAGGGTAAAATGCATTATCGTGAAATTAGGAAATTTAAAACAGAGTAACTAGAGTTTCAGGAATAAAGAATAATTTGCAGTGAAATACATTGTCACAACAGCAGACACTGTCAGTCTCTTTGAACTTAATTCTCTCCTGTGTGACGACTAAGTGGATGTGAATTACATAGAGTTTAAAAGGAGGGCTTGAAAATGCCACACAGGAAAGGTGAATGACAGTAAACAAATGAGCACTATGAGTTAGGAAAAAATGCAGTTTAATTCTGAGTGGTTAACGTTTTTGGAAATGTAGAAAGCAAATACCTAATCATGTATTTATTGATCCATTTTCTAGATCCGTGTGTTCACATATACACACATATTTCATAAAGAAGTAGTTTTTCTAATATTCCGGTATAAATAAGCATTAAATTTAAAATGTTTACTTTTAGTGGTTGAATTGACATAGGTTATACAACTTCCTGCTCTTTAAATGATATATTTCTAAAGCCCTAGAAGACTTTTGAAATAAAAATGTAGCTTCCTGTAGGGCATTGTCATGTGTTCATTTTTTTGGATGAACATTGACCTTCTATTTGGTTTGCAGTACAGTTCAGCAGAGGGAAGAATGCCAATAAATATATTATTTCAAATCCAGAGAGATGCTCGCCAGGCATAGAGGTAGAACATTAGCACAGTGATCTGCTGGCTTGAAAATCAATTTAATCCCTTTAGTCATAGTCCTGTGGGACTCGTCATGTTCTAAGAGTTGAGAAAAAAATGTTTAAAATAAAATGTACATATGAGTATGTCCCATAGTCGGCCATGTGGGATAACAACTCTTCCACCTGGAAGATAAATAGAGTGGGTAAACATACTTAAGCACTTCTTACAAACTGCCTTTGTACTGATGTTCGAGCTAGCTAAATTGATTTCTAAGTAGTAACCATGACCAACTAATGCCATTTTTCAATGAAAGGGAATAATTAAATTCCTCTCAATTCAGTAGATATTTACTGAATAACTGCTTTGTATCAGGCATTGAGCTGAATGCCACAGGCGATGCTACAGTACATGATTACGGACCCTACCCTCCAGAAATGTATAATCCAGTGGGGGAGACCGTCCTTTTAGGTCACGATTCAAGATGGAGTGTCGGCGCCAGTAATGGTGTATGTCTTAGATGTTCATCTTCATGATTTGTTTCTTAATTTCTTTGGAGCTTGGGTGGTTTATCTTTGTTTTGGTTTAGGAAGCAAAACTGGAGACTAAATGCAGCTATCTGTTAATGTTCTGTCCATTCTTAATGGCTTGATCCAAGAAAATATTTTTCCTCTGCTTCAGGGAACTAGTGGACCAGTGAACTCCTGACTTGTCCCTTACAAGCGCCATGTATGCTATTGTACATAGTGACCCATTTATCACAGTGATGGTACCTTCCAGCGTTTCAGGGTCTTCTCTAAGTCATTTCTGTTTTTCTCCATTAGGAACAGAAGTGTGAGCATTTTCAAGTTTGCAAGCGCTTATCTAAGTTTGTTGCTTTGTAGGTGAAATGTGTTTTGATCATTCAGATCTTTTATCCTCTGTTTTGACTAGAACCTTATTGGTTCTATTCACAATTTATTCCCATTAAAATAGAAGATACATTGTTTACAACATACCCACTTTGAATGTGCGTCAATATTGCTAAAAAGAGTGAATAATTTTTATACTTTTCTTAGAACATAAAAGTATGTATTTTGTGTATGTATTTTTTTTAAATCTCTTTGAGAAGAACCATTTAACAAGGTCAATGCTATAAAACTTTCTTTAAACTGATAAATTTAAAGCAGACCAATCAATAACTGATACGTTACTATTTTATGGTTTCCCATGATGTGTTAAACACACAGCTTACACGCTAGAAAGAAAAAGAGTCTTGTGGATGTGGCATTCTGGGTTTGGTTTCAACATAACTGAAATGAGTTTAGATCAGCTTTAAAAAGTGATCCAGAAACGGCAAGAAGCAGTTCAGCTTTAACAACATCAGTGCTTCTGGGTCTCATTGTGATAAAAGTACTTTATCATTATAAGGCTTTTTCTTTTCCATTATCATTGTATCTCACACCATAGCAATTACCACAGTCTATCCAAATTATCAGCCTCCTTGATGGAAGAAAAAGCTCTTCATCCAAAATTCTTGATTTGTTTCATCACATAGGACAAGACATTACATTGGTCTCTGGAGAGGACCAGATGAGTCAAAGGTATTCATCGCTGGCACTGCATACACACTGACGTTAAGCGTGATTTCAGTGACCAGAAGACCTTTGTAAAGTACTTCCAAAATGATACGTTTTTTAAAGAACACAAAATCACTTTTCCAGTGTGTTATTCACCAGTTTGTATTTGCCACTCCAGCTCATTTGCAAATGAGCTCAAGGTGCTTCCTTCGGAAGGACACACACATGGAAGTTGGAAAATAGCCTTATGGTGCTAATGTGCTTGCCTTCCTTTTTTGCCCTTCAGCATTCATTCATCATCGTATGACTGGCTAACATCATTATTAATACCTTCTTATCATTTTACAACAAGCTTCTGGAAGAAAGTGCATGGTGTCGCCTTGCTTGAAAATAACCTTGCTTTGCTTGTTCTACTGCTCTACATTAGGGGAGAATTTCGATCGCCAGGCCAGCCTTCGGCGGTCTCTAATTTACACAGACACTCTGGTAAGACGACCGAAGAAAGTCAAAAGGAGAAAGACTATTACAGGAGTCCCTGACAGCATACAGAAGGAGCTAGGTATGGCTCATCAGAACTGTATTCTGTTGCCCCTCATTGCTACTCACCATTACTACGCTAACGTCATCGGTGGTGCTTATGAAATTGATACATTCTGATAGCCTTTTGGTACCCCAAAGGGCCAGCTTCTTTCCTGAACGAAGCACTGGGTACAAATCTTAACATCCCATGCAGATGATGTATTCAGTTTTGTTGAGAAGGTAAGAGAAGACTATTAATTGGGATGATAGAAATTTAAGTTATGTCATCATCTCTATGTACCTTGAACAGTGGGCATTCCCACAATAAAATTGACTTTCAATTTAGAGCTTAAGTCTTCATGAAACCAAAAACTTATTCTAGGACTTCAAATTATGAATAGAGACTTCATTAGCTGTACCGACAATATCGGTGGCATTTTGTCATCAGAGACAGCAGTATAGCATAATTAGTAAATACCAGTACAGTAGAAAATAGTCACTTATGTGGGCTGGTGCTTTATTGGTACTTCGGTGAAACAATTTCATAGCTTTTTGATTCAGTATTTTTCAACCTTTGATTAAAAAAAAGAAAATGAAAAATACTTTCGGCTGGTGGAGAGGGTGATTTACTTCGTTATTCACTCATACATTTTGTTTCTGCTTCTCTTTATATATGCTTTGGATAATCCTTTCCTTCTTTTCTTTCTATATTCACTTCCTCTCCCTGTTTTTTCATGGCCCATCAGGAATGTCTGCCGAGATAGCAGGGCTAAGAGCAGGGGCTCTGGTGCCAGGCTGCTTGGATTTAAATCCTATCTCTGCCAGTTACTTGCTGGGTGGCCTCAAGCTGGTTACTTCACCTCTCTGAGTCTACTTTTTCATTCAAAAAATGTGGCTGGTGATGTTACTAGAACCTACCTCATAGGGTTGTTTGAGGATTTAATGAATTTATACAGATGTAGCACTTGGTGCCTGGTACTACTATAAACATAATAGCTACAATTACAGTTATTGTATTCAACTAAATACTACCTATCTCGAAACTTGCCTTTTTCTTTTTGGCCAACCTGTGGACTTCTTTCCTTGTAATTACTTCACCTGGTCTTTTTACTTTTATTTGCTATTGAGGGCTATACTCTAGAAACTCCTAATCATTATTTCTGAACTTGCCTATTAGTCTTTTAATCAAAATGAGTTTATCCTAGCAATATTGGTATATGTTATAGCAGTTTGAGGTAGCATTTCAACATCCAGGTGCCACAGACATACTCTTGTGTGTTTTTTCCTAACACCCTTGCCTAAATGCTTTGTATTAGGGAAGGAAGTCTCACTCTTCTGCACCCCGCGTCTTCTCTCTTACTGCCATCCAATTCTACAGCATGTGGTCTCTGCCTTCCAGACTGTAACAGCAATGGGACAAGAGTAGCGATGCTTCTCCTCTGCTCTAGGTAGCTCCAGTAACCCCGATGACATACGGGTGCTCATCTTATCCCATAACACAGGAGTTTAATCACAAACAGAGGCAAGATTGCATCCACAGGATTTATGAAAGTTGCTTCTGGTTCATGCCCTCACATCTGCCTCCTTTAGTGGGCCAGGGCTCCTGTATCCCATTCTTTCAGGCTCTATTTTTCTCTCTCCTTTAGATAACAGCTAACTAACTTGAGAAAAAATAATATGTACTAGTATGTTCAGCAGATATTAATGGGCTAAGTTTTTACAGAACTCAGGTAATATTTATATTTTAACTGATCTTCTAGGAGATGAGCCTTAACCTAAAAAAGTGACTTTAAAGACAGCTCTTTGCAAGATAACAAGGTTGATGTTTCCAGGTAGGCTACATTTTGAGTGGCTTTCCAACCAATATGGGTAGGTTTTGGATGGCTTTGTGCAGAGTATAAGAATAGTTTGGGCTGAATAAAGATAGACATACACATAAGTATTCAATATGAATTATCTATCTATCTGTCCATCCATCTATCTATCTATCTATATTTCCAGAGCCTCAGAGTTAAGAACTTTTATCACTTTTATTACTGAACCAACCAGTATGGAGCCAGTAACTCAGTTGCCTCTTTGACCTTACTGGAAGGATCTGATCAGCTAGGTAAATCATATCTTCTGTAATTTTAATATTTTTAAAATCAATGATAGAGTCTCTAGGGTCTGCATTCATTTCTCTTTTGCCCGTAACATAGGAACACCACTAATCCTAAGGGAAAGACAATAGCTTTCCCTACACCATCTGTGTTGTGAGTGTTACCAGATGTGAGACAGTTGATGTCATTGCACAGTTGATGACATGTCTTGGATCACCGCTGGAGGTCAACTGAGACAGCTGTATCTAAGTTAGAGCTAGTTTTTTTAAAATAAGACAATTAGACAACCACTCCAGTTTTTTTTTTTTTTTTTTTTTTTTTTTGCGGTACGCGGGCCTCTCACTGTTGTGGCCTCTCCCGTTGCAGAGCACAAGCTCCAGACGTGCAGGCTCAGCGGCCATGGCCCACGGGCCCAGCCACTCCCGGACCGGGGCATGAACCTGCATCCCTTGCATCGGCAGGTGGACTCTCAACCACTGCGCCACCAGGGAAGCCCCCACTCTAGTTTTATAGATAGGGTAGTTGGAAGGATTCGTGGGTAGAGTAAGGGAAAGTAACATTTGAATACAGTAACATATAGCAAAAAAATTAGATCTTTTCTTCGTTCATTTGGACAAAGGTTGACCTTGCCCTTTCTTCTAATATTTTGTACTTATAAGGTGTCTGATTGGAAAGCTTTGTGCTACCTAACTAATGATTATCAAAAATAGACACTTCATGTTTTCTTTAAAAATTAGTCTTCCTGGGCTTCCCTGGTGGCGCAGGGGTTGAGAGTCCGCCTGCCGATGCAGGGGACGCGGGTTCGTGCCCCGGTTCAGGAGGATACCACATGCCGCGGAGCGGCTGGGCCCGTGAGCCATGGCCGATGAGCCTGCGCGTCCGGAGCCTGTGCTCCGCAATGGGAGAGGCCACAACAGTGAGAGGCCCGCGTACCGCAAAAAAAAAAAAAAAAAAAAAGTTAAAAAAAAAAAATTAGTCTTCCTTAGATATAAAGCATAGGGAAGGATGGCTGAGTCAAACAAGTTAGATTTTTAAAGGATACGATTATCTGAAAGAAAGACATTTAATAGGAAAGATGCAGCCTGTCCACTAAACACTGCCCAAGTTGTTGGGACTTTGGATTTTTTTTTTTTTTTTGGCGCTACGCGGGCCTTTCACTGTTGTGGCCCCTCCCACTGCAGAGCACAGGCTTCGGACGCGCAGGCCCAGCAGCCATGGCTCACCGGCCCAGCCGCTCTGGGGCATGTGGCATCTTCCCGGACCGGGACACGAACCCGTGTCCCCTGCATCGGCAGGCGGACTCTCAACCACTGCGCCACCAGGGAAGCCCGGGACTTTGGATTTTTAAAATCTAACCAGGGATGCTCCCGGAAGTAGAGTCAATTGTGCTTAATTATATGCATCTTTTACTTCAAAATCTTTAGTGGCCTCGCGAGACCAGTCAATATATAAAGCTTTAAAATCAAGGTATGATATTTTCTGTTTAAAGCATATTTATGGTATATAATGTGTTGCCTTCCGTTTAAATAAAAGGCCGAAATTTCTAACTCTTTCTTTACTCTCATCTTAAACGTACATAGAATTATATTTGAATGACCTGTTATGAGGTTTCCTCTTTTAGAAGCAGATAAGATTATTTTGTTGGTATATAATGATTGTTTGGCTGCTGAATCATTTGGGTACTCCTGGAACTTACCCCAATGTGGATTCCCCAAGCAGAAAAGGCCTTGTTTAAAGGAATCCCCTCTGAATAATTTTTGCTGGTTTGTACTAAGAACATTACTTTAGACCTGACAATACATTAAACCTTAAGTAAAACTAACTTGTAGATTTCTATCATTTTTGATTACATGTGTTTTTTAAAAATTGGGCAGTCCTTGTAGTATTATATAGTAAGTAAAAGAAAAAATATGTGTAATTATTTTTAAATCAGGTAAATCCCATCAAGATTTTTAGCAGCACCTGAGCCGACTATATTTGTTTGTAGTCCTATTTTTGTAATTTTTGCTGTTTAATGAAGATAGCATTCATCTGTGTCCTGTAATATTGTCACACTTTTTTTGTACTGTGAAAATTTTGGAGGATCTGTCTTGGGAATAGAATTTTGGTGGTCCCTGTGATAAATAATATCAGAGTTGTTTTATATGTATATTTTAGAGGTCTTTAGGAAAGCATTGGGGTTTTTTTGTTTTGTTTTGTTTTTTTGGCAGTACGCGGGCCTCTCACTATTGTGGCCTCTCCTGTTGCGGAGCACAGGCTCCGGACGCGCAGGCTCAGCGGCCATGGCTCATGGGCCCAGCCGCTCCGCGGCACGTGGGATCTTCCCAGACCGGGGCACGAACCCATGTCCCCTGCATCAGCAGGCGGACTCTCAGCCACTGCGCCACCAGGGAAGCCCAAAGCATTGTTATTTTAATTAAAAAATAGTATTGAGCTCTAGGTGGTAAAGAAATGGCTGTAGTCCCATTTTCAGAAGCCTAGAATGGTTTCACCTGCAAAATTGTTACCTGAAAGAATCAAGACTTTGTTTATGGCCCTTAAAGACATTTAAAAATCTACCACTGACCTCATGTAAAAACTACTGCAAATTTGAAAGAAAAAGATATTAACATAATAAAGTATGCTGAATGTTTGGAATTGAACTGGTGCAAACTGATACAGAACTACAAGTCAACCCCCCACCTTCTAAAATACTAAACTGCAAAAACTTGCACCTTTTTTCTTTCCTTAAAGTGGGTTTTTCTTCTGTTCCTGCCCTTTTGCCCACTTCCCCTCTTTCTGAGGCAGAACGTCACATGTGCACGTGAGTGTGTGTGTGCAGTAAGTATACTTGGCAGAGGGTAGGAGGAGGAAATAGATCTTCTTTGCCAAAGATACAGGTACAAAAGTGATTCTCCATCATCACAGTGAAGGAAAGAGCTTTATGCTGGGAGCCTTTGTTGCAGGGTAACATCTCCTGTGCATTTGATACAAGACCACTGCTGCCATTTTAGCATTATGCTTTGCTCCTTGGATGAGCTGTGCTGTGCAGTCAGGGACATGTGCTATATGATGGTTAATTGAAGTGGGGTAGGAAGGGAGATCTCAGGAATCCCATCATCACCAGTGTCCCTGTCCAGGTAAACAGGGATGCCAGTTGGTCCTTGTTGGATGATAACAACATAGAAAGAATTATGGTTTTGCTATTATTTTTCAAGATTTAATTTGTCCTAAAGATTACTATGCATGGATTGATTTTTTTTCTATTTATACTTTGAGTAAGTTCTTGGCTTCATGATTTTTTTTTTTTTTTTTAAGCTTCTCTTCTTTCCTAGGTAGCTTGAAACCTTTACCTACACTTCAGGATTTTTCTCATCCATTTTCCTCCCTCTCTGTAAACGCTGCCTCGTGCTGCTGCTGCTTCTTTTCTTTTTAAACATACTATTCTTTCTGTTTGGTTGTAAAGCTCCAAGAAATGAATAATCCTAAACTGAGGAAGTGTTCACTGGATCTGTTCCTGCTGCTTTTTCCCCACCAGAACACAACAGATTGCTACTGAATTTTGAATGTCATCAGCAGACAGATGATAATGGCTTAAGATGGATAGAAGAGCGTTGTTATTCATGGATAATGAAATGTTTGAAACACAGATGGGCCTGTATATCATTTTTCTTTTTCTTAGGATTTCCTTCTGACATAAAAAATTAATGTAATTAACAATGTTTTATACCAATATCCCTCATAAATGGTATCTCTGTAGCCCTATTGTTGAACTGCTACATTCATCTGTCTTTGGAAAAGACAGTCACTGCTTGATGGCTGTTCTGTGCAATGACCAGGTGGGTGAAAGGCTACCTTTACAAAAAGGAGGTTATGTGAAAAGTAAACCTTCCAAGAAGCACTCAGCTTTGATCTCAAAGGCAGTACCTGAGAATCCTATATGCAGCACTTAATCTATAGGAGGATTTGAAGTATATATTAAGAGAAGTACCCAAAATTCATAATAAGGATTTTCATTTTAGGGGCTATCAGTAACTGTCAATACTTAAACCTTCTCTTAGGTGCTTACAGGAAAAAAGAAACCAGACCAAATAGAAAAGGTTTTTTTTCTTTTAAGTACAACAGAACAGAGTCAGAAGAGGGTGAGAGATCAAGGTAATGAACTAAGATACTGATTTTTATTTTTAGGTGACAAGCCTCTTTCTGCTTTATCTCCAGCTTCGGGGGGCACTGGCCAAGATGATGTCGGTGGCCACTCAGTGGACACCCCAGACCACTACTGTACGCTTGGAAGGCTCGATGGCTATAGATCTGCTGGGCAGCGCTCAGAAACCAGGGATTCCAGCTGTCAGACTGAGGAAGTGAAAATCGTACCACCTTCGATGAGAAGAATCAGGGCGCAGAAGGGGCAAGGCATTGCTGCCCAGATGAGTCACTTCCCAGGCTCCTCTGGGAACATGTCTGTGCTGAGCGACTCTGTGGGTGTCGTGTTCCCTTCTCGTCTCAACAGTGACACTGGTTTCCACAGTCTCCCCCGGTCTGGAGCGAGGACAAACGTTCAGTCCCTGGAGCCACGGCTGGGTGCCCTGCGCCCTGCAGAAGACGCAGATGAAACTCTTGCCTACCAGAGGGGTCACCTGCAAGTAGACAAAGACTTCGGACATCTAGGAGCTGCCCCAGGGACTGGAACACTTTTGAGGCCCAAATCCCAGGAGCTGGGGTACTTGGAGGGTGAAAACGTAACAAGCCCGGCGTGCGTAGTCTCTCCTCACACGACCTACTCCACCAGTATCATCCCAAATGCCGCACTCTCCTCCTCTTCAGAGGTTATTGTGATTCACACTGCTCAGAGCTTAGGGCAGCTGGACAGTAAAATTACCAGTTCGTCTTCATACACAAAGATCAAATCCAGAGACCACTTCCTCTCCAGGCAGAAAGATGGTCATCATTCTCCCCGTGGTAACTGGACTGAGGGGCACCCCACCATTTTTTCACAGGCCTCAGATCCTCATTCGTCCAGTGCAACCACTGTGCTGTCCCTCTGTGATTCTGCGGTCTCTCTAAATACGCCCGCAAATCGGGAGAATGGGTCCCAGGCCATGGCCTATAATTGTAGAAACAACCTGAGCTTCCCGGTCCACCCCCAGGATCTGAACAGCAAGAGTGAGTCCAGTCATTCAGGAGGCAGGGGACACGGCGGCAGCGCGGAGCCCTGGGAATACAGTGCCTCGGGTAGTGGGCGTGCGTCCCCACGGAAGCCACATTTGGCAACTCCTGGTTACTCCACTCCTGTAGGTAACATGAGCAGTGGCAGTTTGGACCAGACGTCCAACAAAGATGATGCCAGGGCCGTGTATCCAGAGGACCACGATGGCTACTACACTTCTCTGCGCACCAACTCTGGACACGGACCTGGGAATGTGTGCAATAGCAGCGATGGCTTTGGGAACCCGAGGCACAGCGTGGTCAATATTTTTGATGGAAGAGCGCGGAAGAACCAAGGGGACCGGTCGAATTGCCAAGACAAAAACCTTTCTCGAAACATCTCTCTGAAGAAAGCGAAGAAGCCTCCCCTGCCACCCTCTCGGACAGACTCTCTGCGCAGGATTCCCAAGAAGAGCGTCCAGTCGAACGGGCAGGTGCTGAACGAGAGCCTGATCGCTTCGCTCCAGCACTCGCTGCAGCTGAAACTCCCGGGCAAGGGCGGCAGCTCGCCCTCCCAGAGCCCGTGCAGTGACTTCGAAGAGCCCTGGCTGCCTCGCTCCCGCAGCCAGAGCACAGTGAGCGCGGGCAGCAGCCTGACCTCCGCCACCACCCCCAACGTCTACGCCCTGGCCGGGGTCACACCGGCACAGAGCGACACGAGCAGCGTCAAGTCCGAGTACACAGACCCGTGGGGTTACTACATTGACTACACGGGCGTGCAGGAGGACCCGGGGAACCCGGGCGGGGCGGGTCCAGCTGGCAGCGCAGCGTCGCCCGGAAACGGGCCAGGCCGCGATCTCCCGGACGGGTCCAGGGCCGCGGTAGCCCCGGTGCCCGATGGCGCAGTCAAACCAAAGATCACATCGCCGGAGAAGTCACACAGGGTCACTTCTCCATCCAGTGGGTATTCCAGCCAGTCGAACACACCCACGACTCTCACCCCTGTGCCTGTGTTTTTAAAGTCAGTGTCACCAGCCAATGGGCGGGGGAAGCCCAAGCCCAAGGTGCCAGAAAGGAAGTCCTCTCTGGTATCTTCAGTATCCATCTCCTCCTCGTCCACGTCTCTTTCCTCCAGCACTTCTACGGAAGGAAGCGGAACCATGAAGAGGCTAGATTCGGTGCTGGCCGCTCCCCTTGCTGCGCCTCCTCTGCCCTCTCTCCCATCTCCCTGTCCCAGGGACAAGTCTCCTTTCCTCCCTCCTCCCCCTCCACCGGCAGATTTCCCCGAGGGCTCGCCTCTGCCGGACTCTCCCCTCTTCCCCACTCCACCGCCAGAAGTTCTCACGCCCTTCTGTCCCCCCACCAACGCCTTCTTTCCTCCGACACCTACAGCACTCAGCCCCCGTCTTCTGCACTCATCTGCCTCCCTGCCAC
Source organism: Globicephala melas (assembly GCF_963455315.2). NCBI lineage: Eukaryota > Metazoa > Chordata > Mammalia > Artiodactyla > Delphinidae > Globicephala > Globicephala melas. The sequence goes on along the minus strand of NC_083327.1, from coordinate 63,586,240 downwards.
CTCCACCACCTGCCTTCCCCCCCTCGGTGCCCCCGCCTGCCCCACCGCTTGACCCCAAATTGATGAAAGATGCCAGGCCTTCTTTCAAAAAAGCTGGCCAGCCAGAGCCCTCCCGGGAGGCCTGCAGGCAGCCTTCCACCAAGGAGGAGGGCGGTAGACCCCCCATGCCCCTGATCACCACGGAGGCGTTGCAGATGGTGCAGTTGCGGCCGGTGAGGAAGAACTCAGGAACCGAGGTAGCACAGTTACGTGAACATGCATCTCAGGAAAAACGAACTCCGGTTGTTCCCCAGTATCATGTAAAGCCATCTGCTCTCCTGAAATCCCGAAATAGCATAAATGAAATGGAGAGTGAAAGCCAGCCTGCCTCCGCGACAAGCTCGCTCCCGACTCCTGCCAAGAGCTCGACTCAGGGTCACCGGGACAGTGTAGCTGAGCGTGGCCTCCCGAGCCGCAGCCCGGGCCATGCCGGGGAGGCAGAGGCCGGACCCGGGACCGCCCCGCCCCATGAACCCCCCAGTCCGTCGCCCAGCAGGAAGCCCCCCCCTGTTTCCAAGAAGCCCAAACTGTTTCTGGTGGTGCCACCTCCGCAGAGAGATTTCACGGCGGAGCCCGCAGAGAACGTGAGCAAAGCGTCGCCCAGCCCCACGAGAGGAGAGGCACAAGAGAAGTGTGCAGCCGGGGCTGGTTCCGATGAGACCGACTCTGGCAGCTCGGTTCTTGCGGGAGGAGCTTCAAGATCTGAGTCCCCGGGCAGAGTGGAAGCCAATGTCCCCATGGTGCAGCCCGATGCCTCGCCAGCCCCCTCGCGGGAGGAGCCGGGCGCCGAGCGCTGTGCGGACGCCGGGGACAACGTGGAGAGCTGTTTGTCTCTGCAGGACCCAGGGCGTGAGTCTGGTTTTCTCTTGTTCCCCTCTGACCATATGCAGCTGAGGCGAACAGGGCTGGTGCACGTTCACGTTCAAGCCAGCAGTATGTGGACTCCCTGCGCTGCCTCGTACTTAGGTTACCAACTTGGCATTTCTCTGAAAAAAAAAATTTTTTTTAACCTAGATCTAAGGGTAGAGCTTACAGAAGCGCAGAAAATAGAGGGGGTGGAGTGGTCGGCAGCAGGCTGGGTATTAAATAGCAGTGAGTAATCCCCTGGAGAGCTGCAAAGAAATGTTCTAACAAAATTTAAGGGAGATTCAGTCAGTTTATCTAGACTTTAACAGAAAAGCCTGAGCTGTGACTGTCATGCTTGTGTCGTTTTCCCCATCTTTGTAAAATATCAAACTACAGGCCCTGCTGCCTCTCCCTGTGATTCTCCCGTTGTCAGAATGGTAGGGAAGTATATTTGGGAGCTTGGCTAAGGACTGAAATTCAAGTCATTTGTGCATCTTGTGTCTGCCTGCTTGTTTCTCCACAGCTGGGGTACCGGAGGCTGACACAGCCGGTTCTTCCTCAGAGGCCTGTGACTTCTGTAAGGAAGATGGGAGTGATGAGGTGATGACCCCCAGTAGACCCCGGACCACGGAAGACCTTTTTGCAGCTATTCACAGGTATCCAAAACTCCTTCCTCTTTTTTGCACCTACTTTATGAGTCCCCCTTTCCAAATCGTTTCTCGATGTATTTTTCTTTCTTGAGGTTTCTGCTGTCACCCAGTTAGGCTTCATTAACCTGATTATTGATTTCTTAGTTTGTGTCTATATTTTTATTTGCCTTGACTCCAATTTCTGTTTTACTTAGTTCCACTGATTTTTATGATCATATGGGGGACAGAGGCTCAACGTGATGATGCCATTTGGTTGGCCCTTCTCTTACTAGCAAGAAATGCAGTGTCGCTGTATTTGATTGGATATTTACAGGAGTTGGGTTAGAGTAGCCAGTGGTCCAGTCCAGGATGAGGGATGCTGTGTTCTAATGGACTTAAGATGCACAGACTAGCCGTACGGGACTTCTTCTTTCCTAACAGTGTTTGGTTTTATTGCTGTTATTATTTTCATTTTACAGAAAAACTACGATTTTATAGTGTAATATCTTTGGCTACTTAAATGTTTCAGTAAAAGTGCATCTTTTTTAAGGAGGAGCAAAAGGAATTAAACTTGCTTGTTACTATATACTGCTAGTGCCATCTACTGGCATAAGAAGTTATCGGGTTTAAAAAAAAAGTAGAGTAAAATTTTCAGAATAACTGCCTGAACTGTTGTACTCTTTACATGTGATCACCTTGAAGAGTGAATATGACTTAGCACTAAAGTTTTATTTACTACCTCATTTTTCTGGCCATAAACAGTTGAGTACTCCCACAACGGTTTCATTGTAAAAATGGATATGATTGTGTTCGTGCAAGGACTTTAAACTATATGCTGTATAAACCCTTTACTTCCTTCTAAAATTCTTTACCATAGTATTTTCAGATAACTCTTATGAATGCCCCTGTGCTGCCAAGGTCCCTGAATCAAGGTCCCTTTTTTTCCTCCTGAAACTAAACATCCTGTAAAATCATTTGATTCTCTGTGTAAGTAACCTGTGTCAGCAGTGCTTTCCCAATTCTTGGAATCTAACTGAAAAGACTGTTATTGCATGAGATGGAAAGCAGAGCCTGTGCAGTCCCTACCTGCGATTCCTCGTGCAACATGTAAACATCTAACTTAGGGGGAAAAAACCAAGCTGATGAATTAAGGTGTTTGTCAAGAATTATGTTCTTTAACTCTTGACTCCACTACTGGTATAATGTCCCAATATACCCTAAAGACTGCCTCTTTAACATTGTCTGACCGCTCTCTGTCCTCTCATTAGAAATAAAAAGGTAGCTAGTGATCACATTATTCCTCCAAATAGGGAAATAAAAATTCCACATCCTTTGAAAGCAACTTCAGTGACATGTCTAGAGGTTTACGCTGATGTTTGTAACTCGAGTCATGCTGGACACCTAACGAGCTCTCAATGACTGTGTAACTGTCAGGAAATTCTTCCAAGGCTCAACTTCTCCTGTTCGGTATGGGATGCATTGGGTTGGTAAATATGCAGGCATATATATTTAAAACAGCATCCACAGAGAAGATGTGTTGCCTGGTTGCTCTGTGCACTAAATACTTGGTCTCAGAGAGAACCCCAACTGTTGTGGGGCCACATTACTACACACTTTTCCTAACAAGATACCAAGGATCTCCTCTGTATTTTATTGTGGCAACCTTCTTAAGGCACTAAAAGACTGTGGTTTCTCCTACCAACAAGTTACATCTGCTGCAGATGCAGAAATTGGCCAGTCTGTATTGTTCCGTGTACACGACAGAAGGAAAGACTGAGTAGGGTATGGATTACAGAGTGAGAGTAAGGATGCAGGCTAATTTTTAGTAGATGGATGGATGGATAGATAGACAGATAGATAGATGCAGGCTAATTTTTAGTAGATGGATGGATGGATAGATAGATAGATGATAGATAGATAGATAGATGCAGGCTAATTTTTAGGAGATGGATGGATGGATGGACAGATAGATGCAGGCTAATTTTTAGTAGATGGATGGATAGATGGATACATAGATAGATAGATGCAGGCTAATTTTTAGTAGATGGATGGATAGATGGATACATAGATAGATAGATGCAGGCTAATTTTTAGTAGATGGAGTTATAGGTATAGATAATATATTAGCAGACATAATAGGAAGCCATCTAAAGTCTGTGATTTTTAGGGCTTTATTTTATATCCTTCAGTACCTAAGCTAATAATCTAAATTAAAGAGTATCTAAATTGAAACACAGCTTTCACATTTTATAATGCAAATTAATTCACTTCAGATTTAAAGCCAGATGGAAAATGTAGAACACCAGTTGAGGTGTGAAGTTTTTATCCTCATTGAAGTAATGTAAAATTTTTTTTGAAGTAATTAGTTTTTAAGCCAGTGTTAATTGTTCAAGCGTTTTTTTATAGCCATTTTCCTTAGAAATACACACACACATATTTATAGTCTGTGTGTATATATATACATACATATATGCAGAGAATTCATATATTTAGTTTTAATTCTCATCTTAGTGGGCAGTTACTCTTGAAAAACAACAATACTTTTATAAATTCCCATCTTCATTCTAAATCTACAATTAAAGGTTGTGGCTTTGATCAAGCATAGCTATGGCTCGCCTTCTCCATGTAAAAGCCAAACAGAAAAGCCACATTTAAAAGCCACAAACCAATACCTACAAGAATCAGATGAGCAGAGATGTCTTTGGGAAGCAAACAGTATAAATTGTGAGGTCATGTGCTCTACTGGAAAGGTACTCCATCAGGTCTTACTTCTTGTATTAAGCTGTATGACTTCACTCTCTAGACCTCGATGACCTTCTCTGGTCAGACCAAACCACCTAAATGTTTTCCAGTTCTGAAATTCTGAGGTGTTATTGTTTCTGTGGTTTTCGTCAGTGGGTCAGCAACTTAACTCCAGAGCAACGCTCTTGTTGACAGCGGAACAGAACTGTTGAACCAAAGTATCATAGGCCAGTCTCTGCTGTCCTAAAGGGGCTGGTGCTATGTCAGCCCTTGGCCACCCCCTTCAGCCTCTTAATTGGGTTTTTACCACTTCCTGTCTTCCATTTTAGTGGCTTCTTTTTGGCCAGAGCACAGAGAGGACCCTGGGAGCACCAAGCCCAGGGCAGCCATCACGGGCCCATCCTCCCCTGTGCCTCGATGTGCAGGACAGGTAAAAACAGCACTGAAGCCTGAGCTGAGAGCAGGAAGGGAGAATTATATTTCCCTAAATGACACTGAAAGTCTTGTTAGGCACCTACTCTATGCCTGACACTTTATGGCTATGACTGCATTTATCTTTATTGATAAGCTCTGAACTGTCTACTGTTATTCCTCTTTTCCAGGCAGGAACCAGGATCAGAAAGTTTAACATGCCCCAGTTTACAGAGCAAGGAAGCTTTAGCAGTGGGTGTACCCAGGTCTGTGTGACTCCAGAGGTCCTTTATCCCACTGAATCCTCACAAACCTGTGAGGTTGTTATCATCATCCACATTTTACAAGTCTGGAAAACTTGTAAATAGATGAGTAACTGGTCCAGGGTCACACAGCTAGAAGTTGCTCAGATTCAACTCTTAATCTCTATGTTCAGACAGCATCCTCTCAACCTTTGCCTGTTGCATGTTCTAGAAGTTTATAGCAGAAAAAGAGGTATAACCACATCTTTAGTAAATATATCAAGTTTCCTTATAGCCAGTCCACCTGCACTTAGCTGAGAGATTCCTCCCACACTGAGTTGTTGGTATGAAGAGACCTGCAAGGGGCCACTTGGTACATCTGCTTTATTTTCTCTAATGCCTTCTCAGTAGACGACACATTGAGCCAGGAGTTTCTTAGAGACTGGTTGTAAGAAATTCCCCCAGGACAATTTTACTTTTCCTGAAGGCCCCTCCTCTTTCACATGCTACCCACATCCCTCACGTTTGCTTGCTCGGCTAGTGGTTCTCTGCAGTCAGGCAACAGGATCTGATGTGGAAGGTTCACTCTTATTTTCCAGAAAATTGCATTTCTAGGAGTTGACGAATGGTCCAGTAAGAGCCAAGGAGAGCTGGTTTTATGGCAAACTCTAGAATGATGGAGAGTTTAAAGTTGCAGAGTTGTTCTAGAACCTGAGGTGGGGGCCTGTCTCAGTATGTGGGACATTCTAGGAGTTGGCTTATCTATTAGGCCAGTGGTCCCCAACCTTTTTGGCACCAGGGACCAGTTTCGTGGAAGACAGTTTTTCCACGGGGTTGGGTGCGGGGGGAGGATGGCTCAGGTGGTAATGAGAGCAATGGGGAGCAACAGATGAAGCTTCGCTCGCTCGCTCGCCCGCCGCTCACCTCCTGCTGTGCGGCCCGCTTCCTAACAGGCCCCGCTACCCCGCGGCCCGGTGGGTGGAGACCCTGTATTAGGCCGTTCTAGTGCCAGCACCATGAAATTCACTCAGCCTCAGTCCCATACAGAAGAGTTAAGTAAGAAATGGCAGTGATTAAAAACGTTGGACATGGTCCTATCCAAAGTTAGATAATATGATGTTTGAGATTTGTGTCAGAGTAATCCACTGAGGGTAGAAATGAAAACAGGGTGGCCATAAGTTAATAATTATCACAGCTGGGGCATGGGCACACATAGTAATACAATGAACTATTCTTTGTGCCTGGGTGTTTGGTACTTTCCATAGTGAAAATAATAGATGGTGACCTTAACGTGCGGTGAGAGAAGCAGGGTGGATGTGGTGGGCATCCAGTGGCCCCCCGGGAATTAACCTTCATCTTAACGTTCTGAAATCTCAGGTCTAAGAGGAAAGTCCTTGGCCGTAAAGATTCCGATGATGATCACTCCCGAAACCATTCTCCCTCCCCGCCAGTGACACCCACTGGTGCTGCCCCCAGCCTGGCCTCCCAGAAGCAAGTGGGATCGATTCAGAGAAGCATCCGGAAGACCAGCACCAGCAGTGACAACTTCAAAGCTCTGCTGCTGAAAAAAGGGAGTCGGTCAGACACCAGTGCCCGCATGTCCGCGGCCGAGATGCTCAAGAACACAGACCCCAGATTCCAGAGGTCAAAGTCGGAGCCTTCGCCGGACACCCCCGAGAGCCCATCAAGCTGCTCCCCGAGCAAGAACAGAAGGGCCCAGGAGGAGTGGGCCAAGAACGAAGGCTCGATGCCGCGGAGTCTGTCCTTTTCTGGCCCCAGGTACGGCCGCAGCCGAACTCCGCCTTCCGCCGCCAGCAGCCGGTACAGCGTGCGGAACCGGATCCAGAGCAGCCCCATGACCGTCATCTCAGAGGGCGAAGGGGAAGCCACGGAGCCCGTAGACAGCAGGGCTCTCCGGCCCCTGGGCGCTCTGAGGGGACGTTCGCTGGAAGCACTGGTGGGGGACGGAGTGGGTGAGGGCAGCCTGCTCTGTGCAGGGCAGCCCGCTGCCTCGCGGGGGGCGCAGGCTCCTGGCCCCACGGAGGGGCGGCCCAGTGCAGAGGGCACGGATCCATCAGAACAGCGTGGAGGTCCCCAGAGGGAAGAGAGCTAAGGGCAAGAACCTCCCAGGTGACATGGGGAGATGTGCAGCACAGCGCTCTGGGAAGCCTGACAGGTACCCTTCCCTGCCTTGTCCACGGATCCCGCTCAGCATCTGTGCTGTGGGCCCGGCACGGCCGGCCCCGCAGCGGAAAGGGAGGGCTATTTAGGACTCACTTGGCACTTGCCCTGTGGCTTAAAAGCAAGTAGAAGCTTAACTTCTAAAAGTGCTTCCTGGGGAAGATTTTTTTTTTTTCCTCTAAATGCTGGGTGTGTGTGCAGGGATGTGTATGTGTGTGCATTTGGAACACTTTTTATGTTAAAAAAAAAATACAGCATGTACAGAAATAGGAGAGACAGCGTTAAGCTAGGTAGAGTAATGGAGCCTTCTGAGCGAGGTGGTAACTGCTTTAAAAGTGTTACGTTTATGGAAATTAATGAGTTCCGGAAGGGAGAGGACCATTACTTCTGAGAAAGAGGGGGTAGATTTGCTGGTTCTGAGCGCACAGAACGGGTGGGGATGTGCACAGGTGTGCTTTCAAGGGGGGCCATGTAGTGGTTACCCCAAAAGTTGGTAAGGGGCTAAGTGACTCATTGGTTCAGGTACTTTTTTCTGGGGAAAAAAGGCTTTGTTTCTTTTTTGTAAAAATGACAGATACGTGGACATGGCAACGCTGTAACTCGGAGTCTGCTGCTGTGCAGCCACAGACACACAACTTCTAGCCTGGTTTGTAGAAATGTAGGTAATTTTTTAATGACTTTCCTCCTTGAGCAGCAGCTGAGACCTCCTTGGAGAGCTGAAATGACAGTGGCACATACAGAGAGGGTAACAGAGATGAGAAAGGGGAGAGGAGTAAGTGATACACTGCTGGAATTTGTTTCCTGCTTATTAAATGAAATTATTTTTCAGAATTAAATTTTAAAACTTGCACTACAGAACTGTGGGTGGAGCCTTTCCTTTTACAACTTTTTTTTTTTTTAAACCAGAGTTGAAACTTCCAGTTGGCGATTTCTTATCACTTGAAACGTCAACATCTGCTAACTTTTGGATATCCTTTTGGTTACACCAAAGAAAACGTTAATGCTATTTTTCCTTGAACTGCCTGCCGTATCGTGTCCTCACTTAGAAAGGTTTATCAAAATCTATTCTATATTATCTTACTTTGAAGAAAATGCTGAAGAGCTCTTTTTGGTCAAATAAACTGATAAAAATTGGCAGGCCTTGGCTCTTAATTAGCCCTGGGAAATGAATTTTTAGATTAAAAAGATTTTTTGCATCATTTGGTTTGTGTGTTTTTATATTTTTTACAAATAGTTGAGTTCACTAATTACCTTCTAATCTTCTCTGGTTAGAATTTTAACACTTTTAGACATGGAAGAAAAGTGTGTAAAGTATTTATTTTTATGTGATATTCTTGTGACCACTTCCAACTGCCATGTACATAGACTCCTTTATTTGTTGGTTAAATAAAATCAGTCTTGTCTTCATCAGAAGGACTTAAGATGAGAGGACTGAGATTATTAGCCTAAATACAGCGCAGCTGCCAATTTTCATCTTTTTTGGTATGAAAATATCATCTAAAAGTTGGACTGCACAGGCCCAACCATCACAAGGTTTATACAGTAAAACATTAGGTACCCATTTTAGACACGGCTTTGAGACAAAAACAAACCTAAAGAATTGAGACTCCTTCCATCCTCTGAAGAAAACAAAACACGTCTTTTCACACAACCAGAAATCAAGACCTGACATTTGGCCAAGAGCAAAAGGACTTTCTACCACTTGGAGCAAAGCGTCTGCTACATTGGGCGCAAGAATCTTTTCTCCTAAATTTTAGAAAAGTGGCATTGGCTTTGGAATATGAAATCTTTTCATAGCTACCTAAAAAGGATGAGAATGTACGTGGATATCAGAAAACAAATTTAATATATAAATCATTTATGTTGAAGGTAAGATAAGCACCCTCAAAACTAATTATAAAGCTCTTTTTAAAATCCCCATTTTTAAAGGAAAAATATATTAAGTTTTTTAATTTGCTTTGAATAAAACAATTGTAAAGCAAACATTTGAACCTTTTTTGTTCTTGCTGTTTGTACGTGCATCTTTGAATGGTGAGCTAGGTCTTCTGGTTACAGAACTGCTGAGTGCTTCACTGGATACGAACAGAACGGCAGTGATGACCAGAAGGTGCCTGTGGGAAGTGGGGACCCAACAGAGGGGAAATAGACCATCACAGACACTGTGGGTGGTGCCGTCCAAAAGGACCTAGGGAAAAGCAACTCTAAGAGGTGTCCTATGGACTTTTGAATAAAATCCCAGTAAGGTATCGACTGAGAGTTCAGGTGATGTGACGTGTAGAGAGATGCGAGAACTTCTCACAGCATGGTTGAAATATAGGGAGACAAGGATCTAGACTTACCCCGGCAACGCATGGCACCTTCAGCTTTGCTACTTTGTGAGGCTCGATACTGTTAATGCCCCATATGTACTTAAAAACTCAATGAGGACAGACTTATTGACTCTTCCCTATAGCCCGAGACTTTAAAGCCCCAGGGCTAAGCTATTTCCACCTTGTTTTTCTAAGAGTTGAGAGAGAAACAAATGACCATTTGGTCTGTTGGTTGGAAGCAGCCTCAACTTTCATCTGATTTCTGCCCTCCTATTTCTGAAAAATGTTGATTGAAACCATTGCTTCTCCTGTGGGGATGAGACCGTATTTGGGGAATCACAAGGACAAGGAAAGAAAAGGAGACATTTCTGTTTCTCGATCTTATTTCCCATCCACCAACACCACGCCCAGCTCTGGGGTGGGTGTCCCAGGAGGACAGGGGAAACACAGGATTAGTTTTCTGCATGAATGTGTTTTCAGCACATAAATTGAATTTGAACAATTGTTTATATTGCTGGGGTGCCGTCATGAAACGGGTACAATAGGATGATTTCGCAGACATTAGGATATTGTTGGGCGGGTAGGGGGAAGGAGGGTCTTTCGAATAAAACATGGACCCGATTCTTGAGGTTCTGTAATAAGCTATTCAGTTACTATAACATAGTTTCTTTCAGTGAGCTGCCCTAAACTGCCTTCCACACAGGCCAGCCTTCAATCACAGAACAAGAACTAGAGCAACCTGTAGTCACTTGTTCAGCATTGAAAAAAAAAAGCCTTTTATTAAATACTTCTCATGTGCTAGGTAAGGAAGAGAGAGTTCTAAGAAAAATGTGGATGAGAGATCATTAAGGTGCTTCCAACCTGGTGAAGAAGACACACAGTGAACTGTCAGAGTAGACGAAAAGGAAGAACCCTGGGCAGACGTTGCTGCGCGTCCTCCCGCACCGTGTGAGTTCCCCTTTACCCACAGAACACCTGATCAGTCAGCCAGTGCAATGGGGAACTCTGGGGAAAAGATCACTTACCTAAGGAGTCCTGTGGTGGACAGAAACAGCTAGGTCCTTTACCACTGTCTCACGTGGTCTTCGGCAAGAGACTAGCCATGCACCAAGTAACATACTAGTACCGCCCACCCCACCAGCTCCCACAATCCAACGGGCCATGTGGCACGGTTTTGGCCAGTGAGACTGGCAACAGTCTAGGAGTTGCCAAGAGAGTTGCTTTCCTTATGTAGGTGCCATCCCCTTCCTCCTTTTATCCCTAGAGTGGGTGGGAGGCTGGAGGAGGAACAGTACTCTCAAAACCTTTGAGGCACCAATAAGGACGGAAGAAGCCACATGTTGTGGAAGGCGGAGGAGGAAGGAGCCTGGTCCATTGATGACAGCCAGAGTCACTGCACCAGCCTCGGGCTGTCTACCTCCAGACCCACTGGGTAAGTCATTTGTCACCTGCTTTGCAGTTGAGTGGTACTGTTCTCAGAGGAAGATAAGAGAGGGATTGGCTATGGTGAACCTGAGCTAAGAGTGTACGAATGAGGAGGATTTTGCCGGGCAGGGGAAGCTGGCAAACGAAAGACACTCCAAACGGAGGGGATAGCATGAGCAGAGGCGCAGAAGCAAAGTGTTTAGAGGAAACCAAGGAGCTAAAATAGGAAGTCTCTAGAAAAACAAAGTGGGACATGAGACTGGAAAGGTCATCTCAGGCAAGAATGTAGAGGGCCTGGGATGTCATCCCAGGTAATTCGGGTTATGTTTGTAGTACTGGGAAACAATGAAGGTTTTTAAGAAGGGGAATGATGTGACCTGCCTGGGGTCTTAGCCTTTTCTCAAGCTACTCTCTCCCTTGGTAACTGCATCTAATCCCATAGTGTTACATTAATGTAATATATACCCGTCACTCCTGAGTGTCTCCTGTCCTGACTTCATCAGTATATCAGTATATCAGTTGCCTACTCAGAATCTGCATTTAGAGGTGTTTTAAACTTAAATATATCCAAGCCTTTATCAATGGGCGTTACCACTCACACAGTGGCTCAGGCCCCAAGTCTAGGCTCATCCTTATGGCCTCTCTTTTCACCCCACATCTAAACCAGAAGCAAGTCATGTCAACCATATTGCCAAAATATATCACAAATCCAATCACTTCTCACCAGTTCCACTGCCACCTCTCAGGTCTAAACTATTATCTCAGACTACTGCAGAAGCCTCCCAACTGGTTTTCTTCCCTTTATCATGCATCTTCAACCACCCTCAATTCACCTTACAAAATTGCTTTTAAAAACAATTCAAGCACTCCCCTGCTTGAAACGTTCCAAAGACTAGATGTTACAATTGGAATAGGCTTCTAACTTCTAGCTGTGGCCTGCAAGGCCTTTAAGATCTGCCACTATTCCCCTCACTCAAAAGGTTCGCCTCATTCTTCTTTCTGTGCCCTGATAGATGCTACTTCTGGACTTAGAGACTTTATTCTAACTATTGAAAAGAAAGGTGCCTGTATTTCTATGCTGGTTTAGGTTCCTTAGGAAGTAGACACTGTAACACATTTGAAAGGAAAAGGGAGGAAAGAGAATGGGGTGGGCAGAGCTATCACCCTGCAGTACTGATCAGTCAGCTAGGTCCTTTATCAGTGTCTTGCTTGGTCTTTTGCAAGAGGCCACCCTGAGAAGAGTGTGTCCTCAATTTCCACAGCTTAGTGAAATCACTGACCACTTATCCTGCCTGCCTTGAGAAATAGCATGGCCTCAGCTTGAAAGCTAAGGTGGACCTTTTGAAGCCAATAGTTGGAGGCTGTCAACCGTGCACACTTCTTGCAGCTGGATGGCAAGTCTTTTCTTGAGGGGGGATATAATAGCACATCTCCATGCCTGCCACACTCCACCACTTGCACTGTTTGGATCCAGTTCCGCAGAAGCATGTGGAGAGCAGCTCCTCCAGGGCTCTGGTGGACCTCTCTTCCTGAGGAGAGATTTTAAAAGAATTTGATAGGACCAACTATAGAACCTTCCAGCAAATAGTCTCCAGGACACAAGTGGCACTCATCATCCCCCACCTCCACTCTAAATTCCTTTCACCCTCAACTATCACCTCTGTGGGGCTTGGGGCTTCTCCGATGGTGTGAACCAAGCCCTCATTCCAGAGTGTTCTGAAATCCTGGGAGCCAGGGTGGCTGTACTTGCCTGTGGATAGACAATTGGGGAAGGAGTACAAAGGGTGCCCCAAGTGGGCCCTCTAGTTCCCCACCTCATGCAACTGTAGGCTTGCCTACAGTTCAGGGTCAGTTGCCCCTGACAGGATGGTGACTCTTCTTGCCTGCCGGCCCCTGGATACAAAAAGACCAGAGAGCCCAGCTGGAAGCAGTAGGTTGAAGTTCAGTGGAACCCTTGCTATGTTGCCAATGGGGAGTGTACACCTCTGAGAACAAGGACCTCTGGCTCTGCAGAGTTGTGGGGTGGAAAGTCCTACATCCCTAGTGGTTCATTGGGAGTGACTGATGATAAGTGAGGTCACTCCTCCTTCTACCCCTTGGTTCCCAGATGCACGTGTCCTTCCTATTATAGACACAGCAGCATACAGGTTCTCTGATCTAGTAAGTGTACTGTGTTTGGGAGATGGTGCCCCATCTTGGCAGGGTATTGCCTCCAGCCAGGCACTAAAGCAAGTCATTCCAATATGCTCTCAGGCCAGCAGCTTCTAGGTGGTGCAGTATGTCAGAGAACCAGTGGATCCTGCGGCCATGAGCTAACTCTCCCTGATTGGATGTTATGATGTGTAGATCACACGTTCTGTAAATCCACGCCAGCGGATCAGAGACTTTGTAAGTTTCTAGACTGTGGTGCTGGGCAAGGCCCTGTGAGCAGGAAAGAAAGCTGCATACCCAGAATAGGTGTTAACCCTGGTGCCAATGAATTGCTGGCCTGCCAGGAACGAATGAGTCTAATATACTCAACTTGGTATCAAATGACAAGTCAGGCTTCCGACAGCCTTACCAGGGTCTCAGCATTGGTATGTATTGCTGGCAGGTTGGACATTCAGATTCAGCAGTATCTAGGTTGGCCTTGATAAGTGGGAGTCTGTATTTTTGGGGGTCCATGCATAGCCTCCATCTTTGCCACCATGGCCACTATATTTGTGTGCCCATTGTACCAGCCCTGGGGTGGGCACCAACAAGAGCTAATACCAACGGGCAAAGTCATTTCGTCTACCTGGTTGTTTAATGCCTCTTCCAGTGGGTACTTTCTAGTGGGCCTTAACATATGATACGGTTTTTCAGGCTCTGTGCCTGTTCCCAGATGTCTAACCATATGCCTCTACCCGCAGACCTTGTCTCAATTCCATTCTTTTTCTTTTCAAACTCCTGACCAGTTGGACAAGCCATTGGCCACTGCCAAGATTCCATATCTATTTTAACTTTTCTCTCTCACGAAGTGAGTGACCAGGTCCATCACCAAAAATTCTGCCTTTTTTTTTTGCAGAAGATTTTTTTTCTCAAAGCTTTCTTTCGACGTCACCCCTGAATGGGGGTGTAATGCAACTGCTGTCCATCTCCAGCTCGGGCCCACATCGTAAGCCAACCCACTGACCAAAAAGCAGGCTCAGGTCCCTGCCCCCCCCCCCAGCCTATCTTACAGGTCCCAACAGCCATAGGGAGGGAGCAACGTGGGGGCAACCGTAATGACATGGGGATCTGGGCCACCTGCTCATGTCACTTGCTCGCATGCTCCACTCTTGCACATGACTGCTCCTCGAGGTATCGTTTCCATCTCACGATGGAACCACCTAAGGTCCCACAGACCTTAGGACGCGGTGGTTCTGACAGGACCCAGCTAAGATGGGAAGCTCTGGATGTATCATCACTTGGTGTCTCATGGGTCCATCTCTACCAGGACCCAATAGCACTCCAGAAGCTGCTTTTCAGAAAGCATGCGGTTCTCTCCTGCACTTAGCACAGCCCTGCTTCAGGACCCCAGGGACCTGCATTGTGTGGTCCCACTGGGTCTTATAAATTCCACACTGCAATTTTTTTCACCACTGACACCTCCAGTACCCTAGGGTCTGCCAGATCACATGGTCCAAGTGGCTGATTCCTTCACATCTACCCCTTCTGGACCTGTTTTTAGTGATTGATTCCCCCTAATTATGGGTCATATTTTTCTGTTTCTTTGCATATTTTTCCAGTAATTTTTTATTGGATGGTGGGAACTGTGAATGGTAGGTTGCTCGTTGACAGATTTCACTGTATTCCTTTAAATAGTATTAGGCTTTATTCTGGTGCACAGCCAGGTCTTTTGGAATCCATTTGATCCTTTCAAGGCTTTTAAGCTTTGTTAGGGGAGCTCCAGAGAAGCCTTTGGTTTAGAGACAATTTACCCTCACTACGAACACCATACCCTTTTGAAAACTCTACCTGATGCCCCGTGCGTTATGAGTTATTTCCACTCTTGCTAGTGGGAACAAAAGCTAGTCCCAGCCCCACATGTGATCTGTGGCTCATTTGTTCTGCTGCTTTCCGGTTGTTCGTTTCTTGGCAGGGATAGTTTCTTCTTACACCTTCACAGATTAGTGCTCAACCAAGACTCAGAGGGACTCGCTGCGGATCTGCAGAGCGCTCTGTGTGTGTGTGTTCCTCCTCTCCTTTATTCGGCCCAACAAGTCCTAGCCACCTTGGCGTCCCATCCCACTGGTCCCGGTCTCCTCAACTCAGTGAGACCACTGGCCTCTGTTTGGCTTCCTCCCCCCTTCCTGCTTTGCTGCCTGGAAACTATACCTCCAGGCCGTAAGCTTGAACACTCACTGGACTTCCCTTTCTTCCCCTTCTCTCAGAGATCACAGTGGTGTGCTATGGACTTTCCACGTCTGGCTCCTGTTTCACCATCGTGGCCAGAAAGGGATGTTCATCTGGGGAGCTTTAAAGAGCATTGCTCAAGGGAGTACCGCTTTACTTACCACCCTGGCTGAGGGAAAGGGGGGTTAGAGACTTACACTCTTACTTCACAGGTCAAGGAATCAGTGTGGGTTTATCCTCCCTGCCAAGTACGTCAATCTTAATTATATATCCAGGGATTGGAGAAATAACAATGAGGGTTTGCAGACCCAGCGGACCCACTAGAAGCCAAACTTTGACTAGTACTCCATTTCTTTTCTGACGTCCACACGCTCCCACTTGAAATGGGAAGGGGAACTAGGATGACACTGAGCTTCTGGGTATCAAATGTCAGTTTGAATCCCGGCGTATCTGGATATTTTTCTTTCTCCGATGTGTAGCCACCTGAGTAAATGGCCATAGGACCTTTTGGAAAAACACTAGGGGAATCATTACTGTACACACTGAACTATTGCAGTGACCGTTCCCCTAAGGGCCCAGTCAATGGGTTTTGAGTCTGGAAACTGGGCAAGGGATAACAGTTCTGTGGGGTTTTCTTGGAGGTTTTTGTGTGTGTGTGTGGGGGGGTGATCTCAGCCCCCTGCTTATCCATCCTTGATCTCTTTTGATGATAAAGAATTACCCTTATTGGTCACCCTCTCTGTTTTGCCCCTAGGAATGCCATGTTCTATTACCTACCTCCGTAAGACTTCACAGGTCAGGCCCCCTTGGCTGCCATTTCGACTTCGGTGTTTAATATAATTTACGCACCCTTACTTTTGTGGTTAGCACTGCCACCTGGGCTCTGCAAGGTCTCGTCATCACGCACATTGCTCTCAGCAAGCCACGTTCCACCCCAGCCTCTCCAGCCAGCCCAGCCTGCAGAGGAGATCCTCCACAGAGTCCTTGGTGATGCTCACACCTCTCTTACCAGTGCATTCCTACTGGCCTTGGTAAATGATGGCTCCTCTGGGCCTTCTCGTGGAACACAATGTCTATGGACTGAATTGTGCCCACCCCAAATCTATATGTTGAAGCCCTAGCACCCAAGGTGATGGTATTTGGAGATGGGCCTTTGGGAGATAATTAGGTTTAGGTGAGGTCACGAGAGTGGAGTCCCCAAGGTAGGATTAGTGTCCTTACGAGAAAAGAAAGAGACCAGAGCTTCCCTTCCCTCTCCATCACGTGAGGACACAGGAAGAAGATGGCTATTACAAGCCAGGAAGTGGGCCTTCACCAGGCACTGATTTGACCAGCACCTTGATCTTGGAATTCCCAGCCTTCCGAACTGTGAGAAATACATTTCTCTTGTTTAAGCCACTCAGTCTATGGTATTCTGTTATAGCAGCCCAAACAGACTACGACAAAAATCCGATGGGCCTTGTTGCCGCCTATGATATACCCATTCCAGCATGCCCCTTCCGTGAGCCTTTTCAGTCCTTCCTTTTTTTAACCTCTTCCATCAGTTCAGGCATTTCAACATTTCTATCATTTTTTCAGGCTACTAGGTGCCTCCCTAAAGCAGTGAGTTTGCTGTACCCCCTGGAGTTCTACTCATGGTGTTAACTCCTGTATCCAGAGCAACATCCCCATGTCAATAAGCTTCCTTTATCCAGTCTTGTGTCCTGGCACCTTTGACTGAGCACCTTCAGAGCCTAGTCCCCAGGGTACTCTCCTGACCCCTGCCAGTACCCGTTGGCTAGGCTATGCGGCAACCTTTGCACGTCGTCCATCTCTTCCTTCATCAGGCCCAGCCTGGCCTCTGCCAGGTTATGCTGTGACTTAACCTGGGGTAAATGCCTGACAGTCGGGAGATGGGGTGGGGACAGCTCCCAGAGGCACCTGTTGCCTTGTGGGGGAAAGACCTCTATGTTGTCTTTCCTCACATTAGGGCAGGAGGGAGAGAGGGTAGTTCTAGCTCTTAATGGGGGGAAGGGTGGGCCTCTTCCACAGGCCCAGAATGTTCAGAAACTTCTAGGGAGTCAAAACTGTTGGGGGCATCCACCGGATGTCCCCATTTCATGTTCCAGGTTTGGTCCTGACCTTGACACGGCAGATGGGGCTTGGCCGAACATCCGTTGGTTATTCCTTTTACCATCCAGTCCTCATGCTGGCCTTCTGCGTGAGGTGAGGACTTCTTAGCAAGCTATGAAAGAGGCTCTGGCCCTCACATGTAGGTTTACGTTCTTTGTTAACTGACCGCAACTTTTCATTATCCACCTGCAGGACAACAGTCCAACTTAGTAACAACCATTCAAGTCTATTGTCCTCGTACTCATTATCTACCCCAGTCCTAATGTTTGAAGCTCCTGAATCATTCACCAGTCACTGCATTCCTTTTCACCAGTAAGCTATTCCATTTAAGGGATTAATAACTAGACAGCCTCGTGCCATGAGCTGTGTATGTACGGCCTGTCCACAGGGATGGGGAACTCGTAACCAGCCAGGCAGTGCATGACCCAGTCCCCCAAACGCTGTCTTACTGCCCACAGTCTTGGGGCCACACTGATACCAGCTGTGCCAGTTCGATGCTGAGACAGAGTTGGGAGTACAAAAGGTGTATGGTAATGTCATACCAATGAAAGGAAAAAGGAAAAACAAGATTGGGCAGGGGAGCCGTCAGACTGCAACACAGATCTGACACTTTCTGCGAGCCCGCCAGGGAGCTCTGGAGCAAAGACTGTTTATAGGAAGGGTCCCGAGTCGGACAGAAGTGGCTAGGCCTTTGTACCACCAACTTGCTCAGTCTTTGGCTGAAAGATGCCAGTAAAAAAGCATGCCATCAGCTCCTCCTGCCTCGCTCCGTTGTAGGCTAGGTATCCCCTGAAAACAGTGTGTCCTTATCTTGCAATCGGCAGTGGATCCTGAAGAAAGTCACAGCTGGAGACATCGGCTAACCACACCCCTCACAGCTGGGCAGCGGTCCTTTCATGAAGGTGGATCTGAGTGGCATGCCCCCACCCCGTGCTTGCCGGCCATGACTCCAAATCCCAGAAGAGATATGCCCATTCTTTGGCCACAATCAGGAATAAGTACCAGAAGTGACTGATGACAGCTTCGCTTCAGTAACCTCGCCTCTGAACCAGGCTCCTAAATCACGCTCAGCAGCAGCGACGCTGCTCTGGTAACCGCACCTCCACAACTAAAGCTCAATCAGTTCCTAAGTGATTCCGAAAGTCCGCTAATCCTTGAACTCTGCACTTCCAGAAGCTCCGTACAAGTCAGCGTTTTCTGTGTGCAGAGAGACCGTGTCCTGCAAGCACAGCGCTCCCTGCTCAGCCAGCAGTATGTGCAGCTTTGTTCTGGATACTGAAGGGGGCTTCTCCCTTTGACACGTCACCTCTGCTCAAAAGGCTTCCCCCGCCCCCAGGCTGTCATCTGAGTGGCTCCTTCTCATCATTCAGATCTCCTGTCTCTTCCTCCGGAGGCCTGGCCTGCCCGCCCATGTGACAGCCACTGCACTCCGCCCAGCCACACCCTATCTCACTGCCCCATTGGTATTTGCACTCGCTCGCTCTCCAGAACACTTCACAAGGACAGGGGCCCTGCGTGTCCTGTTCACTGTTGTATTCTCAGCTGGAAGGTGGACTGAGTAGGAGAGTGGAAGACGTGGTTGGATTTGATGGGTACAACCACTGT
Source organism: Globicephala melas (assembly GCF_963455315.2). Lineage (NCBI taxonomy): Eukaryota > Metazoa > Chordata > Mammalia > Artiodactyla > Delphinidae > Globicephala > Globicephala melas. The sequence continues at coordinate 63,567,343 of NC_083327.1, read as the reverse complement.
TGGGGGCATTTCTGCCTGTCACCATAGCCCAGCCCCTGGAATAGTGTGCAGAGCCTGCGACCCAGGAGGGACTCCATAAGGCTTCTTGAAGAATGAATGAAAATAAATGGCATTCCAGTGAAATATTTAGGAGGAAAAGCAAGATTTTTAGAGGGTTAAGGAATGACTAGAAAGGAATGAATGAATGCACTCAGTTTAAAGGATTGTTTTCAGGCTTTTAAAAGCATGAAAAATTGACATACACGTAGACTAACGTGGATGGGTCTGTGGGAAGCACAGTGGTGGTGGTGGAGGGGTGTTGCCCACCTTAAATCCCTGTCATGGTCCCTGAGATACCTCCTCACAGCCTAGAGCTGCAAGGAAGCCTCTGGACAACTCTTTCCAGAGAAACTGGATAATCAAGGTAAGGGAGAAATGGGAATTATTGTCCTATGTAAGGGTCTAGGGGGAACTAGGATTTTATTCTGGGGAGCTGGGAGGATCAAGCCAAATCAGAGCCTGTTGGTAAGCAGAGTGATTGGAGCATGTTGGGAGGGAGAGCCTGAAGATGGGAGAAGGCCTAATTGATGGAGCATGAATTAGACCAACAGGAAAGGTGGATGGTTTAGCCTCAGAAAGGAATCTAGACATGAATTTCCTATTGATAAGAGAAGAAAAATCTCAGTAGAAATGTTGAGGCATATTTTGTAGTCAGTGCCAGCCACATAATTAAAATAACTGATTCATTGCTGTGAGAAATACTCTCTGGTCTGGATTAATTGAGGGCTGAAAAATGTTTTATTTATGATTTATGGACCAGGAGGGGAAAATGGGATACCTTGGAATGAATAGTACAAAATCGCGTTTTTATGGAACATGTTTCAGATTACAACTAAATCTTGGCAATCAGACATATGCTCTTCTCATCTAAAATGGAAGTTACTTCATAAGAGATGTCTATTTTTATAGAACTATGGGGTAAATATATAAATATTTACCTCATACCAGTAGAGGCGAGTACTGTGGACTTTCATTAGTAGGAGGGCTAGAAGGTGACCCACAGTTGGTTTTGGTAAATGAGCTAAGAAAGAAATTTAATTTCTTTTTGGCAAACACAAAAATGCAAAGAATAAAAAAATAATCAATGCAAGCAAATACCGGAAAATAATTGCCTAAGACTTAAAAAATTATATAATAATTTCAAAACCGGAAACCTAGCTTGTTTTGTATCAAAAAATATAATCTAAAAGGTATCTCTGAGGTCATAATCATGTTGATTATGCATGCATGACACGCAGGAAGGACCGCTCAACACAGTCCTAGCCCACTGATGGCCTGAGAAAGCTGCACTCTAGAACACTGGCTGCCAGTGGGCGCAGTGGTTAGCAGTCTGGACCCAGGAGTCCGACTGCCTGGGATGGAATCGGCCTCTGCCCTTACGGCTCCAGCTGGAGGCAAGTTACCTTACATCTCTGTGCCTCAATGTCCTCATCTGTGAAACAGAGATGACACAAGGTGGCACACAGGGTTGTTCTGAGGGTCGACTGTGGGAATTCAGGTGAAATGCTTAGAAAGCTACACCTAGAAGGCAATCCATAAATGTTAGCTATGGAAACCATTAACTCTAGGTATGTTGGTCTAGTGTACCCAGGTTAGGGAGATTAATTTTAAGAGACACCATATAATGTTGGGGCTGCAGGGACCTTGAGCATCATCCGGCCCCACCCTTTCATCCACTGGAGACCCAAACCTGCCACATAAGTGATCACGTGCCTGCTTGAACACACACAATGATGGAAACGGGAAGTAATGTCATTCGTGGGCAGCTTTACCTATTGGGAAGTCACTGAGCTCCAAGGTGCTTTTCTCCTTCGTGCCTACAACCATCATCCACTAGGAGCCCACAGTAAAGCTATGACCTTCCCATGACAGGCTTCCAGATATTGACACTCTTCTCCAGGACAAGCGTGTTCCAATACAATTAGGTCCAAATTTCAACCTCTTTGATTTTGCAGCAAACCCCTCTTTGAATACTGAATCATTTTTATATACTGATTCAGTATATAAAAATACTGCATAAAATACTTTAAAAATTCAAGTGAATTTTTTTTTAATTTATTTATTTATTTTTGGCTGCGTTGGGTCTTCGTTGCTGCGCACAGGCTTTCTCTAGTTGCAGAGAGCGCGGGCCACTCTTAGTTGTGGTGCGCGGGCCTCTCAATGTGGTGGCTTCCCTTGTTGTGGAGCACGGGATCTAGGCACAAGGGCTTCAGTAGTTGTGGTGCACGGGCTCAGTTGCTCCGTGGCACGTGGGATCTTCCCAGACCAGGGCCCGACCCCATGTCCCCTGCATTGGCAGGCGGATTCTCAACCACTGCACCGCCAGGGAAGCCCCTCAAGTGAATTGTAAAAGTCTACGTTTGTATACATTTCTTCAGAAAAAACATGCCTCTCTTGAGTATCAAAATAAAATAGGAAGTGCCTAACTTCATACATTTATTTTTTGTCACGGAATATTAGCAACACTTTTGAGTATTGTGAGAGCTTTTCTCGTGTGTGGGGAGCAGCTGGCAGATAGGAAAGAGGGCTCAACGGAAAAAGTAACAGCGGCAGCTGGAAAAGACACTTTGATTTTTGTTTCCAACTGAACTTGAGTTCTCTAGGCTTGACGGCCTTGTAGTTCCACACAGGATAAACTTTAACATTTTTATTGATAATATCTGGAGGAGGTAACATCCAACTGACACAAATCCAAGTAGAAATAAGGCAACATGATTGTGATACAGTGAAGAAGGGGGAAGTAACATGACGTTTCCCTGGAGCCTCATAGAAATAAAGATCGATTTACATGTTTATAGAATACTGTCCCCTGTCATCTGTGTATCTAAAGCTTCAAGCATTAAAAAGGCACAGTGGAAATAAGCTCAATTCATAGTAGTACTCTCAGGTAGAGCTACTAGACACATTTTGCTTATGGGTAATGTTGACGTCTATGTTAAACAGAGGTTTTGCCCCGGCAATGTACCTTCCTCTCATTTGCTCATTCCTTTTCTTCGGAGGGTTCTTTTTTCTGAATCAACCACACCTCATTTTTTCTATCAAGCAATTCGAAAGGACTGTTGTAGGCTGCGGTGTAGTAAACCTTTTCATCGAAAACTTTTCCTTCTTCCCTCAAAATGCTTGCTAATGTCAAGAGTTGTTCTTGATTCCTTTGGGCACTAGAGAATCCATCGAAAGACCTACAAAGGAGAAAGTAAATGACCATAAATGATTTTAATACTGATGTGAAGGTCAGTCTAAGAAGAAAAGTGGGAGCTGATACAAGGAAACCTGGATGGAGTGCGGTTTCAAAGCCCCTCCCTCTAGGCAGCTGAACTGACTGTCCCCTTCCTCTGGTTCCCAGGCTCAGTGTGACCTCACACGCACTAAGGGGACCCAGGAGGAGGCAATACGTCCCAGCTGTTGGGCAGATTTGGAAGTTATGCCATCTTGTGCTCTAACTCTGTGCTTCACAAGCTCTAATGTGCGTGCGAGTCACCTGGGAAAATGCAGGTTCAGGACGTCTGGGCTGGGGCCCAAGAGCCTGCATTTCCAACAGTCTCCTGTACTACTGATCCTCCTGGTCAGAGAGCCACAATGAATCCCCCTTAGCAGCCTCCCTTTCAGTCTTTCCATTTTCTATCGAACATTTCCCCTTTCTTTTTCTCCTTAGAAAAAGGGCCGGCACTGTATTACAGATGAACATAAGTTTTGACCCTATATGGAAGAGATGGGCATTTTGGCAGCTCTATACAGTCTGAGAAAAGCTTTAACAGAGACAGAATCAAAGTGCTTGGGAACACTGAGGATATGATTACATCGGGGCAAGGTGTGTCTCTGAGTGGGGCCTGGAATGGAGGATAGTTTTGCTGGGCAGAGAAAGGGGAGAGATAAGAAAAGAACAAAAGTCCAGAAATACAAAGCAATTTCATAATGAGGCATAAAATGAGGTCAGAAAGGTGAGTCAGGACTTCCCTGGTGGCGCAGTGGTTGAGAATCCGCCTGCCAAGGCAGGGGACACGGGTTCGAGCCCTGGTCCGGGAAGATCCCACATGCCGCGGAGCGGCTGGGCCCGTGCACCACAACTACCGAGCCTGCGTTCTAGAGCCCACATGCCACAACTACTGAGCCCACATGCCACAAATACTGAGCCCACGTGCCTCGAGCACGTGCTCCGCAACAAGAGAAGCCACTGCAATGAGAAGCCCACACACCACAACGAAGAGTAGCCCCTACTCGCCGCAACTAGAGAAAGCCCGCGTGCAGCAACGAAGACCCAACACAGCCAAAAATAAATTAATTAATTAATAAAAGAAAGAAAGAAAGAAAGGTGAGTCAGAGCTGGAAGGAGGAACCTTGTACATCATCCTAAGGCCTTTTGAGATTATTCCAAAGGATGTTGGAAAAGCAGAAAAGTAACTTGATTAGATCTGGGTAAAAATATAGGCAGAGAGATGGAAACTAGATTGGAGAGAAGGAGCCAGTTAGGAGGTTGCTAAGAGGATGGGGATGAAAAGACAGTCAAAAGATTTGGATAAAAAGTAGGAAAACAGAAGTTTAAGTGTAGATTTTAAAGTATATAAACAAAAATACCCTGAGATTAAATCATGACAGCACACCGACCTAGCTGAGTTGCTGAAATGTAAACATGATGAATTTGAAGGCTGAGAATAGGAAAAACAGACACAAAAACATTCCTAATATGCCTTCTTTAGCATAAATAAGGTTTATTATCAATTTGCCAGTGGAAAAGATCATTCCTACCATTCCTCAGATAAGATGTAAGGTGTCGAGGGTATGAACCAGGCCTGTTCTGTTCCACAATGTCTACCAGGCACCTAGTCATTCCTGGCCTGCAGTACCTTTTAAATTCCAGTTGAGTAAGTAGAGGAATCTGTGTATGCACATGTATATAAAACAAAACGTTGAAGATAAATTGATAAATCTGTTCTATAATTTCCATCATGTTGACTGATGATGATAATTCTGAACCATGTGTTAGGAAACATTTCTGCTCCTAAATTTATTATTTATTTCCTTAAGGAATGTTCTGCCTAAAGGGAATCTGTTTCAGATTGCACTTCTTCCTTGAAATCAAATCTTGAGCCTCTTACTTAGAAATCATCTTTTGTCCTCTGAATACACGTTGTTCTACAATGACCTATCCACGGCTTTATTCAGGACACAGACATATACTGAGCCTCCCCACACGCACCTGCCTCACCAGCAGCCGAAGGATATGGGCAGAGTAACGTGTTGCTGTATTCTTGAGGAAATTACAGTCTATCAGTAGGTCATTAGAATTTAGAATCATAGCACCGAGAGGCTGGCTGACTGGAGAAAATGAGGAAGGCATCACAGACAAGGTACCAATTGATCTAAGTCCTGAAGGATGAAAGTAGGCTCTCTAGGAAGAGAAGAAAGAGGGAGCTGGAGCCGGTAGTAATATCATGCTCATGTTCTACGTATTTTAGGTAAATTAACTCATCTGATCTTCATGGCAACCCTGTGAGATAGTAGGTAGGTACTGTGATTAGACACATTTTACAGATGAGATTTTTGTCAAGCAAAGTCTCAGTAACTTGCCTAAGGTCAAAGGTACAGACACGTGGAGGAACTCAGCCTACTCAGTGAAGGGCGGGAGGTGGGGGGGGAGTTGTCAGGGAGACAGGTTGGGCCGCGTGTTGCAGGTGATGCAGTACGCGGAACGGTCTGAATGTCACGCGGAAGCAAGAGGAAAAGCCAACAGATGTTTAAACACAGTAACAGGTTGGGGTTTTGTTGCTGTCGTTGTGAGAACGATCGGCGTTCCAGAGTGGAGGGCCAGGGAGAGGAGACTGGTGGGCAGAGAGAACAGCTGGGAGGCTCTCGGAGTGGAACCTGAGACTGAAAAATGTCGGAGTATCTGGTGAGTGTCAGGCATGTGCCGAGCACTGGGGTAGCAAAGAGGACTCAGCTGCGGTCCCTGTAAGGTGAGGGCCCGAGCAAGTAACAGTGGGGAGGAAGGGAACGGAATCACACCCCTTTCTAAGGCGAATGGGCCAGATTCAGGGGCTGAGTGTGCTGCCGATGGCTACGACAGTCCTTGCTGGGGAGGCCGGCAGGCTGATTAGTGACTTTACTGAGACAGGCACTGTAAGGTCAGAGTAAGGAACCAGTAAACCAACCAACAGAGGCAGTCACTGCGGGAAGCAGCTGCCATCCTTTGGGCTGGGGGAACAAAGGGAAGAGTTTGAGGCTATCAGAAGCTCCTAGTTGAGAGGAGGGGTACCATGCACTGTTTTAAGGTATTTTTCTCCAAATTTAACTAGAGGGCAGGTAAGGACAGTCTTTTGCTTTTGTGGGGGAAGGTCCGGTGTATGTTTGTATTGCGTCTTATCTGTGGAAGGTGTGCGTCAGCCTTCTGATAAATAAAATACAAGTTATTTCTTGTAAAGGACCCTTAGTAACGTATAAAACTAAGTCACTAGGAAAACACCACGAAATGCATTAGACCTGTTTTTATGGAAGGGGGAAAAGCATAGGAGCTAAGCTGCACAGGAGCTAAACTATGAGTGCCCGCAAGTAAAACCAACAGTCAGAAAGGCTATAAATTATCTACCACTTACCGTACGAACACCGTCATTTCAGCTCTGTCTTCAATGAAGACATCTGACTCTGAAGGCCTGGGGGGATCAGATTGCTGTTCAGAGGGGATATACAGGGAAATGGTAATGGTAGACTCGCTAAAAGGACCTGAACCGGGCTCCACGTAGCTTGTCACTGGAGCGGTCATCTTTATTTTCATCTCTGTGCCACAAAAAATATATATTTAAATGCAAAGGAGACCGTGAAAGCAGATTTAGTGTATTCATGACTACATTTAAAAACTTATTTTTTGACCTGAGTTTCTTGATTTACTTGACATAAATATTTAAACTTTAAGATAATTTTCATCTTAAAAAAATAATAAGGGCAAAATGACAATTATCCACTGCCCACATTAAACACTTTCTGTATGATTAATATTTTTCGTTAATAAATTCCATAGTTTTAGGGACAGAAGGGGAAATGAGAGATAACATAGTCCAGTTCATTCTTTACTTTTACAATTCAGAAACAGAGGTCCCATTGGCTAAGTGACCTGCTAAAACATAAATAGCATGAGAGCCAAACCAGAAGATATATCTTGACACCCTGGATCTTGTGTTCTTTGACCCTTCCTGCCTCCTAATGTCTCTTACTCTACCAGTCAGTCACCAAATTGTCTCAAACCATTAGCCATGAAAAGGCCTTAATGCTTACGTACACAGAGGCCCAGTTCATCCAGCAGAACCACAAACAAGGAGAACAGAGGCTAAAAAGCACTGCCCAGTACTACACTCCTCTAGACGCCTCGGGTCCTGAGCAGAGTCCTCCTCTTCAAACATTAAGTCTTTGACGATCTGGTTATTTTTCTATTCTAAAAGGTATTTATTTAATCAGCGAAAACTCAATAAGCCAGGGCACTCAACCACAATAGTGTGTATAATTACAAGGTAAAGTGCCTTCACCTTTCTCGTTTTTGCCTTGAATGTAGCCGTTCAGCCTTGTGAAGCCAGTCTGCATGGCCGAATCCCAGTCCATAGACTCAACCGAAGTGCTGACCCACTTCGCAGGTCCGTAGTGTCGGATCTCATAACTTCCAGGCTAAGATGGAACAGGGGGAACTTGGGGAAGCAATTCTAAGAAGGCAGAACGTGAGATGCAACAGTACAGGTACCTTGATCTCGGGTCCACCTGGGACAGCCAGTCCAGGGGCTGCGCTCCCCTGGGGTCCGGCCGGAGGTTCTGGCTTCCCAGCACCGGGCAGGGCTCCTCCCCCGCGGCTCCCATCTTTGGGTTAGAGACGCAGGCGGCCTCTGCCCCACAAGCACGGGTAGGGAGAGTCGGCTCGATTCGGGTTAAAAGCAAGCAACTGTTCCGCCCCCGCCCGGAGGGTCCCATCGCAGGTTTTGGGACGTGGTCGATTTTTTTTTTTTTTTTTAACCACAAAGAAAAGAAATTGAGATGTGGCCAGTGCCTGGGGGTAACTACGGCTTACCGACCAAATCTTCCCGTTTGTGCAGGAATGGAGCTAGGGACTCTGACCATTTTTTAAAATGTGCTTTTAAGTTAAACCTATGGGACCCTCCGGCCGCATTGAAAATCACCTCGAGGACAGCCCCACGCTGCCCACCCCCCCGGCCCTCACTCTTCGCGCCCGCGGTGGAGCCTACCTGGGGACTCGCGTCCTCCGGGGCTTCCCAGCCCGGCGTCTCTGCGAGAGCCTCCGAGCCCTCGGCTGCCCCGGGATCGGGCTCCAGCACCTCAGCCATGGGCAGCGCCGACACTCCGAGAAAGAGGCCGGTGAGCTGCGCCGGAAGGGGGCCACTCGGGACCGCCCCGCCTGCGTGTCCCCGAGTGTCCGCCCCGTAGACGCCCGGCCCCCTCTACACACTGCAGGAGCCCCGAGTCCGCGGGGCACTGCGGGGCCCAGGCCGGGAGGGGGCGCTGCTACCGCGATCCCAACCCTGGCCGGCCGCTCCCATGCGGGTCCCCCAGGAGACCCGATGGCAGGGTCTGCTTGGCCAGGCTTTCTTCGGGGGGCGGTCTCCCTTCCCCACCCTTGTTTTCTTTTTCTTTTTCTTTTTCTTTTTTTTAACATCGTTATTGGAGTATAATTGCTTTACAGTGTTGTGTTAGTTTCTAACGTATAACAAAGTGAATCAGCTATATGCATAGGAATATCTCCATATACCCTCCCTCTTCTGTCTCCCTCCCACCCTCCCTATCCCACCTCTCTAGGTGGTCACAAAGCACCCAGCTGTTCTCCCAGTGCCATGCAGCTGCTTCCCACTAGCTATCTATTTTACATTTGGTAGTATATATATGTCCATGCTACTCTCTTACTTCGTCCCAGCTTACCCTTCCCCCTGCCTGTGCCCTCAAGTCCATTCTCTACGTCTGTGTCTTTATTCCTGTCCTGCCCCTAGGTTTATAAGAACAATTTTTTTTTAAGATTCCATATATATGTGTTAGCATACGGTATTTGTTTTTGTCTTTCTGATTTACTTCACTCTGTATGATAGACTCTAGGTCCATCCACCTCATCACAAATAACTGAATTTCGTTTCTTTTTATGGCTGAGTGATATTCCATTGTATATATGTGCCACATCTTCTTTATCCATTCATCTGTCGATGGACACTTAGGTTGCTTCCGTGTCCTGGCTATTGTAAATAGTGCTGCAAAGAACACTGTGGTACATGTCTCTTTTTGAATCATGGTTTTCTCAGGGTATATGCCCTGTAGTGGGATTGCTGGGTCATATGGTAGTACTATTTTTAGTTTATTAAGGAACCTCCATACTGTTTTCCATAGCGGCTGTACCAATTTACATTCCCACCAATAGTGCAAGAGGGTTCCCTTTTCTCCACACCCTCCCCAGCATTTATTGTTTGTAGATTTTTTGATGATGGGCATTCTGACCAGTGTGAGGTGATAACTCATTGTAGTTGTTTTTTTTTTTTTGCGGTACGCAGACCTCTCACTGTTGTGGCCTCTCCCGTTGCGGAGCACAGGCTCCGGATGCACAGGCTCAGCAGACATGGCTCACGGGCCCAGCTGCTCCGCGGCATGTGGGATCTTCCCGGACCGGGGCAGAAACCCGTGTCCCCTGCATCGGCAGGCAGACTCTCAACCACTGCGCCACCAGGGAAGCCCCTCATTGTAGTTTTGATTTGCATTTCTCTAATGATTAGTGATATTGAGCATCCTTTCATGTGTTTGTTGGCAATCTGGATATATTGTTTGGAGAAATGTCTGTTTAGGTCTTTTGCCCATTTTTGGATTGGGTTTTTTGTTATTGAGCTGCATGAGCTGCTTGTAAATTTTGGAGATTAATCCTTTGTCAGTTGCTTCATTTGCAAATATTTTCTTCCATTCTGAGGGTTGTCATTTCATCTTTTTTATGGTTTCCTTTGCTGTGCAAAAGCTTTTAAGTTTCATTAGGTCCCATTTGTTTATTTTTGTTTTTATTTCCATTACTCTAGGAGGTGGGTCAAAAAGGATCTTGCTATGATTTATGTCACAGAGTGTTCTGCCTATGTTTTCCTCTAAGAGTTTTATAGTGTCTGTCCTTACATTTATGTCTGTAATCCATTTTGAGTTTATTTTTGTGTTTGTGTTAGGAAGGGTTCTAATTTCATTCTTTTACATGTAGCTGTCCAGTTTTCCCAGCACCACTTATTGAAGAGGCTGTCTTTTCTCCATTGTATACTCTTGCCTCCCTTATCAAAGATAAGGTGACCGTATGTGTGTGGGTTTATCTCTGGGCCTTGTATCCTGTTCCACTGATCTATATTTCTGTTTTTGTGCCAGTTCCATACTGTCTTGATGACTGTAGCTTTGTAGTATAGTCTGAAGTCCGGAAGCCTGATTCCTCCAGCTCCGTTTTTCTTTCTCAAGATTGTTTTGGGTATTCAGGGTCTTTTGTGTTTCCATACAAATTGTGAAATTTTTTGTTCTAGTTCTGTGAAAAATGCCGTTGGTAGTTTGAGGGGATTGCACTGAATCTGTAGATTGCTTTGGGTAGTATAGTCATTTTCACAATGTTGATTCTTCCAATCCAAGAACATGGTATATCTCTCCATCTGTTGGTATCATCTTTAATTTCTTTCATCAGTATCTTATAGTTTTCTGCATACAGGTCTTTTGTCTCCTTAGGTAGGCTTATCCCTCGGTATTTTATTCTTTTTGTTGCAATGGTAAATGGGAGTGTTTCCTTAATTTCTCTTTCAGAATTTTCATCATTATTGTATAGGAATGCAAGAGATTTCTGTGCATTAATTTTGGTTCCTGCTACTCTACAGGATTCATTGATTAGCTCTAGTAGTTTTCTGGTAGCATCTTTAGGATTCTCTATGTATAGTATCATGTCATCTGCAAACAGTGACAGTTTTACTTCTGCTTTTCTGATTTAGATTCCTTTTATTTCTTTTTCTTCTCTGATTGCTGTGGCTAGGACTTCCAAAACTATGTTGAGTAATAGTGGTGACAGTGGGCAACCTTGTCTTGTTCCTGATCTTAGAGGAAATGGTTTCAGTTTTTCACCACTGAGAACAATGTTGGCTGTGGGTTTGTCATATATGGTCTTTATTATGTTGAGGTAGGTTCCCTCTATTCCTACTTTCTGGAGAGTTTTTATCATAAGTGGGTGTTGAATTTTGTCAAAAGTTTTTCTGCATCTATTGAGATGATCATATGGTTTTTATCCTTCAGTTTGTTAATATGGTGTATCACATTGATTTGTGTATATTGAAGAATCCTTGCATTTATGGGATAAACGCCACTTGTTCGTGGTGCATGATCCTTTTAATGTGCTGTTGGATTCTATTTGCTAGTATTTTGCTGAGGATTTTTGCATCTACGTTCATCAGAGATATTGGTCTGTAGTGTTATGTTGTGACATCTTTGTCTGGTTTTGGTGTCAGGGTGATGTTGGCCTTGTAGAATGAGTTTGGGAGTGTTCCTCTCTCTGCTATATTTTGGAAAAGTTTGAGGAAGATAGGTGTTAGCTCTTCTCTAAATGTTTGATAGAATTCATTTGTGAAGCCATCTGGTCCTGGGCTTTTGTTTGTTGGAAGACTTTTAATCACACTTTCAATTTCAGTGCTTGTGATTGGTCTGTTTATATTTTCTATTTCTTCTTGGTTCAGCCTTGGAAAGTTGTGCTTTTCTAAGAATTTGTCCATTTCTTCCAGGTTGTCCATTTTATTGGCATATAGTTGCTTGTAGTAATCTCTCATGATCCTTTGTATTTCTGCAATGTCAGTTGTTACTTCTCCTTTTTCATTTATAATTCGGTTGATTTGAGTCTCCTCCCTTTTTTTCTTGATGAGTTTGGATAATGGTTTATCAATTTTGTTTATCTTCTCAAAGAACCAGCTTTTAGTTTTACTGATCTTTGCTATTGTTTCTTTCATTTCTTTTTCATTTATTTCTGATCTGATCTTATGATTTCTTTCCTTCTGCTAACTTTGGGGGTTTTTTTGTTCTTCTTTCTCTAATTGCTTTAGGTGTAAGGTTAGGTTGTTTATGTAAGATATTTCTTCTTTCTTGAGGTAGGATTGTATTGCTATAAACTTCCATCTTAGAACTGCTTTTGTTGCATTCCATAGGTTTTGGGTCATTGTGTTTTTGTTGTCATTTGTTTCTAGGTATTTTTTTGATTTCTTCAGTGATCTCTTGGTTGTTCAGTATCATATTGTTTAGCCTCCATGTGTTTGTATATTTTACAGTTTTTTTCCTGTAATTGGTATCTAATCTCATAGCATTGTGGTCAGAAGAGATACTTGATACAATTTCAATTTTCTTAAATTTACCAAGGCTTGATTTGTGACCCAAGATATGATCTATCCTGGAGAATGTTCCATGAGCACTTGAGAAGAAAGTGTATTCTGTTGTTTTTGGATGGAATGTCCTGTAAATATCAATTAAGTCCATCTTGTTTAATGTGTCATTTAAAGGTTGTGTTTCCTTATTTATTTTCATTTTGGATGATCTGTCCATTGGTGAAAGTGAGGTGTTAAAGTCCCCTACTATAGTTGTGTTACTTTCAATTTCTCCTTTTATGGCTGTTTATTCTTTAACATTTATGGCTGTTTAGTTCTTCTAGAGCATTGTTAAATGTTGCTTTAACATTTATTTAATATATTTTCTCCATTCTCTTTCCAAGATTCTGGATCATCTTTACTATAATTACTCTGAATTCTTTTTCAGAGGTTGCCTATTTCGTCTTCATTTATTTGGTCTTGTAGGTTTTTACCTTGCTCCACCATCTGTAACAAATTTTTTTGTCATTTTATTTTATTTTTTTTATGGGAGCTGCTGTATTCTTGTTTTACTGGTTGTTTGGCCTGAGACATCCAGCCCTGGAGTTTGTAAGCAGCTGGATAGAGCTGGGTCTTGGTGCTGAGATGAGGGCCTCTGGGAGGCCTCACTCCAATTGATATTCCCTGGGTTCTGAGGTTCTCTGTTAGTCCAGTGGTTTGGACTTGGTGCTCAGTGAAAGGTGGGAGTGGGGGCGGGGAGGGGGAATGCTCCTACTGACTCTGATCTTGGCCGGCCCAGTCCGCACCCTGGTGGGCCGAATGCTCGTGCGCGGGTTGGATCCGGGGACCCAGCCCGGGGCGAGTGGGCAGCCCCACTCACACCTAGACGGCGGCTTAGGGCCCAAATAGCCGTCAGGGACCCTAGGGAGAGGAAGTGGGCGGGACCACAGTCCCGCCTGGAGAAAATCTTCAACTGTACTGGTTTCTTGTCCTCTTCCACCCAAATGACCCCCACGCCTCTGAGTCATCCCACCAGACCTAACAGGCTGGGAAGGTGGGATGGGAGAGAGAGAAGGGACAGTGGCCAGACCCTAGTGATTTTGAAAGTTTTTGGTTAGATTTATTCTGTATTTTTTTCTAAGAGAATTATTGAGATAAAATTCACTTACCATATAATTCACCCACTTAATTCACTTACCATGTAATTCACCCACTTAATTATTGAGATAAAATTCACTTACCATATAATTCACCCACTTAAGGCATACCATTCAGTGGTTTTTAGTGTATATTCACAGTTGTGTAACCATCAACCACAATGAATTTTAGAACATTGTCATCATTTTCAACCCCCCAAAAGAAATGCCATTGAAACCCCTTTAGCCATCATTCTTCAATCCTCCACCACCCAGTCCTAGGCAACTGCTAATCTGCTCCTTATTTCTATTCTGGACATTTCCTATAAATGGGATCATGCAGTATCTCAATACATTGGGCTGCTATAACAAAACACTGCAGACTGGGTAGCTTATAAACAACAGAAATGTGCTTCTTACACTTCTGGAGGCTGGAAGTCCAGGATCAGGGTGCCAGCAAGGTCAGGTGAGGGCCTTCTTCCTGGTGGGACTACTTATGGTCTCCTCACATAGTGGAAGAGGCAAGGAGCTTTCCCTGGTCTCTTATAAGGGCGCTAATCCCATTTGTGAGTGGTCTGCCCTCGTGACTTAATCACCTCCCAAAGGCCCCACCTCAGTGCCATCACATTGGGCATCAGGATTTCAACATACGAATCTTGGAGGACACAAACATAGCATATAGAACGTGGTCTTTTATGACTAGCTACTTTTGCTTAGCAAAATGTTTTCAAGGTTCATCCATGTTGTAGCATGTATCAGTACTTCATACCTTTTAATGGCTGAAAAATATTCAGTTGGATAAACATTTTGTTATTCATTCATCAGCTGATGAACATTTGAATTGTTTCAAACTTTTGGCTATTATGAGTAGCAATACTGTTCTACACACTTGTATACAGGTTTCTATATGGACATACGTTTTCTTTCTCTTGGGTAAATACCTAGGAATGGAATTGCTAGGTTAAATGCTAACTGTATATTTAACTTTTTGAGGAACTGCCAAACTGGGTTTTAAATTGTCTGCACCATGGGAATTCCCTGGCGGTCCAGTGGTTAGGACTCTACTCTTCCACTGCCAGGGACCGGGTTGGGGAACTAAGATCCCACAAGCCACATGGTGCAGCCAGAAAATAAAATTTAAAAAATAATTTAAAGTAAATAAAGTGGTTTTACATTTTCACCAGTGGGGTATGGGCAGTTTCTCCACATCCTTACCAACACTTCTTATTACCCGGCTTTATTTTTATAGCCATCCTAGTGGGTATGCCTAGTGCTTTACATTTTTTTGTTTTGATATATAATTCACATAACATAAAAGTCACCATTTTAAAGTATACAGTTCATTGTTTTTCAGTATATTCACTATGTTATACAGGCATCATCACTAATTCCAGAGCATTCTGTCACTCCAGGAAGAAGCCCTGTACAATTTAGTAGTCACTCCCAACCTCCTGGCCTCTGGCAATCACTAATCTACTTTCTGTCTCTATGGATTTGCCAATTCTGGACATTTCATATAAATGGAATTATATATAATATGTGATCTTTGGTGACTGGCTTCTTTCACTTAGTGTAATGTTTTCAAGAGTCATCCATGTTGTAGCATGTATCAGTACTTCATTCCTTTTTATTGCTGAATAGTACCCTGTTGTATGGGCCTCCTGCTTTTAAAGCAATTGATGTTTTTACCTTTCCTTCCCCTTCCTGGCCCAAACAGGTATGCTGTGGCCTGCAGATACCTGATACTTTCTAGTGTTACAGCAAATCTATTATTATGCTGAGCTAAATTTGAATTATTTAGTGAAGGCTTAATAGTGAATTTTGACTTATTTTTTTAAATAGCCTTATTATTTTAACTTATGTAACAGATGTGATCCATTGTGTAGGTAACTTTGCAAAGCTAAGAATACAATTTTACTTTACAGAAAGGTTTTCTTTTTTTTAAAGAGGAAAGAGAAGTAATTTACACTGTTGCTTAAGAAATCTGTTGTTCTTTTTCAACTGCACCACCTTTTACAGTTTTTGATGCTTTTTGACGGCAAGAGCATTTTATTTGTAGAAAAACTGAGGCTAAATTTGGAGACATTCATTTTATAGGGTGTGGAATATACAATTAATGAAGGTAACATCAGGTGACTAAGCTGAATTATCTATATTTACAAGGTGATAATTAGTCATATAAAAGAAGGAAGGAAAGAAAAGGATTTATTTTAAACTAGTATAATTTCAGTTAGAACAAACAATGAAATTCAGAAGGCTCAAGTTTTATACTCATGTGTCAAATAATCTAGCCAGTTTTCTTGTTGATTAATTAAGGTAAAATTTTTCTTTCTATCAGCTCATATTTAATTGATGTTTATGTGACATTATGAAGATATTTGAAGATTTACAGCACTTGTGGCACCTTTGTATCACCAGGGGCCTCCAAGTTCTTGCCAGCAGGGAGCAAGCACGGGAGAATACTGCAGCAGGAATTCCAGCTGGTTCTTATTATTCACGGCAGGTATATATGTTCTATAAGATCACCACGGACATTGAACTAGTCAATACTGAACCATCGCTTCTAGAAGAAATACAGACTTAGGCTCCTGTGAGCCTCTGGTTACAACATTTTCATCAACAGATCAATATATAACCTCATTTTATGTGTGTTATTGTATAAAGATAACTCATTTAATATATACTGTTAATTCACTAACATTGAACTCACAAAAAACAACACTGTAACTTACGCCTTAATGAAGTGTATATAACATATATCTTCTCTGAAAGGCACATCCCAGCCTTTTTGCACTTAGGAGCACTAGATAGCACTTCAGCACTGCTTGGGGCGCATTTAAAATAGCAAAATCACCAACAAGAAGCACAAAAATGTGAAAAATGTGGCACTAAATAAACTGTGAAAAGGACACTCGTTTACCATATAAGACCTCGAAGTAGAAGGCAGAGCTTAGTCTTGCTCGACCTCAGCTGGGAACGTGCAGCAGTGGCTCAGCTTTTTCACCACTCTACGCACGCACATATCCACCTGAGATCCAGAAAGTGCTGTATTGATTTGGGGGTTACAAATATATATCAGTAAGTAGGTGAATTTGTAAATATGGAACCTGTGATTAATGAGGATTGACTGTAAATGCTTCCTGCACTAAGTTATATTAGTCACTTCCATTCATATTTCATTGACCAAAGCAAGTCATCGGGCCTTAACTGACTTCAAGGGGGTGTGAAAGCGCAATCACACTGTGTCGTCAAAGAAGATTTCAAATATTTGAGAGAAGTACTGATGCCAATTGCTGAAGATATCGTCTGGTCATTCATTGATTATTCCATACTTGTGGCAGATTTTAGTTCCTGAAGATAGTTGCAGCATTATCTCCCATCCAACATGCTGTTCTTATTATGGGACTTTGACGCAACTCCCATTGACAGAATGAGGTCTCTGCTCCCTTTCCTTGAAACTGGGCAGACTGTGTGACTTCTGAGGCTAGGTCATTAAAGACCTCCACCTAGTTCTAAGGACACCTACTCTTAGAAATTCAGCAACCATGCTGAAGGGAAGCCCAAGCAGCTCCACAGAGAGCTATGTGTAGGTTCCTAGCTGATGTCCTGACTGACAGGTGGCATCAACCACCACATGTGTGAGTGACCAAGGGTTCAGATGGCTCCAACTCCCTGTCCTCCAGACAGCCTCCATTCTTCCAAGCTGAGGCCTCAGGGGTCATGGAGCAGACACAAGCAGTATCCACAGAATCTAATAAAATGGTTATTTTTTATGCCACTCTGTTTGAGGTGACATTTTTTCAGGAATAATAACTGGAAGAGTTATACGTATCATCTGTGTATAGTGCTGTAGTAGGTGTTCGTGGGTTTTAGAAGTGTATAAAATTTGGTCCTAGTCTCCACATATTACATTCAGGTCATTGTTTAAACTGAGGCCATTCTTGTACCCACAATGTAATTAAATAATTGGTCTTTTTATAGTTACCATGATCTCAAATATGATAACTATAAAATGGGTAGCAGCTTGGTATTCTAACAGAAAATGTAATGTTTTATTTTGCTTGGTTTCTTCTTTAGCTTTGGTGAGAATTTTAATACTCATCCATTATTTAGACACAAAACAACCCACGAAGCTCCATTTACACTTAGCACTTTGCTCAGTGCCTGACACGTAATTGCTTGATAAATGTTGAATGAATGCCAGTCCGAATTTATCAGACACAGACCGTGATCGAGTGTCTTTAGAAGCACTTGTGAACCGCCTTTCTCATGGGCCACAGAAAATGAAGAGGCATTGATTGAATGTGGGGTTGAGGGTAAGAAAGCTAAGGTCTAAAGCTGGGAATGTCTTTAAAAATTAAAACATAAATTCTAATCAATGTGAGGCTGATATAACTTCTGAGACTGTGGTGTTTGTAAAAACAGAGAGGGATATCCACACTGATTTTAAAAGGTTCATGCGTTGAAGTAAAAGTAGACAACCAAATACACCACAACTAGGTAGCCAATGTTCTCAAAAAGCTCTTAAAAGAAATTAATATAAATTCATATTTAAATATATTACATACATTTTGTGTTTTAGTTTGTTTTTTATTATTTATTTAATGTTTAGAAACATGGGGAATTTTTCCAGGTTCATATTTATTGTACAAATGGAATATCATTTGATGAGTTGATATTAGCTTCTCTAGGGCTGAGAACATAATGGATGCAGTAGAGACAGGTTGGACTCCATAAATGTTGCTTTCACATCTGCAACTCTTTTGGACCTGCACTTGAAATACAGGATAACCAAAGCAAAGCCTGCATATGTGGTCTGTACATGGTTCATTCTACTTGTGAGAGTGTAAGTGTTGACATTTTTTTTTTTAATACCAGTGAACTGGAATTGGGTGTCAGTTTCTGGGCCTACGATGGCTTCAATCCTGCCATAGTCATGAATTCTATAGCTTGCGTCCTTCAACATATAAAGCCATCCCTCCACCAGATCAGAAGAAGGTGTCTCCTTCAAGATTTAAGAGTCTGGCTTTCCATCCCAGCTCTCCTACTTCCTGGTGTGTGACCTTGGGCATGTGGTTCAGCCTTATTGAATCTGTTTCTTTATTTGTACAAATGGATGGTATTCACCTCATATGATTTTTGAGGATTCCAAGAGATAATGCCTGTTTATCTCTTAGCCCAATGTTTTGCATGTTGTATCCTGATAAATAGTAGTTATTAGTATGGTCTTTTGTGAGTAAAAACTCTGGACCTGTTCATTAGGAACTGAAATTGGTTCTTTGAACTCACCTGATCCCTTGCTTATTGAACACACATATTGCGTTCTTATACATTCTGCCTATAGGAGAAAACTTATTGAAATCACTTACTTGTTTACTTTTATGATGACGTTAACAAAATGAGAGGAGAGAGGGAGGGAAAGTGTGGCTAGAACCTTTGGGTTTGTGTAGGGAGGAGAGAGAGAGCACAGGTGTTTCCTCTGAAAAAATTCAGATCTCTCTTCTCTTGCCTGAAGCTGGCTTGCTTTGAACTGGGATAGCCTCTCTCCCAGGGCTGCATTATAACTGTGACAGGCCCAAGGTACTTTTGCCTTGGTGGGTCCCTTCCTCTGTAGAAAAATACAAAAATTATATTTTACGACTGTGCTGGTATAAAGATGAATATAATCTTTGACCCCCAAAGTTAACTTTTAAAATTCTGATTGTAAAAGAAATTAAAATATTTTTATGGGCCCCTAAAAATAATGTGAGCTCTAAGCATGGTGCCAGGTGAGGCTAATGGACAGGCAGGCCCTGATGTCTTAGTTTCCCTACAAGAGGGTAAGAACACATGATGTATTATAGGGGATGATAAATACAGAAAGGCACTAGTACTGACTCTGCCTTTTTGGCAGATGTGTGTTTTAACATTGTATCCTTCTAACAACCCTCTGAGACAGGTCTTATGAATGTGATAAAGGAGTAACTAATGAATAATTTAGAACCAAGAAGATTCAGTGCTTGAAGTGAGAAAATTTAACTTTGGCCTCACCTTGTTCCGAATCCAGATGGAGAAGATGAATGCTAATGTTGGCCCTTCAAAACATCCAACTCTGTGTATTGTCTGAAAACGCTGGGGAATTGGAGAAGGAGAAGGTAAGTTTTAACTCTACATTGAGAGCCCTGCACTGCACTAAGAATACGGTGGGGCTTAAGAGTTTGTTGATGCTTATGATACCTTATTCTAACATCAGAAGATGGTGATCTCAGTTCCTTTACCAGGGGCTGATTTGGTCTTTGGGACCACATGGTTTCTGAGGAACAGTTGTGTGTAATTCTCATCTTTCCTCTTCTATAGGTAAGGTTCTCTCCCCCCACCCCCCGCCAGCTTCTTTCAAGACTTTTTCTTTATTTTTGATTTTCTGCAGTGTGAATATGATGTGCCTAGGTGTAGTTTTTGTTTGTTTTGCTTTGTTTTTGGCATTATTCCTGCTTGATATTCTCTGAGTTTCCTGGATCTGTGGTTTGACATTAATGTTGGTTAATTTGCCACCATTGTTGCTTCAGATATTTCTCCTGTTCTTTTCTTTCTTGTCACTTTCTGGGATTCCCGTTACTCGTATGTAACCCCTTTTGTAGTTGTCACAGTCCTTGTATATTCTGCTTTGATTTTTTTTTTCAGTTTTTTTTCTCTCTGCTTTTCCATTTTGGAAGTGTCTATTAACATTTCCTTAAGCTCAGAGATTCTTTCTTCAGCTGTGTCCAGTCTACTGATAAGCCCATCAAAGGCATTCTTCATTTCTGTTACAGTGTTTTTGGTTTCTAGCATTTCTTTTTGGTTCTTTCTTAGAATTTCCATCTCTCTGCAGGCATTGCCCATCTGTTCTTGCATGTTGTCTATTTTTTTTCCATTAGAGCCCTTTGCATATTAATCATATTTATTTTACATTCCTGGTCTGATAATTCCAACAACATTCCTGCTATCTCTGAATCTGTTTCTGATGCTTGCTCTGTCTCTTCCAACTGTGTTTTTTGCTTTTTAGTATGACTTACAATTTTTTCTTGAAAGGTAAACTCAACGTGCTAGGTAAAAGGGACTGCAGTAAATAGGCCTTTAATAATGTGGTGGCTGGTAGTTTGGTGTGGGGCAAGGGAAAACGTTTTATAGTTTTATGATTAGGTCTCAGTTTTGTAGTGAGCCTATGCCGCTGGGCTGTGAACTTCACAAGTGCTTCTCTGTTGCTTTTTCTTTTCCCCCATTAATTGGAACAAGATAACTAGCAGGGCTGGAGTTGGGTATTTCCCTTCCGCAGAGTAAGACTAGAACCAGCTGGGGCTGGGAATTTCCCTCCCCCCAGGGGAGTTAGGCTCTGATAAAACCCCAGCAGGCTAGGGCCTGGTGAAGTAGTTTCTCCTGAGGGCAGACCTCGTTAAGAAGATCGGCATGTTCTGAGGTATTTCAAAATGGTTCCTCTTCTCCTCCTGCTGGAAGCACGAGAAGGTTTTCTTCCCAGAGCTCCACTGTGAGAATCTGGTAGGGCTCCTAGAGGCAAGAGTAACTGAGTTTGGGCCCCTCTGGAGTTTTTAATTCTCAGATTTGTGTACTCTGAGCCTCCAGCAATCCTTCGATTACAGTTCAGCTTTCCCCACCCTGGCGCTGGTCCCTGAGGACGTTTCTGCTTGCGGATTTCTGCTCAGGTAAGTTGTGATTCTTTGTATCTGCCTTCTGCCTAATTTGGGGGACAGCGATTTGTGACCTCAGTTCTCTGAGGGATTTAAGAAGAGTTGTTGATTTTTCAGTTTGTTCAGCGTTTTCTTGTTGTTAGGATGGAGGAATGACTTTCAAGCTCTTTTCATGCCAGACCAGAAACGGGACTCCTTTTCCTTTGTATAAAATGTTACCTGAGTGATATTTTCTCGTCCCGTGTAGAACTTAGTGAAAATGTCCACATACTGGTCACTGTTCCTATTATACTCCCTCCCATTCTTAATCTTTTCTGGCTACAATTATTGCTTCCCCAAATACTTTTTAGCTGTTAAAGGTCTAGTTCTTTCATCCCTGGATTTTTTTTTTTAATTCCACTCTCTGTCTCGGAGTGCTAACAGCTAGTACTACCCATGGGTGCCAGTTGTGTCAACATTTACACAAGGATGCACTGTTGACACTGTTGTTTCTAATATTCTGCTGGCAAGTCCTGCTTTGTGAATTGAATTGGTGGCAGATGCACATTAGGCTGACGGCTTCAGGAAGGGGTTTACAGAGAACGCTGGGTTATAAATGATGGTTCAAAGCTAGATTTACAGATCTAGTTTTCTCTAAACCTGTTACCGTACATCTGTCCACATGGAAGCTCACCTGTATTTTGTACCCACCCACATTACCTAGAGAAAGGACTTTCAGCCTTGCTTTCGTATTAGAATCACTGGCTTTATTTCTGTTTAATTGGTCCAGATGGGTCTTGGTATCAGTATTTCTAGCAGTTCCTCGAGTAATTCTACCATGGAACTAGGGTTGGAGTCCACTGGTGTGCAGCAGGTTTCAGCAAACTTTTTCGCTAAAGGAACCGATAGTAAATATTTTAGGCTTTGAAGGTCATATAGTCTCTGTTGTAACTACCCAACTCTTGATGTAGCAGTGGGCGTGACTGGGTTCCAATAACTTTATTTCTAGCTGCCAAAATTCTAATTCATATAGTTTTCATGTGTCATGAAATATTTTTCTTTTGATTTTTTTTAAACTATTAAAAACGGTAAAAATCAGTCTTGTCTCAGGATGTACAATTAACAGGTTGCAAGTGGGATTTGGCCTAGGGGACTGTAGTTTGGCAATAGTTCAGCTGTAGTTTATTTTCTTCAATTCTTCAGTTTGGTTCCACAAGAGAAAATGTTTCCTTAGCTACATCATTGACAACATCTTCAATGAGTCCTAACATTGACTACTTATTTCAAATAAGTCTATCAGAACATTTTTAAACATGGCAATGTATTTCCTGATTAGCCTTTGAAATTGTGGCAATTGGGATGCTTTTGTCTACAAGTAACAAGCATGGCTTAAATGGCTTTAAGCAGTAGGGAAGGTATTCTCTCATTAAAATATAGATAGCTGCAGGGTTATTCAGCTGCTTGACAATCATCAACCCAGGTGTTTTCCATCTTTCTACTCTACTATCCTCAATACTAGTCCTGGCTGATGTCTTGCCTCATGGTTGCAAGATGGCTGCTGCAGCTCTAAGCATCATATGCAGATACATAACATCCAGCAAAGAGGAAGAGTATCTCCTTCCACGCGTTTATTTTTAATACGAGGCAATCTTTTTTAGACCAAGCCTCACCTCCTGTGTAGATCTCTCCTTCAGTCCCAAAGACCAAATCAGCCACCAGTGAAGGAATTGAGATCACCATAATTAATTATCATGATGCATCCCCTGTCATCGGGCGGGATCTGGTCTGCCTCTCACCGGTGGTTCCAGGATCCCAGAACCAAACCAGGGTTCTGTTAGCAAGGGAAGAGGAAGAAATGGCAGTTGGGAAAGACTCAACAGAGTCTCCCAAGAGAACTAGATTCTTAGGATTAAAAAAAGAAGACTGTCTGCTGAGCTTTTCATTTCCATTTGTTTATTTACTTCCCTTAAAGGCCATTAGAGAATTGTTCAGTACAATTTTCCTGAAAGAAATATTATTGATTTTTTCACTCAAATAGATTATATTTTGCTTCAGCCCTCAAAGAAATTACTTTATTTCTGTCAGATTATGTTTGAAAAGTAACGCATCCTACTTTATTTTTCTAAAACTGTACCACGTTGCATATCTAGCATAAAAATGTTCATGTCAAAAAAGCTTTAAAGGGGCTTCCCTGGTGGCGCAGTGGTTGAGAGTTCGCCTGCCGATGCAGGGGACACGGGTTCGTGCCCCGGTCCGGGAAGATCCCACATGCCGCGGAGCGGCTGGGTCCATGAGCCATGGCCGCTGAGCCTGCGCGTCCGGAGCCTGTGCTCCGCAATGGGAGAGGCCACAACAGTGAGAGGCCCGCGTACCGGAAAAAAAAAAGCTTTAAAGAGTCACTTGTTGTTCATTTTGAACCATCAAAAGGTTGTTTAGTTTTGTAGTTTATACTGTGAAAACACTAAAAATAGTTTTCCCCCCTGAAATTACAGCAATGAGTACGAGTTTAAAAACCATGTGTGGTTCTTATCCTGATACCCACCCCTATGGGCATCCTGATACAGCCCCCAAGTGGTACATGACCCACCTCTACCTCCCCATTTGAAAATCATGGAGGGAGATTTGTATCCCATTCCAAACTCAGAGCTATATCCATCCTGTTATGAGTGCTGGCCCCCATTCAGGAGCGGGGACTGAAATTACACATTTGCAATTTCTTGGGAGACCAGCTGGCACCGTGGAAGCTGCTCTGGCCCAGGATGGAGAGGCCAGGCTTCTGGTCCCAGCTCTGCCTCTTAGGTGGTATTTAACACTGGACAAGTTACTTAACCTCTCTGAACTCTAGTTTTTTTTGTTGGTGGTGGTTTTTTTTTGCGGTACGCGGGCCTCTCACTGTTGTGGCCTCTCCTGTTGCGGAGCACAGGCTCCGGACACGCAGGCTCAGCGGCCATGGCTCACGGGCCCAGCCGCTCCGCGGCACGTGCGATCTTCTCGGACAGGGGCACGACCCCGCGTCCCCTGCATCGGCAGGCGGACTCTCAACCACTGCACCACCAGGGAAGCTCTGAACTCCAGTTTTGACAAAGGCAAGGCAAGAGTTTGAACTATGCGATGTATAAGATTCCTGTTAGCTTACCTGTGTTTCTCTTTACCATGGGCTCCAAGATTTCGACTTTTCCCTTCCAATGTTAAACTGATTTCTATTCTTGTTCCTGCTGCTTGGTGAGGACACACACTGTCACTGTGTCCCCCAAGATAATGTGTCAGAGCAGCGACCCTTTGTTCAGCACAGACAACCCACAGTATTCTAGTGTGAGACATTCACATGTAACTAAGCCAAATCCTCTCATTCTAGGAAGCAAATCAGAAAGTAAGCAAGAGCAGCCCTACAGAGGAGAGAATTTCGGAGAGCTTTTTTTTTTTAAACTAAAATGTTTGCAACTGTCTGTTCTTTATTATTAATATTGAAACATTTCACCATTATTTACTACTACAGCTCTAGAGGTGTTTCTCTCACCTTCTAGAACTCTCCATGCATCTTCACACAGAAGTGAAATGATGAGGCCCTGAACAACTTGTGTGGGAAGAAAAGTTTTATTTTGGTGGCAAAAGCAGTTATCTTTGGCTTATCAACATTTTTCTGTTTTTCTTTTCAGGGCTATTTCCTGTGTTCACTAGTAATTCTTTTTCTTCCTCCTTTTCCTTCCTATGTTCACTAGTAATTCTTTTTCTTCCTCCTTTTCCTTCCTATGTTCACTAGTAATTCTTTTTCTTCACATGGAACTTTCTTGTTTTTCTCAGGGCCGTTATATGTTATAAAAGAGCCCGGTCATCTTTAGAATGACCTGGGGAGACTTTTCCCTAAGGAACTTGAAAATGCATTAACAAGATTGACGTTTGTCAAGCTCCCCCCATCCCCATTCATCCAGGTGTTGGCCAGTGAATTGCAGCGTCTTAGGTCCAGAGGCCCTTGTCCCCCTGCTCAGGCGGGCTCATTGAAGGGTGGAGAGCTGTTTTAATGGTTACAAGAGCGGGTTATAGTGGCACATCCAGTCCAGGTGAACCCGCTTTATACTGAAGGCCCGCATCCAGGGCCTCTCCTCCAGGGGCGTTCCTGGTGGCCTCTTCATAGGAGGGTGGTGAACACGAGAGAAGGGCTGCCTCCCCGGGCAGTGGGGAGTAAGGGAAGGTCTGCTCGCTGCTCCAGAGTAAGCCTGGCAGGAAGTCGGTCACCTCTCCTGCAGGCGGGTGCTCTGGAAGGTCGAGGCTGGAAACCTGCCCCTGGGGCCGAGAGGCCTGGCAGTGGCGATGCAGGAAAAGCAGCAAAAAGGCCAGGAAGAGCAGGACAGTGGCTGGAAGAAGGATGCACAGGAAGGGCTCCACATCTTCCTTGGTGGAACTTATCTTCTGGGTGCCCTGGAGTTAGGGAACGGAATTGAGTTAGAAGATGGGGAAAGAAGAGCGCTGCATTTCTAAGGCTGATCTCTGTCTTCGTCTTGTATTCTCCTTATCATTTACTGACTCTAAAAATCACTCTAATCATTCATTTATGCCAATGAGCTTGAGCCTGCATGAAGTAAGGTGTACTTCCGTGATAAAGTATAAATTCAGAATGTCAAAAGTACACAAGGGTACCCTACACTATTTCCACTGAAGTAAAAATATTAGGATAAGTTTCAGTTGGCAGGTCCATCACTCATTCTTTGAATGAGAACGCTTACTATTTATGTACTTATTTTGTTTAGAATTAGACCGATAATGTTTTATTGCCACAGAAGGATTATATGGAACTGACTTCTTTAATTCTGGAGTAAAATCTGACATTGTTATGTGCTCAATACTCATGTAATCAACATTTGAAATCCGATTGGATAGCTGATGCTTATGATGATTGAGATTTTGAAATTTCCTCAATGTGTTTTTGCAATATTTGTAAGATAAATATGGAAATTTGGAATTCTCTCAAGAAAAAGAATTGCAGATAAATTTATTTATTTATTTTTGGCTGTGTTGGGTCTTTGTTGCTGTGCGTGGCTCTTCTCTGGTTGTGGTGAGTGGGGGGCTACTCTTCGTTGCGGTGCACGAGCTTCTCATTGCAGTGGCTTCTCTTGTTGTGGAGCACGGGCTCTAGGTGTGCAGGCTTCAGTAGTTGTGGCACACAGGCTCAGTAGTTGTGGCTCGCGGGCTCTAGAGCACAGCCTCAGTAATTGTGGCACACGGGCTGAGTTGCTCTGCGGCATGTGGGATCTTCCCGGGCCAGGGCTCAAACCCGTGTCCCCTGCATTGGCAGGTGGATTCTTAACCACTGTGCCACCAGGGAAGCCCAAGAATTGCAGATAAATTCATTCTTAAGCAACCTAAAAGGTATTGATTTTATTGTGTCAGATCACAATAATGATGGTTCTTGATGGAGTAAATAATAAGCATGAAATGATACTCCAATGGCAAGGTAGAAAAGCCATATGAAAAACTAAGTCCTGTTCCAAATTGCATAGACATTGCTTTACACAAAGCTACTGAGAAATAATGAAGTATTAACAAGCTTCTCTGTTCATTCACAACACATGTGAATGTTAGTATACACTACTACAGAGGAAAAGAAAACAGTGTAAAGCCTTATAATTGTGTTTAAAAAACAAAATCTTAAGATCTTTGTCTACTGATTTAAAATAAAACTTATAGTAATAAAACTATGAAAGCTGAGGTTTTTGCCTTGATTTTGGTGGAAATAACAGATGTTTTGCTGGTCTTGACCTGTTAAGAGACTGACTTATCTAGTGTTGTTCGTATAATCTTTTTTAATTCCTAAAGAATTTACAACTGTGTTGTTAATTCTGACTCAAAATTAGATGGTTTATTTAATAGTTACACTGCTAAATATTTTTTTTTCTCAGATATGAATTAAGATATTTTAACTTAAAGTGCATACAATTAAAGGTTTTCTTGGGAAGCAGAACATCATCTTTGGGCTTTGACAGCTGTGGTCTTGAATTCCAATATGACCTTCTGATACCTGCGTGACCATGAACCATTCACTTGCCCCTTCTGTGTCTACTTTTTCTTCTCTATGAAATGAGAATAAGAACATCTTTTTTGGAGGGTTGGCATGAGAATTTAATGAATCAATGAACTATGAATTCTTTCTGTTTTCTCACACATAATCTAGTTTATCAGAACTGTTAACTAAAAATCTGCTGTGCTGTAACAAGGACTTTGATTATAAAAGCGATAAGAACTCAAATAAATTTACTACAGTTATTAAAAAATCAAGTTGGACTGAAAAAGCAATTTAAATATGTTTATTTTCTTCCACTAGATGAATCATTTAAAATGTTAAAGCTATTATCTCTTAATCACTCTTCAACCTTGATAAACGAGGCATTTTGCAAAACTGATTTTTCCTTCATTCTCCTTCAGTAACGTGGATGATAATAGTTTCCAAACAGTTGTGGGCATCATATTTTAAATACTCTATTTAAACCCTCTAACTTCAGTATGCATAGAATATGAAGATACTTAATATTCTATTTAAAAGTTTTTCTGTAATAGACCCTCTTGCTTACCATTATGCTATTAATGCTATTAGTTGCAAAAATTTGTGAAAACAGAGATGCTACAGTCCCCTTCTGTAATTGGTACGTCCATTGGTTATTTTGTCCAAATACTGAGTGGCACTGAAAGGCTTATTTAATACCGCAGATTAGGACAATTTCGTAAGATAAAGAACTCTTCTTTCTTCCTAGTTAAGAGATCACAGAGCTATGAACAAATTTATGATGGTATCCTTAATTCGCTTATTTAATGATTCATGGTATATTGGTTCAAATTGTGGATTTTGTTAATGCAGAGAGGATGTCTTTTTCTTTTTTAACATCTTTATTGGAGTATAATTGCTTTACAATGGTGTGTTAGTTTCTGCTTTATAACAAAGTGAATCAGCTATACACATATCCCCATATCTCTTCCATCTTGCCTCTCCTTCCCTCCCACCCTCCCTATCCCACCGCTGTAGGTGGTCACAAAGCACCGAGCTGATCTCCCTGTGCTATGCGGCTGCTTCCCACTAGCTATCGGTCTTACATTTGGTAGTGTATATATGTATATGCCACTCTCTCACTTTGTCCCAGCTTACCCTTCCAGGATGTCTTTTTTTAGTCAAATATTCTAATTGTTTCACTACCCTCAACGTGGTTTTTTAACTTTTAATATTTCTCAAGGACTTTGCTGTTCAGGGAATACTTTAAAGAAATAACCAATAGAAAGTGCAACTGCTGCAGGATATATCATATATATGTGTATAATTTATTTCTGTTAAAAGTGGTTTTAGAGAATTTAAATACCAATCTCACCACTCGATTTTCCAGAAAACAAGAAAATACGTTTGTTTCCCCCTTTCTGGTGGGACAGTAGTATCACACATTTCCCTGCTGATCGTAAAATTAATTGAGTTTTTAGGTTTCTACCAATATTTTTCCTTAATGACACCTCGGATTGAGACTTCTTTGGGGATTTCCCAGGTAAAGCAAAACAGCTGCTGCATTTCTTAGTGAGAGGCAAAGCGTCCTTAACCCTCTGCTGCCCTTCCTGAAGTAAGATCCTTCGCTTCTGCTAACTCTTAGAAACAGCTGGAGAGCCAAAGGGAGTCTCTCTCTCTCTCTCTCTCTCTCTCTTTTTTTTTTAATGTAGACTGAGCAAAGAACAAAGTTGTCATACCAAGGCATAAAAATTTGTTGACTTCTAGCTTCGGTGTTCTTTGATATATTTGCTATATCAAGCGTTCTTAGAATATATTTGTGACACGTTTTACTTGAGTTTATCATTGTCAAAAGATACCAACTTTCAAGGTAGTTCCTTAGACCAAGCCATTCAGTGAATTCATATTTTTGTCACGCCTGTAATACAAAATGTTGCCACTAAGTTTTCCTAAAAATGTAGGCATTGTTGGTTTTAAAGCTAACAAAGATACTTTGGGGAAGAAAAAACATAAGTCATAGGTACAAACCTGCAGGTGGGTTTCCGGAAGAGGTAGGCTCGGTTCACTGGTTAACCACTCGTATGTCCCCCTGCCAGCGTGGCCAAACTTCTTCCAGCTGCTGCCCATCAGTTCCCGCATGTTTTCACCCGACTGATGTGCCAGGCACCCTTCCCCCTCGCTGCCCAGATTTCAACAATACTGCTGCTTCTTGGCCTGCATCCAGCTTGGATGAATTCGGCTGATGGCTGTTGGGAAATTTGTTCTGAGTGTCAACAGGGAAAAGAAACCAACCAGAGAGACCTCTCAGGACTATATTTAAATTCAGTGCCTCTGGGTTTGCTTTTGTGGCCTTTATCACTGTAAGGATTGGCATCAGATGTCGGATATGGAATAGATTTCAGACAGAGGAGTTCTTCGCATTCGTGTTATTATAGTGTCGCGAATGGTCTCAGTGAATAAAGAGCTGTTTGTATTTAGATGTAAATACGACCCTCTTCCTTCCCTTACCATATCCCTCTCCAGACATATAGCTGAGCAAGAACTACCCAAGCTGAACTTCCTGTAATTATGTCTGGATTCTGTGGTACAGAGAGAAGGAATAATGTTCTCTGGTATGACTTCAATTTATGGGGATATGCTTAGCCTAGAGAGCCAATAGCTGAATTTGCTGTGACTGCTTACAGAAATGCTGTAGTATTTAACTCTAGAAAGTTATACCTGTGTGGATTTTAGCAATCAAAGTGTTTTTTTTTACAACTCCATAGTAGATGATCTTTTTCTTTTCTTTTTTTCTCCACCCTAAAAGGCAGAACACTTCCTGTTATTTCAGTAGGCTTTTAGCTAAGATTTTTCTGTTTAGGACTTTTATAGCTTGATTTTAATTATAAACGCTGACACAATTAGTCTGAAAGTTTGATTAGCTATTTCTAAAACTTCTCTAAGTATTTTAGAACTGAGGAGAGAAGAGTATTTCCATGCTCTACTTAATTCTTTTCCTTCTCCCTCTCTCTCTTTTGAAATTGACTTGTCTTCAACCATTTGATCGATTCTTTCTTAATTCCCTTGAACTCAACATTATAAATTTTCCATTTTTATTTTCAGGAACTACCAAGACTTCTTGGTTTTCTCCTGATTTGTGGAACTTAAGGGAGTTTGACTTTGTTGTGTTACACATTTCATCTTCTGGGTCAGTAATGGAGAAAAAGTCCTTGAAAACTCAAGGTCAGGGAAGATGGAATTAAGCGAAAGATGCCTGTAAAATGGTAGGGTTTTTTTTTTTTTTTTACATTTAATTTCTAAGCTAGTAAATACATTTGAATTTTAGCCAACTGGTCACTGCACTTTCTCAAGATGCTATTATAAGAATTAAATAAACATATTGGATTAGGATGACTGAAAAACGAATCAGCAGATGGCAGGCAGTACTGTGACGAATCACTGCCTGCATCAGAGCTGGTGAAGGCCCAGGGGTTCACCTAAGGGTCAGCAGATCTGGCCTTGGTTTTTGTTCAACTTTGGCCCTGATAATCTGGAAGGAAAGACATAAACAGTTTGACTAAATCCACTAACAATATGGACTGAAAAAAGAAGCTACCCCAGAATGATTTTTTTAAACCAACAAGTATGACAATAAAAAAAGAAATTGATATGAAGTTTACTTTGGAAGAATATGAGCACTTACGGAAAGGGAGGTTTGAACAGAAGATTTAAAAAAAAAACTTTTTATGAGGGAATAATATAAAACAGAACACAAAGATCTTCTGTGTTCAGTTTGATTAATTTTGACAGTTTTATTCACTCCTATAATCACTACTTAAAACAAGATATAAAACATTTCCATCACCCCAGAAATTTCCCTCCTTCTGCAGTCAACTATTTTAAAATTTCTATCTACAATGGAAGAGTATTTTTAAAAATCTCAATTCTTCAGAACAATCAGGGAGCAGGATAAGAAATGTATAAGCTTACTGTGTTCTCTGGTTATGAACTTGAGTATTTTCAAACATTTGGCCTTTGGTTTTCTATACTTGGAATCACGGAAAATCTAAGCATATTTAAAATAGAAAATGATCACAAATGTATGGAAATCAAATTGATGAATTTAAAACAGGAACTAGTAGGTAGATACATTTAGATTAAAATTTCTCATGTAATTTATGTATAGTTTTTTTAATTCATATATACGACAGGAAGTGGGTTAGACAGGGTGGAAAAACCTCATTATTTATTTGATACTTAAATTGTCATGTATTATCATATTATATATTTTTCTTATAATAACTCTTGTTATAAGAATTTTTCCTAATTTTGCAGATTAGGAAGTTAATTTGAATTAAGCAAACTTGGGGAAAAAATTTCCAAGGTTTTCCAAGATGATACAATTCCAGGAGCCAGGTCTGGATATATCTAATGCCTCACTGTCTGTGAAGCAAAGGAAGTTTATATGACAAAGAAGGCCATTCCTCTTTTAACAGGTGTGGCGGCCTTATATTTGGTGTACAATCCTAGAGATGGCAAATGTGGTATGACCATAAGTACGAGCCTCATAGAAAAAATTAGAACTCCTATTCTTTCTTTAGCATCAGTTACTTTTTGACGCCTCCCTGTTTTGACACCTCCCTGATTTGCCTCTGTCACCAGGCACAGTCAACTACCACCTCCTCTGGACTGCTTCTGTGCCATGTACATGCTTTCATTAGTTCACATGCTATATTTTGTGTTGAAATTGTGTGACTGTCTTTCTTTACTTCACTGGTAGAAGACAAAGAATTATCTTTTAAGTTATATTCTCCTAAAGCTCATTCGAGGCCTGACATCTCATAGGCACGTGAATGCTTTGGAAAGAATGAAGTGCTGGTGTCTCATTTTATGTGTGATCTATATTACTCTTTGGAATGCTGTCAGGAAGAAGACCTCACCAGAGAGAGGCTCTTAGTGGATTGCATGCACCTGCAGTAGGTGAGGGGACCCTGGGGGTTGTCCTGTCAGCTGCTGAAACTATGTCTAGCCTCTGGGCCAGTGCCTCCCTCTGTGGTCTCTGCTTATTCAAACTCAACTGTTGCTGGAACTTAATCAGTGGGCCTACGCACTGTCCTGCCATTTACTTGAGCTTGTCAGAATCCCCCCAAAGATGTTGCTAATAAGTTTAAGCAGTTGTCACTTAAAATATCCAAAAATGTTCTCAGGAGAATTTTAATCTGAACAGGGAATTTAGCAAGTAGTTTGGAATAGAACAAATACCATAACTGGCGTATGTTAGGTCGAGTACAGTTTATGAATAAGCAGGAGCTAATCTTAGACATAGAAAAGAAGGATTAGAACATTCATAACTCTGATTTAAGTACGTATTTTGAAGTCCTTTTTTACATTAAACTCTTCTCATCAGTTTAGAAATATTATCATATGAAAATGCTTGACGGATTTGACTTCACGATTCAAAATCAAAGAGAAATGAATTCCAAATACATCTTGACTATGTGCAGCCTGATAATTGACACAAAATTTCTTCCTTCAACAAACAGTTCAACATTTTTGAAATAGTTATATTATTCAAGTCACAACGTATAAGTTCCTGATATTCTTTCCCCTATAGACATCAGTCAATAATTATGAGTTTGTCCAAATAAGAATAAAAGCTAAACACCCCGTCCATGCCCCTGCAAACACACACACTTATGCTAACAGAACAAAATCTTTGTTGGATTTGTGATTACAGGCAGAATTATGGAACTTCCGTTCTATAAAAATTAGGTGGAGGGACCTTTTGGATTGTTGTCTAAAATGTTGTCCTGTTTATTCTAAATAATATTATATAGAAAGATTTAAACAATTTGAGGATGTATTTTCTTTTGGCAATAAATTAATCAGGTGTCAAGCTAACCAGAAATGAGAAGCTTCTGTTTACGTAGGCCACAATTGCCTGCTCCAAGGCATTTACCTCTGCTTTTTTTCTTTTACTCTAGTTTATCACAATTAATTTTAATTTATCTGTTCTTTATAATCAAAGTATAAGCACAAATAATGCATTGAGAGACTCATTCTCAATCAAAATATAAACATAGGGAAATAATCAAAGCAGTCATTTTCACTAGAATCTCTTTAATATCAGAAATGGATGTAAATGACACTTAACCTGTTACCTTTGCGTGGCCAGCGTACTATTCCACTTAGAGTTCTAATAAGGCAACAGTTTCCCAGGAGAGCTTATACATGGCCCAATTACATTTCATTTCCTGATCATGCTCTCTCTTTTGAGATTTTAACCAAGAGGAAAAATAAAAGTTTAAAGGATAACAAAGGATATAAAGGATTCAAAATCTGGGTAATCAGCTTTTGAATAACAATTGAAAACTCATTCTCTTTTTGGAATTTTATGAGAAATTATAGGATCTGAAACAACATAAATGCCCATATACAGGAGAATGTTTGAATAAACTGTGATGTGTCCCTACAAAAGCACACTCTGCAGCTGTAGAAAAGAATAAGGAGCATCTCTATGGATGGAGGAATGAGAACGTGGCAATAGGGATAGGAGGGAGCAATACTTCTCTGATTATACCTCTTTGTATCTCTCTGACTCTTAGAATCTTGGTAATGTCTCACATATTCAGAAATTTTTATTTTTCTCTAAATTGACCGATTTTATGTTTTCAAGTTTATTGTCATCATTGATATTATTTAAAAATCACACCTGTGTCTATGGTTAAGTTCATTTTTTTCATCCCCAGTTTTATTTGTGCCTTGTAATATTTTTCATCTTTAACAAGATTATACAGATTTGTCAATTTTATTAATCTTTTCTAAAGACAATATTGGGCTTCTTGATTCTATCTTTGTTTTCTATTTTATTAATTTCCACTCTAAAATGTTTTTTCTACCTTCTTT
The DNA here is from genome assembly GCF_963455315.2 of Globicephala melas. Taxonomy (NCBI): domain Eukaryota; kingdom Metazoa; phylum Chordata; class Mammalia; order Artiodactyla; family Delphinidae; genus Globicephala; species Globicephala melas. Next base: position 63,533,358 of record NC_083327.1, on the reverse strand, counting down.
TAATTTATTTTGCTGCTCTGATGATTCTAAATTTCTTGATGAATGCTTAACTCTGGAAATTTTTAGTCTTTTTTCCTAATATGAGCACTTTAGGGCTATAAATAACCCTCTGTTGCTTTAGCTGCACCCACCAAGTTTTTATGTGTATAACTTTCATTATTTAGTTCTGAGTATTTATAGATTTCAAATATTTTTGTTTGACCTAAGACTTATTTAGATATGCATTTAATTCCTACCTGTCAGGATCGTTCATTTACACTTGTTTTTGATTTATAAATAAGCTTGATTGTTTTCAGAGAATATATTTGTATGAAACCAGTTCTTTAAAATTTTATAGCACAATAAAAATATGTGGTTGGTTTTTCTTAAGTGTTCCATGTATGGTTGAAAACATGACTGTTCTCTAAGTGTTGACTTTAAGGTTCTGAATATTTTATTCAGATCTTAATCATTTTTTTCAAATAATACAAAGAACTTGGATCACCTTAGCCCTAGCCCCACCCCCAACTTGAATGATCTGATATTATAGTTCTGGTTTTTTTAAATTTAATTTACTAATTTTGGGGGGGTGGATAGTTTTAGGCTTACAGAAAATACTGAGCAAAATGTATAGTGTTCCCATATTCCTTTTTACCCCACCCCCAATTAACCATATTTTTAACACCTAACGTTAGTGAGGTAGATTTGGTATAATCAATGAACCAATATTAATGCATTATTATTAGTTCATAGTTTAATATTAGGGTTCATTCTGTTGTACTACGGGTCTTGACAAATGTATAATAACATGTATTCATCATTATAGTACCATACGAAATAATAGTTTCACTGCCTTAAAAATCCCCTGCCATTCACCTATTTATTCCTTCCCTCCTCCCCACAAATCCTTGATCTTTTTACTGTTCATAGTTTTGCCTCTTCCAGAATGTCATACAGTTGGAATCATACAGTGTGTGGCCTTTTCAGATTGCCTTCTTTCACTGAGCAACATGCAGTTAAGTTTCCTCCGTGTCTTTTCATGGCTCCATAGCTCATTTCAATTCTGGGTGTTTTTTTGTTTGGTTGGTTTTTTTGAGTCCGAAAATAAGACACTCTCGTTTTAGGTAATTCTTGTTTAGATTTACCTACATATTTACAAATTTATTGGCTTACTATCCTTCTTGCATCAAATTTTCCTTTAGCAATCATTATTCATCTTACTTTCACGAAGGAATAAAAGCACTCTTAAAAACACAAAATACGTTTATTTTACTCTCATTGTTGAGATAGCTTTTCTGAGCAAATATTTCCAGATTGACAGATATTTTTATCAGCATTTTGAAGATGATATGCTGCTGTCTTCAATATCTGTTGTTGAAGAGTTAGTTATAACTGTAATGTCTATACCCTTGTAACTAACTGATCTAGCTCTTCTACCTGGCTGCATTTAAAGAGTTTCTTTTTGTTTTTGGTCTTTAATATCATTGTGAAATTAAAGGTGAAGATAACATTTTATTTAAATCTTATAAGTTGTGTTTTATACATCTGTGGGTCCTTGTCTTTCATTAGCTGTTGGAAAATTTCGAATTACTATCCTATTGCCTTTCTTTCATTCCCTTTGCGTTTGTTACTAAATGTATTTGACCTTTTTATGCTGTCCTCAGTGTCTCTTCTCTTTTCATGTTGCATGTCTTCAAATCTGTGCTGTGTTTTGCATTTATCAACTGATTAGTAATTCCTCCACCAAGTCTAATCAGCTGCGAAACACATTCATTCTTGAGTTTTACATTTTAACAATAATTTTCATTTCTAGGTGCTTTAGGGTTTTTTCCCCTCAAAATTGGTTGGCAAATTTTCATAGTCTATTCCTAGAATCCTTTATTTTTTTGTAACCTATTATTTATTTCTTTAACTATTTCTTAAAACTTCATTTCTTTATCTCATCATTTAAATGTCTATGTCCTTTAAGGTTAAAGTCTGTTTATTTTTGCTTAATCTCTCCCAGGAGACTGAGAATGGATTTTTCCCTGTGTGTTTGGTAACTTTTAAAATTGTGAGGTCATATTTTGTTGAACCTGATCTATGGGAATCCTGAGATACTAAATTGAAGATGCTTTCCCTAGAGACGATTTGCATTTAGTACTGATGGGGCCAACACCACCCTGGGATAACACTTTAGCCACACTTAAGGATTCAGGATTAAAAATGGGAGTTGCAGATTCAGCTTTTGTCCACCTTGTTGGAAGCCCCAGGTTCAGTCTTTTAATTCCATGGTGATAGAGGCAAGTCTACCTTGCTGCTCTTTTCTCTGGTTTCAGCTTCACCTCACCCTGCCTGTCAGATTCTTGAGTATCCTTCTGTGCATTGCTATAGGATAGAGAATTTCTTTTTTTTTTTTTTATTATAATTTAATTTTTATTTTATATTAGAGTACAATTGATTTACAATATTGTGTTAGTTTCGGATGTACAGCAAAGTAGTTCACTTATACATATACATATATGCATTCTTTTTCAGATTCTTTTCCCATATAGATTATTACAGAATACTGAGTAGAGTTCCCTGTGCTATACAGTAGATCCTTGTTGATTATCTATTTCATATATAGTACTGTGTATATGTGAATCCCAAATCATATAGTTATTATAGCACTTCATAATTATTAAGGAATTTCTACCCTCTAAGAGCTATACTGATTCTTTTATATGTGTTAACTTATTTTCTCATACCTCCATCTCCCTACTCAATATTTCCACGTAAATGTCCCACTGATACTCAAAATGTATACACTTGAAGTGTTTCAATTCTGTTACCAAACTTTTCTCCCTCATTCCCCAATTCCTATATCCTAAATAATACTAAAATTGACCAATTATTTATGGTATCGCTCCAAAAGGTCAACAGCCCTCTCCCAGCTTTTATTAGAATGAGTAGAGATAAAAACTTTCAATAAAATTCTTAAAAAAAATTTTATTGAAGTATAGTTGATTTAAAATGTTAATTTCTGCTGTACATCAGAGTGACTCAGTTTTACACATATATACATTCGTTTTTAAATATTTTTTCCATTATGGTTTATCACAGGAAATTGAATATAGTTTCCTGTGCTATACATTAGGGCCTTGTTGTTTATTCATTTTATATGTAACTGTCTGCATCTACTAACCCCAAATTCCCAGTCCATTCCTCTCCCACCCACCCTTCCCCTTGGCAACCACAAGTCTTTTCTCTATATCTGTGAGTCTGAGTCTGTTTCTGTTTTGTAGGTAGGTTCATTTGTGCCATATTTTATATTCCACATATAAGTGATATCATATGGTATTTCTCTTTCTCTTTCTGACTTACTTCACTTAGTATGAAAATATCCAGGTCCATCCATATTGCCGCAAATGGCATTTTTTCTTTTTTTATGGCTGAGTAGTATTCCATTGTATATTTTATCCATTCATCTGTTGATGGACATTTAGGTTGTTTCCATGTCTTGGCTATTTTGAATAGTGCTGCTATGAACATAGGGGTGCATGTATCTTTTTGAAATATAGTTTTGTCTGGATATATGCCTGGAGTGGGATTGCTGGATCGTATGGTAATTCTATTTTTAGTTTTCTGAGGACCCTCCATACTGTTCTCCATAGTGGCCGCACCAACTTACATTCCCACCAACAGTGTAGGAGGGTTCTGTTTTCTCCACACCCTCTCCATCATTTGTTATTTGTAGACTTTTTAATGATGGCTATTCTGACTGGCATGAGGTGGTACCTCATTGTAGTTTTGATTTGCATTTCTCTAATCATTAGCAATGTTGAACATCTTTTCATGTGCCTGTTGGCCATCTGTATGTCTTCTTTGGAGAAATGACTATTTAGGTCTTCTGCCCAGTTTTTGATTGGGTTGTTTGTTTTTTTGTTGTTGAGGATAGAGCATTTTTTAATATTATTTGATCATGGAGGGTTTTTTTGGGGGGGTGGGGGGACTTATTTTCAGATCTAGTTTTCCAATGAACATTCCTTGAGCAATGCAGTTCTAGTTCAACACCGTCATTTTATAGGTGAGGAAACTGAAGCTATGTGACTTATCCAGTGTTTCACAAAGAATCGGCATTAGAACCAGGGGAAAATCCTTTACGTCATAAAACTAGTGTGCTTTCTAACCCTGAAAAATTCCATAAGTAGAATGTATGTGACATGTCTCACCATTAGACATGTTTCTAAGAATGACTATCTTGGGACAGATATTTGTTAAAATATATAAGTAAAATCTTAGATTCTTTTTGGAGAGAGGAGTTTTTGGGGGGAGGGGGGTGATGTTATGATAGGTATTGTGCTTGGTTGGAGAATACGCTGTGTAGTTTCCCAATAATTAGGCTAGGTGATTTAGAAAGATATTTATATACTCTATGGTATTGCTGTTGAAATACAGAGGGGCAAGGCATTAACAAGTAAGTTCATGGCCCAATTTATCCAGATGAAAGCCTTTGAATTGAAATGTGCATTATTTAACAGTCCTGTTCTTTGATATACAATTGGGATACCGGTGATTTAATTTTGGGACATCAGATTTGAAATGCCAACTTTAATCTGTATTCCCATTTTAAGTCTCATGCCTTAAAAATAGTATTTGTAACTAAAAAGTTTGCTGAATCTTATATTTCAATTTCTTACCATTATATATTTTGCTTATACTTTACACATATTTTTAATACCCCTACTGGTAGTTCTCCCTGCAAATAGATATTTGTTACCATTGTTATAATAAGCAGTTAGTACTGAATTGAAATTTGAAACTCTTTGTCCATCACTGACTGAATTATAGAATACTGGAGTTTGAAGGATTCTTAGGTGGTGGAGTCTAAGTTAAGGGCCTCAGATTCGGAATTAACCACTAAGCAAATGGTATAGATCTTTTACTACTTGGTAATATTTTTGTCATTTATTGAGCAAGCATTTCTATTGGGTATCTGTTAAATTCTAGGCATTATGATGTGTACATATAAAGCAGTCCCTGCCCAAAGAAACTTGTAACTGTGTGTAAGACAGACAAGCAAATGAACATTTAGAGGTCAATGTGAAGCATTTGGGCATCTGTATACCCAAAGAGCAATTGGAAACCTTGAAGAGGACAACTAAACCTAATAGGGACGTGAGGACCGGTCTTCTGGGATAAATACGCAATTAACTCTTTTCTTACTCCTTCCAAACATTCACCACTCTCTTTAAACCCTATGCCAACCTCCCCTCTTTTCTCCTGGGCTCATTTTTTTTCTCTCTGAAATAACTATTAAGCAAGACTCTGTCCATTCTCACTTTCGTTAACCTTCCTCATCTTTTCTCATCCACCATGGTGGGGGGGTTGCAGTGGAAGAGCTGTCCTTTTCATCCAAAGCAGCTTCTGTCTGCCCAGGTCCATCTCCAACCCATCATCCAACCCAGCCTCCTCCCTCCTGGGATCCTGTTTGCTTTCTCCCACTTGCTCACTCTCGTGCTCACTTTGTTGCTCTCTCTTCCTCTGTCTCTCTCTTCCTCTCCCTCTCTATCCTGTCCCCTTCTCTCATACCACAAGATACCACATCCACCCCACCCCCATCCCTAGCAGATAGTGACTGTCTAGCCTCTCTCTTTCAAATGATTTCTGCTCAGTCCATAAGCATTAAATTATCTCCCATCTTGAAATAAACAAAACAAAAACTGTTTTCCTTGGCCCTTGTTCCTTCTTGCCTTCCTTACCTCCACAATTTAAAATGGTCATTGTTCATGTCTTACTTTCTCCAATTGCTCTTCTCTCTACAGTGTGGCTTCTGCCCTCACCTTTGCCCTGTGATTGGTCTAATGAAAGTTATCGCAGTCGTCAAATAGACTGTAGACTATTTCCAGTTTTTTTTTTTTTCCCCCTTGCGGCACGCGGGCCTCTCACCGCCGTGGCCCCTCCCGGTGCGGAGCACAGGCTCCGGACGCGCAGGCCCAGTGGCCATAGCTCACGGGCCTAGCTGCTCCACGGCATGTGGAATCCTCCCGGACTGGGGCACGAACCCGTGTCCCCTGCACCGGCAGGCGGACTCCCAACCACTGCGCCACCAGGGAAGCCCTATTTCCAGTCTTCATTCCACTTGATATTCTTGCTGAAAGCTCTCTTTCTGAAGTGCTCGTTTAGTCGACTTGGTTAACACTGTTCTCCACTAGTCTGGTTGTTGTTTCTCAGGCTCCTTTGTAAGCAACTCTGCCACAGGCTTGTTTTTGCCCATTGATTGGTCCCATGGTAAGCTCTCTCCAAAAAATCAACTTTATTTATTTACTTATTTATTTATTTATTTATTTATTTTTACATCTTTATTGGAGTATAATTGCTTTACAATGGCATGTTAGTTTCTGCTTCATAACAAAGTGAATCAGTTATACATATACATATATTCCCATATCTCTTCCCTCTTGCATCTCCTTCCCTCCCACCCTCCCTATCCCACCCCTCCAGGTGGTCACAAAGCACCGAGCTGATCTCCCTGTGCTATGCGGCTGCTTCCCAGTAGCTATCTACCTTACGTTTGATAGTATATATGTCCATGCCTCTCTCTTGCTTTGTCACAGCTTACCCTTCCCACTCCCCATATCCTCAAGTCCGTTCTCCAGTAGGTCTGTGTCTTTATTCCTGTCTTACCCCTAGGTTCTTCATGACATTTTTTTTCTTAAATTCCATATATATGTGTTAGCATACGGTATTTGTCTTTCTCTTTCTGACTTACTTCACTCTGTATGACAGACTCTAGGTCTATCCACCTCATTACAAATAGCTCAATTTTGTTTCTTTTTATTCCATTGTATATATGTGCCACATCTTCTTTATCCATTCATCCGATGATGGACACTTAGGTTGTTTCCATGTCTTGGCTATTGTAAATAGAGCTGCAATGAACGTTTTGGTACATGACTCTTTTTGAATTTTGGTTTTCTCAGGGTATATGCCCAGTACTGGCATTGCTGGGTCATATGGTAGTTCTATTTGTAGTTTTTTAAGGAACCTCCATACTGTTCTCCATAGTGGCTGTACCAATTCACATTCCCACCAGCAGTGCAAGAGTGTTCCCTTTTCTCCACACCATCTGCAGCATTTATTGTTTCTAGATCAAAAAATCAACTTTAAATATAAGGATCCAAATATATTGGATGGAAAAGAATAGAAAAAAATATACCATGCAATCATTAACCAAATGATTAATATCATTAATATTAATATCAGATAAATTGATATCAACATAAGGAATATTAACAGGGTCAATTTGTTAAGATGATAAAATAGTTCAAAAGTTAACAACAGAGCTTTGATACATGAAGCAAAACAGAAGAAATTTAAAAAAAAATAGACACATGCACAATTATAGTTGGAGATTTTAACGTTCCCTTTCAGTATAATTGACTTAGTTAATATTTATAGAACATTCCACCCAACAACAGTAGAATATGCATTCCTTAGGTATACATAGACCACATGACCATGTTATATGGTCAATAAGACAAACCATAGTTTGGGCCATAAAAGTCCTTAATAAACTGAAAAGTGTTGAAATCATGTTCTCTGGGATTTAAATTGGAAGTCAATGGAAACATCTGAAAAATATCCAAATATTTAGAAATTAACACACTTTTCAATAAAGCAAGATTAAAGAAAAAATCACAAGGCAAATTAAATATTTTGAACTGAATGCCACCTTAAGCTTAAAAAAAAGGAGTAAATTAAACACAGGTAACAGAAAATGGATCACTGACTTAAACTAAGAGTGATAGCAAAACAAAACAAAACAATAAAAAAACTGCTAGAAGAAAACACAGGACAATTTTTTTAATGAACTTAAGCAAAGATTTCTTAGATGCAAAAATCATGACCTACCAAAAATTAAAAGTGATAAATGTGATTTCATCAAAATTAAAACTTTTGCTTTTCAAAATTTACTGTTAAGAAAATGAAAAGACAAGACACAGTCTGTGATTTACAAAAACTATATCAGATAAAGGACTGTATCCATAATATAAAAAGAACATTTACGACACAGTAAGAAAACCAATAATTTTTAAATGAGTAAAACAGAGATATAGAAGTGGAAAATAAACACATGAACAGATCCTCAACATCATAGTCAATAGGGGAATGCAAATTAAAACTGTTGCTACAATGAGCTGTCACCAAATATCTCCCTAGAATGGATGAGATTAACAAGATGTTAATCTCCCTGACAATACAGATGTTGACAGGAATATGGAGAAGCTAGAATTCTCATACTAGCTGCTGGGCATGCTGAATAGTATCACCACTTTGGAAAAAAGTTTCACCGGCTTTTAAAAAAGGAAAACCTACATTTGCCCTAAGATCCAGCAAAGCTACTACTGGGCATCTATCCAAGCAATAAGAACATATTTTCACACAAAGACATATATGTCTCAATCCTGGGACAGAAAATGGAATAAACATTAAATGACAGAAGAGAAAGATGACAACAACATACAGAACAAAGTGGATCAACAGTTTTCAAAGGAGGGGGTTGATATGAGTCAGAACAATGGTGTGGAAGCAGATGGTGGGGAGCCTAGAGTCGTCCTATACTTCTTCCAGCCTGACTTTTAGAAATGTGGAATTCAGACTTCCCTGGTGTCACAATGGTTAAGAATCTGCCTGCCAATACAGTGAGCACGGGTTCAATCCCTGGTCCAGGAAGATCCCGCATGCCGCAGAGCAACTAAGCCTGTGCACCACAACTAGTGAGGCTGCATGCCACAACTACTGAAGCCCGCGTGCCTAGAGCCCGTGCTCTGCAATGAGGGAAGCCACCGCAATGAGAAGCCTGTGCACCGCAACGAAGAGTAGCCCCCGCTTGCCGCAACTAGAGAAAGCCCGTGTGCAGCAATGAAGACTCAACGCAGCCAAAAATAAATAAATATATTAAAAATAAAAGAAATGTGGAATTATCAAGGAAAAACTGTTTTGTTTAAGGTGAGGGAGTTGTCTAGAAAAGAATTGGCAAAGAAGGGGAGTTTACTGATAAGAGAGCAATTGTAGATTACCATCATAACTGGATCAAAAGCAATATAAGTACAACTCTAGAAGATAACTCTCTGTTCGGGCAGCTATAACAAAATACCATAGGCTGGATGGCTCATAAACAACAGAAACTTTTTCTCACTGTCTGGAGACTAAGAAGTCCAAGATCAAGGCACTGGCCGATTCACTCCTGTTCGTAGACCTCCATCTTCTTGTTGTGTCTTCACATAGTAGAAAGGGTAAGGGAGTACTCCGGCATCTCTTTTATAAGGTTTCTAATCCCATTCATGAGAGCCCCACCCCATAATCTAATTACCTCCCCCAAACCCCACCTCCAAACACTATAACATTGGGAATAAGTTTGTTTTTTCTTAACATCTTTACTGGAGTATAATTGCTTTACAATGTTGTGTTAGTTTCTGCTGTACAACAAAGTGAATCACCTATATGTGTACATATATGCCCATATCCCCTCCTTCTTGAGCCTCCCTCCCACCCTCTCTATCCCACTCCTCTAGGTGGTCATAAAGCATCAAGCTGATCTCCCTGTGCTATGCAGCAGCTTCCCACTATGGAAATAGGTTTCAACACAAGCGTTTTGGTGGGACACAAACATACAGTATATAGGGATAACTCAAGTTTTTTTTTTTTTTTTTTTTAGATTTTGGATCTATGCATACAATAGACTATTTAATAGAAAGCTTTAATTTGTTGCTGATTTGGAAAGTCTTAAGACCGTCCACTGCCATTATGAGAATTAAATATTCAATTACTATATCCTACTGAATTTTACCTATTCTAGATTAACATAAATTTTAAAAATTTATGCATAAATACTACTTGGATACAGTTGCTTGATAAACTTTATACGTTTTCAGGTTATTCTACTCTGTAGGTTTATGAATAGGCTTATAGGCCAGTAGTAAAAGGCACAGGCTCTGGGGAAGACTGGTTTGAATCCTACATCCACTGTTTAAACATGAATGGCGAATTAGGTAATGTCTTTAAACCTCAGGTTCTCCTTCTGTAAAATAGGGATAATCCCTAGCTTAGAGCTGTCATGAGGATTATATGAAAAAATGAATATAAAATCCTTCATACTTAGTAAGTGCTCAACGTCAGCTACTGTGATGTTAGGAAATGCTATTTCTATTGTTAAAGGAGAATTAGAAAATTTAACAGAAATTTAACCCTGAGAGCTCTTGGGTCATAATACTCTTCTTGTTGTTGGTCTCAACTCTTTAGAGAAGTATGTGTTCTAAAGAGAGACTGGAGACCTCATAGACCTTCCCTCCTCCCAGTGGTGCTGATGGACCCATGTGGGATTGAGCCACATCTGCTTTAGAGTCTGTGGGTTGTGACACTGAATGGTATCTGGCTAGTATGGAGCAGAAACTTGGGTGTCTGGTGTGACCCTCATATTAAGAGGATCTGCAGGTATGTATGCTGGTTATGTTACAAACCAGGTTTGTTTCCCAGATGTACAGCAAGTCAAAAACCGAGACACTGAGATTTGCAGCAGAGAAAGGGTTTATTCATAAGGCAGCCAAGTGAGGCGACTGGAGAAATCTCAGATTTGCCGCCCTGAAGGTGAGGGACTTGATATGTTTATGCAGTAAAGAAGCAGGGTAGACTTTGGTGTGGGGAAAGGTGATTATAGGTAGGGAAGGATGAGGTAATCACTGTTCTGCCCAAGTGTATCTGTGTTATATGCTTCTTAATGGGATGCATGTTCAAAAATGGAGATGTTTAGCATGATCTGAGGGTGGAGTATTTGGCCCTCTGACATCAAAAGGTCATTCAGTGGATGCCTACACAGGCCCAGTTTTAGGGCTAGTGGTTCCAACCAGTCTTAGCTGGCCCAAACTGGACAAGAGCTGACTCCAAGTTTCTGGAAAATAGCTTAAGTCCCCATTACTATACAACCCCATACATCAGAGGTGTCATCTGTAGTGGATGGTTAAGGACACAAAAAAATAATTAAGGTGAACTTGGTTAGTGAAGACAGATTACAAGTGGAGGATTTTTTTTAATGTTTAAGTATAAATTTATATAAATACAGATTATCCAAAATAAATAACATATATATTCTTATCACATAGAGAAAAATTGCTAACAGTTTGTTGGTTTTTCACATATATGGAAGACTTTAAAAACGAGATAACTAACATTATATACTTTTCATTATCTATCTATCTATCTATCTATCTATCTATCTATCTATCTTATCTATGTTGTCACTGTTATTACCAAAGGCTGTATGCCAGTTGGTGAACCAGGGCCATGTTGGTGACACCTAGACTATTTTGGTATTTCCAGCATTTTTGATTAATGTTAAGTTTATTAGCTTCACTGAAGCCCCTCACATCTCTTAGGTCCGTTGTAGGAACACCCTTAAACCAATCACTGACGTGAAGAATAAAATGATGGTGATTAGCTTGAACTAAGAAATGTTTCTAGGAGGCTTCTATACATAATTTTCCCTCATTCTCTTAAAACCTCTTCTATCTGTTTAATTATACAGATACAAAACCTGAGACTCAGAAGTAGTAAGCAACATGCCTAAGACATAAAGCTTGTCAATGACAAAGTCAAAAACAAAATCTCCCAAGCCCTAGCTTTTAATTTAGTGTTCTTTGCCTACTTCAAAGTCTATCCATAGGGACAATCTGTGACTTCATTCTGTGTTGTCCTATGGTAGGTGAACTGTGATGATGAATGCCACCAGCCCTGATATTTTTATGGCATGGAGTTTAATATATTTTTCTATAAAAATATGTCTAGTGAGGGCCATATCTTTGGGATAGAAATTATTATGGGAGAAAAATATGTTTTCTCTGTAGTTGTAAATCCCCAAAATTAATTTCTGTAAATTATACCATATTTTTATTGCTCACAGCTCCGTATAACAGATTTGAAAGATAAGACTAGAAAGGTAAACTACACTGGAATTTGGGCCAAGACAGGATGAGATCTGCCTATAGGAAATGACCATTTGTGTTTTATAGATCTCTGCCTTTTTTGTTGTTGTTATAAAAGATTTATTTATTTATTTATTTGCTATACAGTAGGTCCTTTTTAGAAAAATTTTTATTTTATATTGGAGTATAGTTAGTTGGTTTCAGGTGTACAGCAAAGTGATTCAGTTATACATATATATATATATATACATTCTTTTTTAGATTCTTTTCCCATATAGGTTATTACAGAATATTGAATAGTTTCCTGTGCTATACAGTAGGTCCTTGTTGATTATCTGTTTTATATATAGTAATGTGTATATGTTAATCCTGAACTCCTAATTTATCCATCTCCGCCACCTTTCCCCTTTGGTAACCATAAGTTTGTTTTTGAAGTCTGTTTCTATCTTGTAAATAAGTTCATTTGTATCATTTTTTTTTCAGATTCCATATATAAGCGATATAATATATTGTTCTTTCTCTGACTTACTTCACTTAGTATGATAATCTCCAGTTCCATCCATGTTGCTGCAAATAGCATTATTTCATTCTTTTTTATGGCTGAGTAATATTCCATTGTATGTATGTACCACATCTTTATCCATTCCTCTGTCAATGAATATTTAGGATGCTTCCATGTCTGGGCTATTGTAAATAGTGATGCAGTGAACATTGGGGTTCATGTATCTTTTTGAATTAGAGTTTTCTCCAGAGTGGGATTGCAGGATCATATGGTAACTATATTTTTAGTTTTTTTAAGGAACCTCCATCTGTTCTCCATAGTGGCTGTATCAATTTACATTCCCACCAACAGTGTAGGAGGGTTCCCTTTTCTCTACACCCTCTCCAGCATTAATTATTTGTTGACTTTTTGATGGTGACCATTCTGACTGGTGTGAGGTGATGCCTCATTGTAGTCTTGATTTGCATTTCTCTAATAATTAGTGATGTTGAGCATCTTTTCATGTGCTTTTTGGCCACCTATATGTCTTTTTTGGAGAAATGTCTACTTAGATTTGCTGTCCATTTTTTGATTGGGTTGGGTTTTTTTTTTTTTTTGATATTGAGATGCATCAGCTGTTTGTATATTTTGGAGATTAATCCCTTGTCAGTTGCATCATTTGCAAATACTTTTTCCCATTCTGTGGGTTGCCTTTTCACTTTGTTTATGGTTTCCTTTGCTGTGTAAAAGATTTTAAGTTTACTTAGGTCCCATTTGTTTATTTTTGTTTTTATTTTCATTAAGAGGTGGATTCAAAAAGATATTTCTGCAATTTATGTCAAAAGGTGTTATGCCTGTGTTTTCCTCTAGGAGTTTTACAGTATCTGATCTCACATTTAGGTCTTTAATCCATTTTGATTTTATTTTTGTGTATGGTGTTAGGGAGTGTTCTAATTTCATTCTTTTACATGTAGCCGTCCAGTTTTTCCAGCACCACTTATTGAAGAGACTGTCTTTTCTCCATTGTATAATCTTGCCTCCTTGTTGTAGATTAATTGACTGTAGGTGTGTGGGTTTATTTCTGGGCTTTCTATCCTGTTCCATTGATCTATATTTCTGTTTTTGTGCCGGTACCATACTGTCTAATCGATTACTGTAGCTTTGTAGTATAGACTGAAGTCAGAGAGCCTGATTTCTCCAGCTCTGATACTCTTTCTCAAGATTGTGTTGGCTTTTCAGAGTCTTTTGTGTTTTCACACAAATTTAAGTGTTCTTGTTCTAGTTCTGTGAAGAATGTCATTGGTAATTTGATAGGAATTGCATTGAATCTGTAGCTTGCCTTGGGTAGTATAGTCATTTTGACAGTATTGATTCTTCCAGTCCAAGAACATGGTATATCTTTCCATTTGTTTGTGTCATCTTCGTTTTCTTTCATCAGCCTCTCATAGTTTTGGGAATACTACAGGTCCTTTGCCTCCTTAGGTGGGTTTATTCCTAAGTATTTTATTCTTTTTGATGTGATGGTAAATGGGATTGTTTCTTTCATTTCTCTTTCTGAACTTTTGTTGTTAGTGTATAGAAATGCAACAGATTTCTGTGTACTAATTTGTATCCTGCAACTTTACCAAATTCATTGATGAGCTCTAGTAGTTTTCTGGTATCGTCTTTAGGATTTCTATGTATAGTAACATGTCATCTGCAAACAGTGACAGTTTTACTTCTTTTCTGCTTTGGATTCCCTTTATTTCTTTTTCTTCTCTGATTGCTGTGGCTAGGACTTCCAAAACTATGTTGAATAAAAGTGGTGAAAATAAAATTAGTGACATCCTTGTGTTGTTCCGGATCTTAGAGGAAATGCTTTCAGCTTTTCACTGTTGAGTATGATGTTAGATGTGGGTTTGTCATATATGGCCTTTATTATGTTGAGGTATGTTCCCTCTATGCCCACTTGCTGGAGAGTTTTTATAAATGAATGTTGAATTTTATCAAAAGCTTTTTCTGCATCTATTGAGATGATCATGTGGTTTTTATTCTTCAATTTGTTAATGTGGTGTATCACACTGATTGAATTGCGTATATTGAAAAATCCTTGCATCCCTGGGATAAATCCCACTTGATCATGGTGTATGGTTCTTTTAATGTACTGTTGGATTCAGTTTGCTAGTATTTTGTTGAGGATTTTTGGATCTATGTTCATCAGTGATATTGACCTTTAATTTCCTTTTTTTGGTGGTATCTTTATCTGGTTTTGGTATCAGGGTGATTGTGGCCTCATAGAATGAATTAGGAAGCATTCCTTACTTTTCAGTTTTTGAAATAGTTTCAGAAGGATGGGTGTTAACTCTTCTCTAAATGTTTGATAGAATTCTCCTGTGAAGCCATCTAGTCCTGGACTTTTGTTTGTTGGGAGTTTTTAAATCACAGATTCAATCTCAGTACTTGTGATTGGTCTGTTCATATTTTCTATTTCTTCCTGGTTCAGTTTTGGGAGATTGTATCTTTCTAAGAATTTGTCCATTTCTTCTTGGTTGTCCATTTTATTGGCATATAGTTGCTTGTAGTAGTCTCTTATGGTCCTTTGTATTTCTGTGGTGTCAGTTGTAACTTCTCCTTTTTCACTGTACTTTTATTGATTTGGGCCCTCTCCCTTTTTTTCTTGATGAGTCTGCCTAAGGGTTTATCAGTTTTGTTTATGTTTTTAAAGAACCAGCTTTTAGTTTCAGTGTTCTTTTCTATTGTTTTCTTTGTCTGTATTTCATTTATTTCTGCTCTGATCTTTATGATTTCCTTCCTTCTCTTAACTTTAGGTTTTGTTTGTTCTTCTTTCTCTAGTTACTTTATGTGTAAGGTTAGGTTGTTTGAGACTTTTCTTGTTTCCTAAGGTAAGATTGTTTCGCTATAAACTTCCCTCTTACAACTGCTTTTGCTGCATGCAGGTTTTAGATCATCATGTTTTCATTTTCATTTGTCTGTAAGTATTTTTAAATTTCCTCTTTGAATTCTTCAGTGATCCATTGGTTGTTTAGTAGCATATTGTTTAGCCTTCACATGTTTGTGTTTTTTGCAGTTTCTTGCTTGTAGTTGATTTCTAATCTCATAGCATTGTGGTTGTTCCATGTGCACTTGGAAAGAATGTGTATTCTGCTGCTTTCGAATGGAATGCTCTCTCTATATTAAGTCCATCTGGTGTAATGTGTCATTTAAGGCCTGTGTTTCCTTGTTGATTTTCTGTCTGGATGATCTGTCCATTGATGTAAGTGAGATGTAATGTTCCCACTATTATTGTGCTACCATTGATTTCTCCTTTTATGTCTGTTAACATTTGTCTTATATATTGAGGTGTTCCTATGTTGAGTGCGTATATATTTACAGTTGTTGTATCTTCTTCTCAGATTGATCCCTTGATCGTTATGTAGTGTCCTTTTTGTCTCTTGTAACAGTCTTTATTTTGAAGTCTATTTTGTCTGATACCAGTATTGCTACTCCAGCTTTCTTTTGATTTCCATTTGTGTGGAATATCTTTCTCCATCCCCTCACTTTCAGTCTGTATGTGTCTCTAGATTTGAAGTGAGTCTCTTGCAGACAGCATAGTATATGGGTCTTGTTTTTGTATCCATACAACCAGTCCATCTCTTTCGGTTGGAGCATTTAATCTGTTTACATGTAAGGTAATTATCGATATGTATGTTCTTATTGCCATTTTGTTAATTGTTTTGGATTTGTTTTTTCAGGTCTTTTTTCTTCCTTTCCTCTTTTGTTCTCTTGTGATTTGATGATTTTCTTTAGTGTTGTGTTTGGATTCCTTTTTCTTTTTTTTTTTCTGTTATAGATTTTTGGTGTGCAGTTACCATGAGGTTTTGATATAGCAGTCTCTATATATACATGATTGTTTTAAGTTTCTGGTCTGTTAATTTCTTTTTTTTAATTAATTTTATTGGAGTATAGTTGCTTTACAATGTTGTGTTAGTTTCTGCTGTACAGCAAAGTGAATGAGTTATATGTAAACATATATCCCCTCTTTTTTAGATTTCCTTTCCATTTAGGTCACCACAGAGCACTGAGTAGAGTTCCCTGTGCTATACAGTAGGTGCTCATTAGTTATCTATTTTATACATAGTAGTGTTTATATGTCAATCCCAATCTCCCAGTTCATCCCACCCCTCTTCACCCCTTGGTATCCATAAGTTCTCTACATCTTTGTCTCTGTTTCTGCTTTGCAAAACATTCATCTGTACCATTTTTCTAGATTCATGCTGGTCTCTTAATGCAAATGCATTTCAAATATCCTGCATTTGTACTCTCCTCCTCTCATGATTATTGGTTTAGATATCATGTTTGTATGCAGATGATTTCCTACCTTTACTGAATGTTTGCCATTTCGGGTGAGCTTTCCCATTTTGTAATTTTCTTGTTTCTAGTTGTGGCCTTGTCTCTTCCACCTAGAGAAGTTCCTTTAGCATTTGTTGTAAAGCTGGTTTGATGGTGCTGAATTCTTTTAGCTTTTGCTTGTCTGTAAAACTTTTAATTTCTCCATCTAATCTGAACAAGAGCCTTGCTGGGTAGAGTATTCTTGGTTGTAGGTTTTTCCCTTCCATCACCTTAAATATATCATGCCACTCCCTTCTGTCCTGCAGCGGGTGGGTTTTTTAAGAAGCTATCCCTTACCCACTGTTCTGCAAGACAAGCTCAAGTATTTCTCATAGTCACCAGTTTCTGTTAAGCCTATGGGGCACAGTTTCAGGATGGGCTTTTTAACCCTAAGGGGCATGGTTTCAGTTGTATCATAGAGTTAGCTAGATCACATGTTTCTTGGGAAAATATTTTATTTACATGTGATTTACATATTGCTTGCTTACAAAAAGGCTTTCAGGTTGTTCATAAATAAAAACCATATAAAACTAAAGGGCAGGGCTTCCCTGGTGGCTCAGTGGTTGAGAATCCGCCTGCCAATGCAGGGCACACGGGTTCAAGTCCTGGTTCGGGAAGATCCCACATGCTGCAGAGCAACTGAGCCCATACGCCACAACTACTGAGCCTGCGCTCTAGAGCCCACGAGGCACAACTGCTGAGCCCGTGTGCCTGGAACCTATGCTCTACAACAAGACAAGCTAATTTCCTTTTCATTTTTACCCCGAGGTATCATGTGATGGAGAGAGCATGGCTTTGCGGTTAGACTGATCTGGGTTTGATTCTGGCTCTGCCAGTTGCTAGCCATGTGACCTTCAGCAACTTATGCCCCCTTCTATTTTTTGGAGCCTTAACTTTCCACCTGTAAAATGTGATCTGAGAAACTTACATTGCGGTGTTTGGTGAAATGAGAGAACATATTGTAAGTACGTTGTCTAGCACAGTCTGGGTATTGAGATAGTGAGGATGTGGTTTTGGGGGCTTGTTTGGGTTCCTTGCCATCTGATGCTCCATTCAGACAGGAAATATTCTTTCTGTGACAAGCTTAAACATGAAGTAGCAGAGGCTCCTGTTCCTCTGGAAAGTTCTCTCCTCTTAGTCTCACCTTTCTTAAGAAAATGCTTACTTCAGTGGTCTATAAATTCATTTTAAAAATGAAAATAACAAAAAAAATGAAGAAATGATTAAATAGTCAACACTGGCTGCCCATTATTGGTGTTGTAGGTAAAATTCTCCTAGATTTTTTGCATAGTCTTTTGACTAACAGTATGAGACTGTGATAATAAATGAGTTTGACCATTTACCAAGTTTCCCTAGTAAAGTCATTGCCAATATCAGTTATTGAATATTTTAGAATGAATATTAGCTTAGTAATTAGCAGTCAATAGGTTCCAGACATCTAAGTGTTGGTATATTCACTTATAGGGTGCCAAATCTGGATAAGAATTTAAAATTCATTCTTTTGATTTATATATTACCCATTTCATCTTTAAACATTGTTAGGTCTATTTTTATTTTTGGAATGTTCCTAATTCAAAGCAATTTTAAAATTTATTACACGAGACTAGTATTTTTTTTAATTTAAAGGGCCAATCCCAACATTAAAACATTGAATTTTTCTGTTAAATATTTTTTCTTACAGTGCTTTAAAAGCCTAGACCAAGTGGAATTTAAAAAAAAAAAGTATGAATTTCATGAATACATACGGAACTGTATGTAAACTTTATAGTAGGGAGATACTTCCTAGTAGGAAAAATCTGTGCACTGTTCCTCATCTGAATATCTCCAAAGCAGCAGCCTTTGTGAGAATTTACAGGAGCTGCCTTTCAGAATTCTGGTCAGGGAAACTGAGTTGTTTATATTTTACCAGATGTAGGCAATCACTTCACGAGCCATGTCACGTAGGAGATGAGGGAATGAGACTCGGAGAGGTAATTTGCTTACAAACACACTGTGTTGATCTAAGACTGGGAGTTAGGGCTCCTGATTCCCAGGTGATCACAGTAGAATATAAGGTGACATGAGAGAAAATGGACCTGTCCCAAACATAACTTGATGAGTTTACCCTAGATTTACAGCCATCCTTCATTATGATAATCCTAGGACAGAATTTCTTTCACTGACTGTTGTGCCACAGATTCCTTTGCAGTTTGGGGAGGTCTGTGAATCCCTTTTGAGAGTAATGTTAAAGATTTGAAATAACTTTAAATGCATAGACTAAAATACATTTTATTACAAACGAAACCAATGTAGCTGTCAAAATACTCAGTTTTCGAAACAGTAATATATAGGTATTCTTCCCCATTAACACATTAAATGACAAGATCTAGCAACTCTAGTGCTTCCCAAATGTGAGAATTTTGAGGGATCTGCAATAGGAAAAGATCTGTGACTTTATGGGTAACAAGTCACTAGGCCTGCCATCATCACTGTGGTTTGTTGCCTACATTACAAATTGAAAGACATGTTAAATTTCAGTTAGAAGTCAGTAAAAATAAGGCTATACTTTTTCCCTTTCTTCTTTAAGAATCCCCTAATTCTTTGCACACCCCAGGTCACAAATCTCTGCTTTAAAGTGAATCAACCGGGGGGGTTAAATGCTTGAACAACTGCTACCCACTTCTGGGCCTCTACCTACACTATTCCTTTGAGGGACCAAACTTACAGCCTTTTAATTTTAGGTCAGATTATATATCAGATTCTTAGAATAAGACTAAACATAGAATAATTTTTGAAGAGTGATCTATAGGCTCTCTATCAGAATCCTGTTGAAAGGTTGTCAAAATGCAGATCCCTGAGGCCTGCATCATTCTTACTGTGAGAATTTCTATGGTGAGGCCTGGACACCTGCAAGTTCAACCATCAGTCAAATAGTTGTTATTTCCATTACAATTTGAGACTGTCCAGAGTAGCTGAGCTGGTGCAGGTGTATACGTTGGAGGTACGGGGAGGCATGTTTTTCATAGAGATTGAGTCACTCAGTAAGCTTTTGTCCTGTTATGTTCCTTATGGAGATTATATAAAGAAATAAGTTACAGTTCTAAGACTGAATCTGGCTACAATCCACATGGAATGGGCGATGTCTTTTGCCGGTTAGCTACAACATGAAGTGGGACTAATGCAGCCACTGGCAGAAGGGAGGTGAGATGCCTAAGTTTACCTGGGAGCGACTAGAAGGGAGGCTAGGGAATCAGGTGGAGGTCACATTTGGTTTGCTTACAGCATCTGGGGCCTCCAGATGGGAGGAACCAAACTCTACTCTGTCAAACTAGCTCACACATCTCAGGGGAGAGAATCTGGGACCTCAGTGGAAGATGATCTGATGAGGCAGCCTTATTCCCAAAGAGGCAGAAACCTTTATGATGCTGCCAAGGGCCAAAGGCATTGGACCTGATAGGGCTCGTCAAGTGCCAACTCTGTCGGCATTTCCTTGGAAATAAATCTGCATTTGTAGGGGCAGCTGTCTCTGCCTGCCACCCCCCAATTCCAATTGCCTTGCAAAACTAGACATACCGTGATTTTAGATTATTCGCTGCAAAAGCTGGTGTAAATCTCAGTCCACAAAGTTCACGTATCACATTTCAATTTTCTTTATTTTCTTCTAACTTACCTAAAAAGCGTTCTGAGCCTCCATTCCGCCAGGGTGGCTGATCACTCTGTTACTTCTACACCATGAATTGGTGTGTGGAGATCTTTCTGCTACTCTGTGACACACCTAGGGATTGGGACTTTTTCCCAGGCTATCTGGCCTGACTGCAGCCAAGGAATACCATGACAGGAATGCTTTTTCTTATAGTTTTGCCAGTGCAGGGGTCCTCCCTGACCTGCAGCCTTTCTGCTGTTAAACCTCTTCTTCCTCTTCCTTCCAGCCCTGGGAATTCAGCTCTAATCAAAGAGGAAGGATTTCTTTTCCCTCACGTTTCTACCATAGAGAGTTTGTCTTCATTCTCCCTTTCCATGACACCCTTCCCTCAAAACCCACAATTAAACTCCTCCCCCTCCCCTCCCCTCCCCCCTCCTCCTCCCCCTCTCCCTCTTTTGGAATATAAGAGCCAGAGAATCTTACAGGCAACTTCTTGTCATTCTGCCCCATCATATCCCTATCCCTCCTGGAACAGTGAACCCCAAGCCAGTCATCTACTTGAATAGATACTGAACAGATGTCAGCTATGCTCAGTTTTCCAAGAAATCTATTTCTAAATGGTTTTGATCTGAGAGGGATTTGTAATAATATATTCCTTCTACTTCAAAAATGAATCTATTTTAGGGTTTGAGAAGAATGTTATTTTTGTAATTTATTATTAATTAGAAAATTCATTAATACTTACTGATTTGATGGCCATCTTAGGAGCAGATTAAAACAAACCTTAGAATATTGAACTTTTAACTCTAATATAGCTAACAGTATGTTTTCCTTTATAATTGGTAAATTAACTTCAATACTCACTATTTCAAGTTGAGTTATAATGGAGCCTTCTGCATCACAACATTTAACATCTAATCTATTTTCTTTAAGATTATTCTCTGCTGGAGAGACCAGCAGAAGGATGTTGTTTTACTTCCTTATATCATTTGCATTTGTTATAACAGCTCAATATAGCAAATAATATATTGATATAAAGACTAGGAAACCATATCAAAATCAATTAAAGTTCAATATTTGAGTTCTCTGCTCTAAACTGTTGTAAATCTGATCCCTTCATCTTGAAATAATACTTTTTTGTGATTTAGAATCTGCTTATATATTTTTCTGGGATTTTATTATGTTGGTGCCACGTCTGAGTTTGGATGAGACCATTAAACTAAATAGTTTGTTTCTCTGACAACAGAACATCTTGTGCAAACAGATTAAGTTAGCAGGGCAGACTCAGGGCACAGATGACTTGATGTGGTACCTAGGAATCTATAAATAAAAACAAACAAGGAAGAGCTTAGAGTGCTCTTCCAGAGGCTCGAGATAATAGGAATGTTGGTCAATATGTGAAAGCCACAATATTGCATTATACTTCAATTTTATCTTCACTTACATATTGAACCTATCTTTAAGCTGGATGGGAAAATGAATTTTCTAATGAGTGATATAAAATATTTATCAAAGCTAAATCATAATAGAAGTTTTGATCATAAGCCAAATAGTTGAAGCATATCAAGTCTCTAAAGAAATATAGATTTATGTACATATTGTATTTATTGCTGAATATGAATAATGGAAGAATTGGTATTGACCTAGAATTTATTTCCAAAGTGTTCGGTTAAAGAGATCTGCATCTGAGCTGCTGACCTCCTCTTATAAGATTGGCACAAGATGTTGAGCTTTCTGTGTTGTAGTGCATTCCTGGATGTGAATGTCAAGGATATGTACACATTAGATCTCAAGTATAAATCATCTTGCAGAATAGTGGGGCTAGTTATGAAATGGGTTATTCTCTAACACATAGTAGTTAGCATCTATTAGGCATTAGCATTTACAAAGCACTGCAACATTGGGGCTTTCACGTTATCTTTCACTTTACAGAGCAGGAACCTTGAGCTCTGTATGCGAGTGTTGTCTTCCTACTCCCAGGAAGGGGCAAAGTGTAGGATGTGAAGTCAGCTTTTCTGGCTAAGGTCCAAGGCCCTCTCTATGCTGCCACAGCTGTCTCTGTGAACATGCTTGGTCCCTTGTTGGTGATTTCCTTATGCAAAGTATGTTCGTGTCTATTTCAGATTTATTTTGTTCATACAATGGAAGGGGCTGAGTCTTAGCAGTACAACTGTGAGATTACCAGAGTGTATGACAGAATGATAGACTCATGATTTAAGGTCATATACACTAATTCCATCCATTTTGTACGGCTTTTATCCCCCTAGTGGCCAAATAGCAGTTTTCCACAATTCGGGTTTGATGATTGCTAGGCTTATACTATTAATAGGCTTTTGAAATTGCAATTTAAAAACTGCAATCCAATAAGATAATGAAGTTAAAAGCGGCTGTATTTTTCTTTTTAATATTACCTTTTAATAACAATATTCCTATTTAGGGATTTGGTTGTTTACGAACAATCAAGGTAATACATTCGTTTAGTTCTTTTAAATGAATAAACTACATCAATATCTACTGATAACATGAATTTGATATCCATTCTTATGAAGAAAGACATCAAAATAATATTGTAAAATACGCCCTCTTTTTATTTTTATTTATTTATTTATTTATTTTTGCGGTATGCGGGCCTCTCACTGTTGTGGCCTCTCCCGTTACGGAGCACAGGCTCCAGACGCGCAGGCTCAGCGGCCATGGCTCACGGGCCCAGCCGCTCTGCGGCATGTGGGATCTTCCCAGACCGGGGCACGAACCCGTGTCCCCTGCATCGGCAGGCGGACTCTCAACCACTGTGCCACCAGGGAAACCCCAGCCCTCTTTTTAAAAAGGATACAGTGGTATATATGTAGTAGATATATATAGTAAATATTATATATAATGTAGTATAATACTGTATATAATATATAATACTATGTTATATATATATTTTTCTTCAAATGTATTTTCTAGGCATTCACCAAATTGTCAAGTGACTATTTCTGTATTATAGAATTGGAAGGGGGAGTTTCTTCAGAGTTACGAAACGCCAAGGAAAGGAACCTAGTTCATTTAGCAGAATTCTGTAAACAGGATATTTACATAGATTATTTTGATATATTTATTCAGTGAAGAAAATGGTTTCACATATCAGATTTTTTTGATGCATTTGAATCTTTATTCTACAACACAAGCAACATAAATACAATATCTTTTAAAATATTTTCTCTTTAGAATTTTCATTTTCACCTCAGATAAAATGTACACAAAATACACTTGCAAGCTTGCTTACAGGAACCTGTTAAACAACACAGATTATATCAAATCAAATAGTTATATCAACATATAAAGGATGGTGGTTTTCATTTTTTTTTTTTAAATTGACCAAACTGACTAAAAAAGAAGGCAAAACAAAAACTACTTCCTTGACAAGTCCTTTGGAGTAAACAAAATGCTTCAAGGCTCCTGGTGAATAGGGTTGCAGGGATGAGTTTTGCATTCTATGGATAAAATGGTATACGGACTCAAATCATTATGGCTATACCAAGCTTCATTTATTTATAATTTTCAGTGAAAACAAGTCTAGTCTTTGGCATAATACAAGAAAGGATAAAAGGACCCTTACCACCCATTGGCTTTACTTAGAGTGGGAGATGGTAGCAGGGGAACCGATTATAATGTAATTTTTCTAAGTCTATTCCTCTTAGAACAGCAGGAAAATCATCTTGAATCAGTTTTTGGCATGATTAGGGCAATAAACTTCTTATTCTTGCCCCCATCCCCACCCATCCACTAAAAACAAAGTAAGAAACAAAACCAAACAAAACCAGCCTTTCCCTCTAGGCACCTGCTCCTGCCCCGTTCATAGCATACCTGGAAATTCTACCACATGGTTTCAATTGAAGTGAAACCAAACATATCAAAAAGCATTAATCTTTGTCCAGTTTTACCTATTGTGTGGGAAACCAAGTTTTATTGGAGAGGACCACTTCCAACAAAAATTGGATGTAAGGAGAGAGGGAGGCACACGAAGTTGCCTGTACCTAGTCACGAGGCAGCCGTGGTGGCCACTTGGTGGCTGGTAGAGCCAGGGCCGTGAGCTTCCCAACTTTAAGAGAAAACATACTTTACATGTTAGTTTAAAAGACTGGCTTTTGGATTCCTTCCTCCCCTTTTTGGCACCAGCTGGTAAAACAAAAATAAATGATTACTAGAGATTAATTTTTAAAATTTAATTCAACATCCGTTATTATTAAAAAAACAAAACGCACACATCATTTCCAAAAATGATTAGGGGAAATGAAGCTGCAGTAGAAAAGCTTCAATTATTCCTGTCTACAGAGGCAAGGACTTGAATCCTTGACATCATTAACACTGGTGTGCTTTCTCCTCTCACTAATTCTAGTAAATATAGTCATTACTTTCTACTTATATAACAGTTTAAATAATGTCAGGATACTTAAACAGAAGTCTTTAGAGAAACTTAACTGAATCAATAAAAATTTTGTGTCATTAGTATATATACAGGGGAGATGAGTTTGAGGTACTCAATTTTTTTTCTCTTGAATTATTACCTCTGTGGTCCTTATTTTGTTTAACGGAAAAAAATTTCCAAAACTAATTAACTGAATAAAGAGTTAAGAGATAAACTAAGGCCCCATCTATATTTAACATGATTTCACTGTATTCCCAAAGCATACTGATGCGCTTTCACATTTTTCTCCTCATTTGGAAAATGAGATAATGAATATGGTCTTGATTGTGTAGATACATGCACAACACAACATATGTAATGAAAAGTCCTTAAAACAGGCACATGTGCTGCTCAAAAGGGAGTTGGTTCCACTTGCAAATTCTCGTGAAGCCATTTGGTAGACTCTTTACAGATATGTAGGAAATTAAAATATTAATTTACACCAGACAGTTAAGTGAAAGATGAAGACACATCAAGTAGTATAGTATCATCTTGATGTGCTGGTATTCTGGTGACTAATGAGGGATATAAAACTACTGGCAAGCGAGCAACTACTCAAAAATTTCTGGAAGCCAGGAGCCAAGGTTGTGATGGAATCAACATGGAAACATCTCATCAAAACTATGGACAGAAGAAATTAAAACCCTACATACTTTAAAATCACCTTCAGTACAAGTCAAAAAGTCAACATGATACAAAAGGTCATCCATAGAGTTAATGTTTCTAAATACAAAGACGAGAAGCTTACATTGATCTCACTGTTCCATAGAACTTATACATTCATTGTCTTCTACCTTGTAAAAATCAATTGTTGGCATAATAATAAATAATAAACCTGGAAACTGGGAAGACTGAACAGCAGTGCTGTAGAGAATCCAATTCCAAGTTGTCTGCCCAAGGTGAAGTTCGGTTTTTCTCTACTGCTTGATAAGTCAGGCTGATCTTAAAGGGAGTAGTTAGAAATTTTTTCCAGGTATTGGACCTCAAAGTGTGGTCCCCAGACCAGCAGCACTGGCCTCATCTGGGAACTTGTTAGAAATGCAAATTTCTAGGCCTACTGAATCAGATACTCTGGGCTCTGGACCGGCAATCTGTGCCTTAACAAGACCTCCAGGTGACTCTGATATGTGCTAAAGTTTGACAACAACTGTTCTAACGTCTAAAGATACGAGACGACCACTACTTGAACGTTCAGGATAGGAATTAACAGTACAAACAATTTTTGGTAGTTGAAAAGGCTGGAAGGACTGTAATTGGATGGAATTCAGCAGAAGTTGACCGCAGTTTGTGTCACTAAGATGGCCAGCTAGCTAGTCTCTCCTCCCTAGACCCCCCCCTTGCATTATCACACAAAGATAGAGGGGAAAGGTTTTGGATGGTGCTAGCTGTGTGGTAGTGGGTTTTTCTTCAATTGGTAAGTACTGCCCCTCTTTACAAGGAAATTAGGCATTGTTCTCAAGTAAGTTTCTCCTACATTATCCCAGGGGATGATTTTTTTTTTTAGTCTATCTTCCCTGAAGTAATAATTGTATTTTGGAAATCTGAATGGTGTTCTAATCTAAAACCTTAATTATTAGTTACTTCCACATCAAATACAAATATTACAATACAGCCAGAGGAAAGGGATCTCACGAAAGACAGAGACAACATTTTCTAGATTGCTGCACTCGTGAAGGAGGAGAGCACATTTTTTTTGGATGAGGCATAATTATAAATGACTTCTTTACCCAATTTCATAAATCTTGCCATAAACAAGCTCATATATTCAATAAAAAGTGCTTAAAAATAGTCTTGCTTTTTTAAGGCCACACTAAGTCTTCCTAAATGGTACCCAAGCAGATGTAAGTTTTGTCATTCACTTACTGCATTATGTTGGATTTTTCCTTCTGCCTGTTTCCTTGTCTACAAGGCAAGTATATTTAGGTGTCATGGCACGTGGTTACTCTGCATATTGACCTGATGCCCTCAGTACCTGAATTTTTAAGCAATCTTGTGTTGCTGCTTCTTCAGAGAATGTGCATTTTGAAAAATGGTCATTTATTTTGCATATTCCCAAAGTTTGATGATGACCTACAATTCAGTCCTATATACTTCCAGGGGAATCAAGTAGAGAGGCACTGTTGGCTACAGGACACTTTAGTCTGAGTGATTAAATGGTAATTGGTAAAGGTCAACAAATTGTTGCTGTCATTCCAGACACAGACTGTCATGGTTTTCCACATAATAGCTGGCCATGGACAATATTATTCCATCATGTCCACCTAATTTGGTGAGTTTCCTAAATTACCACTGAGGATCTGCTTTAAGATTAGATTTTGTTTTCTTTATTTTCAAACATAAAAATATTATGTTATATATGACCTTACTATGCCTAAACACTATCTTTTTCTTTTAACCCTATTGAAAAATCCCCATAACATTATAGATAGGGACATCAATGTAATATCTTCAACTCATTTTAACTGTTTAATTCCTTGAAACACTGAAGTGTTTACACTGTGCACTTAGACATGGTGTTGTACAGAGCCTGGCCTTTGAACTCAGGAACATCTCTTTTGCAACCAACTTTGCCATTTACGGGTTATCTTGGGCAAGTTTCTGAACCTCTCTGGGTCTGCATCCTCATCTGAAAAAATGAGGACAACAATACCTGTTTCACAGTGTTATTGTGGGAATTAAATATGGTAAAAGTAGGTAAAGGTCCACGTTCTCAGAGGCACTCAATGATGTTACCTCCCCCCACTGCTGTTTGTAACCTCTTGCTATTGTTATCAGCTCCAAACAGAGGTCTTCATTTTTTATTTATTTATTTATTTTTTGCGGGACGCGGGCCTCTCACTGTTGTGGCCTCTCCCGTTACGGAGCACAGGCTCCGGACGCGCAGGCTCAGCGGCCATGGCTCACGGGCCCAGCCGCTCTGCGGCATGTGGGATCTTCCCGGACTGGGGTACGAACCCGTGTCCCCTGCATAGGCAGGCGGACTCTCAACCACTGTGCCACCAGGGAAGCCCCAGAGGTCTTCATTTTGCTTAGTTTGATGGGACTGACACAAATGGATTTTTCTTTCTGAGAAAGAAAACTTTCCTACATAAGCAGTACTATGATGTATTTGGGGAAGTCAAAAATATCTATTACTATAATTGCATTACCTTCTTATAGTTAAGGCTATTTGACTCTCAACTGACTCTGTATAATCCCTCTCCTTGGAACAACAAGAACAGCAACAACAAAGCCTACTGATCGCTGTACCAAGAAGTTTCAATTTAAAGGTACTTTGGAATTATGATAACATTTGGTCATGTTTGATTTAGTCTGAGCTGTTTTATATGTTAGCATCTGCCTTGGTCATTAAACAGCCTAAAAGTGGTAAAAGTTGCCCTAGTTTTGTATTGATGGAGAAGGCAGGAAAATAATCGTAAGGGGAGAGATGACAAGAGGGTGTAAAGAGACAGCCTAAGCATCTGTCAAAGCTGATCAGGAGATGCAAGAGGTAGGAGAGATCCTATGAACAATTTATTAGCCCTCCATCAAATCTAAGTCCTCCTATGGCAAGGAGACATCTGTTGCAGAGTGTGGTGTACTTGGCTGGGCTATTCAGTCAGGAATTCTTTTGCACTTTGAGTTTTCTAGCGTGCTTCCTCACTTTGGAAAAGATGAACACTACCAAAATATTAGAAAAAGAATAAATCTCAACCAGAGGGTAACACACTTTTGGCAGTAGATACAGGCAACTAAAAGCAATAAAAATCTTATTCTGCTTAGATCTGAAAATATATGGTAATAGCCGTTGTAACTACAAAGGCTTGTCTTGACCTTGGTCTTTCAGAGACCATGGGAGGGAATGAAAGAAGAGATGGGGAAAGGCAGAAATGGAGACACCAGGAAGAGTGAGGGACAGATGGGGCAGTGTGGGGAGGGACCACTCATCTACTAAGGGTTTTTACATATGTCCCTTTCTTCTTCACCCCTGGGAAGATCTGACTAACTTCTCTATGACCTGAAGTGTACTATTCCTCGGAGATTATTTGCATCAAGCCATGTCCTTTTTGAAAACTGCAAACACCTCTGAGAAGTATTACTGTGACTTAGCTAATTTTCCAGCTGAAATCTGACATGGATGTGATGCACAGTGTGTTGGGAATGGAGGTGGGTTGAAGACTGCTGTGGGCCGGAGGGGTGGTCTACAGAAAAAATGACGGGAAGGGACGAAAACCCTCTGACAAAATTGTAGGTAAAGAATGATGTACATCCTCTCATCTTTTATTCTTGGGACCCATAATTAGGCTGGTACTAGAGCAGTGTTTGAATACAGAATGGGGTAAACTTGTTTTCATAAGCTAGCCATGAATCCCACAATAGAGAATCTGTCAAGACGATGAATTCTGACTTCTAAACGGTTAACAACTTCCAGGACATGACCTTCATGAATTGAGACTGGCTTCCTTTGAATTTTTATACTTTATAAAAAGTTGCCAGATATAAACATTTTGTAATTACTCTGATTTGATAATACTCTGCTTTGTTGAAGCTCCCCCCACCCCCGTAAACTGCGGAATACTCAGAAGCTCACAAGGAAATGAACCTTAGATGAGCTACAAAAAGAAACAAAACAACAATGGTGTACTGCTTTTGTTAAAAAAAAAAAAAAAAAAGAAGTATCTACCCAACTTTCAATTCTACTTACAAAATATAAAAAAAAAATCTAAAGTATAGAACACAACTTATTGCTATGCCAACGATTCATTGCTTGTTAACATCAAATTGTTGATCTGTTTCTAAACTTGCATTATTGTCTAATGAGCAAAAACTGAAGGCAAAGAGTGTTCTGTGGAACTGGAAAAACATCTTCTGAATTCTGTGGTGATCTCCAGATGGCATAGCGAATCGAATGATAAGGTTCTTTCTTTTAGATTGCCTAAATAAATCAGGGAACCCTGTCTTCCTCTTAACCTTGTAGATAGTTATATATTCCCAAGGAAGACAAAGTTTACAAATACCAGCACTGAATAAAGCTGTCAGTTTTAAATCCTTACTTCCACCCTTAAGAGTTGATGTTTTAGGGACAATATTCTCAATTACGAATAATTTTTAGAAGCTGGGAAAATTAAAACATATCTCTTAGCAACTAACTCTTTAGAATGTGTGTGAGTGGGTTTGAGGAGTTTTAATCACTATTATAATTTAAGAAATATTAAATATACTGTAAATAATAAGATAAAGATTTCAAATTAATTTTCTAGTAATAATTAGGAAAATAAATATCTGGTTAAAATATGCTTGAATTAAAAGACCTCAAACAGAGGGCAAATCTACTTGCCAGAGAGGAGAAATATTTTAAACTGAAAAACTTCATTTCCTAAACTTCATTCTGTGTCCTTTTCTCCTGTAGTTTTATTTTCTTCTGAGACTAGAGTGTGTATGAACGATACCATAATTTCATACGATTGTTGTTTAATATTTTCAGATTTAAAATGATTTCATCATCACCTCCTTTCCCACCCCTTCCAGCTGTCTCCCTAACCCCACACTTCCTGCTCCCTTCCCTGAGAAGTCTGTTCATTGGACGGTGAATTCTTGAGTTCCTTTCTTCCAAGGGTGTTGATATAAAATGAGCTGTTTTGTTTTCTTAAAGACAAAATGTTATACCTTATGTTCAGATAATTGTGGAGCATAGAAATGTGTGTGCAACAAGGAACTAAGGCACCATTTTTTCTTTCCCTTTTCATTTTTGGCTTGGGAACAAAAGCAAAGACTATTGGGACAGTCAGGGGGGCCGGTCTTAAGTCATTTGGCTCTATCTGTATCAGCCAATACCACTGAGTACTATGTGTCAAAGGCTGCCATGCCACAGACTTAAAGTCCTGCCATGAAAGAATTTCCTTCCTTTAGAAGTAGGGAAGTGAAGGCACAATAGTACCTTACATGAGGAAGTTGGCAAATACCAACCAGAAAATCTTGACAACTTAGGAACAATTTTGAAATGTTCTGGAATATTTTAAAGATTATGACACCCAAGAATAACATTTTTCCAACTGTTTTCTTCCCTGCCGAACTCATAGTCATAATATAAATCTTCCTCCAATTAATCACGTCTGGTACTTCCTCCAATTAATCATGTCTGGTAATCATGTCTGTGTGTACATCAGCTTGACTTACCAGCAGATATTTCTTTAGCTATTGCATTTTTTAAAATGATGGATCGTCCGGGTTCAATCCCTGGTCGGGGAACTAGATCCTGCAGGCATGCTGCAACTAAGACCCGGTGGAGTAGTAAATGACCGATGTAGTTATAAATAAATAAATAAAATGATGGATCAATGTAATGTTTTCAAAGGAGTGGCCCTTGAAAGTGACTCATTTGGGGACAATATTGCAGGCAAAGGCATTGGGAAATAAGATTTAGAAATGTGTCCAGGAATATAGAGTCTTCTGAAATTATGTGCAAATTTAGAGTTTCACTTGTGTCATCCAGATACAACCTTAGTATCCAGAATGGCCCCAGTGCTGATTAGTTAGGGAGCAACTGGGTGTTCTCTGAGTCGCGGGGGCTGGTGGGGGGGAAATGCTATCAGCTGGACTGGCAGACATACTCTAAACCCTCCTGGTGTATCCCCTTGGGAATGGAATGTGAGTCTCCTACACAATGATGTCATAGACACGGCCCACTCTGCCGAGCCATTCTCTCACAGCCTGGCGAACTCTGATGTCAGTCACGTGACAGGTCAGCTGGCTGATGCATGGGAACACTGCTGGCTGGAGCGCTGTGAAGGTCTGGTCCGGAAGGATCTGAATCTGATTGAGCACTGTTAGCACCATGTTGGTCCATGCCTAAGAGAAAGGGATTAAGAGAATTAGCAGTTTTCTCCAGCAGTTTCATTTGTACTCAAGTGTGGCTAATATGCAAATGAGTTTTCTCAGGCTTTAGGCTTCAATAAATGTAGTCTTTACTAATTTAATGCACTTATAATAAAACATCAGTTTAAGTTCATATATATATATATATATATATATATATATATAAGGACTAGCAGAGACTCATTTCACATTAGGAATACATTATTTCCAGCTTTTACAAAATACAAAAATCTTACTCCTCAGATTTTTAAAAACTCTCTTGCCTTCTCATGATGAGATTTTCATAGGCCATGTGACATTTTTAATCAGCAGTCTCTCTAATGTCTAGAAAACTTGGAATAGGTCTACCTTAATTTAGGGTAACTTTTGAAATCATAAGCAAATCTCCAAGACGTGAAAAAGCAATTAAGATTTGTTATTTGTCAAGCAGGTCATCTGTTAAAGAATAATCTTACATCTCAGTTTGACTGGATACTTTTACAAATACAGTCTAAGATGATTTTTGTGGATTCTGAACTATGAAGTTTAGTTCTATGTTCAAGATACATCAGAGGAAAAAAGTATCTTGCAAGATTCATACTAATTCCAAGTTTATGTTCATTCTAAGAATACATTCCTGTATAGGTCCACAGAATCCTAGGGCCCAAGAGCTCCTATCTTACTATGCCTGCAACAGGAATCTACAACTTAAAATAAACGTCCAGATTACTTTTAAAGGGCTCTCCATGAGTTTAGATCCTTCTGTCTTTTCCCATCTCATCTTTTCTTAAATTGAACGAAACAGTGCCCCTCTTCTTTACTTCTCAAGCTCATTTTTGGGAGGTACCGTAGAATTGCAAATATTAATTATATAAAGGAATAGGAACACTCTGAAAATGAGAATTTTTATGTGCTCAGGATGGGCTAGAAAAACAATTCATTGGAATAACCACATAATATGCACTTTGCCTTTTCCCTTTACATAATTCTTCATAACTACAGAATTGCTTCAGGGCTATCTTCAAATGACTAACTGGCATTGAGTCCTGGGTTTAAGTCCATCCATTTTCTAAGCTTTGGCGTCATCTTATTTACACAGGTGGGTTCCTAATTCTCAGTAGTATCTGTTATGACCCATAGAAACAATTCCTGAAATTATGAGAATACAATTTCAGTTTCACAAGGATGTACTGATGGATCCTATGTCTTAGGGGCAGGCAGTCCCCTGACTGTGGAGGATCATAACGTGTCTGAGTGCTCCCTGAGGGGCACAGGTGCGTCACTGGTACCCAGCTTCCCTCCTGCATGGCCGGCTGTGGACCCTTGCATCCTCTGGTGGGGGGCGGGTACCCACCTGGATCTGGGCTTCGGCGTCCCTTGCAGAGACACTCCGGGAGCTGCCGGTGGAGCCCGAGCGGGGCCTCTTCTCCTGGCGCAGCAGCTCGGGGCCAGCGCTGAAGGAGTGCCGCATCTGCCCCTGGTCCATCAGGTGCTGGGGCCGCTGGAGCAGCGGGGAGCCTTGGCCCCTGGGCCCCAGTGGCTCTCCCTTCTTCTCCACCTTGACCTCTTTGGGGAAGGTGGGCAGGTTATGCTGTTGTTTCCTCTTCTTGTACTCGGTCATCAGCTTTGAGATGGTCTTGTCGGCTGCCATGGTGTAGATTTTGTTGCCGGCGTTCTCCCACCACTCCTTCTTGCGGCTGGGGTCCTTCTTCTCTACCTTGGGGCTCGGGGGCAGCAGCAGCATTTCCCCGCTGGTCCCCCTCAGGCTCGGCGGCTCGCCCGCGTGATCGCGGGTCTGACTGCGGTCATCCTCGGAAGGTGTGTCTTTCCCCGAGAAGCCCCCAGTGGACGGGGTGGATGACCCCGACTGGAAGGAGGGAAGGATGAAGAAAGGGTCGCTCTTGAAGATCGGTGCCTCCTCCATACTGTTTTCCAGGTCCAAGTGCATCTGGATGTAGTTATTACACAGCTCCATGCACAGCTTGTGAAGCCTCTTGACCAGCCACACCCAGTCCGCGTTGCTGATGGGCTGGACACTGAGGGAGGGCATCCGAGCCCTCCACTGCCTCTTCTCCTTGCCTCTAGGGGGGCTCACCTGGGCGGTCTCCTCAAAAATGTCTTCATCTTCTGATGAACACTGCTGGGAGGAATCTGTGCTCCTCTCATCGTCCTCAAAAAGGACCTTCTTCACTTGCTCAGCAGTGATGGTTTCCTGGTTGCTGAGAACAGCACACACCAGTGCGTGGAAATAAATGTTAAAACTCATGGCAGACTGGCGGTAGAGGTTGGCAGCGCCCCCGATGCCAGACACTTTCTTCAGCAGGCACTTCAACCCAGGGCTGGTGTCAAACTCTCTGGCCGTCCTGTAGGAGTCCAACAGCAGGTCAAAGATGACGGCCAAGTTCTGCATGGAGATGTATCTGAGGAAGCCAGCCAGCTTGGTTTCTGGCACTTGGATCTTCTCCTCCCCAGGAGAGGGGCCTTTGACAAACTCTTCTAACAAGATATCATATAAGTTCTGGAGTAACACTTGATGGGATAGTAAACTCACCACAATTTCCCTGAAGGAAACACTTCAAATGAAAAGAAAGGCATTGATTAGTAGCCAGCTGCCTTATATGAGTTACTTTAAAGCAATTCAGACCTTACACAAACAGAATGACTAGGCAAAATTACAAAGTAAACTACTTGGATTTTAATGTCTTTCTTCAAAAAGGACAAATTTCTTGGGGCATTACAAGGTGACAATTTTAATCATGATTAATGGAATTCATGACACTTTTAAAATCTGGGAGCTATAGAATTAATATTATGATATTGAGTTAACGATTCTCAACAAGACTTAGGAAACAAATAGAACAATTTTATTTAAAAATCTTTAACGTAGACACAATTATGTTATATGACCTGTTTTCTTTCATAGTTATGAGTAATAAAACAAATCAAGAAAGTAACAATTTCTGTTGAGTTATAGTAATTGTAATTGGCCTTTTTCCAACCCTTTGCCATTTTTCCTTAAACCCAATGCTTTTACTATTTTTTTTAAGTGACGGCTGAGGAATTTTTAATAAACAGAAAAATTAATATATAATAATTAACATTATGCTTGGACATTTGAGTTCATTTTGTTTCCCCAGTTTCACTTTTTCCTGCATATCTAGGAATGAAGTCTTTATTTCACTAAGATAGGCTTAAGAGCTTAAAGTCTCTCTTCTGCTAGTTATCTAGGGAATCCAAGAAACAGCTAATTGCAAGATTCCACGTTATTCTTTAACTGGTTGCATCATTTTATCTTGTGCAAGGATAGCCTCTGAAAGTACAAAGTCAGGATGTGACAGCACGTTGTATAACATACCCAGACAAAGGCAATATTCCAGATAGGCTTGGGGGAAGAGAGAGGAAGAAGGAAGTATTTACTGGTCTGCACATTGCAGATATAGGAATTCTGACAACAACTGTCAAGTGTGTCAACTCTGCTAAGACACCTAGCTATGAGAATACCTGGAGAGATTTTTTTTTAAATTTAGAGTATAGTTGATTAACAATGTTGTGTTAGTTTCAGGTGCACAGAGAGTGATTCAGTTATACATATACATGTATCTATTCTTTTTCAAATTCTTTTCCCATTTAGGTTATTACAGAGTATTGAGCAGAGTTCCTTCCCTGTGTTACACAGGTCCTTGTTGGTTATCTATTTTAAATATAGCAGTGTGTACCAGTCAATCCGAAATTCCCAATCTATCCCTTCCCTCCATACTTCCCCTCTGGTAACCATAAGTTCATTCACTAAATCTGTGAGTCTGTCTCTGCTTTGTAAATAAGTTTGTATCATTTTTTCTGGATTCTGCATATAAGCGATATCATATGATATTTGTTTTTCTTTGTCTGACTCACTTCACTTAGTATGATAACCTCCAGGTCCATCCGTGTTGCTGCAAGTGGCATTATTTCATTCTTTTTAATGGCTGAGTAATATTCCATTGTATATATGTACCACATCTTCTTTATCCATTCATTTGTCAGTGCACAGATGAATGTTTCCATGTCTTGGCTATTGTAAACAGCGCTGCAATGAACAATGGGGTGCATGTATCCTTTCGAACCATTTTTCCCTGGATATATGCCCAGGAGTGGGATTGCTGGATCATATTGCTGGATCATAGCTCTGTTTTCAGTTTAAGGAACATCCATACTGTTCTCCATAGTGGCTGTACCAATTTATATTCCCACCAACAGTGTAGGGAGGGTTCCCTTTTCTCCACACCCTCTCCAGCATTTATTGTTTGTAGACTTTTTCATAATGGCCATTCTGACGGGTGTGAGGTGATATCTCATTGTAGGCTTGATTTGCATTTCTCTAATTAGAGATCTTGAGCACCTTTTCATGTGCTTCCTGGCCATCTGTATGCCTTCTTTGGAGAAATGTCTATTTAGGTGTTGTGCCCATTTTATGATTGGGATGTTTGTTTTTTTCAATATTGAGCCGCATGAGCTGTCTGTAAATTTTGGAGATTAATCCCTTGTTGGTCGCATTGTTTGCAAATATCTTCTCTCATTCTGTAGGTTGTCCTTTTGTTTATGGTCTCCTTTGCTGTGCAAAATCTTTTGAGCTTAATTAGGTCCCATTTGTTTATTTTTCATTTCATTTCCATTATCGTAGGAGACAGAATGAAAAAGATATTGCTGCAATTTCTGTCAAAGAGTGTTCTGCCTATATCTTCCTCTAAGAGTTTTATAATATCTGGTCTTAGATTTAGGTCTTTATTCCATTTTGAGTTTATTTTTGTGTATGGTGTTAAAGAATGTTCTAATTTCATTTTTTTACATGTAGCTGTCCAGTTTCCCCAGCACCATTTCTTGAAGAGATTGTCTTTTCTCAATTATATAGTCTTGCTTCCTTTGTTGTAGACTAATTGACTATAGTTGTGTGGGTTTGTTTCTGAGATTTCTATCCTGTTCTGTTGATCTATATTTCTGTTTTTGTGCCAGTACCATACTGTTTTGATGACTGTAGCTTTGTAGTATAGTCTGAAGTCTGGGAGCCTGATTCCTGCAGCTCTGTTTATCTTTCTCAAGATTGCTTTGGGGCTTCCCTGGTGGTGCAGTGGTTAAGAATCCACCTGCCAATGCAGGGGACACAGGTTCGAGCCCTGGTCCGGGAAGATCCCACATGCCGTGAAGCAACTAAGCCCATGTGCCACAACTACTGAGCCTGCGCTCTAGAGCCCGCGAGCCACAACTACTGAAGCCCACGTGCCTAGAGCCCGTGCTCTGCAACAAGAGAAGCCACTGCAAAGAGAAGCCTGTGCACTGCAACGAAGAGTAGTCCCCGCTCTCAGCAACTAGAAAAAACCCGTGTGCAGCAGCAAAGACCCAATGCAGCCAAAAATTAAATAAATGAATAAATAAATAAATTAAACAAAAAGATTGCTTTGGCTATTTGGGGTCTGTTGTGTGTCTATACAAATTTTAAATGTTTTTGTTCTAGTCCTATGAAAAATGCCATTGGTAATCTGATAGGGATCACACTGAATCTGTCGATTGCCTTGGGTAGTAGAGTCATTTTGACACTATTGATTCTTCCAATCCAAGAAGATGGTATATCTTTCAAACTGTTTGTGTCATCTTCAATTTCTTTCATCAGTGTCATAGTTTTCAGAGTACAGGTCCTTTGCCTTCTTAGGTAGGTTTATTCCTAAGTATTTTATTCTTTTTGATGTGATGGTAAGTGGGATTGTTTCTTTAATTTCGCTTTCTGACTGTTCGTTGTTAGTGTACAGAAATGCAACAGATTTCTCTGTATTTATTTTGTATCCTGCAACTTTACCAATTTCATTGATGAGCTCTAGTAGTTTTCTGGTATCATCTTTAGGATTTTCTGTGTATAGTATCATGTTATCTGCAATCAGTGGCAGTTTTACTTCTTTTTTCCAATTTGGATTCCCTTTATTTCTTTTTCCTCTCTGATTGCTGTGGCTAGGACTTCCAAAATTATGTTGAATAAAAGTGATGAGAGTGGACATCCTTGTCCTGATCTTACAGGAAATGGTTTCAGTTTTTCACTGTTGGGTATGATTTTAGCAGTAGGTTTGTCATATATGGCCTTTACTATGTTGAGGTATATTCCCTCTATGCCCACTTTCTGGAGATTTTTAAAATCATAAATGGGTATTGAATTTTGTCAAAATCTTTTTCTGCATCTATTGAGATGATCATATAGTTTTTATTCTTCAATTTGTTGATGTGGTGTATCACACTGATTGATTTGCGGATATTGAAAAACCCTTGTATCCCTGGGATAAATCCCACTTGATCATGGTGTATGATCCTTTTAATGTATTGTTGGATTTGGTGTGCTAGTATTTTGTGGAGGATTTTTGCATCTGTGTTCATCAGTGATATTGGCCTTTAATTTTCTTTTTTTGTTGTTGTTTCTTTGTCTGGTTTTCGTATCAGGGTGATGGTGGCCTCATTGAATGAGTTTGGGAGTGTTCCTTCCTCTGCAATTTTTTGGAAGAGTTTGAGAATGATGGGTGTTAGCTCTTCTCTAAATGTTTGGTAGAATTCACCTGTGAAGCCATCTGGCCCTCGTATTTTGTTGGGAGTTTTTTTGTTTGTTTTTTTTTTGCGGTATGCGGGCCTCTCACTGTTGTGGCCTCTCCCGTTGCGGAGCACAGGCTCTGGACGCGCAGGCTCAGTGGCCATGGCTCACGGGCCCAGCCGCTCCGCGGCATGTGGGATCTTCCTGGACCGGGCACGAACCCATGTCTCCTGCATTGGCTGGCAGACTCTCAACCACTGCGCCACCAGGGAAGCCCCATTGTTGGGAGTATTTTAATCACAGTTTTAATTTCAGTACTTGTGACTGGTCTTTTCATATTTTCTATTTCTTCCTGGTTCAGTCTTGGGAGATTGTACCTTTATAAGAATTTGTCCATTTCTTCCAGGTTGTCCATTTTATTGGCATATAGTTGCTTATAATAGTCTCTTATGGTCCTTTGTATTTCTGTGGTATCTGTTGTAACTTCTCCTTTTTCATTTCTAATTTTATTGACTTGAGCTCTCTTCCCTCTTTTTCTTGATGAGTCTGGCTAAAGGTTTATCAAAATTTTTTTTTAGAAGATATTGCGGGTAGGAGTTATTAATTAATTTATTTAGTTTTGCTGTGTTGCGTCTTCGTTTCTGTGTGAGGGCTTTCTCTAGTTGTGGCAAGCAGGGGCCACTCTTCATCGCGGTGCGCGGGCCTCTCACTGTGGCGGCCTCTCTTGTTGTGGAGCACAGGCTGCAGACGCACAGGCTCAGTAGTTGTGGCTCACGGGCCCAGTTGCTCTGTGGCATGTGGGATCCTCCCGGACCAGGGCTCAAACCCGTGTCCCCTGCATTAGCAGGCAGATTCTCAACCACTGCACCACCAGGGAAGCCCTATCAAATTTTTTTATCTTCTGAAAGAACCAGCTTTTAGTTTCATTGATCTTTTTATTGTTTTCTTTGTCTGTATCTCATATATTTCTGCTCTGATGTTTATGGTGTCTTTCCTTCTACTAACTTTGGGGTTTTTTTGTTGTTTCTCTAGGTGCTTTAAGTGTAAGGTTAGGTTGTTTATTTGAGATTTTTGTTTCCTGACGTAAGATTGTATTGCTATAAACTTCCCTGTTAGAACTTGTTTTGCTGCATCCCATAGGTTTTAGATTATCATGCTTTCATTTTCATTCGTCTCTAGGTCTTTTTTGATTTCCTCTTTGATTTCTTCAGTGATCCATTTGTTGTTTAGTAGCATATTGTTTAGCCTCTATGTGTTTGTGTTTTTTACAGTTTTCTTCTTGTAGTTGATTTCTAATCTCATAGCATTGTGGTTGGAAAAGATGCTTGATATGATTTCAATTTTCTTAAATTTACCAAGGCTCTCTTTGTGGCCCAGCATGTGATCAATCCTGGAGAATGTTCCATGTGCACTTGAAAAGAATGTGCATTCTGCTGCTTTTGGATGGAATGCTCTATAAATATTAGTTAAATCCTTGTGGTTTAATGTGTCGTTTGAAGCCTGTGTTCCCTTATTTATTTTCTGTCTGGATGATCTGTCCATCGATGTAAGTGGGATGTTAAAGTCCCCCACTATTATTATGTTACTGTTGATTTCTCTTATGGCTGTTAGGAGCACCTCAATATATAAGGCAGATACTATGTTGGGCACATATATATTTGCCATTGTTATATCTTCTTGGATTGATCCCTTGATCATTATGTAGTGTCCTTCTTTGTTCCTTGTAACAATCTTTAAAGTCTGTTTTGTCTTATATAAATATTGCTACTCCAGCTTTCTTTTGATTTCCATTTGCATGGAATACATTTTGCCATTCACTCACTTTCAGTCTCTATGTGTTCCTAGATCTGAAGTGGGTCTCCTGTAGACAACATATATACACGTGTTGCTTTTGTATCCATTCAGCCAGTCCGTGTCTTTTGGTTGGAGCATTTAATCCATTTACATTTAAAGTAATTATTGATATGTATATTCTTATTGCCATTTTAATTGTTTTGAATTTGTTTTTGTACGTGCTTTTTCTTCCCTTCCTCTTTTGTTCTCTTGTGATTTGATGACTAACTTTAGTGTTGTGTTTGGATTACTTTTTTTTTGGTGTGTGTATCTACTGTAGATTTTCGGTTTGCAGTTACCATGAGGTTTTTGATATAGAAATCTATATAAAAGCAAGATTGTTTTAAGTTGCTGTTCTTTTAATTTCAAATGCATTTCCAATATCCTGCATTTGTGATCTCGTCTTCTCACAATTGCTGGTTTTCATATCATATTTGTGTGCAGATTATTTCCTATTTTTACTGTATGTTTGCCTTTACCAGTGAACTTTTCCATTCATAATTTTCTTGTTTCTAGTTGTGGCTTTTTCTTTTCTGCTTAGAGAAGTTCCTTTAGCATTTGTTGCAAAGCTGGTCTGGTGGTGGTGAATTCTCTTAGCTTTTGCTTGTCTGTAAAGCTTTTGATTTCTCTGACAAACTTGAATGAGAGCCTCACTGGGTAGAATATTCTTGGTCATAGGTTTTTCCCTTCCATCACTTTAAATATATAATCCCACTCCCTTCTGGCCTGCAGAGTTTCTGCTGAGAAATCAGCTGATAACCTTATGGGAATTCCCTTGTAGGTTGTTTCTTTTCCATTTTTGCTTTTAATATTTTTTCTTTATCTTTAATTTTTGTCAGTTTGATTACTATGTGTCTCAGTGTGTTCCTCCTTGGGTTTATCCTGCCTGGAACTCTGCATTTTCTGGACTTGGGTGACTGTTTCTTTTCCCATGTTAGGGAAGTGTTTAGCTTATCTCTTCAAATATTTTCTTAGGTCCTTTCTCTTCTCCTTCTGGGGCCCCTATAATGTGAATGTTGGTACATTTAATGTTGACCCAGAGGTCTCTTAGGCTGTCCTCCTGTCTTTTCATTTTTTTTTCTTTATTCTGTTCCACAGCAGTGATTTCTATCATTCTGTATTCCAGCTCACTTATCTGTTCTTCTGCCTCAGTTATTCTACTATTGATTCCTTCTAGTGTATTTTTCATTTCAGTTATTATATTGTTTGTTTTTTAGTTCTTCTAGGTCTTTGTTTCTTGTATCTACTCGATCTGTGCCTCTATTCTTTTTTTCAAGATCTTGGACATCTTTACTATCATTACTCTGAATTCTTTTTTAGGCAGATTGACTAGCTCCACTTCACTTAGTTGTTCTTCTGGGGTTTTATCTTGTTCTTTCATCTGGGACATACTCCTCTGCCATATCATTTTGTCTGACTTTCTGTGATTGCAGTTTCCATTCACAGGCTGCAGGGTTGTAGTCCTTCTTGCTTCTGCTGTCTGCCCCCTGGTGGATGAGGCTGTCTAAGAGCCCTGTGCAGGCTTCCTGGTGGGAGGGACTGGTACCTGTCCACTAGTGGGTGGAACTGGATCTTTTCCCTCTGGTGGGCAGGGCCATGTCAGGGGGTGTGTTTATCAGGCAGCTATTTATTCAGGAAGACTTTAAGCAGCCTGCCTGCTGATGGGTGGGGCTGTGTTCCTTCCCTGTTGGTTGTTTGGCCTGAGGCATCCCAGCACTGGAGCCTACAGGCTGTTGCGTGGGGCCAGGTCTTGGTGAGAAAATGGCAGCCTCCAAGAGTGCTCACGCCAATGAATATTCACCAGAACTGCCGCCACCAGTGTCCTTGTCCCTGCAGTGAACCACAGCCACCCCCCACCCCCAACCCTGCAGGAGACCCTCTGATACTAGCAGGTAAGTCTGGCCAGTCTCTCATGAGGTCTCTGCTTTTTTCCCTGGGTACTGTGCATTAGCCCTGTGTGCATCCTCCAAGAGTGGAGTTTGTCTCCCCCAGTCCTGTGGAATTCCTGCGATCAAACCCCGCTGGCCTTCAAAGCCAGATTCTCTGGGGGCTCCTCCTCCAGACCCCCAGGCTGGGGAGCCTGATGTGGACCTCAGACCTTTCATTCCTGTGCGAGAACTTCTGTGGTATAATTGTTTTTCAGTTTGTGGGCTGCCCACCTGGTGTGTATGGGGTTTGATTTTATCATGATTGTGCCCCTCCTACTGTCTCATTGTGGCTTCTTCTTTGGATGTAGGGTGTCTTTTTTGGTAGGTTCCAGCATTTATTTGTCAGTGGTTTGTTCAGCAGTTAGTTGTGATTTTGGTTTTCCCATAAGAAGGGGTGAGCTCATGTCCTTCTACTCCACCATCTTCAAACCCAAAGCTTTTAGAATCTTATTGAAGTTGGTTTATAGGCACCAAACCAGTTTTCCAGGATTAAGAATGTTAATTAATGCTTTAGGTACATATGTATAAAAGCTTTAGTGCTTCCAGTGTGGGAGATAGAGAAGGTCTAAACACTGAAAAGTTTTTTAACTTTAGAGGTATTATGGGGCTAATATTTTCAAAGAAAGAAATTGATAATTTAATTTGCAGCCTTCTAAAACAAACCTAGGAGAGAAAACAGCATTCCCTCTGCACAGGCTAATTCCTTTCTGCATCCTTTTCTGCCAGCACAGACGTGGGACTTGTTTGTGGGCCTTGGATGTGC
Source organism: Globicephala melas (assembly GCF_963455315.2). Lineage (NCBI taxonomy): Eukaryota > Metazoa > Chordata > Mammalia > Artiodactyla > Delphinidae > Globicephala > Globicephala melas. The sequence continues at coordinate 63,490,617 of NC_083327.1, read as the reverse complement.
ATTTGGGGGAGGTGGGAGAGGGTGAATGCTCCCTAGACATCTGGCCAGATCTCCTGGTTGAGAAGCAGGTGCAACCTGCCAGTCATGACAACTTCCTAATCAATCAGGGCAGAGCCCTGATAAGGCAACATTAGAAGTGAATGCTCACATTTTGGTGATCCAGCCCCTTTTGTTTGGCTGGATTCCTGTACTAAGAAGACACTCTCAATTCCAATTCCAACATTTTAATCCACCAATGTGGTTTTGGGTTTATGGTTTCCCATTCTTTTCACTGCTCTTAGAATTTCACAAAAATAGCTTATGCCATGATGTTGCAAACTAATTCCCATAACTGGATAATGACAAAATTACAACTCATTCATACTACAGATTTCAAAAGTCCAACTGTTACATTAATACTTAAAAAAATTTTTTTTATTGGAGTATAGTTGATTTACAATGTCATGTTAGTTTCAGGTGTACAGCAAAGTGCATCAGTTACTATATCTCATACATATTACATATATACCTATATCTCCTTTTAAGATTCTTTTCCCATATAGGCCATTACAGAGTATTGAGTTCCCTGTGCTATACAGTAGGTCCTTATTAGTTATTTATTTTATATATAGTAGTGTGTATATGTCAATCCCAATCTCTCTCTCACCTCTCCCTTTCCCCCCTGGTAACCATTAGTTTGTTTTCTACATCTGTGACTCTATTTCTGTTTTGTAAATAAGTTCATTTGTACCATTTTTTAAGACCACGAATTTAAAAATTATTTTATAACTAGGAGAAAAAACTTTTAACTAGCAAAAAAGAACAAAAATCCTCCCATACATTTTTTAAAGGTTGACCTTGACCTTTGTGTAGTGGTATCTCAAAGAAAACATCGTACTTTCGGCAAAAATGGAATATGTACAAAGAGCTGTCACTCACAAAGAGTAACCCCTTCTAACATATCACTTAAGCAACTTTCTTGTGGTAAAATATATATAACCTGATGTTACCATTTTAACCATTTTTAAAAGTTCAATTCAGTAGCATTAAGTACATGCACAATGTTGTGTAACCATCACTACTATCTATTTCTAGAACTTTTTCATCATCACAAACAGAAACTCTGAACCCATTAAATGGTAACTCCCCAACCCCTCCTAATTCCCCCACCATAGAAGTTATTTGAGGTATTAGGAGACCTGAATATGCACTCCTTTGAAGAAGCAGGCTGTGAAAGCCACCAATTTGGTCTAGTGCTTCATGTCCACAACTACAGGACCCTAACTAAGAAGGGAAATCCTGTCACTTATCACTGGGCTGGCCTCCACACTATACTATAAATCTTCAAGGGACAGGGCAGTGCCTTTCTCATCTTCTTGTCCCAGGGCAAACGTATGCTGAGAGAAGCATTCAAAACAAACCAAAATAACAAAAAACAGATTAGTTCCGAGTGCAGGTGCCTGGAAGAAAGGGTCTCCTTGAGCAGTGGCTCTGACACTTCAACCCCATCCTGCTGGCAGCCTGGACTCCTGAAGTAGGAAGCACAACCTTCAGAAGTGATGGACACTTAGGTTGCTTCCATGTCCTGGCTACTGTAAATAGAACTGCAGTGAACACTGTGGTACATGACTCTTTTTGAATTATGGTTTTCTCTGGGTATATGCCTAGTAGTGGGATTGCTGGGTCGTATGGTAGTTCTATTTTTTAGTTTTTTAAGGAACCTCCATACTGTTCTCCATAGTGGCTGTATCAATTTACATTCCCACCAACAGTGCAAGAGGGTTCCCTTTTCTCCACACCCTCTCCAGCATTTATTGTTTCTAGATTTTTTGATGATGGCCATTCTGACTGGTGTGAGATGATATCTCATTGTAGTTTTGATTTGCATTTCTCTAATGATTAATGATGTTGAGCATTCTTTCATGTGTTTGTTGGCAATCTGTATGTCTTCTTTGGAGAGATGTCTGTTTAGGTCTTCTGCCCATTTTTGGATTGGGTTGTTTGTTTTTTTGATATTGAGCTGCATGAGCTGCTTGTAAAGTTTGGAGATTAATCCTTTGTCAGTTGCTTCATTTGCAAATATTTTCTCCCATTCTGAGGGTTCCCTTTTGGTCTTGTTTATGGTGTCCTTTGCTGTGCAAAAGCTTTTAAGTTTCATTAGGATATGAGGAGGGAGAAGGTAAAATAGATAGCTAGTGGGAAGCAGCCGCATAACACAGGGAGATCAGCTCAGTGTGTGACCACCTAGAGGGGTGGGATAGGGAGGGAGATGCAAGAGGGAAGAGATGGGAACATACGTATACGTATAGCTGATTCACTTTGTTACAAAGCAGAAACTAACACACCATTGTAAAGCAATTATACTCCGATAAAGATGTTAAACAAGCAAACCCAGATTTCTCTTTACTTAAATGTTGCAATCTGGTTTTAGTTCCAGTCTTTTTTTCCCCATGGGTGATTTTAATGTGGACCTCTGAGGACGCACCTAACCAGCAGATGCACAAACTTTTCTTACGTCTAACTCATCTTCTCCTACCTTCTGTGCTAAGAATTGCCCCTGTGAATGACTGAAATCCAACAACGCAAAATACTTAAAGAATTTTAGAGGATGTTTTAAGGCGTAGTGGCTTCTACTGAAGAATGTGTGCTTTTCCTGTTTTACTGAATTTCATTGAGGGGGTAATTGTCTATTGAAAGCACTAAGTAAACTGAGGAACCATTGTGATAAATTTTTAAATCTTAACCTTTTAAAACCGTTAAACCAGTAACAGAGGAATATTAGGTGATCCTATTTTTCCTGTTTTATTTATAATGTGAATTCAGCTTATTATTCCTCTCCCCCTTTTTCTCCTTTTACTTCAAAAATTGTTTTAGTAGGAATAATTGGCTGAAGGGACTAGAAATATATAAAAAAAAGGAAAACAGGTAAGAACTGAAATTTGAAAGTAGATCAACGCTTAAAGCTGTGGAAAGGAATGCACAGTCATCGGTATGCAGAATAGATAAAAATGCCCAACACTTTTGCGTGATCGGCAGTGGAGGGAAGCAGGGCACAGAACTGGGAGGAATACGTGGGATATCGGTAAAGGTCTACTTCTGAAGTGCAGTGGCAGGTTCATAGTTAGTTCACTTTTTATTCATGCTTGATAACCTTTGAACCTTCCACATAGTCTTCTGTATGTACCACACACAGTTGACTAAAAAAAGTTAGCACCTGGAAATTTCACCCAAATAGGTCTATTAATCAAACTGCTATGCTACCTGGTAACTTTTGGAAAATTCACACTCTCTCCCTAACATGGAAATGGTAAAGGACACAGGCATTGTGCTCAGCTAGACCTGGTTTTGATTCCAGCTCCCCTGCTTCGCAGTCTCCCTGAATGTTTCCTCATGCACAAGTGAAAGTGGATTACCTACTCCCTGTACTTCATCTATTGAACTCAAATACTTATCATCATTATTATTAGTGTGTCAGAAGTTTTAAAATGGGAACTTTCAGTCACTGGCTTCATCTTAAACTCTAGGAACAATGTTTTTTTGGCAGGATGATAGTATTTAGAAAGAGCAAGTTTCCTGTGGCATGCACTGAGCTTTCTGGATCCTAACAGCTGTACTGCTCATGAGAAGTTAATGATGTATTTCTCACTGAAACAATATGAATCAGAGCTCATATTATTTTTTAAAAAGGATTATGATATGTACGATGCTATAGATACAGTGAGTTGTGCCCCGCCCCTGGCAAATTCATACACGGAAGTCCTAATCCATAGTATCACAGAATGCGTACCTGGAAAAAGGGTCTTTAAAGAAATAATTGGGTTAACGAGGGCATTAGGATGGGCCTTAATCCAATATGACTGGTGTCCTCCTAAGAGGAGGAAATTTGCACAAAGACATATACAGAGGAAAGACCATGCAAAGACACAGGGAACGGACGTTCATCTAGAAGCCGAGGAGGGAGGCCTCAGAAGAATCCAACATGGCTGACACCCTGATCTTGGACTTCTGGGCTCTGGAACTGTGAGAAATCCATTTCCTGTTGTTTAAGCCACCCAGTCTGTGTACTTTGTTACGGCAGCCCTAGCCAACGAACATATGTGAAATGTGGGAGATTTGGTTAAAATGCTGGCAAGTTTTTGCTAAGTGACTCCACAACCATTTTCAGTATTCTTGGCTGAAGCCTGAATTACAATGAGCAGGAGCTGGGGATAAATGAACTTTTCTATTTATAAGTGCTTAGCTGCTTACCTTTTCTTGGTGTGTCCATTTGGCTTCTCATCAGGAGGCAGTTCAATAATGAGCTGACAGGACTGAGCATGATCAAAGTTGTTTGGAGTCTTTGGGGAGCTCTGGGTGTCCAACATAAACACCTGCACACGTATACAAAGGTACAGGTCAGAGCGCCACCGTCCTCGACCTGCCTCCTCCAGGGCTCAGCTGGATGGCCTTCGGCAAGTGGCTCACTCTTTCTACTCATTCTTTCACCTTTAAAATGAGGTTGGTAATGATTTCCTACTGGTATGTTCGTTGAGAGAATTAAATGAATTAATGTGTGTGTACTGACATATGCAAAGCATTAGAACAGAAGAGTAAGTACTCAATAAAAGTTAGCTGCTGGCACGAATAGTAATAACACTACTGCTTCTGCCACGGGACAAGTCATTACACTCCAAATAGCAAGGACTGACATTTAATGTTGTTAAGAGTAAATAAAAAGGGGCTATGTTTGTAAGAGGTCTTCTCTGCTTTAGACGTCCGTTTGGTACATATTCTAAACCACGCAGGAACAGGAAACTAATTGGGGCTTCTCCTGTCAGGGCTGCTGCTGTGGCCATGCTGCTCTATTAACAGCCAATAGGAGAAGTGACTTAGAAAACAGTAGCCACTTCTCGGATTCTGATCCAAATGATTTCATTTGACATTATTTAATATACCTTCACTACTTCCCTTTGGAAACCCGAGTATTCTTAAGGAATTTTTTCTTTCCAAATCTTGTTAAATTATCAGATCATTGAATACTGGGTTATCTGAAGAGTAAATATGGGAGAAGGTTTGGGACTGAAGAAGAAAGTAATATGAAGAAATGAAAGATTCGCTAACTGTTTTCTGCTGTTCTTCTCCACTAACTCTTTCAGAACAGGATTCCATTTTCATATTCTTGCTGTGCGTCGAAAGACTGCTGGCTGCACATGGGGAAAATTCCTCCTCTAGTCAGCTGTGAAGGCTTTCTACTTAGAGAGGCCACCCCTTCAGAGAAGGACCACCCTCTTGCCTTCTCTGTTATGGTTCCTGGCTAGAACCCGTGTCCGGGATGTTAGGAATGTGCTCAGCAGATGTGAGTAGTTGAAGGTGGGAGGTTCTTGCCCCACTCTCTGAGGAGAGCTGGGGAAAGTGCTTCAGAAGCCAGACCTGGCAGGAAACTTCTCGACTAATATGGTGAACGTGACTGAGTTCTTTTTGTTGCTACGGAATCCTGGGTTATCAGTGTGCTAAGGGGAAATTCTATTAAGGACTTCTGTAATTTAGTGATTCATTGATTCAAGAAATATTTAATAAGTGCCTTCCATCTGCCCTGCTCTAGGACTACCAATATACAGAATATGTTCTCTGCTCCTGACTCATCATCAGCTTACAACCAACTTTTGTGACTTCTGCCATGTGTCAGAAGTCATTGGTACATGGTGATTCCTGCACGGATAAGTACATCTTAATTTTACTGGTTAGTTAACATTCAACTCAAATTTATTAAACAACTTGTAAATGTTAAGCTCCTTGCTGTGTATGGGAGATACAGGAAAAAAAAATAAGTTTACCATTTTTAGACACTGATAGTCTAGCATTAACAATAGTATTTCAGTAACTATTTATAACATAAGTAGTGCAAGTCAAGTTATGTATGGAGTGCAGCGGCCGGGTGGAAAAGGACCCTATTTGATCAGGGCATTGCAGGACGCAACAAGCTAGAAATGGTGAGAGGACCATGACGCTGTTGACTAGGTTCAAGTGATTTCTGGAAAAGAACAGCACTGGCTAGAGCTCAGAGCCAGGACACCTATGTCCCTAAAGGAATGAAAGGCAGTGTGGTGATGCACGGCCTGCAGAAACGACCCCTAGCAATAGCTCAAGCTTCCAGAGACCCTGGGATCCAAAACCCCATCCTTACCTGCTGAGCCATGGCTCGGATGCGCCAGTACTCGGCCTCAGCACTGGGGGAGGAGGACGGCGCCGCCACCCTCACCTGGCAGCCTTCCCCGCTGAAGCTCTCGGTGCCGCTGTGGAAGCAGCCCAGCAGATCCTGGGGAGAAACACAGCAGTCGTTCACTGGGTGCACCTGAGTTCATGGCTCCAGGCCCTGTCTTTGATCTGCCACTGTCACTGGGTCTGGGACAAAGTACCGATCCAGCTACCTTGTTCCCACCAAGTGAGACTGCCTGCTACAAGGAGGGAGGCGGAGTCCAGGCGACCCAACTTGAGGATCACCAGGAAGGCTGGAGGTGCCCTGGTCTCTCCTCTGAGTGACTTACCTTCACCGGCTTGAGCGTGGCCGAGAAGGCGTCCTGCAGGGCACAGCAAGCCAGCCTCCACATCTCCTCCGTGAACACGGGGCCCGCTGTCACGAGGACGTACCTGCCAGGAGAAAAAAGAAGTCTTGAATTCATATATTTTATTGTCACAAAAGGTAGGTAGGTCCTTCCAGACGCGTGCCTAGATTTAGTCTATAGTTCCCTTACAAGTCTTGCTGTCTTTTGTCACTCTCGCCTTCGGCCCATCTGGTATGCCATTGTCCTAATACTATTTCCTAACCCATTTAATGTAAAAAAAAAAAAAATCAATGGATCCCCACTACAAATAGGCCGATGTTTAAACTTAGGCTTGCATGTATATAGTCTATACTAATTTCCCCATTCCAGCCCAATTTGCCACTACTCCTCTACACATAACAAGATAAAACCCTCTTGTCACTTGTAACTCTTATCTCCATGTATGTGTTCATGTTGTTCTTCTGCTTACGAAGTCGCCACCTAGCGGAAGCTAACCCACCTTGGGAGATCTGACCAAGTATCATTACTACAAAAGGTCTTGCTGACTGCTCTACTCCCCAGGCGTCTCGTCCTTTCATGGCATTTATAGTTCCTCCTTCCTATTATCACTTTTCCCATGACTCTCTTTGTCCTTTAGAACAGGTTGTATGCTCCCTGCGGGTAGGGACCTTGGTCACATCACTTTCTGGGCAGCAGAGCACCCTGTATAGTGACTTACACAATAAATATTTGCTGACTGGATGAAATGAAGAGTTAGTAGCACAGTCATTTTTATTTATAGACTGCTACCATCAAAGAATTTAATTCCCCTGGATTTCATAATAAAAACTCCAGTTTTGTGGAGAGCCAGGGAACCTTTATGTCACCTAATACAGGAGCAGCCCACTCGGGAGATGGTTTCTGTGGGCTTGGCCACACACGCCACCAGCAACTCAAAGAGGTCCTTCAGCATGGTGTTGAGCATGCTCTCGTACCTGATGTCTGCAGGAAAAGCAAAGCAAGATTGCACTCAGCAGTATTGCAAAGGAACGGGCTGGACAGCATCTATACTACAGCAAAAGAGGAAAGGCTAAATGATACAAAAAATATACAAGGATCTGGGAAATAGAACAATGAGAAAAATGGCCATAACAATAACAACAAAAATAAAACACTCATTATAGCAAAAATTATCTTGGTTTTTACCTAATTTTAGCTTGTTTCATCCATTTCTAGATATATCAAGATGAAATGCATGTGGCTCACTTTAATGTGTTGATGTACACTTTTCAAAGTATATAATTCCTCTGCTTAAGCAAAATAGAACATATACTATTATACAGCCTGAATACTAGCTAGTAAAAAATTTTAATTCTTAAAGGGAAAGATAAAACAAACATTCCTTACGGCTGATCGTTGCATTAGATTGAGTTAAATGCTCTTAGTAAACAAAAAATCTTCTCATACCAACTACCACTTCTTGAACCTTTTCAGTTTGGCTTCAGTCTGCATGCTGTCCCCAGACTAAAGAAAATAAGACCTCCCCAAATCACATTCTGTTTGCCCAGTTCAAGGAATACGCCAGTGTTCTTTTCCACAAAGTCCTTGCGATGCCACAGAACCAATTCCCAGCGGAATTCTCAAGGGTCCTGAGCTGTGCAAAGCCAGGACCTGGACAGAAACTCTACCACTAGGGATGCAGTTAGTGCCTGCATGTAGAAATACCCATTTTTCTTCTTTCTCGATCGGTGTGTTTTTTGCAGGGCAAATTGTCCTTACTACGCTTAGTGGAGACCCCCATTTCTTATCTTTGCTTTTTGACTCTTCCTTGGGGTCAAGTTCTCATGAGTTTCTCTAACCTCACCAACAAGGGAGCCTCTGACCTCCCCTCTTCCCTTAAACTTCTGTTTTTCCCTTTTCTTTGTAACCTTTAGGGCTAGCAGCAAGATTCCTCCTGCTCCCAAATTTCCAGATCTTTCCATGGCAAGTATCTATTTCACAAATGCTGCTCCACGGGTACCACAGCTGACATAACAGCTCCCTCTCTGTCTGCTGACTTCAGCATACTATCCACCCCACACTTCCAAATCTTTTTCAAAGTGCCACAGATATGACCCCCCACTTCCCCGCTACTCTGTTAAGTAACCTCTTGCCCATAATCTGAGCCTTTTCTAAAACCCTGCCTCTTCCATTTAGCCTCCCCAGATGCAGCAGGACAATAGGATACACTCTCTCCCTTACCCCCCAGCCTAGAGGGGTATTTCTTCTTTTTTAATTTATTATATACTTGAACTTGCCTCCCCTCTCCTAATGCACAGATATCCTAGACCTCATTAGGTGTTTTATTTTTAGTCACACATGTATTTTAAGCATTCTGTTTGATAATTTTGTAGAGGACACAGGGGTACCAATTTTCTTCTTGACAACCTACTATTAGAAGGCTGGCACTAACCATGTAATTCTATTTTAATAATTCCCAGGACAAAAATCATGCACTGGTGTTTACTAAGCACTTCTAGACAATGCTGCTGTCTACTAAACAACGACTCAGCATGAGCTGCTCTGGCACCATAGATACCTGAGTGGATGAAGCTCTGAATGTGCTCCACCACCAGCTCACAGGACAGACCAATGGCATGCTTGAAGTTAGCAGAGGCCACGTCCCAGTAAGAATGGTCTTTATGGCTACGGCGAAGCCAAAGGGACATCACAGGAAGGAGAAGGTGAACAACTGCATAGATGCCAAACCCTGGTCCTGAAAAAGAAAGGTCAGCATCAGAATTGTGATCTTAGCACCTCTCCTGCAACAGAATGGCAGCGCCAAGTGACGGCAGAGAGCTTCCCACCTCTTTCCTCTTTCGCAGGAGCTCCCCATTCTGAGAAGGAGCAAGGAAAAAGAATTTACCACTGATTGGGAAATATATGGTCTTTGGTGACATTTTTCTTTTTTGTTTCTGCATGATTTTAATTACGTAATACGTAAATATACTCGTTAAAAATTCAAACAATACTGATAAAGCTAAAGTATCACTTGATCAATTCAATTGATCGCTTGATCAATACAAATACATATACACATATAAGAAAAAGTTCACCCTTTGAACTCTATGTATAGTTATATGAAACTAAGAGTACATATATTTATAAGAAACAGAGAAATAGAGGTTTTTTTAAATTACTTTTATATCAATGGGATAAGGTAAACCTTGGTCTGCATGTTGATTTCTTGCCCATAACAGTTACAAGTTAGAGATCATTCTGTGTCAGCAAATTAGATATTCCTCATTTTTATTACCACATACTGTTCCAAACTATTCAAACTGTATATGCATTAGTCTACTTATCCATTTCCTTACTGATGGAAATTTAAGATGTTTCTATATTTTGCTTTATGAACAACACTGTAATAAAAATATTTGTGGAAATGTTGATGGATTTTTAAAATTCTGACTACACAAGCAAGGTATCCTTTTCATAATAAACACAGAACACACATGAGAATATAAAGAAGAAGAAAATAATATTTTGATGTATTTCGTTCTAGTACTTTTTGAATGTATTATCTTTGGGTGTATGTGTATATGTATAAATGCTTCTCATAAAGTTGAGATTGTACTCCACGCTATATATATTTTAACATAATGCCCTGTAAACAATTATTGATGTCATTAAATATTATTCACAGATATTCATTTTAATGCCTGTAGATATTTACATGCTTTTACCATAACTTATTTAACCCATTTAGGGTGTTCATAATTATTTTGGTATTCAAGATGCTTCATCAAACATCATTATATATAGAATGTTATCTTCATTACTGTTAATTTCCTTTGATAGATTTCTAGGAGTAGAATTATTGGGCTAAAACGCTCTTCATACACACTTAGTAGTAGAAAATGATACTGACCAATAAAACAGATTTAGAAATAGTGGCATATAATTAATTCTATAAGATACCTGCTTATTCTTGGATAGAAAGTCTTTAAATTTTTAATGTGTAGGAGTAGCTATAATGGTGTTCCTGAAAAAAATTCTGATATAAACTTTGCTATGGATCTTAAAACCATCACTTACCAAGTCTTCATCAGTTTATACTGAATACAAAACTCCTCTTATTACTCGAGAATTAAACTAGTGGTTTCATTTGTGGTTCTGATTCTGTTAGTGAAAACTAAAATTTCTATAAAAAATTTCTCCAATCTTGGGAAAATTTGATGAGTAAGTGTGCATGCTAACCTTGACTAATTCAGAACAAGAAATAAATTCCCAAAGGCCATTTCCTGTACTATCAGGAACTCACTAGATGTCTTTTCCCAAATATAATCACCTACGACCCTTATACAATTAAGATGTTGCTGTCTTCATACATTTGAGTGGTTGGTTCATGTCAGTGGTAGACGTGTTAAGCCCTACTGACAGCCCTGGGGCCAGGAGTATATGAGACCCAGCCACAGAGGAAGGCTGTAACCATAGAACAGAGCAAAGCCAACTGGCTCAAGGGGACATTGATACCACAGCATTGGCCTGAATATAGTGGGGTTCTACACATTCACCTACCTGGCCACCACACGTTACTTATAAATGGACTGGTGGGAAACCCATAAACAATACAAGGACATGTCTTAAATGTTCAACAAATATATATATCAAGCATCTATTATGCTCTCTGCGGTTACATCAGTGAAATAGACACTCATACAAATACCTTCCTGAAAAAAGTTATATGTATAACAAACTCCCTCGAAAGACAGACATAGAAATATTTACCAGGTGTTTTGGTAACATCTCTCAACAGCTCAAAGAGCAAATCCAAGGTCGGGGGTTGGTGCTGACGTGGACAGTTAGACACAGCTGCTGTGAGCTGCTCTAGCAGAATGATCCAGACTTCTATCAGACCTGGAAACCAAAAGCAGACCTCTGTGAAATTCGGTCAAACATAATACAGAATCATCACAAGACCAAACTAAACACTATATATAAAAGGCTTCTGAAAACTACCAAGTGCTATATGGATATAAGGCATCACCCTGTAAGGTAGCCCTCAGTGCCTATAAGCATGGATTAATTATGACTTACATGTTCTGACAAAGTCAAAGAAAAAAATACTGTTCAAGTGTCTTCCTTATTCCCCTTCAGGAAGAAGGTGATGTGGTGTGTAAATTCTACTATATGAAACAATTGTTAGATTCATTGGAAGTTGATGATAGCAAAGTAATAATATCCTTTTAGTTCCCATCACTTTAATCCTTTTTAAAAAAATTATTAATATATATAACAAAAATTGCCATTTTAACCATTTTTACATGTGTAATTCAGTAGTATTAATTACACATATGATGTTGTGCAACCATCATTACTATTAATTTCCAAGACTTTTTCATTACCTCAAAGAGAAACTATAACCAGTAAGCAACAACTCTGCATTCTCCGCATCACTCCAGCACCTGCTAACCTGTGTCTGGCTTATTTCACTTAGCATGTTTTCAAGGTACATCCATGTTGTAGCATGTATCATAACTTCATTCCTTTTTATGGATGAATTGTATTCCATTGTATGTATATACCACAGTTTGTTTACTGAGGTACAAAAGTAGAGTAGAATATGCAAAATAGCTCACTCTATATCTTATTTTAATACTTCTAATTTTCCAGCAAAAGAAAACTGTATGAGAAGATGCAATGTTGAAATACTCCCATTAAAAAAAACCTACTTCCCCAATTTTGAATATCCCCATTAATAGGAGCCAAAACCAAAGTCATACACAATAAACATAAGAAAACCAGGTGACAAGAAATTCTCATGAACCTCAAAATATAAGTGGGGGTGGACAAGCTAATTAATAGGATATGCAGGGGAAAGAAAAACATGTTATACACTACTGTAAGGGGAGCAACCAATAAAATCCAAGTGGAAAACTCTACGTGACAAAGAACCTCACTTCTTCAACAAATAAATTGCAAAGACGTAAAAGAGAGATGGAGAGGAAAATCTAGACTGACAAGGACTTAAGAGATGGAGCAGCCACACATGTAGTGTAGATCTTACATGAACCTTGAAAATTAACTGATATGTATAAGAAAACTGGCAAATGGGCTATAAGTTAAAAATAGCTGAAGCCACCTTGGATGTGAATCCGGGCCTGTCAGGCCCAGGTGGAGTCCCTGGCACGCTGGGCAGCGCGGGCAGTGCAAATGGCCTGGCTCTGACTCTGAGAACACCAGGCTGCCCTGTGCACCTGAGGCCACTGCCCTGCCCCTCCTGCAGCCCTGGGTCCCCATTGCCGTGCACCAGCCAGGCAGTTCCAGGGATTTGGATGTCCGTGTTTTTGGGTGACCGTTACTTCGCCTGCCGCATGCTTGCGGGATCTTGGTTCCCAGGCCAGAGGTCAGGCCTGAGCTCCTGTGGTGGGAGCTCCGAGTCCAAACTGCTGGACCAACAGAGAACCTCAGACCCCAGGGAGTATCAATTGGAGTAAGGCCTCACAGAGGTCCTCATCTCAGCACCAAGACCCAGCTCTATCCAACTGCCTGCAAACTCCAGTGCTGGGTGTCTCAGGCCAAACAACCAATAAGACAGGAACGCAGAAGCACCCATCAAAACACAAAATTAAACGACAACAAAATTGTTACAGACGAAGAAGTAAGGTAAAAACCTACAACACCAAATAAATGAAGATGAAATAGGCAACCTACCTGAAAAAGAATTCAGAGTAATGATAGTAAAGATGATCCAAAATCTCAGAAACAGATGGAGAAAATACAAGAAACATTTAACAAGGATCTAGAAGAACTAAAGAGCAAACAAACAGTGGTGAACAACACAATTACTGAAATTAAAAATACTCTAGAAGGAATCAATAACAGAATAACTGAGGCAGAAGAACAGATAAGTGAGCTGGAAGATAAAATGGTGGAAATAAGTGCCGGGGAGCAGAATAAAGAAAAAAGAATGAAGAGAATTGAGGACAGGCTCAGAGGCCTCTGGGACAACATTAAATGCACCAATGTTTGAATTATAGGGGTCCCAGAAGAAAAGGAGAAAAAGAAAGGGTCTGAGAAAATATTTGAAGAGATTATAGTTGAAAACTTCCCTCACATGGGAAAGGAAATAGTCAAGTCCAGGAAGCACAGAGAGGCCCATACAGGATAAACACAAAGAGAAACATGCCAAGACACATATTAATCAAACTATCAAGAATTAAATACAAAGAAAAATATTAAAAGCAGCAAGGGAAAAGCAACAAATAACATACAAGGGAATCTCCATAAGGTTAACAGCTGATCTTTCAGCAGAAACTCTGCAAGCCAGAGGGAGTGACAGGACATATTTAAAGTGATGAAAGGGAAGAAACTACAACCAAGATTACTCTACCGAGCAAGGATCTCATTCAGATTCAATGGAGAAATTAAAACCTTTACAGATAAGCAAAAGTTAAGAGAATTCAGCACCACCAAACCACCTTTACAACAAATGCTAGAGGAACTTCTCTAGGCAGGAAACACAAGAGAAGGAAAAGACCTACAATAACAAACCCAAAACAATTAAGGAAATGGTAATAGGAACATACATATCAATAATTACCTTCAATGTAAATGGATTAAATGCTCCAACCAAAAGACACAGACTGGCTGAATGGATACAAAAACAAGACCCATACATATGCTGTCTCCAAGAGACCCACTTCAGACCTAGGGACACATACAGACTGAAAGTGAAGGGATGGAAAAAGAGATTCCATGCAAATGGAAATCAAAAGAAAGCTGGAGGGACTTCCCTAGTGGTGCAGTGGTTAAGAATCCGCCTGCCAATGCAGGGGACACGGGTTCAATCCCTGGTCTGGGAAGATCCCACATGCCGTGGAGCAACTAAGCCCATGCACCACAACTACTGAGCCTGCATTCTAGAGCCCGAGAGCCACAACTACTGAACCACGTGCCACAACGACTGAAGCCCGTGCGCCTAGAGCCCATGCTCTGCAACAAGAGAAGCCATCTCAATGAGAAGCCCGAGCACCGCAATGAAGAGTAGCCCCTGCTCACCGCAACTAGAGAAAGCCAGCGCACAGCAACAAAGACCCAACTGAGCCAAAAACAAATAAATAAAAAGTAAATAAATTTAAAAAAAAGAAACCTTGAGTAGCAATTCTTGTATCACACAAAATAGAATTTAAAATAAAGACTATTACAAGAGACAAGGACACTACATAATGATCAAGGGATCAATCCAAGAAGATATTAGAATTGTAAATATTTATGCACCCAAAATAGGAGCACCTCAATACATAAGGCAAATGCTAACAGCCATAAAAGGGGAAATCGAAAGTAACACAATCACAGTAGGGGACGTTAACACCCCACTTTCACCAATGGACAGATCATCCAAAATGAAAATAAATAAAGAAACAAAAGCTTTAAATGACACATTAAACAAAATGGACTTAATTGATATTTATAGGACATTCCATCCAAAAACAACAGAATACACTTTCTTCTCAAGTGCTCATGGAACATTCTCCAGGATAGACCATATCTTGGGTTACAGATCAAGCCTTGGTAAATTTAAGAAAATTGAAATCGTATCAAGTATCTTTTCCAACCATAACGCTATGAGACTAGATATCAAATACACGAAAAAATCTGTAAAATATACAAACACATGGAGGCTAAACAATACCACTACTAAATAACCAGAGATCACTGAAGAACTCAAAGAGGTAATCAAAAAATACCTAGAAACAAATGACAATGAAAATACGATGACCCAAAACCTATGGGATGGAGCAAAAGCAGTTCTAAGAGGGAAGTTTATAGCAATACAATCCTACCTCAAGAAACAAGAAAAATCTCAAACAACCTAACTTTACACCTAAAGCAATTAGAGAAAGAACAAAAAAACCCCCAAAGTCAGCAGAAGGAAAAAAGTCCTAAAGATCATATCAGAAATAAATGAAAAATAAATGAAGGAAACAATAGCAAAGATCAATAAAACTAAAAGCTGGTTCTTTGAGAAGATAAACAAAATTGATAAACCATTAGCCAGACTCATCAAGGAAAAAAGGGTGAAGACTCAGATCAACAGAATTAGAAATGAAAAAGGAGTGGTAACAACTGACACTGCAGAAATACAAAGAAAGGATCATGAGAAATTACTACAAGCAACTATATGCCAATAAAATGGACAACCCGGAAGAAATGGACAAATTCTTAGAAAAGCACAACTTTCCAAGACTGAACCAGGAAGAAATAGAAAATATAAACCAATCACAAGCACTGAAATTGTAAGTGTGATTAAAAATCTTCCAACAGGGCTTCCCTGGTGGCGCAGTGGTTGATAGCCTGCTGATGCAGGGGACACGGGTTCATGACCTGGTCCAGGAAGATCCCACATGCCGCGGAGCGGCTGGGCCCATGAGCCATGGCCACTGAGCCTGCGTGTCTGGAGCCTGTGCTCTGCAACGGGAGAGGCCACACAGTGAGAGGCCCGTGTACCACAAAAAAAAAAAAAAAAAAAAATCTTCCAACAAACAAAAGTCCAGGACCAGATGGCTTCACAGGTGAATTCTATCAAACATTTAGAGAAGAGCTAACACCTATCCTTCTCAAACTCTTCCAAAATATAGCAGAGGGAGGAACACTTCCAAACTCATTCTATGAGGGCACCATCACCCTGATACCAAAACCAGACAAAGGTGTCACACACAAAAAAACTACAGGCTGATATCTCTGGTGAACACTGATGCAAAAATCCTCAACAAAATACTAGCAAACAGAATCCAACAGCACATTAAAAGGATCATACACCATGATCAATTGGGATTTATCCCAGGGATGCAAGGATTCTTCCATATACGTAAATCAATCAATGTGATAAACCATATTAACAAATTGAAGAATAAAAACCATATGATCATCTCAAGAGATGCAGAAAAAGCGTTTGACAAAATTCAACACCCATTTATGATTAAAAACTCTCCAGAAAGTAGACATAGAGGGAACCTACGTCAACATATTAAAGGCCATATATGACAAACCCACATCCAACATCATTCTCAATGGTGAAAAACTGAAACCGTTTCCTCTAAGATCAGTAACAAGACAAAGCTGCCCACTCTCACCACTATTCAACATAGTTTTGGAAGTTTTAGCCACAGCAATCAGAGAAGAAAAGGAAATAAAAGGAATCCAAATCGGAAAAGAAGAAGTAAAACTGTCGCTGTTTGCAGATGACATGATACTATACATAGAGAATCCTAAAGATGCTACCAGAAAACTACTAGAGCTAATCAATGAATCTGGTAGAGTAGCAGGAACCAAAATTAATGCACAGAAATCTCTTGCATTCCTATATACTAATGACGAAAAATCTGAAAGAGAAATTAAGGAAACACTCCCATTTACCACCGCAACAAAAAGAATAAAAAACCTAGGTATAAACCTACCTAATGAGACAAAAGACCTGTATGCAGAAAACTATAAGATACTGATGAAAGAAATTAAAGATGATACCAACAGATGGAGAGATATACCATGTTCTTGGATTGGAAGAATCAACATTGTGAAAATAACTATACTACCCAAAGCAATCTACAGATTCAATGCAATCCCTATCAAACTACCACTGGTATTTTTCACAGAACTAGAACAAAAAATTTCAGAATTTGTATGGAAACACAAAAGACCCCAAATAGCCAAAGCAGTCTTGAGAACGAAAAATGGAGCTGGAGGAATAAGGCTCCATGACTTCAGACTATACAACAAAGCTACAGTAATCAAGACAGTATGGTACTGGCACAAAAACAGAAATATGGATCAATGGAACAGCATAGATAGCCCAAAGATAAACCCATGCACATATGGTCACCTTACCTTTGATAAGGGAGGCAAGAGTATACAATGGAGAAAAGGCACCCTCTTTAATAAGTGGTGTTGGGAAAAATGGACAGCTACATGTAAAAGAATGAAATTAGAACACTTCCTAACATCATACACAAACATACACTCAAAATGGATTAAAGACCTAAATGTAAGGACAGACACTATCAAACTCTTAGAGGAAAACATAGGCAGAACACTCTATGACATAAATCACAGCAGGATCCTTTCTGATCCACCTCCTAGAGAAATGGAAATAAAAACAAAAATAAACAAATGGGACCTAATGAAACTTAAAAGTTTTTGCACAGCAAAGGAAACTATAAACAAGAGGAAAAGACAACCCTCAGAATGGGAGAAAATATTTGTAAACAAAGCAACTGACAAAGGATTAATCTCCAAAATATACAAGCAGCTCATGAAGCTCAATATTAAAAAAACAGACAACCCAATCCAAAAATGGGCAAAAGACCTAAATAGACATTTCTCCAAAGAAGATATACAGACTACCAACAAACACATGAAAGGATGCTCAACATCACTAATTGTTAGAGAAATGCAAATCAAAATTACAATGAGCTATCACCTCACACCTGTCACAGTGGCCATCATCAAAAAATCTACAAACAATAAATGCTGGAGAGGATATGAAGAAAAGGGAACCCTCTTGCACTGTTGGTGGGAATGTAAATTGATACAGCCACTATGGAAAACAGTATGGAGGGCTCCTTAAAAAACTGAAAATATAACTCATATGACGCAGCATCCCACTATTGGGCACATACCCTGAATACCATAATTCAAAAAGAGTCACGTACCACAATGTTCATTGCAGCACTATTTACAATAGCCAGAATATGAAAGCAACCTAAGTGTCCACTGAGAGATGAATGGATAAAGAAGATGTGGCACATATATACAATGGAATATTACTCAGCCATAAAGAGAAATGAAACTGAGTTATTTGTAGTGAGGTGGATGAACCTAGAGACTGTCATACAGAGTGAAGTAAGTCAGAAAGAGAAAAAACAAATACTGTATACTAACACATATATATGGAATCTAAAAAAAAAAAAAATGTTCTGAAGAACCTAGGAGCAGGATAGGAATAAAGACACAGATGTGGAGAATGCATTTGAGGACATGGGGAGGGGGAAGGGTAAGCTGGGATAAAGTGAGAGAGTATCACTGACATACATACACTACCAAATGTAAAATAGATAGCTAGTGGGAAGCAGCTACCCAGCACAGGGAGATCAGCTTGGTGCTTTGCAACCACCTAGAGGGGTGGGATAGGGAGGGTGGGAGGGAGATGCAAGAGGGAGAGGATGTGGTGATATACATATGCATATAGCTGATTCACTTTGTTATACAGCGGAAACTAACACAACACTGTAAAGCAATTATACTCCAATAAAGATGTTAAAAAAAAAAAAAGTTGAAGCTGGATGACGGGTACATGAATGTTCATTATACCATTCTGTCTAGTTTTATATGTGTTTGAAATTTCCATAGGAGAATGGAAAAGCAATTATTTGCCTTCAGAAAGCAGAGGAATAATATCTAAGTATATCAATGATGAGAAGTAATTTTTAATACTAACTTAAAGCTCTTACTTTTATTCTTTTCTCTGATCTAGCTATGTTTCATATATAACTTTAAAGCCCTCAATGAATTTATACTGTGGGAAACCTTAGGTGGGCTGCCTAGAAAAAAAATGGATTAACGATTTGCACAAATGGGCAGGGAATGCTCACTGTTACATATACAAACTGTTTGCAACTGTTTTAAAGACTGTACTATAGATAAGCAACATTAGCTTCTGCTTTTAACCGTCTGGGTTGGAGGTTTAAGATGCTATGTAAAAATTCCTATACAATCATTAAAAATGAAACCTCTATTAGGCAACATCTAGCCAATTTCCAATATTTAATTGTTCTGTACAGTAGATATTTATTCTTTCCTATATTCTTTTCCTGAAAACTAATCTGAATTTGTAAGGTTTTAGTGTTTATAATCCCTATGGAAAACTGGAAAATTTCTAGATATCCCCATAAGTGAATTTGTGTCTTGAAAAATAAAACAGATGAATAATGAAAAACAAAAGAGCAAATTAAAAAATCTTCCCCAGAAAGTCCTTTTGCAAGGGTTTGAATCACCTATGCTCAGATATTAGACTTCTTTAAGGATATCATTTCCAGTTTTAGGTCTAGAAACAGGACAGGGTCATCTGAATTAGAAGACAGCAAATGTGAACATGAGTGAACCAATCTGAAAATTATCCAAAGTTACTAGATCGAAGTCGAATTCACAGGAAATTACACAGGAACTAATTTGAAACATATTTTTTAAATTTATTCTTTTAATGAGCCTTCAGCTTCACCAGTCACAAACAGATTGTCTCTTCAGTAATGACTTAATTTCCCCAGTCTCTAACCAGATAGTCCTACAGGAAGTAATTATACAATGATTGTGTTTCCTAGAAGGTATTAAAGACAATTACCAGCCAATTTAAGTATCAATGCACCAAATGCAACCACAGTCCAATTTGCTAAATTCAAAAGAATTCAGAGTTAAAAACTATATTTAGTGGAATCTGCAAATCTACACTGGTTTTAGATGGAGGTATCCATCTAAAAAGGATTGGTTTGGAGACACTGATGTAAAACGTTGTCGGAGAGTCCATGGAAACTTTAGGTAGGCTTGTTCTGTTAGAATTATAAATAATAACGACATAAACGGATGACCATTCATGATCTGTAAACTACTGAATTCATGGCTTAGGCTTTTGGGAATACAAACATAGCAAATAACCTGGTTAGGCCCAATCAATTAACTTACCAGTGTCATCATCAAAGTCAGACAAGACTGACTCAATTCCATCCTCACTGCTTGCTGACTGCTCCTGAAGTCTTCGGGGCAAGCTAGCGAGTCGCCCACTAAGGAATATTGGCTTCAAGGGCATTTTGTAGATTTTAGCCAACAACTAAATTAAAAATACCAAATTGCAATTATAAATTGGAAAAAGCTGCACTCTATTAAATGACAACAAAACTATATACCGGAAGAGAAGGTGGAGAGAAAACCAGAAAAGCTCCCACTGTAGCAAAGTTTTAAATTTGGCAGTCCACAAGAGGCATTTATCCCATGAAGCAGCTGAAACAGCATTCAGTGGCAACAAAAAGGTAGAGGAAAAGATTCTGTGGGTACCTTTTCAGCATCTTAATTGCATACGAGTTTTATAGACTTTTATAAACCTGTGAAGGGAACCATAAACATGTCAAGAATTTTTGCCTAAGAGAAAGTGTTCTATGGGGATCACTGGGAAGAGAGTCTGTAGGCAAATGAGATACCAGACTCTGATTTCCCTTCCCCTGACTCAACATCAAGGAAATGGGGGTGGGGGGAGGGCACATGGGGGATGGAGGAATCCGAGGGCAGGGTGGGTGCGATGAAGGCATGAGAAGCAGAGCTAATAGGCTGCTCGGGCTCTTTACTCCACTCTCACTGCTACAGCCCAGACCGCCGGAATCTGTTACTGGGACAGACTCCCAAGGAGCCTTGTACCTTCACGAATTAGAATTGTGCCTGCTGTGGCCCCACTGTTTCAGAAATTAGGGAAACAGCTGGGAGTGAGACAGACAGAAATCCTGCCCTGTGCATCTTACAGACATACTCCTTTCAGAAATAATAAATAAAATTTGACAGAAACGTTATAAGAAAAATTAGGCAGTCCTAGAACGAGCGACCTAGATGTGTGGAGAATGCTGGCAGGGAGTTGGTAGATACCTAAGCCCTGGTCTCTCTGAGGAGATGATGTTTCAGATGAGATCTGGATGATAAGGCGTGTCATACAGAGATCTGAGGAGAGAAAATTCCAGGCAGAGGGAACAGCAACAGCCCTGAGCAGTAACAAGTAGGGTGTGTCTGAGGGACAGAAAGGGAGTATGGCGAGCACAGTGAGTGAGGGGCAAGGAGCTGAGGGGGGAAAGGGAGCGGAATCAGGTCATGTGGGCCTTGTGGAAGCAGCTGGAGGAGGAAATCAGGGCTGTGCATCCTTTCTAAAGCCCTGGGGCTTAATGCTATTGATGTTATCACCAAGGGAGAGTGAGGAACAGACAGACAAGAGGACGCCAGGGACACAACCTTAGAAGACAGGAGAAGAGCTACGGAGAGGGGGTGTCACCGAAGCCTAGGGAGAAAGGGCTTTGAGAAGGGAGCATCATCTTGTCCCATGGGCGTGTGACACGGTAACGACAGAGAGTCGCTGGACTTAGCATAAGGAAGGTCACTGTTCACACTGATAAATGATGTTTCATTGGATTTTTTTTTACTAGATCTTGACTGCATACTTTTTTAAATGTCTCTTTTCACTGTGTGCAGCCCACTGTCCATGTTTTCGTACCATCGGAAGGACTTCAATATCTGACACAGATATAGAGATTATGGTAGTTCATGTATCGCAGTATGAATGAGAAGTTTCAGAGATCTCAAAACCCAATTGTGTGTTTTAGTACATTTTCATTACTTTCTTTCTCTCCTCGGTAGAAGCGGGGGCACAAAACTTTATACTCCAAAACTAAGCCCCGATCTCCTCAGAGACAGCAGAAAGTACTTCGCTTAGGCATCCACAAAATACCTCCATGCATGTTTTGTAAGCATCTTCTGAGGTGGGTTTCAGGGCCTGCGTACCTGAGAACAGCGCCTGAGGTAATCCAGGGCAGGGAGGCACAGGTCTGGGGACGTGGCTCCGGATCCTGGGACACAGTCTCCGATTTCTTTACAGTCCACCTCCCCTGGGGGCAGCAGGGGAGACAGAGACAAATATTGTTTATCCCCTTATAACAGAAGACCTACTTAGTCATACAGCATGCGTTCCCCAAATGTCTACTAACGTAGAAAAGAAAGGAAAAATTACTCCAAATTGTACAACCCTTTCAGTCAAATTTCCCCCTACATGTGTACATGTTAAACACATTTGGGATCACACTGTACATCTTACCTTGTTGAAATTATTCTGTTCCGTAACTCCCCTTTTCACTAAACGATGACCACTTTTTCCATATCCTGCAACAGTACTTTCAGTGGCTGGATGGTGGGTTTTTGTACCCGGACACACTGCAATTTTTCTAATTCACTTCCCTGGGCCCTGCTGTTGATGGTGTGACTCTGAAGCTTTGATGACAGGATGATCCTGGAGACCAGCCATGTGCTGGGCAGAAAGGAAGCACTAGGCCTCTCTCTGTTTGGAAAAGGACCTCCTTTGTTGCCAGTGTTCAGCACTAACCAGGGATGATAAAGGAAGACTCTGGGAAAATCTGAGACATCTGGAGTTTGGGGATGGAGACTACTAAACTGAACTGAAATGACTTCTATTTTGTGTGTATATATCTAGAAATTTAACAGATCTGTAGAGGACATCTAGACAGTCTACAGGCACACAGTAGTTGGAAATTATCATTTTTCTTCTCATGTACGAATCTACTTCTATACTTTTAATACAATTATTCCACAGTACTGTAATTGTTTCTGTCTACAATCGTAGCAACTGGCACCCTTCCCTGTGGGTAAACAGACATAATTACTAGGTATTAGTTAAAATTTAGCAGACAAAGAGGCATGTTTCTCCTTAAGAAAGAACAGATAACCATTTGTATATTTTAGATCAGGGACTGGTAAGCTTTTTTTTATACAGGGCCAGACAGTAAATATTTTAGGCTTTGCAGGTCACACTCTCTTTGTTGTAACTTCTCAACTCTGTCACTATAGCACAAAAACAACCACAGACAAATGACCAGGGCTGTGTTCCAATAAAACTTGATTTCTAAAAACTCTGAGTGGGTGGGATTGGCCTGTGGGCCATAGTTTGCCAACCCCTAGTTTAGATTAACACACCTTACAGTATAAAAACACAGAGCAATTCAAATTCATGTCGACATAACCAAGTGGGAATAAAAAATAAATCCATTTCCTAGCCTGTTAATCACAGTGTACCAAGTTTTTTACGGAGGCTGCTATGTCACACATCAAAGTCTGTGCACGGGGCGGCCCCTGGAGGCGGGCAGGACACAGCCAGCGTGGCTGTACTGGGGCCTCGGATGTGCCCTCTGACCCCAAGCCACAGACAAGTAACTCCACCTTATAATTCACAGAAAAAAATGGAATCTTTCTGTTTTAAATATCCTCAGGTGTGCACTGATAATTCTGCATCTCCATTTTCAGGCCCCAGCTCCCTCGCTGAGATAAGATCTCAAACTTCTGACATTTCTACCGTGAAAATTTCTAACATCTCCACTTGAATATTTCATAGAAACTCAACATGTCCCAGTGCCCAAAGATAGAATTCATTATTGTTCCTCTCCTCCACTCCTTTTGGATATCCTAATTCTGGGAAACGTCAGTCCTGGCAAGAAACTTGGGGAGTCAACCTCAGCTCCACCCTCCCTTACACCCCAAGTCAGAGCGGTCCAAGCCCTCCGGACCCCATCTCTACAATATCCTGACCTCCATCCTCTCTGTTCTCTCCCAAACTCCTGCACACTGGTTTCTGCCTGTAGCCTCTTGTCCTTAACCCACAGGGACACGTGCCTGCCAGTTCAGTTTCTAATGTCACATGTGATACACCACTCGGTGGCTTCAGAACCGTCCCTGCACATTCTCGATTTCCTGGTGTGGCATTCAGGGCCCTTTAGAGCCTGGCCCCTTCCTCTGTTTCCGTCTCATCACCCAGGATCCCTCCTTTGTGGTACCTCCAACGTACCCTACTTTTAGAAAAGTAAACCTACAGCAGCTCACACCGCAAAATTCAATTGTCACTTTCCCTTTGAAGTCTGCGTGGCCCTACTACCAAGCACCCCGTCTCAGCTGCTTGTTCATTTCAGCTTAAATAGCTTTTTTTTTTTTCCCTAGCCTCTATGAAAATATTCATCTTCCTGAACTGTGACTATTGATTTGTGTGTCTGTTTCCCAGAAGAGGCTGTGAGCCTCTCACAGGCAGGAAGCATGTTATATTCATCTGTGTATCCCCATAGTATGTACAGGTCACCATGCCCCCGTAGCAGGCCCTCAACTGTTCACCAAACAATAGAATACCAATAATAATCGTTCTTAAATAAAATATAGGGTTGTGGAATAATGGAAAATACATATGTTGGTCTCTGCCTCTGGCACCTGGCACAGAGCTCCTAAAACCCTAATTTCCTACATGATAAGACTACTAGGCTTCCTTTGTTCTAATATTTGATCTTCAACTCTAGTTCCTGATACAGAGCTCCTAAATCCCTTGGAATTTCCTGGGTGATAGAGTCTTTTGTTCTAGTGAGGCAAAGAGCTTGGTAAGCTCCTGGACGGGGGCTGGTCACCAGAAAGACCATAGGAAGAAGAGGGGGGTTGGAAATTGAGTTAATGATTGATCATGGCCACATGATGAAGCCTCCATAAGAAATCCCCAGAGTATGGCGTTCAGAGAGCTTCTGGGTTGATGAACACATCTACATGCTGGGAGGAGGGTGTACCCCAACTCCATGAGGGCAGGACTCCGGAGCTTGGGACCCTCCTGGACCTCAACTTATATAACCTCTTGATCGGGCTGCTATCTGTATCCTTTAGCGTATCTATCACTATGTAATACGCTGATAAATGAGTTCTGTGAGCTGTTCTAACGAATCACTGAATCCAAAGGATGGGGGGTCACGGGAACCTCTGATTTGTAGCCAAGTTAAACAGAAGTTCTGGGTAACTTGGGGACCTCCTACTTGTAATTGTCATTTGAAATGGCGGGGGGCAGTCTCATAGGACCGAGCCCTTCACCTGTGGGGTCTGCTGGTCTAACTCTGGTTGGGGTCAGAATTGATTTGACAATAGGACACCCAGCTGGCATCACAGAGAACTGCTTGGTGTGGGAACAAAGCCCACACATCTGGTGTCAGAACTCTTGTGAGTGAGGTAGTAGTTGAGAGAGGAAAGGAGAAATACAGGAGGAAAGTTTTTTCTAAACAAGGACTGGATTTTTTTACTATCTAAGACGGAGATTCATTACTTTAAGGTATTCTTATGATTAAGATACTAAACTGTTTGGCTTCTATTTAGTGTAGAGCAGAGTTTAAAAAGAATAAAATCTTCCTCTGTCTTTCAAAAGAAACCTTCCTCTGAAGCCCATTATGTAAAGTGGATAAGTGAGGGGCTCTCATGGTTGCCCCGCAGCTCAGCTCTCTATTTCCCAGGGTATACAGAAGCATAGAATGGGTGTATGTAAGAACAGAATGTAACAAGGATGGTCTGTGGATCAGACCTGTGGCCTCCAGTCTTGAAACTTGCATTTTACTCCTGCTCCAAAATAAGGGGAACATGAATGGAGTCACCTAGCTTCTCTGTGTCCTATTTTCTTTTACAAAGAAATTGTCAGTTATTTTGCAAGAATACAAAAGAATATTATGAACCTTATATTTTCTTTTTTTAAAGAAGGCTACAGGTCTCAGAGCACACCAGGGTGAAAACCTCAAAACGTAAAGACTTAAGTTCCTTTTAAACGTTGGGTTTAACTAACTGCTACTCCCTTCCATTTCACCCCAGATAAACACGTGTTATACAAACATCTGATCCCGCAGGTTATGCTGTAGAGCAAGACTCTACTGTATTAAAGTATTTCTAAATTAAGCATAAAGTCAGCTAGGTAGTTCCTAAAACACACAAAGTCTCAAAGAAGGTTGACTTCTACACCTTCAAAATACGTTTTGTAATCAGTAAGGTCTGGGGGAAGGCATTCTTAATTTTTGCTTAAGAGCTGGGAACTCAAACTCTAATTAGGCTAATAGACTAATTAATAGACTTCTAATTATATGACACTGAGGACAGTAGTTTCCTGTATGAGGGTAGTTATTGAACATAATATTGAATATTTTAAGATTCAAAAAGAAGTTGGAGTAAAATAATATATGAAGACATGCTTCATTATAAAATTATTCCACGAACACAATGAAAAGTATCAACCCTGGACAGAATCCAAGCTGCGTTTACAGTAAGCTTTGTGCTTCTGAGCGCACAGCATAGCGCCATCTGCTTCTATACCAGGATGCTGGCTTGCTTGCTGCAGCCAGTTCACACAGAGCCATCCAGGAGAGGGTCCCCAGCTGTCAGGAGGCAGGAAAGGAGGGCTCCACTTACCCAGTCCTTTGACAAACTTCATAAGGCACATGATGTAACTAGTGGCCGCATTAGCAAAGACCTGGATGTTGTCGGTATTGAGAAAAGCTTCAAATACATCAAACACCGGAGCCTGGCCTTTTCCTGAGGGAGGAAGATTATAGAGTTTTAAGAAAGTTAAGTCTCTATCCTTCAGGTTGCCCATACTCCCAGCACCTTCCACAGAGCCTTAAAAAAGGTCTGTTGGAGAAAAGCCTGGGCTTTTTGACTGGATAACTGGCTTGTCTCCCATGCTGTCCTTCTCAGCTTTGCCTGCAGAGGGAACTGTAGGAAGGCTATGAAGAGAGCTCAGTAGAGGGACGAGGGCAAAGCCGGCTGAACACAGGGCTGAGGCAATGGGTAGGTCTACATAGGGCAATTAAATATGTGGTCTTTTGGAATTCTCCTCCACACATAATTATAGGGAAGGGAAGGTTTAGATAAACCCCTGACGGCATATACTAATTTATTCATACCTGAGCCGAAAAGAGTTAACATAGAAGGCTTAAGGCTGCTATCCTTAAGGCCTGCTTGCACAGTGGGCCCTTGGCTGGAGTCTGGGAAGCCGGCTCTCAGAATATTCCCAAGCAACAGTTAACTGGGTGGTTCACTGTGACTGGATGGTTGGTGCAGACAACGTGGTTTAATCTGAACCGCTGCTCTTTTTCAGGGAGTGTGGATTTTGGAATATGCTAGGCAGAGGGTGCCTAAGTGACCAGCCCTTAGCTGGGTCTCTAGTGGGCTTCCCTGGGCAGAAAGACCTACACACTGCCGTATGGTCATACATGTCACTGCATTTTCCCTGTTGGAGGAAGAGTGCTCTGTGGGACCCCCTCATGGGATGGTGAGAGTTCAGGGAAGCCTGTGCAGGGATTCTGTGTTTTCCCCTTATGATCTGGCTTGTCCTTACTATGTAGCCATAATAAATCTTGGCTGTTAGCCATGTAATAAATCTGAGCTATGTAATAATTCTTGGCATAACTACAGGCTGAGTCCCATGAGTCCTTCTGATGGGTCTCTAAGTGCAGGGGTAGTCTTGGGGGCCCCTGACACAACACCTCTGGTCACTGGGCCTGCTGTATGGCTGCCCATCTATTTCCAGCCAGACCTGATCTTCCTAATTCAAACTCCCTGTTATTTAGATACTTTTTGCTTCTTCCTAGCAAGTGGATAACATTTTTCTTTTGGCTTTACGAAAGAACTCAACACAGATACGTATAAGTGAAACAACAGAAGTCTCTCGGCCTTTTGTCCAATCTGTCACCGAGAGCTGGGCCTGGTAACGCTCAGGTTCTTGGTCTGCTGGCAGAACTCAGAACTTGTGTTCCTGATACACCAGCTCATTTCCTGATGCTAAAACAGCTGAATGCCAGTCTTCCCTATTATCCAACTTCTTTTTTTTTTTTAATTTACTTATTTTTGGCTGTGTTGGGTCTCTGTTGCTGCTCGGGGGTTTTCTCCAGCCGTGGTGAGCAGGGGCTACTCTTTGCTGAGGTGTACGGGCTTCTTATTGTGGTGGCTTCTGTTGTTGTGGAGCACAGGCTCTAGGCACGCGGGCTTCAGTAGTTGTGGTGCACAGGCTTAGTTGCTCCACGGCATGTGGGATCTTCCCGGACCAGGGCTCGAACCTGTGTCCCCTGCCTTGGCGGGCGGATTCTTAACCACTGCACCACCAGGGAAGCCCTATCCGAATTCTTTTGATAGCATGAAGCTTGGCATAAAGAACTAATGCTCCACAGCCAGAATCATCCACACGTTCTTCCCACTATCACTACTCCTATTCAACATAGTACCGGAAGTCCTAGCTGGAGCAATCAGGCAAGAGTAGAAATAAAATACATCCAAATTGGAAAGGAAGAAGTGACATTGCCTCTTTTTGACGATGACGTGATCGTGTATACAGAAAGTCTTAAAGAGTCCACCAAAAAGATTCCACTCAAAAACCTTAGAGCTAGGGCTTCCCTGGTGGTACAGTGGTTGAGAGTCCGCCTGCCGATACAGGGGACACGGGTTCGTGCCCCGGTCCGGGAAGATCCCACATGTCGTGGAGCGGCTGGGCCCGTGAGCCGTGGCCGCTGAGCCTGCGCGTCCGGAGCCTGTGCTCCACAACGGGAGAGGCCACAACAGTGAGAGGCCCGCGTACCGCAAAAAAACAAAAAACAAAAAACAGAACAACAAAACCTTAGAGCTATAATAATTATGGTTTAGAACTAATAAACAAGTTTCAGGATACGAAATCAACGCACAGTCTTACCCATGGAGTAGTCACCGACCAGGTACTCCTTCACCTCAGACTTGTCCCCACTGTGCACTGTTTCCAGGGCACTGAACAAGGGCCTCCAGCCCGACTGGATCTGGGTGGAACACACTTCAACCAGCTCACCGATGGATGTGACGACCTGCAGAGGCAAAGGAGGTGGCATTTAACGCCTTTTCCTTCTAAGAAGCAGGCGAATTTCTGGGAAGAATGATGTGCTTCTCTGCTCCCTATTTCTGGGTTAAATTTAGCGAAGGATAAAAATCAGAACCTAGAAAAACTCACTGAAAAGTCTTCTAAATAAGCAGCCGTATCACATTAATATGCATTTTACTAATGACTAGTGTTGCTAAAACTTTTCACAAGCCATTTGTAAATATTTTGGTGTTTCTGAAGTTAGGCTTTTGTCTTCTCATTATTGTCTTTTTTATTGAGTTATTAAGAGTTCTTTGTGCATTTTAAATGTAAGCCCTTCCTGAGATACATGATTTGCAAATTTTTTTTTCACAGCTTTGGGCTTCTCTTTTTATTTTTATATGGTGTCTTTTGAAGAGCAAAAGTTTTAAATTTTGATGAAGTCCAAATCATCAATTTTTTTCTTTTTATGGATCCTGTTGGTGTCATTTCTAAAGAATCTTTGCATAACCCAAAGCCTCAAAGATGGTCTCCTATGCTTTCTTGTAGAAACATTTATAGTTTTTGCTCTTATTTAAGCCTATGACCCATTTTGAGTTATTTTTGTGCATGGTAAGAGGAAGGGTGTAAGTTCATTTTCATTGTATATGTTCAAGCACAATTTGAAAGTAATATCCTGTAATATCCTGTCTCTCTACTGAATTGCAATGACATCTTTGTCAAAAATTGACCATACATGTGAGAATTTATTTCTATACTTTCTATTCAGTTCCACTGATCTATATAGGTCTACACTTACACCAATACCACACTGGATTGATGACTGAAGTTTTAAAATCGGGTAGTGTAAATTCTCCAAATTCGTTGTTCTTTTTCAAATGTGTTTTCTCTATTCTAGATCCTTTGAACTTGCATATAAATTTGAGAATCATCTTCCCAATTTCTTCAAAAAGTCTGCTGATATTTTGATAGGAATTGCACTGGATCTATGTATCAACTTGTGGAAATCTACCATTTAAGAAATACTGTCTTTCAAGCCATGAACGTAGCATATCTCATAATTTATTGGAATATTCTTTATTTTTTTCTCAGCAATGTTTTGTATCTTTCAGTGTGCAGGTATTTCACATCTTTTACTAAATTTATTCCTAAATATTTTGTTTTCAATGCTCTTGTGAATGGAATTGTTCTCTTAATTTCAATTTTTGATAGCTTACATCTTGAATATAGGAATTCAATTGATTTTAATACATTGTTTTTGTATCCGGCAACCTTGCTAAACTCACTGTTTTTTTATTTTTTTTATTTATTTTTTTTAATTTATTTTTTTGGCTGTGCCGCATGGCATGTGGGATCCTAGTTCCCCGGCCGGGGATTGAACCTGCACCCTCTGCATTGGAAGCGTGGAGTCTTAACCACTGGACTGCCAGGGAAGTCCCAAAACTCACTATTAATTCTAGTAACTTTTAAAATAAATTCCTTAGGATTTTCTACATATAAGACCATGTTGTCTATGAACTAAGACAGTTTTACTTTTCAAAATTGGATGCCTTTAATTTTTTGGTACAGTGAGTAAAAGTTATAATGTTGAATAGAACTGGTAAAGATGGAAATCTTTGCCTTGCTCCTAATTATTGGGAAAAAGCATTCAGTCCTTGACCACTGTGTAGTGTTTGATGTAAGATTCTCAAATACTCCCTTTATCCAATTAGGGCCTCATTTCTTGAAAGTTTTTTATTTAAAATGAGTGATGGATTTTGTAAAATGTTTTCTCTGTGTCTGTTAAGATAACCATAGGGTTTCAATCCTTTATTCTACTAATAAGATACATGACATTAATTGAATTTTGAGCTGTTAGACCAATCTTACACTGATTCTTTCTTCTGCCATCTCAAATCTTGTTGGTAAGCCCATCTAGTGGATTTTTCATTTGTTATTGTCCTTTTCAACTCTAGAATTTGCATTCTTTCAGTTTCCATTTCTCTACTTAGATTCCCTATTTTTGAGTCATTGTCATCATATTTTCCTTTAATTCTTTGAACCTACTTATGATAGCTGCTTAAAGTCTCTGTCCCCTAATCCAACATCCCAAGCCAGAGCCAGGACCCAGTGAACAGAACTCTCTTCCCACCATGTGCACCAGATTTCTTTGGCTAAATACTTTGTAATTTCTACCAAGACGGCATCATTGGTAGAGGTCACCAGCTCTTCTAGATCCTGTGTCTGCTTGTCTTCCCACCTCCAAATCTGCATTTTGGATATATATAATCCTGGTTTTAGCTTAATGCAACATCTGGTCTCACTCTAAGTCAGTTTCTATTTATTGTTTTTCCCCCAAGTATACATCACTCTTTCTTATTTCTTTGCATATCTCTCTTTTTTTTTTTTTTTTGCTGAACATTGGACATTTTAGATAATATACTGTAGCAATGCTGGATTTATTTTTGAGTTTTTATTTATTTATTTATTTGACTAAGTTGCTTGGACTTACACTGTAGAATCTGTCTCTACTCTTCCCATGGCATGAGGCACCAATAATGTCTCTACTCAATTTCTTTATTTTTATTTTTCAGCCTGACTTCCTAGTGCTGTCCCCGTGTCTGCATAGGTTAGTTGTCACTTGATGAAGTAGGCAGAGATTCTGCTTAAATACCTTGAGCCTTTAAGGCTTCCACCCTCTGCCAATCAATGTGTGTGTGCAAGCTGGAGAGAATATACAAAGTTCAGCCAGTTCCTAAGTCTCTCTGGTCTTTTACTTTCTGATGGGATCTGTACGGTCTATCCTATATATGCCCACATTTCAGTCAGCTAGAGATGGATGCATGACGGACTTACCTAGCCCTTCTATGAAATCTCTGGCTTCCAGAGTCCCACGTTACATTTCTTACTGGTTCACCACTGCAGCCTTAGGCTAGCAAAGTTGTAGTATTATTCTATTGCTCATTTCCTAATGAATGCACCACTTTTAGTTGACAGACCAATGGTCTTTTTTCCTCTTCTTCAAACCAAGTCTGTCTCTTAGCGCAGAAAAGCTGATTTTCCCAGTCAGCCCCACACTGGTCAAATTACTATTCTTGCCAACAGCTTGTAAGGGATGACTTCCATCTTCAGCAAGAAGGTCACAGACTCCCACTGTTCTTAACCAAAGTTCTGGCAGGAACTATTTTTCACCATAAATGCTACTCAATTTGTTGTCTGCCCTTTTGGTCAATCGCAAGAGTCCTGAAACGGCTGCTTTTGACACTTTTTTTCTTTTCATATACTTGATTTTTGTGGAGAGGATTCACTAACTTCTTCATGCCACCACAGCCAAAATTCCTCCTGTCCTAAATCTTTCTGAACATTGTTCAGAACTTAATAAGCATAGTTACTTTAAAGTCAGTCTCTGATAACTCCAATATCTGGATTCCTGGTGGGGAGTTAGGGACAGTGCATGTGTCTATTTTTATTATTTTATTTCTGTATTCATGACATTCTATTTCCTAATGAGCCAATTATTTTAGATTGAATGCAGACATTCAGCTTCACCCAATGGCCAATTCCCTCATGGCCAATCCAGTCTCAGAGCTCTGCTTACTTCTTTGGGCTTCCCATTGTTACTTAGTTTGGGGCATCTTAGTATTCCTTACTTTCTTGCCAGTGTGTACATGATGTTTAAAATAAAATTTTTAACCCTTGTTTAACATTTTTAGTAGATTTCAGAGACAGAGAATCTGTCTGTGTTCCTAGCCCACCATCATGCTAGATAAATATGAAGTCTCTAGCTAGTTTCTTTACCATCTGTCTCTCCGTAGAGAATATGATAGTGGTTAAGGGTATAGGCTAGGTATGAGAGTATAGACTATTACAGCTAGATTGCATGGTTCAAACCCCAGTTCCACCAATCACTAATCATGAATCCTTAGCTAAATTGCTTAACCTCTTCTTGTCACAGATTCCATATAGGCTTATTGGAAAGATTTAATATGCAGCACTCACAGAACAGTCCTGCCAGTGCACTCAACAAGAGCCAGCAGGCTATGGCAATGATGGCAGCACTGCTACCGTGACACACTGACCTGGTCTTGGACATCCTCGTCACACAACTCCAGCTGCATGATACGCTCAAAAGGTCGGAAGAGTGCTTCATTAAAGTGAAAATGAGGTGGCTCATTCCAGTCGGTGAGAACCTCCGTCAGTATATCATGGATGAAGGAAACTGCCTTCTGAGACACATGTCTTTCCTTATGGCAGGCAGCCTGCAAAATTCAGAGAGTCAAACACCCTCAGGACTTCAAGCAACTAAGAATCTGGTTTCTGAAGGTCTTCCTAACACACCTTATCGTAGGGAGGTGGAAGCAGCAATTCTGCTAAAGTAAAAGATTTCAAGGGATAAGTATCAATGAACAGCACACTGAACTGCATTTTAAATAATTTAACCAACTGATCAGACACATCTCCAATTTCACTTTGAAGTTTCTGGAAAAATAAGAGATTCTAATAATTTCTTCTTCTTTTTTCCTGTAACGTGACTGTTTTCTTGGGTGGTATAGAACATGCTGACTAAAGACACTGGAACCTAGTCTGGAAACCACCCATGGTCTCATTGTTAGCCATGCCCCAAACATACGAAGATCAGATGCGACATCTGTCCCTCAGGGATGTGGGATGATTGCACCAATACAGCTTTAATTGGCTCACATCTTTGTATCCGTGTCCTTTAGCGGTCCTCTCCCACACTGACCCTGGGCTTGGATGTGTGACTTGCTTTGAATAATGGAACAATAGCAAATATTATGTAAGTAGAGAACTGAAAAGCAATTCTGATTTGGGGTTTGCCCTCTTGCTTTCCTTTGGAATCCTAAGAATGCCATGTGACTGAGCCAGGGCTAGTCTGCTGGAGGAGGAGAGACCACACAGAGAGGACCATCATCTGCCCAGGCTTACCAGTCATGAACGAGCTGGCCCCAGTCTTTGCAGAGGCTGACCACAAGTGAACACATAAGGCCAGCTGAGATTAGCCAAGCCTGGCCCAGACGAGAAGAGCTGCACAGCTCAGCTCAAATTTCTGACCCAGAGAATCATGAGCTAAATAAACAGTTATTGTTTGAAGTCACTAGGATTTGGGGGTGGTTTATTATAGCATAATACGTAACTGATATATTGTTTCTCCATAACTATTTTTTACCCCCTTACTAGAATGTTCTCAGGTTAGTAAATTTACTTCCAAAAAATACTTTATTTTATGACATAGCTCTACCAAGTAAGTGCTAAAGGACTATTTGGAACAGTTACCACTGTGAAACAGGGCAACAATTTCCCCATCGACTTAGAAGTAGCCAGTCATCATGTATCGAGATGCTTACATGGAGTTACCATATAATTTATCATATGGACTGCTTTCTTTTGGAGAGTCAAAGGGGTCCTAGTTAATTTTGTTGGGAAAACCAGGATTTATGGTTCCCCTACTTAGAAGGCACTGCCTAGAATATGTTCAGCTATTAGAAAAGAAAGCCTGGCAGGAACAAAAGACATTGTTATATTCATGTATAAAAATGAAACTCCAGACTTAGGTTGATAGCAGACCATGAAGTATAAGAAAACGGCAGTGTGAGGTGTCTAGGTGAGCCACATAGTTTTAAAGATAGAGGGTCAGAGTGATACCAGGGCAGCGCTGCCCTTTGCGGCAATTCTTTAGGTGCCATAAGGTATAATCAGAGAACAATGATGCTTACGACCAGGTGATGGGAACCTTACTGCTGTGGCCACAGTGCCCTTTGTCCCATGCTGACTGGAGAGCCCTGTGCTGGCTCTGCTGCAGGAGGCCCCTGGGCTGCCCACTTTCCAGGTGCTCACCTCCACCAGGTGTGGTGCCACAAGACTCCAGCAGCGCATCACGTGGAACAGGGGCCTCGATTTGCTCTGCACGATCCTCAGCATGGCGTCCCCCAGGCGGAACAGGTGGAGAGCACTTTTTCGGTCTTGGGTGGATTTCACTTCTCCTACAGGAAGGTAAGACCATGAAAGCCATCAATCCAAAACTCAGAAATAGTTTGACCTGTTCAAGCATGCAGAGAGGACGAAAATCAAAGAGCCATACTCAGATCAGTGGGATTATTCGGTATGAATTTGCCAACACAGGACAGGAGCCTGGATTCAAGAAAGAACAGGTGATTCACTTAACAAAGCCAGGGCCCACCTCTCCTGTTCACTGTAGCATCCCTGACATTTACACTTGTCAGGCAAACAATGCTTGTTGATAAGGAGGAATGATGTCGTGGTTAAGTAGAAGGGCCAGGGAATCGGCTGCCTAGGCCCAAATCCTGGCTCCATCACGTAGTAGTTGGGTTACGATGGACCAGAAGTTTACCTCTCTAATCCACAGTTTCTCATGGTAAAAGTGGGGATAACAGTACCTACTTCTTAAAGTTACTTCAAGGATGAAATGTGATAATGCTCATAAAGTACTTAGCACAGGGCCTGGCACAGACTGCTTGCCCCACACACTTAGTTATACTGTTACTGTTGTTAGCGTCCCCTTCCTTTACAGCCACCATCCACTTGGTCAGTGCTTAATGGTACCTTGGAAGCCCTTGCCAAGCAGGTCAGGCCCCTTTGCACCCAATAACATGCGATCTAACCTCTGTCTTGCTTCCGTACAATCCTTGCCTACTCGGATCTCTTGCTACTCCTCTGCCACTGTCACCTTAGTCTCCTCCACTCTCTCTCTGCCCATGTGTTCCTGCTTCTCCCATACACCTACAAAACACTGATCACGATCAGACTCTTCCAACCAGAATGTGCCTTTCTAAGTGGCCTTGCCGTATCAAATGAACTTCAAGATGACAGTACCAACAATCACTGACATTTACTGACTGTTTACTCTGCATCAGACATTGTGTT
Organism: Globicephala melas; assembly: GCF_963455315.2. Taxonomy (NCBI): domain Eukaryota; kingdom Metazoa; phylum Chordata; class Mammalia; order Artiodactyla; family Delphinidae; genus Globicephala; species Globicephala melas. Next base: position 63,454,788 of record NC_083327.1, on the reverse strand, counting down.
GGCTCTTCGTGTCTTTAATCACTCTTACTTTTATTGAAGTATAGTTGATATACAATGTGTTAATTTCTGCTGTACAGCAAAGTGATTGAGTTATACACATATACACATTCTTTTTTATATTCTTCTCCATTATGGATTATCACAGGATATTGAATATAGTTCCCTGTGCTATACGGTAGTACTTTGCTCTTTATCCATCCTGTATATAACAGTTTGCATCTGCTAATCCCAAACTCCCACTCCATCCCTCTCCCACCCCTCACCTTGGCAACCACAAGTCTGTTCTCTATGTCTGTAATCACTTTAATTTTAAAAGCAACCCTTAAGAAGTAAATGTAACTACTGCCATGTACAGATTAGAAAACTGAAGATCAGAAAGGTGCACCAACTTGCCTAAAATGACGCAGCTGGTAAGTCGTGACGGCAGCATTTTAACTTGGATCTGATTGATTCCAAAGCCAATGCTTCTTCCCCCTAGGTCTGCTGCCTCTTCCTGACCCTCACTGCTCACTGTTTTTTGTAAGCTCGGAGTCTGCTGATTTCTCCATGCAGAAGACTCTGAAAGTGGTCTCTGGGCTCAGAGATGCTCCGGCAGTTGGCTGGATCTGGGAGGTTGGCTTTATATAGCTAAGGTTTTAAAGTCTATTAAAAACTCACGGGAAAGGACTATGGTTCTCAAATTAGAATCTGCAGTAAGAATCAAAATTCCTGATGATGGAAGGAACTCGGAGGTCGTGCACTTCAACCTGCCACCAGTGCGATCCTGGCCCACGGCTCTGTGACTCTACCATGGGGACAAGGTACTCACTGTTATAGCACAACAACCCTGGCTGCTGATGGACAGCTGAGTTTGTGAGCAACCTGCCACCCACTTGGGATGCCTGGGTGATTCAGTATAACTCTACCCCCTCTTCCACGTGTTGGCCTTCAAGAGGGCCTTCATCTGGCCTCATCCGTGAAGACAGTGATACTGACCCACCGTTAAAGGGAGATGCCATGAGAGCAGTTTTTCTAAGAGTGGCCTGAGGCTTCTGTCAAGCCTTCCATTTTTCTCTCCCAGGTCCTTCTGAAATTAGAAGCTGCTTCTGCACGTAGGCTGGACTGAGGCAGGTGTGTGCCTTGTGATACGGAGAGGAGTTCCTACCCTCACGTGAAGCTATCTGCATCGAGGAGCCACACCGTGTCTACATCACAAGCACCAGATTTAGCAGAACACAGTCCAGCTCCAGCAGTAATACCTGCAACAGCGGTGGCAGCAACATTTCCATTCACAAAGAATGATACCCCGCGCAAACCACCACCCCCATCTGCCACGATCGTGCCTTAACACCAGATGACAAATTTCCACTCGAGCCAAGGTGACTGTGCACGAAGGGAATGTGGGTTCAAGTCTTTAGGCAGGCTGTCGGTATCAGAGATCTGGGCCGTTTCCTGCTAACCTCATGGCACAGTTTCTGCCGGGAAAGAATTACCTGGCATTGCCAGTGAGTAATCAACCGTTTCTGTAACGGAATGGAAAAGCTGGGACTGCGATGCTTTCTTCAGCTGGTAAAGAAAACCTCCCAGAGCCATGAGGTTCAACTTATCTGTAGCATCTTCAAAGAGCCTGGATGAAACAAAAAGACTTGTTACTTGGAAACAATTCAGCGAAGTCTTTATGGCAGAATGATTATGGTAATTTTCTTAGATGTGATTAATGAAAATGTGTAAACACTGTGAAGAAATGTACAGTATTGTATCTGTATTATGTATATAAATGTATATAAATGTATATAAATGTATATAAATGTATTATAAATGTATATAAATGTATATAAATGTATATAAATGTATTATAAATGTATATAAATGTATATAAATGTATTATAAATGTATATAAATGTATATAAATGTATTATACAATACGGTTATATAATGACATATTATATAAATGTATTATAAATAATACATTTATATAATAAATGTATTATAAATAATGTATTATATAATAATGTATTATATCTCTTATTACTGAGTACAAGTCTACTCTAAGATTCTAATCTGAAGGGCACAGACCATATTTAAAAAAATAATCTTTGTAGCTCCATGGCCTAGCTCAGCTGAGATGGGCACTTATAAAACATTTGGCAAGAAGTTGAAAGATGGCAAAGCATCGCTCCCAGAAACTGAAAAACTGGGAATGGAATTCTTACAATTTCATAAGCTATGTTAAAGAAAAAACGCAGCAAGTTAATCAAGGCTTTTGTTGGGCTACAATTGGCGAGTTTAATGCTGGGCTTGGCTCTGAGGAGGATTCAGAAGCAGAGTAAACTTGATCTGTAAGCCCCCCAGGGGCAGGGACTGACCTTCTTACCCCTCTGACTCATACACCCAGAGCCCTGGACATGGTGAAGCTCAAGCATGTACTGGAATAATGAATATTCCCTAACATAAAGGACTTTGCAGGTTCTTTTTGTTTTCCACTCTGTTGGGCACAGACATTTCTAGAAGGAGTTAGGGAGAAGGAGGTAAGCACAGGTAGCAGGGCTTAGAGGAGGCTGAGGCTCACTGGCACTTGGAATGTTGGGATCAAACACCAGTTTGTGTGGCACATGAGGAATGAGGCGAGCCAGCCTCCCTCTCCTCTGGGGTCATCCTGATGCCTGCCCTCCAAATCCGCGGTGACACGAGAAGAGGAAGCAGCCGTATGGGATGCCATGTTCTGGGTAAGGGAGAGCGTCTCCAATAGGAACCGAATAACAAAGCCCTTGTGAAGGGATAATACAAGGCACACAAGTTTTAAGATGGGAATCAGTGGATTAATCATTCACAAATTATCTAAACAAATATATTTTTCTTGTGTTTTGTAATTTCAACACCATTTGATTTCTGGATCCCATTAATCATTTCTTCTTCCTCTTTCCTAGTAGGAAAAGAGTGGTGAATATTATATCCCATCTGACACCTGTATACCACTTTCCAGCTTCCCAAACACTTTCACAGCCACCCTGTTGGATAGACAGGAAAAAGGGATTATTGTACCAGATCAGTAGATGAAGAAACTGAATCTCAGTGCAACTATTTACACAGACTCAACCCTGCAGTTGGTTGGCATCAAAGCCAGGAATGAACTCGAGTCTTCTGAGCCCAGCCAGCGATGCTCCTCCCACATCTCTACGTCCTTGCTGTCCATCCTCCCATGTGAACTTCACTGCGCCTGTGCTGGGTCGTCTGGGCCACAGCCGCCAAGTGTGGAAGAGTGAAGTGGGATGGTCTCCAGGTGAAGGTGACCAAAGCACTTTCCGCATCAAGAAGGGCCACCTCAATTCAGAAAAGCAGGTAACAGGAAAGAGGGGGCTCATTCTTGTCTAGTTTCTTGTGCAGCCACAGGAACAAGTAGCCAAATAATCACAATATATTATCATTTGTACACAGCTCACAAATATTAGTACATTAGTGTAATTTTGCACAGGCAGAAAGAAAAACCTTTTTGAAGACAAATTGGGACAAATGTTGACCTTAGCCTTATTATACTAGGGGAACAAATGGTATCTATTAGTCTTGCAATAAATTCTTAAATGTTTTAAGATTGCATTTTCTCTAATAAATATGCATTTTTTTTTTTTAGAAAAGAAGGAGGACCACCTAACAGTTGGAATTACTGATGATTCCTCCCTCTACATCTTCATGTGACTGCTGGGCATCAATTTAGATCACACTCCTGGGTGCAGGATTTTAAAATATTATCATAAAAATAGCAAATGTTTACTATTTGCCAAGCTCTGTCCTAACTACTTCCAGTGAACTAATTAATTTAACCTTATGGCTAGCCTGTGAGAGTTATGCTACTTTATGGCCCTATTCTACGATGAGAAAGCAAGACTGTGGAAGTTGCCTGTGGTCAGAGTAAGTGCAGAGCCTTCGCCCCGGGTTGCCTGACCCCGCCCCTGAGCCTCCAGCCTTAGTCACTAGACAAAAGAGTTCATTGTGCGTGTGCAGCGTGATGGCAGACAGAGACGTACTTGAAAAAAATTACAAGAGGCTTCAATGACTGGCTAACAAATCAAGCTGTCCTGGGGATGATTCTGAGAGCAGAAGAGGAGCATGTGGTGTGGCCAGCAGACGATGGGTGCTCTTTGGGGGACAGCCCCCCGGGGCATGGTGGGAACAGCGCGCACCTGTCGGCCTGGGTGGAGAGCGTGAGCACGACCTTGGCGGCACTGCTGCCCGTCATGAGGCTGCCCCCACGGAAGTCGGAGGCTCGGCCTCGGCTGCCTTCCCGGACGAGTTCCTGGATGGAGAGGGGCTGGATGACGGGGGCCGCGCTCAGAGAGCTCCCCTGCTCCAGGCTCTGCTCTTGGGGTGAGCCCTCGCTCTCCGGGTCCCCGAGGAGTCCGCCTCTGGGGGTCTTCTGAGGCTGGCTGATGGTCAGTGGGGGCCGAGAGGTGCCGTCGCTGAAGTGGGTATGCTCCAACGTGCCCACATACTCGCACACCCTGGAGAGAGTCACACACAGCAGCCGCTGAAAGTTGCAGCTCAGCTGGGCCCGCTCTGGCGACCCCACAGTGAGATACAAAGGAGCTGAGCCAGCCTTACAGTCCTCCTGAACTGTTCCCCTTCCTCCGGCGAGAGCCCCTCTCTCTCCACTCCCACTTCCTCTCTTCCCGCTATACATACCTTTGTTTGAGTTGGACCAGACAGCCTGGAGGTGGGCTAAGGATTCCTCGGTGAAAGTTTGGGAACAGAGCTCTGTTTATCCTGGTACGTCCTGTCCAGCGTACTGGCTTATCAGGACTTTGGCTGTTTGAGTGAGTTTTCCCAAAGGGTCCTCTTCCCTCTCTCTCGTGCTCTAGTCAGGACTCGGGAAACATCTCCTCACTTTGAGATCCCAGAATGAGTGCGCATGTGGTGGACTGGCCCTCTGGCCACAATGGGCCCTCACTCAGGGGTTCCATCCAGCCATGTCCCACTGGGTCCTGAGAGCTCCACGTAACCACTACTGGGGCAGGGGGTGAGGTAGTCACCTAATCACAGTAAACTCAGAGAAGAGTCACAACATATGGTACAGCTGCCAGCTTCCAAACTGCTCCCAATAGGACCTGGGACTAGAGACCCCTCACCCCAGAGTAAGTCCAGTTACTAGGAAAGACTATCGTGGATAATCCACTCTGATGTTCCACAATCAGGCCATTTTCTGATTCCATAGAAATTTCTTGGGTGCAATTTAAGTCTTTCTCTTTTTCTCTTTCTGCCTGTGAAAGCAACGGAGAGTAGCGGGTCACCAGCCTCCACATTAAAACCCACTGTGCTCCAGGCCGACTCATGCTGGCCCTTCCACATGTTCCTCTCAAGATGAGTTTTTCAACCCTAGAATCTCTTTGAAAGTCGACCAACACTCACTCAAGGCTGTACTTGCTTTGAGGATGATAAACAGAGCCTAGATCTGGCCAGTGCTCTGGGAAAGACCCGGATGCCTGAGCCCTGCTGCGGGCCAACATCCTTCTCCTGACCACCCTCCACCGCTCGGCCAGAACTGAGCTTGTAGAGGCTGGGGTGTGTGCTGGGGAGATGGGCAAGAAAGCCGCAGCCTCCCTGTGCCTGCTGCGGGTGGAGAGCGGTCCTCCCTTTGTCCGAGGTCCACCCGACCGCCAGTGCCAGGGAAGGCAGGCTTTTCTTCTTGGTCGTGGGAGGACCATGGAGCTCTCACTCTGTTTTTATTTTACAGGTGCTGTGAACTGCATAACTGATGGGGAGGTTGTTTTTACTTTGATGCTACAAAGCTAAGAGCCAAACTTCTGGCTGTCTTTGACACAATGTACTATTCTATTTTTTCCTTTGTCTAGCTAAATTAAAAGTAGGCAAACTGTACTTACGATGTGTCCATGTAAGCTAACAAAAATCCTTCTTTCAACAAAAAGGACATTAATAAACACACAGCCATGTTATGCTGCTGACACATGACCAGCTTTTAGATCTGCCTAGTATTCACCTAATTTATGTGGTCTTTTACCAGCCTCTAGTTAAGAATCAGTTTTTCTTCCCTGGGATACTGTATCTGCCTCTCACAGACAATGTCAATGATAGTTCAGTTTCCTAAATTCAGTTCTGTCACTCTGTTCTCTGAGACATACATTCAGTTGGGCCCTTATTCCCTCTTCTCTTTTTAACCTCTCATTTGGGGCTTTTCCAAACTGTGAATTACTGTGAACTGTTTACGTGCTGGCAGGTGCAGGGTTCTACCCCTTCCCCATGGCAGGCCCCCTCCCGGCCCTCCCCACCACCGGCAGGCGGTGCCAGGCCTGCGGGACTGGGGATCCGGTCACACACCTGAACACGTGTGGCCAGCAGTCCGGGTTGTGGCTGCCCATCTCCAGGCCGACACTGAGGATGGCATCCATGCACAGGACGTGGGCTGTGTGCAGCCATACCCCCTGAAGCTTCCCGATCTGCTCCAGTTTCTGCTCCACTTTTAGTTTCACTGCGTCAGAAAGACATTCATTAGAATAACAGTCCAAGTGAGGGAGACAGAAGGGGAGGGAGAAAGGAGGGAAAGGAAAGAATGTGCTCTTGTGCAAGGGCAAAAGGAAACGGGGGATGTCACTGGATGTCACTGGCAGCGAGCTCTTCATTGGCAGGTCCCCGAGGCTCATCATGCAAACTACCCAGCCCACAGGCCCACAGACATCGGTGACCCCAGCCCCGGGGTTCAGAAGTCCATGGATTCTGAGCTGTGGGCCCACCCCTGGGATCTGGGTCAGTCACAGCAGTGAGGATGGGCTTCAAGTGCCAATCCCAGCTAAAGCCATCTGTGCCCAGACCCATCCTCTGCCCCTGTGTACTCATACTGATAATAAGAAAGAATTCCTGGCCTTCCCAAGTCCTCTCTGAGGTTTATTTAATATTAGGTGTTCATGGTGATGATCATGTAAAACAACATATGTATGTACACACTCAGCGCCATGATGATCGCTTTATAACTGAAAATTCCCATATCATTTCACTCCCTGAGTTTACGTTTATACTTGTGATCTTCAAATAATACTTTTTAAATTGTAGATAATGAATGAGAAAGGTGCAGAAGGTGACTTAAGATGTCAATTACGCAAAATGCCAAGGCAAGGCCAAACGACAGCATCCTCCATGAATTAAGGTGTCCAGTCACTGGAAGATGGGTCTAAGTGGGAAAACTGAGCAATAGTCCAGAACCCAGAAACACAGCACGCTCCCTACAGAGGAAGCCGAACCATGCTCCTACTGTAAAGGGCAAACCGATTTTTAGCAAAGCGTCATTTGTCTCACGGATGTGATATTGACTTTATCTTTTATTTGTCGATAATTCAAATACTAGCTCTGGTTTAATAGTTTTTGAAGAACTTTAAATTTAAGTATCTTTATGTAACTTATAGTTGTACATTTTAAGTAAAAGTGTGATGCCCTTTTGCAGTTAACACTGGGGATGTGTAAGAGTTGCTTTGTTCTCACATGATTCTATTACTCAGGTTTGAGGAACCCCAACCTAACCTGTTTTTCTCAGCTAAAAATGTGCTGACTCTTTCTGCGACTACCTATTTTATATACCTGATACATTGTTAGCACACGTTGGACCAAGCTTCCAATTTTTCCTTGTTTGCTGTCTGCCATTTATCTTCCACTGCTATTAGAAAGGCTATTCTCTTTCCTTATATCTAGATAACCATCCACTTCATTGACTAATTTAAACAAGTTAAAAATCAACCCTTTCCCAAGTTCACAAAGCTCAGGTTTTTCTCTGACAAGAGCAAAGCCTTCCTGAGCCTCCTCTCAGGGATTCCTCCATCGGTTTGATTCCCCCCTCAGAACCCTGGCCATTCTATCTTTCCCACTGTAGCCTGAGGGGGTCCTCAAATGTGCACCCTGGGAAGCTTCAAAGCCAGTGGCCAGAGGACGCCACAGGTGTGAACAGCTGAGCCAGTTGGGCCTCTGGCTAGCAGCCAGGTGACTTTCCTAGTCGCCAGGAGCCAGTATGGCTCTTGTGTCCAGAGGGACCTATTGTCAGCAGTCTGGAGGGTCAGCCATGTAAAACTGACCCAAGCCTGTGGTCCAGCGGGATCTCATCACCAGTGGTATACAATACGCCATGTATCACATGTGCCAACAGGGACAAGTGTGTCTGCTCGTGTGTGCGGGCACGTGCAGACCTCACAAAGGCACCAGGTGGATTCTAGCCCTTCTGCTGTTACCTTGTGCTATGGCATCACCGGGTTCCTGGACTTCCCTTTCCTCTTTCTCTTCCTGGACACAGGAGGCAGCTGCCATCTGGGCGAGGGCTGACGCGCAGTTGGCTGCAACTCCTTTAGAGGAAACAAACAATCACCCCTTAACTGAGTCTATTCTCTAACCACTCACCTGGCAGAAGCACTCCTAAAAGACTTGTTGTCCACTAGGGCCGTTCCTAATGTGTTCGTCGGGAACACCCCTCAGGCCACGGGTCAGGGATACCGTGTCCGCCATACCTAGAGCACAGCTCAGCCGTGCTGCCTTCCGCAGCCCATCGAGGCTCATGCAGATGGCATCCCGTTCTTTTTGGTTCTGTTCTTTGATGCCTTCAGCTCCCAGAATGAAGGCCAGCCCTTTGGAGCTCCCCGCCATTCGGCCGGTCAGGGGGGTTGATAAAGTGTCGATCAAGTTCTTCCAGCAGCCAACCAGAATGTAGCGAGCAAATGCCACACCTAGAACGTGAAGGGGTCTGGGTTACCTTCCGGAGATAAAACAACCTGGCGATGAACGGCCTGGGATTCTCTGACCATCACATTAGCATTATCGAGCCATGTGCAATTCTACTACAGGAAATACAATGGAAAGGGTTATATCGGATTGTGCTTCACTTTGTGCTGATAAAAAATGAATGTTGCATCAGCAGCTGGACGATGCTAGTAACTTTCATCAGGTATTTTTCTGCCAAGATGAAATCTTAATTCATTTACGTCAGTACAGAAAGCTGCCACATAATAATTTAATTGCTGGTAACACATGCGATGGATGTATATTCATAAACTCAAGACCCACGTCACTACCTGCCACTGTGGAGTCATCAATTCTCCTGCCCTGGGTGAAAGGAGACTCCATAGAAGCTGAGGCCATCAGTTGCCCTCCAATTGCACTGCTCTCTAAGCCGTCGATATCTGTCAAGGAAAAAGGGCAAGGTTTTTTTTTTCTTTTTAAAGAACACTCCAGTCAAAAACAAATGGCTACCACAATATTCATTTCTTCCCAACAAACAGTCATGGGATCTGTTATGTACCAAGTATGTAGCAACCTTTTATCAGAATATTAAAATTTTTGTTTTATCCATTCAGTACAGTTTTCTTTCATTGCTAGAGCATTCTTCTGTGAGGCTGATGCGTTTTTTTATTTGAAAAAATAAAGATAAATTCTGATACCTCTGTTGCTAGAAAATCTATTGATTTAGAATATTTTGATCTTTGCATACTCGCTTTTATTCAAAATCGTGGCATCATTTTACAGTTTTATATGTACAGGTTACTCCAACATGGATCTGTTTTTCAGAGCTTCCTCAAAAGAATTAAGAGGAGGATAAGCCTCTTTGGTCAGATAATCATATAATCTGATTGGAAGGCATAATACCTTACTAATAATACCTTACAATTTTCAAAGTGTTTTCACATAACATTTTTTTCATTAGATCTTCCCAACAACTCCAAGTACGTAGGCAGGGTAGGTATTATCTTTCCTTATTTCACAGAGGAAGAAGTAAGTATTCAAAGTAGGTAAATCGCCCACATCCTGAGGCTGGCAAAGGAAGGAATTAGACTTAGTATTCACGTCTTCTGACACCCATCCAGTTCTCCTTCCATGACACCAAACTTCAGCTCAATATGGGATTCTAATTCACCCTGTTTAAATTTTTGTTAAAATATACTCTCATCTACAGAATTAGTTCAATGAACCATTCCTTAACATACTGGTAAGAAGAGACTGGCCTGGGTTGAGAGGGCTGGGCTTCAATTCAGCCTTGCCTCTGAATTAAGTAGTCTTGTAGCCTTGGGCCAGGTACTCCATTCTCTGGGCCCCAAATTCCTCAGTAAAAAGGAAGTAACCGTTGGAGGAGTGACCATGGAGTAGAAGCATATGCATTTGAATGCAACTAACATAGGCGAATGCACCACACAGAGGGGATGGGAGAAGAGGGTAACATAAGCTTATTCCCTGACTTTAGAACTTCACCTTCACCCCAGTAGGGTGAGACTTGCATGGTGTTTGAAAATTATTTCATTATATCTTTGATTCTTACAGTAACTCCAGGAAGTCTAGAAACTTCTGGTAACACATCTCTTTGAAAGTTGCTCAGAGAATGGATCGTAAAAGTTCTCACCTCAGTGAGAAGAAAATTTGTAACTATGAGAGGTGACTGATGTTAACTAAACTTACTGTGATGGTCATTTTACCATATATGTATGTATCAAATCATTATGTTGTACACCTGGGATTAATATGTCAATTACCTCTCAGTAAAACTGGGTGTGGGAGGGAAGGCAGGGAGAAATCTATAGGACTACTACAGTGGGAACAGCGCAGTTTCACTGAAATTAATTTGACTTATGGTCAAATGGTCTAATGACATTTGCCAGAAATTGCCACGTATCAAAGTTTTGTTTCCTATGTGCTAGGTAAAGGGCTGACGAATTCTAGTAACACAAAGCTTATCTAAGTGCTAAAATTCCACAATCTATAGAATACTTTGACATGACGTGACGTGAGGAATGGCCACAGGTAGTATAGTGTTGATGACCAGGTTACTGCTATTGCTTTTCCTTGCACATAATGAAAAGATTAGATGGACGTTTCCAAGCTCTAGGTTAACTGCTGCTCAAATTCACTTGTCATTTCACACCTGAAATTTGCTACAAAGAATCACAGAACGTAATTCTGTCGAATTCTCATGAAAAGTCTCTGTTTTTCTATCATTAATCTAAAGTTAGATAACTTCCCTATGGATGAAGCAATTGAACTTACCGTTCCATTATAAAAGAGATGGCTGATTAACAGTGATGACTGATGAATACGGCTCCTGTGACTAGCCTGTTATTTGTTCAATTTTTAAATTTTATTTATTTATTTATTTATGGCTGCATTGGGTCTTCATTGTTGCCCGCGGGCTTTCTCTAGTTGCGGCGAGCGGGCTTCTCATTGCAGTGGCTTCTCTTGCTGCGGAGCATGGGCTCTAGAGCGCAGGCTCAGTAGGCGTGGTGCACGGGCTTAGTTGCTCCGCGGCACGTGGGATCTTCCCACACCAGGGCTCGAACCCATGTCCCCTGCATTGGCAGGCGGATTCTTAACTACTGCACCACCAGGGAAGTCCCTATTTGTTCATTTTTACATCTACTGTATGACTCCTTGTATTAAGATTCAGGGAAGAAATTCAGAGATTAATTTTGGCGGAAACTATGCTATTGAAATTAAAGCTGGCATGTTGAAGACCTTCATCTAAACTTCAAGGCACTTAGAAGCTCTGGACAGTACCTTTAATCTCAACCTGAAGCCAGTTTGTGCAGAGAGATGGAAACCAAGCATTGCTTACAGGCAGACTGAATAAATGTCTCATAAATGTCTTCATAAATATGAATTCCTATTTTTCAAATGGATGTAAATATTATCATGATTAATAAAATACTAATTGGTCACCTGTCTGGTGATGATGGTCCGCAAGGCTTGGGACCCAGTCTTGCTTCCCCCAATTCCATCCTAGTTCTGGAACCAACACTCCAAATGCCAGACAATGACCAAGACACTGCCTGCTGTGGAGAGACCTCACTGTATGTCTGACTCCCTGCCTGATTTCTAAATAGTGCCTTCCCCCAAATTCCTCAGTGTTGATCTCCACCTGTCAGTAGTTCACTCTGCCACCTTTGTAAGAGCGGCAACCACAGACAATATAACATATCCTTTGGGACAACAGATTCTGCCTCCCAGCTAGACTGCCCCAGGTTCCTGCCAGTGTGCCCTGTCCGGTGCAAAGCCGTGTTGAGCTGTGTGGGGACATACACACCACAGAGAGGGCAGGGAAGCTGTCCACGTAGGGCCATGCTCTACTTATCGCATCCGTGGGAGCCATGAAAAGATCACTCAGATAGAAACCAGTCTGGGAACTGGGATCAAATTTATTAAGGCTCCTGATGACCGGTCCAAACTTTTGAGCACTCCCCGATCTTGACCTGACATTGTAGTTATGCCACGCCGAGCCATGAGTGGTTGCTTTGGCCAAAATGTTGCCTTATGACCACACCCCATACTTCTCTTTATGTTCTCATATGATATTTCCAATAGTTAAAAAGCATTTAAAAAACTCAAGGCACTAAAGAAAAGATGCTGGGCAAGCTATTTTACATTCTTTCTTTTCTTTTTGGCCATGCTGTGTGGCTGGTGGGATCTTATTTCCCCGACCAGGGATTGAACCCGGGCCCCCTGCAGTGGAAGTGCAGAGTCCTAAAGCCGGGCAATTCCCTTGCATTCTTTTTCACTCAGGTACAGCTGGGAAGGGAAGGGAGGATCTCTGATACGGACAAGAAATGGGGATGAAGCCAAGTTTAAAATCAATCATTTTACATTACCGGCAAATTCTCAGAAGCACTGAATGATACAGGGTATCTATGAGCATGTGAGAGTTTCCAGGAATAATTCTGGGCTTTGCGCCCAGACAGTACTTCATATCCCCAGAAGAGGTCTACAGTTTTATCCCAGCAGACATAGGTGCTAAATAATTCCTAATCCAATGGGGCACAGTGAGCCTGCAGACTCCCACGTGGAAAAAGGAAACAAAGTTCTTATGAGGTGAACTCATGACACTTCCCTGGAACTGCCATCAGCAGCCAGGGAGGCTTTGTGGGTGCTGTTTCAGAGTCTGCTTGAAACACTACTGCTTCCCTGAAAGGGGCTTTGAAGCGTGGGCCCTCCCCACCCCACCGAGTGCCACGGAGCCGTGCAAGGAGCCACTGACCAGTCAGCATGGTGATGAGGGGAAGGCTGTTGTCCTCGGGGCTGCCCCAGTAGCCGGCTTCTCCGAGCATGTTTCTGTCGAGAACCTGGTGGTAAAGTTCCTCGATCCAGGCCTGGGAGAAGACCATCAGCACCCCGCTGGTCTGAACCTGCTTCATGAACTCTTTCTGCAGAGAAGACCACACGAGAAGGTGACCGGATATGATCCCTTGCAAACAGGCTCTCATGTTCCTCTGCCACCTCTTCCCGTCCCGAGTCACTGAGTCACCGCTTATGGGAAAAACACAACCTTGTTGCCTGGGGGACAGAGGGTGGCGAGGGAAGCGGAAACTGCAATGGAAAAGCCCCAAACTTCACGAAGGTCCTTTCATTTATGTAATCTTTTTAAGAAACCCTGTAGAAGGAGTAGGGATACTACATTTTATATTTTTGCTCTTTGACATGTGGGAGGATTAGAAAATGCACAGAAATGTTTCACAGAGCACCTCCTTCTTACTGTCCCATCGGCAGCAGAGGTAGCATGTCCTCCCTGAAGGACGTGTGTCTCAAGAGATACTTGACTTACGCTCATGAAGCCACCACTCACCCTCGGAAACATACAATTTGTCAATCATTTATCAAACAAATGATTGCTGATCCCTTAATGTCATTCCATGGATTTAGGGTCTCAAACTGGTACAGGGTCCGCCATGGAGGGGTCTGCTCACGCCAGGGAGCCAACCACGGAAGAATCCTCATCACTGTCATCACCTCACAGGAGGTGTTCTGTTATCGACATTAGTGAGCTTAGCTCTGGGTCCGAGTGGGTTTTGGTATATTCTGGAACTCAGTGAAGGGTTTTTGTAGCAGCATGCCTGCATTTTATGCAAAGGGGACCATTCTCTGCACATCTCCTGCTGTCACTTAAGACGCTGATTACGTTTTGTTTTGTTTTGTTTGCGGTACGCGGGCCTCTCACCGCTGTGGCCTCTCCTGCTGCGGAGCACAGGCTCCGGACCCGCAGGCTCAGTGGCCATGGCTCACGGGCCCAGCCGCTCCACAGCATGTGGGATCCTCCCGGACCAGGGCACGAACCCGTGTACCCTGCATCGGCGGGTGGACTCTCAACCACTGTGCCACCAGGGAAGCCCTGATTACGTTTTTGAATATGTCTTACACACGTGTGTTTAATGCCACTGGATGAAGTTACTGGGCCACTGGTAGGCAGTCCTTTCCAGGCACACGGGGTTCTTTGCTCCTGGAGCTAGGTGGGTAGCTCTGCGGCTCACTGAGCTTGCAAATTGCACAATGGTTCCTGGGCATCGCGTCCGCTCACCCTCCACAGCCCCGCGGGCATCACCCATTCCAGATCAGCGTGAGATAGAACACACTGGCCATCCCATCACCCAGTGATGCTCCGGTGCCAGCCCAGAGGCCGCCGCTGGCCCTCGGCGTGGCGGGGCGGAGACGCACACTCACCATGGTGCCTGGCGCCAGGGCGGGCCGCTTCCGGTAGTAGTCGCCGTGGGAGAGCTTCAGGTTGAGCAGCAGGGCGCAGTGCGCGGCCGAGTACAGGCTGTCCGCGTTCATCAGCATCTGCAAGCCCAGGCTGCCGTTCCCGTCGAATCCCGGGGAGTGCATCATGCCTGCGGGAGACAATCCACAGACCTCAAACACGACGCCTGGCAAGACCCGCTTAACATCTGGCTTACCGCTTACGGAGAGGCACGAACAAATCCCAGGGAAGGAGCACCTCTTAAGGCATTTCTGTAAAACAACGACAGCCAGCAAGGAATAGCGTTCCAGAGATGCACCATAGACTGGTGGGGAAGAGCATGCACTCCGGAGTGAACCTACTTGGGAAAATCTTTTTTGTTACTCACCGGGTGCTTTGGTAAAATCACTTAAAGCCTTCTTTACCTAGAAATAGGCAGAATAATTGATTGCCTCTGTCTCCTGCTCAAACTCTCCAAATGACTTCCCATCACAATATAAAAAAACCCGACCCCGCCCCTCCCCCTCAGCCACCCCAACCTGTCTGTTGTTCCTTGACCTCACCAAGCCTGGACGTGCCTCAGGGCCTTTGCATTTTTGCCTTTCCCCAGAATGGTCTCCCAAGATCTCTGGATGACTAGCTGCCTCGATTCTTTTTTTTGAAATTAATTAATTTATTATTTTATTTTTGGCTGTGTTGGGTCTTTGTTGCTGTGTGCGGGCTTTCTCTAGTTGTGGCGAGAGGGGGCTACTCTTCGTTGTGGTGCGCGGGCTTCAGTAGTTGTGGCACGCGGGCTCAGTAGTTGTGGCTTGTGGGCTCTAGAGCACAGGCTCAGTAGTTGTGGCGCTGCTCCGCGGCATGTGGGATCTTCCCAGACCAGGGCTCGAACCCAGGTCCCCTGCATTGGCAGGAGGATTCTTTTTTTTTTTTTTTTTTTTTTTTTTTTTTGCGGTACACGGGCCTCTCACTGTTGTGGCCTCTCCCGTTGCGGAGCACAGGCTCCGGACCCGCAGGCTCAGTGGCCATGGCTCACGGGCCCAGCCGCTCCGCGGCATGTGGGATCATCCCAGACCAGGGCACAAACCCGCGTCCCCTGCATCAGCAGGCGGACTCTCAACCACTGCGCCACCAGGGAAGTCCAGCAGGCAGATTCTTAACCACTGCACCACCAGGGAAGCCCTGCCTCGATTCTTTTAGGGCTCTGCCCAGGTGTCAGCTTTTCACAGACATTCCCCTTTAATTCCATCTAAAATAGCATCCCATACCTACAACCATCCTCTGCAATATTCCCCCTCACCATGCACTTTTCTTCATTGCCTTAATGGCATTTATATATATATATATACATATATATATATTTGTTTATTGTCTGCCATTACTACTATTATGTAAGACCTACAAGAGAGTGGAACTTTATTTGTTCACTAGAGAACCTCAGTGCCTAGAACAGTGCCTGATACATAGTAGATCCTTTAACATTACTTGCTGAATGAATGAATAAGAATGAATGAAGACGTTTGCTATGGCAACTAGATGCAATACACATTTAAGATGTTTAGTGCAGTAACTCATAAGTACAAACTTTTCTAAAAGTAATAATGTTCCTCAAAAAGCGGAACACGGAATTACCATATGACCCAGTGATTTTGCACTCTTAGGAGTGTACCCAGAAGAACTGAAAACCGGAATTTGAACAGATACTTGTATGCCAGTGTTCACTGCAGCAACTAAAATAATAGTGTAATAATAATAATAATAATAAAACCCTTTGAATTGGGCACTTTAAATGGGTGCATTGCATGGTATGTGAATTATATCTCAATAAAAGCTGTTAATCAATGAGGAAACAGTTTCAAAATATATATAAAAAAAGTTATTGGTTTCCCCCCAGCTATTGTTTTGAAACATTCTATTATATTTCATAGTATGGTTTTCACTTTGAAAGGCTCCTGTGTTTTTCATAAATTAACTGTAAAAACAAAAATCAGTGATACCTCATGCTCTAAAGATGGCCTCATTCAGCCAGAGAGAGTTGATGCCTAGGTCAAACTTACACAGACAGCTTGAGGTGACAGAAACTACCCAAGCCTGCTTCTCCTCATCTGGTACTATGTCTGCCCCAGTGCTACACTTGTTCCTACAAACACTCTGAGGCTGGATTTAGGGATGTAGGCGAAACAGCCCCTCCTGAACATGTGCGTGCACATGACATGCACCTGTATACTCTTCAGAGCATGTCTAAAATTATCCTTTAATCAAAAATGTGCCTCTTACATGAAGTGCAAAAATTCTCAAAAATTATCGGTCAATTAAGCGGGAAATACAAATGTCTAACTGGAATGGTTACTTATATATCTGTGGACTTCTTAATGAATATGCTGGTAAGAAGATATGAATCAGAAGAAGCTTTCAAAGCTGAGAAAACTTTAAGACCTCTGCTCTATTTGAGAACAGTGTAAATAAACATTTTTGGTAGGAGTAAGTATGTCTATTATCCCAACGAAACCACCAAGGCAGGCAAAGATTAGGCATTCCCTTTGCCTTCTCTATAGAGTTCGGTGAGAACTTTGCAGCTGCCTTACAAGATTCTTTTACTGAGAGTACTTGGCCCTGATGGTCCATAGGAATACTCCACCCTCTTAAGGTCCTGGTGGGTTGGTTCCAGTTCTCTGGAGTAGATAAAGCACAAGCGCAGTCTCCTTCCACAGTACACAGAAAGCAGCACGCAGTGTTGCTGGGTATTTAACTACCCTGGGTCGCAGGTGAAAGGAATATTCGAGTCTATCAACCTGGGGGGGGGAAGAATCTGCAAGTGGCTTTGATCTTAGACATCAGTAATAGTTTCTTTTAAAATTTTGAAACCAACTATTTACCTTGGAATATGTTTTGGAACCTGAGCACATGCTCAGATGTTGAAAGTGAAAAAAGCTAATGTGTCTGCTGACATGAAGACCCAAATCATTAGCAGAGGTGTGACAAGGCCCTGGAAGTCACCGCGGGTGGCTATGCCGAGTTCTGAAATAATTTGTTAGACGTGTTAGGGGCAATCTGTTGGTACTGGCGTATATCTGTATGCAGATTAATTTCTTACAAAGAACTGGCAAATTTGACAATAAAACAAAAGAAGGTATAATCTATTAATTTAAGGAAGATAATTTTCTTGATTTACCAGATATAGTTCACTGGTGATATTAATAATGCAAATAACATGATCGGTGCAATTTATTAAACACTTTCTATCTTCCAGAACAATCTCTTCTCACACATTATTTCATCTGATATATAATATATATCAATCTATATCTATCTATCTATATATATATAAATTTGATATATATCAGATGCCCCACTTTATTTTACCAGTGAGGAAAGTAACTTGAAAATGTTAAGTAATTTGCCCAAAGTTATACAGCTAGAAATTGGCAACGGTCTTTTGGGCCCAAACTCCAGGCTCTTTGCACTCTGCCACACTGTACTTGCTTCTAATGTTGGGAAAAGATCCCAATCTATCATGTTCCTAACAGATCCTCTGTTTTCATCCATCCTTCTGATTGGTCTCATTGAAGTGTTACTGAATTTGGGGTGACAAATTATAGTAACTATGACCTTTAACATATTCTGGCTATCTGGTTTTTTCTCTACTTATCTGTAACTAAAGTTCATTCTCTCTCTATGACTAAGATGTCCTTTACTGTTAACAGGAGGATGGATCACCTGCTTGACTGGTTACCAGTGCAAGACTGGATACAAGATTAGCATAAAATGACCCTGAAAAGTACCTTCCATGTCTAAGATAATGTGATGTTTCTTTTTAAAGTAAACATTAAATACTTGATGTGAAACATTTAACAGTACTGCAGAGTATAAACAGTATGAACAACAGCCCTGCTTCTCCCAAGCCCCAATGAGGCCCCTCCCAAAAAGACTCACTTCCTTCTGTGTGTTATGTGGAAATACAATCACAAATGAGATCATATGACATACATTATACTGCAACTAGGTGTTTTCTACAAAATATACCTTAGACATCTCTTGATACTGGCACTTATAGATCTGCCTCATTCTTTTTTAATAACTGTGCATATACCACTGCATGATTGTATTGTGATTTATTTAATTAATGCTTTACTGGTAGACACTGATATTTTTTCAATTATGAAAAAGGATGAAATGATGAAATAACACTTCTGTAAGAATATCTGTGGGATATGTTCCTAAAAGCAGAATAAACACATATATTAAGTTTGATAGATGTAGCCAAAATATTTTCCAAAGACAGGACGGGCCCGAGTCCCAGACCATCACAGAGCACTGGATGGCCTACCTGAGACTCAATGTAGGGGGAAGTTAAGGAATCTTTCTTTCTCAAGTAATCAGTTGAGTTTCCTACTCTATGCAAACCTAATCCTAACTGGTAGAGGCGAGGTTTTCTACCTGTATTTTACCTTCTGTTCTCCACAAAGATACGGACATAAATGTGCATTATCACCTTTTGGGGTGTTTAAATCATGGGGCCACAACCTGAAGCTGGCAACACACTTGCCTTCTGGTTCCGTACTCACAAAGTCAGAGCTTCTTCCGGAGACTATGGTCCATTTCTGGAAGGTGATGGGAGGAGGAAGCAATGAGGAAGAGAAGGGAGATGCCCTGGCTGGGCAGGGGGTGGAGGTCTGTGGCTCGCTGCTACCTGGCAGCACCTGGAGGGTTGGCAGGACCCCGGAGGAGGACACAGGATGTGCAGGGGCGCCCCCAGCCTTGCCAGAACATTCCAGGCCCCACCCTGGCAGGGAGGTAGAGAAATCACGGGACCTCCCAGACAGGCTGTGAAGTGGGACAATGGGGGCACATTGGTGACGTGAGAGGTGAGGGGCCTCCCTATCCAGATTCCACGTAAGCTCCCACTTCTAGTTTTACCCTGGCATGGGGACCTGAGGGCTAGCAGAGATCAAATGTCTGGCCAGTTAGGCAGGCTGGAGGTCTGGAGGCAGATTTGTTTTAATTTAAATAAACAGATATTTCTTGCACAATTGAGATTCATACTAGCTCTACTACCTTTTCCGAAACTTGGTACTTCATAAATATCAGGCTGCTTGCAATTAGCCTCACACTTAGTCACAGTCAGTCTCAAGATCCTCACCAAACACCACCAGTCTAAGGAGCAGCAATCCCAAAGCCACGTGCCCGTGCCCCTCTGTCAATGGCTGGGGGAGGCTGGCTCTTGCTTTCTGGTCCCCAAGGAGCACCTTCCACAGATGCCACTTTGTTCTATGCAGGACCAGACGCATTGCAGCAGTCATCACAGCTCACATCCAGTACCATCTTTATAAAACCCATGTTTGTCGGAAGGTTTTCAAACTTCCCCACCAGAAGAAACTTGAATTGCTTTCGAAGAAAAAGCTCCCCTGAATCGTGTGGAATTCAGGAGGCTCATTTCAACTGTAAGTTAGCTGTTGGGGGACAGAAGCCCCTGAGAAATACCAAGTGAGGTTGACCTTAGCCAGGAGGGCAGACTCTGCTAACAAATCAGGGACAAATGCTCGATGGAAGTTTTGGGGAAAATAAGGTTTGAAGCATTTGACACAGAAGTTAATAATGAGTAAAATATCTGGGTTATGACTCCGGGAGACTCCCTTCTCCCCTTCTCCTATTTTGGCTTTCATAACTTTCTCTTGGGTGAACAAAGGAAATCTGCCGTCCCCTTGTCTCACAGGTACAGATGTTTCTCTTTCACTCATCTTTCATCTTGGAGGTGACATGTGCAAGGGAGGGAGAGCTCTGCCTAAGGCCAGACGTGGACCCAGCATCCAGTCGCTTCGGCTGACCCACAGCGACATTCAGTGTGAGCCACTAAACCGCTAAACCATAGTGATAACTGAAGAGAATCAGCTTATTGGCAGCACGACCACAGAGTGACGGGTCTGTAATTCAGATACAGAGACCAACTCCTAACTGGGAAAAGCTGTGGAGGTCACCAGAATCAAAAAGACAAATGCCTAACAATTTGGTTAGAGACAATCACCATAAACTGCATTTGGAAACAACCGAAAGATTCTGAAGTCTCTTTTCAATGTATTGATTTCTACATGTAAAAACTAGTGTCACAGCATGTTGGGTTTGATGGGACATTTTATAGACCTCTTAAAGTTGAGCAGTTTGCAACATTCATGGGGCCGCATTCTGGTCACATAAAACATTCACGAAAGTGCTGTTGTGCACGTGCTACAAATAAGTATTGATTTGAAAGACACAAAAACACAAAGGTGAGGCTTTGCTTCAAATTTTGTAAAAAGGCTTTGCTAGGATTATGTTTCCTAATTCTCATAGGAAATGAGGCAGGCCCTTTGGAAGTCATTCTTTACCACTTTGACAACTCATTTAATCTGGAATTACTAGGAGATGTTGTTTGTAAACATGAATTTATCTGAGAGCTGAATCTTACATACTTAAACGTTGAAGCTTCTGCAGCCGAGTTATTTTGTATGGATAATTTTAACTTTAAATAGAAGGGCCTAAATATAATTTTACCATTTCTTGATGACTCAAGGCCATCATTACTACAACCAGGGGCAGTGCTGTGATCTGATACACAGCTGTTTTGGGGGATGACTGATGGGTGCCAGGCTCTCTGCCTTGGCACCAGGGACATCAAGCTGGTCAGAGCAGGCGGCCAAGCTCCTCCCCGCAAGAATGCTTCCAGCTGGGAAGAGGCACAGGATCAGAGGCCCTACCAAACTCCTTCCAACTCAGGCTTTACCCCTGATTCTCTCAGCACATGAATATTCATAGCTTTAGGAACCAAAAAGTAAGTTCATCAATCTACAGTCAATAAATATGTATTGAGGATAAATCATGCATATCTTGCACCCTTAGGACATAGCACAGTGAAGTTTCTCTATAAATGTTGACTGAAGAAGCATTTGTGTGTGCACGTGTGTGTGAGAGAGAGAAAGAGAGAAACAAAAAAGACATACACAAAACACATACACTGGGAATGTTCAATAAAAGAATGTAAAATCTAGTGATGGTGGCATAAAAGATATTAGGGAGAAATATAATTTTTTTTTTTTTTTTTTTATGGTACGCGTGCCTCTCACTGTTGTGGCCTCTCCCGTTGCAGAGCACAGGCTCCGGACGCGCAGGCCCAGCGGCCATGGCTCACGGGCCCAGCCGCTCCGCGGCATGTGGGATCTTCCCGGACCAGGGCACGAACCCGTGTCCCCTGCATCGGCAGGCGGACTCTCAACCACTGCGCCACCAGGGAAGCCCTAATTTTTAAGAAGAGTATTTATATATTTTTCTAGTTTTTCAATGAAACATGATTTTTTGGTGTGTGTGTATATTCCTTCACACAAATCAAATAACCAAACTCTATTTTTATATCTAATTCCAAAAAGAAAAATATTGAGAAAAAATGTCGGGTAGCCTTAAAAATTGGTATTTTCATGCCTTAAAAAGAATCACAGTGCAGTCAGAAAAGTTGAGAAATTATATGCATCTCTCCTAACCACTAGGTAGGTCAGAGTTACTGAGCAGCCCAGGATCAGAAGCGCCGTGTCTCTGCTGGTGCCTGCTGCTACAGTATCGGATCATTCTCATATTAAAACATGTTCTTCCTTAAATATCCCTGGATCAAAGTGTTTTTCTTGTCCTTTTGACAAAGGACAATCTGAGCAGCTTCTTAAAGATACCTAAGCTCCCTTTTAACAACACAGCAGTCCCTTCTACCAAGTTCCAGGAACTGGGCTAGAATTTTTTTTATATTTGTGTGTGATGTTGTTTGTTAGAAGATCAAAAATGGGGTAGACAAATGTAGGAAGTATCACAACAAACACATGTTCAAGGCTCAGTGGTGGAAGAGCAAGCGGTGATCTTGGCTTTTGACGGTTCCATGTTGGTCCTCAGGGTCAGTCCTTTCTAGTCCTGAGCACAGGCCCAGGGAGGTCCATGCACCTCAATATCCTGTGGTCAAGAGACCCCTGAATTTCAGGGGAAGGCACAGTTGATCACCCTGGGGTCAGGCAATCAATTATTCCTGCCATAAATTTTTTGCACCCATTAATTGCTTTCTTTCTGTAGCACTGTGAGATAATAGAAAATATATACATTGGTCTCTGCCCCCAGTTCCTGGCACAGAGCTCCTAAGACCCTTGTGGTTTCCTAAGTGATAAGAACACTGGGAGCATCTCTCGTCCTCATATGTGTCTTCGATCTCATCCATGACCCAGGGCTCCTAAAACTCTTGTAAATTCCTAAGCAATAAAGAACACAAAGAGCATCTTTTGTTTTAATGAGGTGACTCTGGGTGGGCTCCTGGATGACTCCTCAATGGGAGTAAAGAATTTTGGGCTCCACCCCCATCACCCCATCGTCAAGAAAGGGGAGAGGGGCTGAAAATGGAGCTAATAATTGATCATGCCTGCATGAGGAAGCCTCCATAAAATCCCAATAGTAGGGGGTTCGGGAAGATTCCAGGTTGCTGGACACATCCACACCGGAAGGGTGACACACCCCAACTCCACGGGGACAGAAGATCCTGTGCTCAGGACCCTCCCAGACCTCACCCTACGTAGCTCTTCACCTGGCCGTTCATCTGTATCCTTTATCATATCCTTTTGTAAACTGGTAAACAAAAGTGAGTGTTTCCCTGAGTTCTGTGAGCTATTCTAGCAAATTAAGCAAGCCTAAGGAGGGGGTCATGGGAACCTCCGGTTTACAGCCAGTCCATCAGAAGCACAGGTAACTCGTGTTACCTGGGCTTGCAGCTGGTGTCTGTAGCGGGGGTAGCAGGTAGGTAGCGTCAGAACTGAGTTAAACTGTAGGACACCCAGCTGGTGTCAGAGGCTTGCTGCTTGTTTTGGGGTAAAACTTCCACACATTTGATGACCAGAAGCATCAGAAGTACAGTGTTCTGTGTGACCCATAAAAAAGGGAAGACACACAATAGGAAAGAACTGGGGTTTTCCCTACATAGAAAGGAAAAGGCTGGGTTCTCCCTTTATGAGTACCTTTCAAGAAAACAATCTTTAAATTAATTATTCCCTGTGTGAAACGCTGCTACCCTGTATTCTTTATCTCCTTCCTCCACCAAAATCCTAGGTGACGATCTTCTGCCCTTCAATAAAACTAGTATAACTCTCTGGTATACTTTGGCCAAGATGCCCACAGCACTCCTGTTTAAATTACGGTCTGGGTCACAATGTTGACATTTGACAGACAGGAAGGATCTGAGATTGGAGAATGTGATGTTGCCATAGTATACTGGAGTATCACACACACACACCGTTTGAAGTTCAGGGGAATTCAGAATATATTGGGAGGACAGCCTGCATCTGCTCCAAGACCTCATTTGAAATAATTTACACGTCAATAAACCAAAAGTGCAGTGCTCTATGATTCTTAGACACCAAGGCGTAGAAGCATAGGAAGAATTCAGTGTTTTGAGAGTGACAGATTGTCATTTTGTTTCAGTCAGTATTAGCTTTCTAGAATGCAGTTACCTCTTACCCTTCACTCCACACCATACAAATTTATCAACCTCACAGTGTATTCCAGCCATCGACGGCTGTGCACTTCAAGCAAACCACCACCAGTAAGTTAACATTCCTTTGCTCTCCCTAAATATAAGAAACCCAAGGATTCATTAAGATGCTCTGAGCACTTCAAACTTCACGCATGCTGGTAACTGCCCCTTAAGCAAAATGTTCTGAATGGTCTTGTTGACTATGTAGCAAAAAATGATTCACAAACCTGAGCAGAAGGTAGAGGCGAAGTTCTGGAGGGCCGAGTCCACCTCTTCCACGCTGGGCAGGGCCAGGAGGCGCGGCAGGAGGCTCTCCAGGGACTGCACGAACAGCCGGGCGCTGTGCTGATCGGCTTCCTGGTTCTTCAGTAGTTTGAGAGACAGAGCCGCAGTCCGCAGGGACCTGTGGCCCAGGCAGTCCCGAGGGGTCTGCTCCCCATCAACTAGAGAACAGTTGTCGGACCCGATGTCCGACACGTCAGACCTCCCCGAGTCCTTTTCTGCTGCCATCGAGTACTGATCACAGGAATCAAATTCCGTCCTAGAGAGGTCTTGGTCGTCTACGCTGAAATTGCTCTCACTGTATCTGGATCCGTAGGACCTCATCCTGCAGTCAACGGACAGGAAGTTAGTTATATCGGGGTAGGCAACCATGTGGCTCCTTTGAACCACATCTGGCTGGTCCACGGCTTCCGGTTCTGACACTTTACTCAGAGGCTCCTTGCCCTCCTGGACGGCTGGCGACTTGAGGCCATTCTTGTGGTTTTCGGAGTGGTCCTCGGGTGTGGTCTGACCCAACTCTCCCTCCAAAGTGGTTTGACCCGTGTCCGTGGTGACGCTGATGCTGATGTCAGGGCTCCGCTCGTTCCCCGACTCCCAGGGCGTGTGTTCCGAGGACAGGACTCGCCGCTGCCAGCGGAAGTCAGCCTCATTGATCTCCATGGAGTCTCGGCTCGACTCGGCCCCGTCCTTCAGCTCCTCCAGGCGCAGAAGCAGCAGCTGGACCTGACTTTCGCTCAAGCCCTTGCCCTGGCTGAGCTCTTCTAAGGCCCCAAGCAAGGTGCAGACGCAGGACACGGCAGCATAGCAGGCTTCGATGCCACCCTTGATGCACGCCTCAGTCATGCCATCCATGATGCTGAAAGCGTTCAAAGGAGAAGACGGCATCAATACGCGAAACATAGAAAAAGGCTCCAAAATGAATAAGAATTGTCTGACTGGTGAACAGTCTAATATTCAAAACAGATACTGTGATTTACATGAAATCTGGGCAGAAAAATAAAATGAACAATAAGTGAAACAAACATGGTCAGGCTGGAAAGTGGCCCACCTTGAATCACACTCTCAGTTGGCTGGTTTATTTGAGTACAAATAAAGACTGTGGATGGGAATTTATAATCTTCACAAGGACAGGCACAGAATCATCTCACTTTTGTATTATGTTCAGTTTTCCAAAGAGAAAACATTTATAATGGCTATAGAATAATACAGACCTTCCTCTATCAAAGAACTGTATTTCTGAAGAGATGCATGTGACTACAACTATTACAAATCAGATAATATTCCATTTCCTAGAGGGGCTATATGTAAAGGAATCATATAGCTACAGTATTGTAAATCAAAAAGGATTTCCCTAAAATAACCCCAATGAAGAATTTTTGGACATTTCATCTGGTACACTTTTTTCTTGAAGTCAATGAAAATATGGAAAGTTATATGATTCTAAAAAAATTGAGGTAAGACTTCTCCTATGGCCTGCAGGTACATTATATTAGTCCCATTTCATATAATATAGATTCAAACAATTTCAGGGATTTGGAAACAACGTTAAGAATATTCAGAGAAGCAGTCTTCACCAATCAATACAGAACCCCAAATGAGAATGTATCTTACAGTTTGAGAAGATCCAGATGAGACTTTCGTTTTGAAATTGATCTTTTTTTGGGTTCGGGTTCAGTGGAGCTGGGTCCTGCCAAATCACAGAGACGCTGCGGGCTCCCAAGTAGCTTTAAGAATAAGGAAAAAAGAATAACAGAGAAGTGAATATCATAAAAAAGCAAAAGAACCGTGAGATCACATAAGCATGTACATTCTCTATTGCACGATACAGTCTAAGGAGAAACACAACTATTTGGAATTCAAATCTTAATAAATCTGACCTAGGTGTTCTTGACTTAGAATGCACATTGGGTTCCTGGCTCCCCAGTTCAGGACTGGCTTAGATAAAGAGTATCCCGAGGGATTGTTTCAAAATTTTTTATAGCACAGAACCAAAAAGCACCTGCATCTATGTTTTTTAGTAAGCCTGGCCTGTAATTTAACGTCCTGATCCTCTCCCTGTCTTATTTTGCTATCAAATTGGCTAGCTTCAAAAACTGGGTTGAGAAACCAGTTCCCTTTCTATTCCCTGGAAAAGTTCATGTATTATTAGAACTAACCCATTCTTTGAATGTTGGTATAACTTGTTTCTAAAGCTGTATGGGGCCACTAATTTTTTTTCTTAATGGAAAGATTTTAACTACTGATTCAATTTCTTTAAAGATGATAGGACTACTTAGGTCCTCAATTTCTCCTTGAACCAATTTTTTAAAGGTTGTGTTATTTCCTAGGGATTTATCTATTATATCTAAGTTTTCAAATTTACTGGCCTAAAGGTGCCTTACTATCTTCCTTAATTTCTTTAATATTTTGCAACATCTATGGTTATATGCTTTTATTTCCCCCATTCTTATTTCTATTTGTTTTTACCTATTCTAGAATTTTCAATTGCTTTTGCCAGGAGTTCTTCGATTTCCTTAGTCTTTTCAGAGTCCTGGTGTTTTTCACTTTATTAATTCACTATATTACATTTGCTTTTTATCACATCAGTACTTACTGTTTTTATGCTTACTTTTCCTCCTTTCTACTTTTTTTAATTTAATCTGCTCTTCTTTTCCAAACTACCTAAGTTGGAGAATTAGAACATTAACTTTAGGCTTTCTGTTTTTTGATGTAAGTCATTGAAACTATAAATATCCTTCTATGCACTGTTTTGGCTGTATCTCACAAGTCTTCATGTATAGAATTTTCATAATTTTTCAGTCCACACTAATTTTTATTTCCATATGGTAGGCGTCTGTAGAGAAAACTTCAATTTGAGACTAAGCAAGATTGATTAATTAAGTATATTGAAGCAGACATCCTACTGCTATGTCCATTATTTTCAAAGGGACTTATACTCGCAAGAAAATGTATATCAAGTAGAAAAAGTTACATGTTTTTCTCTTTCCATATTTCTTTCTTCTGCCAGAAATTGGGAACTTCTGCTCTCTTGGAGGCACAAAGATGAAGCTTCCACTTTTTTCCTTTGACATCAAAAAAGCAGTGATAATGCCAGAGGTCAAGGCAGTCTCTCTCTTTCTCTCCCCCTCTCTCCCTCTGCCTGCCTGCAGGCTGGCAGCCAAGTGAAGTGGCTACGCCTCTGGGCCTCTAGCTGTCCCATCTCTTGTTAGAAGGACAAGTGCATTTCAGGGCCACAGGAGTGGGAAATCTCACTTTCTCTTGGGATCCCATTACATTCCCTAATCCAACTTTACCAGTAATAAATTAGGTGACATGTTTTAATCCTCACATTGATCCTGTGTTTATTTTTCAGGTGCTTCAGAACCTGGAGCGAAAGGAGACTGAGTGGTTAGGCTTCTGGAAGACTCTCAACAAATACTTAAAGAAAAGCAAGGCATGTTTAACCTCATCTTCTTCCGGTGGAAATGAGGAACGTGGTGTCAGGGGATAGGTGTCACAGGTCTGATAAAGACTAGGGCCTCCTTCTAAAGCCGAAACATGGGAGAGAGAAAAGGAAGCAAGGTGTTCTTTTTGATGATGGAATGTTTTTTGGGGGGAAAATAGAAGCAAAAAAGAAAATGTACTTTGAAAAGCAAAATGTCCGGTATGCCTTTGATTAATAGGCACAGAACACACATGGTGGAGTGACAAATTAGAGAGAGAACAGGGAAATAACACACGG
This sequence comes from Globicephala melas, assembly GCF_963455315.2. Classification (NCBI taxonomy): domain Eukaryota; kingdom Metazoa; phylum Chordata; class Mammalia; order Artiodactyla; family Delphinidae; genus Globicephala; species Globicephala melas. The sequence continues at coordinate 63,426,819 of NC_083327.1, read as the reverse complement.
GCATCAAACCCCAAAAGGGTAAACAAACATCCTGGGCGCCCAGCGGTTTTCTCTGTGTGCATAAGCCCTGCACATTTTGGTTTCTAGGTTACCAACCTTCCCCAGCTATTGGTATTGCCACAGTAAGTGGACGCAATGCTTCTGAGAACAACCTGGCCCACGTGAGTCTGCCATGCTCCGCGGGGCAGCACGGCCTGGATGTGATCCCCTGGTGTCAGTTCCAGCCTCGCCCTGCAAACTGACCTTGGGAAGCTAGCAAATCTATGAAAAGGGGAAACCACAACTAATTTCCTTTGCAGTACTAAAGAAGTTGTTATTGAAAGTACACTGAGAACTACACACCTTGTAGGCAAAGTATTTACTTAGCATTCAGCTATCTAGTGGCTCTGCCGTGGGCAATAATCACTCCAGTGCCTGTCAACTCTGAGGGGGAAAGAAGGGATGCTGCTGCTTCAAAACACCCTGTTGGCAGATATTCTGTCTTCGGGTTTCTCCGTCATTCAGTTAAAATGTACACTTATTCTCATTCAAGCACTGTAGTATTACGTACCAGGGGAACATACAAAACCAATGTATACAAAACTATAAGCACTGTAGTGTTAGGTACCAGGGGAACGCACAAAAACAGTGTATACAAAACTATATTTAGAGAGACAAGAAGCTTATTCCACATTATACTGGGAAGCAGTCAGTGTGATGAGACATATAATCAATTGCTAAATGGTGGGATGGGATTTACAGAAGAGCGAAATCAATGGCCTGAGGAAGCAGAGCCATAAAGAAAGAGGATTTTAACAGAGAGGCCGCTGTAATTAGAACATCTGGGTTTATGTTTTAGTCATACTGCTCACAAGGACTCTGGGCAAGTAAACCTCTCCTCATGTAGCCTCAGTTTCCCCATCTGGAAAATGGGCATAATATTATATCCCTAAAGGAGTCTGTAAATAAGCTACTATGAAGTGCCAGCAGTGTCTGCCTAGCTTACTGTGATCAACCACTTAACCGGGTGAAGTGGAAGTGTGGCCAATGGGCACAGAACAGGGGGAGCTAGAACAGAAGCAGGAAAGTAGAAACGGAACAAAGCAGGGTCAGTTAGATGGAATGAGGGTCCATCCTGGGAAATGACGGGACATGAGAATGATGCCGGATCTGGAAACTGGGCAGAGTATTTCAAGCTTGATGGGAGAGGCAATAGGCACCATTAAAGAGTGGAAATTAACAGTGGTGATTTACAAACGTAAGTCCAGGAAAATAAAAGGAAGAAAAGAAGACAGGCAGGAGTCAAGGAAACCAGGTCGAAGGGTGCACTGCTTCAGGCAGGAGGTGATGAGAACCAGCTGTTTTCAGCCTCTGTATGTTTTTCTCTTCCTCAGGGTAGCAATAAGTTTACCAGATGTTTATCACTTTAAAGACTCACAAAGTACTTATACAAACTTTACTGCATTTTGAACTGGCAATCTTTGGAATACTGCCACTATGTACAGATAATAAAATGGTTAAGTTTAGAGTTAAATGACTTAGCTACTATAACCTAGCTGATAAGTGGCAGAGAGAGGATTCATACCTTGACTCAGACCCAGGTTCATTAAAGGGGTAGCTGAACCAGTGGTAGGAAAGGAGTCGCTAGAATCATCTGCATTGTAATATGAAAATCAAGTCCAGTGAAAATGTGTGTAGGGAAGACCATAGGCTTAGGGTCAGATGGAGATCTGCACTCTTTCTCTTTCTTTTGACCCTGGGCAAATCATTTGACCCCTTGAAGTCTTAGTTTCTTTGTGGAAGGGAAAACTTTCTTTTTGGGGTAATGTACAAGCTGAGTATAAAATCATTTTGAAATCCAATTCTGGCAAAAGTGAATAAACATATACATCTGTGGGGGCCTCTGGAGTTTGGAGAAAAAGCTACAAAGATAAAGTACACCAGCAATGGTATACTGATGCCCTATAATCAAAGTCTACATTTTTGTCAGCACTTAAAAAATTTATAAGAATCTATACACTGATTAGTAAGATGGCAGAGCAGAAGGACATGCTCTCACTCCCTCTTGTGACAACACTGGAATCACAACTAACTGGTGAACAATCATCAACAGGAAGACACTGAACACACCAAAAATGATACCCCACATCCAAAGACAAAGGAGAAGCCACAGTGAGACAGTAGGAGGCACACAAGCAATCACAATAAAATCAAATCCCATTAACTGCTGGGTGAGTGACTCGCAAACTGGAGAACAATTATACCACAGAACTCCACCCACTGGAGTGAAGATTCTGAGCCCCAGGTAAGACTACCGAAGGCTGGGGGTCTGGCAATGGGAGGAGGAATTTCTAGAGAATCAGACTTTGGAGGCTAGCAGGATTTGACTGCAGGACTTCGACAGGACTGGGGGAAACAGAGACTCCACTCTTGGAGGGCACACACAAAGTAGTGTGCGCATCAGGACCCAGGGGAAGGAGTAGTGACCCCACAGGAGACTGAACCAGACCTACCTGCTACTGTTGGAGGGTCTCCTGCAGAGGCGGGCGGTGGTTCTGTCCCACCGTGAGGACAAGGACACTGGCAGGAGAAGTTCTGGGAAGTACTCCTTGGTGTGAGCCCTCCCAGAGTCCGCCATTAGCCCCACCAAAGAGCCCAGGTAGGCTCCAGTGCTGGGTCGCCTCAGGCCAAACAACCAACAGGGACGGAACCCAGGTCCACCCATCAGCAGTCAATCGGATTAAAGTTTTACTGAGTTCTGCCCACCAGAGCAACAGTCAGCTCTACCCATCACCAGTCCCTCCCATCAGGAAACTTGCACAAGCCTCTTAGATAGCCTCATCCACCAGAAAGCAGACAGTAAAAGCAAGAGCAACTACAATCCTGCAGCCTGTGGAACAAAAACCACATTCATAGAAAGACAGACAAGATGAAAAGGCACAGGGCTATGTACCAGATGAAGGAAAAAGATAAAACCCCAGAAAAACAACTAAATGAAGTGGAGATAGGCAACCTTCCAGAAAAAGAATTCAGAATAATGATAGTGAAGATGATCCAGGACCTTGGAAAAAGAATGGAGGCAAAGATTGAGAAGATGTAAACATGCTTAACAAAGACCTAAAAGAATTAAAGAACAAAAAAATACAGATGAACAATAAAATAACTGAAATGAAAAATACACTAGAAGGAATCAATAGCAGAATAATCAATTGCAGAACAAACAAACAGAGATGAACAATACAATAACTGAAATGAAAAATACACTAGAAGGAATCAATAGCAGAATAACTGAGGCAGAACGGATAAGTGACCTGGAAGACAGAATGGTGGAATTCACTGCTGCGGAACACATTAAAGAGAAGAGAATGAAAAGAAATGAAGACAGCCTAAGAGACCTCTGGGACAACATTAAACACAACAACATTCCCATTACAGGGGTCCCAGGAGAAGAGAGAGAGAGAAAGGACCAGAGAAAATATTTGAAGATATTATAGTCGAAAACTTCCCTAACATGGGAAAGGAAATAGCCACCCAAGTCCAGGAAGCGTAGAGAGTCCCATACAGGATAAACCCAAGAAAAAACACGTCGAGACACATAGTAATCAAATTGGCAAAAATTAAAGACAAAGAAAAATTATTCAAAACAGCAAGGGAAAAACGACAAATAACATACAAGAGAATTCCCATAAGGTTAACAGGTGATTTCTCAGCAGAAACTCTGCAAGCCAGAAGGGGGTGGCATGATATACTTAAAGTGATGAACAGGAAGAACCTACAACCAAGATTACTCTACCCGGCAAGGATCTTATTCAGATTCAATGGAGAAATCCAAAGCTTTACAGACAAGCAAAAGCTAAGAGAATTCAGCACCACCAAACCAGCTCTACAACAAATGCTAAAGGAACTTCTCTAAGTGGGAAACACAAGAGAAGAAAAGGATCTACAAAAACAAACCCAAAACAATTAAGAAAATGGTAATAGGAACATACGTATGGATAATTACTGTAAACGTGAATGGATTAAATGCTCCAACCAAAAGACTCAGGCTTGCTGAATGTATACAAAAACAAAACCCATATATATGCTGTCTACAAGAGACCCACTTCAGACCTAGGGACACATACAGACTGAAAGTGAGGGGATGGAAAAAGAGATTCCATGCAAATGGAAATCAAAAGAAAGTTTGAGTAGCAATACTCATATCAGATAAAAGAGACTTTAAAGAATGTTAGGGCTTCCCTGGTGGCGCAGTGGTTGAGAGTCCACCTGCCAATGCAGGGGACACGGGTTCGTGCCCCGGTCCGGGAGGATCCCACATGCCGCGGAGCGGCTGGGCCCATGAGCCATGGCCACTGAGCCTGCACGTCTGGAGCCTATGCTCCGCAACAGGAGAGGCCACAGCAGTGAGAGGCCCGTGTACCGCAAGAAACAAAAACAAAAAAAAATAAAGAATGTTACAAAAGACAAGGAAAGACACTACATAATGATCAAGGTATCAATCCAAGAAGAAGATATAACAATTATAAATATATATGCACCCAACATAGGAGCACCTCAATACATAAGACAACTGCTAACAGCTATAAAAGAGGAAATTAACAGTAACACAATAATAGTGGGGGACTATAACACCTCACACTAATGGACAGATCTTCCAGACAGAAAATTAATAAGGAAACAGAAGCTTTAAATGACACAACAGACCAGATAGATTTAATTGATATTTATAAGACATTCCATCCAAAAACAGCAGATTAAACTTTCTTCTCAAGTGTGCACGGAACATTCTCCAGGATGGATCACATCTTGGGTCAAAAATCAAGCCTCAGTAAATTTAAGAAAATTAAAATCATATCAGGCATCTTTTCTGACCACAACACTGTGCTTTTTTCCACAGGGAAAAAAACGTAAAAAACACAAACACACGGAGGCTAAACAATACATTACTAAATAACCAAGAGATCACTGAAGAAATCAAAGAGGAAATCAAAAAATATCTAGAGACAATTGATAATGAAAACACGATGATCCAAAACCTATGGGATGCGGCATAAAGCAGTTCTAAAAGGGAAGTTTATAGCTATATAAGCCTACCTCAAGAAAAAAGAAAAATCTCAAATAAACAATCTAATGTACACCTAAAGGAAACAGAGAAAGAACAACTAACAAACCCAAAGTTAGGAGAATCAAAGAAATCATAAAGATCAGAGCAGAAATAAATGAAATAGAAACAAAGAAAACAATTGCAAAGATCAATAAAACTAAAAGCTGGTTCGTTGAGAAGATAAACAAAATTGATAAACCATTAGCCAGACTCATCAAGAAAAAGAGGGAGAGGACTCAAATCAATAAAATGAGAAATGAAAAAGGAGAAGTTACAACAGACACCGCAGAAATACAAAGCATCCTAAGAGACTACTACAAGCAACTCTATGCCAATAAAATGGAAAACCTGGAAGTAACTGACAAATTCTTAGAAAGGTATAACCTTCCAAGATTGAACCAGGAAGAAATAGAAAATATGAACAGACCAATGAAAGTATGAAATTGAAACTGTGATTAAAAATCTTCCAGCAAACAAAAGTCCAGGACCAGATGGTTTCACAGGTGAATTCTATCAAACATTTAGAGAACAGCTAACACCCATCCTTCTCAAACTCTTCCAAAAAATTTCAGAGGAAGGAACACCCCAAACTCATTCTATGAGGCCACCATCACCCTGATCCTAAAACCAGACAAAGATATTACAAAATTACAAACAAATATCACTGATGAATATAGAGGCAAAAATCCTCAACATAATACTAGCAAACAGAATCCAAAAACACATTAAAAGGATCATACACCATGATCAGCGGGATTTATCCCAGGGATGCAAGGATTCTTCAACATACGCAAATCAATCAATGTGATACATCATATTAACAAACTGAAGAAGAAAAACCATATGATCATCTCAATACATGCAGAAAAAGCTTTTGACAAAATTCAACACTCACTTATGATAAAAACTCTCCAGAAAGTGGGCACAGAGGGAACCTACCTCAACATAATAAAGGTCATATACGAGAAACGCACAGCAAACATCATTCTCAATGGTAAAAAAATGAAAGCATTTCCTCTAAGATCAGGAACAAGACAAGGATGTCCACTCTCACCACTATTATTCAACATAGTTTTGGAAGTCCTAGCCATGGCAATCAGAGAAGAAAAAGAAATAAAAGGAACACAAATTGGAAAAGCAGAAGTAAAACTGTCACTGTTTGCAGATGACATGATAGTATACATAGAGAATCCTAAGATGCCACTAGAAAACTACTAGAGCTAATCAATGAATTTGGTAACGTTGTAGGATACAAAATTAATGCAGAGAAATCTCTTGCATTCCTATATACTAATGATGAAAAATCTGAAAGAGAAATTAAGGAAACACTCCCATTTACCACTGCAACAAAAAGAATAAAATACCTAGGAATAAACCTACCTAGGGAGACAAAAGACCTATATGCAGAAAACTATAAGACACTAATGGAAGAAATTAAAGATGATACAAACAGATGGAGAGATATACCATATTCTTGGATTGGAAGAATGAATATTGTGAAAATGACTATACTACCCAAAGCAATCTACAGATTCAGTGCAATCCCTATCAAATTACCAATGGCATTTTTTTTTTTTACAGAACCAGAACAAAAAAATCTTAAAATTTGTATGGAGACACAAAAGACCTGAAATAGCCAAAGCAGTCTTACGGGAAAAAAGCAGAGCTCGAGGAATCAGCCTCCCTGACTACAGACTACACTACAAAGCTACAGTAATCAAGGCAATATGGTACTGGCACAACAACAGAAATATAGATGAATGGAACAGGATAGAAAGCTCAGAGATAAACACACACACCTATGGTCAACTAATCTATGACAAAGGAGGCAAGGATATACAATGGAGAAAAGACAGTCTCTTCAATAAGTGGTGCTGGGAAAACTGGACAGCTACATGTAAAAGACTGAAATTAGAACATTCCCTAACACCATACACAAAAATAAACTCAAAATGGATTCGAGACCTAAATGTAAGACCAGACACTATAAAACTCTTAGAGGGAAACATAGGAAGAACACTCTTTGACATAAATCACAGCAAGATCTTTTTTGAGCCACCTCCTAAAGTAATGGAAATAAAAGAAAAATAAACAAATGGGACCTAATGAAACTTAAAAGCTTTTGCCCAGCAAAGGAAACCATAAACAAGACGAAAAGACAACCCTCAGAATGGGAGAAAATATTTGCAAATGAATCAACGGATTAATCTCCAAAATATATAAACAGCTCATGAAGCTCAATATTAAAAAAACATACATCCCAATCCAAAAATGGGCAGAAGACCTAAATAGACATTTCTCCAAAGAAGACACACAGATGGCCAAGAAGCACATGAAAAACTGCTCAACATCACTAATTATTAGAGAAATGCAAATCAAAACTACAATGAGGTATCACCTCACACCAGTCAGAATAGGCATCATCAGAAAATCTACAAACAACAAATGCTGGAGAGGGTGTGGAGAAAAGGGAACCCTCTTGCACTGTTGGTGGGAATGTAAATTGATACAACCACTATGGAGAACAGTATGGAGGTTCCTTAAAAAACTAAAAATAGAGTTACCGTATGTCCCTGCAATCCCACTACTGGGCATATACCCAGAGAAAACTGTAATTCAAAAAAACACATGCACCCCAATGTTCATGCAGCACTATTTACAATAGCCAGGTCATGGAAGCAACCTCAATGCCCATCAACAGACGAATGGATAAAGAAGATGTGGTCCACAGATACAATGGAATATTGCTCAGCCATAAAAAGGAACAAAATTGGGTCATTTGTAGAGACGTGGATGGAGCTAGAGACTGTCATACAGAGTGAAGTAAGTCAGAAAGAGAAAAACAAATATTGTACATTAACGCATATATGTGGAACCTAGAAAAATGGTACAGGTGAACCCGTTTGCAGGGCAGAGACTGAGACATGGATGTAGAGAACAAACGTATGGACACCAATGGGGGAAGTGGCGGGGGGTGCAGGTGGTGGTGTGATGAATTGGGCGATTGCGATTGACATGTATACACTGATGTGTACAAAATGGATAACTAGTAAGTACCTGCTGTATAAAAAAATAAATAAAATTCAAAAAAACCCCAAAAACAAAAAACATATACATCTGCACAGACAGTACCTGAGGGAGCAAAATGAAAGCTCAGCCTGGGGTCCAGTCAGATGCATGTAGTTAAAATTATCAAATGACTTTGCTTCAGTGAGCACTTATCAACACCCCCTTAGCCCAACTCCCAACACATGCACACAAAGCCCCCAGTGCTAAAGATACTATTTGTTACTGGATACTGAACAGAAGCAATTAAGTTCCAGCAGGCGATTGACAAACATTTTCTAAGTACTTCCTTTGTGCAAGACACGGTGCTCAGCCCCTCTTGGCAGACCTGGTGGCATCCTTCACTGCCTCCTACCTCTTTCATTATTTTGATGGCTTCCACCCGGTGCTGGGGTGGGGGATAAAGCAGCACGCGGTGATAGAGCGACTGCAGCACGGGCTTCATGGAGTCCACTGACCCCACCAGCCGGACCAGCTCAGCTGCGATGTAATAGATGGTCCGAGCCACGGGCCCACTGAGGGCTGGTGCGGTGGAGGAGCAGCCTGACCCCCGGCCGTGGTCAGAAACCCCTGGAGACGCAGAGTCCGATTCGATGCTGGTACTCGTGTTGCCGCTATGAGCAGAGGTGATAGTTTTGTCATGAATTGGATTGCCCAGGATCACGATGAGAGCAGGGCAAAGGTTTTTCCTGAGAAGAGAACGAGAAGAAAGGAAAGTTTCCCTACAAGCCGAATGATAAAATACGAATACTATCCTGAGGGTAAATGCCAGGTGCCTTAAAAATGACAAGTAAGGGCTTCCCTGGTGGCGCAGTGGTTGAGAGTCCGCCTGCTGATGCAGGGGATACGGGTTTGTGCCCCTGTCCGGGAAGATCCCACGTGCCGCGGAGCGGCTGGGCCCATGAGCCATGGCCGCTGAGCCTGCATGTCTGGAGCCTGTGCTCCGCAACGGGAGAGGCCACAACACTGAGAGGCCCGTGTACCGCAAAAAAAAAAAAAAAAAGACAAGTAATAGTTGGGCTCTTTACTGCTCCTTCTTCTGGCTACCTTCTGCCCCAGCGTTCCCTGACTCCTCATCACTCCTGGGGATATCAACAGAATACTTTGCCTCATAATTCAAGCTGGGGTTAACTACATAAAATATCAAGAGAAGCATTAGAAATCATCTTATGTGAGGAAAATGGACTCAAAATGCTAACTTAGTTATGAAGTTTCATTTTACTATAAATAACAAAGTTACTTATACTCCTCATTTGAGAAGTTAGTTTAAAATTCTGACACATATCATATACATAGCATTCGACTTTCTCCCTGTCAATAAGCGCAGGAACCCAGAGCAGCTAGCTGGCTGCCTGAGGGTCCTGTCACTTGTGTGAATCTCTGACTATGATTAAGAGACTAGTATTCAGGTTGAGATGGAGAAAGTACCAGGGTGAGGCTGAGAAGAAGGTCCAGTTTTGGCGAAGGTGAATCGCCTCGCCTGTGCAACTCTCTGGTGCCTTTATATGATTTAGAACGTAGGCTCTCATGATCCTATGATGGAAACAAAATGCAAAAGGGCCTTGGGAGGCATAGTTTGTTACAATAATTATCGCTTTCTCTCCCCTTTCTCTCTGTAGCTTCGTCTGGTGCATATAAGCAAAGCTATCTCCTTACTTTCCCTCTAATATATTTACACATAGATGAAATGGCCAGTGAGGCATGGATGCCCTGGGAAGGGACCCGCAGACCCAGCTAGAGCGAGCGAGCCCCCCAGGTTGGGGTGGAGCAGGGGTCGGCGTCAGGATGAGCACTCACCAGATGAGGTCCGTGAAGCCTCTGTGCAGCCGCATGGAGGAGGAGGAACTGCTGAGCATGGACAGAACGCACTCCAGGTACAGAAGCTGCAGCTGCTGACTGTCACTGCAGAGAAGCAGAACCAACATACAAATGCACACAAGGTAAAGGCGAAACTAAAGAGGCGACGTGTGGAAAACACTTGGGGAAATGTTAGGTATCACAGGGTGTTAATTTTGGGGTAGGGGGCAGTGGTAGTGTTATGGGTTGACTTGTGCCCCCCCCCGCTTTCATATGCTGAGGTCCTAACCCCTGGCACCTCAGAAATGGTCTTATTTGGAGTTGGGACCTTACACAGGTAACCAAGTTAAAGTGAAGTTATTAGAGTTGATCCTAATCCAACACGACTGGTGTCCTTATAAAACAGGGAAATTAGGACACAGAGATACACGTGGAAGGAAGACAATGTGAAGAGACATGAGGAGAAGACGGTTGTCTACAAGCCAAAGAGCGAGGCCTCCCAGCCCTGAGAAGGAACCAACTCTGCTGACATCATGATCTCCAATCTCCAGCCTCCAGAAGCACGAGACAATACATTTCTGTTGTTAAAGCCGCTTGGTTCGTGGTACTTTGTTATGGCGGCCCCAACAAACTAATACAGTTAGGATGATTTTTCTGTAATAAACTTTACTTTTTAGAACAGTTTTAGATTTACAGAAAAACTGAATATGGTATGAAAAGTGACCATATTTTATCCACCCCTGCACGTGGTTTATCCTGGTAAAGATGTTATTAACAACTTACCATTAATGAACAAATTAACAGCTACCATTAATGAACAAATATGGATATATTGCCTAAAGTCCACAGTTTATTCCAGAAATATTAATTTTTAATGTTTAATTGTCTAAATATGTTTCAGATGTTTTATTGTACCATGATATCTTTTAGATGATTAATGCTTTACTAACTTGCATTTGGTTTTTCTTCTTTATTTTTTTGAAAGCAGAGTGGTTTTTCAACAGACGAATTATTTTTCTCATAATTATTACTATGGGGTTCCTCAACAGAACCAGATTAAAAAATAACAGATAAGTTTATGGGATGCACATTTTCATACCTGGATTAAGTTTTCTGCCTAATCCACCAGAAAGTATTAAAATCCAGGTCGGTGGTCTTTCTGACCATCACTTGACTCATAATTAAGAAAAATAATTATTAAATGCCCTTACTGAAAAATGTCTATCTTTCAAACTGTCAGTCGAACATCACAAAACTAAAATAACTATAAAGAATAAAGAGTCTCAGTTTCTGAAATCACTGGAAATAAACCCAGAGAAAAGCTACAAGCAGTCAAGTTCCCTATGAGTACATATCAGCAAAGCGTGCTGCAGCAATACGGCAACCCCAAGGCATCAGACTTGGTGACAGAGAGAGCTCATTGCCAAGGAAACTGGCCTGGGAGTCTCCTTGGAGACTGAATGCGGCAGCTTTTCTGTGGGCTGCTGCAGTCTGGAAAAATGAGTACTCGTGGCCTGGCACGCGTCATGTCATTAGAGGAGCACCTTCCATGCATGCCCCTCACTAGATACACATATGTGTGTGTACGTTTCATATTTGTCTGACTATAGACAGACGAATCTGTGAGATGCACAGGGCAGAAAGGAGCCTAGAAACTAGCCAACTCTTTCAGCACACACTAGGGAACATCTGCCTACTTAGGAGGGCTGTGAGTCACTTTGTCTGGCCTTTTGTTTGAACAGGTTGAGCACCTACTGGTCTCACTCTCTGCTCGTCTCTGGATTTCCTCCCAGGCCCATGATCCACAGAGAACAACTCTCGTGGGTAGACCAGTGGTCCATGAAGGAGAAGCAGTGCAGCCCTGGCAGGGTTACTGTGACAGCAACCTGGCAGCACATCCTCGATTTCTGGAGTTCTTAAAATTTTGTTTTGCTCTGAACTATTTTGATTTTGCCTCCCTTAGAAACAGATTCAAATTTAGTTAGAAAAAGGAGAGAGGGAGTTGCATAAGGAGTAGAATGGAATTAGAATACACAATATGAAGGCTCAGCCTCGCCTCATTGATTCCAAGATGCCTCAGTATAGATTCCTCTCCGACATTCTGTACTGAGAAGAGAGGGAAGTGGGGAGAGGGTGGTGGGAAACCAACGGGCAGAGAATGAAAAAATATCTTTCTAATCCCAAGTATCCTTCCAAAAATTCTTGGATTTAAACAGCATCACGTAACTCAACTTGCCTAATATAGAGCTCTATTAATACTGCATCTCCAAGGCATGTGAGTTAACCTGTGTGCCTGAATGCATTTTCTGATTTCTCCTGAGAGACTGAACATATCATGAGTACATACCCCTACAGAGCTAAAGACCTGTGAGGTATATCGGCATTGATTTTGGGAATGGATATTGGGTGGGAAGTAATGACCGTGGTGTGATTTCAGAGGAAGAACTTACTTAGAAGGTAGGAGAGGTGTCAAGTTTAGCCAATGGAAATAAAAGGAGTTAAAGTAGTAAAATCAGAAGAAACTATATAGATGTGAAAATTTAAGGAGAATTAATAGAACCACCAAAGTGAGAGCAGCCAAGGGCATGGTATTATCTGACCAGGGGGTGTTAAACGTCTCCCAGAGAAGCTGCACTAAGCCTGCTGCACCCCAGCTTCTGCAGTAATACAACCCCCAACTTAGGGCAATGGAACCATGATGGGAAAGGCCATAACCAAACAAGGAGAAGAGTCTCCAGAGGCAGAATTATGATAAGGAAATTGCTTTGATAAAACAAGCAAGACTATGAGAATCCTATAAAAATCATTAAGCTCTATAACAATATGCCTAAAGCCATCTTTGATCCAATGTCCAATGAGAAATCCTAGAAAACCATGTGCAGGTCACGTGACTTATTTTTTTTTCCATTTAAAGCCTATCCCTGAATCATATGGTTTAGAAACGTTTCCATTTTTTCAGTGACTGATAGAAATGTATGACCTTTAGTTTCTAATACACATATGTGAGCATTTGTAATGTACGTTTGTGCATTGTATTTTCCCAACAACCTTCAGTCAAATTTCTAATGTAAGAAACTCAGTGTTCCTAAATGCATCGCCAACTAGAATTAGCACTGATAATTCTGAAAGCAAACAAGCTATTTTAGAGCTAATATTTATCAAATATTTATTATGTGCTGTGCAGTAAAAAAAAAAAAAAAAAATCCACTTATACCGGTACTTCCTAGAAGATATCGATATGAGTGTCTTTAATAATAATTATACAATAAGCGTAACTTTGGACTGTTTAAGGTAAGCCAAGTTATATGGTTGCCCTATAGGTAGGGGTCCCTGTAGGTGACATTAGAGCCATCCAGGTTTTAAAGAACCATGAACTGAATGAACCCCAGATGCCAGGCAGGTCCTTACTAGACTTTGCTAAAGGCTCTTTCTGGACCAATGAACAATGGTATCATTTATAGACCTACAGACTTGTTCTAACTTCTCCTGATGGCTATTTAAAAATTATTAACGGCATAATTACCATGAACTATTATTAGCACTTTCGTAGCACTTAAAACTTTTAGATTTTTCCCTTAGCAAACTACTCAGAAAAAAAGAGTTTAATTTATTAGTTTTCCCTTGTCAGCACACTAATGAACATAGCCTTTAAGTTTTTCAAAATTTCGGTGGTCTTTGTTTTATTCCCCGACAAGGCTAAGACCTGAAGGGGTGGGCCAAGAAGAAGAATCCTTGACAGCTGGCAACAGCCATCTTATTAGTTGCTACCAGCCAGCTGTGTGTTCCCCTGGGGAACAGAAACAACTGCACAGAATGTTAACATCAGATGAGGACTCTCCACAATGATGATGTAACAAGATGAAAGCAAATCGACAATCAGATTTGAACAGAAATTTTTTAAAAAATCTGTACAATTACAAAAATGACCAAATATTATCCTCCCCTGTAAGTGACTCCTGCTGCTTCTCCAGTGACAACTCTGACTCCCATCTGGCCCTCTTGTCAGCTAGATGAAAACTAGGATGCTCAATGCTAGAATTGTCCCTTGCTTTCTGACAGTAGCCAGTCCTTGAACAGAACCCCCAATTCCTTTAATCCGCACCAAATTACCTAACTCAGGTTCAAATCCTATAACAATTCCTAATACCCACCCTTTTACTGGATGTCCTATCATTCGCATAGTGTACAGGCTCCCCTACTGCAGCAAGTTAATAACCCTAATTCTGTTAACCTCAGATGTTCCTGGTGATCTTGGGTTGGTGGGCACTGACAGTCTTTTAGGTTAATTTTCTCATTCCATCCTTACAAAAACCCTAACATATTTTATATTACTAATATTACATATTTTATATTATTAATATTATATATATTACTATATTATAATGATTATAATGCAAATTTAAAATATTTTGAATAATCATTAAGCATATCAATATTAAAATTATATTACGAATATAATTAACATAATGTTACTTTATTATAAATATTATTATAACATAATAAAATATTTTATATTACTAATTTTTTATATTACGAACTTTTTTTTTTTTTTTTTTAAGCTGTACGCGGGCCTCTCACTGTCGTGGCCTCTCCCGTTGTGGAGCGCAGGCTCCGGACACGCAGGCTCAGCAGCCATGGCTCACGGGCCCAGCTGCTCCGCGGCATGTGGGATCCTCCCAGACTGGGGCACGAACCCGTGTCCCCAGAATCGGCAGGTGGACTCTCAACCACTGCGCCACCAGGGAAGCCCACGAACATATTTTATATTACTAACATATTTTATATTTTATATTACTAATATTATATATATTACTATATTATAATGATTATAATGCAAATTTAAAATATTTTGAATCATTAAGCATATCAATATTAAAATTATATTACAAATATAATTAACATTGTTATTTTATTATAAATATTATTATAACATAATAAAATAATATAACGTGCTAATAATAATTAATTATAGGATCAATAAGCTTAGGGTGGTTGAGCTCTTTGCCCAAAGTCAAGAGCTAGTAAGGGGCCTAACGGGGGTTTTATCCCAGGTAATCCAACAAAGATAATGCAGTTGAGCCAATAGTAATTAAACTCTGATTGTCTCTCAGGAGAAAACAAGCCAATGAGAAACATATTCCAGCTCTAACAGCTGGCTCTGCCAAGACGGACGGGAACTGGGCAGGGGTGGTGAGAAGTTAGCACTGGAAGAGATCGAAACCCCGTGCATGGATGAGTAGAGTGAATATATAACCTATCCCAGCCTGGACACTGTTGAGAGTAAAGGAGGGTGACTGTAATCATACACAACGGGCACAGCCTGGCACCGTCCCAAGGCAATCAGGTAGCACGGGGTCCCTACAGATGGGGTCACCGTGGCTGGGGTTAGAGCCTGCAGGTTAGGATGCTCGTCTGAATCCCAGCCCTACTGCTCCAACCCTCCATGGTCAGGAAGAGGGGACCTGAGTGGGGCACGGGAGCAGCCAGGTACATTCCATGTACATTCCCCCCGAGGGAAAAATAATGCCCATACCTGCAGCCTGCCTAGGGTCCTGGGGTGGGAGAAACTTGAAGGTGGGGTGTGGAAGAAGTTAAGCGCTATTTCGTTTCGGTTTGTACTACCTATGTATTAAATAAATCTCTTCATTTTTTAAGTGCCTGATATAAATTGAGCTTAATTTGGTTAAAATATGCAGGTGACCTGGAGGAATGATAGATAAATTGAAGTAGAGACTATTCGACAACAACTTTTAAGAGTAGTTTTAAGCCTAGCTTAAAAATAATCCTGAGTTTATGAAGAAACAACAACAACAAATTTCTGCAGTGTTTCCAGCAAAGTGAGAGAGCTCATTCATGTCTGCAACTGGACAGTTTCTCGTAGCTCATTACCATATATAAAATTCTATAAGCAAAAGTTTTCTGAATTATCAATTACTCTAGTTACCAGTAAACAATAGTTTAATGTGTCGTCCCCAACTCAAAGGGCACTTCAGAATCCTACCATGTTGTAGAATGTTGCAGTTAATTATATGTAGCTGGTAGAGACTTTCATCTCACCTTGGCAAGTCTGGCCTTTTTATGATTTGTCTTTACTACAGATGCAGAAGTTATCAACTTACTGCATGGAGAGTTGGAGCAGTGGACGTCACAAATGAACTAATATCACTGATTAAACTGTCATGCAAATAAATGAAAAGTATATAAAAATCAGAATAACGCACTTTTTAAAGATAGGTGTGTGAGTTCACAGGCTCAGGAGATGTTAGAAGAAATAGAAAAGATCACACAGCCCAACCTGGCCATTTAGCAGAGGAGGAAGGTGCAATAGCCGGATGAGAAGGCTTACCTGGAGCCACAGACCTGGGACGTGCCAGGTTAGGACTAGCCCTCATATCAACTAGGTCTTACCCAACATTTTTTCCACTCACCTCCATGCTCAAGGGATTAACTCTTCTGCAAGGTATTGTTTTCCCTTTTTCTCATCAGAAAATTGCATCCTTCAGTAATCGTATTTGGTCATGTGGGCTTGCCCAAGATCACTGAACACATGCCTCAGGAAAGACAGTGAACTGCTCAGTGAATACCAACGGGGTGGTGGGAACCACTGTCCCTATGCTCTGCAACTTTAAGTGATGCTGCAGGCAAAAGTTACTTCAGAAACAGTCCGTTAACGAATCAGAGCTCCAGTGTTGAAGGCACTTACTTGATGGCAGCTTGGAGCTTCTCACACAGAACAGTGAGCACAGAGACAAGGTCATCACAGAGGGACTCTACGGTTGACCCTTCAAACAGAGGAGGTGACAGGCATTAGACATCGGCAGGGGGCACTACAGGCTTCCTCAACAGTCCTTCCCATCTTCTGCTTTCGATACTTTCAGGACTGGAAAGATGATTTTCAGATGCTGAGCCTTCCTCAGGTCACCAAAAGGGTCACAGAAAAGAATTAAAGGACTGATTATCCCATCAGTCCTTTCCAAAGTAAAACACTCAAGATAGTCCAGGAAGGAAATAATAGACTATTCATTATAAGTAAAATTCACTCACACTTAACAAAAAAGATTTGGTTAATTTAAGGAACAACACAATCAATAACAATTTTATCAATATTTAGGCCAGCAGACTACACATGTATCCCTTATTCTGACCTCTTCAGTTTCTGGGTCTCCTGAGCAGACTTGAGCTGTATCCCAGAGAGAGAAAATATGGTGGCATGGAAGAAAGATGGGCTTTTCATACTAGGAAACTAGGGAAAGGAGGCAAAATAAGTTAGTCACCATCTTCACCTATTTTAGCTATTTGTCCAGCATCCTCAGGGTACGTGGCCTTCACTGTTAAAGGAGCAACAGCCACGGTCAGAAAAAAATTTCCTTTCAAACATGTTTGTGTCCAGAATCTAGCAACAAAACTCCCACAGGAGCACCGAAGTGTATTGGAAAAAGGCTGAAATTTGGAATCTGTTCAAGTACTGGTCCACAGTCTGCTGACTGTGAGCTTGGGTAAGCTTCAGTTTAGCCTTCGGCAAGATGCGATAAATAATAATGAAGTCCCAGCTCTGTTGGGCCAAGTGAAGTAACCAGTGGAAGCATTTGCTTTTTTTTTTTTTAAATAAAAACCTGTGGAGAGCTATACAAATGTGCCCAAGTGTTTGATGGATGTATAGAATGAATGAATGAATGAATGACCATGAGGTCAGAGAAGATGGAGAAAAAATGGCAAGAGTGTAAGAAGGAAAATAAAAATAAAATTGGAGGAGGGCAAGGGAATGATAAATGGCTGATCCTCAGAATTTAATATTTTAAATGCAGGAACAAATTGAGAAATGATAAAGTACAATGATAAATGATAGTTTAAAATAAATAAAACCCACAAGTAGTCTTGAAACTCAATTTTAGGTAAATTTCAAATGAGTCCATCAATTTTTTTACTGATATAGATTTTAAAGATGCATCCTTAACCAAGAGGACTTTGACCTCTTATTTTAGTTTATAAAATCATCCTACGTTAAAGGAAGACATTATGGGAACTGCAAGAGCCAAAAGAGGAAGAGACTGGTGGAAAATCTTGGAGTATACCACTGAGAGCTTCAAAAGGTGAAAGGATACTGCAGCCCAAGAATGCAGGAGGATGTGACTAAAACAACATGCTAATGTGATGCTTTAGAAAATGACTTAAAGCGGTCATTTTTCTTTCATTTATTCTTTTTCTAACTGTGGCTGTTTAGCTACTTCTTTCTCTCTGTTTCATTCCCTGGTTTTTTTCATCTTCTCTCTACCCCACCCCCCCTTCCCCATTATTAACTGGCAAAAATATCAAAGAAAAGCAGATTTTTTCCAACATTTTAAAAATTACTGAATAAAATTCAAAATAAAAATTATATTTCAGTATTTCAATCAGATAATTTGAATTTTTCATATCTCTTTCAGAAAACAATACCATCAAACATTTTGAAGAAGTCAAAGTGCTTGTCTGTTGTACGCGGACCTTTATTTTTTCCTGTCCTGTGGGTCAGAATGAAAGTTCCTTACCTTGATTTCACCTGCTACTGAAACTGGGCTGTCTGTCCTTCCCTGTGAGGTGACTCATTTTTCATATCAAAAACTCGGTGTTTCACAAATACCCTTCAGGTGAAATAATGAACCTGACTTCATGAAGAGTGATGTAACTACAAAAACTAGCTTCCAGCAGGAAGGTGTGTGAAGAGTTAATTTCCTTGACACAGCTGGAGCAGGGACAAGTATGGTTGGCAGAGGGTGTAGGAACAGAAGGAAACAGCTGACTAAAGCTAAGCAGAGCCTCCAAGGAGAATGGGGAACTAACCCGAGAGCTTTTACTCAGCGTTACATCCCCACCCCAAGCACATAGTAGGTGTCTTTACACCGGCTTTTTAAACTGAATGCACAGAAATCAAATCCAATACCTTGACTCCTGAATTCCTGCGGTACATCCGGGTTTTCAATTATCTAGTAAGGGAGACACACACAGGACAATTAGGAGATTCAGGCAAGAAAAATCCCGACTGTTAAACAACGGAAAGTTCTAGGAAACAAAGTGTCATCTGAGTGCTCTGGGCTCTGCTAACTTACCTAGGCGCACCCTCCGGCTCTTGATAGCATTTCATTACTCATGGTACTTATGAAAAGGCTGTGATGTCTGAACTGAGTTATCAATTCCAAAAATAACTCATTCAAGAGTCCACAACCCCCTGGAAGTTTAAGGCCCACCGTGCACTTGATCATTCCAGGATGCTGCAGGGCTATGACCTGAGGCAATACCTGCCTAAACAGGTGCGTTCTCTTTGCACAACAATCTGCCCCAAGGTCACAGACTGCACTCTGACTGGCACCTAATGAATACAGATTCTTAATCGTAAGAAGAATCAGGTTCCTGGACTTCAACATACAAGTCCAAGATGACTGCGGGTCAGAAGCACCAGTTTCCTAATTGATGGGGGAGTGTATTAACTTCTGACTGTCTGACCAGACCGACCCTCTAGGCCATCTCTAGGTAGGCCTAGAACTATCAGGGTAGAGACAGAACCTGGAGGGAAGGGAGAATAGGAAGGAAAAGACATTTACTGGTAGTAAGATTATTTCCCATGATACGGATAATTCAGTGACTACTGAGCTGAGAACAGGAAGGCAACCCTTCAGTCTCCCCACCTCTTAGCATCGGGAGATAAACAGAAGGCATTTCCATGCCACCTACCAGATATAAATCATACCATAGCACTGATCATTTTTAAACTTGTTACGGGCATGTATTTCTACTCTTCTCTGTTCATAAATTTGCAAGCTCAGCAACTTCTACAGTGTTTTGGGAAATGCTATGTTAGTGCCTACAGCTCAGCACATGGATAAATATTAAGTTCAGAACAACATTTTCTGGAGGAAATCCATCTGAATCATTTTTATGGATAGGAAAACCACTACCACCTACCCCCAAATATTTACATGTGGCATTTTTTTCTTTTTAAAATGTGTAACAACAATTTAACAATGGCTTTTGTCATCGAAATAATTCAAAAATAAAGCTCGGTAATAACTCAGGGTTTCTGAGGCTACAAAATCAAACTGAGTAATCTGCCCTGGGAGCAGGGGTTGGGAGGGGCTAGACATTAAGCTGAAGATACATTACATGCTAAGCTTTTGGCATTCTAGATTTATTTTCTTTCCACTGTACTTAAGTCTTTCTAATTCTGAGATGGCCCATGATGTCTTTCCAGGGATGGGTCACGCTAAGCACGATACACATCTTCTACAAGTAATGCTAAGTGTCCCATGGGAGAACATGCAGCCTACTCAGAGTGAGCCTCACCATTCCTAGGGACCACTCTCCTTTAATAGCTTTTTTTAAAAAACCATTCTTAGGTGGCAAAAGTTACGTCTCCCTCTACTAAACATCCTAAGTGCTTCAAATATTAGCATCCTGAGAATCATGTATTTCTGGGACACAATAACATCTCCAGGGATCTAATGAGTAATATAAAGGAAATTAACAGGAAACAGTCATTTTCCATCTCCTTTGGGATCTTGCCTCCGGATGGGGTGAGTCCAGATGGTCAGTGATGAGGGGGACCAGAAGGTTGATTAGCCACACAGTACCTAGGACAGAGGCAGACAACCCTCTAGTTTTATCCAGACCTCTACAACCATACCTGTCACCATTGTTACAGAAGAGCAAGATAAGCTAAAAAGCTGAGTCGTTTTACTTAAAACCCCAAATTCTCCTACTTAAAAATTTAAAAATATAACGAAATAAACTATCATAATTGAAATCTCTTTGAAACTACAAAGTTTCATTTAAATGCTTCATCTTAAAGCATTAGTGTTATAGTATTTCCCATCATGTTGCCATTTAGCAAGGATGGAACACGATAATATACTAGTATCAGGACTCTCAACATCTTAGCTTTGTTTCCATTAAGAAATTTTTTTCTCTTAATGCTTTCTGCTTATAGGTTTGAATTTCTTTTAAACTAATATATCTATACCGTCATATGCAAAACCTTAGTATAAATGAAATAGTTTTTAACAAAGTAAGCTAATATAATAAAAATATCTCAAGTTTAAACCATTTTTAATAAAAACTTGGGCTTTAGATACAGCAAACAGAAAAGAAAATCAGTATTTGTTTTTTCAGATTAGTGGATTTAAACAAAAAACAAAAATACACTGGCTGCCAGACTGCATATTAATAACCTGGACTGGGAGTCAGTAAGGAGACTAGGGCTTTTGTTCTGGCTCTTTCACTGATACGCTCATTAATTTTAGATTTCAATTTCATCTCTCTGGGCTTCATCTTCCCCAGCTGTTTTTCTGAGGAATAAAAGAATTTGACCAGATAATCTCTAAGGTTTCACTCAACGCCACGATTTTCTAAAAATTAGAAAATAATTGAAGTTAAAAATTAGAAATGAACCCTTCATTTCTGTAAAATTAATTTCTGAGATATTCTGGATTGCCATTGAGATTTCCTATTCTAAAAAATAACTCATAAAGTGTTCATTTCGGAATACTTCTTGCAGATTTTAAAAGAAGTTTAATCTGAATTATTAGAGGCATTTTTTTTTAAACACCAATTTTGAAGAGGAATCATCTCCTCAATTAACATTCCCAGGAGAAAACATATACAAGAAGCTGATTACATTTACATTTTTCCCGGGAATGCTCATTTTAGACAAACTGCTGAAGTTTAGAGCAAAAAGCTCGAGTGGGCTTTGATGACAGAGAGAAGACAAATCCAGCTTCTTCCCTGATGGTACCAGCAGGTGAAAGAAACCTCCTGCCCCAGCCTTTTATTTCACAAACAGAAACATATACACCAAGCCTCAAAGCATGTAATTAATTAACTGCTAGTAATTTTGTTTAATTCTGAATTTACTTCTGTTTGTTAATACATCAAAATATTTTTAATAAAATTGTTCAATCAGAGATGTTTAAAACATGATTTTAAAAGAAAAGTGAATTTTAAATTAATGACTAAAAACATGACCGAAACCATAAGGAAAAATAACTCCAAGCTTTGGAGTGAAACAGGCAAAGACACATTTAAAGAGTTTAATTTATATAAATAAATGTTCTTCTGAACCAAGCCAGCCCTTCCTAATGTTTCAGTAGGAAGCAGCCCTGGCAGGGGGAGGGGAAAGCATATAGGATGTGGGACACTTAGCATGCGGTTACACAGAGACACTGGCAAGACCGGGATGAACGTGTGGGTACCGAGAGGCTCACCGTATTCTCCTGCCTTTGTCGTAACTGTAAAGTCAAGTCACTCAGCATTTGACTGAGAGTTGCCCGCACAGCAGTGTTTATACTACGCTGGTGACAGCTACATATGTATGTTTCAATGCACACCTGGTAAAGAAATAAGACAGCAACATACACGATCTGTAGATATCAGTTCATTACCAACATGCTTTGGAATTAATTGTAGAGGATGTTAAACCTCTCTTAAATAGAAAGTCAGCCTGATTTAAGACTAGTTGTCAATGAGTACTACTAAATATGTATTTTAAATCCCTGGGAATTTGTTTTTAATCATACAGGAAAAGTAATCTTTCCCTAAAGATTATCACTCTTAGAAGCTTATTATTCTGAGCATCACAGAAGAATGCAAATTAGTGATTTTTAGATATGCCAAATAATTCTACCTAGAACAAACTCAGGTGGCTAGAAATTAATCAGGAAAAGTTCTCTCCATGACAAAACAGGAACAGGATTTAACTCCTGAGTTATGAAGTGTGGGGAGAGGGTTAATGAAACCCTTTCTCCTCTATAAACAAGTTTGACCTTGGATTAAGTCTCCAGCTGTGTTCTTTTGGAAACCTGATAAAAGTGGGACAGTTAGCTGTGTTACTAGGCAGCATGGCTTAGGGTAAAAATGTCCCCCGATTACTAAGCTGCATCTGAATTCGGAGAACTGTGAACGAACTATAAAAACCTGGTGAGAAGTTTCCCTGGGTGACTGCTGTCATTGATCACACCCTCTGGGACCTCTGCCAGCTGAGCTCATGCAGTTGTTACAGATGATTGGTTCCTACATAGTTGAAACCTGGGGATGCTAGCCAAGGTGACTCTGTACCCACAAAGGTGGCTCTCATCTTTTTGCTCCTAAGCTGACATTTGAGAGCCAGCAACTAGCCTCTGGACTGCCGCAAGGACTCCTGTGAAAGATATATGCCTGCCGTTAACCTACTTCTGTGTCCTGTCCCATATCCTGCTAAGTGAACATAACGCCAGTTGTGGTCTAGTTGGGTCTTGTGAGTCTGAATGTCTAGCTGAACATGAGAGGACTCCCTGATGGCTGCTGCATGGAGAAGTCCCAATTTGGGGAAAAAAAAAAAAAATCTCTCATTTGATGATGATGTTGATGTTAAATGGCATGACTTTTCAGATTTTATTGCCTCTAGTTCCTTTGGAAGCTATAGGAATGGGCATTGACAATAAATGCATGCTTTAAATTTGCCCACTTTTTCCTCTGCATAAGGTATGTTATCCTTTCCATTTTCCAAGCATATTTAGTCCCACAAAAAGAAAAAAAGGGGGATTTAATGTACCTAAATTATTCTTCTAGGAGTAACTCCAAGACTATCTACAAGGAAGATACAGGGTTCTCACCCAAATGGCAAATTTGATGATTGATAACTGAAACAAGAGAGAAACTAAATGTTAACCTTTGTTGCTGCTACTGCTTAAGCTAGACCTTTCTGCCGGGCCTCATTATAATAACCTTCCTGGTAAAATTAACTAGGTAAAAGTAAATATTTTCTAACAGTTTAATTAATCTCCTATTGAATGCTTAATATTCCAAACGAGCATTGAAAACTCAACAGTGTAGTTGGAAGTTGGCTTAGATTAATTCATTTTAAGTTAAAAAATAAGAGCAAGTTCCAAAATATTTGTTTTTCAAACTACCATTTAGGGTATATCAGTTTTAAATTCATTTTCTTAAACAATCGTGGATTATAATGTACCTGAAGGTACAATTTATACATATTTAGAAAAAAACATGTTTTAATCTTGAAAGGCTTTTACTTTTGCATGTGACGAAATAGTTTAAAAACTGTGAAAATACATCTGAGTGAGGTATTTCACTTTGATGAAATCAAATTCTCCACAGTGTAATCAGGCACACTCGTACTATTTATACCTTAGGATTTAACAGTTTTCTTTAAATCTTATACTCTCCCAAGAAATCTTTATAACTGTTGATCTCTAAATCTCTAAGCTCTGACATTATAAATTTAAGGGGAAATTTTAAGCCTTAGACGCACTAAAGATGAGAGTAGCTATCTGGAGAGCTGAACTATACACTTAACATAAACATGATTTTCCTGAATACTGAGAGCCATCTATATCCTGCTTTAAAAACTCTATCAGTCCCTTTAGACCCAAGAAAGAAAGCACACATGAAGAACTGGATTTGAAGCAACACAAACAGTGCTGTAAACAGATGAACTTCACGAGTAACCAATGCATTTCTTTGAGTTTTAATGTTATCACCATTTTAATGTTTAGGTGCTATTACTACACGTACAACACTGGAAATAACTTATTGCAAGAGGCGTTTTATTAAGGGAAAAGATAGGCATGTTTAGTCTGCTTAAAAAAAAAAGATTAACCTAAGGATCTCATTCTACTAAAGTTGGGAGTATAAATATGGAATATGACAAAAGGGTATCCTTTTAAATATAAAAATGATCATGGGGCTTCCCTGGTGGCGCAGTGGTTGAGTCCACCTGCCGATGCAGGGGACGCGGGTTTGTGCCCCGGTCCGGGAAGATCCCACATGCCGCGGAGCGGCTGGGCCCGTGAGCCATGGCTGCTGAGCCTGCGCGTCCGGAGCCTGTGCTCCGCAACGGGAGAGGCCACAACAGTGAGAGGCCCACGTACCGCAAAAACAGAAAAAAAAAAAAAAAAAAAGATCATGTATCTGTTAATATCACTCTCTTTAGGTACTCAGAAAGAAATGCTTTATCAGTTATCCTGACATCTTCTGAAGAAAAGTTCCTTTAACTTGCTACATTAATAATAAATTGGTAAATCCGAAAGGTTTGCAGAACTACGTTTCCCCTTATAAACCTGACCATTGTAATTCAAGACCAGTGATTTTTCACTTTGTGAATGTTTTTCGTCCTATACCTCAGGGCAGTGCTAAGATGAGCACACTGAATCAGAGAAGCTCAGAGAACACCATGTCCAAAGTCAGGCTGAGTTTCTGGAAAAGGAGCTTATCAGTTTCTTCCTTTCATATATCCTGTATCAGTTCTGTCTCCCCATGCCCTTTGCTTTCGTGGTGCAGAACTGACACTTAAAAAGCCTCAGTCCTGCACCTCTGCCAGAGGCTCAAAGGGCAAGTCAAATACCTTGTGAAAAGCCACAGGCCCCTGATCCCCAGGGAATGCACGAAGACACAGGGCAGTGAGGAGTTTCGTAAGGGACATTTTGATCATTTCATGCATTTGTGGACATCTAGCTTTACGGCATGCTAGACACAACTGAGGGCAAAAACATACATCATTAATGAAGCAAAACAGACCCCGAAAGCAGGAAGGAACAAGAACAAGAAAACACAAGTTTGCAAGCCATACATAAGCAAGTTTTGTATCACCGAGTCAGCAGACTGATAAATAACAGTACTAGGTTACAACCACGGTATAATCACTATTATTAAATATGAAGCAGCATAGTGGAATGTAGCAGATATTCGATATACATTAACCAAAGTGATAATAAGTTTTAAAGAAGCTGCCACAGCAGAGTTTGCTTAGCTTTACAAAGAACGCATGACCTTCGCTTTGCTGAACTGTGCATTTACCTTCTCTTCCCTATCCGAATGGGGTTAGTGGCATAGCTTTGGTAAAACAGTGCATGGTACTGACTAATGAGTTCTATAAAGAGAAGAGCTAGTATGTTTCCAACTGGAAAATTTTTACGGAGATGACAATTTATGGTGATAAAAAATAGAAAGGATCAGAGATTAAGTAAGCTACAAGAAAGCAGAAATGTCTCTTATATGAATGCTTGCTGATCACATTAGAACCAAAGGAAATTTTGATGACCACTGTAAGTCTGAACTCTGTTATATCGTGACGACAGCTCAGTGGCTCTGCCGTTCCCAGGTAAACAGCAGTAACGGTATGTGACAGGAGGCACCTCATCAAACGGGTCCTGTTGATGCAGACACACAGGCACACACACATACATACACACAGACAGAATGAACTGAAGTTGCTTTATTATTCCTAAGAAATACCTGTGTAAGTAAACCTGATCCCATGCTGGGGTAGGGAAATTTGCTGGTTTTCCTTTTGGATCTCAACTTACAAGGAAATTCTTAAAGTGCCCAGGCATTTACGGAAAACTCACTGGGACTTCCTTCTTCCTCCTCCATGTTCTTCCTGGCTTCAGCTGGCATATTCAAATGGCTTAAGACCCCTCAACCCCTCAATGCCTGCACCTTCTCAGGCAGAGCCTTCTGCTTTGCCTACACAGGCTCTACCAAACTCTAGCCTCTGTCCAGTGAACCAACCCAAAATGAAGTAGAGGGGATCTCTGCATTGCTCAATGTGTCTTCTAACTCCAACTAAGTTCTTCAAGAGCCAGAGGTTAAAGGAAAGTGGAGAATGTCTTGCAAAGGACTAGTTCGCTCAAAGCCTATCTGGCAGTAAGTAGCCAAAGAACAGACACCTTAGAGGAGTCAAACCAGAGTCAGCAAAGAGGCTGGCCCACGAGGAAGGAAAGAAAGAGTTTCTGGAAGGAAAAGTGGAGAAGCTCCTTAGAATGGGGTTTCCTCAATCCAGTAGCCTCAGCTGGGTTAATGGGGCAGCTTCCTTGGTTGGATTTCTTGCCAGGAGGTGGGGCTACCCCTCCCAGTCTTAAAGAGAACAAGACAAATAAGATGCTTCCAGGATAAATGGACCAAGTAAGTCATCTGTGTACTCTTTTTCCAGGTTATATCTGGAGACTATCTGCTCCTTAATTGTAAAATATTTTATTTGAGGTATGGCTCAGAAATAATGCTTCCACATTAGAGTAAAAAAAAAAAAAAGGATCACTGAATATTTAAAGAGAAGTCAGCCCAATTAAAGTAATACTTTAGTGACAACTAGAACCGTGACATCAGAATCTTTGGCAGCAGGTCTTGAGCTTCAGTGTTTTTTAAGTTCCCTGGCATAACAAGTGGAACTATTGCTAAACTCCATATCCTCTGAGGATAACGTAATGTTCAGAAAAGACAAACTGAGTATCAATATGTAAAGACACCCAAGAAAGTGGCATATGCCCGATGGTCACTTGAATCTACGGTCACGAAAAAAGTAAAACGCATCAACACTTCTGCTTTACATGTAAAACCACCATACAGCCATTCTCTAACTAAATGCCTTGGTAAAGGTCCAAAGTGGATAAGAATCCAAAGAATTTCAGTCAGTTGCTATATTAATATGGCAAGATTTCACTAACATTTTCTAAGACTGAGGGTAGCCAGGAAGCAATAGTATAGCATAGTGGTTAACAGCACATATTTGAAATATAAAAAGCCTAGATTTGAATATCTAAAAAAAAATATTTCTTCAATATTGTTTTTTATTTATAAACAAATCAATATAAAATAAGTCTAGATAGCAGTGGGGGGAGCTTACTTACAAAGGAAGCATGTGGAAAGTGGAGTGGGTGCAATCAGACTCCAGCCTGGAGACCCCTCCCTCCCAGCCACCTTTGGGCTTTCCTGGCCTAAAATCACTGGACAAGCAAATTAACCTCCCTTTCTCTGGGATTCTTTATATAGCTTGGTTATGGTAAAGATTAAAAGAGAATGTGTGGAAAATACAATACTTATTGACATGCCCTAGGAACTCAACCATCAGTAGCTACCATTATTAACCACTGTTTTGGAATTGAGGGATGGAGGATGGATGGAGTAAAAAAGGGAGGTTCCTGAAAGTAAAAATCTTAAAGAAAAAAAAAAAAGGTCTTTGAGAGAGACTCTGCTTGAACTTGATAACATGCCACAGGATCAAAGACTGGAAGTTTCCCATGACTAAGATCAAACCAGCAAATACACTTTACAAACAAGGCTTTCTCACTTAGAAAAATCCCACAGAGCAGCCTTCAGCAGGCGTGAGAATATGCTCCAAATCTCACCAATGAAACAGTATCATTAACCATCTTCAAATCAGCTTCACAGAGCTTCTGGTTATGCACTACCTCTTCCCAAGGCCTTGGCGATTTTTACTTCGACAGCTTTTTCCTACGTTAAGGTAACTATCTCGGAACACTCAACACATCTGCTCATTTGGGCATAATAGTAGGAGAAATACTAAGCGTCCAGCTTTCAACCAATGAAGAGAGTTTTGTATCCATACAGAGTTTTAGTAATGATAATTCATGAAATTAAACAGAAAACACATGTTGGATATTTCATAACTGTCCAATTCTAAATTCGGTTGATATTTATTCCTCCTGCTTCATAGAAGACCCTATTCGGAAAAACTGTCATTATTGCAGTTTAATAAAGCAAGTTAAAGTTAGACACACAAATGAAGGCTGCCCTCTTATTTACATTTTCAGCGCTTAATGATCCTTTTATAGTTTCAGCAGTACCTTGGGAAAACAGACTCATTTTTCATACTTAAGCACACATCCCATTTCCTGATCAACAGGTTCCAGGGTAAACACTATTCTTGAGTAACAGTCAATGCAGACAGAGTAAGAAAGAAGAGAGTGTGTGGATTCTCTCCCAACATTTCCACAGGAGTTTTAAATGATTTACTTTAAGGTCTTTTTATAAATTGTTTCCCTAGCTATATCAAAAGTGACAATAGGAGAAAAGATTTTTTTTTCTTGAAGTTAAAGACTTATTTTTATGAGAAATTCAGCTACAACCAAGAAAGCTTCCAGGAGCTAAGTGGTAGTTTTAGGCTGAACTGTCCTGCTTTAAAAATAGAGATGCAGATTTTTCAAAGGCTAAATTAGCAGGTAGAAAGCACTTGAGAACATGCAAAAACCTGCAAAATCATTGGGTTTCACTATGTCTACAGAATACCGTTATTTTTGTGGCAGTATAACTCTCTTTTGTAGTTAATGCTTCCTGTAGATGAAAAAGGATTTCTTAAGCAACTTCTATGGTGAAAAACCAAAAGGTTCTAAGCTATTTTGCAAATTTGAGGCAATATAAAATGTAGGCAATGTAAGAAAAATACTTATACCTATCATGTGTATCTGAAGTAAACAATGATTTCCAATAAGTCTACTATCCTTCCTTAAATTATGCATACATAATGCACTTAATAATCTAACAGCTGTAACTACTGATCCATAAGCTTATATTTATAAATTGTTCTTATGCTTTTCATATAAATAGATCTACTCCATGCTCATCTTATGCCAGATTACATAAATATGGATTCGGGGAGGAGGTATGGTTTTAAAGGTTGACAGGGCCTTATTGGCGGAAACACATACTCAGAAGGAACAGTGGGATAGCTCTGTGGCAGTTTAAACCATTAAAGCATTTTAAGAAATATGTTTGATATATATCAAGCAATGACAAATGGGAAGGAGAAAACGTGGAGATGATTTGGCAGGAGAAGATGATGAAAGACAAGGGAAATTAGAAGAGTCAAAATCTTGTACTTATTAGGGGCCACCACTGAGAGGATTCTGCTGCTGTGTGGGTGTCCCTACTTCGTGGAGGGGGCTCGATTAGCCATGGCAAAGAGGCATGGCAGACCTTGCCTGGGATTTAGGTCTATAAACCCAGCAGAACACTATCTTTAGATCTCATTTTAATGAGATTATACCAATATTCACTTGTGGCAGCACTTCTCAAACTTTAATACGCTTATGCATCCCACGGGGTATCTTATTACAAGGCAGATTCTTATTCAGAGGTCTGGGTTGGGGCCCGAGGACCTGCATTTCTAACAAGCTCCCAGGTGCTGCCATGCATCTGCCGGGTGGACCACACTTGAGGCTTTAGAGCATCACAGCTCCTTTCAATATGGTTTTACAACACAGCTTGTTGGAGAGAACAGTAACTATCAGAGCAGTGATTTTCAACTTGACTTCTGCAGTAGAATCAACCGGAGGCCTTTACAAAATTTGTCTGCCCAGATCCCTCCAAGACCAAAAAACTCAGAATTTCTAGGGCAACCCTAGGCATCTTATTTTTGCTAATACTTCCCAGGTGATTCGAATATGCAGCCTTTGAAGAGAACCCTCAACATAAAAGTAGGGCCTCTGATGCTTTGCAACTGTAAGTATCCCATACGTAAGAGAGTTCGTTTCAGGAGGGTAAAGAGAGGTCAAAGTTTAATCAAGTAACTACTGAAAATAGTCAGCCTTATACAGGAACCTATGCAAACTTGTATAAGTCTGTCTCTAGTTCTGATCTTTAATCATTGTTGGTGGTGAACTGAGGCATACTATTCTCTTAAGAAAAAGGATCTATTTTAAAGATAAAAGGCAAGATTAGTTTAACTTCAACACTGTGTCTGCAGGGTGCTCACGCCTGGGAATGGTCTGGATGAGGGGAAGGGTAGCCCCTTTGAGAATTACCACTGATTTCCACGGGGCAAGTGTAAGGGCCCCTGTGAGTGTCCCTTCCACAACCAAACTATGACAGCACGTGCTACAGGGTATAAAGACCAAAAGCTCAGTCATACCGACCAGTCTTGCTTCCTGGTTCTATCACTTCCTAGCTGTGTGGCTAGTACAACAGTACTGTTGTGCAGATTATATGATCTAATACAGGGAAAGTTCTGAGAACGGTGCCTGGCAGAGAGCTAAATATGTACTAAAGGTAGCCATGTAACATTGTCTTAGCCATGTAATATGTACTTATCTCTTGCCACCAAGAGTGATGTTATGTTCTCAAGCCTCCTCAGAATGATCAACTCTAATGGCCACAGAGAGCCCAGAGCTCTAGCTAATTCCTGGTGGAAGTACTGTGAGTTGCAGCCAAGCCTGATGGATAAAAGATCCACTATTCTCAGCAGGAGAGCGCTTTCCAGGGTGTTTTTCTCACTGGCTTTCTGATCGGTGCCACTGGATAGAGTGAGCCCCTGGTGCTGGCATCTGCATGCTCGTCCTCTGCTTCTCTCAGCAGCCTGGCGTGCAGATGTCCTTACCCGTGGACTGGCCAGCTGCAAGAGTTGGATTCTTACTCCCTTCAACCTGGTGTCCACGCCAGGTCCAGGCTAGCACAGTGGAGTGATTCTGCACACTGCCATTTATCAAAAGCACTTTGAAGGGGTGACCATTGTGGTCCTTACAAAGCAGTCTCCATCCCCCTGATAGGCTGGAGAATCTGCTGATGTTTCCAGTCACCAGAAAAGAGTGGGGCACCTAAGTGAGGGCTGGGGGAACCTGCAGCCTCAACTGTTAAGTTCCACCACGGACAGGGAGGTGGTAGGACCTTCTTGTGGATCTATAGGAGAGGCGGGGCCTAAAAACATCTTCTGGGAGCCTGCACACTGTCAAGGGAAGGTCCCCGCTATCAAATACAGGATGAAAAGTTTATTTTTAAGATCTCTGCCAAGTCCTTCCTTCAGAGGAATGCAGTCCGAAGCCTCCATCCTGAAGAATAAGTCAAAGCTAGCACTGGAAGTAACACATTTTTCCATGATGGTCTGACCCCTGCTTTATGACCTTCATGCTGACATTCTGCTGGGAACTCTTCCAACTAGGGGATCTCAGGAGGCTGCAGGAGGGGCAAGAAGGGGAAGTAAGCTTGCTACTGTTGTCTCAGGAACCTAAGCCCAGTTGATGACCCATCCCTTCAGGGTCCTGGCCGTGTCAACATTATTTAGTGGAAGCCTGGACGTCGTCATCCATCTGCTGCTCCAGGAGAGCAGTAGCTAACCTTGACCCAGCATTTACTATGTGGCTGCCTGCACTGAAAGCTTTTTACATGGATTCTATCTTTCTTGTCTAATCAGCACAACCATACTACGAGATAGCGAGGTAGGCGCTGTTAGCATTGCTTTTACACAGAGAACAAACACAAGCCCAGGGAGGTATCTAAGGCAACACCGCTGGGAGGTGGTAAAGCCAGGATTTTTACACCCAACCAGTGCAACTCGAGAGCCCACGCTGCCACCACCAAGCTCAAACGCCTTTATCTTTATATCACTCTTGGGCTGAGATTTAAAAAATAAATAAAAGTTATTTTTCCTTTATAGGTTCTGGTAGAGACCACTGTGTTTTGATGTTTCATCCTATCTAGACAGGTCTGCCAACTCTCTATTCTGGCTTCCAGATCCCCTCTGAAATCACCCTTGACTTGGGTGGCCCATGGCAGTGTGTATCTGCTGCTCGGGAATTACATCTCGAATCTTTCAGATTCTCATTCAAAAACTCATCCCTGTGAGGATGATGAAGACCTCACCCTCTCAAAGGGAGCTTGGGAATCCCTGGTGGCCTCCCCAGTCCTGAGAGTCCTACAACAACCCATCCCCTTCCCCATACCCCTCCTGGGCAGGGGTCGAGCTAGGCAGTGGCTGGGCAGTGACATGCTGCATTTCTCTTCTTGTCCCTTCACATGGCAAAGAAATAACAAGCCTCTTACATGCCAATCCTGTTTCTTGCTCTGATCAAAACTACATTTGTCACTTTGAAAGCAAACCGGCACGAGGTATCTAAAATAGTCAAACTCATAGAAACAGAGAGTAGAATGGTGGTTGCATGGTGTGGGGAGGAGGGGGAAATGGAGAGTTAATATTCAATGGGTATAAAGTTTCAGTTATGCAAGATGAATAAGTTCTAGAGACGTGCTATACAACACTGCACTACGGTTAACACTACTGAGTTGTATAGTTAAAAAGTTTGTTAAGGGGCTTCCCTGGTGGCGCAGTGGTTGAGAGTCCGCCTGCCGATGCAGGGGACGCGGGTTCGTGCCCCGGTCCGGGAGGATCCCACATGCCGCGGAGCGGCTGGGCCCGTGAGCCATGGCCGCTGAGCCTGCGCGTCCGGAGCCTGTGCTCTGCAACGGGAGAGGCCACAACAGTGAGAGGCCCACGTACCGCAAAAAAAAAAAAAGTTTGTTACAATCTCATGTTGTGTTCTTACCACTGTTAATAAAAAAAAAAAGCAAACCTACAAATGACAAATCACTCACAAGTATCTCTTAAAATTCAACTAAAAATACTGATAGCTATTCTATTTCTTTACTTATATAGAGTGAAACATACTAATGTGGTAAAGAAAAGCGTTCTTTCTACCTACATAAATACGCATTTGAGAACTGATTTATGTCATAGTGAGGGGTCAGCTGTCTTTTTTTCTTGACTGACACATAAAAATGTTCTATGTGCTCAAAAATAATTTTCTCTCAATTTTCACTCTTCCGTGCCACATAATACCATAAAAGCACCTGTATCAGCCAATATAAATACTACTCATGATAATGTTAACTATGTATGATGATGGATATGTTAATTAGCTTGACTGTGGTGACTATTTCACAATGTATATGCATATCGAAACATCGAACATTTTATTTGTTGGCTATACCTCAATAATGATGAGAAAAAGAGGAAAAAAGAAAACATGCCTTAAGTGTTAAGCGTCTACCTGGTATACTCAATAAATGATAATCATTAGTGTTAAAAAAAAAAATACCCATGACTGTTGATAGTTAGGCTTTCTTTTTCTCTATAATTTCAGAATTCTGAATATATCATTGGCTCCTTGAGGTCTACGTGTGTAGTCTTGTCAAAACATACAAATCCTGAAGATACTCTTTTCAAGAAGTGGCAGGTAATTCATTCTAAGCATAGTAAAGAACAGCTTTGGAATGATGCTGTTTCCAAAAGCCAAAGGCATATGCCAGATATTCAAGAAAGCAAGTTTTCTGTTGGACATACTGCTGGGAGTGCTGAAGGTACATATTACTCTAGGCTGCAATACAGATGGAAAAGAGAAGGCTTTCCAATGATCGTTACAAAATGCATTCATCAGGGTTTAGGAGACGGGGATGCAATTTAATCAATAAACATCTCTAAATCTCACATTTGGTTTCTTAAAAACCATTAAAAAAAATCAAATTCTCTTCATCAATCTTAGGAAAAATAGTAAGGGCAATACCTAGGTGTAGCAGCGTCGGGAGAACCGGTACTGTTATTTCCATGGCTAAAGCCTCAAGTACAAGCAAACCAAAGCATGCAGAGCACCGACTAAGGATGGTGGCCCACACAGCCTGCTTCCCACAGATCAACTCCGTAGCGGAAATTCCCCACAATAATGATCAGACAAGGGCTCACCCCACTGCTGCGGCTTGGCTCCACCCCAGCATTTATCCCAGGTCGGGGTAAAGCAGCTGTGAGCAGACAGCACACACAAGCAGCACTTGAGCGTCTGGGGAAAACGGATACTCACCTCCGCGATCTTCAGCACTGCGCTCCCATTCAGGTCAAAGGTTGGGGTGTAGGTTATGCAGAGTAAAACCTTTAACAGCCAGGAGGCAGAGGAGGAAGGAAGAGAGAAGGAAGTAAAAATTTAGAAATAAATTTCCACTTTACATGTTATTAGTGCAGTCCTGCTTTTTATGACTCTTTCGCTCTTTGCTTTTCATGTTTCTTTCCATCCCACCCACTGCTCTCTAATTAGTGACCACACATTGCCCAATAAAATAGAGACTAATACTTGTAAGAGGAAGAAGCATCGTAAGCCTGGCCAGAGATGGCTTTCTTCAACTCCAGGTCTGTCCAGTAATAAAGAAAACGAAATGGCCAGGCTCACTGCTAGGTCCTGTACATGAATTACCTAGATGGATATTTTTAGTAAGCGTCATTATTACTGTCCTCATTTTACTGATAAGGAAACTGAACCTCCGAACGATTAAATAAGCTGCCAAAGTCACACAGGTACCAGCTGTGGAGCTGAGATCTGAACCCAAGTAATCTGACTCCACGCCCTGACTGACCACGCAATACTGTCTCTACATCTTCCTAGGCCCAAGCGTCACTGTATTTTTCTGTTCCTGTCGCCTTCCCAGATCCACATGGGATTAGACATTCTTTTATGGGCACTTTCTTCTTTCCTTCTTTATTTCCCCCAGAACACTGCCTGGGGCTTATTTATTAGTTCCAGGTTCCCCTTATTCTCCAAGTTACATAGACAGTGAGTCGATGACATTTACAAGATCTTTAAAGACCACTAAAAATTCCACTTTCTACTTGTAGAGCTATTAGGGAACAGATCAATAAAAGCCCAGGGCATTTTAAGAATTGCTTCTAATTTTATAGATAAAAGGCTAGATGCTCCCCTGTCCATTTGGCTTCTGATGCTGCAAATTATCTCGCTGGTGGTCCCAGACATGAAATTGCTGACGTCTGCTCCTTGATCCCCAAACCCAACAGCCACGTCCTGCCTGCAGCTCAGCCTGTCAGTGGCAGCCTCAGAGGATGTTTCTCACCTGGTTCTGCCTAACTCGTGAAAGAGCGCTGAAGCCTAGCAAATTTACCTAATACAGGATATACACCTGCTCAGCACATCAAAAAGTGTAACAGTCCCATGGAACAAGGAACCTCTCCTAAATCGCTCAGTCTTAGTTACCAGCCAGGCCAGCCCTAGGAACAGTCATGCCTTTAGAGAAAGCAAACAGGTAGGTAATTAAAGAAGGAAAAAGGGATCCTTGCCAATTTTAGTCACAAGATTAGAATAAATTCACAATTTTTTGTTCCTTAAGGCACCTGAGAGCCAAGAGCTGACTCCAGATAAAAATCGTCTGAATGCCACGCTGGCCGAGGGAGGGGGATTGTGGGAACTACTGCCCCATGGCTTCATGGGAAAAGGCTTTCTTTTGTTTGATGACTATCTTTGGGGGTCGGAGTCTGGCATGCAAGGAGGGATGAGAGCTGAGGACAACAGTGTCACCAGGTCCTAATTTGCCTGGGGAGAGGCCGTGTCTTCTAATGCCTCTGTACTTGATGGTATCTCTGCCTGACACCCTCCTACCCTGGGATCCTCCTAGGCTTTTTCCTCATGTGGCTCATCTCTTGGCTTCTTGGTGGTCCCAACTCAAATGTCGCCCCTCAGAGAGGCCTGTGGCCCTCCCTGAACACTCTCTCTGAAATGGCCTCTCTCACAGCTCCTTGTTTCACTTGCTTCAGAGCAAGCATCAGTCTCATCAATTACTGTTTTGTTTATTTACTTATTTATAATCTTCTCATTAGACTATAACGTCCACTGAGCATCTGAAAGGCCCTCAGGCTTTCTCATATGAGGCTTTCGTACTTTGATTTCTTGCTACCTTGCACAGCTTCTCTTTCTTATTTATTTTTTCTACATCATGTTTCACGGCAGGTGGGTGGAGGGTATGAGACAGTGGCTGGTGTAGGTGGTGGTCTGGGGAGGTGAGGTGGCCCATCTTGGCCCTTGGCTTTTTAAGTCATTACAATAAAGGCTGGCAACTGGCAAGACCTTACAATATGAAAC
Organism: Globicephala melas; assembly: GCF_963455315.2. NCBI lineage: Eukaryota > Metazoa > Chordata > Mammalia > Artiodactyla > Delphinidae > Globicephala > Globicephala melas. The sequence continues at coordinate 63,390,435 of NC_083327.1, read as the reverse complement.
TAATCATGGCAAATTTTTGTCTGAACTGGCTAATTAATAACGTTACTTATAGGACCAATGATCGACTTCCTGCCTTCCATCGCTCCGTGCATTCATACAAGGTGTGCAAGGGTAAGAAAGAAGTTTTCAAAAGCCAACCCCGTTTTCTGTGAACAAGAGCTGCTTTATGCAACAGAGGCTGGAGGAAGTGGGAGCCGCGTCTATGGTGAGGTCTTCGGGAAGGGCATCGAGCTGGCATATTTGCTAATCAAGCTTCTCAGGGGAACAGAGGAGGCTGGACTCTGCCACTGGGAAGCCAGCCAAGTGTAGAGGGAGGCCTCATAGCAACGGTCTGAAGGAAGCTGAAATCCCTGCACCCAACTGATGCTGATCCTGTTCAAAGATCATCGAAAAACAGGCTCTCCACACCTAATGTCTGGCCACTAATATCCAAAAACTCACTGAGCTCTATGCAAAAACTAAAAACAAGAAAAAATAGCGAAAGTGAAGCATAATAATGAAGCCGTCTCCTTAAGCTCACACAACTTGTTTTTCTGGAAGCAGAGCAGGTTTTAACTCCAGAGCTGACGGTGCCCATGGCCCCCCTATGACTCCCAAGACATATAAAGGGCCCCCAGTTTCTAGCAAGGATGGTGCAGCAGACAGAAGTGACTTATTGCAAATGATACATGGAAAAACGGTGCCCAAAGCCTGGCAAGCACTAATTCACTGGATTCAAACACAGACCGGGTGTAGGAAATTTAGGGTGACGGCAAATTAATTTCAAGTGTCTGACTTCCACTGCGTAATGAAAGAGTAAGAAGTTTAGACTGGTATTCTGAGCACGTTGGCCTCAAGGAAAACAGGAGCACCTAAATATTGAGGACAATTCCATTAAAAATACATCCCTCACAGGGTCATTAAAGCATACTGACTACATTATCACTGAACAGCAAGAACTTGAGTGACAGGCAGTGTCTTGCAATCTAGATGGTTGGTGCTGCCTCCATAAATAAGCCAAGAGGATGGGGAAAGTAGCTGCAAAACCGTCCACAAAAAGGGCACGATCATTACAGAGGCTAATAAAAATCGCAATTATGAAAAAACAATAACTGAATAGCTACTATATACAAGAAACAACCCTGCAATTAAAAATGTGTATAGAAACACTGGATAAAACAGATTAGACTGGAAAGGAGAAAGAGAAGCTGATTATTGCAAGCATTGGGCCCAAGTGATAAGAATCTGAAAAATTTAGCCACATTAGGAACACAGAGAGACAGATGCGGATAGATAATGATGACAAGTGCAAGATCACAGGTATGCACTTCTCATCAGGAAAACCCCAGATGAATCCTCTCCCAAGGCAAGGGCATCTTATCGTCATGATTGGGATTTCTCCATCAGGCTCATTCTGCCCTGCGATCACAATCACGACAGAGCAGGGGCTGTGATGTCAGGGCTAAAACACAAGTGTTTCAGTTACGTGACTGTGGCATGTGATTTAGTATTTAATTGCTGTGAATTTGCCTACATCCTCTAAGCCCCTTATCTTTAAAATTCCCATCCCACCTCACAAGGATATTTAGAGGAAAAATTAATTAAATGACTTTTAAAAAAAAAAAAGAGGGGCTTCCCTGGTGGCGCAGTGGTTAAGAATCCGTCTTTCAATGCAGGGGACACGGGTTCGAGCCCTGGTCTGGGAAGATCCCACATGCTGCGGAGCAACTAAGCCCGTGCACCACAACTACTGAGCCTGAGCTCTAGAACCCATGAGCCACAACTACTGAGCCCACGTGCCACAACTACTGAAGTCTGCGCACCTAGAGCCCGTGCCCTGCAACAAGAGAAGCCACTGCAATGAGAAGCCCACACACCGCAACGAAGAGTAGTCCTCACTCGTCACAACTAGAGAAAGCCCGCGCACAGCAACAAAGACCCAGTGCAGCCAAAAATTAATTAATTAAAAAAAAAGAGTACACACAGTACATATATGTCTAGGCTATCTTCTCATAGAGATTAAACAAGTCTCCATTTGATGTAACACATGGCAGCCATTCCAGTGTAAATAATTAGATGCATTTTAAGTAAAACAAAAGAAAAAAAATCAGTCAGATCATCCGCATTCAAAAGTATAAATCTTTCCAAGTCTTCATCCTACTACGTATCGCTGCCCCCAGTTCCTACTGTCTAAAGCCCTCGTCATTCTGACCCAGCTCCGCTTCCTCGCTCCTTGATGTTCTCCCTTTCAGGCCCCAAATCAATTCAAGGCATTATTCGCCAAGGTTCTAACTGCTGTGGGGTCACAAATATAAAGCAAGCACCATCTTTACCATTACAAACTCACCATCTATTGGAGAAATGAATACTTGTACAACTATACTTCATGGCTGACTATAGAGCGCTACTGCAACCGTGAGGTATATGATAATTCTTAAGGTCAGAAGACATCTCAACTTCGGAGAGCAGAGAATTCACAGATTAGATAATGTGTGAGCAAAGCACTGATACAGGAGAGAAAAGGGAGGGACAGATGTACCAAGCAAAGGAAATGTTGTGAGTAAAGGTATGAAGTGTGAAAGCAGAGGCTGGAGATGGTGCTAAAAAGGTTGGCTGGAACCTTATTACACATCAACTTAAATGCCCCATGTTAAGTCTTTTGCACAGATTATTTTAGGGCTGGTTAGGGCAACAAATCACAACTAAAACTAGAGGTAGGGACTTCCCTGGTGGTCCAGTGGTTAAGACTCCAAGCTCCCAAAGCAGGGGGCACGGGTTTGATCCCTGGTCAGGGAACTAAGACCTTGCATTCCACATGGCACAGTCTAAACAAACAGACAAACAAATAAAAACTAGATGTACTGAGGCAAACTGGAAATCAGAGCAATAAAGCAGACGATATGTTGTAGATGAATTAAAGACAGAGCCTAGTCATTCCAGTGGCAATGAACTGACTGGGGTGCATTGGTGAAGGGATGAAGGGAATTCACAAATAGAAGGCAATGGTCACCCATATATGAAATCTGGGTGTCACCCAACCACTGTTCTCTCCCCACCTACCCCCTACCATTCTAGTCAACCTGGTTGAAATTTCTCATATACCCCTATTCCCATATACTTCATAAAGCTTTATATTAGATAATAAAGTAACATGTTTTAGAGAACAAAGATATACCTTGTTCAAAATCCGTCACATAAATATTACTCTACAGATGTGAATTAATCCCAGAATGGGCAGAAAACGCAAAAGGCTTATTCCATAGCATTTATTTGGAGCAGTTTAGATATACTACTTAAATCTGGGTGCCCTCTCCACCGCCCACTAGATTTATGAGCTCCTTGGTAATAAGGTCTAACTTTTTTTTTTTGCGGTACGCGGGCCTCTCACTGTTGTGGTCTCTCCCGTTGCGGAGCACAGGCTCTGGACGCACAGGCTCCGTGGCATGTGGGATCTTCGCGGACCAGGGCACGAACCCGCGTCCCCTGCGTTGGCAGGTGGACTCTCAACCACTGCGCCACCAGGGAAGCCCAGGTCTAACTGTTTGATGCGCACCATGTTTATAGTGCCTTGCCAGGCTCCGGGAGGTGTGGTGAGTCCCAGCCCACGCTCAATCCCTCCTATGCATTGTCCACGTGAGTAATCAACTACACAGAGTTTCAGTGGGACTGTGCCTCTGTGTGCCTAGTCACTATTGTAAAGTGTGTAGGCAATGTGATAAGACAGGCCGGTGACACAGAAGGAAATTGTCCTGGGAATCTGAATGTCAGATCCAGGTGGTGTGACTGGCTAAAGGCAGTTTTTGCAGCCTTATGGGTAATAATACTAGAGCTTCAGATGACCTCGTTAGGGTAATCAGAATTTAGTGAGCCCCCATTCAGGATGTCCAGCTATTTGGCAGGACCTCAGGCAGGACAGGGAGAAAAACATCTCTACCAACCAGAGGGCATCTCCCGTGAGACTTATAGAACATCCGTTACTCTCTGCTGAGAACCTATTTTTTTTGCACTCAACACAGTAACTGGTAACTTATGTAAGATTTCTGAGTCAAAGAGCTCATTTCTGCTAAAGTTCCAAATGAGTCCTCTACAGGACCATTTGCAGGGGATGAAGGAGTAAAGAAATGATTCCTAAGCTTACTGGATAGCAACTGCACTCCCACTTTATCTCTCCCTTGTGCTGCATTACTCAGGCTGCCATTCATTCATTCATTCCACAAATACTTACTGAGGTGTGACGAGTGGTCAGGCCTAGTGCTAGGTGTTGGGCATACAGGAGGAACTAAAAAAGATACCCTGATCCTTGCGCTCTGTAAAGCTAACATCTGGTTTCGAAGACAGTGACAAAACAAGGGATTACAATAAGCTGTGATGAACATGATGACTGGGAAAATGCACTGGACTCTGAAAAGCGTATCAGGGTCTAACACACAGCACACTTGTAATGTCATACTCATCCTTTTTTTTTGGCGGCACCTCCCGGCCTGTAGGATCTCAGTACCCCAAGCAGGAAGTGAACCCGTGCCCCCTGCACTGGAAGGTGGAGTCTTAACCACTGGACCACCGGGCAAGTCCCTATACTCATCTTTAATAGAACTCTAAATTTATGCTGTAACACATATAATTAAGGAGTGAAAAACCCAGGGAGGAAGATGAGGAGACCATCAAGAAGTGAGCTAATCCGTGGGAGTCAACCTACCCTAAGGCACACTGGGGACTCGGAGGCATGTTGAATGAACAGGAATCTTCTTTTCCTTACACTATTAAAATATACATTAGTGCTTAGTTTACACATAAGTGCTTCCTGAGGTCACTGTAGTTTCATTTCTCCAAATATCAGATGCTATTTACAAATCAAATAATCTACTATAGCTCAAAAAAGTAACTCAAAATTTGAGTACAGCCCACAGGGGCTTTGTCTTTCCCTTATTCGAAGAGGAGCAAACTCTCTGGAAATCCTTGATGCCAGGCACCGTTTCAAACCCCAGCTCTGGTTCTGGCTGAAATTTTCGCTTTGTTATTTAATGCACATTCCCTTCTGGCCTCTCATGTATATTGGCTTGAAGATTCATAAACTTAAATGTATTTGCATAATTCCTTTTCTTGAGAAACAGCCCAGTTCTTTTTTTTTTTTTTAACTCCGTTAAATTTGGCAAAAACAAGGATGGAAAATTCAGTGACAAGGACAGGAATACTGAGACACCAAATGCCTTTCTCTTGTGTGCAGGGCTTGCCCCCCTCCTGGGGGTGCAGCCTTGTGATTATGTGCTGCTGAAAGCGTACCTCGGCCATGAACTAGAAATAGATGCTTCCCCTCATGGTGCACCTATAAACAACAAAGCAGGCTCAGTCTCCTGCAGACAGCAGAAGGGCAGAGTACACATCTTTAGTTTGGGGGGTGCAGTATCACAAAGTCAACAGAGAATTTCAGAGGCCATCTTCCTATGGTCTAAATTTAAAACGTGGATGGCCAAAGATAAGCATTTTTTTCTTGTCTTGATCAAAGTTGCTCAACCTCAGAAATACCGACATTTTGGGGCCAAATAATTCTCTTCGTGGGAGACTGTCCTGTGTATTATAGGATGTTTAGCAGCGTCCCTGACCCCCATAACCTCTAGATGGCAGTGGCTCTCCCTCCCCCAGTTGTGACAACCAAAAAAACGTCTCTAGACATTGTCAAATATTCCCTGGGGGACAAAATGCTCACCTGTTGAGAACCACTCTTAGGTCATTTATACCCCATGCCTTGTGGATATAACTGAGAATCTCTACATCATCCTGCTTCCAAAAGCCTCAGAGCTAGACTGCAGGACTTCCAGAGGGGACCTGGGGTGAGCCACTGATCCTTCACCGGGCTTCAGAGATCCTGAATCGAAGGTAACAATAAGGCTGTTGTTGAGCCACACCCCAATCTTTATTTTGATCCAAAGAAAATGAATCAAATTATTTTAGTGCATGAAACGTCTACCACTTGTGACGTTAAATTGATTTACATTAGGCTGAGGTGACAGGTAATTACAGAAATCACTTTCTGGCTCAACTTGCCCAAATTCTGGCAAATAGCCATTCTGAGAGGTTTTTTTAGTCAGTAGAAGATTTTTCTAGAGCTCATGAGTCCCCAGTTTGGAAAACATTGCAAATTACTTATTGGTTTATGGTCATGTCTCAGGTTCTTTCCTGGCCTTTATTTGTTGCCACTAGTAATAAGTTTAATATTCAACATACACATCAGATGTGCCCTTAGCACCTAATTCTAGCAAAGAGTACACCAGTGATATCTGTAGAAAAAATATGTAAATATTAAATTATAATGAACCTGAACTTAGCTAATTTGCTTGAACAAATAACCCAATCGTTCTTATTCTTCTTATCTTCTCCCTCTCAACTGTCTTCCTTGGCAAACTCTCCTAACTCTTACCTCTAACTAGAAGCCTCACAAATGCATTTCTAGAGCCAATATTTCTCCCAAGTTTCAAACCTTAATTTCAGCTTATAAACATCAGAAATGATATATGCAATTTCATGAAAATCACATAAACCACACTAAGTCTCCCACATGGTAAACAGCTTAACACTTCTTCCTGCTCTGAAATTCTTAATTATGCAACCATTAAAATTATCTGTGAGGGGATAAATATAGCCGTGTGGGAAATGCTTATAATCTAAAGTTAAATGAAAAGCAAAAAATAAAATCATATATACACAGTGAATGTAACTATAAACACATAAATCAATATGATTAGAAACGCATATACAGAAGTCAGTCACAGCGATGAAATCTACAATGAATGTTTTCTATTTTGGAAAGCCTGTAATGTGAAACTCCTTGTATTTATTCTTTTAAAATATTGTAACTCTTTGATATCTGACAATATGAATTCACCATCTCTCTCCTAAGTTAGCCCCTTAAAATCCATCATTCAGCCAGAAACTCCAGCTGCAAGTCTTGATATCATCTTGGATTTTCCCCTTCTCACCTACTCACCGCCTATGCCCCCGCCCATCACCAGCTACTGCAAATCCCCTCAGCGTGCTCAGCTGCACTTTTCTGCACTCAGCTGCGGGGCACCCCTCCTGTCCCCTCCAACCTGGCTCTCACAATGAGCCATCTCGCCAGTGCCTCTGACTTGGCTCCGCTGATTCTCCAAGCATCCTGCAAAACACTTTCCCCTTCCCCCCACCTTCAACATCTAACACCCAGCTCTGCACATGTCACTTTCTTGCTACTCTGAAGACCCCCCAATCTCTACAGACTCCCGGCTACTTACTTACTCTGACCAGGCCCTCTAGAATCTGCTTCAACCTCCCCTTCAGGCTCATCAACCATTATCCCTCACTAATCCGGGTTTCTACCCTGTGCTTTTCCATCTCCAAGACTTTTCCTCTACCAAGAATGTCCAGCCTCCCTCCCAATATACATAATGAACTGAATTCCAAACACCTTTCAAAGTCCAACTCAAACAGTATGCCCTCCTTGAAACCCCCAGTTGAATGTGGGTTTTCCTTCTGAATTTTCCCATTGAACTTTTCTTCTGCTACAACATATGCAACTATCTTGAATTATGGTAATTGTGCACACCTTTATCTTTTTCCTATTAGATTATAAATCCTTGTCTTAGTTTTGCTTTTAATACTATAAAGTTTTATGTATTGTTGGTAATGTAAATATATTCACAGACAATGAAATAAAGTAAAAAAAAAATGTCCAATGAATTATCTTTTCTAGTTTAACTGTAGCAAATTTATTTTGACCTAATCTCACAGTTAGATTTTTAAGAAGTTAATTTCATCAGTGTGTTCCGGATAACACTCTTACACCTCCTTCTCTCTTTCCCTCTGAGAGTCTCCACAGAATGGGTGCCTCATCTCAGATTGTCTGCCTATATACGCATGAGGTTTTTGATAGTTTTATACTCAATGCTTAGAGAAATGAGCAACAAAGCCTCTTGAGACAGTTTATAAAGGGCTAAAGACAACTTGATTCTCTATATGTTAAACATTTAATAATTATAAAACTCTTGTAGAATATCCAAATCATATGAACTCTGCCTAGTAGGACAAAATAGGAACTTATTTGCACAGATAAATGGTGGGATGTTTTCTGTAGACCATGGGATCATGGCTATTGGTTAGGACCCTAAATATATCTAGGTGGATAATAGATATATAATTTACAAAATTCTTCTTTTAAGCAAGGAAGCTACAATTCGACAATAGTAAACATGATGAGGTCCCTTTTCAGGAATCAGAAATATATATAGTTTCTTTCCTTTTCTCCCTTCCTTTACTATAGAAGAAAATTACCCTGTTATAGGCTGTATAGGAAGGGGCTATAGAGGAAGAAAAGAGACAAGAAGAAACACATAACACAATGGTGCTTCTAATGTTCTGGTTCATCATTTGAGTGAGTTCAGAGGTGTTCATTTTATTATCATGCTACACATACTCTTTTCTAATAACTAACAAAAATGAAAGCTAACACCAACCCTATGCCATGCACTGTTCTGGACACTTCTTTTACGTTAACTCATTTAAGAGTCACTATTACAATAATATTAATATTATTTGCATTTTACAGATCAGAAAACTGAGGCCGATAAATAGCCTTCCCAAGGTCACCAGGCATTGTAGCTTGAGAAGCTGTGCTCTTACCACTCTGCTACCACGTATTTTGACAAGAAGAAAAGTAACAAGAAGTTTAAAAACAATAGAGTCCAAAGACTGTTTCATAGGACAGTTCCACAAAGCCGTTCTTCCTCCCAGACACACTTGGCCACTTAAAAGTTTCCTCAATGAATTCCTATCTACTCTAAGAGACTTCTAGTCTCCTATGACGTTTCACTCTTTTTCAGAAGCCATATTACTCACATTTGCCTTGCAGTTAAACAAGGATGCACAGTTTTCTTCTAAAACCACACATCCCAAAAGCAGATCGGGGGCTTCCCTGGTGGCGCAGTGGTTGACAGTCCGCCTGCCGATGCAGGGGACACGGGTTCGTGCCCCGGTCCGGGAAGATCCCACATGCCGCGGAGCGGCTGGGCCCGTGAGCCATGGCCGCTGAGCCTGCGCGTCCGGAGCCTGTGCTCCGCAACGGGAGGGGCCACAACCGTGAGAGGCCCGCGTACCGCAAAAAAAAAAAAAAAAAAAAAAAAAAAAAAAGGCAAAAAGCAGATCAACTCGCAGCCTTGTTACAATGCCTTTCCAGAAGAACACAAATGATTGAAAAAGCAACTCTGCTACCAACAACTGTGTAAGCCCAGCCAAGTAACTGAACCACTCCAGCTTCAATTTACCTATAAAAAGAAGGACCTGATTATGTATGAGGTTACTTTAATTCTAAAGTGTGAATACATGTTGATCTTTCTCATCTTTGAACTCAGATTATTGAGTTTGGCTTCTTTTGTCAATTATCCTGGTGGGCCACTGGAAACCACCACATGTGTTTCCCTCTCTCCATTAGTCAGTAACTAAATTAGCAAGCAATTAGTAAACCATATGCCAGATGCTCTGTTAGGCGCCAAAGGGATAAAAACAATACTAATAATATGTAATTAGTTTTCACTTACTAACTAGTGAATTTTCCACTATGCCTGAGTTGAGTTTAGGACTAACTAGTTGGAGAAATTATGATATGTAGTTTCCCTGAATAAGCCACAGCATATGCAGTTTCCCTGAAAAAGCCACGGCCTTAGCTAACCTCGTACCTCTCTGAAGGCATCATCATCCCTTCCCTCTGAGGAAAGTGCAGTAAAAAAGAAAGAAAAAAAAAAAAAGCAGCAGGTGGTGGAGGGGATGATGCACCAGCTGCCTCTAACTGAGGGAAAGAAACTAGACTATGATTCTCACGTGATAAGTGATGGTGGCTGACTGCCAGCTCTCTCTCAGCACTATCCCCGTCTTTTTCAAGAATAGAATTCTGGGCACATGGCTGCCCAAAATAAAGACTACACTTTCCAGCCTTCCTTACAACTGCTGCCATATGACTGAGTCCTGGCCAGTGGGAGAGAAGCAGAGGTGTCCTGCATCACCTTCCTCCTGCCAGTTGGCTGGAATGTAGACATTTTGGCAGGAAACAGGGAGCCCTTGTGTTTCACAACCTGGAGAAACATAATCCAAGATACAAGAGTCTCTGCTAATGGGGTTCAGCCAATACTGGCCTAAGGTAGTGCAAAAGAACAACAAATTTCTGCCTTGTTTCAGCTGAAATGAATCCTAACTAACACAGCCTTCCTTTCTTCCCTTTCTCCAACCCTGTCCTTGCCTACCTGATTCTTCCTTATGCTTTCGATCTTATTTGTTTTAAAAATGTCACTTCTTAAGAACAGCCTTCTCTGTCCTCTTCATCTGCCCTCCAGCAGGGTCTATTATAAATACACTTTTCTAAATTTTTCTTTCCTTATATTTATCACAGTTTACATGTATTTATCTATTTCATTGACTTCTATCTCCATCACTAGCCTCCAAACAAAGATTCTTTTTTTGTCTGGTTTTGTTTTCTTCACCATAGGATCTTCTGTGCCTAGCACAGAGCCTGACAGGAAGAGCTCAAGTATTTGTGGAGTAAATGATTGAAAAAATTGGAGGATCTCCCCACTCTAGGAATTCTAGAACATCCACAGTAAATACCACAGGGGTCTGCATTTATACTTGCTTTAACAAAAATCATGGGGAAAAGTTTAAAAATACTTAGCAGAGTTGCTCTCAAATATATTCAAAGGGCATGGCATTGAAAATGGTGGTGCTTGCTGTAAAAAAAAAAAAAAGGGAAATTAATAGATAAGATGAAAATAGCTTCATCTAAACAAATAATGCATAAAGTATTTAATGGAAAATCACTTTTCTCAGTTTTCAATTGTTTGCTTCTGACTTTTTCATATATTTTTATTGTCTGTCTAATGCATTCATACCAAAGGGTAAAGAAGTCTGGGAGGAAAACTTAGAATTTTCTCTATATGTGTACAAAGGAAAAAGATGATCAACATTTGATCTTAGCAGCAGGAAGAGGGAGGGCTCTTTGAGAACCATTTAGTTCACAGAACCACGTTTTAGATACTTCCCTGCATTAAGTATGGAAATAATATGTAAGCATGTAGCTAACCTCCAATAATGGTACATTCTAAATTAAACATTTTTCATCAAACACCAGATTTTTTGTTCATACCAGAGATTGCTGCAAATCTTCTAAGTTGGTAGCTTTAGACTAAGAAGGGATTTCTCCTTGCTTATGAGAAGGCAGGACAATTCAACCATTTCCCCTTCAAATTTTACTAATGATCATTCCTTCCATAAGGCACTCTAGAAGATCAAATGCCCAGAATCAGGGATATAAAAAGTAACCATTTGAGTAAATGGTCCAAATATAAGACTTTGCTATTAAAACATTACTGAGAGGAGATTTAGAAATGGTCCTTCCATTTGGCCTGTTTCCTACTCTCAGACCGAGGCGGTGACTGCCATGCTGGTACCCTGTAGGATCAGATTCTAAATGGAAATCCCGAAGCTTAGGTCTAGCAGTCCTACAGTTAGTAAGCTCCTTCTCCACTAGTCTCTCCCCTTTACATTTTCTATAGATGTTTGGTTGGCTTTTGTTATAAAATATAAAAATACCTCAATGATATTCTCTTCCTTCCCCCAACTCTATCTCTCTCTCTCTCTCACACACACACACCACCACCACCACCACCACCACCACCCCCCAGAGACATGAGCTAATATGACGGGAAAGAGACTTGGATTCTTTCTTTGTATTTGAATCTAGCTCACAGAACTAGTGAGCGAATACACTGTCATCGAAGGATACAGAAAACACACAGGACTTTGAGCCACTCCTAGCTTTGCCCCTTATTAGCCTGTAACTGATCTTTTCTATTCAATCATCTGTAAAATGCGGATAGTAATGACAACCATCTACGTCTTTCAGGATAGACTTAGAAGACAAGGTAACCTACTGTTTAAGAAAACAGGTTTGAGCCTAGGCCGAATTACAATTCAAATACTGGTCCTGCCATTTCACTAGCTGTGTGATCTTAGTGTGAATGTATTTAACAGTGTCTAATGCATAATAAATGTTAAATAATTGGCCCCTGTCATTTCTCCTTTGAAAATGTAAAGCATTCCACCAATATTCAATTATATTATCTAAAGACTCACATAAAATAGGATGTCCAAAAACAGAACGCTCATCAAATGCTTGCTCAGTATCCAGCACCATATCCTCCTTCCTTACCAACAAAGCCGGCTGCCCTCCCCAGACAGGATGCTCACATCGCTAACGTGCTTACAGAGGCAGAAGGCCAGCCGCAATTCCCTCCTTTCTTTGAAGAGTCAGCCAGCTGTATCAGTTAATAACATCACTAAAGATTATCCATCAGAAAGAAAGAGAAAAAAAGTCCTAATTGCTCTAGTCAGGTGTCATTAGTTATGTACCTGGCTCCTATGAAGTCTGCATGGCATTTATGGAAATGGCACACACCACAGGAAAAATGTTACCAAAGCGAACAAGTATTTAACTTAAATATTAAGTGGCTCCCTGCCATCTACTAATCCATTTCAAAGGTAATGCATCTTCAGAGAAACCTTCTTCCTCATTATCTACAGTTCTGACACTCTACTTGCTCAGCGGTAAAATTTTTATTTGGGTTCCACAGCCATTTCAATAAATCAAAGTTGCCTTTTCTCCCCCCCCCCCGTTAGACAGCATAACAAAGTGATCTAACCTCATCCCTATTTAATTTGTCAGAAGCAAGTATCATTGACATTTTTTAACCCTCCAATTGAAATTCTAGGGCCTTCTTTCTTAATGAGAACACTACCATCAGAATCTTGGGTTTCATTATTAGCTACTTTCTGTTTAATCTCAGGGAAATCTCTAAAAGAGGGAACCATGTTATTTTCTCCCCAGGAATTTAATACAATTGCTACAACACTTCTAAGAATGTGACATGGCTCAATTTCTCATGTTTATAAACACTAGCAGATAGCAACATGTGAGTAAAATGTACGATACAGCTTTTTGAAAAACAGCACGTAGGATTTGTCATAAAAATGTACTATGCCATGGTTGGAGAGACACAGATAAAAACTGCAGGGTGTGGCTTTATCTCTCCTGAATAGTATACTCAGACCAACATTTGAAAATGTCTACCACATAACATTTTAAAAGATTTTCCTACAATATATTTCTATAAAATGACTAGAAAATTTTTACAAGAAATATCTAGTTTAGATAATTTATTATCAGAATGAGTTACACAGAAGCACCAAGAATAAATTAATACACCCTTCATATATAATGGGAATCCAGTCTTTCCATCTGAGGACTCATCCAATTCATATTCTCTCTGTCTCTCTCTCTATATACATATTATGCGTGTGTGTGTGTGTGTGTGTGTGTGTGTGTGTGTGTAATTTCTGGGAGGAAGAGTGGTAAAAGCATTTTAATGTGGTAATGATATTAGCAAAACAAGGACTTATTTTAAAGTTTTTACTCGGGTCATCACAAGCATTACAAAATTATAAGATAAAAGGGTACACAACACATCTGAAGATGACTGAAGTTGGTATACAAATTCCTCATGCATGGAGAAAGGGTATAAAACGTATTTCTAAGCCCCATATGCTATAAGTTGTGTATATCTTTAGGCCCAAATGAGTAATTGAAATCTCAGAAATCGGAAATAATCATGGAGCCCTCACTTGTGGGTTATCACAGGCAGACCAACTCCAAAGTTTCATCTGATGTTAATAATAATATTACTGGAGAGAGAGCTTCAAGATGGAGGAAGAGTAAGATGTGGTGATCACCCTCCTCCCCACAAATACACCAGAAATACATCTACACGTGGAACAACTCCTGCAGAACACCTACTGAACGCTGGCAGAAGACCTCAGACCTCCCAAAACGCAAGAAAGTCCCCACGTACCTGGGTAGGGCAAAAGAAAAGAATAAACAGAGACAAAAGGATAGGGACGGGACCTGCACCAGTGGGAGGGAGCTGTGAAGGAGGAAAGGTTTTCACACACTAGGAAGCCCCTTCGCGGGCGGAGACTGTGGGTGGCAGAGGGGGAAGCTTCGGAGCCACGGAGGAGAGCACAGCAACAGGGGTGCGGAGGGCAAAGCGGAGAGATTCCCGCACAGAGAATCAGGGCCGACCAGCACTCACCAGCCCGAGAGGCTTGTCTGCTCACCCGCCGGGGTGGGCGGGGCTGGGAGCTGAGGCTCGGGCTTGGGTCGGGTTGTTGGGAGAGGCCTGGCGGCGTGAACATAGCCTGAAAGGGTTAGTGCACCACGACTAGCCGGGAGGGAGTCCGGAAAAAGTCTGGAGCTGCCGAAGAGGCAAGAGACTTTTTCTTCCCTCTTTGTTTCCTGATGCGCGAGGAGAGGGGATTACGAGCGCTGCTTAAAGAAGCTCCAGAGACGGGTACAAGCTGCAGCTAAAAGCGCGGACACCAGAGACAGGCGTGAGACGCTAAGGCTGCTGCTGCCGCCACCAAGAAGCCTGTGTGCGAGCACAGGTCACTATCCACACCCCCCTTCTGGGGAGCTTGTGCAGCCCGCCACTGCCAGGGTCCCGTGATCCTGGGCCAACTTCCCCGGGAGAACGCACGGCGCGCCTCAGGCTGGTGCAAAGTCATGCTGGCCTCTGCCACCGCAGGCTCGTCCCGCATCCGTACTCCTCCCTCCCCCGGCCTGAGTGAGCCAGAGCCCCCGAATCAGCCGCTCCTTTAACCCCGTCCTGTCTGAGCGCAGAACAGACGCCCTCAGGCGACCTACACGCAGAGGAGGGGCCAAATCCAAACCTGAACCCGGGGAGCTGTGCAAACAAAGAAGAGAAAGGGAAATCTCTCCCAGCAGCCTCAGAAGCAGCGGATTAAATCTCCACAATCAACTTGACGTACCCTGCATCTGCGGAATACATGAATAGACAACGAATCATCCCAAATTGAGGCGCTGGACTTTGGAAGCAATGATATATATATATTTTTTCCCCTTTTTCTCTTTTTGTGAGTGTGTATGTGTATGCTTCTGTGTGTGATTTTGTCTGTATAGCTTTGCTTTCACAATTTGTCCTCGGGATCTGTCCCTTTTTTTTTTATTACTTAAAAAAATTTTTTTCTTAATAATTATTATTTTAATAACTTTATATTATTTTATTTTACTTTATTTTATCTTCTTTCTTTTTTTTCTTTTTTCCCTCCCTTTTATTCTGAGCCGTGTGGAGGACAGGCTCTTGGTGCTACAGCCAGGCGTCAGGGCTGTGCCACTGAGGTGGGAGAGCCATGTTCAGGACACTGGTCCACAAGAGACCTCCCAGCGCCACGTAATATCAAACGGTGAAAATCTCGCAGAGATCTCCATCTCAACGCCAAGACCCAGCTCCAATCAACGACCAGCAAGCTACAGGGCTGGACACCCTATGCAAACAACTAGCAAGAGAGGAACACAACCCCATCCATTAGCACAGAGGCTGCCTAAAATCATAATAAGGCCACAGACACCCCAAAACACACCACCAGAGGTGGACCTGCCCACCAAAAAGGCAAGATCCAGCCTCATCCACCAGAACACAGGCACTAGTCCCCTCCACCAGGAAGCCTACACAACCCACTGAATCAACCTTAGCCACTGGGGACAGACACCAAAAACAACAGGAACTACAAACATGGAGCCTGTGAAAAGGAGACCCCAAACACAGTAAGTTAAGCAAAATGAGAAGACAGAGAAACACACAGCAGATGAAGGAGCAAGGCAAAAACCTACCAGACCTAACAAATGAAGAGAAAATAGGCAGTCTACCTGAAAAAGAATTCAGAATAATTATAGTAAAGATGATCCAAAATCTTGGAAATAGAATGGAGAAAATATAAGAAACGTTTAACAAGGACCTAGAAGAACTAAAAGGCAAACAAACAGTGATGAACAACACAACAAATGAAATTAAAAATTCTCTAGAAGGGATCAATAGCAGAATAACTGAGGCAGAAGAATGGATAAGTGACCTGGAAGATAAAATAGTGGAAATAACTACTGCAGAGCAGAATAAAGAAAAAAGAATGAAAAGAATTGAGGACAGTCTCAGAGACCTCTGGGACAACATTAAACACACCAACATTCGAATTATAGGGGTCCCAAAAGAAGAAGAGAAAAAGGGACTGAGAGAATATTTGAAGAGATTATAGTTGAAAACTTCCCTAATATGGGAAAGGAAATAGTTAATCAAGTCCAGGAAGCACAGAGAGTCCCATACAAGATAAATCCAAGGAGAAACATGCCAAGACACATATCATCAAACTATCAAAAATTAAATACAAAGAACAAATATTAAGAGCAGCAAGGGAAAAATAACACAAAAGGAAATCCTCATAAGGTTAACAGCTGATCTTTCAGCAGAAACTCTGCAAGCCAGAAGGGAGTGGCAGGACATATTGAAAGTGATGAAGGAGAAAAACCTACAACCAAGAGTACTCTACCCAGCAAGGATCTCATTCAGATTTGATGGAGAAATTAAAACCTTTCCAGACAAGCAAAAGCTAACAGAATTCAGCACCGCCAAACCAGCTTTACAACAAATGCTAAAGGAACTTCTCTAGGCAGGAACACAAGAGAAGGAAAAGACCTACAGTAATAAACCCAAAACAATTAAGAAAATGGTAATGGGAACATACATATCAATAATTACCTTAAATGTAAATGGATTAAATGCTGCAACCAAAAGACACAGATTGGATGAATGGATACAAAATCAAGACCCGTATACATGCTGTTTACAAGAGACCCACTTCAGACCTAGGGACACATACAGACTGAAAGTGAGGGGATGGAAAAAGATAGTCCATGCAAATGGAAATCAAAAGAAAGCTGGAATAGCAATTCTCATATCAGACAAAATAGACTTTAAAACAAAGACTATTAGAAGAAACAAAGAAGGACACTACATAATGATCAAGGGATCGATCCAAGAAGAAGATATAACAATTGTAAATATTTATGCACCCAACATAGGAGCACCTCAATACATAAGGCAAATACTAATAGCCATAAAAGGGGAAATTGACAGTAATACAATCATAGTAGGGGACTTTAATACCCCACTTTCACCAATGGACAGATCATCCAAAATGAAAATGAATAAGAAAACACAAGCTTTAAATGACACAATAGACCAGATAGATTTAATTGATATTTATAGGACATTCCATCCAAAAACAGCAGATTACACTTTCTTCTCAAGTATGCATGGAACATTCTCCAGGATAGATCACATCTTGGGTCACAAATCAAGCCTCAGTAAATTTAAGAAAATCGAAATCATATCAAGCATCTCTTCTGACCACAACGTTATGAGATTAGAAATGAATTACAGGGAAAAAAACGTAAAAAACACAAACATATGGAGGCTAAACAATACATTACTAAATAACCAAGAAATCACTGAAGGAATCAAAGAGGAAGTCAAAAAATACCGAGAGACAAATGACAATGAAGACACAACCATCCAAAAAGTATGGGATGCAGCAAAAGCAGTCTAAGAAGGAAGTTTATAGCAATACAATCCTACCTTAAGAAAAAAGAAACATCTCAAATAAACAACCTAACCTTACACCTAAAGCAATTAGAGAAAGAAGAACAAAAAAAACCCCAAGTTAGCAGAAGAAAAGAAATCATAAAGATCAGAAATAAATGAAAAAGAAAAGGAAATGATAGCAAAGATCAATAAAACTAAAAGCTGGTTCTTTGAGAAGATAAACAAAATTGATATACCATTAGCCAGACTCATCAAGAAAAAAAGGGAGAAGATTCAAATCAATAGAATTAGAAATGAAAAAGGAGAAGTAACAACTGACACTGCAGAAATACAAAGGATCAGGAGAGATTACTACAAGCAACTATATGCCAGTAAAATGGACAACCTGGAAGAAATGGACAAATTCTAAGAAATGCACAACCCTCCAAGACTGAACCAGGAAGAAATAGAAAATATGAACAGACCAATCACAGGCACTGAAATTGAAACTGTGAACTGTGATTAAAAATCTTCCAACAAACAAAAGCCCAGGACCAGATGGCTTCACAGGCGAATTCTATCAAACATTTAGAGAAGAGCTAACACGTATCCTTTTCAAACTCTTCCAAAATATGGCAGAGGGCAGATCACTCCCAAACTCATTCTACAAGGCCACCATCACTCTGATACCAAAACCACACAAAGATGTCACAAAGAAAGAAAACTACAGGCCAATATCACTGATGAACATAGATGCAAAAATTCTCAACAAAATACTAGCAAACAGAATCCAACAGCACATTAAAAGGATCATACACTATGATCAAGTGGGGTTTATCCCAGGAACGCAAGGATTCTTCAATATATGCAAATCAATCAACATGCTACACATATTAACAAATTGAAGGAGAAAAACCATATGATCATCTCAATAGATGCAGAGAAAGCTTTCGACAAAATTCAACACCCATTTATGATGAAAACCCTGCAGAAAGTAGGCATAGAGGGAACTTTCCTCAACATATTAAAGGCCATATATGATAAACCCACAGCCAACATCGTCCTCAGTGGTGAAAAACCGAAACCATTTCCACTAAGATCAGGAGCAAGACAAGGTTGCCCACCTCACCACTATTATTCAACATAGTTTTGGAAGTTTTAGCCACAGCAATCAGAGAAGAAAAAGAAATAAAAGGAATCCAAACTGGGAAAGAAGAAATAAAGCTGTCATTGTTTGCAGATGACATGATACTACACATAGAGAAACCTAAAGATGCTACCAGAAAACTACTAGAGCTATACAATGATTTTGGGAAAGTTGCAGGATACAAAATTAATGCACAGAAATCTCTTGCATTCCTATACACTAATGATGAAAAATCTGAAAGTGAAATTAAGAAAACATTCCCATTTACCACTGCAACACAAAGGATAAAATATCTAGGAATAAACTTACCTAAGGAGAAAAAGGACCTGTATGCAGAAAATTATAAGACACTGATGAAAGAAATTAAAGATGATACAAATTGATGGAGAGATATACCATATGCTTGGATTGGAAGAATCAACATTGTGAAAATGACTCTACTACCAAAAGCAATCTACAGATTCAATGCAATCCCTATCAAACTACCACTGACATTTTTCACAGAACTAGAACAAAAAATTTTGCAATTTGTATGGAAACAGAAAAGACCCCGAATAGCCAAAGCAACCTTGAGAACGAAAAATGGAGCTGGAGGACTCAGACTCCCTGACTTCAGACTATACTACAAAGCTACAGTAATCAAGACAGTATGGTACTGGCACAAAAACAGAAATATAGATCAATGGAACAGGATAGAAAGCCCAGAGATAAACCCACACACGTATGGTCACCTTATCTTTGATAAAGGTGGCAGTAATGTACAGTGGAGAAAAGACAGCCTCTTCAATAAGTGGTGCTGGGAAAACTGGACAGCTACATGTAAAAGAATGAAATTAGAACACTCCCTAACACCATACACAAAAATAAACTCAAAATGGATTAAAGACCTAAATTTAAGGCCAGACACCATCAAACTCTTAGAGGAAAACATAAGCAGAACACTCTATGACAAAAATCACAGCAAGATCCTTTGTGACCCACCTCCTACAGAAATGGAAATAAAAACAAAAATAAACAAATGGGACCGAATGAAACTTAAAAGCTTTTGCACAGCAAAGGAAACCATAAACAAGACGAAAAGACAACCCTCAGAATGGGAGAAAATATTTGCAAATGAAGCAACTGACAAAGGATTAATCTCCAAAATTTACAAGCAGCTCATGCAGCTCAATATCAAGAAAATAAACAACCGAATGCAAAACTGGGCAGAAGACCTAAATAGACATATCTCCAAAGAAATACAGATTGCCAACAGACATATGAAAGAATGCTCAACATCATTAATCATTAGAGAAATGCAAATCAAAACTACAATGAGATATCACCTCACAGGGGTCAGAGTGGCTATCATCAAAAAATCTACAAACAGTAAATGCTGGAGAGGGTGTGGAGAAAAGGGAACCCTCTTGCACTGTTGGTGGGAATGTAAAGTGATACAGCCACTATGGAGAACAGTAATGGACGTTCCTTAAAAAACTAAAAATAGAACTACCATACAACCCAGCAATCCCACTACTGGGTGTATACCCTGAGAAAACCATAATTCAAAATGAGTCATGTACCAAAATGTTCAATGCAGCTCTATTTACAATAGCCAGGACATGGAGGCAACCAAAGTATCCATCAACAGATGAATGGATAAAGAAGATGTGGTACATATATACAATGGAATATTACTCGGCCATAAAAAGGAATGAAACTGAGTTATTTGTAGTGAAGTGGATGGACCTAGATACTGTCATACAGAGTGAAGCAAGTCAGAAAGAGAAAAACAAATACCGTATGCTAACACATATAGATGGAATCTAAGGAAAAAAATGGTCATGAAGAACCTAGGGTCAAGACGGGAATAAAGATGCAGACCTACTAGAGAATGGACTTGAGGATGGGGGGGGGGAAGGGTAAGCTGGGACAAAGTGAGAGAGTGGCATGGACATACATACACACCAAACATAAAATAGATAGCTAGTGGGAAGCAGCCACATAGCACAGGGAGATCAGCTCAATGCTTTGTGACAACCTAGAGGGGTGGGATAGGGAGGGTGGGAGCGAGGGAGATGCAAGAGGGAAGAGATATGGGGACATATGTATATGTATAACTGATTCACTTTGTTATGAAGCAGAAACTAACATGCCATTGTAAAGCAATTATACTCCAATAAAGATGTTAAAAATAATAATAATAGTATTACTGCAAAGTACAGTTTTCTCATCATTAATATCCTAGCTGCTTGGCCAAAAATGTTTGTCTAAAATAAAAGTATACTACAAAAAAACTGTGTTAAGGCTAGGTTTATCGTGAATTGAAATATTTTTTCCCCAGTACCAACAATGTTTAAATGTTTAAAAACAGTAGCATGTACCAAAGGCCCTTATGTTTTGAATACCTTTTGGATATCTAATTATGAAGAATGGCAGCCCAGATTATTGTTTTTCTTTTTTTCTGACAATGTCTGACCTATTCCCAGACATTAACTACAAGTACCACAGTCTAGTATAGTATCATTAGAAAGTCCATTAAGACAGGCTTTCCAGGATTTCCAGCAGAGCTAACATGTGTCAACTCCTGTCCTCAGCAAGGCTAGCAGAAGGCACCACTGGGCTGGAATTAGAAAGCAAGTGTAAGTTTTTAAAACAGGTGTTTCTGTTGACATAACCATTAAACATCCTGCCATAGCTCCTAGAAGAATAGGTACTTTCTCATTTTAATTTTTAATACAAATTCCTATTTTCCATGAAAAGCTGTATTCCTGGGAGAATTTCCAGAATAATATGAAATCTGTAAGGTGTGTCTCTTAGTATGACATCAACACTCAACCTCCAGTATTTGGAGACCTATTAGTGGACGAAGGATCAACAGGCTAGACTTGAAAGTCACAAAAGCGATGAATATGGCAGTCGGCCTTGCCTCTCTCAATGGTGGCACAGAGGTAGCAGAAAAGTAAAACAAATCTAAGAGGTAGTTACTCTTCGGTTCCTAGGAATGCACAGCTGCCCAATGTATGTCAAAGGATAAGGCAAAACTGGATATTCCAGAATCAAAGAGAGTTAAAGTCAATGAGAGCTTAAAGATCAGCTAGCTCAGAGATTCTCAGTGCTTACTGTGTATAACAATATTCCTAGACCCACCCACTGAGATTCTGACTCAGCAGCAGTACATAGTGGTAGCAGAAGTAGTAGGAATAGAAACAGTAATGTACAACACTTCTAAAGCACTTGCTTTGGGCCAGATACTGTGCTAAGTTCCTTACAACTAGCACCTCACTTAATCCTCACAATAGTCCTATTGGGTAGGTGCTTCTATTTCCCCCTTTCTCCAGATGAGGAAACCAAAGCACAGAGTGGTTCAGGAATCTGTCCAAGAAAATCCAACTAGGAAGTGAGTAAGTATTCAAAGCCAGACAGGCTGGCTTCCAAGTCTGAGCTCTTAATCACTACCCTAAATTACCTACCAACAGGGCTAGGGGGAGACGCAGGGCATTAAGACAATGTCATGATTGAAGTTGATCTTTTCTCTTCTCAATGGAGAAACTGAAAGCTGGAAAAGTGACATCTCTTATCGAAGATAAAAATCCTTCAGTGCATTTCCAGGAAGAAATCAACCATTATATGACAGCAACTACTCTTACACATTTCTCTACACACACTCCTCTAGGGAGGAAATGGACAGATGACGTGATCAAAAGCCACCTCATGGGTTCCAGCTGCGTTACTCTGACCAAGGTGCTGTTCTGGGATAGAGATTTCCATCCTTTTCTGCCCAACTCACTGTTCACTCACAGGAGGGAAAAAAGGGGGGAAAGGGATGGCAGAGACGCTATCCCACGTGGGAGATAAGGTTCACATAATTTGAGGACGGAAATAAAGCTATGATTCTGATATGGCTCCCAAGGATGGTCTCCCTTCCCTTAAACTGACTATTCTATAACCTTAGTATATGTCAAAACATCATTAGGTCTTTGTTTTACCATATACAGGCAGGCAGAATGCCTAGAATGATCAGATCTACCCCAAGCTGCAACTACTCACATACATTCTCTCAAACGGTCACAAAAACATTTGCTAACAACATTTGATACGCAAGATGAGGCCAAAAATCTTACGGATTTATTGAAATCGTACCTTTTTACTTACGTTGAACAGAAATGATCGTCATTTCCGTTCAACGATCAAGGTTATTCTAGGGCATCCTAAGCGAGGATAATAACCATGTATTCCAAACCACCACGCGGAGGCATTTTCAGGATAACAATGAGGGCGGGAGCATCAGCGTTTGTTCCCGTCCCAGTGACGCAAACCGGGAGCCGCGTCCAACCCACCTTCATCACTTCCACCTGCAGGTCTTCGTGGAGGGAAGGCGTCACTTTCACGGTGTTCAGGATCTGATTGAGCAGCTGCTTCTCATCAGAGTCCGTTTCCATGGATACAAACCTCTCTTCCGCCAGAAGCTTCTGTAAAGAGGCACAAGGCAGTGATCAGACAGGCTTTCCCCTGCTGCCTCATTCTGTTGTAGCTTAGCATGTACTGAGGATAATGTTTCTTACTGGGGAGGCATATAGCTGGAGGCCATTAGGAGGAGCTGCTACTATGTGCCATTAAAAAGAAAAATGCACCAAGCCTTTGGTAAACGGTTTTTGGCAAAGGCTTTTTCTTGCTATTAGATAATTCACGCTAAATTTTATGAAGTGCAGTTCTAACGTGGTGGCCAAATAGGTCATTTGGTTGGTGGGGACGGAGGACAAATGTGCCAAGGGGAATGTAGCCCCTCACAACATTCACACTTGCTTTTTTTTTTTTAAGTTTTTAATCTGTTATATTTTTGGCTGCATTGGGTCTTCGTTGCTGCGCGCGGGCTTTCTCTAGTTGCAGTGAGCGGGAGCTACTCTTCATTGCAGTGCTTGGGCTTCTCATCGCGGTGGCTTCTCTTGTTGCGGAGCACGGGCTCTAGGCGCGCGGGCTCTAGAGTGCAGGCTCAGTAGTTGTGGCACACGGGCTTAGTTGCTCCGCGGCATGTGGGATCTTTCCAGACCAGGGCTTGAACCCGTGTCCCCTTCAATGGCAGGCGAATTCTTAACCACTGCGCCACCAGGGAAGCCCTACACTTGCCCGTTCTGAATGTAGCTTTGCCACAGGAAAGGAGAAGGTCCTGGAGACGAGTTAATTTTTCAAATATTTACCTTTGTACTTCCTAATATGAGCTGTCATTTACCCAGGAATTATTCATGAATCTACAAATCTTAATACCATTCCATCAGAAAATCAATCCCACAAAAACCTACACAAGACGACAGTCACTTTCATGAGGTTTCCCAGAAGTCATTACACCTTGCAGGATAGCTCTCCTCTACGTGAGAACAATTCTTACTTTTCATAAAATTCTGAGATTGTACCAAAACCCCACTGCCTGCCACCTCTATGCCCTCATCTGTCCCTGGAGTCACGCAGATTAAGCTTCTAAAATATCTCAAGTCAGCTATGAAGTCCACCGAAATCTCTTCTTCTCCACACTAAACCTCCTCGGGAGCCATCGGATGTTCTCTGCGTGATATGGTTTCACAGACACTCTCCTCCTTAACATGTGGCCTCCAGTGCGCATGTAACACTTCAAGGGTGGTCTTCTGGTACAGAGCGGGGGCACCCGAGAGTGCATATGAAGGTAAATGTATGGACTTTGGGTGATTATGATGTGTCAACGTAGGTTCATCCTTGGTTAAAAAAAAAAGTACCATTCTGGGAGTGATGTTGATGCTGTGGGAGGCTATGCATGTGTGGGGGGAGGGAGTATATGGGAAATTTCTGCATCTTCCTCTCAATTTTACTCTAAACCTAAAACTGCTCTAAAATAAGTCTTTTAAGAAGAATAATAGTAAAAAGATGGCAGAGAGGAAAGAAAGAAACGTGGTCTTTGGTGGCAACATTGCTTTCCTATTCCAAACCCGGAATTGCTTACCTCTATAATTCTAGTTGTGTAAGGTAATTAAATCTGTTTATTGCCTAAAACCAAACAAAAAACAGTAATGCAGAAGTTTAATCACATTCTCAGATCAAATTAGCTTAGTTCTAAGTCACAGCACATTCTGTGCTGACTCACCCAGAAACTTCTCATTCACAAGGGCTGCAGTTAAGCTGTTCTTCCCTATTCTGTCCTGGGGCAATTGACTTTTGAGACCCCGGTGTAGGATGGATTTTATATTTATCCCTATTAAATTTGTCCTTGTCCGATGCAGCACAGAGTGGCAGCCATGAAGAATTTTTGGAATTCTGATTCATCCAGGGTAATGACTCCCTCTTCTAGCTGAATGTCACTGCAGATCCAGAAAACAAGTATTTTAAACCTTCTTCTTAGGACTCCCTGAATTTGTCTATACAGCTATACCTCAGTTTATTGCACTTAGCTTTACTCCACTTCACAGGTACTGTGTTTTTTATAAATTGAAGGTCTGTGGCAACCGTGCGTCAATCGAGTCTATTGGCCCCATTTTTTCGATAGCATTTGCCCACATCGTGTCTGTCACATTTTGGTAATTCTGGTAATAGTTAAACCTTTCCATTATTACTGTATTTGTTACGATGATCTGTGATCAGTGATCTTTGATGTTACTGCTACAGCTGACTGAAGGATCAAATGATGTTGGCATTTTTTACCCATAAGGTATTTTTTAATTAAGGTATGTACATTTTTTTAGACATAATGCTATTGCACACTTAAGAGACTACAGTATAGTGTAAACATAATTTCTATATGCACTGGAAAATCAAAAACTTCATGTGGCTCACTCTAATATTTGCTTTATTATGGTGGTCCGGAACTGAACCCACAATATCTCTGAGGTATTCTCTCAAAAGAGATTTTTGACTCTCCTGTAATATATGTAGGGCAGCCCAGAGTTAGTTTATATACAAACCTGTTTTTACTTAAAGTGATAAAGACTAGAAAGCTCTTAAAAAATGCCTTAAGTTAATGGGAGGTCACAAGGGATGCTGAGAGGAAGACTCCCTGCCCCCCAGATCAGTGAAGTTCCCACGATTATTGAAAACATGATACTGTAACTTAGAGTGTTTGAGGGTTAAAAAAAAAATTAACTAAATGGAAAATCTATATACTACTAAAGAAAAGGGAACATAGTGGCAGGTCAAAACAAACTCCCATTCTTTTTTTTTTTTTAATTAATTAATTTAGTTTTGGCTGCGTTGGGTCTTCGTCGCTGTGCAAGGGCATTCTCTAGTTGCAGCGAGCAGGGGCTACTCTTCATTGCCGTGCATGGGCTTCTCACTGCGGTGGCTTCTCTTGTTGTGCAGCACGAGCTCTAGACGTGTGGCCTTCAGTAGTTGTGGCACATGGGCTCAGTAGTTGTGCCTTGCGGGCTCTAAACTCAGTAGTTGTGGCGCACAGGCTTAGTTGCTCCGTGGCATGTGGGATCTTCCCGGACCAGGGCTCAAACTCGTGTTCCCTATTGGCAGGTGGATTCTTAACCACTGCGCCACCAGGGAAGTCCCCCATTCATTTTTAAAGTTGGCCCAATTACTTTGGATAAAAGTTTTCATTGTTTGTTTAAAATTTTTTTTAATGTTTAAGAATTTCTAATGCTGTTGCATATTGAGATATACATCCTCTAATTCCAATCTTCTAGGGAAAAAAAGAGTTGTAATTTTCTTACTCTTTCATATTTATTTCTCTAAAGGTATTAGAGACCTCTCTGAACTTAAAGAGCTAACGATGAAACAGTAATGTGAGAAGACATCCAACAAATGCCACCAATCCCTGGTCAGGCTGCAAGAATACCCCATAGGCTTGAACTGCACAGTACTTGTCATTCACATACCAAACCACTTAAGAAGTCAATGTATCTATACAGCCAACAACTTTGCACCTTTGGAATTAGACCTATTATGTACGATGTAAAACAAAATGAACAAATGCTCAGAGCAGGAAATGCATTTGTGCAATCTGACTTTTCTGACTACACAAAATTTCTTTCTTCTTCCCAATCTTGTTCTGGAAACAAAACACATTAATCCATTCGCCAACCTAACTGTAGAACAGAAAACAAAACAAACTCTTTCCAGCTTACCATCATTGTTCATGACACAGACCCAGAGAACTTGAATGCATATGAGATTTGAGTTGGTATAGAACTGGAAGCATCTCTCTTGGGAGCCCTTACTCTGTTAAAAGTTTGGTGTCACAAAAACCATTTCATTTCTGTGTGGGCTTAGCTGAGTCTCCATGAGTCAGTGTCTGAACAACAAATGTTTAGCAAGATAATGCTGTACACAGAGAAATGCTGGTAAATACAAGAAAATCCTGTTATCTTCTCTGGTTATTACTCAGTTCAATCAAATTTTTGTCTGGGTCTTTAAACAGCTAGTATTTAGAATGTTAACTATTTGCTCTTTCAACGCCAAAGTGGTCTGTCAATTTCTGTCATCCTGTTGCACTCAGAGCCATACCTGTATCCCTGCCAAGGCATGTTGGGCCAGCTTCACATTCTTGGATTCCAAAGCCAACTGGAGAGGCAGCAGGCATTTCTCCCTGGCAAACACATAAATAAGGACAACATGTGAGCTCAGCAACGCTGGCAGTCAAGTGATCCAAGCCTTATGTACACCCACCCCCAAATGCCGCCACACACGTACACAAAACTATGACCAATAATGAAACTGCACATGGATTTTTAAAAACACAGCCAAAAAAAAAAAAAAAGCTCTGCAGAAATCATAGCATATCATGGGAATTCCCTGGCGGTCCAGCGGTTAGGACTCCACACTTCCACTGCAGGGGGTTCGATCCCTGGTCGGGGAACTAAGATTCCTCAAGCCGCGCTGTGCGACCAAAAAAAAAACCAGCATATCAGCAGCTCACTTTCTTAGGATGGCTACAGAGATAACATACACAAGTACTCTCAAACAATTGTTTTGGTGAACTAATCGTCACATGGTAAGTCCCTTCCCAGTCCATGAACACGCCCTGCTCTTTCCAGAAGTAATATAATTGCCTGTACTCAGTACACCTGGGGTGTATAACTCTAGAAAACACTGTTTATTTAGATTTCTATGCCTTGCTCATTCCTCTCCCCGACCTGGCAAATGAGGGCATCACCACCACTACTCTGCCTCATGGATATAAACTGAAATTTGATGCACTTGTCAATTTCTTCCCCAATTCAAACTGTTCAATAATCACTTATAGTTTATGAATTTGCCCTTTAGTCTCCCTCAGGGAGACCTAAATTTTGTGACGGATTATTTTTATTTTTTTATTTATTTTATTTTTGGCTGCGCTGGGTCTTTGTTGCTGCTCAGGCTTTCTCTAGTTGTGGCGAGAGGGGGCTTCTCATTGAAGTGGCTTCTCTTGTCACGGAGCACAGGCCCTAGGTGGGAGGGCTTCAGTAGTTGCAGCCCACAGGCTGAGTAGTTTCCACACGTAGGCCCTAGAGCACGCGGGGTTCAGTAGTTGTGGCACGTGGGCTTAGTAGTTGTGGCATACGGGCTCTGTAGTTGTGGCTCACAGACTCTAAAGCGCGGGCTCAGTAGTTGTGGAGCACAGGCTTAGTTGCTCCACAGCATGTGGAATCTTCCTGGACCAGGGATTGAACCCATTTCCCCTGCATTGGCAGGCGGATTCTTAACCACTGTGCCACCAGGGAAGTCCCCGTGATGGATTCTTTTTTTTTTTTTAACATCTTTATTGGAGTAAAATTGCTTTACATGGTGTGTTAGTTTCTGCTGTAGAACAAAGTGAATCAGCTATACATATACACATATCCCCATATCCCCTCCCTCTTGCATCTCCCTCCCACCCTCCCCATCCCAGCCCTCTAGGTGGTCACAAAGCACCGAGCTGATCTCCCTGTGCCATGCAGCTGCTTCCCACTAGCTATCTATTTTACATTTGGTAGTGTATATAAGTCCATGCCACTCTCACTTCGTCCCAGCTTATCCTTCCCCCTCCCCGTGCCTCTAGTCCGTTCTCTATGTCCCCGGCTTTATTCCTGTCCTGCCCCCAGGTTCTTCAGAACCATTTCTTTTTTTTTAGATTCCATATAAACATGTTTCCAAGACAGAAATACAAACAAACCATCAACAGCTTTGATCCATGAGAAGTACCTGGCGTCAAATGAAAGACAAAAAAAATGGCTTGAGAACTATGTGTATTTTGAAGCTTAAGAAAAACATAACTGGGCCCTAAAATATGTTAGGAATAAACCAAAAAGGCTACAAAGAGAAATCTATTTTTCGGTAAGAAGCATTCACTCTGAATAATTAAACAATAGATCAAGAATTTTAATCAATCCATTATTTCCCCACAGAGTTACACTGGCACAACAAATGAAATGTTACTTCGTTTCACCAGGTTCCTCCACCCTCACTTAAACCAGAGCAGCCCCATTTTTATCTGTTTTATATTTTCAGCATAAACGGAAAGATTCATCGACTTTAGAGAGTAGGAAAGCCACAGGGTAAGACTACAGTAGTCGTTGGAGGAACAAGGGTCACTGTTGCAGAACACAGTGAAACAGAAAGTTAATTATAGCTCTGATTCCTTCCTGTGCACCTGCAGCTTTTCCATGGAATCCTCCATCAGCAGCTCCATGACAGATTGAGAGAGTACCAGACACTCCCCCTAACGCTGGCCACAAAGAACAAAACCAGACTATCGGAAAGAGCATTAAGCCCTCCTAATTCTTCTATCCCCAAGTTACAATACCCCACTTTTATATGAAAATTGATTCACACTACAGCCATTTTTCATTAGTACATCCTTTGACAGGTGGATAAATTACCCAACTGTGTTACTTCCAGTTGGGTGGCTATAATTTTGTCGCTGGTACGGTTATCGTCAGTTTCTCTCAGTTTCAAGGCAAACACTGCTATGCAGTCAGTTAAAGCAGGAATAGCTAATTTTCCCAATTTTGATTCTTTTATTTAATCATAACCAGTTTACAAGCTTAGAAAAATTAATTGGAAGGGTGAAAGTCAAGTGAGAATTAGCAATAATGGGCTGATGGAGGAATTAACAGAAGAGCCATAGAACTTCATCTGGAAACCCTTGAAACAATCAAATTTCCACCAGGCTTAATTCACTGTGAAAGAACTTTCATCTCCAGTTTTTGGAGTCAGATCAGCCAATGAGGGCATGATGGTAGTGAGCAAGTGTCGATGTCCCAAACTCTTAACAGTCTCATAGCCTGGGCCAGTGAAATTCTCTGTTGAGTGGTTGTGTGCTGAAAATGCACACGTATTACACATTTCTCATCCAAGGCACCAAACGAGAGTGGATGCCACATTCAGCAGCAACAAGGACCTTCCTGGAATGCTGAACCCCCGGACCCTTAGGGAGCAGCATTATGTTTGCAGATAAACAACAGCATGCTCACACTGCTCTGCCGTTGACAGTACCAGTCCTTGAAATCCTCATTCCACTCTCTTACCTACTTCTACATTCACACAATTTCTATTGCAGACCGGAAACAGATGGCTGACAAATGCCAGGACTACCAGGTCCCACCACGATTCCAGGGGACATCATTGAACTGTTCCCCATGCCAGCCGTGGTCACCAGGAAGGACTGGAAGATGTAATTGGTTCAGCTAGGTTTGGGTTTAATTGCAAGGTATCACCATTTAGTGGAAGGACTATGGGCTGTGGAATCACACAGACCTGGATTCAAACCCTAACAATTATAAATTGTTCAATCTCAGTTAATATACTTAACTCTGTTGAATCTTAGCTTCCTGGACTTCCCTGGAGGTGCAGTGGGGTTAAGAATCTGCCTGCCAATGCAGGGGACACGGGTATGATCCCTGGGCTGGGAAGATCCCACATGCCGCGGAGCAACTAAGCCCATGTGCCACAGCTACTGAGCCTGCACTCTAGAGCCCACAAGCCACAACTACTGAGCCCGTGTGCCACAACTACTGAAGCCCGTGCGCCTACAGCCCGTGCTCCGCAACAAGAGAAGCCACCGCACCGCAACAAAGAGTAGCCCCAGCTCTCCACAACTAAAGAAAGCCTAAGCGCAGCAACAAAGACCCAACACAGCCAAATAAATAAACATTTAAAAAAAAATCTTAGCTTCCCAATCCATTACAAGAGCATCTTAAGACCAGTCCTGCAGGGTTATAGTAAAGAGTACAGAAAATATATATCAGGGGTTGGAAAACTTTTTCCATAAAGAGGTAGACAAAAAATATTTTAGGCTTTGAAGACCATACGGTCTCTGTGCTCAACGCTGCTATAGCACAAAAGCAGTCAGAGACAACATGTAAATCAATGAGCCTGGCTACATTCCAATAAAACTTTATTTACAGGACTTCCCTGGTGGCACAGTGGTTAAGAATCCGCCTGCCAGAGCAGGGGACACAAGTTCAAGCCCTGGTCCAAGAAGATCCCACATGCTGTGGAGCAACTAAGCCCATGTGCCACAACTACGGAGCTGGCGCTCTAGAGCCCATGAGCCACAACTACTGAGCCCACGTGCCACAACTACTGAAGTCCGTGCACCCAGAGCCTGTGCTCCGCAGCAAGAGAAGCCACCGCAATGAGAAGCCCGTGCTCAGCAACAAAGACCCAACACAGCCAAAACTAAATAAATGAATAAATAAATTCATTTAAAAAAACCAGAAGACTTTATTTACAAAAACAGGCAACATGCCAGATTTGGCCTACAGGCTAGTTGCCCAGCCCTGATACAGACAAAGGCCCAGCAAAGACCATGATTTTCAGTACAGGATAACAAGGTCTATCTCATCTTGTCATAGTATCCAGAAAGATTTTGCAAAGGACATAGAGCACATGTCCTGGGAGGGTCTTAGCAAGACAGATTTCTCTTAGAAAATCAGTGCTTCGAGGAAGCAGACTGACAGACTTCATCTGGGTACTACACCAAGGCACTCCAGCCACCCAACTATCCATCCAACCAACACTTGAGTGCCTGCTGTGTGCAAGGGACCGTCATGGATGCTTGCAAAGACCCAACACGGAACAAGACAGAACAGATACTTGCTTTCATTTTATTCATGGGATGAAAAGGGAATAAAAATTACTTGTTATTTCGCTATTTAGTCTACCAGTCACTGTAACCTTAAAATAGGCATTCTTACCCTTGTTCTACAGTTGAGAAAATGGAGATTCAGAGAGGGTTCACAGCCTGCCCAATGTTACACGGCTAAAACCTATCGGAGACAATTCAAATGGAAATCCGTCTCACTCCCAAGACCAAGTTTCTTCCAACACCCTTTGGTGTCAAAAGATCAGAGCAAAGCTAGAATCGTTCTGTTTCTTAAGCTTTTGGGGATCATGAACACAAAAAGATCTTCCTAGAGGAGCATGTAAGTAATTTCAGGGGATTCACAGGCCCCCTCAAGCCCTAACTCCACATAGATCCCAAGTTAAGAGCCCCTGCTTTCCGGAAAAAGGACCTGCCCAACATGGCAGAAACCTCCGTGTCTGTGTAAGAGAAGTGGGCCATGTTCCCTGGCTGGGCTCAAGGTTCCACTAGGATGAAAAGCTTTGAAGTGATATTACACTGAGCCCTAAAGCAGAGAGGTGGCTGTGTGTGTGTGTGTGGCTGTGTGCGTGTGGCCGTGTGTGCGTGTGCGTGGCTGTGTGTGTGCGTGTGGCTGTGTGTGTGTGTGGCTGTGTGCGTGTGGCCGTGTGTGCATGTGTGCGTGGCTGTGTGCGTGTGCGGCTGTGTGCGTGTGCGTGGCTGTGTGTGCGTGTGGCTGTGTGTGTGTGTGTGGCTGTGTGTGTGCGTGTGGCTGTGTGTGTGCGTGTGGCTGTGTGTGTGTAGGAGGTGAGAGGGACGACTAACCCTCCTCAGGATCCAATGTCTCTCAGCGCCTCAGCCCCAGCAGGCCCCTAGATGAGTGTCATGAGCCTCAGATCACGACTTCGACATGAAACGAAGACACATGGGGCACAATTGATTTCACTGCTTGCTCTGTGGTACCATAAAAACCCTGCTGCCTTAATTTTTTAAAGTGATTTTAATAAAAGAGAATAACAGGCCTGTTAATTGAGTCTCAGGATGAAATTTATAATGAAGATGCAACGTGGCACACACTCAGTCCCCTCTGCACAGACCGTCTTGGAATAAATCATCTTTTGATCTTGCTAGATGATGCCTAATTGGGGAAAGGGCATACCAAACCAACATTCAGTTACATCAAGCGATTATTTTTTATGCACGAGCATGTGCAAGATCACTCTTGCCTAATTAAATGTGGACAGTGGCCCCGGGTTTCATGCCTTGGCATGTCATTATTTCTTAAAGAAGAATAATTAGCAGCTCTGCACATGCATGAGGAAGACATCATCCCGTGACAGTGTCTGGTTGTGTCAAGGAGACTGAGTCTCTCTCCTTAACTGTGTTGTCATGGTTCACAGACAAGCTTTATTGGGCTGGAAGATAACAATGGACAAAGGGATATTAAAATGGGTGAATGGGGGAACAGATAGGATGTACCAAAAATTACCTTTCAATAATGAGCACAAAAATGAACTTCATGTAAAACCAAACCTGTTTCTGAATTTTAAGTTGCTTCCTCTTTGCTGCACTACATGGGACGAAGCACAAAGATACCTTAGATTTCTGAGGTCTGCTTATGCTGTATACTTCTAGGATTCTATGATCTAAGCCGTTTATTCAGTAACTGTCCAGATTCCTTCACATAATAACCATGGCTCTGATTGCATATCCGCGGCCTGTATGTCCCAAGTACCGTGTTCACACCGTCATATTTACTATTTTATTATGTAGAGATTTAACTGTTGACAGAAGAAACTAAGAGAGACTAGATTACCTGTCCAAGGCCACATGTTTGTAAATGACAGAGCTGTGGTTTAAATTTAGACCATCTGTCTTCAAAACC
The DNA here is from genome assembly GCF_963455315.2 of Globicephala melas. Classification (NCBI taxonomy): domain Eukaryota; kingdom Metazoa; phylum Chordata; class Mammalia; order Artiodactyla; family Delphinidae; genus Globicephala; species Globicephala melas. The sequence continues at coordinate 63,356,935 of NC_083327.1, read as the reverse complement.
CATTCTCTGGCCTCCGCCAGCCGGCAGCTCCCCACCAACTGTGGCATATAGCACCCTGCTTTACAAACAGCAATTCAGATGTCCACCCGTTTAAAAGAATGGGGACAGACATCAAATAAGTAATGTAAATTATCTTACTGTGAGGGGTCGTTCATGAAGAAATGTGTTACATTTGACAGTTGGAATGCAGTTATGAATGTAGTTATGGAAAGGTATATACAGTTTGGATGAATGGGATAAATGCAGCTTTGGATCTAGCTGCTGGGTTCAAGGACAGCCATCACTTTTCCTAGTAATCATGACCTTTCCTAGTTTGAGTATAGAAGGTTTTTCAGCCCCTTGTTGTGACACTTGGGATATTATTTGTGTTTATGAATACCGATGTTTAAACAGTTTGCATCAACACTGATGAATTTTCATGAACTAAGCTTTCGCCAGAGCCAATTCACTGAGCCAACTGGAACTGAATTGTTTCCTTAATTGATTTTCTCTGCAGTGCAGTTAAAATGTTTCCATTTCTTTCTATTTTCACTCCTATTTTTATGAAATTATCTTCATCAGTAACCTCTATATTTCGCAACAAAGATTAGGTTCATCCTTCAGGAACTGTTCTAGGTCCTAGGGATACAACTGTGAACAACATAAAATCCCATTTCTCCTGCAGGATTTCGAGATGTCTTAGCAAGCCTACTGCGATTATTAAGTAGAACATATGAAACTGCCATTTTCTGTACATCAGAAAGGGTTGAATATTCATCATTTTACATGATTCACTTTGTTAAAAAGAATCCTAAATAGATAACCAACAAGGTCCTACTGTACAGCACAGGAAACTATACTCAATATCTTGTAATAACCTGTAAGGAAAAAGAATCTGAAAAAGGATATACATATATATGTATAACCGAATCACTTTGCTGTGTACCTGAAACTAACACGACATTGTAAATCAACTATATTTCAATAAAAATTTTTTAGAAAAGAATCCTAAATAACATAATATGGTTATGCTCATATTTCCCCTCAAAATATACTTTTATTATATTTCATTATAAAAGGCATACATGTACATTACAAAATCCAAACAGTACAGAGAGACACACAACAATGAAAATCAATGAGGGCACTACCTAAGAAGAGAGCTGGGCTGAATGCTGACCATGGGTATGTCCAGAGAGTGGCATGGGGGATCTTTCATTTTCTTTCTATTTATACTTTCTATTTGTATTAATTTTTATATAATAACTCTAGAATATACTGATATAATCTGAAGAAAATATTCAAAAAGCCACAAAGTCACTGGCTCCTCACAAGTTAACATCACAGTATTTTCTTCTCCTGTTCAGCTCAAAAAGGTGAGTGAATCTGCACATACACATAGAAAATATTAAATATGGAACTCATTTTCTTCTTGGCACTTACATCAACAGTCCAAGTGTCCTTTTTAGTAATTATATGTACACTTCTTGTTTATAAAGTAAACCTCCATTTACCTGATGGGCCTCACTATGCTAATAGGTTTTTGTACTGAGAGGACAACTGCAGACAATTTAGTAGGTTAGCAATCACCTGAAAATTTGTAAATACTATCTAGATTTTTATCTTTGCTATTTGACATGTGTAATTAAAAAACAAGCCGTAAAAGAATAGAAAGCAACATAAATATGAAAACATTTTGGTATACTACTGTAATAGGGAAATGGGTTTATCTTTTTTATTTTAATATTCTTGCAATATTTAAAAAATATAAAACACAATAGGTCAAGAAGCTAATTTATAAGAGTAAATTTTTTTTCATTTTGAAAAAAATTTTTTCCAATGACTTATTGAGACATGTAAGTTACATATAACATTGTAGAAGTTTAACGTGTACAACAAAATGATTTGATATATGTTTATATTGCAAAATAACGACCCCCATACGTTTAGTTAACAAGGATCACCTCACAGTTACAATTTTTTTTCTTGTGATGAGAACTTTGAAGTTCTATTGTCTTAGCAACTTTCAAATATATAATGTAGTATTGTTATAGTCACCATGCTGTATATTATATCCCCATAGCTTATTTATCTTTGAAAAAAATTAAAGGTGGCTTGGTATTTTCACCTGCAATCTAGAATTATCAATACTACTACTTCTACCAAAAGACATAAATTCTATGTAATCGGGGGAAAAACACTAAAGGTTTTCTTTTTTTATTTCCCCCCTAGAGGACAAAAAAAGAGAAAATAAAGTCCATATTAATCATAAGAAGGTTGTTCCTGATTTTTTTTTAACAACTACTGAGCATCTATTATGTCTGGGGCACTGCACATGGCACTGAGTAAAGAACAGAGGAAGGGCTTCCCTGGTGGCGCAGTGGTTGAGAGTCCGCCTGCTAATGCAGGGGACACGGGTTCGTGCCCCGGTCCGGGAGGATCCCACATGCCGCGGAGCGGCTGGGCCCGTGAGCCATGGCTGCTGAGCCTGCGCGTCTGGAGCCTGCGCTCCACAACGGGAGAGGCCAGAACAGTGAGAGGCCCGCGTACCGCAAAAAATAAAAAAAAGAACAGAGGAAAACAGATATCATTCCTTTTCAAGATAGGGACAAGTGGAAATGTGTACATTCACCTTCTGAATGGATGAATGAGTAAACAAACGAACAAATAAATAAGTGGAAAATGCCTAAGAAGTGTTAACATAAAGGCCATTTAAAGATTGGTTGAGCTTATAAAAATAAACAAGTCCGGTAAAAAAAAAAAAAAAAAAAAAGACCAAATCAAGTGGCATTCCCATTCCATCGGATACAACGCTCTGTGTTGGACACAACATACTGGCTTTTCTCTTTGGATGGAATGTTCTGTCACTTTCAACCAGAGGATAACTAACTGATACAAGGGAAGTGCCAATTGTTAAAGCCTTAGTGTGCCACACACCAGGCTAAGGGCCTAGGCACACAATGTCATCTAAGCTGCACACCAACCCAACGAGGAAGGACGAATGTTATCGACATTTACTGATGAGGGAAGTGAAAGGGAGAGAGGACCAGTCACTCCTGGACAAGGGCTGGAGCAGCGCTGGACCCCTGAACTCAAGCTCCTTAACATCATGTGACGTGAATGGTTACCATTTGTCACTCTCACACCTGTTCCAAGACCTGGTTAAGCATTTCACACACAGCAAGACCGTGAAGCACCCTTCACAAAGAAACTCCTTTCTGTCCATCATCCATCCATCCTTATACTTCCTCACTTTATCTCCCACATCAATCATTCACGCATGAACTTTTACATTTTTCCACTTATAAACCCCTCCTCACCTCCATCAACACACTTATCAGTTCCTCACATAACCACTTCCTGTGGCACCATGGAAAGATTTTACTCTTTAATTCTGTCATCAAAAACAATTTGTCAATGTATCTCAAGAGCTTAAAAATATTAGTATGCTTTGACCTAGGATTTTCTATTGTATGAACCTTTTCTAAAGAAATCATCAGAGATATAGCAAAGTATCACGTGCAGAGATTTATCTGTAGTTTTATTTATAATGTAAATAAGGTTAAATAAATTCTGGTACATCTCTGAAATGGAATAACATACAATAATTTAAAGTATCTTGAAAAGTTTTTATTAACACAGGAGAATGCTTTGAAAATGTTATGTCGAAGAAATTTAAAATGAGAATACAATGTAGAAAATATACCATACCATGGTCCTACACTTGAATTAAAAAGTTATATACACACACAAGTGAGTGGAGGAAAAAGGGACTGAGGCTGGAAAGAAATTCCTCAAAACCCCTCTGGAATATATCTCAGTCTTTTGGGAACATGGATGGTTTTGGTTTTATTATTTACATGTTTCAACATTTTAAAATCTTTCAATAATAAAATATATTACCTTTAGAAATAGAGAAGAAAGGAGGCTAGCCCTCTCCTGTATGTGCATAAACACACACCCCCTTTCCTTCAAAGCTTTCGCCTAGAATCCTCAAAGGCCGTGTTTCCAGTAACGGCTTCAATCTCATCCTGTCTGAATTTCCTCTGTGCCAACTTCATCTCTTCATCAAGTTACTACCCTTCCCACTTTATCAAAAGCTGGGAAATATTCCTGGAATAGTTTCTCTTTCCCCAAAGACATTTCCTTAGCATCTTTCAAACACTTACTGAATTCTTTCTTCTCCCCAAAACCTCTGTGGCTGAAAACAGGCTTGCTTATGACCCTCAAGTATTGATATAATTACCAAAGTCACATGTATCTAAAATCAGTATGCTTAAATTAATTTTGCTTCTTTCTATGGCATGTTTTCTTCCAATTAAGGTTTCAGGTTTACAGTGTGAACATGCTAACAGAATGAAACATGCCTATGGGAACTGCCCTGCCCTCTAACATGGACCCACAGGCATTTTGTTACTTACTGATTTTTTTCATGATGAAAATGCTCTGACAGGCAATCTAGAGGCAACACTCTGCCCAGAATCTCTGTTGCGGAGGGGCAATTAGGGAGAAAGCACTAGAACAAATAAGATTTCTAACTCTAATACTCAAATCTTAGGGAAGAAGAGAAAATGAGCCATACCACAACATCATCTTTTTTATGTGCTGATAACTTTATGCAAATGGTAGTTACCTCTTGAAAAACAGTAAGTCTATGCAATAAACATCATTCAGAAACACCTATATAACCAAAAACAGGTAACTTAAAAAACAAAAACTAGGGCTTCCCTGGTGGCGCAGTGGTTGAGAATCTGCCTGCTAATGCAGGGGACACGGGTTCGTGCCCCGGTCCGGGAGGATCCCGCGTGCCGCGGAGCGGCTGGGTCCGTGAGCCATGGCCGCTGAGCCTGCGCGTCCGGAGCCTGTGCTCCACAACGGGAGAGGCCGCGATAGTGAGAGGCCCGCACAGCGCGATGAAGAGCGGCCCCAGCTTGCCACAACTAGAGAAAGCCCTCGCACAGAAACGAAGACCTAACACAGCAAAAATAAATAAATAAATTACTAAACACCTACCCCCAACATCTAAAAAAAAAAATCACTTCTGTCATATAGTCACAAGCCCAACCAGACTCAAAGAGAGGGGATATAGACTCCATCTCTCAGTTAGAGGTGTGTCAAAGAATCAGTGACCATGTTAAAAAAAAAAAAAAAAAAAACTAATCCCTTTGAGACAAAACTGATTTCTTTACATTCTATTCAGAACTCACTGGCCTATTAAAGCTCACAAATGGTGTGTATACATTTAGTATGACTTCTCACCACTTAAATGTCATGACAGCAAAATGGTAGGATTAAATGTAAAGTTACATTTTTCTGTGAGACAGAAATTTCCAGTTACGATGTCAAAACGCCTGTAAAACCAGTCTATTAGCAAATCAACACAAATGTCAGAACTCAAATTTGTATTCCTCAGTGGCTAATAATCTATCTTTGAGAAGTATGTAAGTTGTTCAGTAATAAAAAGATTTTTTATTTTAATATTTATGTAGCCTACTAGACATCCAGGCTCTGTATGAAGTATTAGGCATAATGATGAATGAGACAGAGTTCCTGTCCACAAGGAACCCACTGTCTAAGGGAGATAACACAGGTACAAAGTCATAAGCACTTGTATTAAGGTATACACAACTACAGAAGTATATAATAGGGGCAGGAGAGAGCCTATCTAGAAAAATTCAAATGTCTTCATGCACAAGGTGATACTCATTTGGCCCTGAAAAAGGAGGGGACAGTATGGGACATGGTCAGCCAGGTGAGGAAGAGGGAAAGGACATACCCAGCTGAGACTGTGAGCGCAAACGCAGCGTGGATTCATGGAACAGCCCAAGTACAGTTATGACCCAATAAGTCATGGTGGGAAGACTGGTGAGAAATGAGTTTGACAAAGTGGATTTGAACCAGGTTTTGAAGGGTCTCACATGCGAGGCCAGAGAGACTGGCCTTTAGCCAATTGAAAATGAAGAGCTAATAAAAGATTTTTAATCAAGGGAATAAGGTGATCTCAGACATTTTCTATACAAAATGGAACTCTGGCTACAATGTGGGAAATGGATAAAAAGTACAAATATCATGGAAAAAAATTTTGGAGTCAAACTAATCTGGGTCAAATTTAGGCTCTGCCAATTACAACCTGTGCACTAAGTTTTCAACCTCTTCAAGTCTCGTTTTATTCATCTCAAAATACAGAAGTAACATTATCTACCTTGAGAAGTATTGCAATGATTGATAGGACGCTACATTAGAAACACTGCTGATTCCCAGCCTAACCTTCTCAGCACTCCTGAAGATACCTGGGCCAACCCCCTTCTCTTCCAACCCCTGGATGTGTCCTGCCCCAGGAGAGGTCTCGTTGGCACAGGTATGGACATCCCAGACTGCAGGCAAATCTCAGACCACAACCCATGCAAACAGCTGCCCTGTGGCCAGGCCTCAAGCCTAGAGATGCACATTCCCAAAGATAGAGGTGGGGAAAGGGCCCACATGCTGTTTCTAGAAGGAGGCTCAGCATAATCTAAGTAGGGAACTCTTAAGTCTCAAGTACTCAGAGCATGAGCTGAGGGTGCAGGGTGGGCTCTGGGTGGGAATGTTCCCTTAGCCCCGAGGAGAAGGAGAACGGGGCCTCTACAACATGAGCCCAGGGCAGGGTCCCACCTCACCCAGGGCTTAGGGTGGTATGATAGTGCCTAACATCTTGTACGCCCAACAAATGATTGTTGTCAAGGTACTTTTTCTTACTGGTCACACTGTCTTGTTATTATAGTTTTGTTGTCGATATTATTTACCGGCAGCAGGAAGATCTAGAAGAAGGAACTGCCCTCTGCTATAGGGATATAGTCCTGAAAGTACAATGTACTTGGGCCTGTATTAAAAAATGGAAAGGAGGAAACAGGACCTAGAGATAGCACAGAAGTAGAGTAGAGAGGACCTACTGGAAAAAGTTTTGAGGAAGGAAGTGGGAAGAATAATAACTATAGTTTTGTATATTTTGAGTTCAAGATTCCTTTGGGCATCCAAGTACTAACAAACAGAAAACTGGATGTACCCATCTGGAGCTCAGAAAAAATGTAGACAGTAGCCATCTAAAAGTGGTAGCTGAAGCCTCGGAAGTGGATGAAACTTCCAAGGAAAAGTAAAAGATGTAAAACAGAAGGACAGAGCTTAGAAAAATCCCTCCAGTCAGTGAGTGGAGAGAAAAAATGATGCCAGCAAAGGAAAAGTCAAAGGAAGCTGTGGTGCTCAAGAAGATGGCAGAAAGAAGGCTGCCTTCAAGATATGTCCATACAGTATTAATACCAATTGGTCACTGAGTGCCCACTCTGTGCCAGACATTATGACTTGGCATATATACATGATCTCGTTTCATTTAGCACTTACAGCACTATGTAATAGGTAATTATTTCCATGCCATCAATGAGCTAACAGGCTCAGAGACAGTAAGTAAATTGTCCCATGTCACATAACTACTGTAAAGCATTAGGTGCCGTTATAAGCTGAACCCTACTGTTAAAACTGAGGAAAAACTAGGAACACTTTGGTCTCTGTTGTACAGAAGAAGGTATGGAAAGGAAGAGGAGTGATGAGCCCATCCAATGGAAGAGGCTGTGAACTAGGAACTTCCTCATTATGTTACCTCGTTTAATCCTCATGAGAAATGGGGCAGTGGACATTATCAAGTCCATCTTACAGTTCAAGACATGGCGAGCCAAGTAGCCACGGACAGAGCTGGTAAATGGATGAGTCCAGATTCAAATGTAAGGACTGTGTGACACAAAAGCCTACACTCTTTCCATAGCAACATGTTGCCTCTCCATCATTAGGGAACAGGAACTAAAAGGGGAAGGGAAAGGCATCTACAAGGTGGAAACAAACACAGACCTTCCTGGAAATTAACCAAAGTAATAAAAAATATTAATCATCCAGTTGTCTTATGTTCTCCCCTAAAACAACCCAGCAGCACAAGAAAGCCAGTGCAATAATCCCCACTTCTCTCAGGACAAGTACCACCAAGAATTGTTTCTGTCTGAATAAAGATGAGCTTTAGCAAGGATGTGGAGAAAAGGAAACCCTGTGCACTGTTAGTGGGAATATAAATTGGTGCAGCCACTATGGAAAACAGTAGGGAGATTCCTCAAAAAATTACATATGGAATTACCATATGGTCCAGCAATCCCTTGTCTGGGTATATATCCAAATGAAATCAGTATCTAAAAGAAATATCCACATTCCCATGTTCATTGCTGCTTTATTCACAATAGCCAAGTTATGGAAACAACTTAAGTGTTCATCAACAGATGAATGGATAAAGAAAAGGTGATACCTATCTAGCTACAGAGAGAACCACACACAATGGAATATTATTCAGCCATAAAGAGGAAGGAAATCCTGTCATTTGCAACAACATTGGTGAATCTACAAGGCACTGTGCTAAATGAGATAAGCCAGAGGCAGAAAGACAAATACTGCATGAGCACACACACTTATATGTGAAATCTAAAAAAAGTCAAGCTTAGAGAAAGAGGGAGTAGAATGGTGGTTGCCAAAGGCTGGAGGGCGGGCGAATAGGGAGACGCTGGTCACAGGGTACAAACTTTCAGTTATGAGATGGATTAGTTCTGGGGATCTAATGAACAGCTTAGTGACTATAATCAGTAATACTGTACTGTATCCGTGAATCTTGTATACTTGAATTTTGCTAAGAGAGTAGATCTTAAGTGTTCTCACCATACACACACAAACTATGTGAGGTGTTGGATGTGCTGATTAACTTGATTACGGTAATCATTTCACAATGTATACATATATCAAATCAATACACTATACACCTTAAATATATACAATCTTATTTGTCAATTATACCTCAATAAAGCTGGCGGGGGCAGAATGAAACCTGTTACATTTTGAAGTTACAGTCTCTGTCCCCTGTTTAAAGCGCTGCAGCTCTTTTCTCCACAGGCATTGAGGATCACTTTCAGCATTCCACGTACAGAGATGACTCCCTTCAAGCAATTCATTTTGACAATAAGCATCAGACAGAGAACAGTGATGTTAAATTTTATTTTCCCATAAGCAGCAACTTCTCCCAGCAATAATATGTTTGTGGTATTTCAACAACTGAATATCCCAATACATTCAGCACTGCAAGCACTTTTAAAAAAATAAGCCTTGGGTGAAAGTCAAAAAAGGTTAGTTTGGTTCCTTATTAGCTGCCTGCTTTAAACACATTATAGACTCTACACTTTCCCTCTCCCAGCCTGTACAGTCAGCTGAATAAGACCTACATTAATCTGCCACTCAACAGGTAGGTCTGGCCTCACCTGATGTGAAGACACGACTGGGATTAAATTTATTTTTAAAGGCTGGGTTTGCTATTGGCATTATAGTGCCAAATTGAAAGTTGCAGTTTTCAAACTTTGGCAACTTACCTCTCCGCCTGTTTTAAACCGCCTTAAACATGCTCACCCTGTATGTAGGCAGTTTTATTTACCATACATCAGCCACGGGCTACTTAATTCCTCTTCAAGGTAATATCGTATCTATTCTATAACTGCATGACCTTCCTAAATGCAATATGCACTGGAAGAAAAACAAATGCCCAGTATTTTTTTATGCACTGAAGGGAAGAAACAGTAGCAGACTGTCCTTAGTGAAATTTTTAAAGACCAGAAGACTGGAAACCAAGACAGTAAGAGCAGCCTGATACCAATCCCAGTCCAGGGCCTGACAATGCGACTGCAAAGGACGGAGCTGTGACTAAACAGGAGGGCCCTCCTGACCCTCCTTCTCATGGGCGTTCACATAAGTCTTCCTGGTGTTATTATCCTTGGCACGCTTATCCCTCAGAGGTCACAGAGAACAAACGCAACACAGCCATTCACAAGAGTCTTGGCTGCAAATGCCCTAAAGCCAAATAGAGACTTAGTGAGTTTGCAAAACTACATAGCCCACAAAATCAGCGGAAACAAGCTGAGGTCCTCAAGGCTGATAAAGACGTTCGTACGGCAGAAAGGGAAATGTGTCAATGAATTTATCAAGTATTCACATATTTTAAACACTGTAACTATGATTCTGCTATAATTACTATTTTTATCAGTAAAATCCCACTATATAGACTCTCCTAGCTAAAGAAAAAGATCTCTCCTTTTCCAAGGTAATGAAAGGACCCCCATTCAGAAAACGGAGAGTAACTGACTCGACCACATAAACACTCTTCCAGCTGCACAAGATGCCCTGTTACTAGGGTGACCTGACCCACTGTCTATATCACAGCAGGAACATGCTGAACGGGATCAGAATGACCAGGAACCCTGCAGCTGAAAGACAGGGTCAAATCAACCTGGGAAATAAACATTCAGACTCATGTTTATGGGCCCTTACTCATCACCACTCTCACAGCCACAGTGGGTGGCTGTCCTCTCTCCCTGGGGACAAAGAAGGACCCAATGTCCCCAGGCAGGCTGAGCTCCGCCCAGTCATCCCCGGAGACATTTCTGCTGGCATGCCAAGGCAGCCGGACCTGCCCAACTGAAAGCTCAGGGTGTCTGAGCAGGGAGCGCCCCTGCCCTGGTGTAAGTGTGAAGGCCATAGGGAAAATCACGGTATCGTGGGCGGCAATGAAGTCTATTAACTCTGGCCCAACCTGGAGATTTATGATTTCGTTTTGGCCAACAAACATAGGGTATAATCCTGGGCGTGTTGCTGAGCTCTCTCTGGGACGTCGCTTCTACTCACAAGACACTGGGAAGGGTCTGCCCTTCCCAGCCCCCTTCAAAAGGATGAGAAGGATAAACTGAGTAGGAGATATGAAAGGGCTTTGAAAGCAAACACTTTATAGAAGTATCAGGGAGGTGTACTGGGAGAGGTGTACTGGGGAGAGTAAACTCTAAGGAAACGCTCTTTTGTCCTGGCTCAGACACCTGCCTTCTTCTTAAGTCTCAGCTCTCTTATCTGCAAGATGGGGATCCCTCTATCACCTCTTCAAATTCTAAAAGCCTCTACTTCTCTGAAATGTGTGGTTGGCAGGCTTCTCCTTAGCAACTAGATTCCAACTTTGTTTTGACTGACAGTATGGTCAGCCTCAACTGGTAGATCAAGATTGGTCTAAGCCTTTCTGGAGATTCCTGTTTCCTACTTTTCAGCCTCCCCTGTGGCTCTGAACAACCTTTTGCTTTCCTGATATAAAGGACTAGACCTGTTTAGCTGGCACTGCCCTTCTGCCTTCAGTTTTTTTGCCTTCTGTCTTGGATTAGGATGTGATGACTGGAGCTGCAACAGCCTTTTTGTAGTATGAAGAGCCAACTATAATGGAAGGCCGACAGAATCCTGGACATACCAGTGCTGAAGGCCTAACTCCACACTGCATGTTATATGAGGGAAACAAGCCCTATCTCGTTTAAACTGCTGTTAGACTTTCCACTACTTACCACTGAAGGCATTCATAACCTATACACTGTGATAAAGCCTATTCCTAGAGAAGAGCCAGTATTCAAATAATTGCATATATGCCTTCTCTCTCGATACATGTTTCCAAAGAGGAAAGGGGAAATGAGGGAACAGATAGGGACAACGTTCATTCCTATTCTAACACATCTAAATGACAGGTATTCAGCAAACATGCATCAAGGACATAGAATATATTAGTTAAAAGAACAATTTTCAAGTTAGACCTGTATTTGAACCTCTATCATATATTAGCTGTGTGACTTCAAGCAAATGGTTTTATCACTCCAATCTTTTATCATTAAAATATAGGTTATATTAGAACCTATTGTACTTGTTGTAAAATTTAATAAAGACAATGCATAAAGTCATTAGTACAATTCCCGGCATAGATCAATGCTCCATAATTGGTAGCCTTCAGTATTGTCGGGGGCAGGCACATTATATAGACCAGGGTCCCTGAGTATAAAGACGACGGAGTTTGCAGTCTAACTCACAGAGCACACGAGTAAATCAGTTATTTGCGGCAGTGGGACAAGGCTATGATATCCAGCTGTGTGCCCAGGGTGTGGGAGAGAAGCCTGGCTCCATCTCCAAGGCCCCAGGCCTTGTAAATGCCACAGATGTTTCAGCTCTCCTATTCCACCAGTTACCAAATACTCAATTTAGAATTTCAACTTGACCTGCAGAAGCAATAAAAAGGACCAACAAAATGGCCAAACGACAGCCAGAAAAGAGGAAAAAGATCCCATCAATAGATCTTCAGGTTACAGCTGCCACAGTCACCTGGGCTATCCTCCTACCCGCTGTGTCCCTGAGGGTCACAGGATTCCTTTAGGGAGAGTGTACTGGGGAGGGTGCTTTCAGCTGCAAGTGCTAGGAAATCCAACTCCCTAAGAGGCTTAAACAAGGAGGCAGGCTGGCTCCAGGCTGAGGTACGTCCATGCTCTCAAGGCACAGCCAAGAACCCAGGTTCTTTCCATCTTTCTACTGATCCACCCTCGATTTGTCAGCTTTATCCCCTGGCTGGCTCCCCTCACAGAGACAAAGCAGCTGTAGTTGCGACAAGCATCGTTCCAATGGGACAAGTTTCAGAGGAAGAAAGAACTTCACCTCGACAGGACTGAGACAGCATCCCTCCCACACTCCATTCTGATACGCGAGATGCAGGGCAAGCCCATGGCCACACCAGACAGTCCAGCCTGCAACGGGGCAGCCTCCTCTGAAGCACATGGCTGATAATAGAGGCAGTTCCTGATTCCCAATCAGGCCTGTTGGGGGTAGGGGGTGGTTAGGCAACCAAAGGTTTCTGTTCCACAGAAAAATGATGGTTCCAGTTCCCTATTTCAGATGCCAGAACTTATTTTAAGGAACATTTACAAGGGCCACAGTGCAGTTTTCCAGATCTTGCCAACTTGGGCTGATTTGTTTGTAATTCCCAAGGGCCAATTAGGCCTCTTTGTATTCTTGGAAATCAGAAACAAGGCTTAAATCCAGATTCTTATCTGCTCCTTTGTTCCCGGAACTTTGTTTTCCACTCTTAACATCACACTTTGAAACTCAGGACCAGAAAAAAACAAAACAAAACAAAAAACCCTTAATCCTGCTACAGACTGCCAGAACACCGAGAGCCTATTTTATCAGAGGGAAGCTTCTCCTGTGATTTGTTGCGTATTCTGCGAAGTACTGTCTTATTTGATATCTTATGTAATCTCCACAAGACCTCAATAAGGAGGGTATTGTTTGCAGGACTACGATAGGGCAATTTCCACGGCTAGTGGTTCTAAAAAGAATCCGGGGACAGTTCCACAGGCCTGGGAGGCAGGAGAACAGCCAGCCACCTCACTCCAAAGCATAACCGCATGCTTGCTGGGCAGGCCTAAAGCTTTGGGGGCCAAGGCAAGGTCCTGAGAAGGTAGGGCTGAGAGCAGCTCCTGTTTTCAGGTATGAGGAAGAGTTGGTGACTCCGAAGAATGAATGATTTGAGATTCTGGCTTCTGAAATGGGGAGAAATGGTTCTCAAAGTATAGCCTAGACACCTGAGATCTTGTCAGAAGGTCCATAAGTTCAAAACTTTTCATTCTCAATCTCTTAGGAGTATACGGTGGAGTTTATCAAAAAAGAATATTCACAATTATTTGAAAAGGTGATGAAAATTACCCTCCTGTCTTAAATCATTTATTTACCTGTTGAAGCTGGATTTGCTTTATCTACTTCAACCAAAGCAACAGATTGTAACAGACTGAATGGAGAAGCAGAGCTGAGGATCCACCTGTTTTCTATTAAGCCAGATAGTAAAAGTATTGGCAAAATGTAAAATTTGTTTTGAAAGCAGTTACCTTTCATTAAAAAAAAAAAGCCTTTACAGGGCTTCCCTGGTGGTGCAGTGGTTAAGAATCTGCCTGCCAATGCAGGGGACACGGGTTCGAGCCCTGGTCCGGGAAGATCCCACATGCCGCGGAGCAACTAAGCCTGTGCGCCACAGCTACTGAGCCTGCGCTCTAGAGCCCGTGAGCCACAACTACTGAGCCCACGTGCGGCAACTACCGAAGCCCGGACGCCTAGAGCCCGTGCTCCGCAACTAGAGAAGCCACCGCAATGAGAAGCCCGCGCACTGCAACGAAGAGTAGCCCCCGCCCACTGCAACTACAGAAAGCCAGCGCACAGCAATGAAGACCCAATGCAGCCAAAAACAAAATAAATAAAATGAATAAAAATTTTTAAAGTCTTTATATTAATATGTAATGAGCTTATTTTTAATGAATTAAATATTTAAAAATTTCTATTTTAATGTCTAATATGGTAAATATAATCCAAAAAATTCTTTAAAAGTTCTTTGAGGTCCTCAGTAGTTTTTAAAAGTGTCAGAGGTCTTGAGAACTGCTGCATTAATGTAACGAATGAATTGAAACTGAGCAGGACCCCGTGGGGCTCCTGGGCGTGGAAGCCTTTTTGTCCCCCATTTCTTGTTTGTAGGCAAAAGACTCCAGCCTCCATGACCTTCCAAGAGTTTCAAAGGGGAGAATCCAACAGTTGCTAATTAGGGAAGGGAGGGGATGCAGAGACAAGGTACAAGCAGCCCAGAAACAATAGTGCAGCCTTGGGGCAGGGTTCTGGTTCGCCTCAAGGGATACACATAACAATATCTTTGAATTCTCTACAGAACTAAAACCCTCAACAAATGGAAGATGTTAGCATTCTTCATTCCAGAGAAGACCACGTGAGGCCAGATTAAAGGAACCAGAGAAGTTTATCAAGAGACCACTTGAGACTATTAAATGAACCTGAGAAGCTCACTAAGAGAGACCACCTGAGGCCAGATTAAAGGAGTGCAGACCCTGCACACACCGTAGTATTATCAGCAACCACGCCCTGGAAACTTTGCTATAAAACTCCTCACCAAATCCAAGTTGGGACATACAGTTTTTGAGGGGCACGAGCCCACTGTGTCCCCCTTTGCCTGGCAAAGCAATAAAGCTATTCTTTTCTACTTCACCCAAAACTCTCAGATTTCGATTCAGCACCAGCGCAGAGGCCGAGTTTTCAGCAGAACAGATAAAGAAAATGTGTGATTTTCTGCACCCAGTTCCAACGGAGGAGTCCCCCCCCACCACCAAGCAACTCTCCAGCATCAGTGGGCTGTCCTACAGTTCAACTCAAAACGCTGTCTACCTGGGGACAGCATCAAATTCCGGTTAAGTCCCACAAGACTCAACCACCCCCACCCCTGCTTCAAATGCCAATCACAAGTTTAGGTTGTTACCTGTGTTTCAGACCGACCTGTCACAGAGTGGACGTTCTCAGCACACCCTCCTTAGGTTGGATGAATTTGCTAGAGCGGCTCGGAGAACTCAGAGAAACATTTTACTTACTAGATTATCGGTTTATTATATAAGGACATAGCTCAGGAACAGCCAGATGGAAGAGATGCAGAGGGCAAGGTGTGTGGGAAGGAGCTTCCCTGCTCTCTCCAAAGCGCTCCACTCTCTGCAAATCTCCACAAAGAAGCTGTCTGAATTCTGGAGGCTTCATGACGTAGGCACGATCGATTAAATCATAGGCTCTAGGCTACTGCACCCAATCCCCAGCCCCTCTCCCCTCCGCAGAGGTCCAGGAGTGGGGCTGAAAGCGCCAGCCCTCCAATCATGTGGCTGGCTCCACCCAGCCAGCCCCCACCCTTAGGTGCTTTCCAAAGTCACCTCATTAACCTCGTTAACATAACAGAAAACACCTCTTTCGCTCTAGTCACTTAAGCATTTCCAAGAGTTTTAGGAGTTCTGGTGCCAGAAATGGGATGAAGACCAAATACCCTTGAACACCTTGGGGGTTAGGAGTGGCGACCACCTGCAGTAGGAAATCCAAGTATAACTTTACAGGCGGCCCTCCTCATCCTTGGTTCTGCATCTGTGGATTCAACCAACCTCGGATCATGTGGTACTGTAGTATGCATTAAGTGAAAAAAATCTGTGTATAAGAGGACAGGACCCTCACAGTTCAAACGTGTGTCGTTCAAGGGCCAACTGTATGTGTATTCAATATTTATTATAAATCACAATGATTTGCGTGTGTGTGTGTGTGTATACACACACACACACACACACACACACACACACACAGTGGAAAATTACTCAGCTCTAAAAGGAAGGAAAACCTGCCATTTACAATAACATGGATGAGGCTTGAGGGCATTACGCTAAGTGAAATAAGTCAGAAAAAGACAGATACTGTATGATCTCATATGTGGAATCTAAAAAACCAAACACATAAAAATGGAGTAGACGGATTGGTGGTTGCCGCAGACACGGGGTGGGGGGATGGGTGAAAGAGGTCAAAGGGTACAAGCTTCCAGTTATAAGATGAATAAATTCTGGCCATCTAATGTACAGAATGGTGACTAGTTAATCATAATGTTATTATATACTTGGAAATTGCTAAGAAAGTAAATCTCAAAGTTCTCACCACGCACACAAACTATGTGAGGTGATGGATGCGTTAACTAACCTTATTGTGGTGGTCATTTCACAATATATACTTAAGTCATCACATTTTATACCTTAAATTTACACAACGTTATATGTCAATTATATCTCAATAAAGCTGGAAAAAAATGTATATATATATATGCCAGTGACACAAAGGGCCCTGAGACAAACCCTGTGGGCTAGAAGCTGCTTTCTCACTAGGATGCTGAGGAAATATGAAGATGCGGGAGGGAAAACAGAGGCTCTTCCCCTGCCCAGGAGGCAGGAGGCAGCAGGCAGGCATGGTGAGCCCTAGCTAGGGAGAGCTGGTCCGCACCTGTGGCCTGCAATGTGGTCCCTGCAGATCTGTCTCCTTTACATCTACTGCTCGGTCAGTGATCACAGGGGGAACACAGAGGTACCTACCTTCACCAGTGCCCATCCTTCCGTGTCCATATCCACTCACAGAAGCTGACAGGCAAAATGACTAGCTCAGGGTCCCAATGGCCCCTCATGGGAGCACCAGGACTTGCACCCAGGACCTAATGTATTACGATTCTGTTTGCCTTCCCCTCAACAAGCGGTGGGCTCTTAGAGGAGAGATTCTGTGTTTTGTTTCCCACTGTGTTTCCAGCCCACAGAACGTTGTTTGCTCGGCCCTAACTCCAAACCCAGGACACCTGCTCACCCCAGCCACTGCCTCTTTCCCCAGAGCCCAGATCCCCCTCGCACTGTCCTCCTACTACCGATCAGGGCTCCAGATGCCGCCGACAGAGATGTGGACATTCAGGACCCAGAGCTGCAAGGCAATCAGCGCGAACAAATATTTATAAAGGCGTCCGCTGTACTGAATGCGTGGGCGCGCACACCTTAAACTAACACTCGCTTTCTTTCTTGATCAAATACCCGACTGACTTTAAATTACATCTATATTTTTACTATCTCTGAAACACATGCATGCTCTCCTCCCCCATTTCAGCAAATATCATGTTACTGGCCTTATCATCCACATCCAGCTTTATTTCAGAGACAGAGATGGAGTGGAAATCCTGGAGGGTCCGCAGCCCTCCGCGGCCCAAGCTGGGCGGCCTCTGTGCTCAGGGCCCTCCCTCTGCCCTCTCCCCAGGACTCAGCTCCTGCACAGCTGGACCCAGTTTCCGGCTTCTCTACCAACCTCTCTGAAATAAGCACACAAAACCCCTTTTGTTTTTGAAGGACTTTCCTCCCAGCTGGTAAATACAGAAAAACAAAATGGGGTTTACAAAACAAAGCCAGCAATGGGGAGAGGAAAAAAAAAAATCTTTGAAATGCAACAGCTCTCTGGATGTCACTAAATTAAAAATGAGCCTAGGTCTGCCCCCATTCAAAATACAACCTGTTCTAGATATATTCCTTTAGTTTAGGCCTAAAAATGAGTTCTGCCATAAGTCTTCTCTTGGTAATTCTGCAGGTTTCCTCATCTTAACCATCCCTAAAGAAAGCACCTCAGTTGCTACTTAGATTCTTCCCTCTATCACGTAAGCAGAAACCTGGAGAGGTAAGGGTTCGTTTTTGAATCACATAATTACCCAGGCTTCCCAGTGTGTATTCACATCAATCCCAGACTAACATCTCTTTCATCTGAAGTCTCCTTTTGCCTTTCAGACAGGAGAAATCAATTTAGGTCATTTCCTGGCAAAGTCACATCTACACATTAATCTCGAAAGCTCTAATAATTCGTGGCTCGCCCCTCATCTGCATATAGGACACTCCCTCTTTTAAAAGCTCTAGCTCCTCAGAGATTGCACTTAAAGTTGTTTTCAATATAAAATGGTCTCATTGATATTCCAACATTGGTAAATTGTACTCATAAATGAGCAGTGGCTAACTATAGCCGATTTCCCAAGAGTCCTTTACAATCATGGTGCTTCGTCAAATAATTTGTTGCATGAAGTTTAGTTTTATATATCTCAGCTTTTCACATAAATTACAAATCAGAAAACAGAAACTTCTGTGTTAAGTCAATAATGGGAGAGGTAATACTCTGTAATGGGTTAAGAAGGTGAACTTTGACCCCAAGTCCTGACTGTCCCAGACTGGTTCAAGGAGTCTTTCCATCTCAGGGCTTCCCCCCACCTCACAGGAGAGCAGGCAGGATGGAGACCAGCATGTATAACACCTAAGAGTCCCTGGCACATAATAAAGGTTGAAAAATGTTGACTTAGTAGAACGTCCCAAACTTAGTTGGGAACATGTGAATCACAGGCAATTAAGCATGCCAAGAAGCATCGTATTAACAGTACTGAACTATAAAACAGATAAAGGGAGAGCTCCTGTGTCAAATTAATTGGACTTAGCTTGAAAAATATGTATCAGGGCATTATGTAATTACATAATCCTACTGAGTTATAAACAGTTCAACTACACATAACTATGCAGTAAAATATAAATATGAGGGGCTTCCCTGGTGGCGCAGTGGTTGAGAGTCCGCCTGCCAATGCAGGGGACACGGGTTCGTGCCCCGGTCCGGGAGGATCCCACATGCCGCGGAGCGGCTGGGCCCGTGAGCCATGGCCGCTGAGCCTGCGCGTCCGGAGCCTGTGCTCTGCAACGGGAGAGGCCACAACAGTGAGAGGCCCGCGTACCGCAAAAAAAAAAAAAAATATATATATATATATATATATAAAAATATGAAATAGTTAATAAACAAAGATGTCCAAAGAAACTAAATACGATTCTAGTCTTTGTACCATCCGCAGTAGAAAGGTTCTAGCGGGTGAAAAAGAGAGATTCAAATACCTCACTGAGCCATTTACATCACTGAATCGATAAGCTAAGGTCCCTACCCATCTCTTGGAATCCATTTTTATAACCCGTCAATGTAAACAATTTCTCAGAGTCATACTTTGAAATTAAAGCAGGAGATCTGGACCTAAATTGCCTGTAAGACACCGTTTAATTATAAAGAGCACGCACAGACTAGCCCACACAGCAAAAATCCTACCTTCATTCCACTCAAAAGGAATGAAAACCCAAGAAAGAAAACTCATGATTGGACTGTTAAACTTTTTCAAAATTGAGTATGTTTCCTTCTAACACTTCCCTTTAGAGCTAAGTGTCAAGAAATAAAGGACATCAACTACTTGTTACAAAGGAAGGATGAGTGGTCATGGCTGGTTTTGAACATTAATATGTTGCTCACATCCCAAAATATCACTCAAGCCCAATAACCTCTACATCCCAGCTTGGGTAGGTTATGCACGTCTCTAACTGACTGCATCATTTAAAGTGCTTTTAGGTCCAGGGCTATTAACAAGGAGAAGCTTTATAATTGAGAGTTAATTGTAAGTCTTCCTTATCAAAGGGGTTAGAACACAAAAACCATTAGAATTGGCTTTACAGGCTGACAGATACACAGAAGCAGCTGTTTGTAAGTTAGGAAACAGTATATAGTACTGTCCCTTATACTATGTTAAAAGGTGACAGGAATACTCTTTGTTTCCACAGCAATAGGGAAAGGAAAAAGAGAAACTAGATCTTCGGGGCACCTTGATTTCTAACGTGGATATTTCAGCAGCCCCACTGCTAAAGGGTGGGCTTACCGGCTATTCCACATGCCACTTTCTCCCTGCAGACGGGTTTTTGTAGCTAACACAGAAATGTCACTCTGCTCACCTGTTTAGGGGCAGCCAGATCTCAGGGAGCCAGAACAGTTCAGGTCGACTTCCTGGCAGGCCCTCGGTCACTTAAATGATTCCCACTGACCCCGGGCAAGATTGACAGCTCCCTCCATTTTTCCTTTCATGGCTCCGTGGGACAAAGACTTCTCTAAGCCTGAGCCAGGCTTAGACTAACCAAAGTATCTAAAGCCTTCTATATGTATATTTATTTCTGGTGCAGAACCAGAAAAAGATCAAGAGAGCCAAACCTTACTTACATTTGCACACCTCTGCAAACAGAAGTCAGCCGTGCTATGGAGGAAAGCCGGAAACCGCCAAGAGAGGAGACCTCACAATGAGTTTAAATCCAGGAGAAGCACAGATGTTTGCAATTTACCTGGAATAACGTGGAAGCCTCATCAGAAGCACCTGTCCTGCATTTATGCTAACATCCTCCCTTCAGTCAGCATAAGCTGAAGGACCTGGGAATTCTACACTGGCACCCTTTGCCTCCTCCTCTTGACAGCAGGAGGTAGTAAGGGGAGCCCAACACTTCTCCATGACATAAGAAGTGGAAAAAACAAATGATGACATCCAAACTGCCTGACGAAACCCACTGCTCCATTTTAAATCACACACAGTCCTTCCCAGTTGATGTGGAGACACTTATTTCTTCAATTAAAAAACAAACAAAAGGACTTCCCTGGTGGGGCAGTCGCCCACCAATGCAGGGGACACGGGTTCGAGCCCTGGCCCAGGAAGATCCCACATGCTGCAGAGCAACTAAGCCTGTGCGCCACAACTAAGTGAGCCTGTACTCTAGAGCCCGTGAGCCACAACTACTGAGCCCGTGAGTCACAACTACTGAGGTTGCGAGTCACAACTACTGAGGTTGCGAGTCACAACTACGGGCCTAGAGTCCGTGCTCCACAACAAGAGAAGCCACCGCAATGAGAAGCCCGCCCACCACAAGGAAGAGTAGCCCCCGCTCACTACAACTAGAGAAAGCCCATGTGCAGCAACAAAGAGCTAATGCAGCCGAAAGTAAAAAATAAATTTAAAAAAAAAAATTTGCACAACCTGTAGAAGTTGCCCCAGGGCTCAAAACACAGAACTAAAGCACTAAAATAGATAAAAGCAGCAGAAAAGCAATTAAAACCATACAAAGAATAGGAAGCTATTATGGATGGTTCTCTCCAAGTATAAATGCTACCGAATGTGTTCTTACCCTACAGGAAAGCTCAGCAGGTCCCCAGATCAAAATAAGGAGGAACATGTCAACATCTGGGCTGAGAGAAGTGTCTGGACCAGGAAGGCAAAATGAAGCTGGGTAGAGGCTCAGCCGGGGTGGGGATGGGAAGGGGTGGGGGCCATATAAGGATAAATGCGAAGGAGGCTGTTAGTCTTTCTGGGAACTGCAACTGGCAGAAGGAAAGTAATTAGGCTGAGGCTGACTCTGAAGAACCATGGAGAAGGCAAACAAAATGGCAGCTGAGCCACGGCTGGAGGTATATGTGTGATGGTTCCCCAAGGGCACTGAGAAATGCCAACAAGAGGTTTGCTGCCAATGGCAAAATGGCAGCTGAGCCACGGCTGGAGTAATGTCTGGGATTGTTCCCAAAGGGCACTGAGAAATGCCAACAAGAGGTTTGCTGCCAATGGCTGTCTTTTAACAAAATTGCTCAAGAATTCCCTTGACGGTTTTATCTCATCTGGACCAGTCCCGTTGTAAGTTAGGGCTTAGAGAAAGGGAAAATCCTGGATTGGAGAGGGATGGAGGTGGAGATTCTTGAGTTCTTTAGAACAGAAATACTCCAGGTCAAATTCATGCTGGGGGTGGTGTATGGCAGGCTGCGTGCTTCTTCCAGGTGGGCCAAGGACTCTTCATGGGAACCCAATGAGAGCTGAACCTCTTGTATATTCAATGTCCTTTGATACAGAATAGTAATCAGGGTCTTGATAACTATCACCAACCCTCAACCTCAATCTAATAATACACATTAGACTAGTCAGGGCTTTGGTTGAGTAGAGAGTAAGGAGTTTAAGACTATGTTAGCTGAGGTCAATGGATTGGGTGTTGGGTTTCCGGTCTACTCTTTGGGACCTACTATTTCGGCCAGTGAGATATTAGAGGTTCTGTTGCCAAAGTTGAGATTCCCATTCTGGCACAGATTCTTCCAAACAGTATGTTTTCCAAGAATCTAGGTGATGAGGACACAGGTTCCCTGAGATGCAGAGTCTGGAGAGGCACTGAACTAGGGGGTGAAAAGATGAATAATTTATATATATGAACTCCTTGAGGATAGGGGCTCAGAACAGACTCCCTAAACAACAGCCAACCTGATTGATAAATGCCATGACAGAATCATGTGAAGAGTACAGTGAGAGTATGAAGGAGAGAAAGATCACCGTAGCTCAGTCTTCAAGGGTAAGTAGGAAGAGGAAGTGAGAAAGATTGCATGCTACGAGACACACAGTGGACAATTTTGATGAAGAGAGCAGCTCAGAAAACATCCCCCTATTATTTTAGTGTCCCATATAAAGGGGAGTATTGGATTGCTAACTATAGACCTCCAGACCTGCTGTCTTTGTCTTGGCATGCAAAAGGAAGAGGACTTGTAACAAGTATGCTCTACTTCAACGTATGAGAGGGTCCCCAAAGGAGAAGGGGCAGAGATTGGGAAATGCCCTCTGTAAAACCCTAGTACATGTGCAAGAGGGTATCCTGGAGTGGGGGCCTTACTAAACGTGTCCTTGGTCATGGGAAAGGCTTGTTTCTCTGATGGTGCCTGCCACTGAGGTGCGATTCAAAGCAGGACAGGACCACAGTCTGTAGAAGCTGGAGGAGGTAGAATGGAGCTTGACTTGAATGTGGCTGGCCTCGGAAGCTGTGAGAACTTTCTGACAGAATGGGGAGTGTGGGGCCAGAACTAGGGTAAGGGAGTTGGCCTTGGGTACAAAATTTAAGGGAGCACTAAAATCTCAGCCCTCAAGATAAATAACATTTTAAGGTCACATTTGAAAAACTCAAAATTAATGTAAAAATTCTATGATGAGCAAAACATAAAAATTTTGAGACAGGATCTGGCATGTACTTGTACAACGCAGCGTCACTCACCTCACCCTGGTCCAGTCCTGGGAAAGTGAGCCTCTTGGAAATCTGGCAGGGAAGATGGAGTAGTACACACAAGAGCAGGCAGATCAGCCATGATGTCCAAAGTGGTAGAGGCCGAACGTCTGTGGGCCTCGGCACGGGCTGAAAAGCACCCTCCTTGCAGATCCACACAGACCCATGTGAGGGTATCCAGACCCAATGCTCCAGGATTTTGAGTTTCTTTTTTTTTAACATCTTTATTGGAGTGTAATTGGTTTACAATGGTGTGTTAGTTTCTGCTGTATAACAAAGTGAATCAGCTGTATGTATACATATAGCCCCACATCTCCCTCTTGCGTCTCCCTCCCACCTTCCCTATCCCACCCCTCTAGGTGGTCACAAAGCACGGAGCTGAGCTCCCTGTGCTATGCAGCTGCTTCCCACTAGCTAGCTATTTTACATTTGGTAGTGTATATATGTCCATGCCACTCTCTCACTTCGTCCCAGCTTACCCTTCCCCCTCCCCATGTCCTCAAGTCCATTCTCTATGTCTAAGTCTTTATTCCTGTCCTGCCCCTAGGTTCTTCAGAACCTTTTTTTTTTTTTTTTTTTTAGATTCCATATATGTGTTAGCATACGGTATTTGTTTTCCTCTTTCTGACTTACTTCACTCTGTATGACAGTCTCCAGGCAGGATTTCGAGTTTCAAATCCACTAGAGAAGACAGCAGGCAGGACATTCTGGCCCAGATGCCAGCAGAGAAGCTGACAACTTCCAACCAAGACTCGGAAGCAGAAGAACACTGCAGGAGTCCATCAGAAAGGGAAGAACATTCCCTGGGAATGCGCCAGCAGGTCAAGAATGTTCTAAAAGAGCCAATGACTGCAAACAGCAATGGTACTGAACGGTCCACAGAAATGGCATAAGCCCTTTTCCTACTAACATATACGGTTAGATAAAAATATAAGCTTTTCAACACTTCAGAGAGAAAAATGATCAGACAGATGTAGGTATCATCATAACCAAGCCATCACAAAGACAGTGGGGCACAGAAGGGGAAGACCAATGCATCAACTTGCATGAAGCTAAACATTACAGAAGTTACGGTACCTCCAGGTGGGCTTCAGCCTGGTGACGGCCTCACAAAACAGACATCAGCCCTAAATATTCATAAAAAAACCAGAGCAGCCCTGAAAATTCCATAAATGATCAGGTTACTTTGGTTATATTACTTGATTCCCAAAACCACAGGGAAAAAGGAAGAAGTGTAGGGGGTGAGAGGAAGTAGAAAAACGGGAAGAGAAAACATTTAATGTTGTTAACTACTAATAGCTCTTGTTCAGCAGCTTCCAGGACTTATTTCTTACTTGGCTGAAAGACCAGCAGCCAACAACAACAGAGTCCGTAACTATTAGCAATACCTTGACTTGGGCAGAGACATTTTACCAAGTGTGTCACTGTGAGTGATCAATCTAAGCTGCCTTTTGCTAGTCACACAAGGAGGCCAAGGAGATGGTAACCCCAACCTGAGTGACAGCCTGAGCTCTGGAAGGCCTCTTTCTTGAGTGTGGGCACACCGCGATGGCCCACCAACTCACAGGTTTTATTCAACCCCGTGAAGCTGTGTAAGATCTGAAGTATAAGAAGAGGGGAGAGAGGAGGAAAGACAGTGAGGGTCCAGTCTCCACATGGAGGAAGATAAGGGTGCTTAAGTCTCACCCCCAAGATCAAAAGCAAGACTACGGGCAGGAAGGTGGAAAGATTTTCATATAACTATCTACTAACAAACTTGGGAAATATTCCACAGGGCGGGTTCCCTAGCCCTTCCTCCATCCCTGACGTTCAATCTCACTGGGCACTCTGCGTGAATCCCCATCCTGGTTGCTAAGGCTGCTCACCGTACCACCAACGAGAGTGGGCATTTGCTCAGCGAAAGAGCCCAGGGCAGAAATAAGCAATGCCTCTGACCACTCCTTCATTCCAGCTAAAACATTTTTCTGTGGGTTTCTCCCCTTCAGTGCCTTATGCATGACCAACTCCAGTCATCAGAGTCACTAAAAGCATTCACGTGACATCTAGACTTTTGTTTTCACAAGAAGTCCTCAGAGCAATCAATGGCAAAAAAAAAAAAAAGATAATACAACCATACTTCTTTCAAGGTTGCAATTTTCTTCTGGTTTGAGCTATCACTACTAACGTACACAATTGATCAGAACAGTATTAGTAATTATCTATCAGAATGTTAACATATTTAACTTGAAAAGCAGTCAATTAATGGCAAAAGCAAAAATAAGAAAATCAGCACAGCAAAAGTATTTGATGCACAGCAGAGGAAACCATAAACAAAACGAAAAGAAAAGCCATGATGGGAGAAAACATTTGCAAACAAAGCAACCGACAAGGGATTAATTTCCAAAATGTGCAAACAGCTCATGCAGCTCAATATCAAAAAAAAAAAAAAAAACAACCCAATCAGAAAATGGGTAGAAGATCTAAACAGACATTTCTCCAAAGAAGACACAAAGATGGCCAGAGACACATGAAAAGATGCTCAACACCACTAATTATTAGAAAAATGCAAATCAAAACTATAATGAGGTATCATCACCTCACACCGATCAGAATGGCCATCATCAAAAAATCTACAAATAGTAAACTCTGGAGAGGGTGTGGAGAAAGGAAACCCTCCTACACTGTTGGTGGGAATGTAAATTGGTACAGCCACTATGGAGAACAGTATGGAGGTTCCTTAAAAAACTAAAAATAGAGCTACCATATGATCCTGTAAACCCATTCCTGGGCATATACCTGGAGAAAAACATAATTCAAAAAGATATTATACTTGCACCCCAATGTTCATTGCAGCACTATTTACAATAGCCAGGACATGGAAGCAACCTAAATGTCCATCAACAGATGAATAGATAAGGAAGATGTGGTACATATATACTATGGGATATTATTCAGCCATAAAAAAGAACAAAATAATGCCATTTGCGGCAACATGGATGGACCTAGAGATTGGCATATTCAATGAAGTTAAGCCAGACAGAGAAAGACAAATATCATATGATATTGTTTATGGAGTCTAAAAAAAGGGTATAAATGAACTTATTTACAAAACAGAAACAGAGTCACAGATATAGAGAACAAACTTATGGTTACTAAGGGGGAAATGGGGAAGAGAAGGATAAATTGGGACATTGGGATTGACATATACACACTACTATATATAAAATAGATAACTAATAAGAACCGACTGTATAGCACAGGAAACTCTACTCAATACTCTGTAATGACCTATATGGGAAAAGAATCTAAAAAGGAGTGGATATATGTATATGTATAACTGATTCACTTTGCTGTACAGCAGAAACTAACACATCATTGTGAATCAACTATACTCCAATAAAAATCAATTAAAAAAAGTTTTTAACATCTTTATTGGAGTATAATTGCTTTACAATAGTGTGTTAGTTTCTGCTTTATAACAAAGTGAATCAGCTATACATATACATATATCCCCATATCTCTTCCCTCTTGCGTCTCCCTGCCTCCCACTAAAAAAAATTTTTTTTTAATTTTTAAAAAGTATTTGGGATTTGATTTAGTCCTCATAGCTCTTTCCAAAACCTGAAACAAACAAAAAAAAAATCTGCAAATAATCACTTCTACGTGATTATGTAACAGAAATGGAAACAATCTGAATACGAAATCAGAATGCCAAGAAATAGTTTATGAACCTGGCTTCTTTCTCGTATACTAAATATCATTGAAGAAAAAACTCATTAAAATAGAAATATAACTGAAGAAAAAAAATTTAACATATCCAAGTTCTTTCTTATAAGCAAATATTTACAGTGCCTACATTTAAAATTTTTTTTTAGATTTATTGTGCTCAAACAATAGAAAGATGCCATGTTAAACATAATAACGGACAGAGTAAGCGCCCTGTGGGCTTAAAAATGCCTGGAAGAAGGCTTCCCTGGTGGCGCAGTGGTTGAGAGTCTGCCTGCCGATGCAGGGGACACGGGTTTGTGCCCCAGTCCAGGAAGATCCCACATGCCGCGGAGCGGCTGGGCCCGTGAGCCATGGCCGCTGAGCCTGCGCGTCCGGAGCCTGTGCTCCGCAATGGGAGAGGCCACAGCAGTGAGAGGCCTGCGTACCGCAAAAAAAAAAAAAAAAAAAAAAAAAAAAAGAAAAGAAAAGAAAAATGCCTGGAAGATGAATCAAAGGATTAAAGGAAAACTGATTCACAACAGAGGGGGAAAGTCCACTATGGTGTATGTTCTCATTATATCACTTCCCTGATATCAAATGAAATAGGCAATCAGACTTGATTCAATAGCTCGTTTTTGTTCTAATTATGCCTTATTCCTATACCCTAAAAAAGGCTTTGAAGGGCTCCCAACTATTGCAAATCACAGTCACACTGAAACCTTCTGATATGCATAAAATTCTACAATATATTTATACTTGGTGCCTCTTAACAGTGTTTTCCAGCTACATTTGTCTTCATTCTCCTCCCTGGGAATATAAAACTGAGTGCAAGGCTTAAATCTGCTATGTCTCATCCATACATTCAGTTCTCTGTACAAGAATGCTTGATGGACTTTGTTGCACATCTGGAATACAATGACACACATTCCTCCGTATACAGGATGACATCACCAGCTTTTTATCATTCAGACAAATACTCTGAATCATATTTCTAATAATGGTGAAGATATGTAAACGCACACACACACACACACACATACACACACACACATATATATATATTCATATTCTTCCACGGTTCCTCATCCAGCAACTTTCCCACCAATTTTGTCATTACCTCCTATGGTTGAACAAGATGGCCAGCTGGCTCTGGGGTAAAGCTCAAGACCATGGACAAAAGCAACGCTCAGTGGCTAAATGGGATCAAACACGGCCCATTAACACTGTACTTTCTCCAACTCATTTGGTCACACACACACCTAGAGTTGGAAAATGTCAGTTGTCTTTTGATGAACATTCCCAGGCACTGTACCAGGAGCCTCTTCTGGTATCATCATCACCTTCTTGCCCCTAACGCTGAAGGCAAACCTTATCAGAGACCCAAAACCATAGAAAGTCTCACTGTAGCTTCAACAACCCTTTGGATAGAGAAACAACCTTTAGAGCAGTATCATCAAATGTTTTTACTCATACAGCCACTAAGAAAATTTTAAAATTCCATTTTTCACACATTTTAAGTTGACATTTAAATTTCTCAACCATAATTTTAATTAACGGCAAAGGCTGTAATTCTGGCATATTGGAATTAGTAAAATTTTAATTAAAACGTATCACTCATTTCAAGGTATCTAATGAAATCCAAATACCACACCAATTGGAAAACCACCTTCGTCCATCAAAAAATACGTGAACAAACTCTTCTTTTAGAGTAAAAAAGGCTGTATTGTTCTTTTGTCTCCTGGAATTTGTATTTCCACTTTATCCCCACCCCCAACCAGAGAATTTTCTCTTGATATAACATGCTTTAACACTTGATTTTATTAATCTCCCTATATTTCTCTGTAACAAAAATGTGTATAAAGTGAGTTTTAAAAATTTCCTGTGGCTATAAGGCTTAAAAGTGTTCCATTTTCTTCTGATGCAAATGATTGATCCAAACAACATTAATTATAAGAATGTTAATATACTTAACATGGAAATTACAATTTTATTGGAAATGTATTTCTAAAGAAATGGACAGGGCTTGTTTATTTTTCTCAACTAGTTCATATATCTATAGATGAATATTCTCTATTGCTAAAATAAGGTGGGGTTTAACATCAATTCCATACCTTTTTTTCCCAGGTTTAAAGACATAAGCAATAAGAAACGATTTTTTATATAAGAAAGGAATGAAGGAGATTTATCATCAAAAAATCTTTTTGTCTATTATCTCATAACTAGATTAGTTCCTCCTTCAATTTTGTTGAAAGCCAAGAAGTAAAAACTAACCTGCAAAAAGATGTGTGCCCTGATCACTGTATTCATCCCCTTTATCAACACAGACACTAATATTTTCATAGTCCTTTGTTGGTAGGAAGAGGGTTTTGCACCCCGGGAAAACACACCACAGTCAGATTCGGGATGGGATGGGTAAGAGCTGTCCTTTGTCAGGAGAAGGTTAAGAAGTGAAATGGAAAAGGAGACATGGCAAAATCAGTTCTGAAAGCAAATAATTTTAAGACAGGGTAGAAATTGGGAAATCGTCTCCTTTAAACCATCCACGCCTTCGTATCTCTTGGAGTGTTTTCACATGGATACCCCAGCTGGAATATACCTCCTCCAGGCAAGACTGTTGCTGCCAGACATTCTACCCATTTAGAAGTTTTATACCCACAAAAGTACACTTGGTTTGATTAACATATGAATTACCTTACAATGTATCAGCTTGTAGCAGACACTACAGAAGTAACACATTTTTTAAAAAGACAGAAACATAACTCTTGTTTAATCTACTTGAAAAGAGAAAATACCTAATAAATCAGTGTCCTGACAATATAGAAACTATATGCAACAAAAGATTATTTTTAATAATTGCAAAGAAAAATCTGGAAACGATCCAAATGTCTAACAATAAGAAAACTGCAAAATAATTTATGTTGCAGCAGCCATACGATGGACATTTATGTGATATTTTAATTTGAAGAACATATATTGATATTAGAAAGTGTTCTTCATATGGTGCTGACCGAAAAAACAAGCAGGAAACAAACTTGTAAATAAACCTTCATATTAATTTGTATGTGTGCTGGGGGGAAAGTCTATTAAGAAAATCTATTAAGCCGTGTTCAGTGGTTATCCTTAGGTGGTGTAATTATGGGTAACTTTCTTATTTGCTCTTTCCCAATTTCCACAAAAAGCATGTATTTCTCTCATGATGGTGGAGGAGGGTGGGGGGTGGGAAGTTGAGGAATTGGGGAAATAGATTCACTGTCTCAGGGCTGCTGCTGATGCCTATAGAGTTTGCGAGATGGTGTCCAACCAAGGGGCCAGTGAGAGCTTAAATCCAACCCACGTGGTGCAGGGCTGCTCTCCCACTAAGGGGGCGCCATTTCCCAACTCACAGTGGAAGATTCTGTCCACTGTCCACATCCACTCACTTAGATTTTGGTCATTTCTCTCCTTGACCAATTTTATCCTTTCATCCCTGACTTCCACAGCTGGTTCCTTCGGATTACTGACTTTATTCACTCCAAAGACAGGTAGAAATCAGTGCAGTCAGCTTCCCATCATGCTAACCTCATGAAATATCCCAGTTCACGGAGGCAAAAAAGCCACCAGTCCGCAAGTAAAATGCTATAAACCAGTGAGGTTTTCTGGCCCTTCAAGAGAGCACAGCGGGCAATTTTTACTTCCACTAATTATACAACTCCAGTCTCCTTACCTCAGCAAGTGTGGAGGGATCTTCACAATGGTATCCACGCTATCCAGGGTTTCTGCAAAGGGAAAATTACAAAGTTAAAAATAAATATGTAAAGACTGAGAATTTAGATTGTATACAAATTTCACCGTTAGTTTCTTTTTTCCCCCTGGAAATTCCTATAATTATAAATAGTCAATTCTCAATTATCTGCACGCAAATCATCTATACTTAAAAATCCATTTCCTTTGCTATAGCCCACGAGACTTCCTCTCAGAGCGTAAAGATTAGGACGCATTTCGCTTAGAGACAGAACAAATAGTTAAATTCCTAACCTGAAACAGACTGCCAATTTAATCTAGTTGCACCTGGCTAAAAATGTTGTATTCTTGCAATAACAATAGAGAAAGAAAAGCTATTTCCTTGAAAATACCGTTTTAATACCCTTAAATAATAACTTATACTTGTGAGAGACTTTCAAGTTCACAAAGCACTTTATGCAACAGCTCATCTCACACACATTTATGACACGGCAGATGAAACTTTTTAAAAATCATACTATAGTTAGGGATACTGACTGGGAGGCTCTCCCCCCAAGTCTCATGACTCTGACCTGGATGTTCAGTACTTTACCGTTGTTGTGGACTATTCACACTCTTGCTGCCTCCAGTTGTTGAGATAATGAAACATTCACGATTCTCTTCAAAAATAAAAACTGTTCTATTTCAATAGCTCCAACAATCCTGCACCCAATTCCAATGTGTGTGTGTGTGTGTGTGTGTGTGTGTTTGCGTGTGTGTGCGCACGTGCACGTCAGGGTTGCGGGGGGATGGTTTTCCCACACCAACAAGCAATTCCCTGACAGCAGCTGGGTGTCCTCCAATTTAACTCAACTCTGACACGAACTGGAGAGAGCATCAGATCCCACAGATTTGGGCTCAATCCTACAAGCCTGTAACACCCCCCCGCACCCCACCTTCAGATGCCAATCTCAAGTCCGGTTGTCACCTGGGCTTCTGACCGACTGGCTAGAAATTAAAGTTTCCAACAACCCCCTCCTTGGGTTTAACTAATTTGCTAGAATGGCTCACAGAACTCAGAGGAACTCTCACCTAGTAGATTACTGGTATGTTACAGGATATAACTCAGGAACAGCCAGATGCTAGAGATGCATGAGGCAAGGTGTGCAGAAAGGGCAGAGAGAGGCCTTGCTCTCTCCCTGTACCACTCTCGCCAAATGTCCCTGTGTTCATTGGCCGGGAAGTGCTCCAAACCCCATCCTTTGGGGGGTTTACGGAGGCTTCATTACATAGGCATGATTGATTGGCCACTGGTGTTTGAACTCAATCTTCAGCCCCTCTCCTCTGTGGAGGTCAGGGGGGTGGGACTGAAAAGGATGGTTTTCCTGGCAGCCAGCCCCCATCCGTACGTGTGGTCCAACAATCACTTCATTAACCTAACAAATGACTCTATAGCTCTCTTCACTTGGGAAATTCCAAGGGTTTGAGGAGCTCTGAGCCAGAAACAGGGACCAGGACCAAATATATATACATTTCTTATTATAAATCACAACATCACACACTCCAACCGGTCTCCAGTTTTTCTGTTCAAACTCTTGCCTTCTCTCTTCACTGTTTAGAGTCAACAAGCCCTGTTGATCTGAACTATTTTTATTGGGGAAGGAGAAACATCTCTCCCCACCCTGCTAACAGATCAGAGGGAACAGTGGACACCAAATGTATCCCTGAGACTCAGGACTGAGAACAGGCCAAAACATGATGATAGCGTCTGGGCCCGCTGCGGTCCATGGGGCGAAACAGCGGGTGTACGCCAGACAGATAGCAAAATAGAAAGATGGATCAGTAGGGTCGGTGATGCTGTGGTCACAAGGCCAAGGGAGGAACTAGAAGGACTGAAGTCAGTTCTTAAGATGAGGCAGGATAATGAGAAAACAAAAGCCTGAGATGCAGATGCAGGGAGTGAGTCTGCACCTCATGGGTGAGTCCAGGCCAGCAGTCAACAGGGCAACCAGTGCCCAGGACAACTGGACGCTGCTTCCCAAGAAGAGGGTCTGACGCTGAACAACCAAATCGCTGTGGTTTTCCTCATCACACAGAAGAGTTTGTATTCAACTCAGGATGTGCAACAGGGCCCAACTCTACAAGTGCTAACAGAGAGCTAGAGGAAAGGGAAAAGAGAAAGGCAGTCACAGAGCAGCCATAACAAGCCCATCTTGTTCCAGAAGGGACGCCGGGTAGGAAGGTGCATCGGGGGTGGCATGTCAGAGCACAGGTGAAGCCCAGGGACGTAAATGTGGGCATCGCATTCTCAGAAACTGAAGCTGTGGCTCTCAAAGTGTTCAACTCCAGTCGGGCTGCGAGTCAGAGAGGAGAGCTCACGGCTCATTCTTGTGAAACGGCTCATTCTTGTGAAACGCAAACTTTTAGGCTG
Organism: Globicephala melas; assembly: GCF_963455315.2. Lineage (NCBI taxonomy): Eukaryota > Metazoa > Chordata > Mammalia > Artiodactyla > Delphinidae > Globicephala > Globicephala melas. The sequence goes on along the minus strand of NC_083327.1, from coordinate 63,323,977 downwards.
GGGAGGAGCTGCAAAGGGGACGGAGCAGCTCAAGAGGTCAGATGGAAACGGACGGGGTGCGGGCACGAGGCCAAGGTCAAGTGGGGGCCCAGTGTGGCTGAGAGGACTGGTAAGAGGGATGTGAGCATGGTCTGCTAGACTGAGGTCTGGGTACCTTATTCCTCAGGCGGTGGAAGAACAGAGGAGAAAGTCAGATCGCAGAGAGTTTAAAAGTAAGCAGGAAGTGAGGATGTGGACACAATCACTACATTCCCTTTTTTTTATTATTAATTTTTATTGGAGTATAGTTGCTTTACAATGTTGTGTTAGTTTCTACTGTACAGCAAAATCAATCAGCTATACATGTACGTATGTCCCCTCTGTTTTGGATTTCCTTCCCACTTAGGTCACCACAGTGCATTAAGTAGAGCTCCCTGTGCTATGCAGTATGTTTAGTTACATTCACTTTTTCAGAAGGTTAGCTGTGAAGGTAACAGATGCTGTGGCTGGAGGGAAAAGCATGTGGAGAGATGGACGGAAGGATGGTGGTTAGATAGACCATCCTTCTTCTCTTACTTGGTATTCAGGCCTCTAATTTTCTTTCTCTTCTCCATTTTCCAAATCCATTCTACAGGAGCTCCCTGATATATGCAAACACCTAAAGTTTCTAAAAGGGACATGGTCCAGTTCTAATGTTCTGCCATTCTATTTCATCCTGCCATTCCCAGCTCCCAAGCCTCCAGGATTGCCAGTGCTTGAAGGAGAATGCTATTCTTTCAGGCTCTCCACACGCTGACCCAGTCCCTTGTTCTTTTCTATTCCTTACTCAGACCATTTCCTCACTGACAAAAGTATCTAACCTAGATAGCTTAAAATAGAGAAAAAGTACATACATGTTCCTTGCCCGTTATTATGCAGCCATTAAGAAAACTGATTTTCAGAGACATATTAATAATAAAGTAGAAGAAAAGCTGAAGTTGAAAAACACGTAACAATCCGCCATATACGTAGAACCCTCTGCAGAAGGGAAATACTCCAAAATGCGATGAGTGTTTTCTCTGGGTGGTGACATTATGGGTGATTTTAATTTTTTCTTTATAGTGTTCGAATATTTTTCAATATTCTAAAATGAGCATATGTAACTAGAAAACAAGACAAATATCACTTAAAACCCAAATAAGACATTAACACGTTGATTTATGTATGTGCTGAACATGTGCCTCTCATATCGTAGGTACAGAAGCCACAGACAAGCATACAGTCCCTGTGCTCAGGAAGCTCACGTCTACACTGTAGACATTTGTTGCTTTCGTTGACTGGCATCCACTCCGCTGCCTCTGAAGCAGCAAACCCTAATTTTGTTTTGAGGAAGCCATCCTTCCCTGACCCTGGGATTTCACTGGGCCTTGTAGCCAGCTAGCCCAGAGGACTGGTTCAGGGATACATACTCAACCCATCAGGACGAAGAGAGAACTGTGACACCAAGGGCTGGGTGGGAGTGACTGCAAGAGCCCCACTCTCTTGAGATGATCCCATGATAGGCCAAGTGGGAAATGACCCCTTTCTCCTGTAAAGGCCTAAACGTGGAGATGCTCTCTCTCTCTCTTCTATGACAGTTTTAATGGGAGATGACTCCTCTCTCCTGTGATGGTCTAAATGTCTTTCTCCTATAATAGTCCAAGTGGGAGATGAGCTCTTTCTTCTGAGATGGAATAAGTGTGACGATGACCCCTCTCTCCAATGGTACTTTTGATAAGAGATGACTCTTTCCTGGGATGGTCTAAATATCTTTCTCCTATAATAGTCCTAGTGGGAGATGAGCTCTTTCTTCTGAGATGGAATAAGTGTGAGGATGACCCCTCTCTCCAATGGTACTTTTGATAAGAGATGACTCTTTCCTGGGATGGTCTAAATGTCATGGTGACCCCTCTTCCCTATAATGGCCCCAAGTGTAAGATGACCCGTCTCTCCCATGATGGTCTAAGTCAGAGACGATCCCTCTCTCCTGAGATTGTCTAAGTGTGCTGATTCATGAACCCAAAGCTGTGGAGACTCATGCTGAGAATGTTCATCATCCCAAAAGAGCAGAGTGAGGTCCTTGAAACAGTATCTAATTCCTGAACCAAACTCCACCCACAGCTAGCCTTCCAAGGGGTATTTAGTTCATAGTGAATACATGCTATTTTGCTTAAGTCTGCTTGAATCAGGTTTTTTGGTCTCCTGAATCCAGTATATTTCTCAATCATCCTGCCCCTAAAAGAGTAGCTTTGTGCATAACCAACTGTAATCCCCAGCAGCAGGTGCTATAAGAGGGTCCTGACAGCAGGGCTCAGAGCCCAGAGGAGCAACTGATTCGACTGCAGAGCTCAGGGGAGGCTTCGTATGTGAGCTGGGCCTTGGGATTCTGGAAAGGAAAGCTGTGGCAGAAGGATTAGCACAAGCCCAGGCAGAGAAGTGGGCAGCACATGGCATGTACAAGAAAGTACGTGGCTTACTGGGGACCGACGAACCCTTGCTATGGGGGCGATGGGAAAGAAGGCTGGGGCTAGATTCCAAAAAGCATTCTAAGGAATTCACACTTTACTCTAAAAAAAAAAAAGTATGGGGGTTGAGGAGTGAAAAGCATTTTATAGCCAAAAAAAAAAAAAAAATGGAACAGTGGAAAATGGACTGGAGTGGGAAAGAGAACAGGAAACCATACCTTCATGTCTTTGTTTCTGCCTCATTCTCCCTCCAACATACCCTTCTAACAAACTAATTATAGGGAGAGAGCATTTTATTCATCTTTCTATCCCCACTGCTCAGTACAGAGGAGGTCTTAATAAATCTTTGCTACATAAGTGAAGAAGAGAAGAAACCCACAGCTTACCCATTCTCCAAGTCCAATTTACTTCAAAAGACCCACCAGCTCACACCAATCCCCCCAGCACACCCCTGACCCCACATTCATCCCCTCTTCTTTGATCTCTTTTCCTGGTTTACTCATTCCAACCTGCACAATGAATTCCCCGCACTGTTATTTAACTGTTTCATGAGCTCCCATCTCTTCTTGCTTACTAAGAACAGCCACTGGGAAAAGAATCACATCTACTCTTCCAGGCAGGCTGGACTCCAGGCTCTGCTCAGATCATCTACCCGCCTCAGCTCTGGGCTTCCCGGTTACTTCAAGGACCTAAACTAGGCAACACTGCACTTTAACTTAACAAGATGTTGAGTATCGACATGAAAATTAAAAATACTAGATTCCTCTCCTCCTCCCTGTTATCTAAATCTGCTTAACTTACAGCAAAATAATAACGAGTACAAGGAATAGCATGTTTAGAGCGCAGTCAGCCCTGCTTTATTATGTTACCCAGCCATCTGTGACCCTTCATTAGAGGCATTTGAGAATCTACCCTGATCACTCTGCTGAATGACAATGTCAATGCAAAAATAGTACTGTGGCTTTAAGAGCCTTGCTTCTCTCTTATGTACCTGGTCCATTTTTTTTTTCCTCTAACAATAAACAAATGGTCAAGTTCTGATTCTGCCTATGAGATAAACTTCCTAGACAACATTCTAGGAAATTTTGTGATGATAGGCAGACATTAAAAAAAAAAAAATGATGTGGCTGTGTACACACACACTCAAACATACGTGAATTCAGACCTAAATATTAACCGAGTCACCACCTAAAGCACCATCAGAATTCTCTATTTAGTGGAAAACCTGCTATAATAGCCCTTCTCTATCTCCTTTCAGGCTGTACCACAGTACGGTGTCATGACAAGCACTGATGGCTCTTTGGTTGAGAGAGAAAGGGATTCAATTTTATGTTTTAATTAAGTGGCAACTGAGGGATCCCATGCAGGCTTGGGCAAGGCCAGAGGCCAAGGGAGCTGCCCTGGTTTCTCCTTCGCCTTTCCTTTTTTTTTTCTCCTTAAGCATCACTGTCACCTGAGCATGCTCCCGATCTCTCTGCATTCCCACCCAGGCAATTTTGATTGCCCACGTTCTTGCCTAATTGGAATGTCATTCAATTTTCTCCGAGGTTGAGTTCTACAACCTGAGTCTGATGGGAAACACAAATTTGCTACCTGGAACTTCTTTCAATGCTTGCACAGCTCACAAATCTAAAATCCCACCTGTCTGAAGGGCAGACGACAACAGAATTGCAGAGGTAACACCATCCCACCCGTACGTTATTCTTCATGTAGAATAACCATGAAAGCTAATACTTAACAAGCTGGCCTCTATCAGGAGAATCAAATTAAACAAGCTATTCCTTCCCGGTTACACTCGCCAAGGTTTTGAGATGGGGGTTGATGGTTCAACTTCCCTCTTGCCCACAGGCGCTTCAGAATCAGGCCCCTGGATTCCCACCGGCTTGCGGTCCTGATTCGGAGATGGGTGACCACCATCCGCCGTGCTGGGGATCTGAAGAAAGGGGCCGCCCAGAGGGGAGGACGGCGTTTCCCCGTTAAGGTTTGGAAGATGATAAAGAGACCAGAGGGGAGGCGGATGGATGTCAACGCCCGAACCCAAATTCGCGTATCACACATCAGTTTACCGAGGCAACTCTCGCAATTGCGCGAAATGCTTCGATCACAGATGCTCAGCGAAAGCCCCCCACGCAGAGGGGCCACTGCAGCCAGCCCGCGCGACCCTCCGGCGGCGGCGAGCAGGACCCACCGGCAGGTGCCCTACGCCCCGCGCCCCGCTCGGCGCGCTTACCAAGGGCCCAGGTGCAGCTCTCTTTGATGGCTTTGTACTTGCTCCCGGACGCTTCCTTCTGCAGCTTCCTTAGGATCTCTTCCATCTTGACCTTCGCCGGGGGCCGGCCGCAGACAGCAAGGGGAGCGCACGCGAGGCCCCGCGGGGACGCCGCCGCCACCGCAACCCGGCCCTGGGCGCCTAGGCTGCCGCTGCGCTCGCCCCGCTCCGACCCCGCGCGGCGGCTGATGAATCACGCCCGCTCCATGCAGCGGCCACGTCAGGCCCGGAGCCCCGCCCGCCGCCCCGCCCGCCGGGTCAGGTGCGCCCAGCGCGCGGCGACGGCCACAGCGACGGCGGGCTGGGGATCGGAGGCCGCGACTCGGCCCCGGCCCCCGAGGCGGTCCCGGGGGCAGGGAGGCTCGCGGAAAGGTGGAGGTGGACGTCCTGGGCTGGCTCGCAGGCTGGGCGTTGGCCGGGCTCGGCCCAAGGGAGCGTCTGGCTGCGGCCGGCAGCGGGCGGGGAGGGGCCTCGTCGCTGCTCCCGCCACACCCCCATCCGGAGCGGGCGGAGTTGGGGCGGCCCGGCCCCGGCTCGCTGAGCTCCCAGCGCCGGGTGGCGTGGCGCCCTCTGCGTCCCGCCGTCCAGGCGCTGCTCCCTCGTTAGTGATGAGCAGCTCTTCTGGGCCATCCTCTGTGCCAGGCTCGGGCGTTACCTGTGAATAGACTGTGATTCTGCCCAACCATGTATTCCACACCATCTCACGTGTGTGTGTGTGTGTGTGTGTGTTTGTGTGTGTGTGTGTGTGTGTGTGATGAACATCCTCCTTATACACAGGTTAAGGTACTTCCCAAAGCAACAAGATTTGGACTCGAAACACACTCTTGCATCCAAAACCCCTTTTAAAAATCTCTCTTTATTCCCTTTCCATTCCTCTGTTGACCTGAATTGTTTTCCTCTGAAGAAAAATAAAGGCGGGGGCGGGCGGGGGAGTGGCGCACAAGGGCTACGTGACTTGGGTAGGGGTGGGAGAGGTGGACAGAGAAAGCTTCAGCAATGAAGAACCTTCAGGCCGAACTTGGGAGGCGGACGCGGACGTGGGGGGCCGGATGGGGAAGGCAGTGTGAGGCAGGACCTCTACTCTTGGGAGAGCACCTGTGTTTCAAGAACTTCATGTCGGGTTCAGCGATGGGAGCCCTAGGATGGTTGCTGCAGGAAGAAAGGAGAGGAAAGCAGGAGTCTTATCTGGAGTCTCATTTTTTTTCCTGTTGTGCAAGCTGCGGTTGGGAACTAAGAAAGGATTTTAAGCATTTTCGTTGTTCTTTAGAAATGTAACTGGTGGTAGTGAGGAAGTTACATTTCAGAGGAGTAGACTGGCAGCTGGGAAAGGAGTAAGAAGATTCTGCAGTAATCTAGAAATAAGTTAAGCCGATGATAGATGGAAAGGAACAGAGGAAAATATAGCAAGAGATATTTAAGGTGTCGAAGCAGTAGGATTTACTGACTGATCGAGGTAGTAACATATGGGATAACTTCCAGGATTTTTGTTTGGGAAAATGGGAGGATGGTGGCCCCATCCTCTAAGTTAAAGAAGAGAGGAAGAGAAGGGTTTGGAATCCAGGGGGTATATGAGTTCAGTTTTGAACACGTTTAGGTTGAAATGGTAATGAGATACCATAAGGTGTCTTGTTTATGGGCAGGAACTCAGGACAGGGCTCCGAGATAGAAATGAGGATTTGAAACCATCAAGTATTGATAATTGTTGATGCCTAGGATTTGGCAAAGGTTGCTGGGAGGCAGTGGATCAAATGGGAAGAGCAGGAGGCCAGAGAGGAAGTTGGGGGCCTCTTACCCTCAAATGATGGTCAGAGGAGCAAGTGCCCTCAGAGGAGGCTGAGAAGGAGCAGTTAGAAACCCGCAGTGCGGGAAGGAGGGCAGCCAGGAGAGGGAGTGTCGCAGGAGGGCGTCCAACAGATGGGGTGCGTTCAGACTGCTGCTTAAGCCCTCTTGGTAGTGAGGAGGCAAAACTTGCAAAGTGTAGCCCCCTAGGGACCCTTCTCCTCACATCCACACACCTTATGAAACCATCATTTGAAGAAGTGTTTCCAGTGCTAAAAAAAATAAGTTCAAAAACACTGTAGTCGATAATATAATTATGTTAGACTACATTGTTAACTATTTGGAAATATACATAGAGAGAGAGATCACAACTTTATACCATATAGAGAAATAAATTACAAATGTGTTAATGTGTTAAAGAGTTAAATTTAAGAACTGAACCATAGAAGGTTTAGAAGAAAATGTAAGTGAATATACTTATCTTAATGCATTAAGATTATTTCTAATAAACCAGCTAAGGAAGAAACTGAAAGGCAAACAGATTTGACTATTTCAATATGTAGAAGCTTTACGTCAAAAGTTCCATACAAAAAATGAAAAGCAAATGACATTCTGAGGAGCAGATTGAAAAGAGAGTAACTCACCTTTTAATTTTATGTGTAGTTATGTTTTTTACTCTTTTTAAGATTATTATCTTTATAATTAAAAACAAATTCACTTAAGCTATACACCAGAAAAATAATATTTCAGAGATAAAATGATTCAATAGCTTTGTAAAAAAGCTTTTACAAAGTATTAAAAAAAAACAGATGCACACTTTAAAACAATAGGCAATAATATGAAGTCATTTCACAGAGGAATAAATACAAATGACACAACCTATGAAAAGTGTTCAAGCAACTACTAATCAAAAGGGCACAAAATCTTTCAATAAAAGGTGATTTTCTTTTTAATAAAATTGGCTAAGAGGTTTAAAATACTATTGCCTGGTGTTAGTAAGGAGCTGGCCAATTAGGTCCTCTCATGTTATGGGTGCTGGTGGAAGGATAACTTGGTACCCATTCCTGGAGGGATTCTGAATGTGTTTATAGCAGAGGTATGGCTCCAACCCAGAAATCCCACTTTTAGAAATTCATCTTAAGCAAGTGATTATGGAAGTGGATAAAGGTTTTGTTTTGGTTTTTTTCCACAAGGATTTCAGTGTGTCATTCAATTATCTTTAAAAATTGAAAACTATCTAAATGTCCAGCAACAGAGAAATGGATGAATAATTTATGATGTATGTATCCATAAAGCAGCAAAGTATATAGCCTTTAAGATTAATGCAGGAGAGAAATATTGAATGACATGAAAAGCAGTTTCTACTGTATAGTTAAATGAAATAGAAGGTTGTAAAATGCTATGTACTTCTTTGCGCTAAATGAGCCCCATTTTATTATTTAAATATTTGATATGGATGTACATATGTTTTAAAATATGTACATATATATAAATGGAAAATAAACATAAACTATTAACAGTGCTTATCTCTGATGGGGTTATAGGTGAGTTTACTTCTTCCTTGAACATTTTTACTTTTATGATTGCAAATTATTTTTTTTAAGTGGTGGGAAAATGAAATAAAAGTAGTATCCGGGCAACAAGGTCAATGGCCACAGAGGACAAAGATAAACACAAAAAAGGATTAAATGGATGTGAGAGTTTAGTCAGGAAGCCTGCCCCAGAAGAATAATGAGGGCAGAATCTGGTTGCAGTGGATTAAGAGCAGGTAGAAACACATGTCTAAATAACCCACTCAAGATATTGGCTGTGAAGGAAAGTAAGAGTAGAATAGTTAAAAGACCTTTGTTTTAAAAAAATGTCAACTCACAGCAAAAAATGTCCTGAATCCACCCAGTATACACATAGGTACATGTATAGCTGGATTAAAAAACTGAAACAGGGCTTCCCTGGTGGCGCAATGGTTGGGAGTCTGCCTGCTGATGCAGGGAACATGGGTTCGTGCCCCGGTCCAGGAGGATCCCACATACAGTGGAGTGGCTGGGCCCGTGAGCCATGGCCGCTGGGCCTGCGTGTCCGGAGCCTGTGCTCTGTGACGGGAGAGGCCACAGCGGTGAGAGGCCTGCGTACCAGAGAAAAGAAAAAAAAAAAAAAAACTGAAACAAAAATTTTATTTCTAGAAAAATACTTACTGTTAAATAAAATAGAATTACTATTAAATATGATTTTTATGCATTGTTGCAGGCACACTTACCCATTTGGAATTCAATCCAGGTTGGAGACATGAATACGATGCTACATGCGTAACACAGGTGCTTTGTGCTTTGATGTCTATTTCTTTCCACTGTTTTTAGTTATGTTGGTTAAAAACTGGTTCACACACAAATAAGTGGTGTGGATGCCATTAATAACAATATACTCTACTTAGCGATAGAAATTGCAAATTTCAGTGAAGTCTTCTTTAATCTTAATCTAAAATGGTGATAAACTTATAATCATTCTTCAAGATATTTGAATAACAAAGTATTAGTAATTAGTTTCCTTCTTTGGGCATCAACTTTAACTCAAATATGCATCTGGGATTTTAAAAAACAAATGGATCTTTTATCTAAATGCTTTTCCTTCATATTTCAAATTTCTTTTTTGGAAATGTTTGAAGTTTCAAACAAATACTCGGAATATTATTAGTATCTTTCATTTTATTCCATTCAAAATGTTTTCATTAATAATGTTCTCTTCCTGTGTTGCAAAATGTTGAGGACATATAGTAACCACAGTGATTACTTAAAATGTATTTTGTAACTGTTGGATATCGTCAACATCTTGAAATATATTTTTACTTTTTCCCTATAGATCCAAATTCAGTTAATTAAAAATGTCAAAAAAAATCTAGTTATATGTGCCAATTTTGTTACTGAAACATCATCTCCAAAAATGTTAGCCAAAGGAGATTGCTTTTAAACAGAAAAATGTTTTTTAGTTCATATAACTTAATTAGTATTTTCCTCATAGCAATCAATTACTCCAGTATGATATAACATATGCACATATTATTCAATGGAAAGGCTAACAAAGATCCAACAATACAGTGGTTTACAGAACACAGACTTTTATTTCTCACTTAAATTAAGTCTTGAGTTGGTGGTGCAGGTTGATACAGCAGTTCCAGGAGATCATTCAAGGACCATGTACCTTACATTTTACTCCTCTACCATCCCAGAGCAAGTTGTTCCCATCTGTGTGACCAAGGATGGGTCCTAGGCAGGTTGTGCTCTAGTTCACAGAAAGAGGAAGAGAGAGTAAAGGAGTCCAGGTCTCAGATGTAGATGTCACACAAATCCATTTTCCTATATTCCATTGGTGAAGACAGTTGCAGAGACACACCTGGGTACAATATAGTCCGTCTGTGCCCCCAGGACCCCTGCCACAGCTCTGTTCCTGTGGCGGAGAGAGGAGGATTTGGTGGGTGACAGCTAATCTCAGCCACACCTTGAATTTCTGAACAAAGCACATCAAAAGGTGCTTTCTCTTAATGAAATCAAACAACTATGATTGGTTTTCAAGAGATTCAGTAAAGACTCAGTAGAATCCTTAAGATGCCAAATCTTTACAATGTGTGAAACAGTAATTCCAAATAGTAAAGTAGATGGTAATTTCTAATAATATTTTAAATTACTTTGTTGTGTTTCCTGGTCATATTTACTTCTGAATCACTTGCAATTCTGCTACAATTTACCAGTTTAATTTATGTTTTCCAAATAATATATTTTTCTAATTTTATCAGGTTACTTAAACCAGTTATGGGTTAGGTTAAATTTAAACAACACAATAAATCCTTTATAAAAATTGTCTTGTCATATACATTTGGCGTAAACTGAAAGTATATTAGTGCTTTTGTTAAGTAGAGTCACATAACCTATGTCTGCTCACATCGGCCTAATAAGTATTAATTCTATTCTATATGTTCTATAGAACCACAAATGTGTTTAAGAGAATGTCTTATCACTTAGAAGTATATTTTTAAATTTCTCAGCTGATTTATCATTAAGAATCATATTCACCATGTCCATGTATGCTGAGAATAGTTTTTTCAGTAACTATGTGAGTAATTTTCTCTCTCGCCACACATATGCAACTAAATATGATAGTAATATTTTTTCATTAACTGACCTGAAATAGTGTTGACAAATTTATGTCTTTTTTTCTTTCTTTGAAAATATTTGAGGGCCTTACCAACCAGTTTGGCTTGTATTTCCAAGTTTATATGTGTGTGTACAAACTTAAGCTTTCATTTGCAAAAATATTACAAATAATAAAGTTTCAATGGTGTTGAGCATTTGACAAACTATATTTAATCTTTATTAAGAAGGCTTGAATTAATTTTTTTGATTAAGCTCAAATTTTAAAATTTATTGATTAAAAGAAACATTTTTTCCAATGTTTTCACTATTTGTAGGTCCAGATCTGGCAGTTCAACCAGAACATCCTTCTGTGCTTTTTACATCATCATTCTCATTTCTTGTAATAATAAAATAAACTATTTTGAGAATAGCTTATACAGGTTTGATTAAAATGTACAATTATTGCAAAGCCAAAAATACCTAACAATTACACCTAATCCAAAAAAACGTATAACCAAAACTTGATGGGAAGTCTTGCCAATAGTGGATAAATTCTTCTAAACTTCATTTCATGATTAACTGTAAATTACACTGACACACATTAAACTATACAACATTAACTTCCTGATACCATTATGGTCAAATCCAGAAAATCAAATGAGATAGCAGTGAACAGAACAGTGAATGGCCGGCTGACTCCCAGCCAATGCATATAGCCATTACATCCCCTCCACCAGCTGTCACTCAACTCAGGTTTCCCCAGTACTTGCTGCAATGTGGACAGCACCATTTAAAATATATATACACATGGCATTCTGATATTGAAGGTGCCACATTACTTTACTTCTGAAAAGAATATTATCTGATGAAACAGACTAATTGATTTTACAATCCACTAATGGGTAGAGAACTGAAATTTGAAAAACACCAGACCAGCAGGAGATTTGATGGAAAGCATATTATACAGAAAAAAGACATAAAGGCAGAAGCTGAAGAGGTCGGAGGTAGCCAGCCTAATGGGTGAAACAAGTATTCTAAGAATATAGGGAAGATGGTATTTAGAGTACAGACAGAGTCGTTGGTCCAGTTAGGGGATGAAGGGCAATCTTCAGACAAGGAGGGGAAGCCAGGAGACTGAGTTTTGATAGTGTTTAGTTTGTTGATGTGGGGACAGGAATTTGTGGGAGCTACACCTGATAGCTTCTGCTTTTCTTGTGAATTAGGAAGACATTTATTGAGTGTAGGAGGAGAAGTGAATAGACAGAGGACCAAAAGTTTGGAAAAGGGAAAGAGAGATGACTAAGAATGCATAGAAGACTTCCTTGAAGTATTGAGAGCCTTAGTCTCTGAACCTAAATGTCTATGAACATTTAGGAAGCAGTCCCAATTCAGCAAAATTTCCAAGTCTGGTAATACCTAGTGAATTTGCTATTGCCTCAAATGCTGATCACAAAGGTTGATGGTGCTAAATCCATATTTCCAGCTCAAATCTCCCTTCCAAACTTATTTTACCTGATATTCAAATCATTGACCTTTTCAGTTACTCTGATGCCTAACTCACAGTATATTAATGAGACTTGTTTGCAACATCATTTAACCCAAATATGCACCGGTATAATCTAAAAGTAAAATAACCTTATTTTTGGGTTAAATTCAATTTTGTATTAAATTCAGCCTAGGAAAATAGCATTTAATTTGAAGATGGTTTATAAAATCATTTGTGATCTTGAGCATTTAAAAGGGTAAATTATTTTTTATTAGAGAAATGCAAAACTACAATGAGGTATCACCTCACACCTGTTAGAATGGGCCTCATCAGAAAATCTACAAACAACAAATGCTGGAGAGGGTATGGAGAAAAGGGAACCCTCTTGCACTTTTGGTGGGAATGTAAATTGATACAGCCACTATTGAGAACAGTATGGAGGTTCCTTAAAAAACTAAAAATAGAACTATCATACGACCCAGCAATCCCACTACTGGGCATACACCCTGAGAAAACCATAATTCAAAATGAGTCATGTACCACAATGTTCATTGCAGCTCTATTTACAATAGCCAGGACATGGAAGCAACTTAAGTGTCCATCGACAGATGAATGGATAAAGAAGATGTGGCACATATATACAATGGAATGTTACTTAGCCATAAAAAAAAAACAAAATTGAGTTATTTGTAGTGAGGTGGATGGACCTAGAGACTGTCATACAGAGTGAAGTAAGTCAGAAAGAGAAAAATAAATACCGTATGCTAACACATATATATGGATTTAAAAAAAAAATGTTCTGAAGAACCTAGGGGCAGGACAGGAGTAAAGACCCAGACGTAGAGAATGGACTTGAGGATACGGGGAGGGGGAAGGGTAAGCTGGGATGAAGTGAGAGAGTGGCATTGACATATATACACTACCAAATATAAAATAGATAGCTAGTGGGAAGCAGCCACATAGCACAGGGAGATCAGCTCGGTGCTTTGTGACCACCTAGAGGGATGGGATAGGGAAGGTGGGAGGGAGATGCAAGAGGAAGGAGATATATGTATATGTATAGCTGATTCACTTTGTTATAAAGCAGAAACTAACACATCATTGTAAAGCAATTATACTCCAATAAAGATGTTAAAAATAAAGATGTTAAAAAAGTAAATGATTTTTAATACATTTTAAGTAATTTATATAATATATAGTGTACCCTTGTATAAGGATAAAAATTAAATATGCAAAATAGATAATATTAATAATTAATAACATTGAAAAATGATTCCTTTATTTGTAAAACAGTTTTCTATTTTAGTAATAATTAGTATGTACTTCAATGTGATACATTTGGACTTTTGCTTCTGGCTATGATAACAGCAGCTTATATTGGAACAAACTTACTGTTGAAAGCAATTGTAAAACTGTATTTAAAAAATTAAAAGCATTGTTTGAAGGCATCAAAAGCAACCAAAACTTCCAGGACTTGAAGGGCCAAGATCCTAGAGTGAAGGGGAATGCACAAAAGTGAGCCAATTGTTTACAGTTACTTTTTCCCCTTGGAGCACTTGCTAGTTCACATCATAGCACATAGAGGCCAAGCTGAAAATGGTAATCTAGAGATGCGAGAGTTCTCAAGGTATGGGATGATGAAAATTGTAGTTCTGAGTTATTAAGGCAATTAGAACATGAGGAAACAAGGTGGTAGGGAAAGGGGAATCACACAAACTTAAGGCTACATAAAATTATATATAACATTATAAACAATAAAATAAATAACCCCAAAAAGCTTGACACCTACTCATTAAAAAAATTTTAATGAACAGCCTTTCTCATAGTCGTGATAAATCTGTGTGTGTAGATGTGTATATGTATGTGTAAATATTGGTATACTTTTATGCAAATGAGGTAACATTATACATGTTCTTATACATTCTGCCTCTTTTCACTCAATGTTTTGTCACAGACAAGTCTTCCTTTTTAATGGCTGCTTATTATTCCTGTTGTATGACTCAATCTGTATTCTTGGTTCCAGATTTTACTATTATAAAGAAGACTTCAATGAACATTTAGTTATTATATTACTTCCCTACCTCCGTACATACCTTCCTAGAGTAAACTCCTAGAAGTGGAAGTGCTGAGTCAAAAAGCATACACAGTAAAAGGGTTTGACAACTTATTGCCAGAATATGATCAAGGTACACAGATATCTGTTTCCACAAACAGTGCAGGAAAGAACCAGTATTGCTATTCTTCAGCATCACAATGTATTGAAAATTCCTCAGAAGGTTAGAGAAAGAGCCCTATAGCATATTATGGAAGCATTTATTATTCCTCAACAATGTGTCCATTTGAGATTCTGATTCTGAAGCAAGCACCAAAAAGAAGGACGGGACATAGACCCAAGATAAGAATGTTCCAGTCACCACTTCTATTCAACTGTATACTGACTAAAGATCTTAGGCAGCACAATGAAACAAGAAAAAAAGTACAAGAATTAGAAAAGGAATAAATGAAATAGTCATTATTTGTAGGTGATATAATTATTTACAAGGAAAATCTAAAAGAATCTACAGATAAATTTTCAGAAATAATAAGGGTTTAGCAAGATTTCTAGATGTAGTATTAATATAAAAAGACAATTGCATTTCTATTCACGAGCAAAACCCCCCAAAATTTAGTAGCATAAAATAATATAAAGCATCTAGGAATGAATATAAGAAAATGTGTGCAAGTCCTTTGTTCAGAATACTCCAAGTCTTTACTGAAGAATTTTAAGGAGATCCAAGAAAATGGAGAGATATACCTCATTTGTATAAAGAAGATGAAATATTGGGTAATAAGCAATTCCAGTGAAATTCCCAACAGGTGTTTTCATGGAGGAGAAATGGATGACTTTAAAATTCATTTGGCCCCTTTGTCATAAATTAATTGAGCATATGTGTGTTGGTTTATTTCTGGGCTCTTTACTGTGTTCCATTGATCTATATGTCTATTTTTATGCCAATACCATGCTGTTTTAATTACTATAGCTTTGAATATAGCTAAAGTAATATAGCCAAGAATGTACAATGGGGTAAGTATGGTCTCTTCAATAAATGGGTTGGGAAAACTGAACAATGACATGCAGAAGAATGAAACTCAACCACTATCTTACACCATGCACAAAAATTAACTAAAAATGAATCAGAGGGTTTCCCTGGTGGCGCAGTGGTTGAGAGTCCGCCTGCCGATGCAGGGGACACGGGTTCGTGCCCCGGTCCGGGAAGATCCCACATGCCGCGGAGCGGCTGGGCCCACGAGCCATGGCCACTGGGCCTGCATGTCTGTCGCCTGTGCTCTGCAATGGGAGAGGCCACAGCAGTGAGAGGCCCACGTACCACAAAAAAAAAAAAAAAAAAAAAGAATTAGAGATTTGACATCAGACCTGAAGCCATAAAACTCCTAGAAGAAAACATAGGCAATAAGCACCTTAATGTATGCCTTGGCAATGATTTTTTGAATCTGACACCAAAAGCAAAAGCAACAAAAGCAAAAATAAACATGTAGGACTACAACAAACTAAAAAGCTTCTACCCAGCAAAGGAAACTATCAACAAAGTGAAAGGCAACCTACTGAATGGGAGAAAATATTTGCAAATTATACATCTGTTAAGGGGCTAACAATAAAAATACACAAAAGTTCATACAACTCAACTGCAAAAAAATTCAATTAAAAAGTTGGCAGAAGGTCTGAATAAACGTTTTTCCAAAGAAAACACACAGATGGCTAACAGGTACATGAAAAGATGCTGAACATCATTGATCATCAGGAAAATGCAGATCAAAACCACAATGAGATATCACTTTACACATTTTAGAATGGCTATTATCAAAAAGACAAGAAATAATAAGTGTTGACGAGGATGTGGAGAAAACGGAACGCTTATGCACTGTTGGTGGGAATGTAAATTGGTGCAGCCACTGTGGAAACCATTTTGGACATTCCCCAAAAATTAAAAAATAAAACTACCATACAATGCATCAATTCCACTTCTTGGTAGTTGTCTGAAGAAAATAAAAACACTAACTCAAAAAGATATAGGAACCGCCATGTTCACTGCAGCATTATTTACAATAGGCAAAACATGGAAATAACCTAAGTGTCCACTAGTGGGTGAATGGATAAAGAAGATGTGGTATATATACACAATGGAATATTATTCAGCCATAAAAAAGAATGAAACTCGCCATCTGTGACAATATGGATGGACCTCAAGGGCATTACACTAAGTAAAATAAGTCAGACAGAGAGAGACAAATACCATAGGATCTCACTCACTTATATGTGCAATCTAAAAAGAGCCCCAAAACAAAAACCATCAAGCTCATAGATATAGAGAACAGATTGGTGGTTGCCAGAGGTGGGGGGTGGGGGAGGGGTGGGAGAAATGTGTGAAAATTTTTTAAAAATAAAAATAAGTTTAAAAAAGAAAATAAAGGGACTTTGTAAGATCTTATGATCAAATTAAAGGAAAAGGTTTTAAGTTTAATTAGCTATGCATATTGCTATAAAAACCAATATCAAAAAGAAATCAGTCTTGAGATTAGGAACCAAGATGGTGAAGTAGAAGGATGTGTTCTCACTCCCTCTTGCGAGAACAACAGAATCACAACTAGCTGCTGGACAATCATTGACAGGAAGACACTGGAACTCACCAAAAAAAGACACCCCACATCCAAAGACAAAGGAGAAGCCAGAGTGAGACAGTAGGTGGGGCGCAATCACAGTAAAATCAAATCCCATAACTGCTGGGTGGATGACTCACAGACTGGAGAACACTTATAAAACAGAAGTCCACCCACTGGAGTGAAGGTTCTGAGCCCCACGTCAGGTTCCCAACCTGGGGGTCCAGCAACGAGAGGAGGAATTCCTAGAGAATCAGACTTGAAGGCTGGTGGGATTTGACTACAGGATTTCGACAGGACTGTGGGAAACAGAGACTCCACTCTTGGAAGGCACACACACAGTAGTGTGTGCATCAGGACCCAGGGGAAGGAGTAGTGACCCCAGGGAAGACTGAACCAGACCTACCTGCTAGTGTTGGAGGGTCTCCTGCAGAGGTGGGGGGTGGCTGTGGCTCACTGTGGGGACAAGGACACTGGCAGCAGAAGATCTGGGTAGTACTCCTTGCGTGAGACCTCCCAGAGCCTGCCATTGGGCTCACTAAAGAGCCCGGGTAAGCTTCAGTGTTGGGTTGCCTCAGGCCAAACAACCAACAGGGAGGGAACCCAGCCCCACCCATCAGCAGCCAAGCGGATTAAAGTTTTACTGAGCTCTGCCCACCAGAGCAAGAGTCATCTCTACCCATGACCAGTATCTCCCATCAGGAAACTTGCACAAGCCTCTTAGATAGCCTCATCCACCAGAGGGCAGACAGCAGAAGCAAGAAGAACTACAATCCTGCAGCCTGTGGAAAAAAAACCACATTCACAGAGAGATAGACAAAATGAAAAGGCAGAGGGCTATGTACCACATGAAGGAACAAGATAAAACCCCAGAAAAACAACTAAATGAAGTGGAGATAGGCAACCTTCCAGAAAAAGAATTCGGAATAAGGATAGTGAAGATGATCCAGGACCTCAGGAAAAGAATGGAGGCAAAGATCTAGAAGATGCAAGAAATGTTTAACAAAGACCTAGAAGAATTAACGAACAAACAAACAGAGATGAACAATACAATAACTGAAATGAAAAATACACTAGAAGGAATCAGTAGGAGAATAACTGAGGCAGAAGAACGGATAAGTGACCTGAAAGACAGAATGGTGGAATTCACTGCTGCGGAACAGAATAAAGAAAGAAGAATGAAAAGAAATGAAGACAGCCTAAGAGACCTCTGGGACAACATTAAATGCAACAATATTCGCATTATACGGGTCCCAGAAGGAGAAGAGAGAGAGAAAGGACCCAATATTTGCAGAGATTATAGTCGAAAACTTCCCTAACATGGGAAAGGAAATAGCCACCCAAGTCCAGGAAGCGCAGCAAGTACCACACAGGATAAACCCAAGGAGAAACACGCTGAGACACATATGATGAAACTTAAAGTGATGAAAGGGAAGAAACTACAGCCAAGATTACTCTACCGGCAAAGATCTCATTCAGACTCGATGGAGAAATCAAAAGCTTTACAGAGAAGCAAAAGCTAAGAGAATTCAGCACCACCAAATCAGCCCTACAACAAATGATAAAGGAACTTCTCTAAGTGGGAAACACAAGAGAAGAAAAGGGCCTACAAAAACAAAACCACAACAATTAAGAAAATGGTCATAGGAACATACATATCGATAATTACCTGAAACGTTATTGGTTTAAATGCTCCAACCAAAGACACAGGCTTGCTGAATGGATACAAAAACAAGCCCCATATATATGCTGTCTACAACAGACCCACTTCAGACATAGAGACACATACAGACTGAAAGTGAGGGGATGGAAAAAGATATTCCATGAAAATGGAAATCAAAAGAAAGCTGGAGTAGCTATACTCATATCAGATAAAATAGACTTTAAAGTAAAGAATGTTACAAGAGACAAGGAAGGACACTACATAATGATCATGGGATCAATCCAAGAAGAAGATAAAACAATTATAAATACATATGCACTTAACATAGGAGCACCTCAATATATAAGGCAACTGCTAACAGCTATAAAAGAGGAAATTGAGGGCTTCCCTGGTGGCACAGTGGTTGAGAGTCTGCCTGCCGATACAGGGGACACGGGTTCGTGCCCTGGTCCGGGAAGATCCCACATGCCATGGAGCGGCTGGGTCCGTGAGCCATGGCCGCTGAGCCTGCGTGTTCAGAGCCTGTGCTCTGCAAAGGGAGAGGCAGCAACAGTGAGAGGCCCGCGTACCACAAAAAAAAAAAAAAAAAAAAAGAGGAAATAGACAGTAACACAATATTAGTGGGAGACTTTAACACCTCACTTCAATGGACAGATCATCCAAAATGAAAATAAATAAGAAAACAGACGTTTTACATGACACAAGAGACCAGATAGATTTAATTGATATTTATAGGACATTCCATCCAAAAACAGCAGATTACACTTTCTTCTCAAGTGTGCATGGAACATTCTCCAGGATAGATCACATGTTGGGTCAGAAATCAAGCCTCAGTAAATATAAGAAAATTGAAATCATATCAAGCATCTTTTCTGACCACAACACTATGAGATTAGAAATGAATTACAGGGGAAAAAAACGTAAAAAACACAAACACATGGAGGCTAAACAATACGTTACTAAATAACCAAGAAAACACTGAAGAAATCAAAGAGGAAATCAAAAAATACCTAGAGACAAATGACAATGAAAACACGACAATCCAAAACCTATGGGATGCAGCAAAAGCAGTTCTAAGAGAGAAGTTAATAGCTATACAAGCCTACCTCAAGAAACAAGAAAAATTTCAGGTAAACAATCTAACCCTACACCTAAAAGAACTAGAGAAAGAAGAACAAACAAAACCCAAAGTTAGCAGAAGGAAAAAAATCATAAAGATCAGAGCAGAAATTAATGAAATAGAAACAATGAAAACAATAGCAAACATAAATAAAACTAAAACTGGTTCTTTGAGAAGATAAACAAAATTGATAAAGCATTAGCCAGACTTATCAAGAAAAAGAGGGAGAGGACTCAAATCAATAAAAATAGAAATGAAAATGGAGAAGTTACAACAGACATCGCAGAAATACAAAGCATCCTAAGAGACTACTACAAGCAACTCTATGCCAATAAAATGGACAACCTGGAAGAAATGGACAAATTCTTAGAAAGGTATAACCTTCCAAGACTGAATCAGGAAGAAAGAGAAAATATGAACAGACAAATCACAAGTAATGAAATTGAAACTGTGATTAAAAATTTTCCGACAAAAAAAAGTCCAGGACCAGATGGCTTCACAGGTGAATTCTGTCAAACATTTAGAGAAGAGCTAACACCCATCCTTCTCAAACTCTTCCAAAAAATTGCAGAGGAAGGAACACTCCCAAACTCATTCTATGAGGCCACCATCACCCTGATACCAAAACCAGACAAAGATACTACAAAAAAAGAATATTACAGACCAATACCACTGATGAATAGAGATGCAAATATCCTCAACAAAATACTAGCAAACAGAATCCAACAACACATTAAAAGGATCATAGACCATGATCAAGTGGGCTTTATTCGAGGGATGCAAGGATTCTTCAATATATATAAATCAATCAATGTGATAAACCATATTAACAAATTGATAAAAAACACATATGATTATCTCAATAGAGGCAGAAAAAGCTTTTGACAAAATTCAACACCCATTTATGATAAAAACTCTCCAGAAAGTGGGCATAGAGGGAACCTAACTCAACAGAATAAAGGCCATATATGACAAACACACAGCAAACATCATTCTCAGTGGTGAAAAACCGAAAGCATTTCCTCTAAGATCAGGAACAAGACAAGGATGTCCACTCTCACCACTACTATTCAACATAGTTTTGGAGGTCCTGGCCACGGCAATCAGAGAAGAAAAAGAAATAAAAGGAATACAAATTGGAAAAGAAGAAGTAAAATGGTCACTGTTTGCAGATGATATGATACTATACATAGAGAATCCTAAAGATGCCACCAGAAAACTCATAGAGCTAATCAATGGATTTGGTAAAGTTTTAGGATACAAAATTAATGTACAGAAATCTCTTGCATTCCTATACACTAATGATGAAAAATCTGAAAGCGAAACTAAGGAAACACTCCCATTTACCACTGTAACAAGAAGAATAAAATACCTAGGAATAAACCTACCTAGGGAGACAAAAGATCTGTATGCAGAAAACTATAAGACAATGATGAAAGAAATTAAAGATGATGACAACAGATGGAGAGATATACCATGTTCTTGGATTGGAAGAATCAATATTGTGAAAATGACTCTACTACCCAAAGCAATCTACAGATTCAATGCAATCCCTATCAAATTACCAATGGCGTTTTTTACGGAAGTAGAACAAAAAATCTTAATATTTGTATGGAGACACAAAAGACCCCGAATAACCAAAGCAATCTTGAGGGGAAAGAAGTGGAGCTGGAGGACTCAGACTCCCTGACTTCAGACTATACTACAAAGCTACAGTAATCAAGACAATATGGTACTGGCACAAAAACAGAAACAGATCAATAGAACAAGATAGAAAGCCCAGAGATAAACCCATGCACCTATGGTCAACTAATCTATGACAAAGGAGGCAAGGATATACAATGGAGAAAAGACAGTCTCTTCAATAAGTGGTGCTGGGAAAACTGGACAGCTACATGGAAAAGATTGAAATTTGAACACTCCCTAACACCATACACAAAAATAAACTCCAAATGATTTAGAGACCTAAATGTAAGAATGGACACTATAAAACTCTTAGAGGAAAACATAGGAAGAACACCCTTAGACATAAATCACAGCAGGATCTTTTTTGATCCACCTCCTAGAGTAATGGAAATAAAAAGAAAAATAAACAAATGGGACCTAATGAAACTTAAAAGCTTTTGCACAGTAAAGGAAACCATAAAAAGATGAAAAGACAACCCTCAGAATGGGAGGAAGTATTTGCAAATGAATCAACAGACGAAGGATTAATCTCCAAAATATATAAACAGCTCATGCAGCTCAATATTAAAAAAACAAACAACCCAATCCAAAAATGGGCAGAAGACCTAAATAGACACTTCTCCAAAGAAGACATACAGATGGCCAAGAAGCACATGAAAACCTGCTCAACATCACTAATTATTAGAGAAATGCAAATCAAAACTACAATGAGGTATCACCTCACACCTGTTAGAATGGGCCTCATCAGAAAATCTACAAACAACAAATGCTGGAGAGGGTGTGGAGAGAAGGGAACCCTTTTGCACTCTTGTTGGGAATGTAAATTGATACAGCCACTATGTGGAACAGTATGGAGGTTCCTCAAAAAACTAAAAATAGAATTACCATATGATCTAGCAGTCCCACTACTGGGCATATACCCAGAGAAAACCATAATTCAAAAAGACACACGCAAAAAAAAAAAAAAAAAAAAAAAGACACACACATCCCAATGTTCATTGCAGCACTATTTACAATAGCTAGGACATGGAAGCAACCTTAATGCCCATCAACAGACGAATGGATAAAGAAGAAGTGGTACATATATACAATGGAATATTACTCAGCTATAAAAAGGAATGAAATTGGGTCATTTGTTGAGACGTGGATGGAGCTAGAGACTGTCATACAGAGTGAAGTAAGTCAGAAAGGGAAAAACAAATATTGTATATTAACGCATATATATGAAACCCAGAAAAATGGTGCAGATGAACCAGTTTGCAGGGCAGAAATAAAGACACAGATATAGAGAACAAACATATGGACACCAAGGGGGGAAAGCAGCGGGGGTGTGGGGGTGGTGGTGTGATGAATTGGGTGATTGGGATTGACATGTATACACTGATGTGTATAAAATTGATGACTAATAAGGACTTGCTGTATAAAAAAATAAAATAATATTCAAAAAAATAATAAATCTACACAAAACGCTTCTGGGATTTTGATAGACATTGTATTAAACCTGTAGATCAGTTTAGAGAGAATTGACATCTTTATTATGTTGAGTCTTTCCATCCATGAACATAGTGTATCTTTTCATTTATTGATTTCTTTCATCAGCATTTTATATTTTTTTAGGATATAGATCCTGAACATGTAAATTTAAAATTTTTCTTTGAAGCAATTATAAATAGTATTATGTTTTTATTGTCAGTTTTCACTTGTTCATTGTTAGTATATAGAAATAAGGTTGATTTTTCTGTGTTGATTTTGTCCTGTGCTTTTGCTGACTCATTCATTTGTACTAGGTTTTTTTTTTTAGTAGATCTCTTGAATTTTCTATGTAGACAACCATGTTATCTGCAAATAGAATTTTATTTTTTTCTTTCTAATATATATGCCTTTTATTTATTTTTCTTGCCTTGTTGCAGTGGCTAGAACTCCTAATATGATGCTAAATAAGAGTGGTAGGAGTGGACTTCCTTGTCTTGGAGTATAATGTGGAATTACCACTTCTGTTTGGGCCACTTTACCTTTCTGCTTTTAAATATCATTGCTTTGATTATCAGTTGGTGTTATAATGTTTGCTTTAATCATCAAATATAATTTAGAAAATTTATATAAAAAAGCATAGTCTATTGTAATTTCCCATATTTCTGCTCTCTGTATTCTACATTCCTCTTTCTGATGTTCCAAAGTTCCTTCTTCTATCATTTCCTTTCTGTTTGAAGAGCTTCTTTTAGCTAGTCATTAAGATGAAGGCTGTTGGTAACAGATTCTTTTAGTTTTCCTTATCTGAAAATGTTTTTATTTTCCTTTTTTTCCTAAAGGGTAGTTTTTCTGTATATAGAATTTTCAATTGACCATTCTTTTAACACTTGAAGAATATTGTGCCACCTCTTTCTGGTCTCCATGGTTTCAGATGATTAATCCAGTTATTCAAATTGTTGTTCTCTCTTAGGTAATGTGTTATTCTGGCTGTTTTCCAGATATTTTCCCTTGTCTTTTGTGTTCAAGAGTTTAATTGGGTTGTGTCTTGGAATGGATTTCTTTGGGCTTACTCTTTTTGGGGTTAGCTCAGCTTCTTGAACTTGTAGATTCATATCTTCCACCAAATTTGAGAAGTTTTTAGATATTATTTCTTAAAATACTCTTTCAGCTCCACTTTCTTTCTCCATTTCTTCTGGAATTCTGAGTAATGACCTTACCTGGGATGTCTTCTGTTTCTAGGTGAGCAGTCAGGAAACACTGGATCTGAGTGTCTTCCTTCTGTTGGTGAAGGAACACAAGATACCCTCCTGCTGCGTTGTTCCTCCAATCCTAGGGTCCCAAACTAGTTTTCTTTCTTTTTTACCACCTTTAAGAGTTCTCCTTTGGTGTCTCATTATTTTCATAGTTTGTAGTTGTGCTTAGCAGAGATGAGTAGGGAAAAATGGGTCAAAGCCACTTTGTCCAAGCTGGAAGTTCCTTGTATATGTTTATCTTTTATATTTCTTTATACAAAAATTCATTTTGAGTTTTAGTTACCAGAATTTATTTTTAAAGCCTTATATACATGATGAACAACATAAGCTCATGTTATTTTGGTAAGTTTTGATAAATTTAGGTATTTTAATATGTGGACACAAGTCCTAGATGAATACTTGTATATCGAGTATATGATGATTATCCAACAAAGTATATTATTTATCATGTGTTAAAAAAAAACATGTGCTCAAGTTCATTTTTAGGCCCATTTTCTTCTCATATAATGTAAAGCTTTTGTAGCTACAGTGATAGAATTTAAAATTGCTTTCTTAAGAGCTAAGTAATAACAATTTGACATCCTTTTTGATAACAAGGGAGTATGCAAGTGTCCATACACAAAATGGATAATTGTGTTAAGTTACTATATTTTTCACATTTGTATTTTAAACATGGGTGTTAATGCTCTGAAAAATAAGTTACTAATAGTTGAAATGATTAGTGAGGATTCAGAAGAAAATGTTTCCTGACAAAG
Organism: Globicephala melas; assembly: GCF_963455315.2. NCBI lineage: Eukaryota > Metazoa > Chordata > Mammalia > Artiodactyla > Delphinidae > Globicephala > Globicephala melas. The sequence continues at coordinate 63,299,257 of NC_083327.1, read as the reverse complement.
CCATACTCTTAAAATTCTGTGTACATGTGAGAAAGGCATTGTACAAAGAAACTTATCAGCAAACACATTTTTTAAAATGGAAACATATTTGTACACTAATATAAAAACAAACAGAGAGAGATCTAATTTATAGTTTCTAGTTTCTCTTTCCTTCCCTTATGATACAGTTCATGCCCTAAAAATTTACAAGCTATTATAGTTTCTGAAAAGAAAGAAATCTAAATGATATTGAAAACATGAATCACTTTTTCCTAATCTCTTCATTTTCATGATATGGCTGCATTTCATATAAAGGAGAATCATCTTGTTATTAATTATACTGCAGTTAATTAAAGAAACTGGAATACTGGCACTACTGGGAGACATAGCATTCAATTGTTTAAAAAATATTTTTTTAAGCACAAAACTTTCTCTACAAATAAACTCAGATTATAACTCAGAAAGAAGAAAGCAGCCATTTATCCTGCTGCAGACCTCCAGACACCTCCTTAGAACTTCTGGGACATCAGGGAATTTTGGAGCCCATTTTTCAGATGAGGAAAAATGAGACTCAAAACAAGGGACTTTATTGAAATCACATAGCTAACCACAAAGTTTCATCGACTGAAACATAATGTCAATACACATGCTACCTCTGGGTCTTTTTTAGTGATTTCCTTTTGGTGGGATCTGTTTTTTAAACCTTACATCTATCTCCAATAAAAAAGAACAGCCAAAAATTTATGGTAACTCCATGAATATTTAAGATAATTCTGTGTTATAAGATTTTATAAATAAATTATCTTCATTCATTCATTCAAAAAAAAAAGAAATCAGTCTTAAAACCCATAACACTTTTGATGATTCTTGTTCCCCCTTTAAGTTGCTACCATTCTCTTAGCCTGATTCTGTTGTTATTTGTGATGAATGTAGAAAAGACCCCTGGAGTTAAAGGGAGCTTTGGTAAATGTGCAGGCAAAAGTGACTTTAAATGTTCCACTGGAAAGCTAATCTCACCTCATAGCAAAACTTAAAACTCTTATTTTTTAAGTAAGAGTTTTTAAGTAAAATAAGCAAAACTCTTATTTTCTGAGACTCTAAGTTGTTTATTCAAGAATCACAGTTTAACTTTAGTGGAAGATGAGAGAAGAAAGACCAAAAATGTATTGAGCAACTCCTAGGTATTAGGAATTTTTACAAATATTTCTTTTAAAAAATTGGTTGTGCATAAAAAATAATAAAGTAAAATAAAATTCATTTGAAAAAGCAAAGGTCAAGAAGAGCTAAACCATTGTTGAGGAAGAAGAAATAAGGAGGGGACATGACTTACCAGAAATCAAGACTTATCCAGCTATAAGAAATGGTGGGGGGTGGGGGGGGGCTTCCCTGGTGGCACAGTGGTTAAGAATCCGCCTGCCAATGCAGGGGACATGGGTTAGAGCCCTGGTCTGGGAAGATCCCACGTGCTGCAGAGCAACTAATAAGCCCGTGCACCACAACTACTGAGCCTACACTCTAGAGTCCATGAGCAACAACTACTGAGCCTGCGGGCCACAATTACTGAAGTCCACGTGCCTAGAGCTGGAGCTCTGCAACAAGAGAAGCCACCGCAATGAGAAGCCCGCCCACCGCAACGAAGAGTAGCCCACGCTTGCCGCAATTAGAGAAAGCCCGCGTGCAGCAACAAAGACCCAATGCATCCAAAAACAAACAAATAAATAAATAAATTTTATAAAAAAGAAAAAAAAATAAATGAGGGGAAATCTCAGAAGAGTGTTCAAGAGACTTCAAAATCATGACGCAGCAGTAGCTACAGAAGTGTTCACGCTATTAGTCTTTGAACTGTACACGTTATATTCCCTTTTATATGTAAGCTTCCCCTCTTAGTAAAGTGAAGGCGCAGGGAACAGTTTGGAATTCATTCCTGCAGTGATATGATGGCAGTGGCACCCAGCATCTTGTGGCAATAGTGGCGATGGAACCAGGTAGGGGATGGCTGGCTAACCTACCCCCCACCTGGAGACTTGATCTTGCCACTGTATCCCACATTGCTTGGTCTCCTTCAGAGTTGTCCTGTCTTCTAAGCTTCATTCTGCAGCCTTTCCCTGAAAATTCTGTGAACTACCAAATACCCTTTCAAAAAACTGTCTTTCTGTTTAAGTTTATCAGAGTTGTTCGTTGCTGTTGACAGTCAAGGGAGAAATATGGTCATTGCCATATGGGAAGTAAACAGTGCTTATAGAAGCATATAGCAGGGGCACCTAATCAAGACTTGGGGTTGGGAGCCTTCCCACAAGTAGTGCCATCTAAGCTTTGACCTGAACGTGAGTGTAAGAGAACCAGGTGGCCAGAGGGGAGATCAAGGGTTCCAGGTTCCTCATGTTCTGCCTCTCCCAACGCCTCCTCTTCCAAGTGGTTTGTTTTAGTGATGGCTCCTGCCTCACCGCTCCTGCCAGGTCTCTTCTTTAAATACTTTAGGCAAGCTCCATTTTATTGTATCTCTTTATTTGATATCATTGATTACTTTGTCCTTGAAACACACTCCTTTGCTGGATTCTGTGAAACCACATTTCCCTTGTTGTCTTTTTATTATTCTAATTGCACTTTCTAACTGTACCTCCGTTTTCTCTGCTGGTTCTCATTAGAGAGAACCAGTTCTCAATCCTAGCTCTCTTTTTCTCATGGTTCTTTCTCTCTCCCTCCCTCCCTCTTTTCTGCCTCTCCTCTCTCTCCCTCCCACCCTCCACAGGCTCTCACACCCACTCTTGGAGCTTTTGACACTATCACTGTGCTGATCACGCGCCAGCTCAGCCATCTCTTCCAAGTTCAAGTAGTTTAACAGCCAAGAAGGAAGTAACCATGCCTGTTTTGCTCACTGTTGAATGCCAATGCCTAACTTGGTGCCCGGCACACAGCTGTTATTCAATAACAATACATGAATGCTTGAGTGAACAATTTTACTTACATTACTCCAGGTGTCTGGAAACACCTATCTTTATGTTTCTATTCGACCTTCTGGCTTACATTTAAACCTTAACTGTCCATTTACTAAGGGAACAAATAAACTATTTCAAATCTTTTTGGAAGTAGGTATACTTTTAGATAAAGGATTGTATTTTGTTAGCAAGCTCTGAGAGACTCACCAAGTCAATAATTTAGTGGTTGGAAGAGAATTAATTTTCTCTTGGGACTTAGGAGTGGATTCAAGAACCAAACAAAATGGACTTCACCGCTCTAATCTCAAATGGTCTCATCTACGGCTGAGTATAGAAGTCAGGAGAACTGGGAAAGAGAATTAGAATCAACCAGATATATCTGACCTGTGGGAGCTTGGGTAGCAGTGTTCTACTCCTTGACTACAACTCTGTGGGGTGTGGTTTAGAGTCTAGGAGTCCAGGACACACAGGGAGATGGTGGCTGGTGGAGCTGTCTGGCTGGCGGGATAGGATAGATGCAGAAAGTGAAGAACCCTCCTCCTGGGCCTGCTTTTTTGGAGAAGAAACTTTTGGTCCCAGAAGTAGAAAGGCATGAAAATTGCCTTTTGGGCAGTAAAACTACACAGGGATCTTCACTAGAGCTCTACTGTGACCTGCCTTTGTCACAGCTGGAAGTTTATACTGCAAAAATGTTCTTTTTTTTTTTTCTTTATTTTGTGGCTGCCCCACGTGGCTTGCGGGATCTTAGTTCCTGGACCAGGGATGGAACCTGGGCCATGGCAGTGAAAGCGCCAAGTCCTAACCATTAGAACACCAGGGAATTCCCAAAAATGTTCTGTTTTAACAAAACCTGAAGAGATTTTTGAAGAAATTCAGAAGTGAAGAAGGTTGAATGTTTCTTCTCCGCAATTCAGGTTATTTATTTATTTTTGATTTAGGGGGAACAATATGTATATGTTTTACAAGCACAGATCATGCCCCCCTCAGAAGCTTAGGGGTTTTGACGCACAAACAAATGTAGAAAGGAATTGATAAGCCATGTATTTGAAGGGGAAAGAAATTCTGCTTGCCTTTAGGGCTGGTAGATCCTTTCAGTTAGCTGCAGGCATGCCCAGAAAGGAGCACTTCCCTTTTTATCTTTACAGTTGGACTGGGCTTTAATATTAAAGATAAAATGTACATTTGATTTAATATTTTATCATTTAAATAATTTTTATCATTTTAAAAGATGAACTTTTAATGTTCATCTTACAGGTAATCCCAACTTATGAAAGGTATATAACCTGAAAATTATTTTGTTCAGTCTATGATTATAAATGGTGGCTACATTCTTAGCCAAACTCACAAAATCTTATTTAATCCATCACAGGGATCACATATTCCTGGGCATAGCTCTTAGTATTCCCAGAAAAAGAGACTGGACCACCACCTCACACTCTAAATTCTAAGCCCTAACACTGTTGAGTCTTGAGACCCTGAAGCCCTGATGATTTTGTCAATGGGAAGAATGGGTGGAGGTGCTACTGGCCAAAGAGGCCCCAAACAAGGGCTCCTACTGGTCTCTACAGAAACGGGAGGAAAGGGCTCCATGAATCAGGTGTCACCAACGCGGGAAGGTTCTTGGTGAAGAGGATATCAGTGATAGGAGAGGAACTGTGGGCACGTGGGAGTGGTCATTCAGTTGTATTATTTAGTCAAGTGTTTATAAGTCAGGGGATATTTGTACATATAATAGTTTCTAGACATTTCATTCTAGTTATTCTAATTGGAAATGTTAATTCATTCAACAAGTACTATGTTAAGTCTACAGATGCAAAGATAAAAAGGCATGGGTGATCTTCAAAACCACCTGTGGTTAACCACTTCCCTCAAATATTAGCATTTGATAGGTGTTGTAGAGCAGACAATTTGACTCTAAGGACTTTGGTAAATACTTGCTCTGGAAAAGTGGGGGAGCCCTAGATTGTTTATTGGAAAGTGATCCATGTGTATTGAATGCATGAAAGAAAACGACAAAGTTGACATTTGTCATGAAAATTCAATTTCTTGACCTTCTTATACAAAGTTATCCATATCTTCAAGTCAACTCTTTTTTCCCACCTTTACAGAGAAGATTTAAAAAATATGGATTCCTGAGATGAAGATCTGATTGACTGGTAATTACAATGAAATCATCTGTGATGTCCACAGCTTAATTTCAAAAATTAAAAGGCAATAAACAGATTGATAATGTTTAGACTTCATAAAAATGTTAATTTCTATAGAAAATAATAAACAAAATTAAAATGTAAATGACCAAAAATAGTATGATGAATTGAGAAAAAAATTTGCAATGTATATGAGAAAGATTTAATATCCCTAGTAAGGGGGTGTTATATGGTAAAAGTAACATTAGAGAAAATTGGGCAATAGGAGGTCATCTCAGATGAAATACAGATGACCAATAAATCTATGAAAAGGTATTCAAGCTACACACATATTCATAAATGAACACATAAAATGGTAAGACCTGACACCCTTGCCTTATTCTTCCTCTTAGGGGTAATACATTCAGTCTTTCACCATTACTTATGATGTTAGGTGAAGGGTTTTTGTAGATGCCCTTTGTTGCGTTGAGGAAGTTCCCTTCTGTTCCTAATATTCTTAAAGGTTTTATCTTAAATGATGATTCTATTTTTCTCCAATTCTATTTTTGTTTAATGAAATAATCATATATATTATTTTCTTTTTAGCTTTTAATGGGAAATTACATTGACTGCTCTTCAAATGTTAATCCAAACTTGCATTCTTGGGATAAACCTGATTTGATCATGATGTATCATCCTATTTACGTATAGTCCAATTCAATTTGTTAATATTTTGTTTAACATGTTTGTGTCTCTATACCTAAAGGATATTGGTCTGCAGTTTTCTCGTATTATAATGTCTTCTCTGGCTTTGGTATCAGAGTAATGCTGGCCTCATAAAATAAGTTGGAAAGCATTCCTTCTTTCTAGAAAAGTTTATATAGAATTGGTATTATTTCTTTGGTTGAATTCACCATTAACTTTTTCTGGGCCTGGTCTTTTTGTGGGAGAATTTGTAACTATAATTTCTTTAATAAATATGGGGGCTATTCAGATGATTTCTTCTTGAGTGAACTTTAGTAACTTATGTTTTTCAATGAATTCCATTTAAATCAATTCATATAAATTGATTATATTCTTTATATCATTGATTTTTTTTTTGCAACAGCTTTATCGAGATTAATGTATCATGCACTTCACTCATTTAATGTGTAAAATTTATTGATTTTTCATTTATTCAGAGTTATGCAATTGTCAACTACAATCATTTTTTTAAACATTTATTCCACTGTCTAGGAGGCAGAAATATGGGTGGAACTGCTCAGCTCTTCTCTACTTTCTCCCTCCTCCCTGTGGCAAGAGGATGACCTAAGTGGTTGGTACATTTTTAAAAAGGGACTGAATGTTTTGGCTTAGTGTCTTCTGGGCTTCTGTTCCCTTTGGACCCAGTCCCTCTGCAGAACACATACATTCTCAGTTCACCTGTGTGACAAGGCCTGAGGTGGCCCAGGTGGGCCACTGACTTAAGTGACAGATATACAAGGAGGCCCATTGTTACAGCACTTGCAAGTTACCTTCACTAGTCCATCTTCTATCAGTAATCAAACCCATATTTTGCTGTCCATCTATCTGATTCCAGCATTGATCACTCACTTACTTCCAAACTCAGAAAGGGATAAAAGTTGTGTTGCTTATTGGTCTTTTGCAATTTCCAGCTAGAATGAGTGAGAAAAGTCAGAAGGAAAATTCAACTGGGGTTAGTCGTTTGAAAACGACTAACTGTTGAATAAACTTATTTTACAGAAAAGACTTCTAAGGCACAATGATGTTAGAGAAGTTTTAGTTTACATGGTTAGTTACTGGAGAGTCTGAGTGAGAACCCAGGAATCCTGACTTTTTGAATCAAAGCTTTTAACCTGGGAAGCTCTGTTATTTTCATCTCTCAAATATTAATACGCTTGGGATTCAAATTTATTTATATAAATTCACCTGTGCGCAGCTGTGTTTCCTTCAAAAAATTTTGGAGAAGAAATTATAGCCATACATAATAAAACAGGAAAGGCCTTATGAAATGACATGGTGTCTTTTTTCTTAGGTATCTTTGAAACAGTCTTAACATAATTCTCTACAAACTCAATTCTGAAAACCAGGACTTAGTCCATATATAGAAAAAAATGATTAGAAGTTCCTCAAACTTGATCTATTTTTTCTGGAGTCACATAAAAATTGTCAGAATAAGCTATTATAATGACCTTACAAGAAGTTAAATCGACTGTGATTTTGTGAACGCTTTCATTCCATACATTAAAGAAAATATCTTTTGCAATCTGGGATAAAATGCAGAGAAACCGTTTCAAAGGTTGAAGGAAAGTACACTCTACTTCATTCAGTAAGCTGTGCAAAGTGCAACGTTCTGTAAAGACACACGCTGTTGAGTACAAAATTATTGTAGTATTTCAGATGGTGACTGCTACTGTTCTCGCCCCTTGGGAGCCGGGCAAGGGTGGAAATCCCTGCTTCTGCAGTCTGTAGCAGCTGAGAGCTGCCACCCCATCTTAGAGCAAAGGAACTCTTACCAGGAGCTGCGCGGCTCCTTGCTCCCCAGCTGTACTTTTGACAGCCCCTTTCTTAGGCGCATGCGCGCAGTGCAGACGGCCCCTAGCGCTGGCTCTTTAACTTGCCCTACTGTGGTCCTGCATCTCCCTCTCAATTCTTTCTCCAGTGACCTCTCCCCTCCTTAGCCCCTACACCCCATCTTCGCACCTCTCTGGTCACACACTTGGTCCCTCTGACTTCTCTCTGAATCCCCATCAGTGGTCTGGGTATGTATTTCCCCCAACACGTCCCCGGACCCCGGCCTTCCAGGGGCCCCTATTAAAGAGGCGATTTTCCCTGCCTCTCTCAATAAGAACTTCCAATTGTATGAGATCCCTTGAACCTCAGGCTATCTTTCTCTCCCGCTCTGTATTAGGCCGTGAGGGCTTTCTCCTTCTAAGTGAGATGGGCTTTCTCCTTCTAAGTGAGATAAACTTTCTCCTTCTAAGTGAGATAAAGTGCCCAAGCAGATAGTAACCAATCCCAGCTGACCTCTGAGGAGGTCTTGGGATGAAATGAATTCATGAGAACTGAAGCCCCTCTTCTACTAAAACAACCTTGAGTAGGGAGACCAGCAGGAGGCTGGACCTAATATTTCACACACTTTTCCTTCTATTGGCTTCTCCCATTCCGAAGTCTCTGGAAAAGCTACTTTGCCTGGTTCTCCAGGGTAGGCGATAAGGTCCCCATTTGCCCAGGACTTGGTTTTAGCATTGAAAGTCCCCTTTCCCTGGGGATCCAGGTAAGCCAGGATGTTTGCACCCTCTCCCTGTAAGACGCCCTTCCTTGTGACAGAGCAGATGGTTTCCTCCAGGTAGAAACTCTTCCTAGAAGTGCTCTAGGTCCCCAGAGATGGAGGGAGAAGATTAATTCCCTCAGGGGCATTCCCATTCTCTCTCCACAAGAATCACATGGAATTCTTGATAAGTATACACCCAGACCTACTGTTAGTGACCATATGGTCTGGTTTGCCAAGGCCATTTCCTGTTGGCCCAGCATAACATTTGGAAGATAGATTTGACACACCTCTCCCTTCCTACAGAAACATTTTCTATAGGCATGAAGTCTAGAAAGTTGTGATTTTAATAAGCACCCAACTGATTCTTATTATTATTACCAAAGTCTATGGTTAGTATAGAATCTACTATATCAGTATTTGGCTTACCAGGGCAGAGTAATAATTTTTCGAAAAACAAGGGACCCACGCTTGCCTAAACAGGTGCAATGTGAATATCATGAGACTGTGGCTTTAGTTAGAGCTTAAATGTATTGTTTGCAGTAGGTTTTATTCTACTACAGCAGGATTTATTATTATTCTGATGGTGCAAATCTGCAGAGCATATAGATACAGGTATAGATATATCCTCACATCTTGTTTTCTTTTTCTCTAATAATCCCTTTCATCTCAAAACACAGATTCCCACAAAATGAATACACTTGAAATTATTTATCTCTGTGTCATCACCCTACCATAAGCATCATCCCTTCAATAATTCACTTTCTGTTGTGTCTTAATGCTTAAGAAGCTATGAACTTTTCATTATAGTCATACTCCAGCATCATATTAGATTTAGGAAATCGTTAGTCCAGGAAGCAAATTGTCCTGTCATGTATGACCAGTTCACTCCGTGGTTCATGCCTGAATCCTGAATAATCATAAATGTCTTCTCAGCAGCATTTTTAAATGAAAGAAACAGATACAGGGATTTTAAATCATTTTTATCTGTTACATGTTTGTGAGTTCTCCCATCATTTATAATTAGTGGGCAGAGGAGACAGCAAAAACTATGCATCAGGGGATGTAATCATAAAACACCACTCCCCCTAAAGCAGAAATGTTCTAAATTGGAAACTTATTTATTGAAGGATTTTTTTTTACTCTGCTGGAATACATTGCAAGAAATTTATACATTAGATAAAAAGATATTTCCACATCAGGAAGTTCAAAAGATTAAGCTGCTACTGAAATGTAAATTAAAGGAATTCATAAATGTTTCAGAAAACATTACAGTAGAATTAACTGTAATTTGAGAAAGGCAGGCTCTGCAATAAGGTGAGATTCATTACAAAGCCAAAATTATTTTTTAAACCCCTGACATATTTAGATAGAATTTTCACGCCAAGTCAAATAATTATGAAATTAAAACATTGCTTGAAGGGATGCTCGGAATTTTATGCTAATGAGGACTTAATTTTAGAGGCTTGTTTTTCTTTGTGAAAATGTTATGTTTTATGACTTTCTTCCAAGCCCTCAATGTGTATAAGTGTGACAAAATTCCTATAAGAAGCTGAGGTAAGAGGAACTTGTAAATACTTATCCAAATGTTCCATTTACTCATTTAGTTATTCATTCAGCAAGTATCTATTGAGTGTCTGTCTGTGCCAGATGCTGGGCTGTGCAGCATAGGAGGACACAGACAAGGTCTCTCTGCCTTCATGGAACCATCTGCTAATGGGGAAGATAGTCAACAAGCAATGAATAAATAAACGAGGACATTTCAGACTGCACAGTGAGAGGTTAGCTTAACAGGCCCAGGTTGTTCAAACCCTGCATGTTCTAAAGAAAGTCCGGTTTTCAGGGGGAGTAGTCTTTGACCATCTCCCGGGAGGTAACCTCTGAGTCCTTGTCATGTCCTGCCTGATAAGAGTGTTTTCAGATGCCTGAGGCCTTGGCCATGCTGTGTCAGTTTGACCTCTGCAGAGAGGTGAGCTGGAAACTGAGTAGTAAGTCAGCCACGTGGGCACGGCAAAGCTATGTGACTGACACTCAATAAAAACCCTGGACACGAAGGCTCAGCAGCACTTCCCTAATTGGCAATAGTGCACCCGTGTTGTCACACATTGTTACTGGGAGAATGAAGGGCATCTTCACGTGACTGTGCTGGAAGCAGAGCTGGAAACATGCATCCGGTTTTTCCTGGACTTCACCCACGCACCTTTTGCCTTTGCTGATTTTGTTCTGTATCCTTTCACTTAATAAACCACAACCTTGAGTATAATAGCTGTTCCGAGCCCTGTGATTCCTTGTAGTGAATCACTGAGTCTGAGCCTGGTCTCGGGGACCCTCTACACACAAACCACATTAAATGAAATAAACAGGGTGATGTGTTAGATTAATGGGGTGGGCGTGGGGTGCCTAGTTAAGATGGGAAATGAATTAAAGCCTGAGGGATAAGAGGGTGGTGAGCATGGGAAGAGCTTAAGGAGGTGTGCTCCAGGCAGAGGGAAGAGTAACTGCAAAGGCTTTGGGACAGTGAAATTGTGGGCATGTTGGAGGGACAGTAAGGACGCCAAGAGCCTGGGGGGCAGAGGCAACGTGGCAGCAGATGGGGTTGGTCAGAGTAGCAAGGGCCAGATCATGCAAGGCTTTTAGGTCTCAGAAACGGGTCTGGATTTTGTTGGAAGCAAATGAGTCTTCACTGGGTGAGGTTACACCCAGTTCTGTTGCTTTTTTTTTTTTTTTTTTTAACTACAGCAGTAACTTGAGGCAAGTGAAGTCATTTTATGAAGGGGCTCAGTCAGGTTGCAGCCTCACTTACAGCCACCCCTGTGTAACCCTGGGTTCTACATCTGCAGATACGGGGGGCTGATTTCACTGCACCACTTTACATAAGGGACTTGAGCATCCGCGGGTTTTGGCATCTGTGGGGTTCCTGGAACCAAGTCTCCGTGGAAAATGAGGGACGACTGTAAATCTTACCAGAAACAACCAGCAAACAATTCTGGAAGGGCAGGGGTCTTCGGGCACTGAATATGAATTCAGATAAGGGAGAGGTTACTCCTTCTCCATATCTTCTGCTCTGAGTAGCAGTTACCCTACTTTCAGTGCTATGCACAATCTTAATTTTAAATCACTAAGAAATACAAATGTCCAATATACATGTTCCAACTCACTTAAAATAAGCTGAACATCAAATTAAGGAGATGCCTATTTTTTCCCCTTATCAGACTGGCAAAAATGACGACATTTATAAAACACGATGTTGGCAAGCATTGGTCAGAACTCCGTGTGCTTTCAGTGGAAATAAAAATGGGCGCCACCATTTGGAAGGGCAATTTGTTAATATCAGTCTCTGATCCATTATTTCCACTGATAGAGATTTATCCCAAGGAAATATTTGCAGAAATACACAACGGGATGTTTGTTGTGGCAGAAAGCTGGTAACAACTTAAATACCCATCAACAGGAGAATAGTTGACTTAACTGTGGTTACTTTATACCATGGAATTATGATGCATAATGAAAAGTGAATAAGGTAAAACAGTGTCTGCAAGTATTGAAAAAATTGTTGCACAGGCCAAGCTTTATGACCAGGTCACACCATTTCCCATTTTTATCTCTATCCATATGATGATCCAATTTATTTGGTGGTTATATTTCCTGAAATCAAGAGTGATGGAGGGCTCCCCTGGTGGTGCAGTGGTTAAGAATCCACCTGCCAATGCAGGGGACACGGGTTCATGCCCTGGTCCGGGAAGATCCCAAATGCTGTGGAGCAACTAAGCCCGTGCGCCACAACTACTGAGGCCACATGCCACAACTACGGAAGCCCACACACCTAGAGCCTGTGCTCTGCAACAAGAGAAGCCACCACAATGAGAAGTCTGCGCAATACAAGGAAGAATATCCCCTGCTCGCCGCAACTAGAGAAAGCCTGTGCACAGCAACGAAGACCCAAAGCAACCAAAAATTGAAAAAAAAAAAGGAGAGTAATGGAGGCTGCTGGTAGATTAAGTTGTCACTGTAGGAATACAGAACAGTACAAACCTTCCCTTGGAGGTTTTTAAGGTCAGTTTGGGAGGCGACATGGACACCTGTGGAGAGGCAGCCACCAAGACCAAGCGGGCTCTGAAAAGTCGTTATGGGCTGGGCTGAGGTGACCTCACATAGTGGGTCAAATGTAAGCAGGACAGAACTCACAGAAAATTCCAAAAAAAACAAAATGTCCCTTTCAGAAACAGAGTGAAGTGTGGAAATTTTAAATATAAAAAGTCTTCTAAACATTGATGGTCCCTTCAATTTGTTAAAGTAACAAGTTTGTATAATTTTTTAATACCACTCTGATATGCCTTCAGTTTGCTAAAGAAGCAAATCTGTGTAATTTTTAATAAAACCTTACTCAGCCTAGGTCTGTGCTTTCTCATCCTCTTCCCTATCTTGCAAGTGTATTTTTTAAAAGTGCATTTTGAGAGCATGTATTACACATTTAGTTCTTAGCTGAATATTTATTGGAAAATTTCCAGGCTGACTTGCATTTTAGTGATCTCCCAGGAGCACAATAATCTCCTTTGTACTGGGGGGTGTGGGGGAAGGAGGGGGAGGGAGAGGGAGGGAGGGAGGGAGGGAGGGAGAGAGAGAGAGAGAGAGAGCGTGAGAGCAAGCATACTCTTGAATTGGTTTGGAGAGATAACTAGAGTCTTAAAATATATACTGACAACTGGCTATGCTCTACAGATTTCAAATGTGCGCCAATCAATTTAAGAATATGCACACTAAAACTGCATTTCAGGAGTTAATTGTGCAGGCTCTGCAGCGAAATGTCTGGGCTTGACGCCCAGCTCTGCCACTTACTGTGTTATCTGGGGAAAGTCATTAACCTCTCTGTGCCTCAGTTTCCTCATCTGTAGAAGAAGTGATAGCTGTACATTGCTCATGATATTGTGAGGATAAGAGAAATGAATGGGTCTTTAAAACGGGGACTGGCACATAGTAAGTGCTAGAGAAGGGTTAGGTGCTATTATTATTATTTGCACAGTGGTACTGAGGTCTTAGACTAAGAAGGTTGGTCTGGCCTTGTCCTAGCTCTAACAGCAAGCTGCCGAGCAATCCTTTTTCTTTTTAATTAATTTATTTTATTTATTTATTTTTGGCTGTGTTGGGTCTTTGTTGCTGTGTGCGGGCTTTCTCTAGTTGTGGTGAGCGGGGGCGACTCTTTGTTGCAGTGCGCAGGCTTCTCATTGTGGTGGCTTCTCTTGTTGCGGAGCACGGGATCTAGGCGCCTGGGCTTCAGGAGTTGTGGCTCACGGGCTCTGGAGCGCAGGCTCAGTAGTTGTGGCGCACAGGCTTAGAAGCTCCGTGGCATGTGGGATCTTCCCAGACCAGGGCTCGAACCCGTGTCCCCTGCATTGGCAGGCAGATTCTTAACCACTGTACCACCAGGGAAGCCCTGCTGAGCAATCTTAAACAAGTAATTTAAACTATGTGTGTTTCAGCATCTCTGTCTGCAAAGTAGACAATAATTGAGCCTACCTCATAAGATTGCTCTGAGAATAAAGAAATGAATACATATCATATACTAAGAATAGTGCTACATACCTTGAAACACTCAATAAATGTTAACATTTATTATTTCTAATTAAACTTATGTGTTCCAGATGACAATTTTTGAGCTCAGTATTTCAGTCTCTATTTGTTTCATGGCTTTCAGAGCTTGGAACTGACGTTGAGATTTAACCATTATCTATTCACAGTATATGCCTACACTAACCCTTCATTAACTCTGTTTCCTTGTTGGTTCCAAATGCTGTACTTACCTAAGACGCCACCTTTAGCTCAACTCAGAGATCATGACATCAGTGTGATGGCGTGGACATGGCATGGACATTGCACAAGTAGGTCAGAGTCTGAATCCCCTCATTTACTAAAGTAATTTACTTAATAGCTCAGTTTTAGTTTTCTTCATTTGTAGAATGGGCATAACAGCATTTTTTTAAAGTTTTTTTTATTTTATTTTATTTTATTTTTTACTTTTTTTTTGGCTGTGTTGGGTCTTCGTTGCTGTGTGTGGGCTTTCTCTAGTTGTGGCGAACAGGGGCTACTCCTTGTTGCAGTGCATGGGCTTATCATTGCAGTGGCTTCTCTTGTTGCGGAGCACAGGTTCTAGGTGCATGGGCTTCAGTAGTTGTGGCTGATGGGCTTGGTTGCTCTGCGGCATGTGGGATCTTCCCGGACCAGGGTTCGAACCCATGTCCCCTGCATTGGCAGGCGGATTCTTAACCTCTGTGCCACCAGGGAAGTCCCAAATGGGCATAACAGCTTTTAACTCACAGATCGTTGTGAGAATTTAAAGAGATATTACTTGTATGATAACTTGGTGGAGCTCTTGGAACGTAGCAATTTTAAGTGAATGTTAGTTGTTCCCACTCAGTGGAAGGCTGTCAACAAATCCCTTTTGGAATGTTGGTACACTAGTCCCAGGGAAGGGCTTAGAACTGGAATTGAGTTATAATCAGGCACAGAGAACAAACAGACCTGAAACAAGCCTTATGTCCCACTCTTAATAATTGTGCTGATTGCTCCAGAGCCATCAGTGATACACACCCCACTCTGATCCTACAGCCCCAGGCACAGTCCTGCACTAGGACAGCACACAGTGCTGGCATCAGCAGTATCACTTGGTATAATTATCTTCTGCAAAGCCCAAGTACCGAGTGGGTGGCTATGGGGCCATGTCCTCTCCAGATCTCTAGACTATTTCCTGGCACAGTGCAGTGTGTATGAGTGGAACTCAACAGATATTTCCTGGAGGAATAAATATAATATTCAGTATTATACGGAAATGTAAAGATCCAAACAGAGAAAATAAAGGTAGCAGAGGTAGGACAAATCAGGTATTAAATACTGTTATGGAAAGTGTAAACAGAAAAGCCACTTGGCAAGGTGGATCAAGAACTTGCAAATATTCATATTTTTACCATCAAATAAAAAAAAAGGATACCAAGTTATATTTAGAGTTTAATCCTAATTTTGTAAAAACCAAAAAATATATAATCCATATAATGTATATGGGTGATATGTGTGTGTCCATACAGAAAAAAGAGAAACAGAAAGAAGAGATATATCAAAATATTTTGAGGCAAGAGAGGAGCCAGGATATATAGGAGTTTTTGTAAGGAAGCATTAAGCAAACCAACAGAAAGCCCAAACAATCAGGTAATTAAACATCAAAAGATTACTGCTAATTAAAGAAAAACCAGACATCTCAAGTTAATGAACTTAGTGCTTTTCTGTGTATGGGAAGAGTCTAGGCCTAATGAAATAATTCCTTTGATGTGCACCTTAACTATCTAGGGCCATTATCCTGCTTTTCTTTATCCTGAATCCTCTCAGGGTGCACTGTGGGCGAGGGTGGCTTCAGTGGCTGATGGGGTCATGGCAGCAACATCCTTTGTTTACTGTTGCGGCTCCTCCCTTACCTCTTTGTAACGGTCCCTCAGAGCTATCTTAGAGGCTGTACCTCAGGCTTACGTCCTCAGTAATGCCCCAAGCAAAATATAATTTTCAGCTTTTAGGTTGTGCTTTTTTTTTTTTTTCAGTCCACACTGGATACCTAAAAACATTTTTAAAATTTGAAGATTAATTATTGATTGTAGGGTTGTCATATTTAATTTTATATGAGGAAAATGATTGATATTGGAATTTTCATTTTCTTATGAGGAAAATTATTTACCAAGCAATATAGAGGCATTGAAAAATCAAAAGGGGCTTCCCTGGTGGCGCAGTGGTTGAGAGTCCACCTGCCGATGCAGGGGACGCGGGATCGTACCCCGGTCCGGGAAGATCCCACATGCCATGGAGCGGCTGGGTCCGTGAGCCATGGCCGCTGAGCCTGCGCGTCCAGAGCCTGTGCTCCACCACGGGAGAGGCCACAACAGTGAGAGGCCCGCGTACCGCAAAAAAAAAAAAAAAGAAAAAAAGAAAAATCGAAAGTATTTTTGGAACAGTTTCAGATTTACAGAAAAATTGCCACAGTACAGAGTTCCCATAAACCCCTACCGATTTCCTGTTATTAACATTTTACATCAGTATGGTACGCATGTTACATTTAATGAATCAATATGGATATAGTGTATTAACTGAAGTTATAGAATCACCCTGAAAATCATACTATGTGACTAATAGTTTCTCTATGGTCGTTTAGTCGATTTTGTCTTGCACATGCTATACTGAATAACAGTGTTCTACTGCCATCTACTGTTCTGAATAATTTTTTTTAATTTGATTCTTAGAATTTTTCATTTATCTATACTTTCACAGCCTTTTAGAGCTGTAACTTTCCCTACGGTTCACTTTTTTAACCTCCTCAATAAATAAGTGACTATATTGAGGCTCAGAGAGACCAAGGCTCACAGGTAGCTATTGACACAGCCATTCATCCATTCATGTATTCATCAAACAATTACTTAACACCTGTATTAGAAAAGGTGCTGGGGATACAAGGCGAATAGGAGAATGGTCACTTTCCTCAAGAAACTCACTGTCTAATGGGGACAAGAAAAGGATGATTATAAAACAATCTGATTACTACATATGCTTCAAGTCTTGTGGGAGCACAGGGAAAGGACACATGGTTACCTTAGGTCGGACGCGGGAAGGTAGGGAATATGCCAAGATTCAGGGCCATCTCGTTGGAAGACATGTGGTCTGAAGCAGATCTTAAGAGATCAGCAGGAACTAAATGGGTGAATAGGGCGGGGACTGGGAAGAGAGGAATTCCAGAAATAACGTCAGAAAGAAAGGCAAAAATAGTCCGCTGTATGTGAGAAATTTAAAAGAAGAGCAGAGAGTGTAAAATAACAGAGGTGACAGATGAAGCTGGAGAGGCTCACAGGGGTCAGACCATGGAGGAATTTGTGTGTCACTTTTGGAAATCTCATTTTTGTTTGTTTGTTTGTTTGTCTTTTGCGGTACGCGGGCCTCTCACTGTTGTGGCCTCTCCCGTTGCGGAGCACAGGCTCCGGACGCGCAGGCTCAGCGGCCATGGCTCACGGGCCCAGCCGCTCCGCGGCATGTGGTATCCTCCGGAACCGGGGCACGAACCCGCGTCCCCTGCATCGGCAGGGGGACTCTCAACCACTGTGCCACCAGGGAAGCCCTGGAAATCTCATTCTTGATCACAGAGGTGACGGAGCAGCAGTGAAGGGAGCCTGGAGGAGTGTCAGGGTCAGGTTCACATTCAGCTGCATCATGTTAGTAGTCCTGTGGAAGATGGATTAGGGAGGGCGGGCGGTGTCCAGAACTGGAAACACGGAGGGCAGTGAGGAGGCAGCGTGGCAGTAAAGACAAATGAAGTAGAGCAGGAGGAACAGGGATGGAGCAGAGAGTCTGCATTGTAGAAATACTGGGGAGGTAAAGTAGGTGGCAAAGCTTTCAATGCTGCCTATATATTGGATACACAAGAAAGAGTCAAGGATGATCTCGGAGTTTTAATTTCGGTGACCAAGGTGATGGAGATACTGCAGAAAGAAGCTAATGGTTTAGGGAAGAGAGGGCCATTTGAACTCTGCACAGGTTGAGGTTAAATTGTCTGAGGGAGAATCCAGGTCGTGCCACCTTGCTGGAAGTTGGTCTAAAGGTCTGAAGCACAGAGGAAAAGTATGCACTGGAGACGTGTATTTTCAAGTCATGAGTATGTAGGTAGGGGTTGAAATCATGAAAGTGGATGATGTAACTCAAAGCAAATGTATGGAAGGAACAGAAGAGTGGTGAAAGGAAAGAAGCCCAGAGAACGCAACCCTGGATGAAGGCAGGGGCAGAGGAAGACTAGCACAGTAAGGACACAGGGAGGGGGTGGATGGAGAGCTAGCGTGAAAGAAAAAGACATCTCTGACAGCTGGTAGTTGGCCTGGCAACCAATATCTAGGCTATGACGATCCAATGCCGAGCATAACTAATTTCACAGACTATTAACACCAGACAAGGTTACTCTGTAATTGTGGTAGCACAAGACAAAAACAAGCCCACTCCATAATTAGATTTGAATGCAGAAAAAACAAAAACACCATGCAATTCTTCCTGAAATAATGTAACTCAGAACAAAACACCCACTTCCTTGAATCCTCTTCAAAATCACCCAATAGAAGCCTAAATCTTATTACTAGCCCCCCCAACACCCCCTCACTGAGACATCCTCATGGGGTACAGCCTCCCTAGCTGCAATGAGTCAGTAAATCTAACTTTATTTGACTATCAGTGTGTTCCTGGTGGTCTTTGGAATGGCACTGGAATTTAACATCTTTTTTTTTTTGCGGTCCGTGGGCCTCTCACTGTTGTGGCCTCTCCCGTTGCGGAGCACAGGCTCTGGACGCACAGGCTCAGCGGCCATGGCTCACGGGCCTAGCCGCTCCGCGGCATGTGGGATCTTCCTGGACCAGGGCACGAACCCGTGTCCCTGCATTGGCAGGCTTACTCTCAACCACTGTGCCACCAGGGAAGACCCTAACATCTTTACAGAAGCCAAGAGAGTAGAAAGCTTCATGGAGGGAGATATTAAAGTATCTATTGCCACAAAGAGGCCAATGATATCCATTGAATTTGGCAATAGCTTACTGGTGACCTTTGTGAGAGCAGTTTTAGTAGGATATTAGGAGTAGATGCAGTGGTGTGCTCTTACTAGCTTGAGACAAATGATTGTATATATTCTTCCTAACTCTGTGTTCAGTGACATCAAATTGGTAGCTGGAAATCAGCCATGGGAGAGTAGCTACCCCATAGAAATTGGCAAATACTATATGTCAAGGATTTTTTTTTTTTCTTCAGAGAGTTGGTTGTTAAACTTTGGCCATCACATCACTAGGTAGAAGGAAAATTACAGTTGGCTGAGGAAGGAAAATGGAGAGAGAGAGAGAGTAGCGATAATTGAAAGGTTGCATAAGCCAGGGAGAAGAGATTGGATGAGGATTAGAGAGGAAATACAGGGTCAGCAAGAACCAGAACGCAGACTACCTGATTTTCTGTTCAGTGCTTCTTTCACCATCACCTCTTTACCGCACTGCTGTCAGTTTGGTTTACTAGTGAGGACGTGACAACTTACACGGGGGTCATTTCACTACAGCTTGGGAGAGAACTGGCAGTGGTTTGGATGCTTTTGAGGGCAAGGAGAGGAGAGAAAGAAGGAAACTCCTGGAGGAATATCTCCCAAACTCTAATGAGTGGCTGTTATAAACAGTACTGTCTCTGGTGTCAAGCTGGGTGGCGTGTGGCTTTGCCACTCAGGGACTGTGTGCTCTTGAGAAAGCTGCTTAACTTCTTTGTGCCCCAGTCTTATCATCTATATGCAGGCGATAGTGGTACACACCTCATTGGGTGGGTGTGAAAAACTTACTGGCACATAGCAAACTCCCAGCAAATGTGAGTCAGCTATTATTATTACTGTTACTTTTTCTGGACAGGAGGGTAAAACAACTAAAAATTTTCACTTTAAAATGATATATTTATGTATTTTTGTTTATAACACTCATTGCTTTTATAACCATAAAACCCCCAGATTTATAAAAATAGAAACTTTTTTCAGTAACAATTTACGTTGTTGAGTGTTCTGCAATCCACATATTATCCAGTAGGGGGCGCTATTTAACCGTCTAGTATCCGCTATAATCCATCATTTCAGGAATATGGCTGGGTGAATGATTGCATTGTCTATGGTAATTATTTACTGTTAATATTCATACATAGAATTTGCCCCTTACAAACATGAAAAGCCCCATTTCCAGCCTTATTAAAATGGAAAACCTATGTGAAAATCATCATCATCATCATCATAATCATCATCACCAACACTTTTGTTGCAGCTTACTAAGTGTGGGCATTATCCTGAGCATTTTACATATATTAGCTCTTTTGATACTTATTACAATGCTGTGGGGTGGGCACCATCCATTCTATAGATGAGGAGACTGAGGCACAGAGAAGTTAAGTGGCCCAACGTCACACAGCTAGTATGAGAAAGGATCTGAACCTGAGCTATCTGGTTCCACAGTCTCGGAATCACGTGTGAGGTATGTTATTGTTGCAACCCAACCAGGGTCAGTTTGGGTCTCTTCCAGAAATTCTGAAGAGTACTTTCCTTGCTTTCACTTCAGCATTAATGAGCTCTATTCCTCAAATCTACTGAAACAAGACAAAGAAATCACATCTCGTCCAAAATTATCTGAAGATGCTAAGACACCAATGAAACTCTCAATTTGTTTGAAATCACTTTGCCTGCAATCGGTACTTTATTTGATTTGTAAGAATATGATTTTTTGTCACAAATATATTATACAGCTAATAAAACAAATATTTTCATTACTTTTGAAAACTGAGAGCATTTTCTTCACACAGTCTACACCGTATGCAGTTAACTCTCGGCAGAATAGCCCCTCGTGCTATTTAAAAAAAAAATAATTAATTTTTTTTTGCTGTGTTGGGTCTTCGTTGTTGCACGTGGGCTTTCTCTAGTTGCAGGCAGCAGGGGCAACTCTTTGTTGAGGTGCGCGGGCTTCTCACTGCGGTGGCTTCTCTTATTGCGGAGAATGGAGTCTAGGCATGCAGGCTTCAGTAGCTGGAGCATGTGAGCTCAGTAGTTGTGGCTCACAGGCTCTGGAGCGCAAGCTCAGTAGTTGTGGTGCACGGGCTTAATTGCTCTGCGGCATGTGGGATCTTCCCGGACCAGGGATTGAACCCATGTCCCCTGCATTGGCAGGTGGATTCCTAACCACTGCACCACCAGGGAAGCCCCTTTGTGTTACTTTTGAAAGTGAAAATTTTTGTTTTTAATGAAAAAGTGTGAAGCTGGTTTATGTAAAATGAAGGCTGGGGAAATTATTTCAGGTGGTTTCAGACACTAACTTTCTCAGTAATTTTATTTTATTCATCCTCAAAAATTGCCAGAGAACTGCATAACACAAAATATAGTATTTTGTTTCTATTGAGAATACCAAACTGAAATATAGGAGACTAAATTTTAAACACTGCTAAATATTTCCCACTTCTTTCATTTTAAATTAATGGGAAAAGTAAGGGATTCACATCTGAGAAATGCAAATCAAACCCACAGTGAGATATTTCCTCATGCCTGTCAGAATGGCTATCAACAAAAAGACCAAGGATAACAAATGTTTGTGAGGATGTGCAGAAAAGGGAACCCTCCTACACTGTTGGTGGAAAAGTAAATTGGTATAGCCACTATGGAAAACAGTATGGAGATTCCTCAAAAAACTAAAAATAGAACTATCATACGAGCCAGCAATTCCGCTCCTGGGAATGTATCTGAAGAAAAGGAAAACACTAATTCAAAAAGATACATGCACTCCAATGTTCACTGCAGCATTATTTACAATATCCAAGATATGAAAGCAACGTAGTGTCCATCAACAGATGAATGAATAAAGATGTGGGGTGTATATATATATATAGAGAGAGAGAATATTAAAAAAGAATGAAATTTTGCCATTTGTAACAACATGGATGAACTTGGAGGGTATTATGCTTAGTGAAATAGGTCAGAGAAAGACAAAGACTATATAACTTATATGTGGAATCTAAAGAAATAAAACGAAAGAATAAAACAAAACAGAGAGACTCACAGATATAGAGAACCAACTAGTGGTTACCAGTGGGAAGAGGGAAGGGGGAGGGGTAAGATGGGGTAGTGGATTAAGAGGTACAAACTTCTATGTATAAAATAAATAAGCTACAAGGATATATTGTATAGCACAGGGAATATAGCCAATATTTTATAATAATTTTAAATGGAATATAATCTATAAAAATACTGACTCACTATGCTGTACACCTGAAACTAACAGAATATTGTAAATCTTCAATTAAATAAAAAGGAAAAGTGATTCAGAATAAATCTTTGGAAGTACAAGGTAAGATATGACCCTCATCGGATATTCTTCACGCTTTGCCCAAGGCCATGGCGGTGCGGACATTGAGAACTTGTTTCTCCTCAGTCACCCTCCCATCCACACCTGAGGAGTCATGGTGGTGACAGAAGCAGGGCCAGGACACAGGAGGTGGGGCTTTAGGTGCTGGTTGCATGCTGACATGACATATGATTTTTATTTGGAGAAACCTCAAAACAGGAAATGAAAAGGGTAGATGCAGCGGGGTCTAAATAGGTAAGAGATTTGTGGTAGGGAGTGGACTGTGGCAAAGAGGACCTGAATTTATCTGGAGAAGCCGGGTGGAGCGCTTCTAGGACGGAAATGAGCATTTGTTAATTTCAGTGTGTTCACGCATAAAATGTTTATAGCGTCCCCCTTGAGACCCAGACACAGTGCTGGACACCAGGGATACACAGATTAATAAAACATGGTCTTTCTGTCAAAGAGTTGGCACCCGAGTGGGGAAGGTGGGGATGTAAGCAGTGAGGAGTCTGAAGCAGCCATGGTACAAGGTACAAAGGTGGACCCCAGCAGGAATCGCCCAGCCCTGCCGGCGAGGGTCAGGGACCGGCTCCTGGGTTCGGTACACGCGCTTAGAGTGCGGCAATGACCCCTGTCCAACGTGAACACTCACCTCAAATGGCTCGAAACTTAAATATCGTATTGTTGAAAATCAGACCGTGATCCGACTTCAGGGGTTAAATATTTAATTGGTGATGCGCAGATTAAAATGTGTACACGTTGAAGCACTGAGAAGAAAAGCACTGGATGCGAGAGGACCAAGTGAGAGGGAAACGAGGCAGTGGGACCCCGCGGCTCCAGGTCTCTCCGGGCAGAGTAAGCTCACACACACCCAGTGTAACCCGAGCCCGGCCCCTCCTCCCCCGCGCGCGCCTGGGCCAGCCGGGCAGGTCCGGGCGGTGCGCTCTGAGTCACCGGAACCTAGGTGGGGCGGGCGCCTCGCCCCCGAGGCCTGCCCCGAGCCGCGTCCTCCAAGAGCCGCCTCCCCGAGGCCTCCTCCCTTTTGTCGCGCTGCCGGCTCTCTAGGGTCACTCTCCGCCGGCGTCCGAGCCCCACGCGCTCCTCTCCTCTCCACCACCGCCGTCGAGATGCTGGCCTGCGGCCTGGCCTGCGAGCGCTGCAGGTGGATCCTGCCCCTGCTCCTGTTCAGCGCCATCATTTTCGACATCATCGCGTTGGCCGGCCACGGATGGCTACAGTTGAGCGGTACCGAAGAGTACTCCTCGCTGTGGTCGCGGTGTAACCCTGACGGCAAATGCGACAGCCTCATGAAATTTGGTGAGTGCCGCCGCCTCCGTGAAGTCCTCCGGGCGGCTGCTGGGCGAGCGCCGGCGCCCTGGGAGTGCGGAAGTCGCCCTATGAGAATGGACTAAACAGGGTCGAGAAGGGACTGAACAGGGTCGGGGGTAATGGGTGATTCAACAAATCTCTCTTTAGAGCCTAGGTTCATACATCCGACCCGAGCAAAATAAAGCAGTAGCAGCTTTCCGTGTCCAAAATCAGGCTCGACACTGGAAGAAAATGGCCCTAGTTCAAGCTACGTTTATTCGTAGGGTCTGTCGGTACAGCAAAAGATGATTTCAGCCATTTGAAAAGGGTTTGATGAGTAAATGTAATGAACAAAGTATATTTTCTTGGAGACCTACTGAAATTTCTTCCCATTCCGCCACCTATTTTATATCTTAAAATATGAAATATGGCTTATATTTTAAAATGTAAGTATTTAAAATGCGTACCTTCCCTAATGTTGCTGTATTATTCGTTTAACTTGAACTAAGTGAAAGCAGCTCTTCTTCCTTTAAAAAAGGCCTTTAAATCAAAGTTTCAGCAGGGAAGATTTCAGTAGATACTGCAGTGTTTAATGCTGCAGGCTAATTCTTGTTAGAGGGAGTGTCTTTTGGGCTTAGGCCTGGCATTGCTGTTTAGAAAACTTTATTTTAATCTGATTTGAAATCTAAAAAGCAAACACATCTTCTACACCAGCGAAATGAAGCAGAGTTGACAATTTAATATACTGCAGATAGAGTATTTTATTTTTCCAGCATGGAGGAAGCCTCAGGGACTACCTGTTACTATTACGCGGGACTGGAGAGGAGCTTGCTCTGGGCCGGTACCACCCCCTGCTTTCTCGTAGATGGGAAGAACAGCCGGGGTCTATCGTGATTAGCATTGTGTGAGGGGTTCCGGAGAGGAGGGTTTAAGTATGAGAATAATCAGAAGCTTAAAGTCAACTACTACTGAATGGAGCCTTACCAACTGAGTTTAATAGTTTAAAACTGAGAAAGAAGGCTACCCTGCTTTTTTTCCCCATTCTCTGCTAGGACCTTTGACTTGCCCCGCACCTCCAAAGTGGCCCAGGGCTTCAAACCAAACTCTGTTTATTTCTGGGACCCTGTATCAGGGGCTTGGTGCTTTATCGTATCTACTGTGGAATTATTTGGAAGTTCTCCCCAAAAATTTACTCCCCAAAGGAGGCATGGTTCTCCTTAGCAGGTAATAAAATGTAAAGGCTAAATGGAATTCCTACTTTCCTTAAAGTCTGTGTTTTTCCTCTCTTAAAGCGCAAAGAGCACACCTGCCAGGGTTTGTATTACCCCAAGTCTTTTAGGTTTTCGAAGGGAATTAATTTCTTTGAAATAATATGTCTCTATCTTCTGGTTAAAATGCAACAGAGTTCAGCATCTTGTAGGGGATTTAATAGACTTGCTTAAAACAGGTGTGTTTTTAAACAAACTTTGATAATCGTATCTCACTGCAAAGACTAATACAGACCCAAAGAATATTCAGCGATCCTGGGCATATGAATTAAGGAGGTTAGTGTGCCGCGGGGAGAAGGGTGCAGGCAGAGCCTAGATCAGCACTATTGCTGGGACATGATCTGGCCTGCACAGCTCTGGCTGTGACCACAGCCCTCTTGTGAAAAATACACAATGCAGTTTTTATTTTTCTTGATTTGCAGGATGAACTCACCTTCCTAGGGTGTGGCTCTTCTAACCTCAGGCTGATAGAGTGCTTTGATATAGAAGGGAGTAAGCAGGTTTTGTTTCTGTTTTCTAATTTTTCTAATTTTTTAATTAGACAGGAGTCTAAAGCATTAACTTTTTTTAATCGTAGAGAAAAGACAGATCCAGTCAGTGTACAGTTGATGTTTCAATTTGATATAGAAATTGGTCTTTAGAAAAGTTCGGTTTTCCAAGTGAGCCTTGAGGAATCTAGTACTGCCTCTGTGATGCAGCTAGAATGATTTTCATAAGTGGTCGGTGGCTTTCACATTCCAATTTGGTTATTCTGGTGACCTTTGCAAAGATAGTCAAGTGCCAAGGATGTGTTAGACGTGGCTTTTGCTCAAACCCTAGAATCAAATCATGAATCTGGCACCCACTGTCACTAGGTGACCTTGGGAAGAAGAAAACAGCTATGATTTCACCAGGAGAGGTCCATCCCAGGCTATTGAAGTCAAAGATGAGCTGGAGTGATTATTATACTTCCACTCTGTCTCCTGCCATGGACTGTTGGCTAGTTTTGCCTCACAGGTGTAGAAATTGTGTATTCCTATCCCATAGGTTGATTATCTAGGCGTCTCTGAACTTTTGAGATTTTCAGATAGCTGCAGTTAGGCCTTGCCAAAAACAATATGTTCACGTGAGGTCATATTTTATCTAAAATACAGTAAGCAGTTTCCACACACTCCCACGTATGTACAAACACAACAAGGAATAAGGTTGATGGCTCTAATTAAAATGATATCTCAATATTGAGAATTAAGTGTGTATAATCACTTTTTAAAAAATTCTTGCTATGTACTAGAAAATAAACCTTGTGATTTACCACTGTAAACTACAGTATTAAGAAAGTATACCTGTTTATTACAAAGTGCTTCACTATCTCTTTTATTTGCTGACATTTGTAACAATATGTTCATTTTGCTGGCAGGTATCAGCAATAATAAAATAATAGAGACTTTTTTTATAAAGGTAAATAGTTCCATAGAATTATGTAAAAAGCAGAATGTTATATTCTTCACTGTCATTAACTTTTTTAAAAGAATTTCAGATTACCATATCACCTCATTTTTCCTCATTAATGAATCAAATTAAACACTGAATATTTTCTTTTACATAATAGTAACAACTAAATAAATACAAATTCTTGTTTGAATTTTTTAAAAAGTCATGGTTTCTAGTCCTCAAAATTGGAAAAGAAAACTCTAGATTTAAACATTGAAATGATCATTCAAATTTCATGTATAAAGAAAATGCAAAGTTAGGACTTCCCTGGTGGCACAGTGGTTAAGAATCCGCCTGCCAATGCAGGGGACACGGGTTCGAGCCCTGGTCCGGGAAGATCCCACATGCCGCGGAGCAACTAAGCCCGTGGGCCACAACTACAGAAGTCTGCGTGCCTAGAGCCCGTGCTCCACAGCAAGAGAAGCCACGGCAATGAGAAGCCTGCGTACTGCAACTAGAGAGAAAGCCTGCGCACAGCAACGAAGACCCAACGCAGCCAAAAATAAATAAAAAGAAGATGCTAAATTAAATTTGAATCCATGTTCACAGATAGTATTTTTGCACTCCTGGCACCTTCTTTTACAGTTTTAAGAAAGAGTACATCAGGAGGATATTTTCAGTATCAGAGATGTAGATTTCAAGTCCTAAGCAAGCTCTGACTTGTCAGGGTAGAGACTAACGAAGATAAGTTTATGCATAAATTACAGGGACAGCTGAGATGAATTTACGCTCCAAGAATGACGGCGGGGAGTCAGTGTGGCAGCATTGGAGAGCCTTTGCCTTGGATCTGAACTCAGAAGTGCAGAGCCTCATTTTTACCAAAGATACCACATTGAATGTTTTTTACATGAAATCAGCCTTGGATAAGTCAAAGAATCAGGTTAATACAGGAAATATTTTTAGATCATCTAGCCCTATGGTTCTTAAATGTACGAGAAATGAGAAAAATATCAGTAAGTATGAAGTTAATAGTTTTACATCAGCCTAAATTCAACTTAAAGGATTTCATTTTGAGATTATGTTCTTGTGGCTTTTTTGCAGAGGGGCAGGGTCACGTATTCAAATGTTCTTATTTTATGAAATTAGGCATTAGTAGATAGATTAATCTTTGCGGGCATGTGTTCACATTCGTACATAGTAAAACAAAAAGTTGGACACTCTCAATTGATTTTCATAATTAAAAATATATATATATGTTGATTTATAAAATCTAGACATCTAGGAACCAGTGATCTTGACCAGTTTACTCCACATTTGCTGCGCTTAGCACTACCAGAGAGCCTCAATTCCTGATTTGTCTTTTCTCCTTGTAAATGGCCAGAGACTCCTACACTATTAGATCTAGGAGGGATGAATAGTGCGCCTACTCAAGCTTTCTCCAAAGCCCACCTATCAGCATCGCCCATGGCTGATCTGAACTTCTTCCCGTTGTTCAGCAACTTAATTTTCTCCACGATGCTATTTGTTTAAAAGTACCTCTCTTACACTGACAAGAGGTGAAATGTGCTTCTCTGTAAATTCTTCTTTTCAGCCTTCTTCCAACGGACAGATTTTCAAACATTTGAGGGTAGATTCCAAATTTGCTGCTAGTTATTTTGTCTGAGTTCACACAGAATTTCCTGTATTTTCCCATCTTCCCGTGTAGGATGGTTTCCCCACTCAGACTTTAAAAGAAGGCCATAAAGGGGTAAAGTTCCATAAAAACCAATGGGAAAGGGTTATCATCTGGCTCAGTTTCAGGGGAAAATGTAGAGCATGTAAAGAATCTCACACCTACTGTGGAATTTCTCCCCAGAGACCCCGGCATCATTCTTCCTTTAAGCCATTCCTTTCCTGCCTTCCAAACCTTCTGCAGAATCATTCTTCCTGTGTCGATTTTTTGGAGGCTTTCCTGAGTCATCCTCCAGATTTTTGCTACTCGTGTGTTACGGACCAGCAGCATCAGTATTATCTGGGAGGTTACTGGATACTCAGCATCTCAGGCCTCACCTACTGAATCGGAATCTGTATTTTAACAAGGTCCCCAGGGGATTCGTGAGCACTTTTAAGTTTCAGAAGCACTGGCCTGTATTACTGCAGATCTCCTCATTGACTATGCAACAGTCTTTTTGAATATATCATCTACCCATGTTTGTATTTATCTGTAGATAGCATCTTTTTTTTTTGAACCTGGAGGATATATATATATATATATATATATATTTTTTATTGGAGTATAATTGCTTTACAATGGTGTGTTAGTTTCTGCTTTATAACAAAGTGAATCAGCTATACATATACATATAGCCCCATATCTCCTCCCTCTTGCATCTCCCTCCCATCCTCCCTATCCCACCCCTCTAGGTGGTCACAAGATAGCATCTTTTTTATTTTTTCAATTATGGTCTTGTCCAGTTTTCAGTTCTGCTTGTGTATGACATAAAGAACTTTATAGAAACAATAGGAAGGAATCTGACAAAATCTTGTATTAATGGGTAGGGCTTTCTGTATTGTTCATAGATAAATCCTTTGTTCTGGAAAGGAACCATCCTCTACTCTAGTTGGGTGACAATTTGGAATCTGCAGGGCACTGAGTAAGGGGCTAGGCCACAGACTGTTTTGGTCAATGTTTGGTGCCCACATGTAAAGCTACTGAAGAATGCAGCAAATCCATTAAAAGAAATACTAATTTGGGTTGAAAAAGTAATGACAGTCTCCAAAATGTCACCCACGATATAGCAGTAGTGCTCGCCTTGTCTTAAAATAAAAGTTTATTTATTTTTTTCTTTTCATAAACTTAACTTTGATTTACGTTTTCTAGCTTGATATTCAAGGTATTTTTTTATTTTTACTTTTATTGCTCTTTTCTTCTCAGTCGATCTTACTGGTCTTTTCCCAGCTGTATTTGCCTTGTAACATCATGTTTTAGTATATAATCTCTGGAAAAACGTATAGCATTATCCCTCACACAAAAAACTTAAAAACATTTTTTAGAAGAAACTCAGAATTTCATTAGTAACCAGTGAATGGTTTCCATGTTGTTGACTTAATGTTGAACCTTTGCAAGCAATAGCAAAATCTGATAGGCCCTTCATTACCTAACTGGATCTTTAGTGAATCTTATCTAAAAGTGGATTTATAATGTTGCTCGTTTCTTTGATAACATAAATTTCTTCAAGTGGTACTTAGAAAATAAACTTAGGACAGAATAAATTATATATATATATATGAAACACCAAATTTATCTTCCCTTAAGGAAACAAAACAAAAAACAACATTCCTGCGCAGAAACTCTGTTTACCTGGAGTGCAGCATGCTTTTGTGGTCTCAATTCAGAGAAAGATAATTGACAATGACAATCCTTCCCCAATCCCCTACACACACACACACACACACACACACACACACACACATTCTGCTTATTTGAATTTAATGATAGTATTTAATTGAATTTAATGATTGGCAGTAACCATGAAAAAAATCTATAGAAATGAGACTATAATTGACCGTAGGTCACATACTGAAAGTTACACACTCCTTTTTGGCAGTGCTGCAATCTGTTTTTATAAGGAGATTAATCATCTATCTTAGCTATTCTCAGATTTTAGTATGGATGTAAGAAATACCAGTAAAATGCTAATTAGGAAAGGCAGAAATTTAGTGTATAAAATATTAATGAAGGACAGACTTGTCTTCAGAATAGATGAAGATGGACTGTCTTCAAAGACCTGAGGACCATCTGTTGATGTTGAATCATGAAAGAAGTAGCTTCAAGATAAGTTTTACAAATTGATGTTTTTCCATTGAGGCTGGTAAATAGGGTACAATTTAGACCAAGGTATAATATAAAAATATATAGTTCCCAAAGGGTTGGGTAAATTTATAGATATTAGACTCATTCTGGGTGATTAAGGGAGACCAAAGGCACTTAGCCTACAGATTTACCTTAAGTTTTCAAAATGTATGTCATGGAGAATTGCCATGTTGTTAGTCTACATGGCTGTTGGTTCCCTTCTCAGGCAGAATATTGGGCTGGAAGGACCCTGCTCAGACCTGGTAGGATCCATCTCATCATCTTACAACAAAATAGTCATTGACATGAGGCAGCAGATTGCCTTCCTTGTTATCCATCAGTCAGGACCTTCAAAACCATGTCAAGATTTGTATCTTTTTTTTTTTTTTTTTTTTTAGTTGATACCTCATTGTAATTTTTTTTTTTACATCTTTTTTGGAGTATAATTGCTTTACAATGGTGTGTTAGTTTCTGCTTTATAACAAAGTGAATCAGTTATACATATACATATGTTCCCATATCTCTTCCCTCTTGCGTCTCCCTCCCTCCCACCCTCCCCATCCCACCCCTCCAGGCGGTCACAAAGCACCGAGCTGATCTCCCTGTGCTATGCGGCCGCTTCCCACTAGCTATCTACCTTACGTTTGGTAGTGTATATATATCCATGCCCCTCTCTCTCTTTGTCACAGTTTACCCCTCCCCCTCCCCATATCCTCAAGTCCATTCTCTAGTAGGTCTGTATCTTTATTCCTGTCTTACCCCTAGGTTCTTCATGACATTATTTTTTTCTTAAATTCCATATATATGTGTTACCATACGGTATTTGTCTTTCTCTTTCTGACTTTCTTCACTCTGTATGACAGACTCTAGGTCTGTCCACCTCATTACAAATAGCTCAATTTCGTTTCTTTTTATGGCTGAGTAATATTCCATTGTATATATGTGCCACATCTTAAATGATAGTTAAGTGAATCAGTGTGGGTGTTTCCACTCTCAAGGACCAGGTTTTACACGTTCTACTTCCAAGGCAGCCTTTCTCCAGACAGACTGTTTCTTAACTTTCCATTTTGATTTTCTTTAGACTCAGCATTTTAAATAAGATGCTAATTGAGTTGATTTAACATAACATAGGAAAATTTCTTAAAATGATCTGTTCATATTTACATTCACCTGTTGGTTTTAGGTTAGGTGAATTGGCTTACTATTTCTTTTATTTAATTCCTTTCAAGTACCTGAAACTAAATGTAAATTACACCTCAGCGGTAATGTCAGCGGAAGCAGTAATAGCAATAATCTAACTTTGTATTAATCTTCCTCAAATAAACAGGCAAAATGATTGATGTTACTCTTTATAGCAACATCATACATAATTTATTTAGCTATACTTTAAAAACCTTAATCTGTGATTGTCAAAGTTTGATTACTAAATATGTTCCCTGTTAGGATGCTTCTCCTGTTTTCATTGAAAACTCACATTCTGCTATACAACTGATCTTCCTGTTTGCATTCCTCTGTATGGCTTATATAGCTGTGTTGCCTTTTCATTGAACAGTTTCAAACATGTGAACTCACCTTAAAAGGAAAACTCAGTGTCTGCTTATTGGAATTTAATTTAATTGAATTTAATGATTGGCAGTAGCCATGCAAAAATCTACAGACATGAGACTGTAATTGACAGTGGGTTACATACTGAAAGTTACATGCTCCAGCTATTTTTATAAGAAGATTAATCATCTCTCTTAGTTGGTCTCAAACTTTAGTATAAATGTAAGAAATACCAGTAAAATGCAGATTCCTTTCCAACTCTGATTCAGTATGTCTGGAGGGATGCGTAGGAATCCATACTTTTTTTTTTTTTTTTTTGCGGTACGCGGGCCTCTCACTGTTGTGGCCTCTCCCTTTGCGGACCACAGGCTCCGGACGCGCAGGCCCAGCGGCCATGGCTCACGGGCCCAGCCGCTCCGCGGCTCGTGGGATCTTCCCGGACCGGGGCACGAACCCGCGTCCCCTGCATCGGCAGGCGGACTCTCAACCACTGCGCCACCAGGGAAGCCTGGAATCCATACTTTTTATAAGTACCACTGATGATTTTGAGTCAGTGGTTTATGGGCTAGACTTCGAGGTGGTCTGATTAATTAATGTTCTTTCCAAAGCATGATCCGTTTTCTCTGGAAAGTTACCTTACTCGAAGGACAAGGCAAAAGTGAGAAAAGAGACTTAATCTCACATTTTGGCTTTATCCATGTCTATTTTAAAATAAAACATTTCTATTTTACCTTGGTCTTACTGATCTCACGGGAAGAGAGCAAGACGTGGAAGAAAGTAATAAAAGTTATAAACATATAACTAGGCCCACTCAGGTACTGTCATGACGCCATCCTGACCAGTGCCACTAAGGGGTAATTTGTGTGAAAACATGGTATTTGAGCATGTAAAAAACATTGAGCATGTGTCGTTTCCTTAATTACCTATTATACCCCAGTCATCCCTGAATCTAGATGAAGATTTGGAGGGAGTGTGGAGGCTAGAGAAGGGAACAGAGGAGCTCAGCCCAGGTTTGTCTCTAACAGTTGAAGATGTAAACATGCAGTGGAGAACTGAGGAAGAGTCTTCATGTGACAGTGTAGAACCTTGAGAACGTTGAATAAAGTGAAAACTTGAGGTACTGGAGAAAGTCATCGGAATACATGAGGACATTTTTGAACAGAGAGGGCTGGAGAATTAATAGCTCCATGACTTTTCACACAAGAGCTCTCATCCTCACCGTAATCTTGAAAGAAGGCATTTTAGCCTTGGTTAACAGAGGAGCAGACTGACAGTGGCTAATAGGTAATAGAGGCAGGGTATACACGAGGGCAAGCTGGCTCCCAAGCCCTTGTTCTTTCTGCTAGTCCTTAACTTTGTCTAACACTGACCAGTCCAATGACCCCAAATTAAGTCAGGATTTGTTTGCCAGCCAAGCTCGGTTAAAGCTGGAGTAAAACAAGTGCCGAGGTACACGCAGCTCTCCTTTTCAAATGCAATAAAGAAAAATAGGTTAAGGGTGCATGTTCATCCATTAGTGAATGAGTGGGTAAACATAATGTGGGCTATCCATACAATAGAATAATTATTGGTCATAAAAAGGAATGCAGGGCTTCCCTGGTGGCGCGGTGGTTGAGAGTCCGCCTGCCGATGCAGGGGACACGGGTTCGTGCCCCGGTCTGGGAAGATCCCACATGCCGCGGAGCGGCTGGGCCCGTGAGCCATGGCCGCTGAGCCTGCGCGTCCGGAGCCTGTGCTCTGCAACGGGAGAGGCCACAACAGTGAGAGGCCCGCGTACCGCAAAAAAAAAACAAACAAAAAGCAAAAAACAAACAGAAAAGCAGTCCTAATCCATGCTGTTCCAACACGGGTGAACCTTGAAGACATTATGCTAAGTGAAAGCGTAAGACAGTCACAAAGGCCACATAGTATATAATTCCGTTTATATGAAATGTCCAGAATAAGCAAATTCATAGAGGCAGAAAGTAGATCAGAAGGTGAAGGAAGCGGGGAGGAGAAGGGCACTGCTAACGGACGTGGGGTTTCTCTTTGGGGTGATGAAAATTTTGGAATTGAAAGTGGTGATGGTTGCACAACCCTGTGAATGGAGTGAAAACTACAGAATTGTACGCTTTAAATGGATGAATTTTCTAGTATGTAACTTATATCTTAAAAAAAAAAAGAAAAAAGAGTCCTGTTCTGGATACAGACAGTCTGGAAATCAAACTTGGCTGCCAGCTGTGTGGCTCTGGGCAGGTTATCTGGACTCTCCAAGGCTTAGTATAATCTCACTTCTAAAATAGAAATGATAACAGAGTGTGAACCTTAAAAAGTTATTGTGAGGATTCAGGTTGCTAAGGCACGGCGGGTTCTCAGCCCAGTGCCTGGCACAGAGCGATTACTTCCTACAAGTCAGTTACTACCTCTAGAGAGAAGGTTGTGTGGGAAGAGATTTTACAAATCAGTGCAGTTTGAACAATAAGAATGATTGGCTGGAATCCTTAGCTTGGGAGTCATGACTCTTCTCTTCCCACAGGGGCAGAGCAGAATGACCCAGGGCTAGAGCTGCCCATGTAGATCTTCAAATCTAGAACTCAATTTCCACCTCATCCTTATTGTTTTTAGGGCCCATGTCAATAATTGAGAATTATTGTGCAATAAATTCTGAATACTTCACAAGTTAAAATTTAGAAATGTTGTTTGCACCTAAACTTGTTATAAAAAGCACAGCTAGCTACTTTACAATTAAATTGTTTTATTTTTATATCTGTCTGGTCATACGTACTATGAGTTTTCAGTAATTATTTTTGCATGGGACCAAACCTTAATATGGAAAAAAGATCTTTTTAAAGGTATTTGAAACAGTTCCTGAAGAGATTGTAATTTGGATTGTTCCGTAGTAAAAATGTTGTTTATTGTGGTCATGTTATAGTAGAACTTGAGTGACTCTTTTAAATATTCCTGTTTATATGCCAGTTTATTAAATGAGATACAGTTTGATGTAGTTTACTTTTCATTTCGGAGGTATAAACATTTGCCCCAAAACTGAGGGGATAAGGCATTACTGCATATCAGTATGTTAATGTCCTACCTATGAATTGCCTATTCTTCCCTTAAAATATGGAGATGCTTAAGTATTGTCTCAAGAAAATCTGTTCTTCCACCCAAATACAATTAGTAGAAAGAAAAAAAAAACCCATTGATGCTTTGATAAGTAACTTTTAAATTTGGCTTGTCTGTCTTACTAATTGCTGTTTCTTTCTTATAGCGTGGGGAAAGGCAGCTGCCGCCATGCTCCTCTGTGGCTTCATCATCCTGGTGATCTCTTTCATCCTCTCTTTCTTTGCCCTCTGCGGATCCCAAATGCTTGTCTTCCTGAGAATGATTGGAAGCCTCCTGGCCCTGGCTGGTAAGACTGTGCGCCAGCAATCCTTTCTTCCTCTCTGCAGGGGACATCAATATAATAATGTCCACGCCACAAAAAGATCTCTGACAATACAGTTCCTGATCTGTTCTCGGAAAATGTGTCACCAAAGGCAGAAGTAACAGAGGAGAGATGTATTTTAAGAGCTGGATCCCTTTTATCCTCTGCCTGAGACAGCGTTCCATGTCCCCCATCCAAGTGAGGAAGGTTGTCACTCTACCTGCTGGTATCTCTCGTAGATGACCCCATGCCCTTGACACCCCTGCCCCGAGGGACCAGGGCTGGAAGTGCAGTGTCTCCATAGTGGTCCCAGGCTGGCCTCCCATGAGCCCCATGCCTGAGGGGACTGGAATGTCCCTGAACCATTGCACTTGTTGAAGGCGTTCTGCAGTCCTAGGATGTGGTGGGTCACAGAAGGTTTTCTGCAGTGGGATGGGGGATCTGGGAGGGGCCAGATCTGGAATTGCCTCTTTGCAGTTTAGAGCCAGGGTCGGGGGATGGGAAACTTAGTTATGCAGCTGGGTGGGGCTTGGAGAGAACATTTATTAAGGGAATATCAGAACTAGCAAGAATCTAGAGGCAAGAATTATTTGAAATTTTAGGTGGGCACCTGGCAGTAGGGAAGTCTGCCAAAGGAGCAGGACCCCAGCCACAGAGCTGGATTTAGATGCAAATCTGGATTTCCTGAGGAGGGGAAAGAAGAAGATGCTGATAAGGGCAAAGTGAGGCGGCCATAGTCCATTTCTCAAGCTACTAACTTAGGCTCATGGAACAAATGCCGAAGTCCAGCCACAGACCTGGGGTATAAATACAAAGTGAGCATATGGTTTTGGAAACAAGTCAGAAGCCTTGTAACTAGAGGGGTCCATAGGATCAAGCCTGAGCCTGAGTGGGACTGCTGTGCGCAGGGTTCCCTGAGTACAAAGAAGGTGATGGCAGGATCTAGGGCAGGATAAGTGAGGAGCAAAAAGGCCCTGGCTGGGAGGAAGGAGGTAGCCTCCGAGAACCAGCCAGTGCAGGTCTAACCGTCCCCTGTACATTTAAACATGTCCCTTGATTCAAAATAAAGTTTACTCGAGTGTTCCTCATGTTTCAAACTTTGCTTTTGGAATAATATTTTAGAATCAGAAATGGCTAGGAATCACAAAACATATGAAGAATCTTGTTGAATCCCCCCTCCACTTTTATTTGGTGTTTTGTAGTTCAAATTTACAAGACCTTATCAAAGAAACAATTTGATGTAGCTTCCTATCACGTCTTAGAAGACTAGGTAGATGCCTATATAAATCACCATTAGAAATAACATTATGACATTAACGTTCATTGAAGAATCCTTTATGACCCATCAATTCCACTTCTAGGTATATATCCAAAAGAACCAAAAGCAGGGATTTGAATAGGTACTTGTACGTCCATGTTCATAGCAGCATTATTCACAATAGCCAAAAGGTGGAAACAACCCAAGTGTTCAGCAGCAGATAAATATATAAACAAAAGGTAGTCTATACCTACAATGGAATATCATTCAACCATAAAAAGGAATGAAATTTTGATGTGAGCTACAACATGGACGGACCTTGAAAACGTTATGCTGAAAGAAATAAGGTAGATACAGAAGGACGAATATTTTATGATTTCACTTGTATGAAGTACCTGGAATAGGCAAATTCACAGAGACAGAAAGTCGATTGGAGGTTACCAGCAGCCGAGGGGAGGGGGTAACGGGTACATGTTGTGGATGTTGAAAATGTTTTAGGTGTGGATAGTGGTGATGATTACACAACATTGTGAATGTATTTAATGCCACTGAATCGAACACTTAGCAAATGGCTAAAATGATAAATATTATGTTGAGTATATTTTACCAAAATTAAAAGAAATCGTAGTAAAACTCTTCTGTCCACCTTAACATTAAAACATTAAGATCTAGTAATCGCCATCTCTAGCTAACAGGCTTGCAGGAGTTATTGTAAAAAAAACTCGTTCTGGTGAGTTTCGATAGATAAACAGCTGAACTGTCCTGCTTAACCCCGTGTTCTCATCTTACAATTTAATTCTCCTCTTCTTCAAAGTTGGACAAGTGGAATGGGAAATGTTTAATAGAAAAATAAAAAGCCTAGAGATCTCAATACATTTTTAGTGGTAATAATGTTGAATAAGCCCTACTTGATTTTTAAGATATATTTCATAACAATTCTTTTTAATGTGATGTATATTATTGGGTTAAAATCAGAATAACTGAACACCAATACAATTTAGATTTTGTAAAAATTGATCCAAACCATTACAAGAACTTTATGTGATGAACCAAAATGGGTAAATAACAATGTTTAACATTTATCACTAGGCATATTAGAGAAAAATGCAGAGAAGTGTTCCTTTTGTGTCATACACAATGATTTGCAGAAAATGACAAACGTAACTAGTGAGAGTTTGTTATTTAAACTAGACAGAAAGTGGGACTTCCCTCGTGGTCCAGTGGGTAAGACTCTGAACTCCCAGTGCAGGGGGCCCGAGCTTGATCCTTGGTGGGGGAACTAGATCCCACATGCGTGCCGCAACTAAGAGTTCGCATGTTGCAACTAAGAAGACCATATGCCACAACTAAGAGTCTGCATGCCACAACTGAAAAAAAACAAAAAAAGATCCTGCATGCCGCAACTAAGACCTGGTGCAGCCAAAATAAATAAATAAATAAATATTTAAAAATAAATAAATAAAGTAGACAGGAACCAGAGAAATATTTAAGATCTGCACTAAGATTGCCTTTCATAAGTTGCCAAAGAAGAACATTTTAAGTTGGGAAATAGAAGCAACAAATCAAGATGTGGAAACATCTACAGCCTTTCTAGTAATTTAAAAAAAAAAAAGAAAACTAGTTAAGGGTATATCTGTGGAGCTAGTAGAAAAAAATTAAGGTGAAAGAAAGGTGGTGGCGAGGACTGTTCACTCCCTGACGTGCTCCTGGGAGCTCAGCCAGCTGATCCCTCTTTGTGAAGAGTAGCGTCTGAGTGTCACAGAGCTAAAATCTGCTTATACCCAAAGTCATGGCAATGCATATACTAAATACTAGGTAAAAATTGCATAGCATAGCATAGCATGTGCATACTCATTAGAGCTTTATAGAATTATGCATGTTCATTGAAAAAGACTACAAAGTAGATTTAATAAATTCCTTTTATTTTTAAGCAATGTAAATTGTTAATACATGATTAATAATAATTGTAACAATGTGACTCATATCAAAGAGTTTAGAAATTTTTTTGACATATGTTTTCCTTCCCGTATCTTCCCTTTCACTTGTTTTTTTTTTTTTTTTTTTGCGGTACGCGGGCCTCTCACTGTTGTGGCCTCTCCTGTTGCGGAGCACAGGCTCTGGACGCGCAGGCTCAGCGGCCATGGCTCACGGGCCAGCCGCTCCGCGGCATGTGGGATCTTCTCGGACCGGGGCACGAACCCGTGTCCCCTGCATCAGCAGGCGGACTCTCAACCACTGCGCCACCAGGGAAGCCCCCCCTTTCACTTTTTAAAGCACTGTGGTTATTCCCCTCTTTTGCTTCTATTTCCCCAGAGGCTGGAATGCTCTTCTTCCTCTCCTCCATCTCTTCATTTCTATTTATTCTTCAGATTCCCCCTTCCTCTGCAGGCTTTTCTCCTGATTCTCCCATTGATCATTCGCATCATTGATTCATTGTTTTATTTAGTCATTTACTTATTGAATGAATATTCCTCTATCTGTGTCTGTGTGTGCATACACACAGACATATGTATATGTACATATGTTTTATTTTGCTAACA
Source organism: Globicephala melas (assembly GCF_963455315.2). Lineage (NCBI taxonomy): Eukaryota > Metazoa > Chordata > Mammalia > Artiodactyla > Delphinidae > Globicephala > Globicephala melas. Next base: position 63,260,483 of record NC_083327.1, on the reverse strand, counting down.
GTGATAATATTAACTTATGTTTGGCACAGGAAAAGCAAAGATGAAAAAGTAGGCTCTCCTCTACCCTCTTGCTTCCTGTTGCACACCACAATTCAGCACGTTTTACTTTAGTATGTATAATGCTTACATAGGTACATGAATCTCTAATTTTCTGTCTGTATTTCATATACTCAGTATTCTACTCAGCCAGGTATCTCTGACACACAATATTCAGTCATCTTTTTTGGCTTATGATTAACTAGACTCCCCCAGCCCCTTTTATCAGCATTATTTAGGTGGATTTAATACTTATTTTAAGGCAAAAATGTTGTGGAAGAGGAAATAATCTGTTGTTACCATGCATTCATTCATTCATACATTCATACTTTGTATTTTTTTTTCCTTCCTTTTAGCTGTGTTCCAGATCATCGCCCTGGTAATTTACCCTGTGAAGTACAACGAGACCTTTAACTTGGCTCACAGCGCTGGTGGCATCTACATCTATAACTGGGCCTACGGCTTTGGGTGGGCGGCCACGATTATCCTGATTGGCTGTGCCTTCTTCTTCTGTTGCCTCCCCAACTATGTAGATGACCTGCTGGGCAATGCCAAGCCGAGGTACTTCTACACATCTCCCTAAGGTGAGGAATGAGCAGAAGAACATCACTGCTGCTGAGATGGACTCCAGAGAAAGAAACTGTTTCCCCCGGAATACTCTGAACCTATGTTTGGGGCAGTGTTCATATCATTAAACTATAGTCAAAATGCTACAATACTTTGGGAGAGGATATTTCTTAAATAGTTTTAGAGTTTCATATTCATCTTTTATCTGTGATTTGTAGAGTTAAACAAGACTTACTTCTTTTAACTAATTACCTAATTACTAATATGCCAGTGTTTCCTTATATCTAGCCATACCATTTATATTGCATTTGTAAAAGAATATGAGAAGGAAACTTACGTAATTTATAAGGTAAAAATGAGAAGGCTTCAGAGATTTGAGTAATCTGATCAGGTTTCTGTTTTTCCCAGATGGAATGAACGGGGTCTATTAAGGACTAAGGAGAAGAGGAAGATATTGGTAAAAATTGCCAGTGACCAAATATTCTAAAAGAAATGCAAAAAATAAATATTTTTTCAAACCTTCTGCTATTTAAAGAAGCCAAATCATTTCCTAAATGCATATCATTTGTGAGGATTTCTAATTAACATCATGAATAACTGATTTGGGGCTAAGCTTCCCGTTAACTTGATATGGCATCTAGGAAAGTATTCTTTCATAGCCAAAGCCTGTTGCAGTAGTAAGACCTCCTTAAGTAGTGAAATCTTAAGATGAAATTTTCTCTTTTAAAGTGGTTTGTAGGGTTGGGGTGTGGTAAAGTGCTACTAATAATTCTGCGCTGTTTGGTGTCTGTATGTTCTAGACTAGGGTAGACTGGATTAAAAGGTGGATTGGTCTAATTCTTCGTAACCTCTAGGTGGGATTAGGTTGTTTAGTAAACCATTAGGAGGGCCATTCCCATCACAAAGTAACGTGAAAACAGCCTAAAGAGAAGAAATGGCTTGAATTTTTCGCCTTAGGCTTGACCAGGCTCTAATCGTGTAGACACAGCTTCTGATAGATTGCAGCTGTAATCAAAAACTCAAATACGGTTAAAAACCTGGTTTCCCTTGGTAAACAGATTAAAAATATCTGAGGTAAAACATGCAACAGGAGAATTCAGGGATGTGGGATTTCTCTGAATGGCAAATATGATATATCACATGGATTTTTTTTTAATATTTGTACTTATGTAATGAAAACCAATTCATTTTATGTATCAAATTATTATCTTATAAGTTGTAAAAATAAGCAGTTGCAGTTTTCATTACGAATTTTTCCCAATAAACCAGGTGTTCTAATCTTGTATCTAGTTTGCAGTTTTTTTGGTTTTGCTTCTCAGCCCCCCCCCAATCTGAGGAAGGGAATTTCTTTTTTAACATCTTTATTGGAGTATAATTGCTTTACAATGTTATGTTGGTTTCTGCTGTATAACAAAGTGAATCAGCTATACATATACATATATCTCCATATCCCCTCCCTCTTGCGTCTCCCTCCCACCCTCCCTATCCCACCCCTCTAGGTGGTCACAAAGCACCAAGCTGCTCTCCCTGTGCTATGTGGCTGCTTCCCACTAGCTATCGATTTTACGTTTGATAGTGTATATATGTCCATGCCACTCTCTCACTTCGTCCCAGCTTACCCTTCCCCCTCCCCGTGTCCTCAAGTCCATTCTCTACATCTGCGTCCTTATTCCTGTCCTACCCCTAGGTTCTTCAGAACCATTTTTCCCCCCTTAGATTCTATATATATGTGTTAGCATACGGTATTTGTTTTTCTCTTTCTGACTTACTTCACTCTGTATGACACACTCTAGGTCCATCCACCTCACTACAAATAACTCAATTTCCTTTTTTTTATGGCTGAGTAATATTCCATTGTATATATGTGCCACATCTTCTTTATCCATTCATCTGTCAGTGGACACTTAGGTTGCTTCCACGTCCTGGCTATTGTAAATAGAGCTGCAGTGAACATTGTGGTACATGACTCTTTTTGAATTATGGTTTTCTCAGGGTCTATGCCCAGTAGTGGGATTGCTGGGTCGTATGGTAGTTCTATTTTTAGTTTTTTAAGGAACCTCCATACTGTTCTCCATAGTGGCTGTATCAGTTTACATTCCCACCAATAGTGCAGGAGGGTTCCCTTTTCTCCACACCCTCCCCAGCATTTATTGTTTACAGATTCTTTGATGATGGCCATTCTGACTGGTGTGAGGTGATACCTCACTGTAGTTTTGATTTGCATTTCTCTAATGATTAGTGATGTTGAGCATCCTTTCATGTGTTTGTTGGCAATCTGTATATCTTCTTTGGAGAGATGTCTATTTAGGTCTTCTGCCTATTTTTGGATTGGGTTGTTTGTTTTTTTAATATTGAGCAGCGTGAGCTGCTTGTAAATTTTGGTGATTAATCCTTTGTCAGTTGCTTCATTTGCAAATATTTTCTCCCATTCTGAGGGTTGTCTTTTCGTCTTGTTTATGGTTTCCTTTGCTGTGCAAAAGCATTTAAGTTTCATTAGGTCCCATTTGTTTATTTTTGTTTTTATTTCCATTTCTCTAGGAGGTGGGTCAAAAAGGATCTTCCTGTGATTTATGTCAAAGAGTGTTCTGCCTATGTTTTCCTCTAAGTTTTATAGTGTCTGGCCTTACATCTAGGTCTTTAATCCATTTTGAGTTTATTTTTGTGTATGGTGTTAGGGAGTGTTCTAATTTCATTCCTTTACATGTAGCTGTCTAGTTTTCCCAGCACCACTTATTGAAGAGGCTGTCTTTTCTCCATTGTATATTCTTGACTCCTTTATCAAAGATAAGGTGACCATATGTGTGTCGGTTTATCTCTGGGCTTTCTATCCTGTTCCATTGATCTATATTTCTGTTTTTGTGCCAGTGCCATACTGTCTTAATTACTATAGCTTTGTAGTAGTCTGAAGTCCGGGAGCCTGATTCCTCCAGCTCTGTTTTTCTGTCTCAAGATTGCTTTGGCTATTCGGGGTCTTTTATGTTTCCATACAAATTGTGAAATTTTTTGTTTTAGTTCTGTGAAAAATGTCATTGGTAGTTTCATAGGGATTGCATTGAATCTGTAGATTGCTTTTCTCAGGGTCTATGCCCAGTAGTGGGGTAGTAAGAACATTGGATAAAATGAAAAGTTGCTTTTATCATTTTCAAGTTTTAAGGGTCCTGCTCATTTTAGGCGAGCATTAAAAAAACAATTTTTGAATGAACTTTAATGGTTTCTAGTAGTCTGCTCCCTGAACTTCTTCCTCAGTGACCAATACCCAGGACACAGATATCAAATAGTATTTATCCAGTGCTGTCACCAGAGGGAATGGACCAAGAGCTTTCTGGTAGGTCAGGACACCCGGGAACATCAGTGTGGTTTAGTTGGTGGTTCTCGTATCTTCCGTGGCACAGCTTCCCACTTGAGATGGGATCTTCTTCCATTCAGGTCATGGGACTGCAAGCAGTCTCTTTACTTCTTTTCCTCTTGTCCATCTTCCATTAGCCGGTTGATCGTTTATTTTTCCCACGATGGCTCGTAGGTGAATTCTCCTCTGGTGTACATAAATGTGAAGAAGGTTGCAGAGTAGCATGGTGGGAGAAAGGATATTTCTTCTTAGTGCTTCTGTTGGCCAGTTGGTCCTTGGCAGTGACTTTTTCTTCTGTGCATTTCAAAATTTGAGGTGAACGTTTCTCATCATAAATCCACAAGGATCTGGTCTGGGTGACTGTTTATACCAAAATTAAAACAAAAAAAAAACCTAGGGTTTGAAGTGATCATTAACAATGTTTAAAATGCCATCTTTTAAAATAATTGCATAGCTAAGTCAAGAAGATAATGGATATCTAGAGATTCAGAAACTGGGTCTCCCATTAGACATGAAAATGACTCTCAGATACAGGTCCTCTAAAGCAAGCACTTTTGTCTTTGGATTTTTTCCCTTCCAACTCTCTTCTTCCCCTCCTAAACAAGTAACACACTAGATCCTAAAGATGCACATTTAGGAAAAATACAGCTTCCTGGAATCCATGGTCTGTACTAACAGAAACATTTCTGCTGGAATGTTTGTGACAAAGACAGAGGAAGCATCATTACTTTGGTTAAAATGTTCCGCTTCTTTCAGCCTTGTTCCAGCATAGAGATCCTCCATTCCTTGTTAGTTCATGTTCATTAGGACAGAAACCTTTCTGTCATAAACAGAGCAGGAGAATTCCAGGGAATTCAGGAAAGTAATGGAGAATTTGACTGAGAAGCCATCTGAGGACTAACAATGCATTGCATGAGATTTCCCATGATTAAACCAAGCTGGTTTCTAGCTCTGTAATTATATTGAGTCCCCAACCTTTAAACAAGCAGTTCTAGGTTCCCAAACAATTATCTCACGCTCCCACTGTAAGTAGTCAGGTATGCCAAGTGCCATTTGCCACTGAATGTAACAAAGAGGTAATGTGTCTAGGACTTTGGGGTCTCACACAAAGTAACTGTGGAGTGTAATTACTTTTAGCTTCAAAACCATATGTTGCAGGGCTGACATTAAAGTTTGATAGGCTTTCCTTCCTTAAGAGAATCAAAACAATAGAAAAATATAGTCATAATAACCTCATTAGGTTGATTTTTGCTACAAACGCCTGATGACAGTCCTATTAATATAATAAACACAAATGCTGAATCGACTTCTTTTGTTTTCCTAGGAAGACCTGAAAAGGGCATATTTGAGTCTCATCCCATTGTTGGCTCTTGCTAGCTATGCAGGAGTCTATAGCTTGAGCAGTTTACCACCCCATGTGTTTCATAACCTCATCTGTAAAATGATTGCAGTGATCCTTTTCCTTCAGAATTCTCTGATTCCGTGTGTTTGTATGTGCAGCTGCTCATTATTAATTTACTCAAATATTGTTGGGCAAAGGAAAAATGGTAAAGTAATGCTATTTTTTGGTGTGTTTTTTCAAGTTGATTTTCATAACTAGAGACAATGACTAACATCTTTTTAATACTGTGATGGAATTTTTTTCTTTAATTGAAAATTAAAGAATATTCCTTTCATTGGAAGATCTACTAAATAAGTGTATATAGACTCTATCATGAGCATAAGGAGCCCTGAAGCCTAGAAGAAAATCTTTATATTCCACGGAGCTTCTGATTCAAGATGGCGGAATGGACTCTATTTAATAATCACTTCTGACCAGGATAGAAAAAAGTGTAGAATAGTAAACAAGTGCCAGAGGAAATAAATCCATAACCAAAGAGGGATGTTATCAGCTGACCACAGATTCTGTCAAATTTCTGGAAGACGAAAAATGAGTGACATTGTCAACATAGCACTGGAGCTGCCACCCAGGATAAACTCAAGCTGGCCGTCAGGCAAGTAACAGCTGTGCTGCTTGATGAGTGCCAAGCTTGACGCTGGCAGGGAAAAGTAGGTCTGGGAAAGGAGGAGGGTGTAAATCAGGGGGATTAGTTAGAGGTCTGCCTCGTGAGGAGTTCACCAGTTGGCCTGGCCTCCCATGCCCCCACCAGGCTGCCACCTGAAACTTACAGAGTGGAAGAACCCAAAGATGATGGTCATGCTTCCTAAGTAGCATGCTCTAAGTGCTTCCCATGTACTAACCCATGTAAACCTGGCCTAGACCCTCTGATATGAACTTAATGATCTTAATTGTTCAGAGAAGAAATGGAAGCACAGGAATGTGAAGTAATTTTCTCAAGGTCAGACAGCTAGTAAATAACAACGGTAATTATATATACAAAACACACCGTGTTGCGGTACAGTTGTTTTTTTTTTTTTTTGCAGTCCGCGGGCCTCTCACTGTTGTGACCTCTCCCGTTGCGGAGCACAGGCTCCGGACGCGCAGGCTCAGCGGCCATGGCTCACGGGCCCAGCCGCTCTGCCGCATGTAGGATCTTCCCGGACAGGGGCACAAACCTGTGTCGCCTGCATCGGCAGCCGGACTCTCAACCACTGCGCCACCAGGGAAGCCCGCGGTACTGTTTGATGCAGTAAGGCATAGTCCAGTAGGTATTGATACCATATGAGGATTCCAGGCTTCCCTCTCCTTCCATCGTGTCTGTATGGGTCTCTCAACCCCTTCTAATTCTCCATACTCCAGGGAGGGTTCTGCCTTGCCTGTGTGTTCTGGGGGCATTTTATTGTATAATGGAGAAGCATGGAGGGCCGGAGTGTAAAGGACTAGGCCTGGGTGAGGGCTGGTTCTTCAGAGAGAATTGGGGGTGAGAGAGGAAGATGAAGGAAATTAATGGGAAAGAGAAAAAGGGAATTAAAAAAATCTTCTAGGATCTCTGTATCTCACTGCACCGTGTGTGAGAAACACAGTTCACACTGTGTTGGGTTTTCATGGTTCGACTATCTTCTTTTGGGCACTTCTCTGTGCTTGGACCCTTACTTCCTGAGTCATGACTTCATGAACATCACAGGTAGGAGCCATTTTCCAAACCATCCCAGGGGTGTGGCTGATATTAGAGGGGCCAGTCTTTTTTTTTTTTTTTTAGGAACTTATTATATTACTGATAGTTTTAGCCTCTTAAAATTCTCAAGTCCTATGAACAAATTATAAGACGGATATTATCAGCACAGTTTTAGATACAAAGACAAACATATTAACAAGTAATAGTAAAATTAGCATACAAAAGAGGGCCTATTTTGACTCTCAAGATAAGACTTTCCTAGAGGGGCCAGTCTTGATGGAGTGGGCATTGTAAAGAAAAACCTTTTCATCTTCTTTCCTAAGCACTAATTTTTAGACTTTCTAAAATGTGCTGCTTTTGATACTACAGATTACTGGTCCTAACTGAAGTATAAGTTTTAAAAAAAAAAGTCATCCATACACTATACAGTATACACTATACAGTATAGAATGCTGTGCATCTTCATTGTTGTATAAAGGATATTTTGAAATATGTATTACAGAAGAAAACACAGTGAACACATGATATTCACATAGAACATAGAGTATATCAGTACAGATACACCATATCTCATCCTTTTGGCTTTTGTGACACTGAATATTCCTGATCAGAAAAAGAAATGCATGGAAGAAGGGCTCCTTTTCACTTCCCTACATCATCACCCAAGTACTGTCAGGAGAGGAAAGTGAATACATAACCCCCAGTTTTACCTTAATTTTTTTTTTTAATTTATTTTTGGTTGTGTTGGGTCTTTGTTGCTGCATGCGGGCTTTCTCTAGTTGCGGCGAGGGGGGCTACTCTTCGTTGCGGTACGTGGGCTTCTCATTGCAGTGGCTTCTCGTTGCAGAGCACGGGCTCTAGGTGCACGGGCTTCAGTAGTTGTGGCTCACGGGCTCTAGAGCGCAGGCTCAGTAGTTATGGCGCATGGGCTTAGTTGCTCCGTGGCATGTGGGATCTTCCTGGACCAGGGCTCGAACCCATGTCCCCTGCATTGGCAGGCAGATTCTTAACCACTGCACCACCAGGGAAGCCCTACCTTAAATTTTTGTACAAATGTTTAATCTGAAATATAGATTAAAATATATATAAAAATATATAATTTTTTAACCATAAAAATGTTTTAAATCACAAATCTATTAATTACTTAACCCTCCACCTTCAGTCCACAAACTTTCAAATAAAATAGAATGACGTGAGTGAAGCTTGTCCCATTTGGGGAAGACATTGTTTCCTTAGAGGCAATTATGTAAACTCCAACTCCTTGATTTAATTTAGGTAGAAGATACAAATAAACGTTTTTAATAGTCCTAAGACTTCATTCCCTTCCAGCGCACCGCAATGAAGAGTAACTCCCGCTCGCCACAACTAGAGAAAGGCCCGTGCGCGGCAACAAAGACCAAATGCAGCCAAAAATAAAATAAATAAATTTACAAAGTATTACCAGTAAAACCATGATAGGAATTCAAACAATTCTGACATCTAAATTGGTCTGAAAAAGCGATGACTTTGAACGAGAATATTTCTACAATTATGCAGTAAGGATGTAATTGAAACTGTGGCCAATGGTTCTGCCACGGGCAGGAGCAGGTTGCTAGGACGCTGGGGTGAAGAGATTCAGCGCCAGCTCTCTCTTTTGAAATCTCTTCTCTTTTCCTTGATCTTTCTGCAACAGTTATTTTTGCAACAGAGCTTTAAAAACAGGTTTCTTGGGGGGCAAAAGATGGCTTTATCTTATCTCTGTAGAGTGGTTTCAGATTTTAAAATTCCTGAAGACAGACCGGGCTTGGGACCCACTGCTGGATGATCAGAGCCCTTGGCCTTTGGAGATTATTCTTCAGTGAGCTTGGCTTGCCCTGTCATTCTTCCAGTGCATTGTTCCTGGATTTCTCAATTCTGGTAAGTATCTGGGTGTGTTTTCGGGGTGTGGCAGACATGAGTATAACACACCTGAAGTGTGGGAAAGAGAAAGCCAAAAAGGGAAATCAAAAGAGGTTCAGATTCTGTCCCACTAATGATGTTCCACTTGTACTATTCTGTGTTTTGCTGTAAATTTTAACAACGTACTCTCTCCAGCTGCAGAAATAAAGGAAAACTCAGAAGTGTGTGTGTGTGTGCGCGCGTGTGTGTGTGTGTGTGTGTCTGTGTGTTTAAAGATAGTTCTCTGGTGAAGAAATGGAATCCTGTTGATTTAAATGGCTTAAGATTGCCTTAGCGATAATAAGTCATCAAATAATCATAATAGACAGTTGTATAATGGTTTGCTCAGCTAGTTTTTCCCGTACAAAGATTCAAGGGAACTAACCTGCTAGTATCAACTGGTTTTGAATAAGTTACTTTCAAGAGGGTACTCACTTGGAAACTCTGAACTTAATCATTAAAAGTAAATTGCTGAGTGAGACTTTGAAACCAAGTTTCATGTGCGAATCCTCCGTTTCCCTGTTCTATGCTTTCTCTTCAGCGGCTATTTTTAAATTGAAATGCTTCTGTGAAAATTCATACTTTCAAATTACACCTCATTCAATTCCTGGTCAAGCAACATCTCAATACCTAACCCTCTTTTAGTAACAACAACAAAAAGAAAAACTGGTTTCAGTGCAGATGTAGAAGGTTAATAAACTGAAGCGTGTATAGGAAGCCGGCATTTGCCATGATTAATTTCATGTTGACAGAATTTACCATTGGAATAATTTCCTCTTCTGAAGATGTCTAGCAGGTCAGAAATTGGGTCTCAAGACTAGAGATATCAGTGTGATAAAATGAATTCCCGGCTGACACCAAACAAACACAAACCGCTTTTGTAAATCAGCCTCCCGGCCCTCACTCTGGAGGGATCTTCCCAGTAGGGCTGTTACAACTCAGGAAAAGAACAGATGCAGCCTCCCAGCAGGAGCAATCTGGGCTGGGTGCCCTCGTGCAGGACACAGCTGCACAGCCCCACCAGGGGCAGCCCTGGCTGTGGGATCAGGGCATCCCAACGCCACAGTGGAATAGCCCTCACTCCAAAGAGGAGCTCTGGTATGGATGAAAATTACTACCAGAATAGTTTTAAGAAGTCAGCCATGCCTCCTTCCATCCCCTCTGCACACCTCCCTCCCCAGATGTATCAGTAACTTCTATAAGGCTCAGAAACACAGAGGCATCAGGGACTTAGTACCAGGTGAACACACTAAAGGGTAAATTCAACATCTGGAAACATCACCAGTTAAGTTGAAACTGAGTCAAATGATTTGTCTTTTTCTATCCACATGTGCCGCAAACACAGGGACCTCAAGGGAAACTATGCCATATTAAAATAAACAAAAAGAAAAGAAATGCTGCATTGAAGTTCCTCAGCTCAGAATGCTACTTCTGCACCCCCTGACTGAGCAGATTAACAATAAGCTTCTGGCTCTAACTGGCTAATTCCTTGCCTAATTGTCCTGGTGGGATTCTCTGAGAATCATTGGAAGAGCCGCGACTTTCACACTTGCGTAGATTGGCACTGTCCTTGTCCCACGGCAAAGGTGAGTTGTTACGGGAAATTCATTTCAAGCAGACAGCCTGCCTTTAGGCTTCCACTGGAGTTGTCTCAATTCAGCCTGTTTGGTACTAAGGGATTTGTGTATAAAACATGCCTAGTTGTTCATGTTCTTTTACTTGACAGGTTTTTGTTCTGAGATTAGAAAACTTTTCAGAATTTATAGCTGTGTAATCTTAGGGCTGCTTTAGGAAATGAACGAAGAATGGGGTGATGTTAAGCCCAAGGCAGCCTGTCTTCTGTAGTTTTTCTTTTCACAGGTCATCCACGAGGAAAGCACTGTTTGCGGCCCTATGTTTTGGTAACAGAGCAGCCCAATCTTTTCCTCAACCTGGGCGGTGAGTCATCACAGCATGAGTTAAGACTGGCAGACCCGGTGTAGACAACTTCTACACGTTAAAACACAAAACTTTCAAATGAGGAGTTTGGGATTAACATACAGACACTACTATATATAAAACAGATAATCAACAAGGACCTACTGTATAGCACAGGAAAGTATACTCAATATTCTGTAATAGCCTATATGGGAAAAGAATCTGAAAAAGAATGGTTATATGTATGTGTATAACTGAATCACTTTGCTGTACACCTGAAACTAACACATTGTTAATCAACTATAGTGTAATATAAAATAAAAATTAAATTTAAAAAAAACACAGTGCTTTCTCCTGAAACACCTTTTTCACTGAACAAAGAAGTTTGGAAACATGGACAAAATGAGAATCCTCAAAGAAGCTTCCAAGGCTTATATTCCATGCCAAGCTTACATGTTCAACACAGGCTTCTCCTTTGCAGGAATTAACTGATACAAATGCTTTTTTTCTTTTGAGTTCTACAAATGCCTTTAAAACTTTTGTAGAAGAAAAGTCACCACATAGAATCATGATTTAATATTCTAAGCACAAGAGGAGAGATTGATTTTCCCTAGAGAAATACATACAAAAAGCTCCAAAAAATACTTGTGTTCCAGATGTTAATGGCTGTTACTAAAAAAGATGCTATAGTCACGAAACTGCGGTAACATCTACGTTTTATCACTTTCTTACTATGTACCAGGCATTTATTTTTACCTTAACAACAATCCATTTAGGCAGTTACTTTATTACCTCAATTTTAGAGCTTGGGATCCAAAGGCTTAGGAGAGGTGAGTGACTCCAAAGTAAATAATGGAGCCGTCATTCAAACCAGGTTGGTTTGATTCCAAAGTCCATTCTTTCAACCATATACAAATATGCTAGAGAAATACAGTGGTAAATGCAGTGTAAAGAATTTTGTCTTATTTTTTGTTTTTTATTACAATACAAATTTCAGAACTGTTAAGGTGCTAAAATGAATTCTAAGTCATCAAGAGGAGCTTTTTTTTTTTTTTTTTTTTTTTGCGGTACGCGGGCCTCTCACCACTGTGGGCCCTGCCGTTGCGGAGCACAGGCTCCGGACGCGCAGGCTCAGCGGCCATGGCTCACGGGCCCAGCCGCTCCGCGGCACGTAGGATCTTCCCGGACCGGGGCATGAACCCGTGTCCCCTGCATCGGCAGGCGGACTCTCAACCACTGCGCCACCAGGGAAGCCCAAGAGGAGCTTTTGACAAGAGAACACTTTGTCATGGCACACTGCCCTAGTTTGGATCCCCGAGACAAGGACTGGGGGTAAGTAGTTTATTTGGGAGGTGATCTCAGGAAGCACCAATGAAGGAATGAGCAGAGTAGAAGAGCTTAGGATAAACGACAATCAAGCATGTGTTTATAGTCACATCACTGACTTGGGGCTCAAGATCGCTGAGGAGCTGTGAAGAATGCACCTCTGGGCTTCCCTGGTGGCGCAGTGGTTGGGAGTCCGCCTGCCGATGCAGGGGACGCGGGTTCGTGCCCCGGTCTGGGGGGATCCCACATGCCGCGGAGCGGCTGGGCCCGTGAGCCATGGCCGCTGAGCCTGCGCGTCCGGAGCCTGTGCTCCGCAACGGGAGGGGCCGCAGCGGTGAGAGGCCCGCGTACCGCAAAAAAAAAAAAAAAAAAAAAAAAAAAGAATGCACCTCAATGTACTTCTACTGCAGGACAGGGCGGCTGGGCTATTTATCCAACGGCTGCTGTCCTTTATTGTTGATATTTGCTCTGGGGTTTAAATCCCAGCACGTTTGAACTCTCCTGTGTGCAGGCTAAGCAAATACCCATGGCGCCAGGCAAAGGTCTCAGGCCAAGGGGCGGAGAGACAGACATTTGGGCTGGGAAGCTGTCAGTGTGCAAGGCCACTGTCCTGTAGCTGCGGGGCCAGATGAGTGCCAAGGAGACATGGTGGGACATTGCCTGTTACAGTCCCCCAGTCCTGGCTTTGCTCAGAGTACCCCTGCCCCACACTGAGCAGCTCTGATACTGATGGCTCAAGGTAGTTGAAGGCCATGGTCTCTAAGTGGACTTATAAATGGGAAGATGAGTGAAATGAATTACAGTCCCCATAGCTTCAGCCTTTGCTGAGGCTTTAATCGATATTTTGTAACAGCAGCTGTTCCCTTCTGTGATGATCAAGGTCAATTAACACCAGTACAACAACTGATTATTGGCCTGTTGGTCCACCTACATGAGGAACCCAAAATAACCCTTGGCAGTAGCTTTAGGTTCAGTGTAACACTTATGTCCCCTGGTTGAAGCACAACCCCACAAAGACGTAAACCTCGAATTCTGCCGATCCTAAAATTCCTATTACAGGGGGCATAAGTTCCCTCAAATTAAACACTGGGAGTGAAGGTACAAGGGCCTGACCCCAGCTCTGAAAGGTCTGTGAGCTGCTACCTTAGCTGAGACTATAAAAGGCCGTTTTAAAGAAGACACATTCAGAGGCTGGAGAAAGCTCAAAGTAATCCTCCCCCAGGTTTCATCAAACTCCCTTGGACGTAATTCTTTCTACTTCCCCTCCTCCTCCATAGCAACCTGACTCCTATTTTATCCCCACACCCACCTGGGTGCAGAACTAAACAGTTTTTAACGTTTCTACAAAGCCTTGAAGAGCACCAAGAATTTCATTGATGTTCATGACCTTCCCTGATGACCACATGGGGATGTGGTCACAGCGAAGAGCATTCAGTCATCTTAACCATTTATCCTTCCCTATCCTCTCCCTTTTGGATTCTCCCAAAAGATCCAAATTCTTCTTTCATATTATCCAGAATTGTATCCCCCTTTCCGTGAAGCCCTGACACGAGCTAGCAGCCAAGCCCTGGACCATGTAGGCTCACCACATCACTCTTACTCCATCTCATTGCTTATCTATGAAGCAAAACAGCACAGTGATTGTGATGTCAGACATCTTTGCTCATTATTTGCTGTGTGTCATTCAACAAATATTTAATATCTTTAAGACTCAGTTTATTTATCTGTAAGTTGGGGATGATTATAATGTTTGTGGTGATTAATTGAAAGAATATATGAAAAGAGTCCAGGGCTTCCCTGGTGGCACAGTGGTTAAGAATCCACCTGCCAGTGCAGGGGACACGGGTTCGAGCCCTGGTCTGGGAAAATCCCACATGCTGCAGAGCAACTAAGCCCGTGCGCCACAACTACTGAGCCTGTGTTCTACAGCCCACGAGCCACAACTACTGAAGCTTGCATGCTTAGACCCCATGCTCCACAATGAGCAGCCCGCGCACTGCAACCAAGTGTAGCCCTTGCTCGGCGCAACTGGAGAAAATCCACGTGCAGCAACAAAGACCCAACTCAGCCATAAATAAATAAACAAACAAACAAACAAATAAATGAGCCAGCACAGTGTCTGACACATACCAAGTGTTCAAGAAATTAGAGCTCCTGCTCTTTGTAGATAGTGTAGATGTTTTGAAAATTTTTCTAGCATTGTTTTCTCCCATAAACCTTGTTTTACTGGGGCTTTTCCTTGGGTTGAGGATAGGAATCAAGGAGGGGTAGAAATCGCAGAGAAATAAAGAGGGCTGTGTATAGCATTCACCTCTTCACAGAGAGGATATAAAACACCAAAATAAAGAGATGACTGGTCAGCTCTGAATCTCAGAGCTGACTTTCTTGAGTCTCCTGAATTGTGAAATCAGCCTAACTGGAAGAAAAAAGGAATTTCTATATTCTAAGAATTCCCCTTACATATCAAGAGCAAAGCAGGGAGGTCTCATTACAAAGTTCTACTTTAAGCCTTAGACAGAGAGAACTTAGTATGCGATTTATGTTAAGTTCCCACTAAACAGAACAAGAAAGCCTTTTGCTAGAAAAGAGGAATTATGGGTGGAAGTAGAGGGTAGACAGAGGCAAGCGGTCAGGTTTAAAAGTCCTACTTACCCTCTTAGGATAAAGATCTGGGTTGAGAAGAGGCATCAGGAGGGATAGAAATTACAGAGAAGTAGAGAGGGAAGCTCAGAGTGAGGATCTGTGTGTGTGTGGGGGGGGGGCAGTATTTATCACGTGCCTCACTTTCCACTGAAAACTTCAGAAGGAAGCCATCTCTCTTAGCTTGCCAGGTGGCATGGAAGGGACCCAAATCCTCTCCACCACACCCCACAAGGTTACCAGGCAGTGCTGACCGCCCAACAAGGTAGACAATGTTTTTTCTTGTCCCCGTTTTACGGATGAAGGAATCAAGGCATACAGAAGTTAAGTAACTTGCCTAGAATCACAGAGCTAGTAAGTGGCAGGGTTAGGACTCAACCTCAGGCTGTCCCATGCTTTCAGCCTCTCTACCACATTGCCATTTAAGGGTACAGGTATTTACAGCACAAGCTAAGGACAAGGAGGGCCATGTCAGCAGCAACTGATGGCTAAGGTCCCTGAGAAACTGCACCCAAGCCTTGCTAGAACCAAGGAAACAGACGACCACTCCAAGGATGGGCCTTTGTTAAGGGAGAGAGAAGCAAATGGGGATCAATTAGGGAGATTATGATTCAGCAATTATGAAGACCACTCCTCCCCACAAGCAGGTAAATGCTCCCTGCACCCTGTTGTCTTCCTGGGAAGGGGGAGATGGATGGGAGACCCTTGAGGAAAGGATGAAACAAAGAAGTGTGAACTTTGGATAACTAAGTATTTGCCTGTAGAGGATTAAGTTCCCCTCAGAGAGACTATTAAACTAGAACAGGCTACTTTACCTTTCATTGTCAAGTTTAATTTCACCTTCCCTCACTCTCCTGCCATTACCAAAATGCAAGCTGAGATCAGTTATGGAAAGTACAAGAGCTACATCTGTTTGTGAGGCACGCTTGCCTCACTCACCCACAGTGTGTAAATTGATTTTTCTGCATTACGTATCTGTTGCACGTGGTAATCTGGCAACTCCCCAAGGGCGCTGTGCATGTCTTATTTGTTTTTTATTTCGTGGTGCATACAGGTGCAGGTCTGGTGCATACAGGTGTTCATTAGTGCCTCCTGAACAAATGCATGAATGAATCCCTTAGAGCATTTGCCTCTGTGGTCCCACAAAAAGTCACTTTAATCAACTACTGCGTCATTTGTCATCCTTGTGGATTGTCTTCATTCACTAAAGAACTGTTTTTTGGTTACCCAGCAACAGCTATAGCAGGGAATTCCTTGAGAAGCCATGGTTGTTAATTTTTCTGTTGCCTGCATTAACAGGGGTGTCTCAGTAAATTACTCCCTAATGTTGGGGACTTAGGTTTTTATACAATACCTTTGCTACTATCAATACATGCTCTAATAAATATTTTTGTGCATTTGCATTTATCCACTAGATTTCTTTCTTTGAGAATAGGTTCTTGGGGGTGGAACTGGTAGGTTATATTTTAATGAGAGCTAGTGTGGTGCTGTAAAAAAGCACAGACTTTGTTATCAAACGCAGGTAACTCTTGAACATCGCAGGGTAGATGGTGGTTAGGGGCACCCACCCTCCTCAGTCAAAAATCTGTGTATAATTTATACTCAGCCCTTTGTAACCACGTTCCTCTGTATCTGTAGATTCAACCAATGTCAGATTGTGTAGTACTGTAGTGTTTACTATTGAAACAAGTCCCCCTATAAGTGGACCCACACAGTTCAAATCCCTGTTGTTGAAGGGTCCTACCTTTTTCACTGGTTACTGGCATGGCCCAAGCAATGGGTTTGACTTCACCGACTTTCAGTTTACTTACACACAAAAGGGAAAAATACGTCATTCTCACAGGTTTGCTAAAATGATAAAATGAGGTATTCCAGTACCTGCCATAAAATAAATGCTTGATAAGTGCTTCCCTTCATCCTATAGTTTTGAAATATACTGCCTTATCACTTCTAAGGTCTTCATGGTGCTAGCAATTCTAGGTGTCATTAAAATTTCCTCTTTGTCATACAGTCATTAAAAAGCATATATATATACACACACATGCACACGTGTATGTTTGTATAAAATAATTAGTATGTAATGTTTAAAAAATTTCTATAAATGAATTAGAAAAAGAAAATACATAAGAAAAATAGGCAAAGAACATGAATAGGTAATTGAGAATGTGAATGGCAGAAACATAGAAAAGATAGTTAACTTCATTAATTTTTAGATAAATGATAACTAAACAATGATATGCTATTTCACACCCATTAGACTGTCAAAATCAGAAATCTTAAGTTGAAAATACTTAACTTACTCGAGAGGGTTACTTACACTGCTCAGATCCAGTAATTTCACTTCTGGGTATTTACCTCAAGGAAATAACGCTAATTCAAAGACATATGCACACCAATGTTCACTGCAGCATTATTTACAATACCCAAGATATGGAAGCAATATAAATGTCAAATGGATGAAGAAGGTGTGGTATATATACACAGTGGAATATTACTCAACCATAAAAAAGAAATCTTACCAATTATAACAACATGGATGGATCTAGAGAGTATTATACTAAGTGAAATAAGTCAGACAGAGAAAGACAAATACTGTATGATCTCACTATATGTGGAATCTAAAACACAAAACAAATAAACGAAACAAAACCAGACTCACAGATACAGAGAATAAATGGATGGTTACAGGGAGGGGAAGAGGAGGGGTTGAAATAGGTGAAGGGGATTAAAATCTACAAACTTCCATTTATAAAATAAATAAGCCACAGGCATGTAATATAAAGCATAGGGAATATGGTCAACAATATTGTAATAACTTTGTAAGTAGACAGATGATTGCTACACATCATAGTGATCGTTTCATAATGCATGCAAATGTCAGATCACTACGTGGTACATCTGAAACTAACCTAATATTGTATGCCAACTATATTTTAATTTTAGAAAGACAAAAATAAATACATAATAGTTTATGTTTTCCACAGTAGTCAGAAAATTTAATCTTTCTGATTAAATTCATGTAATTATTCAGCTTAGTAAGGATGGACAAAATATGCTTAGGGTTCCAAGAAATACCTTCCCTGAGAGACTACACTATAGCATTGTGGTGCTCAGCTGGTATGCTGAGGCGCATTGATGGACCACAATTCTGTCATTGGCTTGCAACCAAATTTTGATTAATGTGTAAGTTGCTGTGTGTGTGTGGTTTTTTTTTTTTGCTATAATTAATGACATTGGACATACCAAAGAGGTAAAGGAATAACGACGCACTTTACATCAGAGAAAGATCTCATTTGCTAAAACATGTGTGAGCTTTAATCCGAAGTTTTGAAGGGAGACTTGCTGAGGCAGTGAGCACTTTCAACAAGGGTGCCAAGACCACTCCAACAAATGGTACAGAGAAAACTGGATATTCACAGGCAGAAGAATGAAATTGATCCCTTAGCTTATACCATATACAAAAATTAATACAAACTAGATTAAAAATCTAAATGTAAGACCTAAAACTACACAGCTCCTAGAAGAAAACATAGAGGAAAAGCTTCATGACATTGGATTTGGCAATGATTTCTGGATATGACCCCAAAAGCAAAGGCAAGAAAAACAAATATAGATAAACGGGACTACATCAAACTTCAAAACTTCTGTGCAGGCCTTCCCTGGTGACGCAGTGGTTGAGAATCTGCCTGCTAATGCAGGGGACAAGGGTTCGAGCCCTGATCTGGGAGGATGCCACATGCCGCGGAGCAACTAGGCCCATGAGCCACAACTACTGAGCCTGCGCGTCTGGAGCCTGTGCTCCGCAACAAGAGGGGTCGCGATAGTGAGAGGCCTGTGCACCACGATGAAGAATGGCCCCGCTTGCCACAACTAGAGAAAGCCCTCGCACAGAAATGAAGACCCAACACAGCATAAATAAATAAATAAGTAAATAAACTCCTACCCCCAACATCTTCTTTAAAAAACACACAAAAAAACCCCTAAAAAAACACAAAAAACCCACAAACTTCTGTGCATCAAAGGTCACAGTCAAAAGAGTGAAAAGGCAACCCACAGAATGGTAGAAAATATTTGCAAACCATATATCTGATAAGGTGTTAATATCCAGAATATATAAACAGCTACAAATCAACAAAAAACCCAAATAAATCAGTTAAAAAATTGACAAAGGACTTGATAGACATTTCTCCTAAGATGATAGGTAAATGACCAAAAAAGCTTGTTAAAAGATGCTCAACATCACTTACCATTAAGGAAATGCAAGTCAAGCCACAATGAAATGTCATCTCAATGGATAAAGAAGATGTGGCACATATATACAATGGAATATTACCCAGCCATAAAAAGAAATGAAATTGAGTTATTTGTAGTGAGGTAGATGGACGTAGAGACTGTCATACAGAGTGAAGTAAGCCAGAAAGAGAAAAACAAATACCGTATGCTAACACATATATATGGAATCTAAAAAAAAAAAAAAGGTTCTGAAGAACCTAGGGGCAGGACAGGAATAAAGATGCAGATGTAGAGAATGGACTTGAGGACACGGGGAGGGGGAAGGGTAAGCTGAGAAGAAGTGAGAGAGTGGCATGGACTTATATACACTATCAAATGTAAAATAGAAAGCTAGTGGGAAGCAGCCACATAGCACAGGGAGATCAGCTTGGTGCTTTGTGACCACCTAGAAGGGTGGGATAGGGAGGGTGGGAAGGAGACACAAGAGGGAGGAGATATGGGGATATGTGTATGCGTATAGCTGATTCACTTTGTTATACAGCAGCAACTAACACAACAATGTAAAGCAATTATACTCGAATAAAGATGTTAAAAAAAAAAAGAAATGTCATCTCATACCCATTAGGATGGCAACTATCAAAAAAATGGAACATGGCAAGTGTTGACAAGGATGTAGAGAAATTGGGACTCTTTTGCATTGTTGGTGGGAATTTAAAATAGTGCAGCCACTAAGGAAAACAGTTCTTCTGAAAGTTCAAAATAGAATTACATACAGTTTAGCGATTCCACTTATGGGTATATACCGAAAAGAATTAAAAGCAGGATTTTGGAGAGATATTCACATTTCCACATTAATTGCAGCATTATTCACAATAGCCAAGAGCTGGAAGCAATTCTAGTGTCCATCGACAGATGACTAGATAAACAAAACATAATATATACACCCACTAGAATATTATTCAGCCTTAAAAAGGAAGGAAATCCTGTCACATGTTACAACAGGGAAGAATCTTAAAGACATCATGCTAAGTGAAATAAGCCATTTAAATAAAGACAAATACTGTACAATTCCACTTGTATGAGGCATCTAATGTAGTCAAATTCATAGAAACAGAAAATAGAATGGGGGTTGCCAGGGGATGGGAGGATGGGAAAATGGGGAGTTATTTAATGAGTATAGAGTTTTAGTTTTGCAAGGTGAAAAATTTTTGGAGATCTGTTGCACAACAATGTGAATATATGAACACTATTGAACTGTATACTTAAAAATCATTAAGATGGCAATTTTTCATTATGTATTTTACAACAACTTTAAAAAGATTTAAAGAAGTGTGCTATATTCCCCAAAGTTTGGAAATCGGTGATGTGAAACACTAAGTGGTATGATCCTCACTTCATACAACACCACTGGCAGCTCTGCTGTTCTGGGCAAAGAAACTCAACATACCTCGGCCTCAGTTATTTCTTCTGTAAGATGGGGTTATTTATCTCTGTAGGTTATGCAACTTTACTTAATAAGGAGAAAAAATGTCAAACCTCTTAATTGGTTTGTTTCCTTGAAAGAAGCATTTCCTGATAGGGAGGTAGAGTTGGGCCATACTAATTTTGTTCTGTATCCTGAAATTTGCTCTCCCCCTCAAGCTTCAAATTACCACAGACCTTGCCTCTAAAGGAGTCCTTCCTCTCTGATCCATCAGGGTAATGTGGACCTACGACTCTTCCCTCAAGTCTGGGAAGCATTGGTGAGACAGGCTGGAACATTCAAATAAGGCTTTACCTACACTAGGAGATAACACATGGAAAATAAACACAGAGGGGCCTATGGGCCTACATAACCTGGTTTATAAAACAAACCTACCTCTGGTTTGAAAACATGCCCTTTCTTGTGGAATGAGGAGGAAAGACTCTAGGATTATACCTTTGCTTTTAAGCTCCCAGTCTGAGTACATATGGCGCTGATGCCATCTTATTACCCAAGCTCTTAGGAATTCAGTCCTTGATTTTTGATCCAATTAAGAGATGTCCACTGTAGGGTTAACTTCATGATGGAGGCTGGAGGGATGATGCAGAAACACTGTTCTAGAAACCTCTTTTTCTGAATTAAAGTAATCCGAACCAAATATCTTAACAGATATCAGAAACTGGATTAATGAAACACATATTATCACTAAAATTCAATAATCAAATAAACTAATAAAATGCATTTCTTTATTTAGTATCTCCCCATGGAGTAAGGGAAATCACATTTTGGTCCAGTGTTTTTTTGAAGGTATTGAGCACTGCCTGTGTCTCCTGAGTCTGATGTGAGACCAACATCACCAATGAGGAAATAGTAGAACAGACAAAGAAGAGGAAATTCTGCACTTGACATTTGCTCGTCTGGGATGTATTCCACCTTGCCATTCCCCACAAAATTTCTGGCTTCTGAGGGAAAGCAGTGAATGGGGGAGCAGTATATTATGATGCCTCTGAGAACGTTTAAGCTACTTTCATCTTGCTTTCTTATTTATGGCACGTGTCAAATTTATCAGTCCCTTACCTGTTGGGATAACCAGGAAGGCGATGGCTCTGAGGCTCTGGTCAGTGTGCGGAGTTTCTCCTAGGTGGTACTCTTCTGTTTCATTTTGAGAGAAAATATAGGTAGGAAGTAAAAAAGTCAATTTTACAATCTTAAACTCTCATTAATACATGCTCCATGATAGTTGTTCATCTTTTATAAACATTAATCCTTGGAAAAATTAAATTTTGATAGTAGGTCTAGAACTAATGGAAAATAACTGCAGCACAGAGGGCTTTCTGGAATGTATTATTTTTACAATAGAGCTCTGGTCTATGCTGATCATGGAAATGAGCTAGAAAACTTTAAAATAATTTCCCAGGTACCTGCCTCCCTGACCTGGGACAGGGAGGGGGGGTGAATACTTTTTTTCCATCTTGTAACAAACATTTATTTGGCAAACTATTTTATAGAAATAGACCCTAAAATCAAAACCTGGGTGGGGCTTAGGAGTTATTTTTAATTTCTTTAGTTCTTCAGGCGACTCTGAAGTATGGTAATTAACTACTGGTCTAAACTAAACGGGAGACTGACCCTTCCCTCTCAATTCCTGAATACATCATTCTTAGTTTCAGCTTCCTGTCCAAGGCCCTCTTCTCTACCTGAAGATTGACACCAAATGAGCTTCTTAGAGCAAAAATAGTATGAGTTACACTATTTGTGATAAGCTTCTAAAACCAGCTTCAAAGATAGTGACTAACATGATGCTCAGAAAGAAGACCCAAAGTGCTTCTGGCAAAATACCTTTGTCAAATGACATGAGGGACATTGCACAAAGGAAATGGCTTTCGACATGGAAGAACAATTAGTACTGGGCATTTGTGGGCAGATATTTTGCTGTAAGGTTAGGGAAAATACTAATAGAATCTGTATGGAGCAGTTCTTACTAATGTGTGATTGATGTATGGAGAATTGCTTAATGGTGTTTTGGCCAGCATCTGACTACAAATCTCTACTGTTTTAATTTAGTTGCTTTTTTTTTTTTTAACATCTTTATTGGGGTATAATTGCTTTACAATTGTGTGTCAGTTTCTGCTCTATAACAAAGTGAATCAGTCATACACAAACATATGTTCCCATATGTCTTCCCTCTTGTGTCTCCCTCCCTCCCACCCTCCCTATCCCACCCCTCCAGGCTGTCACAAAGCACCGAGCCAATATCCCTGTGCCATGCGGCTGCTTCCCACTAGCTATCTACCTTACTACGTTTGTTAGTGTGTATATGTCCATGACTCTCTCTCGCCCTGTCACAGCTCACCCTTCTCCCTCCCCATAACCTCAAGTCCGTTCTCTAGGAGGTCTGCGTCTTTATTCCTGCCTTACCCCTAGGTAATTTAGTTGCTATTATTCTGTGAGCTCTGCCTCGGTGCCTACTGAGCTCAGTGACTTGGGCACAGGAGGGCTCTGGCCCCCGTAGCAGAAAGAAGGAATAGCTCTGAATGCCAACCTGGTGCACGGCTGGTGCTTCTCAGGATGCTTCTTGATGGTGATTCAGTGATGGAAAAATGCTACAAGCTTTGCCCCAGCCAGTCACCTCAACTGAATGGAGTCATGTTTTGTTGGGGGTTAGGGTCTAAACTCAACATTTGAAGGAAAAGCCCAGATAATCAAATTACCCTCGAAAATTCTATCCTCACACTGAAAGCCCAAAGCAAGTTATTTTGGTTTCCGCTTGTGTTTTAACTATGGTCTCCATCTCCCCATGGGAGTGAGGTCAGCATCAGATTTAAATGGAGAGAACTACAGAGTTGATAAAAGGATAGTTTTGTTCCTCTGATTTCTTTTTTGTTCTGTTTTTTCCCCCCAGTTCAGATAGTTTAACTCATGTTGGTTTTCTATGCCATTCACATATCATTCTTCCATTTCTCTCAGTTTTTTTTTTTTTTTTTTGGAGTAACATAACATTTTGGTACATAGGTCTTGGAGTCAGGCTTCCTGAGTTCAAATCCAGGTCCTACAATTTATTAACGACACCCCTGGGCAAATTACTTAACCTGGGCGAGCCTCAGTGTCCTGTGTGTCAAAGGGGGGTACTAAGTGTGCATACATCGTAAGGTTGTGAGGATTAAACCAGTCAACATGTGGAAGACCTAAGGACAGTCCCTGCTAAGAGTAAGGGCTGAAAGGGCAAAGTTATTAATATTTAGTGGTGACTGTGGGGGGATTGGTTGACAAGGCAGTGTTCGATCTTGAGAGACCCACCACAGAGCTGTGAGGATCCCAGGTGCTTTATGAACATAGGTGTTCTCTTCAGGTGAGACAGTGCAAATATTCTTATATGACTCCAGTGATTAATTTTTGAATATTACCCCATTGCAGCCTAAATAGCCATGATATCAGCCTCTGGCTAAAGGAAACACCACCATGAGTGACTGTTCTCTCTTTGAACTCAGTTGATGAGTCCTAGAGCCTCCTTCAGGGCATCTCAGGACCTCCTGTCATGCCTCCTCCTGGGCGATAGACAGGCTGGCACATTCTCATTAGAGGGAGTAAGTAGCGCTTATTGTCATTGTTTCCAGGAAAATAACGTGTTCTAGGACATAACATGTGTAAGTATTGCTTGAGCTTCTTACATGATGGTGACATGGCTTAGAAAGTATGTAAATACTCATTCGTGGAAACGGCACAGAGAAATCAGCTGGTGAGAGATCAGATCAACGGGTTTTTTAAATAGAGGCTACCTCGTCTTTGGTTAGAAGACAGGGTAAGCGACTAACAACCTCAGCAACAAATGGGTGGCTCACTCAGTTAGAAGATCAGGGTCTTGTCTCTCAGAGTCCCTGCTCGTACGGTTCATGGAAATTTTATTACTTGGGACCAACCTACATGGCCTCCCGATTGGTGAGGGAGGTCAACTTCTGAAGGCGTGTCTTTGATGTTGGGAATCTGTTGGCTAGCCAAGTGGGGTCAGGCCGAGGAGGCCCTCAAAAGCCAGGTAAAGGGATGGGATGCATCAAAGCAGGGATGCATCAGAGCAGGGCCAAGTGTAAGCGATTTTTTTGTTTGGTTTTTTGGTTTTTTGAAGTGTAAGTTATCGTGTCAGGTTGGTCATCCTGCAACTCTTGTACCTTTAATGTCTCATCTGGAGCACCCTCCATTTCTCAGGGAGTAGACAGCTCTCATGCCCAGCTTCTAGTCTAGAGGAATAATTGTGAGAACTAAACCAGCATGCACACAGAAGCTGAAATTGCTTCTCCCCTCCCTACCTCACCCAGGTTTTGACAGCGTTCCCACCTCCACCTGGGGCCCTCTACCTGAGCCCCTCCCATGAGCTGACTCAGGAACGCTGGCCTCCGCACTCCCTGGAGGCCTGGGAGGATGGCAGCCCCTCTGCCCAGGGCTCCATGCCCTCTGCCCTAACAAGCAAGGCAGCAACACATAATTCCCTGGCTTGGTAACTGTCCTGAGATGATTTCTCACAAGGTGTGAAGATTTTTCAGATGATAGTTTCCAATTTCTTAGGGAGACTGGTTTATACAAGGATATCTTGCATAAACCTAGCAAGGTAGAGCTGTTCTCAGGATAGCTGCAGTCATTTACCAATTCACCATACGTTTGCTGAGCACTATCTGTGTGCCAGGCAGGTACTGTGTCAAAGAAAAGCTGAACAAAGATGAATAAAATGTGGTCTTTGGGCTTCCCTGGTGGCGCAGTGGTTGAGAGTCCGCCTGTCGATGCAGGGGACACGGGTTTGTGCCCCGGTCCGGGAATATCCCACATGCCGCGGAGCGGCTGGGCCCGTGAGCCATGGCCGTTGAGCCTGCGCGTCCGGAGCCTGTGCTCCACAATGGGAGAGGCCACAACAGTTAGAGACCCGCGTACCGCAAAAAAAAAAAAATGTGGTCTTTGTTGTCAAGGAGTCCTATGCTAAATAGCGGAGGCTCATGCTACTCAGATGTCAGCTGCCCACCCTCCTACCCTCCACACATCTCTGACATCTAGATGGGCATGGCTGGACCTCCACTTTATGGCTGGGAAGTTCTAAGCCTCGTCAAGAGATAACTATATCTATCTATCTATCTATCTATTTATCTATCTATCTATACCGACATATAAAAACATAAAAGGATATATGTATATATACAATTAATTCCAAAGGGTTTGCAATCCCACAATTCTTCTGTCTCTGGGTCTGTGTCTACACATGTTGCTTCTGATTCCTTTCAGATAAACCTGGATGCCAAATCCCAACTCATTTCTGCTTTCTAACAACAACTTATTTATTGTAAGGCTGGTTGGCTTTTCCAGGGGAAAGGATCTCATCCTAGAGTGTGATCTAGGACACTTCCTTTCCCTGCCCATATATGTCTCCTTCCTTTATTCTCTCCCCTTGCTCTGAGGATCAAATAGATGGCTCTCCTTGTCTGGTGTGATCTTGACCTTTTCTCTGAGGTCTAAGCACCAGATGATATTTCTTGCAGGAACTCACTAAAGCCAAGCAATCTTAAGAAAATTTTCCCAACAAAATGCTTCCGGCCCTAAGAGAAATCTCATGCCTGCTACGAAGGAAGAGCATATTCTCTACCCTGTTACATATATTACAAATTAAATATTATTATGGTGACAGGTGTCTTCATAGAGACCTATCCAGGGAACTCCAAGTTTACCAAGGAAGATGGCCAACTTGGCCTGGGGAATTTAGGAAAGCCTGCATAGAGGATGTGACACAGCTCTATGTGGGGTGGAAGACAAAGGTGCTGTTGTGCTGATCTCAGCATAGGGTCAAGCTTTCATTCTAAGCAGCATCACAGCTGAGGTGTCAGCTCTCAGGAGGTAGTTGTTCCACCTGTCTGGGGACTGGGCATATCCATCCCAGGGGTTCAGGGCAGAGGCTGGGAACAAACACAGCTGCAAGCAGTGGGGAGTCCCGGCAGGTGGAGCATGGTATGTGAAAAGGATGGAACTAATGCCAAGTGGCAGTCCAGGCAGGTGATGGCGTCAGGGAGGTCTAGCCAGGCAGCTCAGAGCTCTGGGAGGGGAGCAGAGCGTGGGGATATAGTAGTTGAACGAAGACAATCTGTGGAGATGTGGTCAGGTTGATGGTCTGACAGAAGCCAACAGGATGTAACTGCAAAAGGGGCTTCAAGATCAAAGCTCTCATCCTGGGAGGGAGAGAAGGGACAGGCAGAAGCTAAGAAGGTTATTAGCTCAGAGGAACTGGGAGGTAGCTTGGGGTTACTTGGAGCACAGAGTCAGGAGAAAGCTGACATTAAGGCTGACATCTAAGTGGCTGAGTGGCTTGGGGCAGGGCCCCTCCAGTTCTGTCTGATGAGGTTCAGATGCATAGCTGGATACAGGCGGTGGGCACTGAGCCGGAGGAGACTCTGCTGACAGTTAAGGATGGAGGTGCAGAAGCTGGGTAGGGAGCCGGGCAAAGCACTGCTGTCTGATCCTAACCTACTCATCTGTCACCTTGCAGCATCAAAGACTCCTCTAGGTCTTCCAGAACTTGGGGATGTTTCAACTCTTTCCTTTTCTGGACCTGCATCTTTATCAAAATTTCAGGGCTTAATTCTAGGTCAGGAGGTACTATTCTTATTTTCTGCTTTTAGTTTTATTTCTCACTGGTGCTGAGTGAGACGCAGCAGCGTTGGACCCCGGCATATGGTCTTCCCTGGGGAAATAGGCCCCGCCCACCTGTAAGCTACCAGGCTCTGAGGCAGGACAGCGTGGGTTTGAATACTGGCTCGACTAGCTGGCTGACCTTGGACAAGTTACTCAACTTTTCTTTGTCTCGTTGTCCTCCTCTGTAAAATGGGGATAATAATAGCGCCCACTTCACAATGTGGTTGAGGATTAATTAATGTGGATATTATAAGCATTTAGAACAGTTCTTGGTACTTAATAAACAACTAATAAATGTCAGTTATTATTTCTCCAATAAGGAGGGAGCCTGAGAAGGATCCTAGGCTGATCTGAGGGTGTTATTCACTCAATTAATGTATTCTGAGTGCCTTCCATGTGCCAAATATTGCTCTAAGGTTTTGGGGTGTATCAGTCAATAAACAGACAAAAACCCCTGCCCTATGATGTCATCTTTTTCTGTTGACTCTGAAACAAAAAGTGGGATTTTCAGAACTGCTCCCTAGGGGAGCTGCAAGAATTCCTTTTCATGTTTTTTTTTTTTTTTCTGTAAAATCATTTACAAGGATTGAGGTAGCAAATACTAAGGCCAATCCAAGGGCCTCAGCCAGGACAGACCTGACCCACCACCACTGCTTCCCTCCTGCTGGGAAGCACTGTTACTCCTCACAAACCTCCTCGGAGGAAACCCAGGACAATGCTCTGCTTTCTCTTTTATTTTCTGGCCATGCCACGTGGAATGCAGCATCTTAGCTCCCCGACCAGGGATCGAACCTGTGCTCCCTGCAGTGGAAGTGCAGAGTCTTAAGCACTGGACTGCCAGGGGAGCCCCAACGCTGTGCTTTCTTAAGAGCCAGTGAGCACTTTGTGGATCTCCTCTCCCTGCTTTCCCTCAGTGTAGGATTGGTGACATACTCTATCTAGATCAGGGCTTCTCAACCTTGGCACTATTGACATTTTGTGCCAGATGACTCTTTGTTGAGGGGAGGCTGTCCTGTGTGTTGTAGGATGTTTAACAGCATCCCTGGCCTCTACCTGCTAGATTCCAGGAGCATCCTTCCAGCTGTGACAACCAAAAACGTCTCCAGACTTTGCCACGTGTCCCCTGGGGGTAAAATCATCCCTGGTCAAGAGCCACTGCTGACAGTTCCACAGTGGATGAGGCTGCTCGTCACAGCCTCAGGGCCCACGTGACTCTAGTCTCCATTGTCAGTGAAGCTTCTTTGGTACCCAGAATCTGAGCACCTCTCCTGGCCTGTGCTGATGGCTCATGGCTTCTACACTCTTATCACACAAATGGGCAACCCTAGAAGCTGACTCGGGTTCACTCAGGACAGAAGGGTGGTTTGTGGATGGGGGAGTAGAAAGAGGAAGAGGCAGCTGTTCACTCCTTTGCATTTTTACGGGTCTCAGCCCATACTTACAGATGGAAGCCACGCCAAGAGTAGCATCCAGCTCTTTCTGAGACAGAAACTGGGCTCACCGCACTTGGGCAGAGTCAGGTACAAACAGTGGCACATTTTTTTCCTTTATGTTGTTTCTCCTCCATGTTACAATACTGTCTAAGCTGGAGTCAGCTCATCTGGGTGTGTTCTGAACTGGTTTGATCTAGCTCGGGGGACCTAACAGCTAGTTTTTTTGGTTTTTTTTTGTTTTTTTGCGGTATGCGGGCCTCTCACTGTTGTAGCCTCTCCCATTGCGGAGCACAGGCTCCGGACGTGCAGGCTCAGCGGCCATGGCTCACGGTCCCAGCCGCTCCGCGGCATGTGGGATCTTCCCGGACCGGGGCACGAACCCGCGTCCCCTGCATCGGCAGGCGGACTCGCAACCACTGCACCACCAGGGAAGCCAAACAGCTAGTTTTGAAGTTCTCAAAAACACTGGCAGAGAGTGGTCATCCCTGAGAGCTGTGGCTCAGGCAGGGCTGAGTGCTGGCTCTGAGAGGAATTGAAAGGACCATGGTGCCCTGCATCCCCCAGCACGTCAGCAAGGATATTCACTGGCCCTTTTGTGTAAATGCCTCGTTCAGTGTGCAGCTTTGGAATGGTATCTCTTCTCGCAAGGTGACTGCCACATGACTGAATTATTTTGGAGTCAGAATTAAATCTAGAATATATGTTGGGATATTGATTTTGAGCGCACCCCTTGTCCTTTAAAATTTTTGTTTTTAAATTCAAATCTCGTTTCTTTGTAAATTGCCTTTTGAAAGACGTAGGCGTGCAAGGCTTGAGGGACTCCATTCTTACAAGTTTGTAAAATGATTTTCCAACTCAGCTGGACTTTGCTCTAGTGCAGCCCTTGACAGCACAGTTCTTTACCCTGTTCCTGATGCTTCTGGTTCTTTCTCGAGCTCAGACTTTTTAAGGGGATCCATCATAAACCATTACCATAGGGTGTTTTTTAAAAAATATATGGTTCTAACGTTATGGGCAAGAAAAGAACAAGCGAAACAAAAGAAGCAGCCACGCTGAAAAGGTACACTGAGGAAGAGGTAGCGGAGAGTTTTGAAATGATATGTGTCTTAGAGGCAGGGCCTGCTGGGAAGCCGGGCGTGGCCTGCTGTCTGGCAGAGGCCCTCTGCCCCGACAGGGTCCCAGCCACAGATGCCTCAGAGGAACAATTTCATACCGAAACTTCTTTCCTCTTGAAAACTACACTCAGTTATCTTTCAGTTTAGTTCACTCTGAGTCGGACAGCTGAGAAATGTGAAGAAACCCTGAGGATGTGGTTTGCTCCAGGTGACTCAAATCAGTGGCTCATAAATACATGACAAGTTTCTATCCTGGGAATTGTTCTTCTTCAAGTCACCTGAATGGGGCCTCCTGGCAGGGCTTTACAAAGCCTTTCTCCAGTCCTTGCTACACTTGACAGAGAATCAAGCGTATCTTTTCGCCCTTTCTCATAGAATGTGCTGGTTTAGCTTCTCTGTTCTCTGGTATTAGCACAGCCCAAAGCCTAGAGAGCTTAGGGAATAGGACATTTTAGACAGTTCGTAGAGAGACTTTTTTTCCCACTTTCTCAAAACAGCGCTGCTCGTAGCTATGTTTCTCAAGGGCATCCACCTTCTCCTGGGAACGTTCTGTTCCTAATGGTAAATGGTCTGTAGGAACCTGCCCAATCTTGCTTCACAGTATGTCTGCATCACTTAGGAATTCAAAACGAGTTCACCATAAGCAAGGGTCACGTTCTAATTATTTCACAAATATCAGACCAAGTACAGAGTTGGGTTCTAGGAAACACTTTCCAGCTCGGTTTTTCCTCCTTCAATATGAAACTTACAGGAAGAGCTACTTTCAAAATCCATTTTTTCAGACTCCTGGATTGTATATTGGTGAGTGACTAGATTGCAAAACAACCAGGTACAAAAAGGAGCCAATAAACTCAACGGAAATGAACCGTTCAGCTGAGAAAATCACCACTTGGTGATAATATAGAAAGAATAGAAAAATGGTCTCAGAATTGTCCTCTAGAATAAGAATACTACTTGCTAATAATTGCAGAAATTTTAAAAAGTAAAAGGTTTCCAGATAACTCTGCCTGAGGGCATGATCAGTCAGTTGTTCATCTGACAGATGTACTGTAGTGACCACCGCCTTGCAGCCCAGCTCTGCCCTGCTTCCCCTGCACAGCCCCTTTCCGTCATATTTGATACATCATCTCACATAATCCCAGCCAGGCCGGCCTGAGCCTTCCAAACACCCAGCCAAAACCTGACATGGCTCTTCATTGCTGTTTTCCTTTTTTCTTGTACTTTTGAAATTAATTTTCCCATGGAAGTAGCTCCTGGAGATTTTCTATGGAAAGAAAATATATAAGATCCCATAGGCAACAGGCAATTTGGGTGGCTGAGCAAGGGCCCTTCGTCCCTCTCCAGTCCCTCTCCTTATCCTGCATCTATTGTCATCCAGGTACACATGTGAGATTTCATTTTGCAACTCAAGTTGGAGGGAAAAGATTTGGGGGAATAGGATTTGGTTGGAGGGTATAAGGGTGAGGTCTGTTTTTTCTCCAATCTGAGTGGAAACAAAAATGATAATACTTTTCTCATGTGAGACTTCAAATTCTGGCAAGGGGCAATGGCTAGAATTAAAGATTTGGGAGAGCCGGGCACAAGCAGAGAGCAGCCCTGGGGGCCAGGTAAGCCGTGTGGCACGGAGTGAGGGCTGCAATGTGGGGCAGGGTTTCCTGAACTGCAGTGAGTTGTGCTTGATGACTTTTAGGGGATCTTCCAATTTTAAGAGTTGCCTGTGATATTGAAGTCTCTTAGTAATTTGATAGTCTATGTTGTTAAAAACACATTGCCATAAGGTAATACTTCATTATATCTTTCTTCTTGCAACAATTGTCCTATAGATTTTCAATAACAGATTTAAAATAGGGATTGCTTAAGGGAGAATAAAAAAGAATCCATTTCACTTGGCCTAGCAACAGAAGACGATCTGTATCCCAAGCTGCCGGCATACTTTACACAGCACAGCTGCGTTCAGATTCCATATGGCTGCAGTCTCCATCCTAACTGAAAGACAGCATCTCATTGCTCATGGTCAGAGGGCTGGGGCAGGCCTCCAGCACAGGTCACGGAGAAGCTAGTAATATCCTTGTACCCACTGTAGGGGTTCCTACCGCTGCACAGGAAGCTCTGTGCAAATTCTTGGTTGAGTTATGCTACAGAGGAGTGGTTCCCAAGGTCTGAACATGGACTCCTGCAGGTCTATTCTGACCAATTGACATTTATCTGGAGCGAAATGAGGAAAAGAACAAGGCAGTAATTTTTTTTTCTTGATGTTAATTTAGTCAAAGGCTCTCCCTTATTTGAATCACGTTCTTCCCATCTTTAGATGTTAAAATTTCCTTTCATTTAAGATACAACGGTGAGAATAAATGGCAGGGTCTCTTGTGTGCTTGTAATGCCTACACATGACAAAATAAAACTCTGCCATTCTCTGAAATTTTGTTTTGAAATTTCCCCAGCCTGTGCATCCCTGTTATAGATGCAGTTGCCAACTAGACTTCTGAGGAGCAAGTCTTATAGTTCATATTCCTATCGAGCCCTGGGCTGTGAGCTGGTCACTGACAACCTCGGCAAGGCCTTCTGATGCCTTTAGTACTTTGTTAAAAATAAAAATGATCATTAAGTTATGATCACATCTCTCATCTCTCCAAAGCATTATTTTCACTTATCTGCATTTTTTAGTGTTTTTCATTCTGGAGGAAAAAAAAGGTGGGGTGAGGGGCTCCTCTAGGGCTCATGTAGGGAGGAAAGCTGATGAGAAAAGTGGAGTCCAGAACTGCATTGGCTGGTCCACGTGAGATAAATCACGAGGAGAAGTGCCTGGCACTCATTCCAGGTGAAACAAGGAACGGCCCCTAGGGAGTGGGACCTGTGGCATCATTTGATGGGCGGGACCCGCTGGATGGGATTGGGTCACTCGCCCCAATGCTGTGAAGCACCTCTCACCAGGGTACAGGCTTTACCTGTCTGGTGGCTCAGGGAGCCTGGGGCACTGGCTGAGGATCCCTCTCTAACCATCAGCACCCAGTGTACCATGAGAAAACCCAAAATCAGATCAAGCAAAGCCAGAGGAGGAAGAATCCGAATAAACTTTGCTACCCATCCTGCGGGAGACTCACAGAAGATTCACATTGCCTTTCTTGGGGAGAGCCTATTGGACACTCCCTGCGACTGGAAAGGACTTGAACACTCAGGTCTTTTGCTTGAGGCTGCTTTGCCTGGGGGGCTTTAGTGTGTGGGGAATATTGGAGTCTGTTAAGTACCTTTGTGTTCTGATGTAATTTCCATAATTACTTGGGGCTCAAAGACAGAGATAAACTACTGAGGCTGTGTTGGGTGGTGAAGAGTTTGGGGGGAGGTGATCTGGGATTTCCCCTTGAGTGAGTGGCATTGTCAGTATGGACTGTTGGGTTGGGAGTAGTGGGAGATGGATTGAGAAACATTTATTCGCTCAGCTCCCTTTCCCATTGGCTACATATTGGTCCCATGGGACATGACTTCTGAATTTCTGGGTGGTGATTGCATGAACCCCGACAAGTTCTCTTGGGGCCTGATTCCTTAGCGTCAACAGGAAAGCCAGGGGAGGAGGTAAAGAGTATGTGGCACTGGCGTGAGACAACTGCTATTGGGTAGTGGCTGCTTGAAGTTCAGGGCGTATGTGGAGATGTGGAAACTCTGCCCAAAGACCTCAGAGGCAGGGGAGGCTGATGTGGCACCTGAGCGTTTTACACTTTGCACCACTCGAATTCAGTTGTGCTCTCTAAGTGTCTAGCACCCATAACTAAAATGTGGAGACTCCATTTTTGTGAGAACAAGATTTTCTCACTTATTCCTCAGGAGAGAAAGTGTACGTTCAATTGGTCACAGAGTCTGTTTCAAGGTAGTAGCCAGTTATATGTCTGAAAAGATTGAAAGCAAGAGATTAGTGAAACATTATAGTTCCTAAAGCTGTAGCTAATCCAATGGGCATAAGTGATTTTCATTACCTTGTTGCTTCACCATCCCTTCTAGAATTCCCTTTTACTCAACCGTCACTGAATTGGCCTCAGTGATTTGACTGATGGTTGACCCAGGTTCTTATTGTCAAGTGATGTTACCTTGCTTTTATTTGGGGGTATAATACCTGCAATTGCCCATTTATCCTTCTCACTGGGCATGGAGTCACCAAGAGAGCCCCAGTATATCTCTTAGATTCTAAACATACTCTTCTCTGACCCATTGTGTAGAAAAAATCCTAGAACTTCACGTTAATCATTATCAGTTACTTCCGTGGTAGTATAATTCCTTTATGTGGTTGCTGGTCCACTGCTAGATGGTGATCTGGTGGTAGTTACAATTCCAAGTTCAATGGAACCTTTACTGTATCCTTTGGCTGATGGTTTCTCCCAAAGAACTAAGATTTTTAACCTAGCAGAGTCAAAGGCTTCAAGGAAGGGAAGCATAGATTCTATAAGTGGGATACTGGGAGAGGTGGCAAGAAGGCCCAACTTTATTTGTGCTACTGGGTTTCAGGACCAATGTCTTATAGCCATTGGGGATGCACTCTGTATCAATCTTTGGTTGAATGTGTCTATCACATGCTAGCAGAAATTACCGCTAAACCACAGGGTTCTGCCCCTCAGCTGACTTCTTATCTGAATCTTTAACAGACTGCCATTTTTTAAAATACAATCTGAATGATGGGGCACACGATAAGAACAGTGGGTACTGTGTTCATGTACCATATTTTGTACCTCCCTCACTGTTAAAAAAGTTCCTCGGAGGGGCTTCCCTGGTGGCGCAGTGGTTGAGAGTCTGCCTGCCGATGCAGGGGACACAGGTTCGTGCCCCGGTCCGGGAAGATCCCACATGCCGCGGAGCGGCTGGGCCGTGACCCATGGCCACTGAGCCTGCGCGTCCGGAGCCTGTGCTCCACAACGGGAGAGGCCACAACAGTAAGAGGTCCGCATACAGCAGAAAGAAAAAAAAAAAAAGTTCCTCGATCTAAGGCAATGTTCTATAGGATACCAAGTTGATAATTCAAGTATTCTATAAACTCTTGGTTCATGGTACTGTGGACATACTGAAAGCAGAGAAGGCAAATGCTTATCTGGACTTGGTATCAATTCTGCTAGGAACTGTGAGGTATGGGATTTATTTTACCTTACTTTTAAGTTAATAAGTTAATCTGCTACTATTTTATGGATGTTGGCAGAAGACACAAGACTCTTAGATCAGAGACAAAGACTTTTTACTCTTAGTAAGCAGCATGATGTACAGCATTTCCTCCCGTGTCCAAGTCTCACAGAAGAGTGACAGAAGGCCCAGGTAGATTTGTATCACAAATGAGGAATACTCAGCTTAGGGAATCTGTTGTTCTACAGCAAGCAATAAACCAGCCTTCTCTTTGTCCTGAGGGGAGACCTTACCTCATCCCTCATGATAGACTGCTGCAAACAAAACCCTGAGACATGGTCTGGGTAAGACCTATGAGGGCTTTGTATTCTTAGCAGACTCAGAAAGAATGGGCATGGATGCTTACGGGCCTACGGCAGATTCCCTCTCTGAACAAGGACAACTCCTTGTCTCCTGTCTGGTAGAGGGACTAGTGTTATCAACTTGCCACCAAGTGGCTTTATGGCTTCCTTGAGGAATGGCTCTACATTGAGGGTTCAGTGTCCATTACTGCTGCCAGAAGGTTAGGGATTCACCAGTAGCAGCAGCTAGGTCAAGCTTTGTGTGAAGAAGCACAAGTGTTGGGCCAATGCAGAGGCGCCATTCATGGGCCCATTCTGCAAAAACAAAGGTGGCCTAGGAGACAGGCTGGATGACATCCACAGAACAAGTCCTCTCCTCCTCTTGGTGGTTAAGTGCCACTCCGCAGTGGATGTTCTCTATTGGGCATTTACATGAGATGTAGAAAACCTTGTGGTTTGTGTCCGTTCACATCAGTCCACCTGTATATCTTTTTGCTAAACTTCCAATCTTGCACCTTCTGAGGCCCTTCAGAGGAGTCCAGTTGCTGATTAAAAACTATGTGTAATGGGCTTCCCTGGTGGCGCAGTGGTTGAGAATCTGCCTGCTAATGCAGGGGACACGGGTTCGTGCCCTGGTCTGGGAGGATCCCACATGCCGCGGAGCAACTAGGCCCGTGAGCCACAACTACTGAGCCTGCGTGTCTGGAGCCTGTGCTCCGCAACAGGAGAGGCCGCGATAGTGAGAGGCCCGCACACACTGTGATGAAGAGTGGCCCCCACTTGCCACAACTAGAGAAAGCCCTCACACAGAAACGAAGACCCAACACAGCAAAAATAAATAAATAAATAAACTCCTACCTCCAACATCTTAAAAAAAAAAAAAGTTAATGACATTAAAAAAAAAACAAAAAACTATGTGTAATTTTTCAGGCCTGACCAACTACAAATGTAGTTACAAAAGGCTTCTCCCAGCAGGTCTCACCAGGAAAACTGCCCTCCCTACACCAGACTTGGTGCACAGCAGATTTTGAAAGAAGTTGCAGTCAAGGACAGAGGCCCCTCTGGCTGTCATGCTCTTTATATATTTGCATTCTTAGCCCAGGTGCTGGGCTCTCTATCTGAGACCTTGGTCCTTTTCAGGTGCCTCTGCTGAAATGTCCTTACGGGGGAAGAAAGGGGAAACCCTGAAGGTGCTTTTTTCCCAACTCTCAGTACCTATTACTTTTCTGCTCCTAGCCCTCTACCTATCCCCTTGACCTTCCCCTGACCCCAGAGCCCATTAATCTGCTAGAGCCTTTTTCTCTGAGTTCCTTCAACAGAGAGAGGCCCCCCACGTCTGTGCTTAACCCCCTCGTCCTTAACCAGCACACTATTCCATGGGAAAAAATGGGGACAGGCGGAGTCAGCACTTGCTCCAGTTTTAGCCTTTTCTTAACACTGTCACAGTAAGTGATTAAAGGTTTAACCCTTTCATGCCTCTCTTCATTCTTTGTGGCTTCTTCCTTCAGCTGGCTACTCCCATACCTGGTAGCCCAGCTCTCTCTCCCAGCTCAGCTGAGCTCCTGACACCTTCAAGTCAAGCAATTTTTCCATTATCCAGGCATTCATGTGTATCCTTACCTTAAGCCATTTTTGCCAACCAAAAGCTATGATCCCTTAGCACCTGTATATACTTCTATAGGTTATCATCTACAACATAGATCAGTCAAGAAAACGAAAACCACGCAAGGTATTTCAGGTAGGAGGGGATACAATACAGGAAATTCACTTCCAAGAAAACAATGTGATGGGTTGGAAGAGCCTAGCCACTGCTAGCTTTCAGGAAATCGGGAATTCCAATAACTGTGGGCAATCCCCACAGATTATCTCAGGTACCTGCAACACCACAGTGGGTGATTTGCAGGAAGACTTTTGGAGAAGCTGCAAAACTTTATATCTGTCCTCTGTCCAAGACATGCCTGACGACTGCTGCTGGAGCAATAATGGCCTCTCTTTCTCTCATGCCTCCCAGATCTCATGTGGTGCCTCTCAGAACCAAAATGGAACCTTGCTGACAAGAGAAACTACAGATGTAGTTTTCAGGGTTCCAGATCCTGGGATACAAGGAGAGCATATGAGGGAGCAGGAATGGGATTGTTACACCCACACACAAGCTGGGCCAGCATATTAGATTAAGATTGTGTGTCTCTCTCCTGTTCAAGGACTGCCTCCCATATCTTTATGCCCCTAACACCTAGTTCAGTAACTGACACAATGTGGGTGTTCAGTACATTACTATGCTTCTTCATCCACTAGCTTTCAAGAGGTCACATTCCTGAAATTTGGCTTTGTAGGTT
Source organism: Globicephala melas (assembly GCF_963455315.2). Taxonomy (NCBI): domain Eukaryota; kingdom Metazoa; phylum Chordata; class Mammalia; order Artiodactyla; family Delphinidae; genus Globicephala; species Globicephala melas. The sequence goes on along the minus strand of NC_083327.1, from coordinate 63,223,001 downwards.
TTAATAAATAATGTGAGTAGTTGTAAGATAGCTTTTTTCTGTTTATTATTTCCAAGCATACAATTCAATCATGTTTTCTAATAAAAACTTTCTTCTACTCACTCTCAAGGGTCAAGCTATCACATATGGCCCTAGCTTTGCTGTTATTTGTTTCCATTACAATAAATAGAAAGGCAATAAACAGATTATAGTTGTCTATCAAAAAAATTGTTTCATGTCATTTCAGTAAAAACTGTATAAAATTGTAATAATTCAGAAGTTACAATAATATAATAGATAAGTAACATTTGTATGTTTTTTAATTTATAAAACACTTGTATAAATGCTTTTCCCTCTCTCTCATATCAACCGTGTGAAGAAGACAATATTGCTTCCCCCATTTTATTGACAAAACGTGTTCAAAAGTTGAGATACTTCTTGCTCCTTACTTAATGTTCTTTTATGGCATTTAAACATTTCAAGACTTTTTTTGGTTTCTGAAAGTGTTTTTTTTTAATATGTTAGGTTGAACATTTTCCTATAAAGATAACCATAAAATATTTATATTCAGACCTCAAAAGAAAAATGAAAATAGACAATATTTTCATTATAGTTTTTACAGTTGAAAAGAACCCCTGAGTTTACCTGATATAAATCTTTACTTCAGCAGCATCCCAAGGACTAGCCGTGGAGCTTTCACTTAATACTCCATTAATGGTAAATTCATTATTTTACTAGGCAGCCCATTCCCTCTTGTACCAACTATATATTATTGATGGAGCACAAACCACTTCTCTTTCACTTTAACCACTTGACTCTCATTTTGCCTTCCAGAGTTACACCATGTTAAATCAAATCTCTATACCATGTGCCCAGTACTGTAATTTTTGTGTAGACATAGTTTTGGAAAGAACACTGAACTAGGAATCAAGAGACTTGGGTTACTGTTGCAACTCTACTATGAACTAGCTTTTTATCCTCAATATCCCTGTATTTCTTTTTTTTTCTGACATCTAAAATTGCAGGGTGCTGGTAGTCAACTAAACCGAACCTCTATGCATCTCTTTTTTTCTGTGGTTTTAGTTCTGCGCAGCAGTCTGGGAAAGGTTGAGGAGTTTTTTATGTGTCTTGACTGGGACCTTGTGGCATAGAAAGTTGTTGCTCACCAATATTTGTGTTTCTAAACACACTGAAAGCCTATCTTTCCCAGCCCCTTCTAGGTAATGGGGCTTTGCAACAGAATTCTGGCCAAGGAGATGTAGATGAAAAAGGTGGTACCACTTCCAGACCTGGCCTCCAAACCTCATGTGTTCTGTGCTCTCTCTCTGTCTCTCTCTGTATTTCTCTCTCTCTCTCTCTCTCTCTCTCTCTCTCTCTCACACACACACACACACACACACACACACACACACACGCTATGTTTCTGTTTTATAAACACTAGGGGAGAGAAATACAAATGAAACAACAGTGATATAACATTTTGGGCCATAAATAAAAAATATTAAACAGACTGGCAATACGAAATGTTGGGAAAGTGTGTGGGCAAAAGGCTCTCTCATACACTGCTAGTGGGAATGTAATAGAAAAGGTATTTTAGGGGCCAGTTTGTCAGGATTCATTAAAATCAAAAGCGAATATACTTTTCCCAACATTTGCTCTTTCTTGATTCTACCAGAGAGAAAACTCTCGCTCGCCATAATAAGACATAGGAAGGCAAGTTTATTCACAGCAGTACTTTCTGTTTCGGAGAATTGGGAACTGTCTATATGGCAGGCAATGGCAAAATGATTAAGTAAAATCTTATATTATTATACTATGTAGCAGTTTAAAAGAAGAGGTACATCTATGGCAAATCCCCAAGTCAAAATGCTAAGTGAAAAATAGGTAAGTTGCTGAATAATAGATAAAATGTTACACAGATAGATATAGATATAAATATAGATATATCTACATCTTCCTGTCCATATGTATCTATGTACATAGATTGGCTGTAATTGTACAGAAATATAGATTTGGAAGAATATTCACACTACTGAAAACAATGGTTAAATCTATAAAGGAGAATGGAATTAGGAAAGTTCATTAAGACAATATTTTTTTTTCTTTTTCATATCCTTTTCCATTATGGTTTATTACAGGATATTGAATTTAGTTTTCCTGTGCTATACAGTAGGACCTTGTTAGTTATCTGTTTTATGTATAGTAGTTAGTGTCTGCTAATCCCAAACTCCTAATTTACCCCTCCCCCCTTGCCCCTTTGGTAACCATAAGTTTGTTTTCTATGTCTGTGAGTCTCATAAATAAGTTCATTTGTGTCATATTTTAGATTCCACATATAAGTGATATCATACGGTATTTATCTTTCTCTTTCTGACTTAATTCACTCAGTATGATAATCTCTATGTCCATCCATGTTGTTGAAAATGGCATTATTTCATTCTTTTTTTATGGCTGAGTCATATTCCATTGTGTATATATACCACATCTTTTTCATCCATTCATCTATTGATGGACATTTAGGTTGCTTCCATGTCTTGGCTATTGTAAATAGAGCTGCTATGAACACTGGGTGCAGGTATCTCTTCAAATTATATAGTTTTCTCCTGATATATGCCCAGGAGTGGGATTGCTGGATCATATGGCAGCTCTAGTTTTAGTTTTTTAAGTTTTAAGTTTTTCCATACTGTTTTCCATAGTGGCTGCACCAATTTACATTCCCACAAACAGTGTAGGAGGGTTCCCATTAAGAGAATATTTTTTATATTTATATATTTTTTATAATTTTGCACTGATACTTTAAAATGATTGATACAGTCACACCTTTTATAAGGAGTCATACTTATATAACACTTGTGAGCTTAAATATGTTTTATAATTTTGTATTGCTATTGTAAAAATGATTGATATATTCAGACTCTATCATGATTCACACTCATATAATACTTGTGAGCTTAAAATTATAATGAGAACTACCAGGTGGTTTCTCCTCATTTGTTTGAGAACGGAGAGGAGTGACTACTCGTGCTGTCTGTCCCTTGCTAACCCTAGTACGTCCTGGTTCTACTGTTGTCAGGTCACCTTGGTTGACCTGGGCACGTCACACTGGTTTTCTTGAGCGCCAGCCTCACATGACACTGTCCCCACAAGCTTAAGCTGAGTGGCAGGAAGCCAGCTTGGCCCCACTCCATACTTCTCAGGAAAGACTAACTTTTGTGGTAAAAATAAACAAGGTGCAGAGTACATCCAGCACACATTCTGGTTTATCCTGTAAAATCTCTGGGCATCCGTTCATGCAAGTCTGGAAACGTCAGTCCTCCCAACAGAACTGACTCCTGTTACTGAATAACGCCGGGTCTCAGCTACTCTCCCTCAGCACTCTCATTTGGATCAGCGTTACCTGTTTGTCCACCACATCTTCAGCCCCACTGGCTGCATGAGAATAGAGATGCGTGACTGGGATAATTGGGGCAAGGCTCTAATCCAAATTTTCTTAAATTCAACTACAGACTCACCCTCAGAAATGATAGAAACAGGGCTGCCTTGTAAATGGCCAGTTCAAAGCTGTTTTTTTTTTTTTTTTCGGTACGCAGGCCTCTCAGTGTTGTGGCCTCTCCCGTTGTGGAGCACAGGCTCTGGATGTGCAGACTCAGTGGCCATGGCTCATGGGCCCAGCCGCTCCGCGGCATGTGGGATCTTCCCGGACCGGGGCACGAACCCGCATCCCCTGTATCGGTAGGCGGACTCTCAACCACTGCGCCACCAGGGAAGCCCAAATCTGTGGTTTTTAATGGCAGAGTTTTGATAATACAGAAACATGTCGAACCATTCTAGGGACTATAGCCCCATCAATTTTTTTCACAGAGTTAATCTTATAAAAACCATATTAATCCTTGAATAATGATGTTTTGTCTCTTTCAAGGAAAACAATATCAGGTCCCAAAAGTTTTCTAAACAATCCTTTTTGTGGATGATGTCCAAGTGTATTATTGTTAAATGAACTCATCTGTATGTAGTTGTCAAAATAATATAATGGCTACCTTCTCTAATGATTCTGTTTTTTAATAAAAGGCATCCTTTACAAATGGATAATTCATATTAATGGCTTGTTTCTTAAAAAATTTTATTGGAGTAGAGTTGATTTATAGTTACTTTCAGGTGTGCAGCAAAGTAACTCAGTTATTATACATATTTAATGGCTGGTTAGTGATTTGGATTCCTCAGGCAGTTTCTCTAATTATTATTTAAGCACTTAGGTACTGGTCAGTCTGGGACCGTATACAAATAATAATATTTAAAACTTCTAGCGGAGGCGGGGCAATGAATTCTTGCTTATAACGTAACCAACGGCTCAGTACATCAGCATGCAACATTATTCTTCCTGGATCATAGTCTACTCTGTACTTAGCAAAAGAATCTCTCATCCCTTGTGTGGTAACTGAGCCAATGAGAGGGTTTGCAAATCCACGGCATGCTACTTGCCACTCCACCAGCTGGCGTCCCCCACAGTCATTGCTAGTTGATCCTAGTGGTCTTTGCAACTGAGCCCAGATACGTCTTCAGAATCCTTCCCAAAAGATGCTCTGACACAGCCACCAACCAGCAGAGCTGGCTCACGAGATTCACTTTGTAATAGGTTTATCCTATTATGTTATGGGCTGAATTGTCTCCCTGAAAAATTCATATGTTGAAGTCCTAACCCCCAGTCCCTCAGAATGTAACTGTATTTGAAGAGGGGGTCTTTAATGAGGCAATTAAGCTAAAATGAGTTCATTGGGGAGGCCCTAATCCAATGATTGGTGTCCTTATAAGAGGGAATTTAGACACAGACATGTACAGAGGGAAGATGATGGGAAGCCACAGAGATAAGACAGACATCTACCAGCCAAGGAGAGAGACTTGGACACAGCTTTCCCTATGGCCTCAGAAGAGACCAACTATTGTCCACACCTTGATCTCAGACATCTGGCCTCCAGAGCTGTGAGAAAATAAATTTCTGTTGTTTAAGCCACCTAGTCTGTGGTATTTTGTTACTGAAGCCCTAGCAAATGAATACACGTCTCATAAAAAAGGACAAAATAGAAGTAAAATGGTGGAAGTGATTAAGAAACTTCTTGACTTCTATAATAATAGAAAGGAATTCTTTGCGATTTTTAAAAAATATTCACACTCAAGGGAACATTATCCCTCTAGGTTGAACTATAAGATATGGATACCCCACTGTTATCTGGCTTGTGGTAGTTAGTCCCAATACCATAGAGTAAAGTCTCTGCAAAAAGGAACAAGGTTTTATGTACATTATAAAATTCTAGAACAGACTTGGAAGTCAGATGTTGAATTTGTAACATGATGAGTCTAAAAATATGAAATGGCTCTGTGGTAAATGGAATAATGGTTCCCAAAGATGACCATGTCCTACTTGCCAGAACCTGTGACGATATATTATATTACATGGCAAATGAGAATGAAGGTTGTAGTTGGAATTTTGGTTGCTAATTGAGTGACCTTATAATGGGGGAGATCATTGTGGATTATCTGGGTGGGTCCAACGTAATCACAAAGGTTCTTAAAAGTGGAAAAGGGAGGCAGAAGAGGAAGTCAGAGTGACACAATATGAAAAAACTGGACTCACCATTGCTGGCCTTGAAAATGGAGGGAGGGGGCCCACGAGCCCAGGTATACAGGTGGCCTCTAGAAGCTAGAAAAGACAAGGAAATGGATTCTCTCTCAGACCTTACAGATAGGAGTGTAGCCCTGCCAGCACCTTAATTTTAGCCCAGTGAGACCCATGTCAGACATCTAACCTACAAAACTGCAGGATAATATAGTTGCATTGCTTTTAAGCTACTAAGTTGGAGGTAATTTGTTATGGCAGCAATGGGAGACTAATAAAACGTCCAATAACTGACTAAATATACTTGCAATGCTAATTTTAGAAAGATGTTACTGAAAACGATTTGCTCCTAGAATAGTGGCAGCTCTTGTTTTTTTTTTTTTGCGGTATGCGGGCCTCTCATTGTTGTGGCCTCTCCCGCTGCGGAGCACAGGCTCTGGACGCTCAGGCTCAGCGGCCACGGCTCACAGGCCCAGCTGCTCCATGGCATGTGGGATCTTCCCGGACCGGGGCACGAACCCGTGTCCCCTGCATCGGCAGGCGGACTCTCAACCACTGCGCCACCAGGGAAGCCCTCTTGTTTTATTTTTGAAGTAGGAGCATCATGGACTATCTGCTCCTTATCTTTATCTACAACTTTGCTCTCTGACCTTTCCCCCAGTCCTCTACTTTTCATTCCTCCACATCAAGATCAGCAGCAGAAGCATCTGATTTCCTTACGTATTTTAACACATTACCTTTATCCAGTCACCCACACTTAAAGCTCTGAGGATGACTTAACCTCCTGCCCCTCCTTCCCCACCCTCTATCTCATTAGATTTCACATCCTGTCTATCTGTCGTCTTGTTTTTCTCACTTACTCCTTCCTTTGATTCTACTAGCCCAGTTCTGCACTCGACCCTTGATTCCTCTTGCCTTTCCAAGTTTTCTAACTGACTTCATGACCCTCAGTGCCTACACATACCAATCTTCCTCCCCCACTTTTGCCAGGATAACCTTCCCATGAAGATCTAAAAATCGGCTTCCCTCAAGGTTGTTTTTCAAGGCCATCTACAGGGAGGCCCCAGCCCCTCTCTCTAGTATCATCTACACCACCACTCATTAGTCCACCTAAGCCTAGCAGTGGTTAGGTCCCAGGTCAGGGGTTCTCAACTGTGATGCACAGGAGAGTCACATGAGTAGCTTTCAAAAAACACTGATTCCCTGGCCAGTTAATCAGAATCTCTAAGCCTGGGGTGTAGGAAATGGATACCTTTTTAATTTCCACAGGTGAGAATAATATCCGGCTCAGACTGAGCTGCCCTGGTCTAGCCAGGTGGTTCTCAGACATGAGTGTGCATCAGAATCACACTCATGTGCATCGGATAGAACACAGGGTGCTGAGTCCCATCCCAGGGTTTATGATTCAATAGGACTGGAGTGAGACCTGATCATGTTTTTTCTTTTTTTCTTTGAGATATAATGCACATATTATAATAGTCACCCTTTAAAAATACACAATTCAGTGGTTTTTAGTATATTCACAAGGTTGTGCAACCTTTAACACTATCTAATTCTAGAAAATTTTCATTACCCTAAAAGAAACCCATTAGCAGCCACTCATTATTCCCCCCTTTTCCCCAGTCTCTGGAAACCACCAACCTACCTTCTGTCTCTGTAAATTTGCCTATTCTGGACATTTCATATAAATGGAATCATATAATATGTGGTCCTTTGTGACTGGCTTCTTTCACTTAACACAATGTTTTCAAGGTTCATCCATGTTGTAACATGGACCAGTATTTCAGTTCTTTTTATGGCTGAATAACATTTCACTGTATGGATATAGCACATTTTATTTATCCATTAGTCAACTGATAGAAATTTAGGTTGTTTCCACTTTTTGCCTATTATGAATAATGCTGCTATAAACATTCCTGTATACATTTTTGTGTTTTCAATGATCTTGGAATATAGATCTAGGTGAGGAATTGCCGGGTCATATGGTGACTCTATATTGAGACCTGAGAATCTGTCTTTCTAACAAGTTCCCAAGTGATGCTGAAGTTGATGGTCCAGGAACCACATTCCGAAAACCACTGCTCTATACAAACTGGACTACTAAGTCTTTCCTCAGATACCCTGAATCTTTGACATCTGTATCTTGTTGGTCACTTGGTCTGATGTTCTTTCCTTCTTATCTTTACCTTGTGAAATCCTACTCATTCTTTTAGGCCTATCCCGAGGCTGCATCCGCCATAAAGTCTATGAAACCATTATCTGTGTGGTGTTTTTCTTCCTCTGACTGATTGTAAACTCCTTATGGCCATTGAGTTCATTTGAGTCATCTTGATATGAAAGCCCTGAAGATAAGCCTAATGCTCATACGTTGCTGTTCAGTTGAACAGAATTCCATGTCTTTTGATGTGGTAGTCTAAAGACAGGACACTAAAAGGTGTGACTTTACATTTTTCCCTTTCTCTAACACCTGATATCTGATAAATTTCAATAATTTAGTACTCCTGAAGGCCTTTGACAAGTTCCTCCCCAGCTGGTCTCATGATCAGGAACCAGAAGATTAAATTATAAAGATCCTTACAACTTAAAATTCATTTTTATGAAGGCTCCTTGGACATTAATATAATCGTAATCCTAGAAGCCAGGGTCTCTATGGAATGCTAGGAAATGACCAGGGAAGCAAAATTTGCCTATCAATAGATTACTTCAGACATAGAATAGCACGTCTATTTGTACACCTTTTCATGTAACTTTCATTGGTATTCAGTGGAATACTGCATTTCCCAAGTTTTCATCAATGCTGGGAAATAGCTAAGACACAAAACAAGCCCTCTATTAGCAAACTTATATTTAAGGGTTAATCATACTTCAGAAGGCTGTGATGGGGGCTCAATAAGAAAGTGAATATAAAGGAGCTGGCCCTGCTTCAGTTCCCAATATACGGATTTGCTATTAGTAGTAGCAGTAGTTCCCATCTCCTCAACTCTTAGTGCCAGCAGATTTTGCTTATAATTTACTATGAAAACAGAACCATGAATGAGAACTCTGTCTTGTCCTGTTCCACATCTACAAATGTATCTGCACCTGCCCCCAATCCTTTCAACTTTCTCTTCCAGAAGGTGAACTATGCTCTCCTATGCCCCCAGAGTCCCACCCCTTCTCCTTACTCAAGAACTAGACTCCATTTATCATCCATTTCTGTCCCTCCTAGCAGGGGAGCCAAGCTTGGCATTAAGCATTCCCTTCCCTTCCCCCATATAGAAGCTAAGGAGAATCCCACCCAAGTCTGAGTTCTTTTTAAGTATCTCATCTCAAAATTTCTCTAGTGTAACTAAGGGATTATAACATTGTGTCTTATTGAATCCAAGCAGAGAGGATTCTGGAAACTTGTGAAAGCGTTAACAATGTATTTTATTCCCCTTTGTAAGTCTATCCTTTGAGACTTAATGTTTGTTTTGGGAGACGTGTGAATAGGTGCCAACAGGCGTGGGGAACCCCAGAGGGGATCTGACTTGGAAGGCCCACACCCAATCCTGGCCACACCTGCTTTCCTTCTTCCTAAACCACACTTTTGAGCACAGCTTTCAGTTTCCTCCTACGCTATATAATCCCCACTTCATTTCTCCAATCCTTTAGAAGAGAATGGCATATACACCCCTATAGTCAGATGTGGAACAGCTGGGAAGACCTAAGAGGTAGGGTATAAGTTGAAAGAGGGGGTGGTTCTCTTCTAGTCTTGAAGGAAGAGGAGCCTGGGCAGAAGAGGCTGCATCCAGCCTCATGCGGTCGTTCTCAATGGACTTGGAAGAATTGGGAGGCGCCCAGAACACAGAGGAGCAGATCTGTGTGGATACTCAGCTGGAACCCAAGAGAGTTAAACTTTCCTACCTTACGTTAAAAAGGGTAAAGACCAATGGGTGGGCTCCATAATGGGCTCCATTAATTCCTGACTCTACATCCCCTCACATCTTCTTCTTGGGGTGTCCCTCTGCCTCTCTCTTCCCTGTTAGAGTCTAGCTAACCGAATGCATAATTCATGCTTACTGTTTGACCCTCAGCTCATTAGTTTCTTAGCGGTTTTCTCACTAAGCCCTCTCATCTAGGTCACCAGGAACTTCTATATTACGAACATAATGGGCATCTTTCAGTCCATATCTTTCTCAACGTGTCTGTGGCATTTGCACTGTTGATTATGTCCTCCTGCTTGAAATGATCTACCACTCTTTAGCATCCATGACATATTCATCTCCTGGTTCTCCTACTAATGGATCACTCATATGTGGCCCCCTTCCTGGAAACCTCATTCTCTGCCTCCCCTTAAGTATTGCCCAGAGTTCTGTTCTCAGCCTTCCCTTCATTGTAAAAGCCATAGATCCAACTCTATGCTTAAGTTGTGATCTCTTTCCACTGCTGCATATTAGATAACCAGACCTGGATGTCCTTAAACTCAATGTTCATTATTCTAGAATTCCTTATTTTGGAGAACAGCACTGTCATTCTCTCAATGACCGAGGCAGAGACCTGAAACATAATTTAAAATATCTCTTCTGCCTTTTCCTTATACTTTCCTTCATCCATACCCTATATTCAATCATATCCGTCTATCCTCTATACCTCTCAAATTTATGATCTATCACCACCATGAGGGCCATATACAGAAAAAGCATTAAGGACAAGTATCGAATCACATATCTTCTTGTCCCTAGCGCATAGAATACTGGCACAATTTTAAATATTGTGTAGAATATATGAAAGATTTAACAAGTGGATACACAATTCAATAAATAAGTAAATGGATCAATCACAATTCAAATTTAGCCCTTCTGATTTTAAGAAATGGAGACTTCCATAACATAAGTCTAAGTATAAAGGAAGATGGGGGAGTAGGGTGGGTTTATTATTATAAGGAAACACATGGAACCTAGGGAGATGAACCAAAGTAAAAAAATAAGAAACACCAGATCAGCCAGCATCTGGTAAGGCAGCAATGTTTAAGACCCTCAACAGCTGGAGTGACTGAACCTTTGCTCTGACTCTCTTCCACGCTATTTTCTGAGGGTTTAGCTCTGTTCAATTCTCACTGCAACTCACCTTTCCTCTCTACCCTGCATACCTTTTCCCTACATCATTAACTCTGCCAGCTCATAGTTTCTGCTATCTCATGACTGGTTGGCCATGACTTAACATGACTGCAGCCTTCCCTCCTGGCTTCCTCTATGTGTCCCATCAACTTTAGCTCCTGCTGCCAACTGCCTGCTACTCTCTGTCCTTCCCAATTCAAGTCCTCAAGGGAAGAGCCTGATTGGCTTAGTTTCAAAATGCCAGCCCACTGATGAACTGCCCTTGAGTAGGTGCCCAAGCTAGTCCACCATAGTCCAATTACTACCATCCATTGGTAGGTTAAGAGTCTCATGGTATGAACCGTGGCTGTCCTGGGTTGCATTAGGCAAAAGCCGTGGTCAGAGCAAAAACTCTAAGGCATCCACACAGACGTGTGATCACATTGTTCTTCCTGGGGATATTAAAAAACTATAAGAATTCTTATCCCCAAAGAGAATGGAGGCTCACCCAGTATTGTGGAAAAACTGGAACTCCAGAAGATAGCAAAGTCCAAAATCACTGAGGAGTACTGAGAGTGCAGATGACAGGAAGAGGTTCTGGAGATTCAAGAAATCTTGAAGGGGACCATAGGAGGCGATTGGGAGGGAATCAAGGTCCAGAGAATTTCTAAGGATACTGTTTTCCACCTCTGGCTTGCTATGTACAAAGACTCAGAAACTGAATGAACTGTAAATACCAACAAACTGATTTTTCTGCTTCTAGTCTGGTTCCTCCAGCTGACATTTTTATGTTCTAGGTAATGTATTTCCCCCCGACTATAAAAATGTTTATTTAGAAAATTTGGAAAAATTATAAAAGAAGAAAATAAAAGTCTGTGATATTTTTACTACCTGGCAAGAACTGTAATTACTATTTTATTTCTTTTTCTAGTCTTTTTCTCCATGTTTTTTCCTGAAAAATTGAGATTTTCATGGTACATAGTTATATATTGTGCATTTTCCTTTAGTTATAATGTCACTAGTAAATAATACATTCCCTAAAAATATGGTTGCAAAGATACTGTCATAGGGTGGTATAATTTATTCTACCATGTCCTATTGGTGACGTTTAGATTTTTTCTGATTTTTCCCCGTTATAAATTAAGGAGTTGATAAAAAATTCCTAGAAGTAATATCCTGCATTGAAGGGCAGTATTATCTTATAAAAACACAAATTTGATCATGTACCTTCTCAGCCTAACATTCTTCAAAAGTCAACCTTTGTCTTTAGGATAAGTTTTTCATTCCAGCAGTTACCACGAGAGATGCCGCATGGTCTGGTGTTTTCTTGCCTCTCCAGCTTCACCTCCTCCAAGTCCTCAGATGTGCCCTTGCCATCCTGTCATCCTCTGCTACTTGTGGTTTGCCGAAATGTGCCATAGGCTCTTGTGTGCCTGGAGGTATCAGCTCACACGGCTCTGCTTAGGACCCCTTTCTCCTCATTCTTCCTGCGTTAATAAGCTGTCCCATCCTCTAAGACTGAGCTCCATTGTTACGGATTCTAGGAAGCGTCCCCATTTTCCAGAGCAGGTGTGAACCTGTACAAATCTGCAGTTCAGACTGCAGTCAGCTGCTAGTCAGAGAAAACCTGACTTACGAGCATACATACAGATAAAGGAAGCTTCTGTTATTTGTTTAACAGTAGAGGTTAGAGCTAGTCTATCTATGATTCTCTTGGCTTTTACTTCATGGTTACAAAATGATTGTAGCAGCTTCTGGCAGCTGCCTTGGGCTCCAGATAGAAATAAGACAGGCCGTACCAGTCATATACATACATACATATATATATATATATATATTTTTTTTTTTTTAACAGAAAAAGCAAAAGCCTTTTTGGAAGCTCCCAGTTGATTTTGGCTTATATCTCTCACGGGTAGAACTGTCTCATTACCACTCATAGCTTCAGGGAGGCCGGGGAAAAGAGTGTCTAGTTTTCTGGTCACTATACTGGTGCGGCAAGGGGTTTGGAAAAGCTTGCTGGATTCGCCCATAATCAGTGTCTGCACCCATCCCCCTTCTCTGCGCTCCTTCCTGATGCCGCTGTCTGACTCCTTTCCCTCCCCCTCCAGACTCTAAGCCTCTTGAAGTTAAGCGTGTTTTTCAACCTTGTTTCTTGAGGGCCAAGCATGTGCCTTGAACACATTACTTAGTACATGTTTTTGAATAAATGAACTACTTTTAGAGACAATGCCCACTCCCGACACCCACCAGGGAGGAACTTGGAACGGGAGAGCAGAAGGAAAAGCTTCCCCAAAACACACTATCCGAAAATGGCAACATCATTCTAAAAGGAATGTACTGACCTGACAGTCGTAGAGCAGATGATGGAACTGCGAGGGCAGGAGTGCCTGAGAGATAGCTACCTGGATGGGGGTCGCTGGCGCTCAAACATGGCCGCACATCACAATCACCTGGGGTTGATTTGCAACGTCCCTCCCGCCCAGGCTTCACCCCTGACCACTGAAAAACAGAATCTCCAGTGAGGCCCTGTCACCTCACTGGGGCGCTGGGGCTGGCTCATCCTGCCTGTGCTTCTCTCTCCCCAGCTCTGTTCAGGGACATCAGCTTGGTGGCTTAAAATCGGCCACCATGTGGTATTTCTACCATAGCAATTGGCAAATACTACAAATCACAGATCTGCCCTCCTCGTCCTCCCCTTAAGAGCTGGTTCACCAGCACCACGTTGGTATTTTTAAAAAACTTCCCAGGTGTTTCCAATGCGCAGCCGCGCTTAAGACCGACCGGTCAAAAGCAAGCTCTTCCCGTGGCCTGTAGCTTCCTACCAAATGGTATCTGGGGGCCCTCCTTTGGCTCTAGTCCTGCCTTTGGTTAGACTCCTTACATGGTGCAGCTTGGCTTGCCTCCGGGGGGACCCGAGTGAAGTACAGAAGAGAGAGGAGAATCGTGGTTTCGGTTTTAGTTGTTACTGAGTTTCTTTGCATACTGCTTGATTTCTTTTAAATCTAGCCAAATCTCTTTCAGGCTACCTCTAGGGCTGGGTCGACAGAGGCATGCTGATTCCTTAAAGGAGGTGGGGAACCTCTGAATAATGTTGTGCAATCAGGAACTTTAGTTACCGCCTCCTGAGGTGGTTAAGCCCTCTTTTGGAGGCATAATTGCTGTGTGATTTGCTAGATCTGACTACCCAGGCTGAATCTGATTTGAGTACAGTGAGTCCCACCCAATCCTAGGGTAGTCTCGCTATAGCTGCCACACATCACAATGACTTTTTTTTAATTTTAATTTTTTTATTTTTTAACATCTTTATTGGACTTTAATTGCTTTACAATGGTGTGTTAGTTTCTGCTTTATAACAAAGTGAATCAGCCATACATTAGGATACATATATCCCCTTATCTCCTCCCTCTTGCATCTCCCTACCACCCTCCCTATCCCACACACTGACTTTTAAAATTTTATATATGTATATATATATATATATAGTATGTATGGTATGTACATACCTCAGATATAGATAGGACACTAGCCATAGGGAGAGGTTTGTAGCCTTCCTAATATTATACAGTAAGTAAATGGCTGAACTGGATTGAAACCCCAGTGGTCCATCTCCAGGATCTGTGCTTCTAAGCACACTACCATCCTATCCCAGTAGAAGTATTAACGCAACACAGACTGACTTTCCTGCACCCTAAAGACACACCACGAAATACCCAATCCATTCCTCTCCCATAGGACCCCTTAGTCATCTTTTGCAGCGTTAACTCGAAAGAAACTACCACCACTCTGTGATGTACATGTCTGGCTGGAAAGACATTGATTCAGCAAACTTGCAAGGTGTCATGGGTACCTGGAGATCCCAGTGACAGAGAGGACCCTTGCAGAGCTGGGAGCCACTTGCTTCAAAAAGTGGTGCAGGGGCTGTAGAGAAACTCAGAGCTAGTAGGCATCATTGGTCTTGGCCCAAGGAAGCATAAAGATGCTGGAGGGCTGCTCTCAACCGCGACGGAGGCGGGAGTCCTATCAGGATTTCTTCCTGGGACCGGGGCAGCTGAACAGTCCTGCTAAGCGTACACACCTTGGGGCTCTCTGGGGAGATGGGCTGCGAGGAAGACTTTCAAATGCTCTAACTTGATTTCTCTCAAAACGTTGTTGCTCAAACGCCACCCTCAATAACTTAACAAGAAATTCCTCTTAACATGTTTTTCTTATCTGAAAACTTTCTTGTGATTAGGGAGAATGGAAAATTATAAATTTAAGAATTAAAATATACTGTTCAGGAAAAAAGATTAAGTAGAGACTTCTAAGGAATGTTTCCGTGACAATAAATGGAATAGATCTAGACACTGACTAAATTACAGAAGTGAGGGAAATTTCTAATATGAGGTCTTAACTCTAATGAATGGTTTCTAGTGCCTTATAAATGTCATCATATCCGTCTCACCTGCACCCAGAGAGAGGTCCGAGAACCACCCGAATAAGTCAGCCTGCTGCAAGAAGGGCAAACATGGCCTTTCTATTCTGTTCACCTGCCATCAAAAGACCAGTAATTTAGGATTGTATTTCTCTATTGTTTCTGGGCTTTTGTTCCTATTTTCTTTTCTCCAACCTTTCTGTTCTCCATACACAATGTAAACATCGTTAGAGCTATTATCTCTTGGTGTATTTTAGCAAGTCATTTTATAGTGTGATGGTCTTCGTTGAATCTAAGAGTATATCTTACATTGGTTAAATATCACGGGCCTAGTTTCTCTATAGTCAGTTATATAGGGGAGAAAAAAAATCTACCCATGTTAGGTTCTCCAGTTGGGGCCTTGCAAATCAGACAACAAAAGACAGATTAACGAGGGAAAAACAAATCCACAAATCCGAGTTTATGAACCTGCGCAGTGTGCATCCACGTGGGGCACTCAGAGATGAGTAATTCAAAGAGGTGGTTAGAACTTGGGGCTTATGTAGCATCTAAACAAAAGAAAAATAAATTTGTAGAGAAGGGTCAAGACAAAGGAAAAGGACTCTGAGCTTCTAGAGCAGCAAATCTGGGGAAGGTAAGCTAGGGGGGAACTAATGGAAGGTAAGTGTTGTTAAAGTTTGTTACGCAGGTCCTGAGGTATTGTGTCTGAGCTGATAAGGGTCTAGGGTTGTCTCTGGTGATTAACTTGTCCTTCCTGGTAAAGAGGGGCTGGGGGCAATCGGGGACACAGATTTATGTTCTGCTTTTAGGCAAATGGGGGAGGGCAGAGAGCTTCCCTGTACCTACTTCTTCTCAATTGCCTTTAGCTCAAACTAATCAATATGCTAATGTGGCGTATTCTCCTGCCCTTAAATGGATAAATCATTCATTTCTTCTTGCTCTAATCTGCTGGCTAGAGTAGCTGAAATAGAATCGTGAGAAGAAAATAGTACAAATAAAGATTACTATTTTATTTCTTTTTTTGGTTACTTAAACATCTCCTTCCCCAGCAGTGATGTGTCTGAATCCTTTCATCCCTTGATCCACTGTAGGTCTAGGCAGCACCTAGAAGCTTTGTTTCTGAGACCACTTTTCTCCTTTCTCACCTCCCAACCTTAAACATCCATGTAAAACATAAATTATATTTGAACAAAGTTTCTTTTCATATAGGTGTTTCACCATCAATACTTTTTTTTTTTACCAACCCTTGTCCTCTTCCCTACTCTCTGTCAGCAGCAGGTGTCAAAATCTGTTTACTCCCCGTCTTTCTGAAGATGTTCCAAGTAGCCATTTATCATGCATGTAGCTTTGTCGTTCAATGGGCTCATGAAGAGAAAGTCAGCCTAGACAAGATTATAAATCTGGGACTTTCCTCGTGGAGTAGTGGTTAAGAATCCACCTGTCAATGCAGGGCACATGGGTTTGATCCCTGGTCCAGGAAGATTCCACATGCTGTGGAGCAACTAAGCCCGTGTGCCACAATTACTGAGCCTGTGCTCTAAAGCCCACGAGCCACAACTACTGAGTTCGCGTGCCACAACTACTGAAGCCTGTGCGCCAAGAACCCGCCTACCTCAATGAAGAGTAGCCCCCACTCGCCACAGCTAGAGAAAACCCGCACGCAGCAATGAAGACCCAACGCAGCCAAAAAAAAAAAAAAAAGATTATAAATCTGGGAAGTCTTGATTTTAAACTTTTTCTGACTCTACTTTCTTTTCTTTAAAGATTTACCTTTCAAAAGCCTTCCTATTTTCCTAAACTATTTTCCACGTCAACACAAAATGGCATCGTAAAATCATCTATACTACAGTTTAAGCTTTATTCACATCACTGGGTGAGTGAGAACATGATTATGTATTGGGAGGAACGTGATCAAATGAGAAGAGAAATTCTAAAGATGACATTTGTGTTAAGGCAATATTAATTATGGCAATTATGTGGCCTGTTGGAAGTTATGCCTAGTTACCATGCAGGACATTATTGACGGTACATTGTGAAATGATTGCTAATTTTGCTGTGGATTTTATTTGATTAGAGTAGTGGACTGTAAATGCCTGTTCAGCCTTCAGGGTTTATTGCTGAAGAAGCAAACCCACAATTTAAAGAGGCCCAAGGAGGGGCATTTTCCCCAGTGGGAATGAAGTGGGGGGAGGGGAGGAGCATTCTGTAAAGGTCACAGATTTCCTGCGTTAAATCCTTGCTACTCAAAATGTGGTCCTTAGACCAGCAGCATCAGTATCAGCTGGGAACTCATCTGAAATGCCAAGTAGACCAACTGAACCAAAATCTGTATTTTGAACAAGATTCCCAGGTGAGTCAATTTGCAATAAAATTTGAGCAGTGCCCCTGTAAATCACTCCTTCCTGTGTCAAGGGGAGTTGACAGAGGAATGGAGAGTACAAGGAAAAATGGGGCTCTAGCTAGTATATTCACAGGTCAGAGGTGAGCTTGTGGCTTATTTAAAATGAAGATTCCAGCCCCACTCCCAGAACTTCCCTCTCTATAGGTCTAGGGCAGGGTCAGTCTTCTACCTCTATAACAGGTACCCTGAAAATGGCTGGACACCTTCTAGTTGGAGATCCACTGTCTGTACCTACTGAGAAAAGGGCAAGGTTGAGAACAAGGCTAAAGTGGGAGCTGGGGTGTGTGTCAAAAAAACAGCACAAGAGTCTAGAGAAGGAAGAAAACTGCAGTTTCTCATGTTCTCTGGGAACTTCTGTATTTACACTTGAATTCTAATGATCAATTAAAAAAATCTTTCAGGTGAAGAATGTACTTTTTCTGTGACTAATCAGACTTTCAGTGGCCCTGAGCCTTAAATAAAAACCATATTTTCTAGAGCAGGGGTCCCCAACCCCCGGGGTCTAATGCCTGCTGATCTGAGGTGGGGCTGATGTAGTAATAATAGAAATAAAGTGCACAATAAATGTAAAGCGCTTGAATCATCCCGAAGCCATCCCCCCGCCCCACCCCCACCCCATCCTGGGTCCGTGGAAAAACTGTCCTCCATGAAACCGGTCCCTGGTGCCAAAAAGGTTGGGGACGGCTCTTCTAGAGGAAATACCCACAATGTAAACAATGATCTCACCCATCACTACAAAGTAAGACATGAAATCCCCTCCACCAATGGGTGTCGGTCTTTCCCCATCATTTTCAAGACTGTTTATTCTTTTTTTTGGTTTGTAGTAATCCTTGCTTGGGGAGGAGCAAGACGATTTGTGGGAGATATGTCTTTTGAAAAATCCTGTGAGGCTGTCTTTGTTTTGAGCAGGACTTAGTAATGATATTTTTTCAAAAGCAAGACTATGGATCTCTATATTTATATGTATATATTTTTATATAGCAGTAATAAAAGACTGTAAGTAATATTAAAATATCAAATTACACAAAGGTTCGTTAGAGAATATATTCTCTAGATCCTTTTATATGATTCTGCCTGAATTTGACTCCATTATTCAGGCATTTGCTGAAACTAGTGCAAATAAGAGTACTGTTGTTATATTTGAAGACAAAATGACTCTGAACAGCCTCTTCATTCCTCTCATTACGATGCATTTCTCTCCAGGAGCAATCAATGCCTTCCCAAGGGTCCCACCCGATGGAATTTCACGTATAAGGCATTCCATTACTGTTCCCACCCCACCCCAAACTTCAGGGCTAATTTTCTTTCATTTTTGAACCTGTGTGACCATGGTCACCAGTGCTTCTTAGGGTCCCATCCCAGAGGATATTTAGCATTTGAAGGCAACTGGATCCATAGTTGCTGAACACAGCGTAAATCTGAAGTTGCTATAGAAAGAAAAACTTAGCTAATGTGGGTCTGATTCATAGTTTTTTATTTGATTAATTTCACGCCCTAGCTGGCCAGTAGCCAATCATCCTTCAGGGATTTCATGAGTTAAGAGAATATGCTCAACATAAAGGAATATGTCATAGATTTTTCTAAATGCACTTGGTCAGCTACAATATGTTTAAATACAGTTCCACATACAGTGTAATTTATATGTTTGCATAATTTGTTAAACTGTGAACATTTTATGATACACTCCAATATATAGTAAAAATTATTCTTTAAGTAGTAGGCCTGAATTCTTCCAAAGTCTCATTAATTGTATGACCTTTGAGAAAATATGAACCACATGAGAGTAGAGTGTGTAACTTTGGGGTAAATGTAATAGAATGTAATGTAACAGAAAGAGCCACATTTGGTAACATAAGAATTCAGAAATACAAAAATTAGATTAGTATATATATAACAATTCATAAGGGAAGATGCTTGGCAACTTGTTTAAGAACTTAACTCCCTAGTTCAAACTACCACTGAAGACTTTCTCTAGCTGTTCATCATTCATTCTTTCATTCAGTCATATACTAAATATTGAGGATCTGCTCATCACTAGGCACTGTCGAGGTATAACACATGCGATGTACATCTACACGTTTCTGGATTTTTCCTAGCAATTAGAAAGTGGGCTCCTAGAAGTGCGGAAGAGACATTATTGCTATACAATGGCATTTTAAAATGAAATACAAGGACCACCAAGACGTCAAGGGCATTTTTAATTAGACAATTCCATCTACACATTTCAAATTCATTAAGGAACCTCTCCTCTGTATTTCACTGTGCTAAAGTCTCAATAATCACTAAGCCCCTGGCTTTTCAGTTTTAAACTGTGCTACTTCTCTGCATCATTTAAAGTTAATCAGGGGGCTTCCCTGGTGGCGCAGTCGTTGAGAATCTGCCTGCAAATGCAGGGGACATGGGTTCAAGCCCTAGTCCAGGAAGATCCCACATGACGCGGAGCAACTAAGCCCATGCACCACAACTACTGAGCCTGCGCTCTAGTGCCTGCGAGCCGCAACTACTGAAGCCCACAAGCCTAGAGCCCGTGCTCCATAACAAGAGAAGCCACCGCAATGAGAAACCCGCGCACTGCAACGATGAGTAGCCCCTGCTCACCGCAACTAGAGAAAGCCCACGCGCAGCAACGAAGACCCAACGCAGCAAATAAATAAATAAATAAAATTAAATAAATAAATAAATAATGAATCAGGGGTTTCCTGGGCACTTAGTATATTTAGCTAGGAGCTGGGGAAATATACAAAGAGGAATGGAACCTGCCCTCAAGGAGTCTGTATTTTAGCTTGGACTGTAAGACATATGTATGTGAATAGCCAGTACTGAAAGAAGTTATTGTCAGGAAAACATCACAATTCACAATTCCTTACTCTTAAAATTTCATTAAAGAGCCAAAGTACTGAATATATAAAATGAAAATTTTAAAGATGATAAAAATAATAGAGATGAATAAACCACAATTCACATCTCTATGTAGGTAACTGCACTTTACACACAGCCCTTTTGTCAGGAAAACCCAATTTTTTTCTCCCCAATGTTTTATTATAAAAAATTTCAAACATACAGAAAAGTTAAAAATTGTACAGTGAACACCCATATACCTATAACCTAGAGTCTACAATTAGTACTTTGCTATGTATGTGTTGTCACGTACCATTTTGATTCAACTTGCTGCCCACGTTGGTAGACATCTTCTGTACTCTGGCGCCACCTGGAGACAGGCTGGCGCCACGCAGAGGACACAAAACAAGAGTATAACTGGAGAAACCACTACAGGTGAGTCTGTAACTGGAGCAACAACTCCAAATGCACTCTGTTTGAAACCTAGGAAATTCTTTTTTTTTTTAAATTTTTAAAATTTATTTATACAGCAGGTTGTTATTAGTCATCAGTTTTATACACATCAGTGTATACATGTCAATCCCAATCGCCCAATTCATCGACCCACACCCACACGCCCCTCCACTTTCTCCCCTTGGTGTCCATACGTCTGTTCTCTACATTTGTGCCTCTATTTCTGCGCTTCAAACCAGTTCATCTGTACCATTTTTCTAGGTTCCACATATATGCATTAATATACGATATTTGTTTTTCTCTTTCTGACTTACTTCACTCTGTATGACAGTCTCTAGATCCATCCACGTCTCAACAAATGACCCAACTTCGTTCCTTTTTATGGCTAGTAATATTC
The DNA here is from genome assembly GCF_963455315.2 of Globicephala melas. NCBI lineage: Eukaryota > Metazoa > Chordata > Mammalia > Artiodactyla > Delphinidae > Globicephala > Globicephala melas. The sequence goes on along the minus strand of NC_083327.1, from coordinate 63,201,854 downwards.
CATTGTATATATGTACCACATCTTCTTTATCCATTCATCAGTAGATGGGCATTTAGGTTGCTTCCATGACCTGGCTATTGTAAATAGTGCTGCAATGAACACTGGGGTGCATGTGTCTTTTTGAGTAATGGTTTTCTCTGGGTATATGTCCAGTAGTGGGATTGCTGGATCATATGGTAATTCTATTTTTAGTTTTTTGAGGAACCTCCATACTGTTCTCCATAGTGGCTGTATCAATTTACATTCCCACCAACAGTGCAAGAGGGTTCCCTTTTCTCCACACCCTCTCCAGCATTTGTTGTTTGTAGATTTTCTGATGATGCCCATTCTAACAGGTGTGAGGTGATACCTCATTGTAGTTTTGATTTGCATTTCTCTAATAATTAGTGGTGTTCAGCAGCTTTTCATGTGCTTCTTGGCCATCTGTATGTCTTCTTTGGAGAAATGTCTATTTAGGTCTTCTGCCCATTTTTGGATTGGGTTGTATGTTTTTTTAATATTGAGCTGCATGAGCTGTTTATATATTTTGGAGATTAATCCTTTGTCCGTTGATTCGTTTGCAAATATTTTCTCCCATTCTGAGGGCTGTCTTTTCGTCTTGTTTATGGTTTCCTTTGCTGGGCAAAAGCTTTTAAGTTTCATTAGGTCCCATTTGTTTAATTTTGTTTTTATTTCCATTACTCTAGGAGGTGGCTCAAAAAAGATCTTGCTGTGATTTATGTCAAAGAGTGTTCTTCCTATGTTTTCCTCTAAGAGTTTTATAGTGTCCGGTCTTACATTTAGGTCTCTAATCCATTTGGAGTTTATTTTTTGTGTATGGTGTTAGGGAGTGTTCATATTTCATTCTTTTACATGTAGCTGTCCAGTTTTCCCAGCACCACTTATTGAAGAGACTGTCTTTTCTCCATTGTATATCCTTGCCTCCTTTGTCACAGATTAGTTGACCATAGGTGCGTGGGTTTATCTCTGGGCTTTCTATCCTGTTCCATTGATCTATGTTTCTGTTGTTGTGCCAGTACCATATTGTCTTGATTACTGTAGCTTTGTAGTATAGTCTGAAGTCAGGGAGTCTGATTCCTCCAGCTCCGTTTTTTTCCCCTCAAGATTGCTTTGGCTATTCGGGGTCTTTTGTGTCTCCATACAAATTTTAAGATGTTTTGATCTAGCTCCATAAAAAATGCTATTGGTAATTTGACAGGGATTGCATTGACTCTGTAGATTGCTTTGGGTAGTATAGTCATTTTCACAATATTGATTCTTCCAATCCAAGAACATGGTACATCTCTCCATCTGTTGGTATCATCTTTAATTTCTTTCATCAGTGTCTTATAGTTTTCTGCATACATGTCTTTTGTCTCTCTAGGTAGGTTTATTCCTAGGTATTTTATTGTTTTTGTTGCAATGGTAAATGGAAGTGTTTCCTTAATTTCTCTTTCAGATTTTTCATCATTCGAGTATAGGAATGCAAGAGATTTCTGTGCATTAATTTTGTATCCTGCAAATTTACCAAATTCATTGATTAGCTCTAGTAGTTTTCTGGTGGCATCTTTAGGATTCTCTATGTATAGTATCATGTCATCTGCAAACAGTGACAGTTTTACTTCTTTTCCAATTTGTATTCCTTTTTCTTCTCTGATTGCTGTGGCTAGGACTTCCAAAACTATGTTGAATAGTAGTGGTGAGAGTGGACATCATTGTCTTGCTCCTGATCTTAGAGGAAATGTTTTCAGTTTTTCACCATTGAGAATGATGTTTGCTGTGGGTTTGTCGTATATGGCCTTTATTCTGTTGAGGTAGGTTCCCTCTATGCCCACTTTCTGGAGAGTTTTTATCATAAATAGGTGTTGAATTTTGTCAAAAGCTCTTTCTGCATCTATTGAGATGATCATATGGTTTTTATTCTTCAATGTTAATATGGTTTATCACATTGATTGATTTGCGTATATTGAGGAATCCTTGCATTCCTGGGATAAATTCTACTTGATCATGGTGTATGATCCTTTTAATGTGTTGTTGGATTCTCTTTGCTAGTATTTTGTTGAGGATTTTTACACCTATATTCTTGAGTAATATTGGTCTGTAATTTTCTTTTTTTGTAGTATCTTTGTCTGGTTTTGGTATCAGGGTGATGGTGGCCTCATAGAATGAGTTTGGGAGTGTTCCTCCCTCTGCAATTTTTTGGAAGAGTTTGAGAAGGATGGGTGTTAGCTCTTCTCTAAATGTTTGATATAATTCACCTGTGAAGCCATCTGGTCCTGGGCTTTTGTTTGTTAGAAGATTTTTAATCACAGTTTCAATTTCACTACTTGTGATTGCTCTGGTCATATTTTCTATTTTTTCCTGGTTCAGTCTTGGAAGGTTATACCTTTCTAAGAATTTGTCCATTTCTTCCAGGTTGTCCATTTTATTGGCACAGAGTTGCTTGTAGTAGTCTCTTAGGATGCTTCGCATTTCTGTGGTGTCTGTTGTAACTTCTCCATTTCTAATTTTATTGATTTGAGTCCTCTCCTGTTTCTTGATGAGTCTGGCTAATGGTTTATCAATTTTGTTTATCTTCTCAAAGAAGCAGCTTTTAGTTTTACTGATCTTTGCTATTGTTTTCTTTGTTTCTATTTCATTTATTTCTGCTCTGATCTTTATAATTTCTTTCCTTCTGCTAACATTGGGTTTTGTTTTTCTTTCTCTTGTGCTTTTAGGTGTAGTGTTAGATTGTTTATTTGAGATTGTTCTTGTTTCTTCAGGTAGGCTTGTATAGCTATAAACTTCCCTCTTAGAACTGCTTTTGCTGCATCCCATAGGTTTTGGATCGTCATGTTTTCATTGCCATTTGTCTCTAGGTATTTTTTGATTTCCTCTTTGATTTCTTCAGTGATCTCTTGGTTATTTAGTAATGTATTGTTTGGCCTCCATGTGTTTGTGTTTTTTAAGTTTTTTTCCCTGTAATTCATTTCGAATCTCATAACGCTGCGGCGAGAAAAGATGCTTGATATGATTTCAATTTTCTTAATTTACTGAGGATTGATTTGTGACCCAAGATGTGATGTATCCTGGAGAATGTTCCATGCACACTTGAGAAGAAAGTGTAATCTGCTGGTTTTGGATGGAATGTCCTATAAATATCAATTGAATCTATCTGGTCTATTGTGTCATTTAAAGCTTCTGTTTCCTTATTTATTTTCATTTTGAATGATCTGTCCAATGGTGTGAGGTGTTAAAGTCCCCCACTACTATTGTGTTACTGTCGATTTCCTCTTTTACAGCTGTTAGCAGTTGCCTTATGTATTGAGGTGCTCCTATGGTGGGTGCATATATATTTATAATTGTTATATCTTCTTCTTGGATTGATCCCTTGTTCATTATGTAGTGTCCTTCCTTGTCTCTTGTAATATTCTTTATTTTAAAGTCTATTTTATCTGATCTGAGTATTGTTATTCCAGCTTTCTTTTGATTTCCATTTGCATGGAATATCCTTTTCCATCCTCTCACTTTCAGTCTGTATGTGTCCCTAGGTCTGAAGTGGGTCTCTTGTAGACAGCATATAAATAGTTTTGTTTTTGTTTTTTTTTTTTTTTGCAGTATGCTGGCCTCTCACTGTTGTGGCCTCTCCCATTGTGGAACACAGGCCCCGGAAGCGGAGGCCCAGTGGCCATGGCCCACAGGCCCAGCCGCTCCGTGGCATGTGGGATCCTCCCGGACTGGGGCATGAACCTGTGTCCCCTGCATTGGCAGGCAGACTCTCAACCACTGCACCATCAGCAAAGCCCTGAGTCTTGTTTTTGTATCCATTCAGCAAGCCTGAGTCTTTTGGTTGGAGCATTTAATCCATTTACTTTTACAGTAATTATCCATATGTGTGTTCCTATTACCATTTTCTTAATTGTTTTGGGTTTGCTTTTGTAGATCCTTTTCTTCTCTTGTGTTTCCCACTTAGAGAAATTCCTTTAGCATTTGTTGTAGAGCTGGTTTGGTGGTGCTGAATTCTCTTAGCTTTTGCTTGTCTGTAAAGCTTTGGATTTCTCCATTGAATCTGCGTGAGATCCTTGCCGGGTTGAGTAATCTTGGTTGTAGGTTCTTCCTGTTCATCACTTTAAGTATATCATGCTACTCCCTTCTGGCTTGCAGAGTTTCTGCTGAGAAATCAGCTATTAACATTATGGGAGTTCCCTTGTATGTTGTCATTTTTCCCTTGCTGCTTTCAATAATTTTTCTTTGTCTTTAATTAGTGCCAATTTGATTACTGTGTGTCTTGGCATGCTTCTCCTTGGGTTTATCCTGTATGGGACTCACTGCACTTCCTGGACTTGGGTGGCTATTTCCTTTCCCATATTAGAGAAGTTTTCGACTATAATCTCTGCAAATATTTTCTCTGGTCCTTTCTCTCTCTCTTCTCCTTCTGGGACCCCTATAATGCAAATGTTGTTGCGTTTAATGTTGTCCCAGAAGTCTCTTAGGCTCTCTTCATTTCTTTTCATTTTTTTTTCTTTATTCTGTTCCGCAGCAGTGAATTCCACCATTCTGTCTTCCAGGTCACTTATCTGTACTTCTGCCTCAGTTATTCTGCTATTGATTCCTTCTAGTGTATTTTTCATTTCAGTTATTGTACTTTTCATCTCTGTTTGTTTGTTCTTTAATTCTTCTAGGTGTTTGTTAAACATTTTTGCATCTTCTCGATCTTTGCCTCCATTCTTTTTCCGAGGTCCTGGATCATCTTCACTATCATTATTCTGAATTCTTTTTCTGGAAGGTTGCCTATCTCCACTTCATTTAATTGTTTTTCTTGGGTTTTATCTTGTTCCTTCATCTGGTACATAGCCCTCTGTCTTTTCATCTTGTCTATCTTTCTGTGAATGTGGTTTTTGTTCCACAGGCTGCAGGATTGTAGTTCTTCTTGCTTCTGCTGTCTGCCCTCCGTTGGATGAGGCTATCTACGAGGCTTATGCAAGTTTCCTGATGGGAGGGACTGTTGGTGGGTAGAGCTGACTGTTGCTCTGGTAGGCAGAGCTCAGTAAAACTTTAATCCGATTGACTGCTGATGGGTGGGGCTGGGTTCCCTCCCTGTTGGTTGTTTGGCCAGGCTCTTTGGTGGGGCTAATGGCGGACTCTGGGAGGGCTCACACCAAGGAGTACTTCCCAGAACTTCTGCTGCCAGGTCCTTGTCCTCACAGTGAGACAGAGCCACCCCCCACCCCTGCAGGAGACCCTCCAACACTAGCAGGTAGGTCTGGTTCAGTCTCCTATGGGGTCACTCCTCCTTCCCCTGGGTCCCGATGCACACACTACTTGTGTGTGCCCTCCAAGAGTGGAGTCTCTGTTTCCCCCAGTCCTGTCGAAGTTCTGCCTTCAAATCCCACTAGCCTTCAAAGTCTGATTCTCTAGGAACTCCTCCTCCCATTGCCAGACCCCCAGGTTCAGAAGCCTTACGTGGGGCTCAGAACCTTCACTCCAGTGGGTGGGCTTCTGTGGTATAAGTGTTCTCCAGTTTGTGAGTCACCCACCGAGCAGTTATGGGATTTGATTTTACTGTGATTGCGCCCCTCCTACCATCTCATTGTGGTTCTCCTTTGTCTTTGGATGTGTGGTATCTTTTTTGGTGAGTTCCAGTGTCTTCCTGTTGATGATTGTCCAGCAGCTAGTTGTGATTCTGGTGTTCTCACAAGAGGGAGTGAGAGCACATCCTTCTACTCTGCCATTGTGGTTCAGGGACAGTCTCTAGGAAATTCTTGACCCTCCTTTCTTGACAGAAAGTGGGACTCACCACTATCTACGACATAACAATGTCATCATCTTCTACTTTATTATGCATTAGAGATATTAAATATGATTTTCCAATATGATAGAAAAATCAGTATTTTGGTTTACTAAATACACCAATTAATAAAAATTTATCATGTTAAACGCATGGTATACCAATTTTCAAAGAATCAGGACATAGCAAATATAACTGATGGTATATTAAGTGTAATGGAATCTTTTCTTGATGACTAGAAGTCACCTTTGCATCGTTACTGCCTTGGTAATCACTGTGAATGTTAAAATACAAGACTAGAAGATGTACTGAAGGCTCAGTTGGTAGTGATAATTTGAGATTTTGTGATTGAGCTATTATAGAAAAGACTGTCAATAAGGATATTTATAAGAATTATTATTATATTAACTATAATTTTTACTAGAATTCTAAACTGGAGAAATATTTAAAATGAGGAAGATAAATGAGAAAGATATTTCTCACTCCTCCCTAATGTAATTATGTATATGTTAGTTTGAAGATGTATCTAAATTCAATGATAAATGCCCAGCCCTGGGAAGATGGAGGGCAACAATTTTTTTTTTTCTTTAAAAAGGACATTCCGTACAACTGAGCAATGGCACATCTTAGTATTTACCCAAATGATTTGAAAGTTTATGTCCACAAAAAAACCTGCACCTGGTGTCTATAGCCGCTTTGTTCATGATTGCCAAAATTTGGAAGCAACCAAGATGTCCTTCAATTGGTGAATGAATAAATAAACTGTGGTATATCAAGCAATGGACCATTCTTCAGTGCTAAAAAGAAATGAGCTATCAAGCCATGAAAAGATATGGAGGAACCTTAATTGTATATTACTAAGTGAAAGAAGCCAATCTGAAAGGGCTACATGCTGTATGATTCCAACTGTATGACATCCTGTAAATAACAAAACTAAGGGAACAGTAAAAAAAAAAAAAAAAAATTAAAAAAAAAGTCCCCCAAAGTGTGGGGAAGGGAGGGATGAGCAGAGGGATGAACAGGCAGAGCACAGGGGACTTTTAGGGCAGTAAAGTTACTCTATTTGATACCATAATGATGGATACATGTCATTATACACTTGTCAAAACCCATAGAATGTACAACATCAAGTCCCGACAAAACCTATCCTCAAAGTCATGTTCACGTTGCAATTATGACCAGCTTATTTGTGAAACAAAAATTGGGGTCCTTTATCTGACAAATATGGGCACAATGGGAGAATATATTTGAAATCTGTGCTACTTATGTGAATCCTTGACCTGAACTAAAATGTAAGCTGGATTTTTCCAGGAGAGACTACCTTCACTGAAAACAATGCACACTCAGAATTTCTGGCATCAGCACCTGCTACCTACGTAAAGCTGGATCTCCCTAGATTGGCAACTGACCCATTGCAGTCATTTCAGGATCCTTTATCATTCTCGGTTACCAGCTCCGTTTTGAAAGCTATTTAAAATTCTGTGTGCAAAGTCATTCTCAAGGAATGTCTATTTTCCTCCAGTCTTTTCACTGACTTGTTTCTTCTCTTGTTTTGGATATTCAATGCTTGGAAATCAATTTGCAACTAAGAAGACACTTGGGCACAGCAATTAAATTGTGTAAGTGTTTGAACACTCGTTCATATATTCATTCATATGGTAAAGATTTCCTGAGCACCGTCATGGACGCTGCAGAGTTCCAGGTACTGGGGACTAAACAATGAATAAAGCAGCTCAAGTCCCTCCCCATCTAGGTCCGACATTCTAGTGGAGAAGAGTGACCATAAGCAAATAATCAAGTATATAGTATGTCTGATGGTGACAAGTGCTGTGCAGAAAAATAAAGCAGGAGGAAGCGAATCAGAGGTGTCAGGGCCTGAGCACAGATCTTAAGAGGTGAGGGAGCCTCTATGTTTGTTTTGAGGAAGGAGACTCTGGAGGAGTGAGCAGCCGGAACGAAAACAGAGGCAGGAACGTGCCTGGTGTGTTTGAGGAACAGCACGGGCTGCAGCAGAGTGAACAAGAGGAGATGAGGTCGGAGAGTATAGTGGGGACAGGTCATGCAGGGGCTATAGGCCACCCAAAGCCTTTGGCTTTTACTCAGAGTAATAGGGGAGCCACTGCAAGTCTTTGAACACAGATGTGACACGTTGGGACTTAACGTTTTTAAAGGATCATTAAAGGATCATCTTCTTATGCGGAGAAGAGATGGGGGAGGACAAGAAACAGGATCTGCTAGGACCAGGTGAAGCTGTCTTTGATTCATGACTCAAAACACTGTATTCTAAACTCAAACCTCAGTGGCGTCTTGCTTTTCAAGATCACTGTCCTGTTCTGTAAACAGGTGGTCCACTGGTTGGTTGGTGCCTACCCTCCTCTCCTCACCTCACAGGCATCCCCTACGGACCGCAATCAGAACTGAAGGGCTCTGGCATGCTGATTTCAGAGCCCAGGTTCCCTGCACCAAGCCACCTGTCTTACAGTGTCATAGGCTGGGATCCTTATTTTAGAGGCATGAACAAATAACCATATTCACAGGGCTTCCCTGGTGAATTCCCTTTTTGAGTCTGGTTGGGCTGTACTGGTAGGTTCCCCAATCACAGAAGGGTGTCATGGAGAGAGGAGTCACAGAGTGAACAGTCTCAGAGAAGTGAGCTGAGGGGCCACGTAGATTGTGACATGCCTGGTCCTGGCTGAGAAGGTGAGAGAGCCCTGGAGAGAGACCTGGGAGAGGTAATGTGAGGAGTGCCAAGTGCACACTTCATCAGGAGCCTCACTGCCTTGCTTTGTGTGTGCTGGGGGGTATGTGGGTGTGTGAAATGAGCTCAAAGTCCTGTCTAGAATTTCCTGCAGTCTGGAGGAAGCTGTGTGGTGTGTGACGGACAGCCCCTCTGTTGCTCCCATTGCTAAGTGGCAAGGTCAGTGATGGTCACTGTCTGAAATACTAAATGATGTTTCTTAGCAACACTGTGCCTTTACAGAGCTCTGCCCAGAAGCTTCACAATGCTTAGCGAGAGAAACTGAAGGCTCCGTTGTGAACGTGTCACCTTTTAAACAGCTGTCTCTGAGCTCTGTCCATAGCACGAGGCCCTCCAGGATAAAAATGTTCAATAAATCTTAGTCAAGTGTCTTGCAATTATATTCTAACAGATTGAATTTGTCATATGTGTTTATGTGACTATTCAAGGAAACAAACTGACTGATGAACTTCTCATCACTTTTTCTCTATAGGTAAACTAATACAGGGCTTACAGAATTGAATTATTCCAGATAGGTATTTAAATATAGAGCCCCAAGTAACTTAAATGTTCACAGTAAAACCAAAAACTCAGGGATATTCAGGTTCTTACCCTGACTCCTTTATTATCTAACTGTACATTCTTAGACACTTATGTTTGAGATAACATAATATTTACTGTACATTCTTAGACACTTATGTTTGAGAAAACATAATATTTATTGGGTGTTTACCATGAGCCAGGCACTGTTCTAAGTTTTTCACATTTATTAACCCATTTAATCCTCACAACAGCCCTATGAGTTGGATGCCATTATTATTCCCACTCCACAGATGAGGAAAGCAAAGGACAGAAAGATGAAGTGACTTGTTCAGAGATACATGTGTGTCGTGCATCCCTGAGACCCCCCCAGGTTGAGTGATCTGCTAGAACGACTTACAGGACTCAGCATGCAGTCGTCCTCATGGTTGTGATTTATTACAGCAAAAAGATACCAAGCGAAATGAGCAAAGGGAAGAGGCACATGGGACAAAGTTGAGGGGAAACCAGGCACAAGCTTCCAAGAGTCCTCTCCCGGTACAGTCACCCAGGATGCACGCAATTTCCCGAGAAATGAGTGGCGACAACACATGTGAAAAGTGACTCCCAGGGAAGCTTATTAGTGACTCAATGCCTGGGGTTTTTATGGGAGGCTGGCCACGCAGGCAACCTCTGCCCAGCATGTATCAAAATTCCAGACTCCCAGAAGGCAAGCAGGTTTTCAGCATGAATCGTATTGTTTGCCCAGTTCAGACACAGGGAGTTACTCTTATCAATTTGGGAAGTGGAGTGAATGCTCTTGAAAATCAAGTTCCCGGATGCCAACCAAAGACCAACCTTGCAAGGAGGCCTTTTTAAGACCAGCAGTCACACTTGATATGTCAATACTTTTCTGCACATGCATCCGCTAAGTAGAAGAGCTATGCTTCCATCACAAGTAGATTCTGGAGGCCAAATGCTGAACCACTGTGATCTATGGGTTACCACAGATGTCCAGCAGATAGATTCAGGATCCTAGAATTCAGGGGAGAGGTCTGGTTAGAGATGTCGTTATGGGAGTTGCTGGCCTGTAGTGACATTGAAAACTAAGTTCACTTAGGAGGGGACTGTAGTTTGAGCATCAAAAAGGTCAGAGGACTGTACCCTGGGGCCCTCCAACATCCAGAGATCAGGTGAGGGTGACGTTCAGTGGATGTTTACAAGAGGCCGATGGATTCAGAGGAAAACCACGAGGAAGTCACGCCCTACAAGCCAAATGAAGCTAGTGTTTCAGGAAGGCAGAGAGGAACAATAGGTACTGCTGATGGACCAGACAAAAAGAGTGTGGAGTGACCATTGAGCATGACCACATGCAGGTTGCTGACTTTGACCAGAACCGTTGCAGCGGAATGTCAGGCAGAAGCCCAGTTGGAGTGGGTTCCAGAGATCATGGGAAGAGAGGAAGTGGAGATCACAAAGGATTAAAAACTCTTTAAGGCATTTTGCTATAAAAGAAAGAGGACAGGGCTTCCCTGGTGGTGCAGTGGTTGAGAGTCCACCTGCCGATGCAGGGGACACGGGTTCGTGCCCCGGTCCAGGAAGATCCCACATGCCGCGGAGCGGCTGGGCCCGTGAGCCATGGCCGCTGAGCCTGCGCGTCCGGAGTCTGTGCTGCTCCGCAACGGGAGAGGCCACAACAGTGAGAGGCCTGCGTACAGCAAAAAAAAAAAAAGAAAAGAAAAAGAAAAAGAAAGAGGACAAATAGGAAAATAGCTATAGAGGAAAGTGGATTTCAAAAGATGTGGTGTGTAACATGGGAGCTATTACAGCATGAGACTGGTCCAGTAGAGGAGGGCAATGAATGATGCATGAGATCAAGGGGATAATGGTGTCTTTGAGTAGATGAAAAGGGATGGGACACAGTGTACAAATCGGTCTTAGATTAGATCATGGGCTGTTTAGCCAGAGTTACAGGAGGGAAGGCAAATTATTTTTACAGAGGCAGGTGGGACGGGTGGGTGAACATGGAGGTGGCAGGGGATAGAATTTTTCTTCTGGTTGCTTCAACTTTCATCACGAAGTGGGAAGAAAATGTTTAGCTGAGAGTCAGGAAGCGGGGGGATGTGATGGGCAGTTGGAGAGGAGGAGGTGCATGACGGTCATCTACAAGGTCACAGGAATGAGCTGCCTGGGGAAGTATGGCAGGACTGCTGGGGCTACTATGGGCCTAGGAGAATCTTAGACATTTGCTGCCATCAGTTTAAAATAAGAGCAGCTGCCATGGTGGGGTGGGTTTTCCAGCCATGCGCAGTGGTAGGGTTTCAGGCATAGGGTGATAGAGGGTTGGACTTAAGCAGGATGGGGTTTGGCCAGGCAAGTGTAAGGAAGAGCAGAAGCGGTGTGGGCATGGAGGGTGGATGCAGCGGAGTTTATCTACAGACAGAGGCAGAGGGCTGTGGGACCCAGTCCTCACTCTTTCCTGCAGGTTGGGACTGGAGGGCCTCAGAAGTCATTTCCTTTAAAGGTACAGTGTATGGTGCAATAAACACACAGAGTGCAAGACTCATCTCTGAAATAAAGTCTAGTGCCGTTGCTGACTGTGACTCACCTTTGAACTAGTTGCCCAGGTTGGTAATCACTAATCCACCGAGAACCAGTGACAGGTGGCTATAACTTTCTCAGATGTCACTGTCCCTGGGGTCTTGAAACAAGCACGCTCTCTATGAGCCCGGCCCTCACCCTTTACAGTCAGTACACACCATTCACAGAGCCAGCCCGGAAGCACCAGTCCCCCCCTTTATGGGAAACAGGTTTCAACTGGCTGATTAGTTGTTCCCACCCAGGTGTGAGGCCCGGTTCCTCCCTCTCCAGCCCTGAACCTGTCAGAGGACTTTGTCCGGTTCTCTACTTCTTAGTCAGCTTATGGTCTCTTGTCAAGCACACACCTCTGGGGTCTTTTGATTTGTTCTTCCTTTACTGCAGGCTGCGGTGACTCAGCCTGCTTTCCGGGACCCTTCCTGTCCCCTGAGGGCCGGGCCCGCTACCCCCTCCCCTGCCCCCTCCCTCCCTACTCATCTCTGAAGATAAGTCCCCAGGCCCTTTGCATTTTAAAAGATTTATTGCATATCACCAATATGTAAGACAACAAATAGATCACAGATAACTAAAATTGGCATGATACAGAATTTCTAGAATCCCAGCACAGTTGGTATAACTATGGTTCAATGTATGGTGTGGGCTCTGGTCTGGGAGAGTGACTTAGAAAACCATCAAGTCTTCCCTCCTGCGTCTCTCCTTTACTCTCACATGACTACCATGCTCACAGCACTTCTGACACTTTTCTTCACCAAATGTTTGTGGGGTTTTCCCACACTGAGTGATTTTCTGTGACACCGGGTGGGTGTCCTACAACGTAACTCAATTCTGACACTATCTACCTGGAGTCAGCATCAGATCCCACAGGGTAAGGGCGGTCCCAAGAGCCTGCCCCTCTCCTACATCAGACGCCAAATGCAAGTAGAAAGAAGGTCCCCAGGTTACCTACAACCCCTGTCAGCCGTGGCTACATACATGATCTTCTCCCCCTTGGATTCGATTATTTGCTAGAGCAGCTCAGAGCACTCAGAGAAACACTTACGTTTACTAGTTTATTAAAGGATACAGATGAACAGCCAGATAAAGAGATACCCGGGGTGAGTTCTGGAAGGGTCCTGGATACAGGAGCTTCGTCCCTGTGGAGTTAGGACGCATCACCAGCCTGGTACAGGGATGTGTTCACCCACCTGGAAGTTCTCTGAACCCCCCACTATTGGGATTTTATGGAGACTTCATCACGTAGGCATGATGGATCCTGAAGTCCATTTCCAGCCCCTCTCCTCTCTCTAGAGTGGTGGGGGTTGGGGGAATGAGGCTGAAAGTTCCGAGCATCTAATAATGATTTGGTCTTTCTGGTGACCAGCCCCATCCAGGAGCCCAACCAGAGTCGCCCCATTAGAACAAAAGCTGCTCCTGATTGTCTATCACTGAGGAATTTACGGGGGTTTCAGGAGCTCTGTGTCAGGAACCAGGACAAAGCCCAAATATATATTTCTTATTATATAATAAAATCACAATATCACAGCTGGGGGGCGGAAACTTCTGCCTTTACCTAGTTCCCAAGGCTGAATTCCCCATCAACGATAGGAATGTCTTCCGCCTCCCCAGTATCTCCTAAGAGCCCCTCCTTCCAACTCTGAGGGCTGACGCACCCCCTCCCTGGAGATCGAGATTGGCACTGCTGAGGACCTCAGTCATCAGAGCTCATTTCCCCACAGGCCCCCTTGCTTAACTTCTCTGAACCTAAACTTCCTCATTTTGAATTAGGGAGAGTAACATGATTTATAGAGTGGGCATAAAAGCTGGAAACATAAAGGTTAGTTTTCTTTCCCTTTTCCTTTCTTCAGAGAACACCAAGATCACTCTGAATGGCCTTCCCCAAACCACAAAGTCATAGAGTTGGACATTTAAAGCTTCTGAACAAAGAGAACCACAGAACTCAGGGTAAACTCCCACAGCACAGGGAGAAAGCAGATGCTTTCACTAAGGGAAGCATCAGCGACCAGACTCACACTCATCCCCCAAACCCTTATCGCATCCGATGTTCATGCCAAAGGGAGCATCCGTCTCTCCATCTCTCTTCCCAGAGAATCCTTGGAATTGTTTGTCAGATTTACGGGATTCTGATTCCAGGGCTGCCTTAAGACAAGCCAGAGGGTCACCCTGGCTGGCCGGGCCTGTTTCTTATCTGGAAACCATGGCAGGGGCCCTATAGTCTTCCTCACTCTAAAATCCTATCTTATCTGTTGCTGAGAAGCATGTTCAGAGGCAGGTTAAATCAATATTTCTGAGCATTCACTATGTAGCAAGGAAAATGCACCAGAGCCCCTACCCTCCTGTAACAGGAACAATAGAGATGAAAAAATGAATTATCAGCAAGAGGTTTGTTACAAAAGGAGAAGTACAGGTGCATGTAGACAGGGAAACCCACCTAGTGAGAGAACGCACAGTGCTTGAATCAGAAGAAGGTAAATACAGATGGAACACAGGGGACTGGGGAAGTGGACAGGGAATCAGATCTGCATTGGGGATTTCAGACTTTAATCTGAGGACACGGGGGACGAATGAAGGACATTAAGGATAATTATATGATCAGATAAGAATTTTAAAGAGATACAGTATGGCTGTAGTATGGAGACCATGTGCGTGCGTGTGTGCGTGTGTGTGTGTGTGTGTGTGTGTGTGTGTGTGAGATGGGTGTGGGAAGGCTGGGGAAAGAGATGAGTGAATTTCATTCTGGATCTGCTCAGTTTGAGGTCCTAGCATCACCTGAGGGACCCAGACTCTTTAGAGCTTTCATTAAATATCAACTTTGTATTTTGTGTAGCAACTTTGTCTATTGCTACAACAAGGCAACAGACATTTGTACTGTTTCATTGAACAAATTCTATTTTGACCTTTAAAAATCTCTCCCTAACTTTTTTGTGTTATTTTCTGCCTGTCCCAAAGTATTTGACTTTTGGTTACTTATCTAGGTTAACATCAATGTTATGACTTTAGGCAATTCCCCTATGTCAACATTGTAGATCTTGAATCTACATGGATGACTTGAGACAAAAGAATTCTGAATGCTCAAAACCTGAGAAGTTCCTTCTAAAGTGCTAAAAGGTGCTACAGGCCTATGTAAAGGGTTTCTTCTTCTATACTCAAGGGTTTTCAAGACTCAATTTGGTAACAGTGTTTGCCTCCTTTCCTGGGAGAAATCACAGGTTCTGGGAGGAGGGAGGATCGTAGGGCTTGAGGGGGCCTTAGCTTTGGGCCCTGGATCTTAAATCATGAGGTGAGATGACATTGATTCTTAGTTAACTAGGGTTGTGCATTTTCAGGTATTTCAATAATTCAGAACTCTGCATTTGACTGGCTGAATATCTCAATTCACCACAAGATGGCAGCAGGAAGTTAATTTTTTAAAAGTAGGTGACTTTCTAGAGCTCGCATAGAAAGAGGACTTCGAAAGGAAACCATAACTGAGAACTTTTCTTCTTGTTCCTATAGCTGGAAAGAAAGGAAGAAAGAAATATGGAAGGAAGTAACAGAGGTTAAAAGAAAAGAAAGTGGGGTGCAGGAGGGAGAGGTGGCAATGAAAAAGCAAAGTAAAAGAACGGAGAAAAAACATTTCACAAACATTCAGCTAGATTACATTTAACGAAAGAAAAGAACCAAGCCACCGATGTAGGAAATTTCCGAGAGAGGAAACCAGTGTTATAACCACATTTACTCACAGCCTCGATGTGTGAGTATAAGATAGACATTTGACCTTCTTATAAAAGCAGTTGTATCTCTGGGAAACTATGAGAATGAATTCACATTTACAAAGTGTTCTGGTCCAGTTAAGTCAGTCTTACGTTAGCATAAAGATCAGCTTGGATTCATGACTTATTTTATCTAGTACCCTTCATAGAGGTCTTACACGTTGGTTTCCATGTTTAATTGTGTGGGGAAATAGGATACATTATTCAAGAAGAGAATAATTAGACACACACTGGCAGCAATGCCTTGATATGTTGGAAATAGAAAGGGTGCCACCAGTTCAGTGGTCCCGGAAGCCCCTGAGCTGAGCAGAATTCTTTCAGCATTGGCTCTTTGATTCTCCATGGACCACCCACCACTTACTTGACCTACTGTCGTTGACTCTTCTGGCTACTTGCTCTGTCCCCTGTCTCATGAATTTGGAATAGCAGAAAGTTCAAGAAAGGGAGAGACCTTAAGAATGATGATTGCTTCATCTTGAGATTGAGTTTTTTTAACCTTGGCACTAATGACATTTGGGGCCAGACAATTCCTTTTCTCGTGGGGGGGTGGTGAAGGGCTGTCCTTCCCATGGTAGGAAATTTAGCAGCATCTTTGGCACATACCACCAAATGCCTGGAACACCTCCACCCCAAGCTGTGACATCCAAATTGTCTCCAGACGTTGCCAAGGGTCTCCTAGGGAACAAACTTATCTCCACCTCCCCATTTGAGTACCACTGCTTTAGATAAACTCTAACTAACTGAAGAAAATCCTGAAAGTTTTGTTTATCTTGCTGTCCTGTTCATGGGCAAAACTCATATTGAGTCCACAGAGAAACGTGTGTTTTTCAAATGTGTTTTCCAAGTATGAAATTGGACATAAATGCCTTTGTTAGAGTCAGAGTAATGTTCTCTATGTGAAACAAATCAACAAATATTTATTATGAATGTTTTGTTGAGCAAACACTTATGCCAGGCACTGTAGGGCATACAAAACAGTAAAAGAATTTTTATAGAAATGAAAACAATTAATGCTGGTCGAAACCTTACTATGTGCCAGACACGTTTTCTGTCCATTGTGAATATGCGTCTTCTATTCATCTCCTTTCAACTTTGCAAGCTCTCTATGAAGAAATATTATTTGCATTTTATAGGTGAAGAAACTGAGGTTGAGAAAAGTTCAGTCACTAGCTCAATGCCACATTAATGGTAGGTGACAAAGGCCAGTCTTCCTAACACCAAGGACTGTGTATGCTCTAGTCCCAAACACTAACCCTTGAGGAGATTACAGTCTGGTTAGGGGAACAATGCATGTACACAGGAAAGGTGTCTAATGTCATAACGTCTAATGTCATATCTATTCCAAAAAAATTACAGGACACATTGCTATAGACTAGAGTGATCTGAGAAATAGAGTGTGATCGGTCTTGATCTGTGTGTCCTTAAAGAATAGAAGATTAGAGACGTAGATTACAAAGATGGGCAAGTGGAGGTTCCATTCTATAAAAGGGCAATCTTCTGAGAAGCGGTAAAACTGTGTAAGGGTGTTGAGAGCATAGGGTACAGATGGCTAAATGGAATGGAAGATCTGTGCTGAGAAGGAGAGGTAATACAGGTTGGAAAGGGTGGCTGGCAACAAATGACACAGGGCCTTGAATGTAATCCAGAAATAATAAACTGGCAGGCCAAAATAATAACTTTGGTTCAGTTCAGAGTTCTGAAAATTGAGAAATTTGGGAAAAGCTGGATTTCTAACATTCTTGAATGTGGTGACTTTGAGTCTACATTCCTGTATCTCAACACTTTGCTGAAGCCAAGGAGGGGTCGCTGTCTTTAATGGGCTCTGGGCTCTCCAGTTCAGCAAAACCCACACCACGCCCTAATCTATTACCCTCCTCTTGTTTCACTTAATTATCTGCTTAGCCCCTCTAAGCAGTGGAATTTGCACCTAAATTTAGAAAAGGGTGTTCTCAGAATTTAATCTGATAAAACCAATGAAAATTGACTTTTTCTTCTAACAGTCCACTAGAAATGGGAGACAAGAGCTAATCCTCCATTCGACATCTTTCCATATATCCAAGGACTATTATTAAAGTGTCCTTTCCTTCCTGTCTTCCCCACTGTGATCACCCCTAGTTGTGTAGCTTTCTCCAGGAGCCATGCACTATAAACCTTCCACCGTTGTTGCTGTTCAGTGCTGGAGTTCATGTGGACTTGCACATCTTTGTAAACTATGAGCACCAACCTGTGTACCCCAGCACTGCTGCCCCCTCTTCTACTTGTGCCTAGTCTGTGACAACTCAACCCAGGAACTGATATTTCCACTATGTTCCAGGCACTGTGTTAATGAATGTCGACTATCACTAACAGACAAAGAGCAGGAGGATTTATAGTCTAGTGGCAGAGACAGACAGTAAGCAATGAACAGAAAACATAAGTAAATTATATGTGTTTGAAAACGATATCTGCTAAGGAAAAAAACCAATAGAGTGGAGTTGGGGGGCTGGCAATGGGGATTGCAATCTTCAGTAGAGTGTTCAGCGTAGGCCTCTTTGAGAAGGTGGCATTTAAACAAAGACTTGAAAGAGGCTGCTGTGGGAAATGACCTTAATGCCGTAGGAACATCCAAGTACCAGGCAAGCTCTTCTGTTATGGAACAGAAAGGCTCACAGGCCAAATGAAGATACTCAAATCACGCAGATTATTGAATCAACATAACACAGGGAGAGTAGCAAGAGGAAAGGGGTGGTATAGGTTAACATACTTAGGATGTTGTATAAGCAGGTAGAAGGCTCACGTTAGATGAATCCTGAGTTGTGCAACGTTAATATATTCTCTCTCTCTCTCTCACACGTACACACACACAAACACCAGCCTTCTCACTGATAGTAAAGTTATAGGACCAGACTTGAACTTAACCCAGAAGCTCAGCAGAGAGAAGATGCCTGGGGACCAACACACGCTTGCTCTATCAGAGCAACTCAAGGCCAAGCACTCTTGGTCTAAAGCTGCAGCTCATATAATAAGCCTGTTGAACAGCCACAAGCTTTTCCTGGTTCTCTTGGGCGGAAAACACGTGGAGTCAGAGTGGGGTCCATGATGCATATTCCCAGGGGGCGGTCGATTTGAGATAACACGGCTGTCAGCCTGGAGGTGGCACGATCAGGACCTACTGCTTAGTCCTTCCATCCCTTTCTTTATAGAAATAACACTCTTGATGATTCCATGCTTTGAAAATCACATATTTCACTCATTACGTCTAGCTTTAGCATATCTCATAGGATATTTACTTAGCGTATTTAACATATCTTAGGAGTTTTATCCATCCCGCTGTTTTTTCCATCTCTGAGAGCAGAACTGAATATTCTCAAATGTAGTAATCACACGTTACGGAGGTGAAGGAGTTAGCCAGGAGGACACCAAAGGGAAGAACAGCCTGGGGAGGGTAGTGGCGAAGGGGAGCTGTGCCTGGTGTGTTTCTGGAACGGCAGGAACAGGGTGGCTGGGGTGGGGTGAGTGGGTGAGTGGATGTGCGCAGGATAGGCGAGCAGATTTTGCTGGGCCTGATGCCTATTGTGAGAACTTTGTCTGTAATACTAACACAGATCCATCCTTCGCCGAATTACACCGTCAACTCTATTTTTCCATCCTCTAGGAATTACCCTTTACTCACACAGAGGGGGGGAAATCACTGTAGTGCAGTGTCATGGAAGCCGGAGAGAGTTTCCGAAAGAGGTCAACTGTGGCAGCCGTCACTGAAAGGACTTTGATAAACAATAGACTCTGGGGGATGATGAGAAAAAGGTGGAAGAAAAGGCCATTTGAATTAGCAATAAAGATGTCATTGGTGACCTTCAGGGACAGGTTTCAGTGAAGCAGCCAGGGCAGAGGCTGAGTGTAGTGTTACAGAGGAAACTGTGGGGAGGAAATGGATGTACTGCTTCCGAGGGCCCGGTGACCTTTGTGCCTCACGGTTGTTGATGTCAGAAAGCACTCCCCTCTCCTCTGTGGACTGTGGCCCAGGCTTCGAGCACTTCCCAGCAGAGCCCCACAAACCCAGTTCCCATGTATTAGGCTGATGATTAAAATATTTCCAGCAAAATCTACCAGATTCTTTGAAAGGCCTTTGAGGTTGCTCACTCAAGTAAATCCTTTTACTTACTATTTTGTTTGTATATATGTGGAGGGAAAGATGAGATTAATAATCCTCTCTGCTAATTGATCATTTCTAGTACTTAAAAATCTGTCATTCTGGTTCCAAAGTTTATCTGCACTTCTATCCCTGCATGCATCCCTCCATCCATTTGTCCTCTTCTTTTTTTTTTTAAATTTATTTTCTTTACTTTTATTTATTTATTTATTTATTTATTTTTTGCTGTAGGCGGGCCTCTCACTGTTGTGGCCTCTCCCGTTGAGGAGCACAGGCTCCGGACACCCAGGCTCAGCAGCCATGGCTCATGGGCCCAGCCGCTCCGCGGCATGTGAGATCTTCCCGGACCCGGGCACGAATCCGTGTCCCCTGCATCGGCAGGCGGACTCTCAACCACTGTGCCACCAGGGAAGCCCCCTCGTCCTCTTCTTGATAGCTATCTCCATGAAAGACAGGCTTTCCTTATCTACAAATTTACTTTGTCCACCTGACTCTGGACTCCAGTCCTTCCCACCCCACAAAACCCTTCTCTCGGCCTCCTCACTCTCCCCAGACACCTTGCAGACCAGTGAATCCCTTTTTATTTCTGATCTCTCATATCTCCCTTTCTTGAATAAACCCAAATTGTTTCTATCTTCAAAAATAACACCTCTCCCCAACTCTGTGCATCTGCTGTTATCACCCTAGGTCTCTTGTTTGCTGAGAACCAAGTCCCTTGAATGCCACATCTGCACAGACTTGTATCTGTCTCTGTCTCTCCACTGAAAGTGATGTCCCTAAGGCCCTGACGCATCCATGTCACCTCATAACACCCCCACTTATTTATTATATTTGATGTTGTAATTGTCTATTTTCTTTTCTGTCTCACTCAATACACTAAGTTCCCTGCCAGCAAGACGGTTTCATAGTTACCTTTGTGCCCAGCGTCTAGAACAATCTATGGCACAGATTAGACATTCAATATCTGTTGAATGAATGAGTGAATGAATGAGTGAGTCCTGTCTGTGACCTCTTTTACATGCAACTCAGTTAACCATGTCCTCCTTTAAAAAAAAAATTCTTCCATTAGTTGCTCAGATAACATTCTCTTTGGTTTTCATTCTAACCCTCTGTCAGTTGTTTTGTGGCTTCTTATCTTTAAATGATGCAATTTCCTAGGGGTCTGCCTTTGTTCTTCTTTTCTTAGCATTGTTTATTTTACCTGGGCAGGCTCATTAGTAGCCAGCAGCTTTAATTACAACCTTGTCTATACCTCCAGCCCTGATCTCACGTTGGTCTTCAGACCCATAGACCTAGCTGCCTACTGACCATCTCCATTTAACCATCTCACGGGGACCTAAAGTTTATAAGTTAAAACCCTTGACTCGTAACTCCTATCTCAGTGAATGGTATAGCCATCCACTTAGTCACGGAAGCTAGAGGTATGGGAATTTTCCTAGATATCTCTTTTTCCCTTACCTGTCTCAGTTAATCAGATAGATAAGTTATATAAGATGTATTTGAAATGTGTTTTCTATCTCTCCATTTTTTTGTGTCATAGTCTAGGGGTCATGGGTGAGATATGAGGCTTTTTGGGCAGAAGTAATGAGTTCTGCCCCCTGAGGGAATACATACAGAGCTGTGATCAGAGTCAGGACATTGCAAATGCTAGCTTCCAGGCCTTCTAGCCACTGGTGACACAAACCTGCTAACCTCCTCCCTGCCAGCAGAGACAAGACATCGGGGAGGGAGCGCTGAAAGCTAGGATACAGCCCATGATAATGGCCCCCCTCCCAAGCCTCCCGCTCCCATCCGAGAAACTTCTCTTTCAAACAGTGTAAAATAAAATAGAAAAAAAGTGATAAAAAGGAACTAAAAGATATTTAGATTGGGGCAATTCCCACCACATATTTCAAAATCACTGGTTAACTTCCCTCTCTCAATTTCACTGTACTGAGCATTCCTCCACAAAGCCTTGACATTTGAGAACTGGAGTGTGTTATGTCTAGAACGCCAAGAGTTGACTGCAGAGGGAAGCTGTCTCCTCTTCCCATCCCAGATCTTGGCTCCCTTCCAGGGCCTGCAACCTCAGGATGGAACATGATGCTGGGGAGAAAAGCATGGGTGAGATAACGATGAAGCCAGTGATCCAGTTCAGGGAGGCTTGGTGAAGTGTCATTAGCATCTGTGTGAGGATGAGTGTTTGTTTCCAGATCTCTTCCCTAGCTGCCCTAACCAGAACAAATGCCCAAGTATTCCTTTGGCAATTATCCTAGACTCATTTTATTTATAGACAACAGATATACACTGTGAATTGGAAGAGTGCCAAATAGTTCCTTGCCCTAACGTCTCTTCCTTAGCTGACTGTCCCAGTGCCTGAAGTTCCCAGATTGATTAGAATGATTGCTTTGGGCAAGGCATTACATGTCCAAAGGCCCCATTAGAATGCAAAGAGGTAACATCCTCAGACACTAATATGTTAGCAAGGACCAGCTCATCTATCGCACTGGCTGGCTTTCAATTAGCTGAGAGCTGGATCCCCAACGAATGGAGTGGCAGGATAAGTACAGTTTGCTGGAAATGAGGGGTGAGGAAACGCTGAGGTTTGAAGCATTAAGCACTTCACAGGTAGATCCAGACCACAGAAGGAAAAAGAGTGAGAGGTGAGAGATGTAAGGGAGGAGAGGCAGGACCTGAAGGAAGACACACTCTTCGCACTAATGCCTTAAGGTCGGGCATTGTCTCTGACAAGGCACTCTCTGGTCATAGAAATCTGAGAAATGGTAAACAAAGAAAAATTTTCTATTCCTAAAATTCTTCTCAGATTCTTAATTATGCTCACAGGCCTGTAAATCTTAACCAAAATATCAATAATCATATCAACCATAATATTGATAATAATAGCCAATACCTTTAGAGGACTTGCTTCGTGTCAAGTACTATAGTTTGTGTTTACATGTGGTGGGTAGTTCACAAAATCCTTACAAGCCCAGGAGCCGGTGCTGTTCTTATAGATATTGTTCTATAGATAAAGAAGCTGACGTTTAGAAGAAGTTAAGAAACTTGGCTAAGAGCACAACCAACAAAGCTGCGGCACTGAATTCTCGTTGGAATTCTTGCTTTGACTCCAGCATAAAATCCTTAACCGCTAGAGTGGGGTTATGTCTTGCAGGCGGTGAAGTTCTAAAGCAGGGGTTGGTCAACTTTTTTGGGTGAAGGGCCAGATAGTAAATATTTTTGGCTTTGTGAGCCATATGGTGTCTGTCCCAATTACTCAACTCTATTGTTGTACCATGAAAGCAGCCGTAGATGATGTGTTTATATATAGGTGATATATAAACAATAAAACCATACAGGAGAATGGTTTGTTCTAAAGAGACTTGAAAAAGGCAAAAAACAGTATACAGTCACAATGACCCTTCAAATAACAGTAGTTGCTTGTAAGGAGGGAAACTACCTTCAACAATATTGCTGGGCTTATGGAATCACAACAGTAGAGAATTAATGTCTTTGTTTCTCTATTCTCTCTATTCTTTTTTTTTTTTTTGCGGTACGCGGGCCTCTCACCGTTGTGGCCTCTCCCGTTGCGGAGCACAGGCCCTGGATGCGCAGGCCCAGCGGCCATGGCCCACGAGCCCAGCCGCTCCACGGCATGCGGGATCCTCCCGGACCCGGGCACAAACCCGCGCCCCCTGCATCGGCAGGCGGACTCTCAACCACTGTGCCACCAGGGAAGCCCCTCTCTATTCTTTTGATGGTGGAGACCAAGTCTAGTTTGAAATGGAGGAAGAGAAATAGAGGATATAAAGGATTCTCCCACCACTCCTTCCTTCTTTTGTGTGTGAGGTAAGTGTAGTTTAATTCCAGTGAGAAAAAATGCATGTGTGGTGCAGGTCCATCGTTCCCAAACGGCTTAACTCACACTTCGGGGAGGGGACAAAGCATCTTATGGACATAAAGTTCCCCGGAACATTCTTGAGAAAATGCTTGCCTGGGAATGCGTTTCCGCCTTCCCTCTCTGACTAAGGGAAAACTACACTTAGAGCTGGAAGAAAGGGTTTGGGGCTGAAAAATTAGAGTAACTGGCCCTGGAAGCTGCCGACTGGCCAGATGTTGTAGGGATGCAACTTGTTGAGTTGTGGATGTGATTTCTTTGGAAGCATATACCACGAATCCCTTGAGACCTAAGGAGAAACATAGTCTTATTTTGATTCAGTATAAAAACTCAACTTGGGTTGATTTCAGGGGAGCCAAGACTGGCCTACAGAGGAAGTATGCATATTTGGAAGAGTTGGGAAAGTCCTTAAGAAAGCTCCTTCATGTATCAAGTATCTCCCAGCTGGAGATTAGGAGGTCACTATTTCAGATTTATTTCTTGCGATTAAATCTGTTCTTCAGCCAAGACTGTTTCCTTCAGTTACAAGTGTCTCTGGAGGGATGAATGAGAGAGGCAGACCTGTGCGATGGCCAAGCACCCAGTTTCAAAATGTCCTATCTGGTCCCATCCAGGCTCTGCCACTTCTTAACAATAATCTGGGAACGTCCCTGTCCTCTAAGTCTAAATGTCTTCATCTGTAAAATGAAGGTAATAGGAATGTCCACTTCTTTAAAATCTAGTAAAGATTATAATGTTGCATAAATAAAGCATTTTGCTCAGTGACTAACTAGCCCACAGTAAGTGCTCAATAAACCTTAGCTATTATGTGTGACAGGCTATTATTAACCCTTATTGGCCCTTATCATTAGAGCACATTTAATTTATCAGATTGATTTCCACAGCGATAGCTCCCTAGGAATATTGGACAGGACAGAGGGAGAGAGAGAGAAATCTTCCTTGCTCCATGAGGAAGATACAGGGATAGTGTGTATACAGGTCAGGCAAGAGAGGCAAGTTTAGGCATGAGATGTACCTAGATTCCAGTCCTGATTTTGCTACTTGAAGTTCTTGGGATAATGGGAATTTACTTAGTTCTCTGGGCCTCAGGTTCTATTTCCATAAAAAAGTGGAAAGTAATCCTACCATCTTTCTAAAGCACTAGTTGGAATAAGGTAGGGAGAGAATAAATGAGTACATGATAAATAACAGCTACCTTATGTGGGGCTCAACCCATTGGAGCTCTTCTTCATGGGAAGGTGCTGGGTACCAGGTGGGAGCTGAGCATCCCAGGGAAGAAGACAGCGCAGTGTGGCAGGTGGTCCTTAGAATGGGAGAGAGAAGTGAATCAAGGACAATCCTCACTTCACAATTTTATTCTAAGTCACTGTCAAAGTATTTTGGTTACACTGAAGCTTTCTTTTCTTTTTCATCATATCATGGACATATATGGGAGTGACGGCTTTTAATGCTTTGGACTCAGCTTGCTGCAAACTGCACACAAATCTGATGAAGGAGTGAACACAGCTGGCGTCAGAGGCTGGGAGGTGAAGGCCCTCACCGATTGAGTGGGGACATGGTGGGCAGGAGGAGAGACTGGTGGGGATACAGCGTGAGTGTGTAGGGAGGGGGATATTTTGAGATTAAGTGTAATTATCCACCATGACTCTTGCCATAAAGAAAAAAACAGCTGAAAAGTCATGTTGTAAAGTATGGAAACTAAAGAACTGTCTCATTTGCAATGAAAAACCCTCTTGTTTCAAATAACACTCTATTTTTTTCCAAGTTGCTAATACATTTAGACTGTTCAAAATCAAAATGATATAAAAGGTACACACAAAGAAGTCCACATCTGTCCCTTCCCATCTGTCCTATCCTCTCTCACTTCCCACTCTTTGTACTACTTTTGGTTTGTTGGCGTATTTACCTTTCCAACAGGTCTTTTTACATACGCAGATAGAACAAAATATACTGTTACCCATCCTCCTCATTTTATTACACAAAAATGCAGCCCACGTCGTATTGAGTTTTGCATGCTGTTTTCTCTGCTTAACAGGACAGCCCAAATGCCTCTGTACATCAGTGCAGAAAAGTTGCTCATTATTTTTTTACAGCTGCATAGGACTGATTTTGTAAATATGCCATGTTTTATTTGGGTCCTATCCAAACTCCGTCACAATAAGTAGTCTTGCACGATTTCATTTACTCTGTGTGCAGATGTAACTGTAAGAAAGATGCTCAGGTGTGGGATTGCCAGGTCTAAGGATCACAGAACCTGTCATGTTGGCAAGTAGTGCCAGAGTCCCCTGCACAGGGCCTGTGCCATTTTTCTCTTCATGGTAAAGTAATGGCATTTTTATTTGTATTTCTCATATTAATTTGTATTCCATTTGGCTACGAATATTTTTCTATGAAATGTCTGTTCATGTGCTTTGCCTGTTTTTCTGTTGGGTTCTTCTAATCTTCTTTATTCCTGGGAGCTCCTTAGGAGTTCAGTATCTATTCAGGAGAACAGTATTAGTCATTTATAGGATTTGCAATTTTTTTCCAGCTTATTATTTTGTCATTTACTTTGCTTATGGTGTATTTGTCATGCTAATGGATTTTAAATTACATATGTAGTTTATCGTCTTTGATTTTATGACATGAATTTTCAGTCATATAAGGGACTTCCCTACTCCAAGGTTAGCAAGGAATTCACTTATGTTGTCTTCTGTGACTTTTAAAAACTTCATTATACTTTTTTTTTTGGTTTGTTTGTTTGTTTTTTTGCGGTACGCAGGCCTCTCACTGTTGTGGAACACAGGCTCCGGACGCGCAGGCTCAGTGGCCATAGCTCACGGTCCTAGCCACTCCGCGGCATGTGGGATCTTCCCAGACCGGGGCACAAACCCGTGTCCCCTGCATCAGCAGGCGGACTCTCAACCACTGCGCCACCAGGGAAGCCCAAAAAACTTCATTATACTTTTAAATACCTGCTATAATTGAAGGTTTTTCCCTATGTATAATGTGAGGTATAGATCCAATTTTATTTTATCTTTTCTTTAGGTGGACAAGTTGTCCCATTAATCTAAAGATCCATTTTTTTCTATTGATATAGATGTCATCTTTAGCATACACTATATTACTGAATGTGTGTCTATTTTTAAAATTTTCTTCAAATCTACAGGTCTTTCTATTTATGTACCAACCAGACATGTAGTTATTAAGACTCTGGTGAGTTTTAATATCTGGTAAACTGAATCTCCCACATTCTTTCTTCTTTTAGTTTATCTAGCTATTTAAATTTATTTTGCCACATGAACTTTATGGTGTTATTTGGGGCAGATAATGCCATATTTAGAAGTTAACTTTGGGAGAACTGGCACCATTTCCTTATTGAGTCTTTCTATCCATGATATCTAAGATATGTCTTTATATACGTTGAAGTTCTAGGGGAGGAAAAACTATTCCCCTCTAACTGCCAGGTTCTTCAGCTGGGGCCCTGCAATGAGACCGACAAAAGACTAACAACAGAAAAAACACTTTATTTTTTATTTATTTATTTTTAATATTTGAGGAAGTTCTTGAATTTCTAGGTGGCTGATGTAGTTATAAGATTTCTTCCAATTATTATTATTAGTTTTAAGAAGATGTTGGGGGTAGGAGTTTAGTAATTAATTAATTTATTTATTTTGTGTTGGGTCTTCGTTTCTGTGCGAGGGCTTTCTCTAGTTGTGGCAAGCGGGGGCCACTTTTCATCGTGGTGCGCGGGCCTCTCACTATCGTGGCCTCTCTTGTTGTGGAGCACAGGCTCCAGACGCGCAGGCTCAGGAGTTGTGGCTCACGGGCCTAGTTGCTCCGCGGCATGTGGGATCCTCCCAGACCAGGGCTCGAACCCGTGTCCCCTGCATTAGCAGGCAGACTCTCAACCACTGCGCCACCAGGGAAGCCCGAAAAAACGCTTTATTAACACATGCTGTACTCATCAGTGATGAATAACTCAAAGGGGTGGTTAGAACTGGGGCTTACATAGTATCTTAGCAAAAGAACAATACATTTGTTAAGAAGTGACAAGACAAAGGATAAGGGGTTTAGGTTTTTAAGGGCTTGTAAACTGTGGGAAGGTAGATACATGTGTGAAACCAATGGAAGATGAGGACTAGTTAGTAAGATTTGTTATGTAGATTTCTCTGGGCTGATAAGAGTCTAAAGTTGTCTCTGTTGATTAAGAATTGTCCTGCCCTGGGGTTCCCTAGAGGCGCAGTGGTTGAGAGTCCGCCTGCCGATACAGGGGACACGGGTTTGTGCCCCGGTCTGGGAAGATCCCACATGCCGCGGAGCGGCTGGGCTGGTGAGCCATGGCCGCTGAGCCTGCGCGTCCGGAGCCTGTGCTCCGCAGCGGGAGAGGCCACAACAGTGAGAGGCACGTGTACCGCAAAAAAAAAAAAAAAAAAAAAATTGTCCTGCCTTTCTTGGTAGAGGAAGGGAGGGCAGAAATGTTGTGTGTGTGTGTGTGTGTGTGTGTCTGCTTCTTTTCAATTGCCTTTAGCTCAGAATAATCCTTACATCAGAGTGGCATATTTTAGGGTGGTATGCTCTGAACCCCTGCAAAGTCTATTGTTAGGTTCTTCAGGAGGGCTTTACAATTTTCGTCACGTGAAGTTGCACATTTAAAACATCTTTTTCTAGGTATTTTATCTTTTTAGATGCTACTGTAAATATGGTCTTCTTTTCCATCTTATCTTCAGACTAGTTGTCTTAAGAAATTAGGAAGCACCGTGAGACAGACTATATGTTGAAATTAAGTAATTTATAAGGTCAGTCAAGGAAAGCCACAATGAATCAGCTTCAGAACCAGTTCAGTTAACGAAATTTGTACAGACGCTTGTCAGTACCATGAAGTTACTGTAATACATGCTGGTTATGTAGCTTCTAAAACCTGAACAACACATACAACACACAACACAAAACAATTGTTATTGAAAATGGTAGAATGCCAAATCACAATAGGAGACAGAATTTTAAAGGGGTCTTGGTCTCATTTATAACTTGTCACTGCCTGTGTTTTTTTTTTTTTGGCCACACCACGTGGTATGCAGGATCCTAGTTTCCCAACCAGGGATCAGACCCACAGCCATTGCAGTAGAAGCAGAGTCTTAACCACTGGACCACCAGGGAAGTCCTTGTCATTGCCTTCTAATGGGTGGCCTTAGTATCTGAAGGGGCCGTCTCTTTTGCTGAGGTCTCGATGTGAGCCTAGGAGTTAAGAGGATGTTGGATAGGGTGGATATAAATTGTTCTGGTAAGAAACAGAAGAGATATAGATGCCTGGGGAAATATCCTGGAATGTGAAAGCCTAGAGCGACCTGGGATGGAAATTGGAGGGGGAAGGACTGACAAGGAACCCCTCTGGTTGGATGAAAAGTTTGGGGTGGAAGAAACATGCTGAATTGGGATGTTTGAATTTGTGTGTTGAGAGCTGGGCTGTGGTTACCCTTCTGACTTCCCTGTGAAATGGTGGTTGCTGGCTGAGAAGTCTATCCTTATGGATATCTGAACCTATTTCTCCCCACTCTTCTCCAAGAAAACAATCCATAAACATTTTTCCAAAATTAGCCTTCCTGCAAAAGGATGACTTCTCCCTGTTGCATGTCTCATCACGAGAGAAGAGTGTAGCACTCAATCCTGTTTGTGCGATGAATTTTGTGATGAACAGGCATGTGGAACAGTTTCTCTCATTTCTAGCTGTCCACGCTAATAAGCCTGATTCTTGCTGCATTTTGGATGAAGAAGAGAAGGGCGTCGTTGGGCTCATATGCATTTGCTGCGGCTCCACCCAGATGTTCCACCAGGTGACCTCCATGTGGATGGGTGCCTGCTTCTTATCAGGTAAGTTATTGGCTCATATGCCATCATGTTTTATCTTTTTCCTGGGAAATACCTGTATTAAAATTACCTTATTTATTTATCTGTTTATTTCTTTATCACAGCCTCTCTCACTCAAAAGCTCCATTAGACTGCGGACCTAGTCTACCCTGTTAACTGCTGTATTCCCAGTGTTCAGAACAGTGTCACGTGGTAGGCCTTTAACATTTATTGAACAAGTGAATAAAATATAGTTCAGCTTCTATATTTCTTTTGCTTTCTAAAGTTGCAGTTTGTATATGCTGCACTGGCTGAAAATATAGGTTCTGTATAAATTAGTTTATCCTCATTGCAATAACTAAAAAATTGTATGATAATAATGAACGGACAAAATGACTTTCAATTTCCCTTTCTAATCTTACTGTTTCCATATCAAAGGATTTCAAGTGTTCCCACAAATCACCATCGTCATACAAACAAGTAAAGTAAAAATCAACATCTCAAAACAATCCCAAGTTTTAAAATTTAACAGCTGAGAGAAGGAAATTAAGATAGGAAGGGCTGGGCTTGGTTTGCGCTCGCAGTTTCTTTTCACTTGCTAATGGATACCTTACTTTTCCTCTTTATGACATGCAGACTGCAATTTCCAGTAATATATTTCATTTAGTCCAGCTATAATAAAATATACCTTTTTTGTGAATGCACCTAACATCTACAAAGTACTGGATGGGAAATAGCTCAAAGCAGAAAAATATTTTGGTTAAAGATTGAAGCAAAATACGTTAAAAATTTACTTGAAAATTTGTCAAGTTCAAAAACATCTCTCACCAAAGGAATATTAACTAATATCCACTGATTAAATTAAAAAACTGAAAGATGAAAATTATGTAGACATTTAGCTCAAGATATTCGAGAAAAAAAGACAGAGTAAACAAAAAACAAGGGAAAGGAAGAAATGAAAATAAATGTAGAAATTAGTGAGTTAGAAGGCAAGTACTCATACTCTACAGTAAAAAGCTAATGAGCTTGACTATGTCAAAATTAAAGACTCCTGCTAAATAAAAGGCAACATAGAAAAGCTGAGATGCACAGTATACTAAGAGAAGGTATTTGCAATATTTATACCTGACAAGTAATAAATCTAGAAAACACAAGGAATTCCTGCAAATGGATAAAAACAGCAACATCAACCACCACCACAAATGAAATACCCTGGAAGAAAATGAGTGAAGATTCCTAGAAATAGAAAGCAGAATGGATAACAAGCATATCAACAGACGGTTAACCTCACGATAGGAACTTGATGAAAATAATGAGAAAACATTAGCTCCCTTAAGAAGAGTAAATAATTAGAAAATCAGGTTGTTGGGCCGCACCCCGCAGGCTTGCACGCCTTATAGTTGCCCAGCCTTGAGACTGAAGAAAGAGACCAGAGACGGCGACAGAGACAGCAACAGTTCATTGGACAGGGGTCTTACCGGTCTGAAGCAGAAGGGTCCCGGAGCGACATCCCACTGTGAACGGCAGACCGCCAGGCAGGACATGGCAACCATTTGCACTATCTGGGGAGAAGGAGGCTACCATTTATAGGCGGAATTGACATCTGATTGGCCCATCAATTACCAGGGAAACCAGCGGCTGGGGCAGGGGCAAGCATGTAGGCAGGGACTAATTAAGCCCTGTAATCAAGCGTATTGGCGGTCCGGTGGTGGTTAAGACTCCGCGCTTCCAATTCAGGGCGTGAGGGTTCGTTCCCTGGTTGCGGAGCTAAGATCCCGCATGCTGCATGGCACGGCCAGGGGAAAAAAAAATAAAAGAGTATTGGATAGTCATGTGTGTCAAGCAGGGCCAGTTGAGCAGGAGATGTACAGAGAGCAAGAGAACAGCCATCTTGAATGGCCTGACTATGCGCAGATATTACCATGTTAGCAGGGATGTGTGGGAAATAAGAACCTCCTTGCACTGCAGGTGGAGAGCAACCTAGACATATTGGAGAAATGGCCTGTCTACATACTGCAATTAGCAACATTTCTGGGTATAACTCAGGGCTATGGCATGGAATTTTGGCCCTTTAGGGAAAATTGTTTTCGGGTCTCCTATCAAGGGTGGACTTCCGCAAACACCTTTACATGGGATTTGTACTGATATCACGCTAGGCCCTTGTACCCTTCCAGATGGTTGGTAATTTGTATCAGCTCCTCCCACCCCTCATTTTCCTTCTGTATAGCATTGAGAAAGTCTCACACAGATTCTTAAGGGGATGTGTTAGAGGATATTCATTGAAGAGATGTCCATGTTAGCAGGTGTCCATCCCTAGGGGCATGGATAAGTTAAGGATGGTGCATATATGACATGGAATACTACACCCCTGTTAGAAGAGATGAATTAGATGAGTACTGTTGTAGGCTGAATAATGGTCCTCTAAGGATGGCCACGTTCTAATCCCCAGAACCTGTGCAGATGTGATTAAGTAATGTTAAGGGTCTTGAGGTGGGGGAAGAGTATCCTGGATTACCCAGGTGGGCCCAGTGCAATAACAAGAGTCCTTAACAGAGGAAGGCAGTAGGATCACAGGAGTAGGAGATGTAATGAAGGAAGCAAGAAGCTGGCATGAAGTAAGGAAGGGGTCATGAGCCCAGGAATGCAGGTGGCCTCTGGAAGCTGAAAAAGTCAAGGACACAAGATTCTTCCCTAAGAGTCTTTGAAAAAACCAACCCTGGCAACGCTTTGACGTTAGCCCAGTGACTTAAGGTGGTAGTTGATATTAACTTTGAACTTCTGATCTCCAGAACCATACGATAAGAACTTTTGTTGTTTTAAGCTTCTGAATTTGAGATAATTTGTTATGGCAGCAATAAGAAACTAATATAAGCATACAATATGGATAGGTTTAAAAATTACAGAGTGAAATAAATAAAAAAGATATTATGGTTTTCTAGAAAACACACTGATCCAATAACTGGAAGAAGTCTATTTAGGAGAAAGGAATGGGGGTAGGGATTACAGTAAAGTAAAAAAATAAATAAAAGAATTGAAATAGAGAGTCTTGTACAGAGCAATTGTAAAAATGAGTCATAAAGAAGGAAGTATGATTAACTCTTATCTCTGCACCTGAGATTCCCTGTAACACTCCTCCTATCAAATTAAAAAAAGAAAGAAAGAAAGAATGAATGAATGAAAGAAAAAGAAAGCAGCGGAATGGAATGGCATGGAAAATATGGAGGTGGTTCTATGAAAAGATCCCTGGTATCCGTGACCATGAAGAAAAGGAGGAAAACAGTAACACCATTTGATGTGGGAAATGGGTTTTAACCACAGATACAGAGGATACTTAGGCAGTAAATAGTATTTATAACATTAAGCAAAGAAATTGAATATTTAGATAAAATCAGTACTCTTTTGCAGGAATTTTAAATTACCAAAATTGACTCAAGGAATGGCTTAAAAATAAAAGCAAAAAAATAACAAAAGAAACCAATTAGGTGGAAAAGCAAAGAGGAATTTAAAATATTTCCTAAAATGTCATCCTCCTAAAGCCAGATTTGGATATTTTGAAAGACTAATTCCATAAATACCTTCCAAAAAAAGATGATTTCTATGCTGTTTAATCTGTTCCAGATCATTGAAAATAATGGAAACCTTCTATTCTGCTCCCAATAGTAAGCTCTGATAGGCTTGGCAGTGTGATAAAGAGGAACCTATTTAGGAGTCAGAGGACCTGTTTTCCAATCATGCATGTTTCACCTGTAAACTGAGTGCTCTCCAGCAGTTCACTTGGTACCCCCTGCTTTATAGCCTCACCTGTCAAACAGGTGCTTGATAAATGCTGGTGTCATCTGCCCTTCGTCTCCCGGGCCTATCTCAGATCTTCACTCTTGGGTTTGCTGTTGCCTCTCCTCTCCTACCTGCGTGTTCCATCCCAGTCCAGCATCTGAACCCATCCTGACCTAGAATAGGCTCAGTTCCCTTCTCCCCACCCCTTCAATCCAAGACAGATTTCGTCTTTGTGATATTCATAGATCCTCAGTAAAGAAGAGGAGGCAAGGCTGACCACAAGAATCAGCATGATTCCCTAACACTCACAGTTGCCCCACCCCCTACCCCAGGCCATGCGTCTCATTCCCTGAACAGCTCCATTTCCATGTCAGGGATTCTGCTTTTGTTCCTGCCCATCTGTCCAGTTCTAGCCCAGGGTTTCCCAACCTGGTGACTGTGGATACCTGGAAGATTTCAGGTAGCAGTTGTAAGAAAGTTAATTCTTTTATATTCCAACTATTGTCTGTAGATTGACTAACTCGTACAAATATGTGTTGTTACTTTTCCAAATGAACTTGTATCAATCTTGGTTCAATCAAGACACAAAAACCACACAGTAATGTAAAGCAGGGGGTGTTTAACATAAAGAGTTATCAAACTATGATAGAAGAGTAACTATAAAGATGTAAAAAGAACTTTAAAGGGCATCCTAGGACGGAGGAAGTACCCATGAGAGGACAACTTGGAAGGAGGGATTCAGGCCTTGCTGGAGAAGGTGTGTTTGTAGCCCACTGGATGTCAGAGAAGACGACTGTTTGCTGGGACCAGAGCTGGTCCATAGCTCCTGGGCAAGCAGGGAGCAATCTCCAATCAGGGCCTGGGAACAGGCTGGGGGGCGGGCTTGCAAAGGAGTGGGGAAGGTGCATGCTGTGAACTGAATGTTTATCCCCCCCCCACCCTATTCATATGTTGAAGCCCAAATATGATGGTATTTGGAGGTGAGGCCTTTGGGAGGTAATTAGGTCATGAGGATGGGGCCCCATGATGGGATTAGCACCCTTAAAGAGGAAGACAGCTAGTTCTTTTTCCCTCTCTTTCTCTTCTCTGCCAGAAGACTAGACACCCATAAACTAGGAGGAAGTACTTCACTAAGAATCTGACCACATGGGCACCCTGATCTCAGACTTCCAACCTCTAGAGCTGGGAAAAATAAATGTTTGTTGTTTAAGGCACCCAGTCTGTGTATTCTGTTATAGCAGCCTGAACTGACTAAGACAGTGTAAGACCTGGAATGCTTGGTGCATGTGTTGGGAAGACAGTGGGAGCAATCCTCTGGCACATAGGCAAGCTGCAGCTGGTTGGCAGGTGCATGGAGGGAGCCAGGTTGCCTCTGTGGACATTGTGAGGCCCAGAGCACACAATGCCCACATTGGAGGGCTGTGCAAAGGAGGTCACAGCCCAGGCTGGGGCTGAATAGTGTCTGGGGAACTGTATCTCTGGGCATGTGGCAGGGGCACACATGGCACCACAGGCCAATCAGGCAACAGGAACAAGAAGAAGCAGAACTGAGCACACCAGAGCCAGGATGGGAAGACCCCCCACCCCCAGCAATGTTATTCCAGCTCAAGCCCTCACTAACAAAGTTTAGCATTGTGCTCACTGTCAAGGAGAAATGCATAAAGGTTACAGTTCACGTACGCAGAGCAGTTATGGAAGGAATTTGGAACTGAGAGGCAATACATTGAAAACTGGCACAGTACTGCTGGAATCAGTGAAGTATAAATCCATTTCAATGCTTTAGTGATTCCTGGTTGATTTTGATCATTATGTATTTCTCAATTAACAGATACAAAGAGGACAACTATTAGCATGGGGGGAGGGAGTCCCCAAGATATGTTGCTGTTGAACATGAATACTTTTCCCTTGACAAGGTGAGGATCTGTTGCTCCGGCAAGCTGTCAGTCATGAATCCCAGGGATGCCCACCTGGTGGCTCGGCTCTCAATTAGCATCCTCCCTGCCCAGCTGTCAGGTTTCTGTAAATCTTGTGCTGTTCACTCTAGTGCGAATCATTTGCCTAAATTATGATAGAAACTCCTGAGTGCCTTGCATGTCACTTCTTGACCTCTGAGTCCCAGGATGCAATCAGCCTCTGTAAATACCTGGCCTTTGCTCAAATTCCCCGTCCATTTGGCTCAAAGGGGCTGTTTGGACTTTTGCCCCCTCACGAGATAGGACGGTTGACTTGAATGAACGAATGTTCAACCACCTCCTGCACAGTTCTGAGGATTACTAGGAAGAACATATACTAAATGTATGTGGAAGTGTACTGAATAGTATAAATCGTCATGATGGTTACTGTTAGTAATAGTGTAACTTTTAAATAAGGTTTTCTTTGCATTTCAGTAGATTTCATTTGCAAATTGCTGTGATGGAGATATGCATGTATATATACGTATGTATGTATGTGTGTGTGTGTGTGTATACATATACACACATATATATATTCTACTCTTATACACAACTCACTGGTATCTAAGCAACTCAAAATTTCTGTAGAGTCTGCATTAAATAGAAGATTCTGTCATTAGACTCTTCTCCCTCACACACCTGTGTCTAAACATTACAGTCACCGTACTGTGTAGTCCCAAATGCTTCGGCACCTGGTCTGGAAGATAAGAACCACCTCATGTTGCATATGAGAACTCTGACCTGAATGACATTTCCAGGAAGTAGATGAGAGTAAGGGAGAGGAGAGAAGGAGGGAGTAGTAAGAGCAAAAGTGAGTTTCATTTCAAATGAAACAAGCAAGTCAGCTGAGAGAGGGCTAGATAGCCCTGCTCACTTTGCAGGTTGAAGTTTTACCTTAAACTCAACTTTTCAGTAAAAGAAAAAAGGAAGAAGAAAACTCTAGGGTACAAATTGTGAAACTGGTAATGATGATGTGATACTGGAATTTGGTTAAAATTCAGGACAATATAAGTCAGTACAACTTTTGGCTGACACAAATAAGGAGTTATACTTAAGCGCACAAAAGCTTTCTCATGAGCCATTTGTTTTTGATTTTAATAAGGCTCCACCTCTTTAAACAGATTACCGGTAAATTCTTTTGCTAGTTTAATGCTAGAAAACAAATGGGAACCTTGAGGTTTTTCCCCTTAAGATGCCTGCTTCTAATATCAAGATTGCTACAGCCATTTCGGGGATGGGAGTATGGAGGAGAGAGGAGACATAAAAAAAATGTTCGAGGTGGGGGAAGTCACAGGAAGAAACTCATGGTAAGGAAAGATATTTTTATAGGTGCGTGATGTGTGTAGCTAAGCAACCTGACAAGCTGATGTAGTGATTCAGGTATACAAGTTCTGAGAATTTATCTCAGCAAGCCTCTTCCTAGTGTACACTGAGCCCTGAAGATGGACAGAGGGACTGGTTGTTGGCAGAGCTCTGTCTAATGACTGATCTGAGAATCTGTGTCTACTGTTCATTTCACCAAACTTCCTTGAACTTTAGAGGTCACGTGATACGTGCATTTTTAATATTTTTAATGTGCCCTAAGAGTTATAGATCCTGAAGGATTATTTTCCAACTGGGATCTCAGTTGTGAATGTTCCTTTCTCTACCCACAACCTTACTGGTCTTCTCTCCCACTCTCCAAATCTGCTCAACTTGTTTCCTAACCAACCACAGCCCAACACTGGATTCCATCGTCAACTGACTTCCTCTTCTTTTGACCTTCCTGAGCCCATGGATCACCCTCCATCAACTTTCTGTACATCTCCATCAGTGTATGAAGCCCAGCTTTAAGAAGACCAATCTGTGTGAAGTCCTGCCTCAACCAAGACCCAGGCACAACATCATCACTATCCCATATTGTCTATCACTCCTTTGCTACGGGAGCCTCTCCTGTGTTCCCCTCATAGTGGCTATTTGAGGAGCCTCTGTCTGCAAACTTCCTTCTTCCCTCTCCACAGATGATCAGACCACCTGTTTAATTTTTTTTTTTTTTTTACTGAGACGATCCAAGTCAACATGTGTGAGTTTCGTCAATTAAACTTGTCTTCAATTCAAATGATCTATCTTTACATCGTTTTCTTGGTTCTTATTTTCAGACTCAAAGAAGATGTAGTCTCTGAGTCCTGGATCAGCAATTCCCAAACTTGACTGCCTGTTAGAATCAATTAGGAAATATTACATGTTTTGTTGCCCAGGCACCCCCAGACCAATTAAATCAGAAGCTCTGGAGGTGGGATCCAGGCCTTGACTGTTTTGAAGGCTCCCAAATGACTCCTTTATGCATCCCAGCTTAAAAACCACTTTTTTAGCTCTATTTGGTCTCAGCTCAACTTCGAAGGGTGTTTGCGCCCGTCATTATTCTCTCCCTTCCCACATCTTCACTCTCCTCCCACCCCTTTTGCTTCCTGTATTCTACCTTTCAATATTTACAGGTCTCCCAAATTGAGCAAATGTTTCCCTTTACCTTGCTGTCTTCTCTAGCAACCACGCTACTTGCCTACTTCTGTTTGCTGTCAAATGTGTGAAGGAGACTGTCTGTACCTTCAGCTTATACTTCCTCCCTCATTTTGCTAGTAATCTGCTTCTAAGTTCTCTATTGAAGCACTTTTCTGAAGTTAAGTATGAACTTAATTTTCTTCCCCGAATTGAAGAGACTTGATACTGTGGATATCTCCTCCTTGAAGTGCTTGACTTCTAAAACACTACCTCATCCATCTTCTCCTTTATTCATCAGCCTTATATTCTTTGTTCTCTTTCCTCTATTCATCACCCTTCTTTTCCTTACTCCCTAATATAAACATTTTCAGGCCCTTTCCTCAACTGCCTGGTTTTCTCTTCCCACTTTCACCATCTCTTTTCAGGGATGTATGCATAACATTTATATTTTTGTGGCAGGATAGCTGTTCCTCTAACTCTCTTCTTTCTCCTCCTCACCTCTGATGGGAAATGCATCTTTGGGAAGATGGGGTAGAGAGAGACAGAGCCCACCCTGTGAGAATGTGTAGGTCAGTGGTTTAGAACAATGATGCTGCAACCCTACTGCACTGGTTAGAACCCCAGCTCTCCTAGGTAGCTTTGTGATGTTAGCCACTCTGTGTCTCAATTTCCTCTGTAAGAAAAAGAAAATGATAGCACCTACCTTAGAAGGCTGTTATAAGGAACAAATTAGTTAATTTATATAAAGTGTTTAGAATAGTCCCTGGCATATGATAAGTGCTGGATCATTTTTAGCTCTTTTTAGAGACATCAATATAAGAAGAGGAGTTTTTGGTGTCATACTTTGTTTTGTTGTTCCATTCCGAAAAATTCACATCACCCGAGCATGATACTACCTCAGCCCCCAAAGACCTGCTTCAGAGTCCTGAAGTTAACGCTTGAGGCCCTCATAGTGAGCCTCCAAAATGGATATGGGATGCTGTGAGGAAGGATCTAGGAATAGAAAACACAGAAGGGAATTCCAGTAGGGGGCAGGGGAGGTAAGAGGGTGGGTAGATTAGAGAGAGGGAGAGGCCCCTCTGAGGAGCAGGCACTGTCTTTTGGCCTCAAGGAGTGTGTGTGTGTGTGTTTCTGCCAACAGACTCTAAGTGAACAGCTTTCTAGATATGGTATTGTGATCACAGTGGAGAGGTTATATTTTTGGATGCACAAATTTCAAATTCCTGACCTCTCACCCGAGTAAGAGTTCTATCTCCAATAGTTTATTATTCATCAAACCTTGGATATCCAGCTATCCGCTCAGCATAACACATCTTCCCTTTAGAGCCATCTCTGTCCAAAACTTATTTATGCCATTGGAAACACCTTTCCTCCAATCGCACAGAATTGAGCTCTGTAGTTATTTCCAATTCCTCACTCTTAAAATTCAAGCTCTAATGTGTGCTAGCTAAGTGACCTTACCTAGGCTATTTGCATTTCTGATCTACATTTCTTTATCTGTAAATTGTAGTTAATTTTAACTACCTCATATGGGTTGTTGAAAGAATAGTGGTACTACCACTATGACTACTACTAGAAGTAGTATTAATATTAGTAGTAATATAGAAGAATAGTACTGGTAATAATAATTGTGACTAATATTTGTTGATCTCTTAGTATTTTCTCATTTAATCCTTATAACAACTCTATGAAGCAGGGTTGTATGTTTTATCTTTGGGTCACAGAATAAGAAAATGAGACCTACAGAAGCTCATCCATTCATTCAGCAAGTGTTTACTGAAAGCCTAGTCTGTACCAGACACTTTTCTAAGAGCTTGAGATTCTCCAGTACGTAAGACAGCATCCTTGATCTTATGGAACTTACATCCTAATTAGGGCTAACTAAGTCAACAAATAAAATAATTACAGACTGTGAAGAGTCCTGAGAAGTAAAAGGTAGAGTCTTGTGAGAGTGACTAATAGGTGGGTTGGCCTACTTTGGGTTGAGTAATTTAAAAAGGCATATATTTAAAATGTATAACCAATAAGGACCTACTGCGCAGCACAGCGAACTCTGCTCAATATTATGTAATCACCTAAATGGGAAAAGAATTTGAAAAAGAATAGATACATGTATATGTATAACTGAATCACTTTGCCGTACACCTGAAACTAACACAGCATTGTTAATCAACTATACTCCAAAATAAAATAAAGTTAAAAAAAAGGCCTAATGAGCTTAAAAAACAAAAAGGAAAAATTTCCTTTAAAGAAAAAAAAAAGGCATCTCTAACTAGTGACATTTAAGCTGAGATGTAAGGGATGAGAAAGGATTTAACCAAGAAAGGACAGAGGGGAGAGTCCAGAGGCCTCAAAACCAGCAGGAACTAGCATGTTTAAGAGACTTAGAGACAGGCAGGCCTGGAGCAAAGTGGGGCTGACAGTGTTGAGGGAAGTGAGGTGGGAGAGGCCTGAGGATGGAGAACTCTGTGCACCATGACAAGGAGTTTGGAGCTTATTCTATACCCTGGGAAGACTGGATAGAGTGAGAGCAGTGCAAAGACTAATCTGAATTAGAATTTAAAATATCCCTCTGGCTTCAGTGTGATGTAAGGCTGATGAGGGTGCAAGACGTAAACCTGGGAGACCAGCAGGGCGGCTACTCCAAGAGCCACGGCAGGAGATGATGGAGCTTGGGCTCAAGGAACAAGTGGAGATGGACACAAGTGAAGAGATGAGGGGCCTATTTTTTTTAATATAAATTTATTTATTTATTATTTTAATTTTATTTTTGGCTGCGTTGGGTCTTCGTTGCTGCACGCGGGCTTTCTCTAGTTGCAGCGAGTGGGGGCTCCTCTTCGTTTCGGTGCGTAGGCTTCTCATTGCTGTGGCTTCTCTTGTTGCTGAGCACGGCCTCTAGGCGCACAGGTTCAGTGGTTGTGTCTTGCACACTCTAGAGTGCAGGCTCAGCAGTTGTGGCTCACGGGCTTAGTTGCTCCGTGGCATGTGGGATCTTCCCGGACCAGGGCTCGAATCCGTGTCCCCTGCATTGGCAGGTGGATTCTTAACCACTGCGCCACCAGGGAAGTCCCGAGGGGCCTATTTTTAGGCAGAGGCTTCGTGATGTGCTGATGGATGTGGAGGGAGGTGAGGAAAAGGGAAGACTTAAAAAGAGTTTCTAGCTTAAGCCACTGGGTGAATGGCAGGGCCAGGAACTGAGTTGGGAGGACTGGAGTAAAAACAGGTTTTGACAAAAAGAGATGGACGTGAAATCAAGTTTGGCTGTGTAAAAATGAGAGAGAGGAACCATGCAAATGAAGAGGTCAGTTAGACAGTTGAATATACGAATGTGGATGAGAGAGAAAAAATATGGGTTTATCTGCATATACATGGTGTTTAGGGCCACTGGGTTGGAGGAGAAAATATGCATAGAAAAGAGCAGGCCCCCCCAGGTCTGAGCACCCCAACATTGATAATTTATAGGTCTGGCAAAGGAGAAGAATCCACAGATGAGAAAAGAGAATCTTGTCCCAAGTCATCCAGTTAGTAAGGAGCTGAGCTGTGATGAATGATGTAGGATTTGTGAAGAGTCCCACCGGGACCGAGAAACCTTCCTCCCCAGAACCAGAATTACCGCAACATCTTATTCCACCTCAAAACTGCTCGTCTGGCCTTCAACGCCAACTTGAATGGACTCATTGCTACTTCCCCCAAACTATTTCTGGCACCACAGATGTTCCTAAATATTTGTTGACTAAGACACACTCTACAACTTACGAAGTTCTAGGTACTTGTAGGGCACAGTTTTAGGTAACGGTAACCATCACAACAATAATATTCATTCAGTCAACAAACATCGGGCGTTTGCTGCATGTCAGGCCCTCTTCAAGCTCCTGAGGAGACTCCAGATAACAAACAGGTGAAGGCCCCGCTCTTGTGGAGCTGACACTGGAGAGGGGGGTCTCCCCGTTCTAGTCTTCTCAGGGGCCTGCCCACGGGTCATATCCATTCCAACCTCTTCAAATGTTCATTCTTCCTCCTTACCTTCTTTCCTCCCCTCCCTGTATTCAAATCCTCCATTTCCATAGAAGCCAGACAGTCAAAAAATAGCATCAGTTACATTCCCACCTGTGAGTGCTGATGTATCTAAACATCAACATCCTCTGCCCACCTCCGCTCCTGCCTACAGAGATCCTGCTCCAGTGAGATACATCAACATAGAAAGCTGTGCAGAGACAATCAGAGCTCCATGTGTCAGCTGATACCAAGAGAGAAATCGAGAGAAACAGACTCTCAGAGGAAGGGGTGTGAAAGCATGAGCTTTGGTGACTAAAATGGAAGAGGGACTTTAGGGAGAGACGGAAGGTAGATGAGAGGTCAGCAAAACAATTTCAGGCCACCCAGATGGAATGCTAAACCCAGAAGGCCCATTAACAAGTTTCCAGCGGTCATCTGTGCTCCATGCCGATTGCCAAGATCGGGAGGCAGTGAGAGCCACCCTGGGGCTTTTCTCAGCAGCCTGGGCGTAGAGGAAGGCGCTTACAAGGAAGGTCAATTCTTCATCCCTAGCAAGCGCAGGCTATATTAGGGAAGTTTCCCTGGGGTTAACCTATTTACACTAAAGCCTTCTTAACCACGCAGATTAGTCTAATGCTCTCCGATGTGGTTACACAGATTATTCTCCCATATCTCACCTACAGCTAACAAACAAATAACTTCCATGAGCACAACTGGCACAGTCAAATAGTGCATTATGATTTAATATACGCAAAGCATCATCTATATTAAACACCAGTGGGACACGGGTTGATTTCCCTGTATTCCAGCAGATGGAGCTGCAGCCTGGAGGGGCTCAATGCACTTCAATGGCTGACGCGCACCCCTCAGAAAAATCAGTAACAAGAAGTGTGGGGAAGGAGGAGAATGACCAGTAATAATAATATCAACGACAACGTTAGCTGGTATAGAACAATTCTGTGACTGTACACTTGTCTGAATCAGTGTCTGATACACAGTAAGCACTCAAATAATGAATGAATTCATTTGACATAATCTGGTGACCAGATTGTGGCTTGAACATGCTTAGAGTAGTGATTTTCTCCTCCTCATTTGGCTTTGCTTTCCTCTCCCGTTCCTTTGAATATTTGGATATATACACCCTTTGGATGCTCATTTCCCATCAAAGTGTCACGGAAAAATTCTGTGAAACTTGACTGCAGGGTCACACCGATGTCAAAGGGAGGTGTCGGGAGAGGCATGTGATAAAAATAGCCTAACCGAGGTTCCCACCTGTTTCCCACGACCGAACTCTGTGCTCCAGGCACTGTTTCTTTCCCCCTTACCCACTGCCATCTGCATCAGTATCAGCTGGGTTGCCTGTCAAAAATTCCAATTCCCAGGCCACAACCCAAAGAATCTGATTCAATGCTTCTGGGCTGGGGCACCTCAAATAGTTCCTCCGCACAACCAAGCTTGAGACTCTCTCTTCTAGAGGAGGAGAGCCGAC
The DNA here is from genome assembly GCF_963455315.2 of Globicephala melas. Taxonomy (NCBI): domain Eukaryota; kingdom Metazoa; phylum Chordata; class Mammalia; order Artiodactyla; family Delphinidae; genus Globicephala; species Globicephala melas. Next base: position 63,158,987 of record NC_083327.1, on the reverse strand, counting down.
AATCCTTTATCCTCAGTCCTGAAACCCAGAGAGTGCTAAAAACTCTGAAAACTGAAACATTTGCATAACTGACTGGGGTGGCAGAATCTGACCCATGAAGTGCTATGAAGCTATGTAGGATTCTTATTATTGCACATAATGCAAACATTCACACACTTCCCTAGGAAGTATGAGTGTGTTTGATTAGAAGGTGCCGTCCCAACCCCACTGGGGATATTATGAGATATGTGGTGTGCGCGCTGAACTGCCTTTCTTAAGTCCAAACACCTTTCGAATTAACAAACACATATCGCCTCAAGGGTTTCAGATAAAAGACACCTGTACTGTGTTCTCACATCCCAACTGTAGGTGGTGTTTGAAGCAGTTATATTTGGGTTTGACAATGATAAGAAAGCCTAATAAAAAGATAACTGGGGCTTCCCTGGTGGCACAGTGGTTGAGAGTCCGCCTGCCGATGCAGGGGATGCGGGTTCGTGCCCCGGTCCGGGAAGACCCCATGTGCCGCGGAGCGGCTGGGCTCGTGAGCCATGGAGCCATGGCCGCTGAGCCTGCGCGTCCGGAGCTTGTGTTCCGCAACGGGAGAGGCCACAGCAGTGAGAGGCCCGCGTACCGCAAAAAAAAAAAAAAAAAAAAAAAGATGATTGGATTGGGAGCTGAGAAACTTCATCTTTCTGGGCTTCTGTTGTTTCTCCTGAAAATGAAGGAGGAGATGACATTTACGGCCTTCTGGCTCTAAAATTCTGATTTTCACTCCTTGTTGCTCTCTTAAGAAATGTTGAGGCATTAATGCCACATAGAGTAGATTGTGGCGTCATTATTTTCACTAAGAAAATTTTAAAAGGTAAAAACCTTTCTCTGTCTTCTGGGTTTTCAGACAGATTCTTGACTGACATTTCTCTTGGTGGAGCGAAAGAGCATTTATGCAACTTTACAGATATTTGGATACATTATTGCACTCAGCAGAGCTGCTGGGAAACTGCTAGAATAGAGAAGCAGTCATGTGCTCCAGAGAGTACTATGGAACACTATGGAAAAAAGTATTATTTATGTTACTTATAAGAGACACAGATCTGAAATAAGGCTCCATTACCAGCTGCTCTCAGAGCTTAATTCATCCAAGGGCAACAAGCTGGCTCTTAGAGAATCCCAGTGATCCCCTAGCCCATGTAATTCAGGGCCTTCTCTAGCCCTCTGTGCAGTAACTGATGTTTAAATGCTCATCCTAAGACCCTGTGAAATTCCAAAGCAAGATATTGAGCAATTTTTTAAAAACTCATGAAACACATAATAAAGCAAAACAACAAGCTCTGAATTTGTTCTATCAGAAGCAATGTGTTACAGGTTGAATTGTGTCCCCCGAAAATACATAGGTTGAAGTCCTAACCCCCCAGTAAACAAGGAATGTGCACTTCCTCGGAAACAGGGCCTTCACAGAGGCGATCAAGTCAAAGTGACGTCCTTAAGGGGTGGCTCCATTATTGGGTGACTTTTTTTTTTTAACTTTTTTACATCTTTATTGGAGTATAATTGCTTTACAATGGTGTGTTAGTTTCTCCTTTGTAACAAAGTGAACCAGCTATACATATACACATATCCCCAGATCTCCTCCCTCTCGCGTCTCCCTCCCACCCTCCCTGTCCCACCCCTCTAGGTGGTCACAAAGCACCGAGCTGATCTCCCTGTGCTATGCGGCTGCTTCCCACTAGCTGTCTATTTTACCTTTGGTAGTGTATATATGTCCATGCCACTCTCTCACTTTGTCCCAGCTTATCCTTCCCCCTCCTATTGGGTGACTTCTAATCCAATATGACTGACGTCCTTATAAGAAAGGGAAATTTGCGCGCGCGCACACACACACACACACACACACACACACACACACGAACACTGTGTAAGCAAGAAGATGGCCAAGGAGATAAACCAAGGAGACAGGCCTTGCAAAATAATATACAATGTTTAGTCCAATGACAGAGGGAGGTGCCTGTGAGCTCTGGTGTGAGCATTTGAGCACGGATTGCACTCCTGGCTTCATGTATGCCCCATTCTTCGTTTTCCATTGTTTCATTTTTCTAATTTTGTCTTCTGCTTTTTTAGCTTGCTGTCCTAGATGTACCTTTGTAAGCTGCCTGAATTCTTTTGAGCTTTAGAAATGATATACTTTGGTAAGTAACTATTACCTTGCCTGGCCACATCTTGCTCACTTAACAGTAGGTACGAAACAATTAAATGGCCAAGTCCAGCTCTCCTATAACTATTGGGGAAGGAACTGTGAGAGATGATAAGGTTTAGTTTCACAGGACACATGCCTTCTGCACTCTGGGAAAGAATTCTTCAGGCAATATGCTACTTTAAAGTGGGGCTTGAGTCACCCCAAAGTCAGGACTCTCTTCAACTCTTCATGACACAGAGCAGAGAGGGGGAAAATCATTTCCAGATGAATGGCTGTGGTAGGAATTTTATAAAGTGTATTAAGAATGAAAGGAAAAAGGGTGACTGTTTACTACACATCTGCTATGTGCTAGGCAATGCTATGCAACACGTGATTTAATCTTTACAATGACTTTAAGGAGGTATTCCCAGCGCCCTACTTAAAACCAAAAAATATGTAGCTCAGAAAGGTAAAGTCATTTGTCTAAGAGCAGATAATTAGTAAAAAGTTGAGCTGAGATTTGATAGAGAAATCGGACTCAACTTCACAATATTTCCATCCCTCCAGATTTGCCTCCTTAAAATTCACACAATTTTTGGCTCTTTGCCATACAAATCAGGATCATCAATAACTGTAGAAAGATAGTTGATGAAAAATCTTACCTTAAACTGAACATTTAGAAATGTTAGACCAAGACACTCAAATGGATCTGTATTTGGTATAAAGGTATATGGCGTGAAAACATGTGGACCACAGAAGAGGATCAGGAAAAATATTTGGAGTCATAGCAATGAAAACAGGGTAACTCTAGACTAGGTTTTTCACCAAGTTTTCAGTGAGAAGGGATTGGAAGTTAATATCAGAGCCACTCTATCAATTGTAGATGTTATATTCCCATCCTTGGAAAGTAGGCTGTGACAGAAATTAGTAGTTGTCCTGTAGAATCCATTCTCTTCTTTTAAAACTAGTATGTGGTTACCCAGTTCAAGTTTTTATTTATTTCACAGCTTTCCTTTCAGACAGGTGTGGCCATGAACTTGGTTCTGGCCAATGGAATATGAGTGGAGCTGCTGTGTGCCACAGCTTGCTGTGCTCTTAGAGGGCAGGGGGTGCCGTCCCGTGCCCTCTACTCCTTCCTCTGGCTGGGAGGAAGGTGTGGTGGTGAGAGCTGAATCAGCCATTGTAGACCTTCAGATGGAAACCAGCTGAGGATGAAAGAGTAAAAAAAAAATAAAGGCCTCAAGATTGTGGGGTCACCTCAACAGGCTGTATTGCCAACTTGCTCTTTTATACTGGAGAGACATAAACGGTCTATGTTTTAAAAGCCACTGTTATTTTGAGTCTCATTGTTACTGCAGTCAAACCAATACTCCAGTTAATAAGTTACATCTAATAACTAAATAGAACACCTCATTTCCAAATCTTCCGAATGCAAATGTATGTGAAAGTTTTCTCTGTAGCCTTATCTACTCCTTTTCAGTTTTCCCTTTGTGACCCAGTTGCTACCAACAAGGAGAGATCTTTAAATATTGGGGGTGCTTCACTTCCTTGGTTCCTGTACTCTCGTCAGGAAAAAATCTACCCATGGGAACCTGGCTTCTCATGTTCCCTTAGGAGCATCTGAGCTGAATCTGGAAACTCTGATTCATTTCTTTTGAGTGTAGTTGTGAAAGTGAAGGCATCGTGAGGATGATCTGATATTTATTAGTGATTTTGTTTAAGCACAAACAGTCCAAAAAGTGACTGGAAATTTCTGCCAAGATCTGACCTAAAAAGCCCTTTGAAAGCTGGGCAGGGTGTTGGATCAGGGGTTTCTCAGACTTGCCTGAGGTTTCTAGACATAGTACATTGGCAGCTTCCGGAAGAGACGGGGGAGGGGGTGTTAGAACCAGAATTCCCCTATAGTCCCCTTTTCTAAAATAGAGTTTAGAGAAGATGTGGGAGGAGTCCCCCTAAACCACTGAGAAGTCTCAGTTGTAAAACCAGTGACTTATTGATGAGCACATATGGGGTCAACTGCAAGTTCTATAATCCATTTCAATGATGAGGAAAAGTGAAAGCGCATTTACCCAACTTCAGTCTCTATTCTAACAGGCGATCGCACTCAGCGAAACTGCTAGGAAAGTTGTTAGAGAGTTTAAAGCAGAGTTAGTTTTAGGTGGGATCAGGAATTGCATGTAAGTCTCTTGAATTTTGTCTTCACGTTTGCCAGAGAAGAACACAAGGGGCCAGCCTGACATAACAGATGCTAGAGTTAGGGTGGGTGGGATGGGGGAGGCGGGGAGACCACCTAGACGTATCAGCTAGTGCCAGGAAGATGAGCCTGATTATGGGCAAAAATCCTCCCTGGAAATGGAGATATTAGAATTATGCGTGTTTTTTTTGTTTGTTTGTTTTGCATAAGGTAAGAAAGAAAAGTGAGGGGAAGAGGAAAATCATGGGGCTCATTAAATAAAAAAAACAAAAATCCATAATGAATATTGGGGGGGAATTATGTTGTAAGGAGAGATAAAAGTATAAATTCCATCATTTTTTTTGCCTAACACAAGAAGTCTGTTCATTAAATTGAAAAAGCACAAGGCCCAATGGTAATTATTCAAATAATGTCATCACATCATATTTCTAAGTCCTGGGCGGATCTAGGTGAAGAAAACTAAGCAGATATGATAGTCCCTGTCTGGAAAATAAAATCCTAGGCAGATAACAGTGACCTAGATTGAGGAAAGCTACAAGGCTACAAGCTTTTACTTTCAACATTCTTGTTTTGCTGTCTCCCCAAAGAAATTTCTGCAGCTCTGGACTCGCATTGAGTTAAGCTAAAATTTAGAAACATATGGGTTAATGAATTTTCTCTAGTCATAGAAAAACAAGTTATGAGAGAAGAAGCCTATCTTAACAGCAAGTAACTGCTGGCATCCTAAGAAACCTCTACTATCTTTCTTTTTATTTAGTTGGTAGGACATTACTGGTAGAAAAACGGATATTCCGGAACAAATCAGTGTGAGCCATTCCCACAGGTGGTTTCAAGCCAAAAGCCCCATCTTCACTTATGGCACAAGAAAAATACTGTAATTCTCTGAACGCTTCCCTCTCAGGCTGCCCGAAGTCCTTTGTTTATTGTCATGAGGCGATGCTGATATGAGTTGGTCTCCAGACTGGGGCTGATACACAGTCTTGCTGGCCAGCTTTCTTTAGGCTGAACAAGGTCTTCTCATGTCTCAGGCCAAATACTAAGGAAGTGCCCAAGGCGAGAATTATTTGAAATACGGGGAGAGTTGGTGCCTCTACTGAGTTTATGCCTCAAAGTAATGAAACCAATCTCTGAAACACAAACTCTGACACACAGCAATCCCAAACAGAGAAGCAAATATAGGGGCTGTTGAATGAAGGGGTAACTCAGCCAGGCCTTAACAAAAACAGTGTTTGGAAACAGATGACATAAAAGACTAAAAATATCTGGCACAAGCAGGGTTATTAAGAATGGCAGGGGCCAGCCGAGTATGGAACATGTGCCCGGATGTGGACTCAGGCTTAGTTTATATGGCTAAGGAAGTCCCGTGTTTCGGAGAATATGTGGATCCCTTGTGTATGGACACCTCACAGGGATATTTGTAAATGTGACTTTAACAGACTGCCACTTATTTAACTTCATTACGGTCTTTACTATGACTTCTCTAAGAAGAAAATAAAAGTATATAAAATAGGAATGCCATATATTTGAATAGGATTCAAGAGTTTTTGGATACATAGGTGTGTCACTTTGTGATCTTATACACTTTTAAAATAAAAATGCGTTGATTATTATCTAAAAGTTGTTGCTGTTCTTTTGGATCTTTAAAAAACTGTCTTCAACCTATGAATCCAAGAAGAGTGTATTATGGAGAAAGGAGGTTCTCAAAAGTTAAGAGACTGTAAAATACCAGAGTAAGATCTGCCAGATGCCTTTTTCTCTTGATGCTGTTGACTTGTATTCTGTGAATCATACATACTGACCCAGGGCGAGAATAGGCACCAGGTAGATGTCAGTGTGTTTTGAAAGACAGGAGGAGATACACAAGAACTTTCATTAGAACAAAAAGGAGAAATAATCTATTTTTAGGTTCAACCTGTTCAACTTCATATTCTAATATCATTTTCTTTAATATTTTAATTTATTAAAATTCTAGATCTTTCATTTGACTAGGAAATCCTCCTTGGGAGCCGTGGGGTCTGGCTCTGACACAGAATCAACAAGGGATACTGGTTGCCAGAATTAGCTTTCTGTAAAATGCTTTTGCTTTTGAGGATCAAATCAGATAATATTTATGAAAGTACGTTGAAACTATAAATCATTATACAAATGGAATGCACTATTTTATAACATTATTATCCTTTGCTCATAGAATCATGGCTTGGTTATCCTGAGAACTAATTGGGTTTTCTGTTTTACCAAAAAACAAAGGAAAAATCAACAATAACACACTTTGTCTCTTCTCACTGACTTACAAAGCATTCTGCTATAGGTCAAGTGATTTAAAGCTAGCCTAGCAATTATCTTTCTGTTTTCCCTTTCCCTGAAAGGCAAGACTTTGTGCAAAGTCATCTGCTGACAGTTTCCTGTTCTTGCTGCTAACTACAACCGCAATTTGGTTAAGAGCCTTGATCCCTGAAAATAAGTCTTTCTTGCAAAAAAGACATCATAAAGTTTAGCTATAAAATAAACATCTTTTGTTTCATCTAGATAATAAAAAAGAACATTCATATTCTTACATTTCTTTGAACGGAAAAGTAGCTAGTCAAATTCATGTCAAATGTTTAAAAGACAAAGAGAGAATGGAATTAAATATTTAGACTATATCTGATAGATAAAGGATTAAGTTAATTTATAAAAGAGCCCATTAAGTTAGAAAAAGACAATTCAAAATAAGTGACAAAATAACATAAACATGCAATTCCTAGAAGTGAAATAAGTGATTAATAAACATAGAAATTAAAAAATCAATTAACTATAATTGCATAGTCTAAAATTAAAAAGACTGATAACATGCAATGCTAATAAAAATATGGGGAAATAAGCATACTCATATATTACTAGTTGGGAGTACAAATAACTGAATCTTTTTGGAAAGAATCTATGAACCACAGTAATTCTAAATACAATTGTCAGAAAGGGTGATCGCCCATCTTCATTCACTTATTCATGAGAAAAATATTTCTTGCATGCCTACCCTCTGTTAGGGATGCAGAGGTGAACAAAATAGAAACACATCTCTCTCCTGGAGTTCATAGTTTATTGGGAGAAAGACAGACAATAGGCATAATAAATAAGTAAATTTCATAGTATAAAGAAAGTGATATGTACAATGGAAAGAAAAAACAGCAGAGTAAGGAAAATCTATAATACTGAGATGGGAGTAGGGGTTGCAGTTTTATATAGGGGGGTCTGTGTAGCTCTGGACTGAGAAAGTTTGAGCTAAGACTTGAAGGAAGTGAGGGAGTGGCTATTTGGATGTAGAGTGGAAGAAAATTCCAGGCATAGGAAACAGCTAGTGTAAACATAAATACATATAAATAGAAACATAAATAAAGAATACAAAAAGCTGAACTCATAAAAACAGAGAGTAAAATGATGTTACCAAGGGCAGGTCGTTTGTGGAGTAAGAGAGATGTTGTGTAAGAGTACAAGCTTGCAACTAGTAGATAAATGAATCCTGGAGATCAAAGGTACAGTAGAGTGATTATAAATAATACTGTGTTATAAACCCCAAACTTGCTAAGACACTGGATATTAATTATTCCCATCCCCCCAAAAAAGCATAATTACATAAGGTGATAGAGATGCTAGCTCATGCTAAACGGCGATCATACTGTAATATATAAATGGATCAGATCAACATGCTGTATGCTTTAAACATACACAATGTTGTATGTCAAATACATTTCAGTTAAAAAAATATGAAATATTCAACTATAAAAAATAATGAAATTTTGCCATTTGCAACAACGTGGATGGACTTGCAGAGCATTATGCTAAGTGAAATAAGCCAGACAGAGAAAGACAAATACTGTATGATATCACTTATATGTGGAATCTAAAAAATACAACAAACTAGTGAATATAACAAAAAGGAAACAGACTCACAGATATGGAGAACAAATTAGTGGTTACCAGTGCGGAGAGGGAAGGGGAGAGGAACAGAGACAATATATGGGTGGGGGATTAAGAGGTACAAACTATTATGTAGAAAATAAATAAGCTACAAGGATATATTGTACAACTCAGGGAATACACTCAATATTTTATAATAATTATAAATGGAGTATAACCTTTAAAAATTGTGAATCACTATGTTGTATACCTGTAACTTATATAATATTGTACATTAACTATACCTCAATAAAAAAAAAGCTGAACCTGAAAAAAATATGAAAGAATAATGGACGGAGATTACGTATAGTAACTACATATCACTAATGCCTCTATCTCTTGCAAAGGAATAGCAATGATCCCTCAATTTGTGCTTCTCCACTCTTTTAATCTGATGGGAGAGAAGGGCATTGTTTGTTCTGTGCCTCATTTTCCTGATCTGTAAAATGGGACTAATAACTGCCTTGGCTATTTCTCTGGCCTTTTATAATGACAAACAAAACAATAGATGAATAAATTTAATGATAGGAAAATGATTACAGCATAGCAAGTGAAAAAATTATGTTATGAAATAGTATATCTAGCATGATCCTAATAAGAGGGGTGCGGGTAGCACTATGTGCTTATAGGCATAGAAAAAAAATGCCAGAAAACTATTTCCCAAAATGTTTAGAGTGACAATCTGGGGGAGACGATCCACACTGGTAATCCAACTTCCTTCTCGATGTTTTAAAATCTTTTCCAACATTTCCTAAGTAAACATGAATTACCTACATCATTAGAAAAAAAAGTTAATTTTTAAAAGTACACAGGGTGGTCTGAGAGGCTGCCTCTGGTCTCTGCTGTCGGGTCACCTCACTTCTACTGTTTCCCATCCTTGGCTGAAAAAAATCAGAAACTCAATCTAACATCAACAGAAGTAAACAGCACATTAAGAAGTAAGGAATTACAGTGATGAACATTACTAAGCCACGAGCTGCCTGTCTTCAGTTATGTAAAATGTGATTTTAATTATTTTCTCTGAACACTTAGGGGCTTTTGAGATATCATTATATTGTGTCAGGGTTTAAGAGTGAAAATAAATGAAGAAAAGCTGTCTCAACGGTGTCTGGAAGGTGTATGGGAAATCACTGTAAATCCTCTCAATTTTGTTGTAAACCTACCACTGCGATAAAAAAAACAAAGTCTTTGAAAGAATTTGCCTGGCAGTAGGTGACAGAAGCAGTTTGCTCTGATGGCTGCCCGGGGCTCATCCTCTGTCCCTCAGAGGCCAGACGGGGAGGAAGGTGTGAGGGGCTTTGCTGTACGTGGCAGGGGCCTGTCTTAAAACCAGTTTCTGGTGAGGATGTAGCCCTGAACATCAAGAATGTAGAAGTGTCCGGGGCAGGCTAATTGGCACCTTAAATATAGCCCAATTCAAGCTGAACATGGAAATGAACTTGAGGGAGTGTCCCCACGTGGACAAGCTTGACTTTCTTTTTAAAGTGACTGCTCTCTCTCTCCTGCATTTAAAATTTGCAAAATGAAACTGCCACATTTCTCCGTCAGTTCTTCAAAGTTAGAGAAGTATATGAAGTATATTTTCCAAAATATAAGCCTCTTTTAAAAAAAAAAAAATTTAAAGCTAATACAGACCGTTTCAAGGAGAAGTGTTGGCGGAAGTCCAGAAACTAGTACAGAACTGAAATAAGGGTTAAAATGAAATGCTTGAAAGGGAATATCTGTTTAAGTGGGAACCGCACTGACACATGGGATTCAGCTCCCTGGGCACCAGGTATCACGTTTAATTGATAGCGCTTGTTAGTGACCCTGTGGGCGGCAGGAAGGAAGAGGAGTGACCGTGGCATTCACCAAAGGATGCTCTGTCCTATCCGCAGCACAGAAATTCAATTCTTAGACGGCTCGACCACTGACTTGTGTGGTGAAGGAGGGGATTTCCACTTTCAAAAATAGTACGGCTTCAGTTAGGGTTGCTTGCCTTTTTGGGAAGTTTGTTATATTTAGAAGCTTTCTCCTCCCCACGCCCCATCATGGCTTTTAAAGTCCATCTGCAGCATGGCACGAGTCTTCAAAATTTTCTGGCCTGATTTACCCCGGGGGTTCTGCTTGGAATCAAGATGTTTTCTGAAAACGTAGGAAAGAGCTGTTACATTGACAAGCACATATTTTAATTAAAATGCTGAAAGTGGTGAAATGATAAGGGACTTTTTTTTTTTCTTCCTCAGGCTTCTCTGTACTTTTCAAATTTTCTGTATTGTGGTTTTCACCAAGGAGATGTCCCAGATCTGGGCAGCAGTCTCTCAGTGCCTTGGTGAGGGCCTCTCCAAGCCATGAAGACTCGGTCTGGAGCCAGCAAGCCTCAGGAATCTCCATGTAACATGGAACATCAGTTACACATCATGCAAAAATAGAATCAGGAAAAAAATAAATTCTATTACGAGCAGTTTTGCTCACAAAGTAAAAATAAACTTATTTTTAAAAAGCAAAAAAAAAAAAAAAACAAACCCCAAAACAATCCCTTTAAAATCCAATAGCTCCATAAGGAAAGGTTGGTTTTCAAAGATGGGCTTTATGTGGAATCTCAGGTGATCTCTCACATATAGTTTAGCAGGACTTACTTGGTGTGTTCTGGGTACCCAGTAAGGTGAAGGTTAGAGAGATTATGTATCGATGTGGATTTAATTTTGGATTTAGGGAGGTGCATGGTCAGTCCAATCCAGTTTCTATTTTATTTCCTATCCCTCCTGCAAAGGACTTTCTGTGCAACTGTAACGTGCTATGCCTCTCAGTAGCCCCAGAGTGGAGCTGATGGGACAAAACCAGGACGAGGGAGGAAGCTCTTTTTGCCGTACCCTCAAGGACTCATAGAGGATGATTCTTTGCTTCCATTTAAAAAGTGGAAGGAAGATCCAGAAATCCCAATCACTTCCTGTCCCTTCCCTTGAGCAGTGATGCCAAGTCCACAGGTTGGTGGTTAGAGTTTTCCATCAAATATTTTAAAATGTCTCCTTTACCTGAACACCATCCACTTGAAACAACTAATTCCTTCTGTTTTGGTGCATTTTTGCCCCCAGGTTTTACAGAATGTTTTAGAATGTTCTGGTTCTTTTTCCCTAACTTGCTAATCATTGGCAGAATAAGCGGGAACATTCCCAGACGGCAGCCTTTCTGGGTGAAGCTCCCCTGTGGATGGAATTTGGGAACCATCGGTACCAGGGTGACATATGAGCCTGCCAATGGCTTGGGCCATTTCGGGATTCTAAGGCACTAGATTCCTCTCATCTCATGGAAAGTTTCCTTTCATCTATCCTGTCCGTCCCAAGGTGCATTCCAAGAGGTTGACCAGATCCCACCCGCCACCCAACCCCCGCTTTTTGTTTTTCAAGCCCCAAAGCTCTATTCTGCGCCAGACGTTTATTGATTTGTTTTTCAGAGGGCCGCCTAAAGTATCAGCAAAACCCCTTGCACGTAGGAAGCCGTCAATGGCCATTTCTGGGGAGTAGGGAGTACATGGGCTTGAAGGGGAGAAAACTAGAGCAGTCTGCGGAACAAAGCCCACAACCTGGAAACTGGTGGGAAAACTCCCAGTGGACTGACAGGGGCGGGAGAACTCAGGACAGGACAGTACGACACGGAGCCTTCGTTTGGTGGGAAGAGGAAAGGCAGAGCCGCAGAGCAGGTTCTCCTGGGGTTACCAAAACGCCAACTTGGCAAGTCACATGGCCCTTCCAGGACTCAGTTTCCTATTTTGCAAATTGAGGGAATAGAATGTTTTGGATTAAATGCTTTCTCTCTAACGCCCCTTCCGCCTTTCCGTTTTGGCAAGATAAATTTCAGCGAAGCTTCTAATTCAACATAAAGCTTCTAAAGAGACAAGTCAGGAGATCTTGGAAAGGGAATCCTGACTGCAGTTGATGAATGACATGTAGAAGAAAAGACAAGACGGAGGACTTAATCTGTGAGGAGCAGTACAGAGGGTGGGTGAGTCGGGTTTCTGCTCTGCTGTGTACTGGCTGTGTCACCTGTGGCTGTGGTTCCACCTCTCTGAAGCTTTTTCAACTGTAAAACATAAAATTTGGGTAACACCAGGACCTGCTTTACTAGTACTTGTGCAGGTGCTGAGGGTCACCTGACATCATGAATGCGAAGATCTTGGCTCGTTGCCTAGCATGTGGCTGAGAAATGTTGGCTGCTGGTGTGAAACACGTGAGGATGGACTCGCAGGTGAAGGAAGGAGAGGAGAACATGGGAGACTTTTGAGGATGCTGTGGTTTAGGAAAATCCCCACTGGAGGTAGGTTCCCATACAAGGAAGCAGTCAGCACAAATCTGTATCAGAAATAGATCCCTCGAAGGGCTTCCCTGGTGGCGCAGTGGTTGAGAGTCTGTCTGCCGACGCAGGGAACACGGGTTCGTGCCCCGGTCCGGGAAGATCCCACATGCCGCGGAGCGGCTGGGCCCGTGAGCCATGGCCGCTGAGTCTGCGCGTCCGGAGCCTGTGCTCCGCAACGGGAGAGGCCACAACAGTGAGAGGCCCGCGTACCGCCAAAAAAAAAAAAAAAAAAAATAGATCCCTTTGGCCAGTGGCCTGTATTCAATAATACTGATCCTAGTTTAGTGTAAAATTTTCTTATTTGTTCACCTTGGATTTTTCCATTGCTTTTTAGTTTTTAAAATACAGCATTAAAATCCTATCTATCTTGATGATAGGGTTTTGCCCCCTCTACCCCACCTAAATTTTGCAGTCAAGGCCAGTGTTCACTTGTCTCACCTGCCAACTAAAAATTGTCACTTGCCATCTGGTTCTACAAGAATGAAGTCATTTGCCACTGCAGTCGCTGACCCTCAACACCCCCTGAAAGGAATTTGGGGCTGAGATCAGGAATGAGGCACTCTGTGCTCTGGGGAAAACTAGGAGAACAGGCCTTCAGATAGTTAGATATTTTCAGGACAAGATTTTATGAGCCCATTTTCTCACATCTTCTCATATCTAGAAAAGCACTAAGATCATTCATGGTGGCATCTGCTCCTCCTGACTGGCAGCAACCTTCTGCCAAAATGCGTGCATGATTGCACGTACCCCCTTTTCCAAATCATATATATAAACTGACCCCCCCCCACCTCTTCAGAGCAGCTCCTCGGAGCTCTCTGAGAGGCTGTCTCCAGGGCTCTAGCCCTCATTTGGCCCCCAATAAAACTTAACCCACAACTCTCACGTGGTGCATTTTTTTTTCCAGTCAATGCACCCCAGCCCCAGCCCTGCCCAAAGCAAGGTTGAAGACTTGTTCAGTCCTCAAAGTCAATCCCATAACACGACGTGTAGTGATTTGGTCTAGAAAGTTGAGGGAAGCAGCATGTTCCACCCCCCAAATGTGCCACTTTGACATAAGAATTCTTTTGACATGAAAACATTTGAATTCCTGACATCCCTTATCTGCCTAAAAGCAGAACCTCTCGAAAGAACTCAATGGTCATGAATTCTTTCCCTGGGAGCAACACTAATGTTCTCTTTTGGGAGCAGAGAAGACCATACCACATCCAGACAGACATCTCACAAGTAATCATATCTCCCATCTATTCTCTTAAGGGCTCAGTTATCTTTCCAAAAAGTAATTTGCTTTTCCGTAAGTGCCCTCTCTCCCCCTCCCTTTGCCCAGCTAAGATATACAGACCCCGAGTTCTAACCACCCCTTTCAGTCACACATCCCCGAGTGTTCCCATGTGAGGTGCGATGCCCATGTTAATAAACTTGTTTTCCTCTTGTTAATCTGTCTTTTGTCAGTCCGGTTTACAGTGTCCCAGCTGGAGAACCTATGATGGGTAGAAGAAAAAAAATTTTTTTCTCTCCCCAAGAAGGCTCAGCCCCATCTAAATGATGACAACAGCAAGAAGAGAAGGAAAGATGCCTTTGTTCTACTGACCATGAAAGGAAGTCAGAAAATAAGAGCTACCATGTCTCGCCTATGCTGGTACCCACTTGCCGTAAAGGCAGAGGAAGAAAACGAGCGAGAATACCATTAACATAAGCCTTCACTTAGAATGCCAGGGGTCAGACTCTCTAACTTGGAGGACGGTGGACTATTTTATGGGGCCTTAGCAGGAGGGAGTAGGCAGAAGCCCAGCTAGCTTCACGGCTGGTTGGTCAAAGATGGTTCTCTGAAGAAGGAGGAGTTGTTCTTGTGGATTAGCAGCTATTGGGCAATTTGGATTTTTATCAAGAGGGATAAAGAGGAAAAGTTGCAAAAGTGGGTGTGGAGGAAGAACTGCAAAAAACAAGGATGGGGACGCCACTGGGGGTGATGCTCAGTTCTTCAGGGCCCCTGGCAGCTCTGTCCCTCCATCCACAGGTAGGAGGTCTAGCAGGCCTGGGCAGGTAATTTAACATTTTCAAAGAGGCTCTAATTATTACCTTACAGCGCGAGAGGGGGGTCAGGTGAGGGTGGGAATGGAGAGCTTGAAGTATTCTGGAAAGTTTGTATTTCCCTTGGGCTCTTGTCTGTTCTCAGGGGAGACAATAGCACCATTCACAGCTCAAATGACAGGCCACATGGGCAACAGCTTGGCGACACTTAATGCCCAGGCCCTGTGCTGAACCGAGGGGCCACTCACATGAGGGCCTTGCCCGTGGAGCTCATGCAGCAAAGCCCCGGGGAACCTAAGTTACTGACGTGGTATGAGCAGTGCTTTGCTAACTCCGTCACTTCGTATAGCAACTAAAGAGTTTCATTGTAAAGAGGTTTTACACGTAGTACCTAGTTTTTGTTTTCACTACCACACCGTAAGGCAACAACTTTCAGCCATTTCTTTTATGGATGAAAAGACTCCCCCATAGAACATTTAAGTGGCTTACTCAGTATCACTCAGCTGGTTAATAACAAGACGGGAGACTGAATTTCCCAGTTCTCATTCTCTGGTTATTTCTGGGAGACCACATGGTGGAAGAATTTGCAGCTAGGAATACCTCTGACCCCAATAAGCTCTCCTTTCATCCTGGTGCTTTTGTTGCCAAGGTTGGCTGACCTCCCCAAAGCAGGCTGGGAAAATCCAGTAACCTGAGCCCACCAGCCAGTTCTTAGGTGCCCATCAAAGATTTCTTCCATTCCTTCCCTTTTATCTTTGTCCCAGGAAAGTATAAACCTTTTAATAACCTTTAAACCACCGCTCATCACAGAGTAAATTTCTGGTTGGCATCTGTGGTTTACTCCTGGTTCTTTCTCTATCAGAAGGGAAATACGGTGTCCCAGACAGTATAAAAATGTATTAATGGGCTTCCCTGGTGGCGCAGTGGTTGACAGTCCGCCTGCCTATGCAGGGGACACGGGTTTGTGCCCCGGTCCGGGAAGATCCCACATGCCGCGGAGCGGCTGCGCCCGTGAGCTATGGCCGCTGAGCCTGCGCGTCCGGAGCCTGTGCTACACAACGGGAGAGGCCACAACAGTGAGAGGCCCGCGTACCGCAAAAAAAAAAAAAAAAAAAAGTATTCATTATATGGTTTCGATTCCAGGGACATCATCATCGTTATCATCATCACCATCAATAGGTGTTAGAATTACAAGGAAAATATGAATTCTCTATTTTCAGGGAACTTTGCATAAAGGGAGGTGACAGACTTACAAACAGACCATCTTTACAGTCTGTGATGGCTGTGGGATGAGGATGAGGTTCAAGGGGCCGTGGGAGCAGAGAGAGAAACATGCTTCAGTCTTCCCCAGGGGTGTGATGAAAAGAAATTCCCTGAATACAGACTTCTCATGAGATCGAGGTCACATTTTGTGTGAGTGTGTGGGGAGAGGGGCATTTCAGAAGGTTAATTATAGGTAAACAAATTCTACTTAATATTTTAGACTTATGCTTGAGGCTACAGGGTCACCTGCAGTTCTGTGGCCAGGATTGACCAGAGAATTAAGTAACTGAATAAGAATTTCAGTAGCAATTTTGACTTTGTTTGTATCCCTGGGGAAGTGCTCTGCTCTGCTTTATAATCAAGATACTGCCAAACACAATTTATTGAGTGCCCACTCTGTGTCAGATATTCTGGGTACTAGGGTCATTTTGGTGAACAAAACAAGGAAATGAGGCTTATATTCTAGTGGTGTATATTGAATAAGCTTCTTTTTTTAAAGATGTTGGGGGTAGGAGTTTATTAATTAATTTATTTATTCTTGGCTGTGTTGGGTCTTCGTTTCTGTGTGAGGGCTTTCTCTAGTTGCGGCAAGCGAGGGCCACTCTTCATTGCGGTGCGCGGGCCTCTCACTATGGCGGCCTCTCTTGTTGCAGAGCACAGGCTCCAGACGCGCAGGCTCAGTAGTTGTGGCTCACGGGCCTAGTCGCTCCGCGGCATGTGGGATCCTCCCAGACCAGGGCTCGAACCCATGTCCCCTGCATTAGCAGGCAGATTCTCAACCACTGCGCCACCAGGGAAGCCCTTGAATAAGCTTTTTAAACGACATTGACATCTGTTTTCCTTGAGCAATGGTTCCCAAACTCTGCTCATTAGAATCACTGGGGGACCTTTTAAAAAATTCCAAAGCTTAGCCCAACCTAGACCAAATGCAGGTAATTCTCATGTACAAGCAGGGTTGAAAACCACTGCCCTGGAAATTCTGATGTACTTACCTAGGGAGGCACACCATCCCTTTCCCGCCTCTCACCAAACTTCTGAAGGTCATTTATATAATTCACAGGTGAGAAAACCCAGACTCAAAGGCTCAGAGTGACATGTCCAAGGTAAAGGGCACATTTAGAGAGTCTCAGGGCCAGAACTTGAACCCGGGTATTCTGATTTTAAGTCTAGCATGTTTTTCACTATGTTGAAAGAGTGAAAAAAATAACAGTGAGTATTGTTACTGCTTACTGCAAAAGGCCTAGGGGCTTCCCCCAGGGGAGTGAGGTGATTGTCTGCAAGCCTCCTGATCACTTGTCCTCACTCACTGAAGACTCTGGCACCTGGACTAGTCTTTATCCTAAAAAACATAAATAACCCACAGATCCATTTGACGTAGAGCCCATCCTACAGGCCCTGTCCTACGACCTCCTCATTACGGTACATTTCCCTTGCACTCCACCTCAGCCGTACCCCATTGCCATGTCCTGGACACCACCTCTATTACTAGTTCACAGGAGAACTTCTCCAAGGAGAAAATCGCATCCTTTTAGCGCGTAAGCTAGACTTCCATCACTCCAACAGTTTGCCATCTCATCAGCCTTGAGCCTGACCCAATGCACTCACTCTCTCTTTTCTTTCAGCACCTCCTTCTTTCATTTTCCTTCATGTCTGCTTAAGAATCCTTGGGCTGCCATTTTCATCACTGTGAGGCAAAGATTTGTAACTCCCATGGCTACTTCTCCAAACACTCTTTCCCTCGAACACCAGCCTTCACCCCTGTCAATGTCTGGTACCCTCTTCCCACACCTTTTGGTCTGAGTCCTAATTATCCTTTAGGTTTCAGTTTAATGACCCTGAGAGGTCCTACCCCTCAGCCTAACGGGGGGGGGGGGTCCTCTTGTTACACCATTCCTTTCCAATCCTTATCATAAGTTCTAACTCTACACATATCCATGTGATGCTTTATGTCTGTTTCCGCACCAGGCAAGGGCACGAGGCTTTCTGTTTTGATTATTGTTGTGTCCCCAGTTATTGACATATCTTTTGGCACATAACAGGTACTTTATAAGTACATGAATAAACAAACCAATAAATGAAAGAATGAGTGAACTGATTAACATCCTCGAAGTCACAGAGGGTTATTTAGTGGCAGAACCACAACTTACCCATCTGATTATGGTTTGACCTTTGAGATAATTTTCAGTCACAATTAAATTTTGCAGCTGAACTCTCAAGGTTCTGTTGCACAGGACTCCACCAGAGGCAGAGTTTGCCCAGTAGTGAATCCGAACGCCCCACCATTGGAAACCATATCTTTTACGAGACAGCATCAAGAGGTCATCCACGCATTATGGGGTTATGAACCCCAGAGGTCATCGTGCATCACGGGGCAGGGCTGAGAGTCACTGTGCTGGCTGGTGCTACTGTCAGCTCTGAGAGATGGCCCCTCCAGCTCTCCCCTGACCAGGCCAAAGGGATCTTGCTGATTATACAATTTCTCTGATTCAATTTTCAATAAGTCTTTTAAATGTAAATTTAAAACTTTCTTCACACAGGATGTTTGTCTACATAAAAGGACCTTTTACATTCTGAACGTGCTCAACTTCCCCCTAAAAATGTCACCTTCTGGCAGGGCTTCTCCAGGTTTCAGACACACGAGCTATTGTAAGAACTATTTTTTCCCATGGGAGATTATTCCAGATCCCTCAGGAATCTCAAACCTTTATTGCTTCTTTTAATATATATGTAGGTACCGATTGATGAGACAGAACTAGGGACCTGGGGAATGGAATCAGACAGCTGCTTCCTTAATTCGTTCATTTATTAAGCACAAACAGGAGGCTGGCTGTGATAACAGTTTTATGGAGAGAAAGATATATGTGCGGAAGGTTTGAGGCCATGGCCATCCAAGGTGAACTACGGAACACAGGCACCCTTTGTTCTCCGCTTCGTATCCTCACCAGAGACAGGGCGTGACATGTGCTACCGATACTCGTCAGCCATCCAGATGGGACACAGTCGGGTGACCTTCTGGAACTACTGTTTTTACATAGCCTACGTAAACTTGGCTTCCAACCTCAAACTAATGTTGATGCTTGAACTTTACCCCAGGAATATCATTAAGAAGAGCTGGAGCAGAAGTTGGGTGTCCATAGTATTAAAAAATTCCACACGTTGATTCTGATACTTGGCCAGAATTAACTGCTTGCCCCCTTTACTGAAATCTCTGAGTAAGGAGTCTTGATGATTTAGATGACTGATGTTATGTGTTTATTTACTGCAAGAATCATCTAGCTCCTGTGTGTGAGAGCCCAGTGTTTCACACACACATAAAAAGTAAATTTGTTGAAGAATAACATACGCGTGGCTCTGTGTCTTGTGATCTGACGCCACATGCTGGCCTAGCGTACAGCCCATAACCCTAAACACTCTTAACTAACCGTTCAAGCCCCACGGAAGCTCTGCAGTGTTAGAAGTGGGCCTGCTGGGCAGCACAGTAACCAAGGGTCTTCTCTGAGGTTGGAGCCAGCTGAGCCCCCATCTCACACATGTTCCTACTTATCCCCTGCCCACCTTCCCCCTCCTCCTTCCCCATCTAACTAGAGTATCTTTTGGTTATACTAAGGAGTTTTGGTGAGAAGGAATTATTCATCCGAAGCTCTTTCTTAGGAGGCCTCTTTTCCTTTGATAGGGAATCCTGAGAAACCCAGTGGGGAAAGCACTAGCCCCGTCTGGGCTGTTAGTCTTTATTGAACCATGAATTCCCCTGGACTGGGGCCTAGTGTCGAAATCCCTCACTTTTTACATAAATAAACAAATAAATACAATCTTTTGGCTGGTACCTAATAAAAACTCATACAGGCAAATCAAGATTAGCATATCTCCTGGAAACTCCCAGCTTTCAGACTTCAAGAAGATAGTCATAGGGTATCCGACCCAATTAATGTGACCCCATAAAATCCCCTTTTAACCTAACAAGTAACAAACAGGCTCTTTTGCTTTTCTCCAGACCCTTTGATTGAGGTTTAGGGGCTAAGGCTGAGATTAGTGATGAAAAATATTACTAATCTGAAAACTCTTTTTCTTGAGAGGAAAATACCACGATGTATCAAAATGTCCTAAATAATTGTTTAAACAAAACAAAACAGGGAATTCCCCGTTGGTGCAATGGTTAGGATTCTGCGCGCTCACTGCTGAGGGCAGGGGTTCAGTCCCTGTTGGGGAACTAAGGTTCCGCAAGCTGTGCGGCGCAGCCCAAAACAAAACAAAACAAAAAACAGGTTGAAAATGTCCTTACAGCAAAGATATTTGCCACTCTCGGCTCCTGTGCTTATATCGAAAGGATGAGGGTAAAAAGGGTAAGTATCACACCCCTGCTCTAGCCATACGGTTTTAGTTTTATTTGGATCAGTTTGGACAAGAAACTTCCAAAAGCAGAGACTGAATAGCCTCTCAGCTTTCAAGTAATGCCAAACCAGGTTAGGTCCCCAGCTATCTTGGTCCCAAGGCCAAAATCATGAAATGAAAAATCCCCAGCAGATAGGATTTATTTCTAGTGGTATACGTTTTATATTTAGAGTTTGGAAACTCTCATCTAACGTGACAGAGGTACAGGTTAAGATCTTTGGAGCCCTTTTATTTTTCTTCGAAAGCTCTTAATGCAGTGGTTTTCAACTGGGTGTGACTTGTTTCCCCCAGGGGGCATTGGACAGTCTGGAGACATTTTCTGTTGTCACGGAATGAAGATGGGGGTTGATGCGGAGCAGGTTCTCTCTAGTTAGCGGAGAATAGATGCTGCTAAAATCCTACAGTGCTCAGGACAGCCCTTCACAATAAAATGTTATCTAGTCTAAATGCCAGTGGTGTACCAAGGTTGAGAAACTCTAAAACAATGGGTACCCTTAGCCAGCTATGGAAGTTACTGTGTCATGGATGTACTCACCAGGGAGCTGGTGAACAATAATAGCTATTATTTATTGAGTGTTCCCTGTGTTTAATTTATTTTTTTAAACATATTTATTTATTTGGCTGCGCCGGGTCTTAGTTTCATCACTCGGGATCTTTAGTTGTGGCACGAGAATTCTTAGTTGCGGCATATGGGATCTAGTTCCCTGACCAGGGATTGAACCCGGGCCCCCTGCATTGGGAGCTCAGAGTCTTAGCCACTGGACCACCAGGGAAGTCCCTTCCCTGTGTTTTAGGCACTTAATGTACATTAGTTTTTTAAAATTAATAGACTTTATGTTTTAGGTTTACAGAGAAATTGAAATGAAATTACAGAGTTCTCATATGCTCTCTCACCTGCTCCATTTCCCCTATTAGTAACATCTTGCATTAGTGTGGTATATTCTTTACAACTGATGAGCTCATATTAATACATTATTATTAACTAAAATCCAGAGTGTACGTTAGGGTTCACTCTTTGTGTTGTATAATCTATGGGTTTTGACAAATGTATAATGACATGTATTCACCATTATGGTATCATTTTTCATCACGATCCAAAAAGCAGGAGAACAAAAGGGAGCCAACTAAAAATGATGGAACTCAAACCTAGAGAGAGCCGGTGTTGTTGATTTTGCTTTCAGCCTGATTCCTTGCCTCCAGTCTCCTGTGATGTGACATAATTTAAAGTATGTTTTTTATTGAAAAGTGTCTCACTTGCAACTTTTTCGAGGGTCAGCACTGATCTTTATAGTGTCCTTTTCACTCATTTAATTGCAAATATAGTAGCCTGGTTGCAAAAGTCCAGCCCTGTTTGAATATCTAACAGGCAGTTAGGACTGCTCAGCATTTACAATATGCGGATCATTATATGAGTTCGCTAAGAATACAAGTGACTTTATACTGAACCGAGTGTCTTACAGGTCAGAATTTTCTATGACGGGGCAGGTTAAATCCATCACACATAACAATAGAATGATGAGCACATTAGCAGGTGGAACAATATTTTCAAGTAGAAGGATTTTAAAACGTGATAGAACACAACACAGTCCTCTTTTTAAGAAGCCTACTTTCTAACTGGGGATAACATTCACTCACAGTAAATAAGAAATTGAAGGAGACGTTGGGAATATAAATGCTAAGGTGGTACATTGAAGGGTGATCATAAAGTTAGATGAGATTAATGAACTAAGTCTTTGACCAAGAAGTACTTTTTTTGGATGTGAGGGCGATCTGGCTGCGACATCTGTCACCCCATTGATCGCCAGGCTTGATTCGGCTGATCTCGTTGGATAGGCGGGTGTCCCCTTCTTCCCCCACCATGTGTGTCCCTCCCAAAGCTGCGTGCTCCTTTCAAGATGATGACCTTCCCCATAGAGGAGGACCGTTCTTCGGTCAAGGGTATAAGAGTAGCTGTGATCCCCTGCTAGAACCTCCAAACAAGCTCTCAAGAGGTACATTTTTCTTTTCTTTTTAATATTTACTTATTATTGGCTGTTGGGTCTTCGTTGCTGCACGCGGGCTTTCTCTAGTTGCGGCAAGGGGGGGCTACTCTTCGTTGCGGTGCGCAGGCTTCTCATTATGGCGGCTTCTCTTTGTTGCAGAGCACGGGCTCTAGGCATGCGGGCTTCAGTAGTTGTGGCATGCAGGCTTCAGTAGTTGTGGCTCACGGGCTCTAGAGCACAGGCTCAGTAGTTGTGGCACACGGGATTTGTTGCTTCGCGGCATGTGGGATCTTCCTGGACCAGGGCTTGAACCCATGTCTCCTGCATTGGCAGGTCGATTCTTAGCCACTGTGCCACCAGGGAAGTCCCCAAGAAGTACATTTTTCAATTGTACTGATAGACAAGACTGCTTTTGGATATAGTCCAATTTGATTTCAAAGACTTTGATTAAGAGAGAGTTAAAAATGATGGCGGATCTCGCAGGCTGACAAAAAAGGAAGCCACTGTGCTTGCTGGACTAATTCGTTAGGATGCCCTCAGGACCTGTCCAAGAGGAATCTCTAAATAGGAAATGAATTTAAATGAAAAGAATGGCCACCAAAGAAGAAGAGCTTAAGGGGCAGGAGAGAGGCAATTTGGCTCCAGAATTCTGTTGTTTCCCTAACATATTTCCTGCCTGTCCTCCTGCCAATCGACCTGTTTTGTAGCATAAAAGTGCTTCCCCAGCACAAATGAGCAGCGAAGATGCCAAAAAGGAGTGTGGCTTTAGCCATCAATCCTCACTTCCATTCACTGCCTAAATCTGCTTATTTTTCTGTTTGACTTGATGGGAGGGGAGTTTTTTGGTGAAGAACGCCGTGGTGAGAGATTGTGGCAGAAGGAAGCTCCGGAGGGACTTGCTCTACAGATCATTACCTGGTCTGGGTGAATCAGCTGCAACCAGCTGACTGTCATGTGGCCAAATGGGGCATTTCAGATCCTTTCCCTTCATTTCAATTCAATCAGCACTCGCCCAGTGTCTCTGAAAAGGGGCCACTCTAATCTGGAGGTTAAGCTGAGCTCCAGGGGTTGCTGAAGTGAATACAGCATGCTCACATGCACTGCGGCGTCCACGGTGGTGTCTATAATATACATGATGTGGAAACTATGAGAACACAGCACAGTTTCCAACGCTTTCAAGCCCTGACACCCTTGGAGGGTCAGGGAAGATTTCTTAGTGGGCAGTAAGCGTTGAATGCCCATAAGGAACACTCTTTGAGAATAAAAACAACTGAGCTTTATTTATAGGAAAATAAAATAGGAACAGACAATTTTCTGTTGCTAAAAAGAATAAGATTATTGGGGTGGAGGGAGATTTTAAAGACGCTGGAGAATTTGTGGATACATGGCTTAACTGATGAAAGCAATAATTAACCCGCAAATGATTGGTTCATAGCTCTTGCAAGACCAGCTATAGTCATGTTATATTTGAAGTCAGGAGTTTTAAAGGTGGTAGATGCCAAGGAAGAGACAAGGGACCTAAATAACCTATTAGGTAAGTAATGACCCCAGGAAAACAGTGTTGTTATTATTATAAAAATAATATTTAAAAAATACATGTCGATGTGCTGGGTTTTATTTTAATAGGTGGAAATTCCATAGGCTTGTGTTTCTATAAAAGGAATAGACTTTGGAAATGGTGCTTGAAGGCATGAAGCAGGAGAGGAGGACAGAAAGGGACCCCAGCCAAAGGAGGGGTGAGAGATGGAAGTCCCTGTGGTTGGGTTTCCTCAAAGCCACCCTCAGCCCCCTTCTCCCATCCCTCTTCCCATTATGGCAGCCACAGAATTTCTTTCTCACACTCTCTTGGAACTGAGGGTGGCCACTGGGTCCATTTCTGGTGAAGAAAGCATTGAGTAGATTTGTGGAGGGACTTTTGGGAAAGATATTTTGTTTTCTAATTAACAGGAGAGAAACTTGCCCTCGTCCCCCATACCTGCTTGAGATGTTGAGTTGAGGACAAAATCTTACAACGATGAAGCAAGGACAAAGACAACACCTTGAGGCTGGCTGAGCAGACAGACGCATCGCTTGGGAACCTAACAGTTATTGAGACACTTACTGAACCCTGGAAGTACCTATCTCCAGGCTTCTTATAAACAATACAACTGAAATCATGGGTGTTTCTGTATGTGCCGTTACAAGCATTCTTTTTTTTTTTTGCGGTACGCGGGCCTCTCACTGTTGTGGCCTCTCCCGTTGCGGAGCACAGGCTCCGGACGCGCAGGCTCAGTGGCCATGGCTTACGGGCCCAGCCGCTCCGCAGCATGTGGGATCCTCCCGGACCGGGGCACGAATCCGTGTCCCCTGCATCGGCAGGCGGACTCTCAACCACTGCACCACCAGGGAAGCCCTACAAGCATTCTTAATTCCTATAGAAGAATTAAGAAAGGTACCTGCTACCTTTACAAAACAAAATTTTCTCACCTCGACCCTGCCCGTAAACACAGTCCTTCTCTTTTACCACTTGAATTAAGGTAGATAGATGGAAGTTATAGGAAAGATACTTAAATATACATTAATTTTTATAGAAGGAGAATAATAACTAATGTTTATTTCTAATTTGTAACTGCACAGACATTATTAAAGAAAACAATTGAGGAAAATTTAATTGCAAGATAAACAGATCACTGAAGAAAGTTATAGCATCTCCATCTATGATGTCTTGAGTAACTGCTGTCTTGTTTAAGAATTGGGGATTGAATTTTCTTTTGAGAGCTACTTGCACTATAAGACTAGGAGCATATGAGGAAATGGGAAGGTCGATTCTTGGGGTCCTATATTTTGCCTTGTATTTCTGTCTGAGGTGAGCCCCAAGCACTGGTGTTGCCTGTTTCCCTCTTCCTTTCCCGTCAATCTTCCTCTACTTTGACCTCCTTCTTTTCCATTGAATTTTTTCACTTGACAAGTGTTTAATGAGCCTCCCTGCCTGCCCCTCACAGGGGTCTCTTATCCGCCATTGATCTGCTATTCCCTTGCTTGTACTCTTCTGCTCTCTTGACAGGTTTTACTCACACTTTCTCTCCTGTCCCTTATTTTTACCCTTCACATTTTTTGTGCCCTCTCTCCTGCCCTTTCCTCCCTCCCCATCCCTATACTTTCCTTCTTCCCCCCTCTTTGAAGGGAAATGAGAAGTAATAAACTGTAAAATTACACCTTTGGAAGACACTCATGATTTATCAAGCAGATCACCGAGCTGAAATGGATGTTCCAAACACGATGATGAAATGATGAAATTCTTACATTACCTAATTTTCTTAAACTGACACGATTTAACCTTCTTCACCTTTAACATCTTGCTTGGCTACAAAAAGAGAGAGTCTTTCATTTCTGCTTCATGAGTATCCTCTCTTCAGCTCCTTGCTTTCCCTTTTCTAAGCCCATTCTTCTTTGGAGAGGTCATTTTGATGATGACAGTGGTAGAGGACAGAATCCACATTAGAACACCAAGGACCGGGGCTGATGCCTCAGAAAAGTTCAACCTGAATCTCGAGGTAGGGCTTAGAGATGGGTATTTAAAAAACTCCCTAAGTGATTTTAATGTGTCTCCAGGGGTGAGACACACTGAACTAATATTGCAGAACAAGCATTCTCAATATAGTACTACCTGTTAAAAAACTGTGTAAGTTAAAGTTGGGCTGGGGATAGAAGAAAACCCCTCTTTGAGTTGAGAGTGGTAAAAAAGAAAAAAAGCAGAAAAAAAACCCCTCCCCATAAGGGTATCAGGATTTCCCAAAAGGGTAAGTGGAGGCTGAGATGAGAGTGCGTGGGCGCTGCCCACGTTCAGGGGTATGCCCGAAGCTAAAATTGTTTCCAAAAACCCCCGCAGAACCACAGACAGAGATGAGCTTGTCATACTTATATTTAGAAACAAAGCAATAAATACATGAAGGAATTCCATCAGATGTGATAAAATTAAAATAAAAAGCTTCTCTCAACCTTAGAAAGAAAAATCAAGTTTTATACTCTAGTCTTCTTGGTGAAAACTGCCCGGAGAAAATCCTTTTTTTTTTTTTTTTCCTTAAACTCAGTGGGAGCAAGCATAACAATATCTAGGGTGGGGAATTTTGCAAGGAGTTTTCCCAGGTAGTTTTAGTAAAAATTTTAGGAAGTTTTTGGGTTCCATTTAATGATTCAAGTTTAGAGTCTTGAGACGTGTGTGTGTGTGTGTGTGTGTGTGTGTGTGTGTGTTTGTGTGTGTTTGTGTGTGTGTGTGAGAGAGAGAGAGAGAGAGAGAGAGAGAGAGAGAGAGAGGATTACAGAACGGATCAGACGCACTGTTGGTGGACGTTCATATTAGAACATAATCTCTGGAAGGCAATTCGGCAATACAATTTTTTTAAAAACTTAGAATTTTGCACTCCACTTCCAGAAATTTTTCTGAGGAAATCATCACAGAACGGTGCAAAGTTATAACTATTTATAGTAGCAAAAATTGAACACAGTATGTATGCAACAAAATAATTAATTATAACAAAAATATGCATATAATTCCATGTACAATGGAATATAATATAATATACATGCAATATAATTCCATGTATAATGGAATATAATATGCATTCATCAAAAATAATATTGCAGAAGAATTTTCAGTGATGTGAAAAAAGCTACATATATTATTTATGAAATATATCAGGTTACATAATTACATGTATAATATTACCTCATTTGTGTTAAAAATATGAATTTATCATTAGAAAAAGGACCGAATGAGTAGAACATCAAAAAGTTGACAGTAGCTATTCACTAGAAAGGAAAATCTTTGAAAATAGGAAATAAATAGCTACATTTGGATACAAAGTAGGTTATTAAAGTATATATTGTTGAATTTTATTAAATTGTGTGGTAGAATTATGGGTGATTTTGATTTTCTTGTTATGCCTATTTTCTAAGTTTTCTCATCGAATAGATATTATTTAAAAATGAGAAAACATATCAAAATATATGCTATAGAAAGTTTATGTATATGGACAAATGATGCAATAAATTTACAAAAGGACTTCAATTTTCCAGTGGTAAAATAATAGAATAATGGATACATTTTAGTCTTTAATGTATCCTTATACATGTGCGCATACACACATACAACTTGAAAATCATACTTTTTTATTGAAGTATAGCTGATTTACAATATTGTGTTAGTTTCAGGTATACAGCAGTGATTCAGTTATACAAATATATATGTATATATATTTACACACACACACACACACATATATATATATATACACACACATATATATACTTTTTCAGATTCTTTTCCATTGTAGG
This sequence comes from Globicephala melas, assembly GCF_963455315.2. Classification (NCBI taxonomy): domain Eukaryota; kingdom Metazoa; phylum Chordata; class Mammalia; order Artiodactyla; family Delphinidae; genus Globicephala; species Globicephala melas. Next base: position 63,131,404 of record NC_083327.1, on the reverse strand, counting down.
TTATTACAAGATACTGAATGTAGTTCCCTGTGCTCTACAGCAGGTCCTTGTTGTTTATTTTATATAGAAAATCACACTTATGATGTAACTGTTTACATAGAGAACACAGAAGAATCTATAGAATTTATTAAAACAGAAAATTTACAAATAAAAGTCAATAGTATTTTTATATAAGAGCAAACAAGTTAGAAAAAGTAACCAAATTTTAAAAAAAGTCAGTAGTCATAAAAGCAATAAAAACTATAAGGTACATGGAAATACCATTTTCAAAGGAGGAGCACGAATGCAATGGAGAATGCTGTAACATTTTAATTACTGAATCCAGGTGGTCTTGCTTCAGACTATGTGGCTCCCTTGAATTCATGGAAAAAAAAAATTCCTCACTATTCTTTACTATATCCCTAAAACAAATTCAGAGATATTAATTATTTAAATATGGGGAAAAAAGCTTTAAAATGTTTAGGTGAAAATACAGGATAACATTTTTATGACCTCTGGAAACAAAAAGATTTTGCAGGTAAGATTTTTGCTTACAAAGGGAAAAAAAATTAAATTTGCCAACATTAAAACTGACTTTCTCTTTGTGGAAAGCCAGCCAAAAATTTGGAGAAGGTATTTGCAACATATATGTCGAATGAAAAAATAGTAATTAGAATATAAAAAGGCAACCTACAAATTAATAAGAAAATGGCAAACAGAACAACAGAAAAACATTGGGGAAATGAGCAAAACATGTGAGCAGACTTGTCACAGAAGAGCAAACTCAAATGATTAGTAAGTATATGAAAAGAATTTCAAATTCATTACTAATTGGGGAAATTAATACCAAATTCAGAATGAGCTATCATTTCAGACCTACCAGACTGGCAAAAATCAAAAGCTCTTTTAATGACAGCAAGCATTGATGAGAATGTGGAACAAGGGAACATCTGAAATACTATAAGTATAAATGTAAAACTTCTTTTTCAAAATATTAAAAAAATACTTGGCATCATCGTGTAAGACTGAACATTCACATAGCCTTTAACCTGCCAGTTATACTCCTCTGTATACATATATGACACATGTGTACCAGGAGATTTAGACAATAACGTTATTATTATATTTTTTATAACAGCAAAACCCAGAAACAACACATGCAGATAAAGGAGAGATTGGATATATAAATGGGGTATATTCCTACAGCTGAATACTATGTGGCAGTGAAAATGAGGAACTGCACGCCATTCTTATCAGCATAGAGCATTTTGAATGAAGAGAGCTAGTTACAAAAGACATTTTTTGAAGTTCAGACCCAAGCAAAATAAAGCAATACATTGTTTGGGGATAAATTCCTATGTGGTAAAACTGGGAAGAAAAACAGAAGAATCATAAACCCACAACAAAAAACCAAAGTGCTTTTCTCAAGAAGCCTACTCTCTAACTGGGGAGATGGCTCAATCCCATGAATGAAATCATCAGTCTCTGGAATGTTGGAGAAAAATAGGACTGGGGAAGGGTACAAAGGACTTCAAAAGTGTTGCTAATGTCTGATTTCTTCAGCCCAGAGGTGGGTATACAATGACCCATTTTATTACTGTTCTTTAGAACTTATACATAAGTTGTAAATATGCTTTTTTTGTATTAAATGTTTATTTAGAGTCTTTTGTTAAAGAATACAAGCATTGAAAATGAGAGAAAAATATTACACATTCCTCTTAGTGTAGCATTTCTCTTTTGAGATAGATAAGCCACATTTTTAAACTTGGCCGTGGGACATTTCTGAACAACAGTTTTCTTGTTTGTCAAATTGGAATAATACTTAACTCATAATGTTTTGTTAGAATTAAATGAGATATTCTTTTTAAGCCCAGCTCATGGACTGCCATATAATAAGTTTGCAATACGTGTGGTTTTATTTATTTATTTAATTCACTATTAAAATATATTACAAGTTCTGGGACTTCCCTCGTGGTGCAGTGGTTAAGAATCTGCCTGCTAATGCAGGGGACACGGGTTCGAGCCCTGGTCCGGGAAGATCCCACATGCTGCGGAGCAACTAAGCCCGTGCGCCACAAATACTGAGCCTTCTCTCTAAAGCCTGCGAGCCACAACTACTGAGCTGGTGTGCCAGAACTACTGAAGCCCACACGCCTATAGCCCACGCTCCGCAACAAGGGAAGCCACTGAAATGAGAAGCCCACGCACCACAACGACGAGTAGCCCCCGCTCGCCACAACTAGAGAAAGCCCTCACGCAGCAGCGAAGGCCCAATGCAGCCAAAAATAAAATACATAAATAAAATATATTACAAGTTCTTTAAAAATGGAAAAAAGTTCTTAAAAATAAACAGAAATAGAAATTACAATCTTTTGAAATGAAATATACTGAGGTTATATTAAATTAGTGCTGTATTATTTATAATATTGTGCCCAAATTTGAGGAATATGTTTTATCCAAATAACTCAAAATAGTTGCTGCACATCATCTAAACTTTCCACAGCCTATTTAGTAAGGGACGTTTATTTACATGGCAGTTACATTTTGTCCAGTATCTTAGTGACTATTGGTCACTGACTACTTCTTAGTGACTATGGGTCTTCAGAGAGCAGGCATTCAAGATCATTCATATTGATGTTCACTTCTCATCAAAAGAAGATAAAGTAGAAAAGTGAGGTGAAGTTCAAAGAGGAGATTGAAGGCGACAGGTCTGATCAGACTCCCCTGACAAGTGCCGCTTTAAATTACACAAGGATTTAGAGGCAGGCTGGGACCTGGCTCCTGCAGGGTTAGGTTTTTCTTAGCAGCTCTCCATCTGAATGACATCATTTGATAAAGTATTTTTTACAGCCCCAGAGAGGTGGGCTTGGGGTTGCTTCCATCGCCAAAAGTCAAACATTTAAACAACAACAAAAAAATTAAGCTGCTAAAATTTCTGAACCAAAAGAAGACAGAATTTCCTCCAATCGCAAGGAACCAAGACAAATGTCACATTTCCTGGCTGCCCACACGACTTCCCACACCCCTCCCCCAGCTCCCCTTTAGCAACAGAGAAAGAAATCACAGTAGTGAATTAATAATTCTGTGAGACAGACTTTCCTTCCCCCAGTGTGATTCAGCCCTGCAGCCCGAGGAGGGGTAGGTAGCGAGTTCTTTAACTCTGCGCGCTCTGGACCAGCTTTCAGTATTAGACATCTGGAGTTTTTGAAAATTAACACTGGAACAAAAGTGACTATCATACTCCATGTCCCCTTTACCCGCCCTCGGTCAAAATTTTATTTAAGTTTCTTTAAGGTCGCTTAAAGAGAAGAAAAAAGGAAAAAGAAAGAAAGAAAGAAAAGAGTGGGACACACTATCTAGAAATGTAGAAATCAAACCATCACTGAAAGCGTGTTGTAGAAATTACCACCACCTGTGATTGATTTTGCTACAAACTAAAGGAAAAAGGTGTTTTACCATAGATGACACTCCTTCGACTCTGTAATCAGTCTCCTTCCTCTGTCTTTCCAGCAGATCTATTTAATCATGCTTGTCTGCAGCAGGTGATGCAATCGTTTCAATGTAATTGCCTTATCTAGGCCTGGAATGAGAAACCTCCTGTGACTGAGGAGCTTGCAGTGTGGCCCCCTTGGACATCAGAACAGCAGCGAGAGTTTTTCCACAGTGGCTTCACAGGGGCGTCTGTGGCACCTGAACCTTCTGGGAAGTGCCCCCCAAGAATCCACAGACTAGATGGGAACTCCAGGGTACTGGGCTGACTTTCCTGCCCTATACATTTCTAAGATAAGAGTCTAATAATAAATTCAATTTCCGGTCCCCATGTCTGCTTTCTGGGTTTTCAAAACCTGAAAGACTTACTTAAAGCTACATATCCCCCCAGAGGAAATCCTGTTCGCCTGTAGTGGGGCTGAGGACTCTCAGATGTCCTATTGATTCTAGTTTTTCAGCCTTTCACAGACATTCTTAGGATGGCATCCACTGGTGATATGTCTCTAGTGGGCGAGCTTCCCACTAACAGGCAGTGTGCACTCTTCCAGACCACCAGAGTAAAATCAACACTCTGTGCTAAAACCTCACAGGATGCTCTAACCTCAGGAGGGTGAATTACGGTATTGACAACACAGCTGCGTAGACAATTGTATGGGATGTTTGTCTCCCCGAGCAGAGAATGAGAGAATCCTCAAAACTCGACTCTCTGCGATCACTTGAAATTCACTATTCTTATTCTCCAGCCCATGACAGAGCACTCTAGAAAGTGCCCAAAGCTGTTCACTCACAAAGGAATAAAGGAACCCCAGATATGACTTGGGGCTGAAAGGTGTTTGGACTATGGTCCTCCTCTGAGGAGGAGAGCTTGGTGCTTTCGGTACCAAGAGCAGCAGTGAGAGGTCACCTCACCTCCTTCCTACCTTCTCTGGGAAACCTCTGCATTGGATTTTAACGTCACAAATCAATATGACCCAATCTATCAAGTGCATTTCACTGAAGCTATGTGTAAATTACTTAAATATAGACTGTTTTCCAGTTACAAGTATGTTCCCGTTGTTAAAAGAGAAAATTGGCCCCAACCTTTTCTTAATAACGTTAACATTTATTGAACAATACTTGAAGAAGAAAACTGAGATTTAATCTTTGTGCATTCCATTCTTCCCAGCCATCCCTGGAACTGGGATAAATGGACAAAAATGTCTTATGATTTAACATTGCATTTAGAAATACTCTATTGGACTTTGTTGATATTTATAACTTGAATACCTTTTAGGAAGGATGTATGATGGTAAGAGAGTGTACTTTTATTCTGTTGAACATACACACACTCAGAATTATAAATATAGGAGCATAGCCTGTTTATCTACTTCCTTCATTACTTCATTAGCATTTCCCAGGTTTTCTTCAAAAACAGACATTTTAGTGGCTGTATATTAAGATAATTATTAAAATGAACCCATATTAAAGTCCCTGTGAATCCCAGAGAGAAATTTTCATTGTTTTTCAGATGAGTAGTTAATGTTTGAAAACTCAGTACGACAATACATTAATGGATATCTTTACTTCCTGTTAAGTTTCAGGCACCTGCCAGTCCTTAGCTCCATCCTAGCCCTGACCCGGCTGGCCTGACCAAGCCAGGTGGCTCAACTCCACCCAAAGGTGCCACCTTGAATTTCTGCTGGAGCCAAGCCACTGTGCATGGGGTGGGCTCCCACATCTCTAGCCCACTGAACTGCATCCCTTCTCTTCCTTCCGGCCAGCAGTGAGCTTGCTCATCCCATGTCACTGGGCAGCTCATCTTGATTAACACTGATATTCCCCATATGTGTCTGGAGCCAGGTTATGAACCGGATTCAGCTTTTCTGGGACCTTGGCAACATGCTTTCCTATTGCCAGATATTTATTCATTTATTCTGTTAGTCAGTTGGTCAAGTTGATAAAAATATATTGATTGCCTACTCTGTGCCAAGCTAGTGTGGGTGATACTACTGCCTGGACTTTGTGCTACTGCTGCGATATCATTCCCAAACAGATAGAGCCCACTCGACCCTGCCAAGCACCTGATTCTGAAAATCACCACTGCCTGGAGCCCTATTTTGCCCCAAACTGGACCTCTTGGATAGTGATACCATATCAAGTTTACTATATCTTTCGGACACTATAACTTGAAAATCTGGCCACCCATCTTCGGATAGTTCTATAGCCAGGTGAGTGCCCAGCAATTCCGGCTTCCTCTCCTATCTTCATCTCCCCTTTGCCAAGGTCCTGGCAGACTTTTCAGTAAGCCTTGTTGGGTTCTGACCTTCACAACATTTATAGTTTACAAAAATATCTTCCCATCCGTTTCCCCATTCTAGTTTTAAATCTTAAAATAACTCTAGGAGGTAGGATGGGAGGCGTGTTAAATTTCTGTTTCATGAAGAAGAAATTGACTTTAAGAAGTCAAATGACTTATGTTTACATAGTTAATAAATGGCCTCTTTAGGACTTGAACACAGACCTTTTGTCTTTTATTTCAGTGTTCTTTCCACCTGACAGGGCTGGCAATGACTAACCTCCACTTTGAACTGACCTTACAATTCATCTCAGGAGGCAGCCAACTTTCCACTATGAAAGATTAATATATCAAGCCTTTTAGGACAGCACTTTAACCTCCAAATAATTCCTCAAAAGATAAAAATATCAGATACAGTACAGTTAGAAGGATAAAAACCAATGAATGTGAAGGGCCTTTGAGAACCATCTTTTAAATTTCTCCTGCTCTAGGGCCATGTGAAAACATGGCTCCTACTAAACACAGACCTATCACGCGGAAAGCTCTGTACTGCATTTCTGCATCTACGATGACTTGGCTATTTCAGAGTAGAGAAGTTATCCCAATACATAGTGTATGGGTAGTGTTAGCTGCTACCATCTTTGCTGGCCCTTCCAAGCTTTCTTTTCTATATAGGGGCTGAAGGCCTAGAAATGACATTTCCCAGCCTATCTTGCTAGCAAGTTTCTTATTTAGAGTGCCCCTCTGAGAAGAACTCAATAAGGATTTAAAAGCAAAAGAAAAGGAGAGAGGCCGGAGGGGAAGACGGCGGAAGAGTAAGACGCGGAGATCACCTGCCTCCCCACAGATACACCAGAAATACATCTACACGTGGAACAACTCCTACAGAACACCTACTGAACGCTGGCAGAAGACCTCAGACCTCCCAAAAGGCAAGAAACGCCCCACGTACCTGGGTAGGGCAAAAGTAAAAAGAATAAACAGAGACAAAAGAATAGGGACGGGACCTGCACCAGTGGGAGGGAGCTGTGAAGGAGGAAAGGTGTCCACACACCAGGAAGCCCCTTCGCGGGCGGAGACTGCGGGTGGCGGAGGGGGGAGCTTCGGAGAGCGCAGCCACAGGGGTGCGGAGGGCAAATCGGGGAGATTCCCGCACAGAGGATCGGTGCCGACCGGCACTCACCAGCCTGAGAGGCTTGTCTGCTCACCCGCCGGGGCGGGCGGGGCTGCGAGCTGAGGCTTGGGCTTCGGTCGGAGTGCAGGGAGAGGACTGGGATTGGCGGCGTGAACACAGCCGGAAGGGGCTAGTGCACCACGGCTGGCCGGGAGGGAGTCCAGGAAAAGGTCTGGAGCTGCCGAAGAGGCAAGAGACTTTTTCTTGCCTCTTTGTTTCCTGGTGCGCGAGGAGAGGGGATTAAGAGCGCTGCTTAAAGGAGCTCCAGAGACGGGCGCGAGCCGCGGTGAAAAGCGCGGACCCCAGAGACGGGCGCAAGCCGCGGCTAAAAGCGCGGGCCCCAGAGACGGGCATGAGACGCTAAGGCCGCTGCTGCCGCCACCAAGAAGCCTGTGTGCGAGCACAGGTCACTATCCACACCCCCCTTCCGGGGAGCCTGTGCAGCCCGCCACTGCCAGGGTCCCGGGATCCAGGGACAACTTACCCGGGAGAACGCGGCGCGCCTCAGGCTGGTGCAACGTCACGCAGGCCTCTGCCGCCGCAGGCCCGCCCCGCACTCCGCGCCCCTCCCTCCCCCGCGGCCTGAGTGAGGCGGAGCCCGGAATCAGCGGCTCCTTTAACCCCGTCCTGTCTGAGCAAAAAACAGACGCCCTCCAGCGACCTACACGCAGAGGCGGGGCCAAATCCAAAGCTGAGCCCCTGGGAGCTGTGAGAACAAAGAAGAGAAAGGGAAATCTCTCCCAGCAGCCTCAGAAGCAGCGGATTAAAGCTCCACAATTAACTTGATGTACCTGCATCTGTGGAATACATGAATAAACAGCGAATCATCCCAAATCGAGGAGGTGGACCGGGAGCAAGATAGATTATTTTTTCCCCTTTTCCTCTTTTTGTGAGTGTGTATGTGTATGCTTCTATGTGAGATTTTGTCTGTATAAATTTGCTTCCACCATTTGTCCTAGGGCTCTATCCGTCCTTTTTTTAAAAAATTTTTTTCTTAATAATTAATTTTAATAACTATTTTATTTTACTTTATCTTCTTTCTTTCTTTCTTTCCTTCCTTCCCTCCTTTAGACAACAAATAATCCCAAAATTGAGGAGGTGGACTTTGAGAGCAAGATTTATGATTTTTTTCCCCTTTTCCTCTTTTTGTGAGTGTGTATGTGTAGGCTTCTGTGTGAGATTTTGTCTGTATAGCTTTGCTTCCACCATTTGTCCTAAGGTTCTATCCATCCATTTAAAAAAAATTTTTTTTCCTAATAATTATTTTTTAATTTAATAACTTTATTATATTTTACTTTATTTTATTTTACTTTATCTTCTTTCTTTCTTTCTTTATTCCTTCCTTCCCTCCTTCCTTCCTTCCTTCCTTCCTCCCACCATCCCTCCCTCCCTTTCTTTCTTTCTTTCCTTCTTTCCTTCTTTCTTTCTTCCTTCCTTCCTTCCCTCCTTTCTTTCTTTCTTTATTTATTTCTTTCTTCCTACTTCTACTAATTCTTTCTCTCTACTTTTTCTCCCTTTTATTCTGAGCCGTGTGGATGAAAGGCTCTTGGTGCTGCAGCCAGGAGTCAGTGCTGTGCCTCTGAGGTGGGAGAGCCAACTTCAGGACACTGGTCAACAAGAGACCTCCCAGCTCCACATAATATCAAATGGCAAAAATCTCCCAGAGATCTCCATCTCAACACCAGCACCCAGCTTCACTCAACAACCAGCAAGCTACAATGCTGGACACCCTATGCCAAACAACTAGCAAAACAGGAACACAACCCCATCCATTAGCACAGAGGCTGCCTAAAATCATAATAAGGCCACAGACACCCCAAAACACACCACCAGACGTGGACTTGCCCACCAGAAAGACAAGATCCAGCCTCATCCACCAGAACACAGACACTAGTCCTCTCCACCAGGAAGCCTACACAACCCACTGAACCAACCTTAGCCACTGGGGACAGACATCAAAAACAATGGGAACTACGAACCTGCAGCCTGCAAAAAGGAGACCCAAACACAGTAAGATAAGCAAAATGAGAAGACAGAAAAACACACAGCAGATGAAGGAGCAAGATAAAAACCCACCAGACCTAACAAATGAAGAGGAAATAGGCAGTCTACCTGAAAAAGAATTCAGAATAATGATAGTAAAGATGATCCAAAATCTTGGAAATAGAATAGAGAAAATGCAAGAAACATTTAACGAGGACCTAGAAAAACTAAAGAGAAAACAAGCAAAGATGAACAACACAATAAATGAAATGAAAAATACTCTAGGTGGGATCAATAGCAGAATAACTGAGGCAGAAGAACGGATAAGTGAGCTGGAAGATAAAATAGTGGAAATAACTACTACAGAGCAGAATAAAGAAAAAAGAATGAAAAGAACTGAGGACAGTCTCAGAGACCTCTGGGACAACATTAAACGCACCAACATTCAAATTATAGGGGTTCCAGAAGAAGAAGAGAAAAAGAAAGGGACTGAGAAAATATTTGAAGAGATTATAGTTGAAAACTTCCCTAATATGGGAAAGGAGATAGTTAATCAAGTCCAGGAAGCACAGAGAATCCCACACAGGATAAATCCAAGGAGAAATATGCCAAGACACATACTAATCAAACTGTGAAAAATTAAATACAAAGAAAGCATATTAAAAGCAGCAAGGGAAAAAGAACAAATAACACACAAGGGAGTCCCCATAAGGTTAACAGCTGATCTCTCAGCAGAAACTCTGCAAGCCAGAAGGGAGTGGCAGGACATACTGAAAGTGATGAAGGAGAAAAACCTGCAACCAAGATTACTCTCCCCAGCAAGGATCTCATTCAGATTTGATGGAGAAGTCAAAACCTTTACAGACAAGCAAAAGCTGAGAGAGTTCAGCCCCACTAAACCAGCTTTACAACAAATGCTAAAGGAACTTCTCTAGGCAAGAAACACAAGAGAAGGAAAAGACCTACAATAACAAACCCAAAACAATTTAGAAAGTCGGAATAGGAACATACATATCAATAATTACCTTAAATGTAAATGGACTAAATGCTCCCACCAAAAGACACAGATTGGCTGAATGGATACAAAAACAAGACCCATATATATGCTGTCTACAAGAGACCCACTTCAGACCTAGAGACACATACAGACTGAAAGTAAGGGGATGGAAAAAGATATTCCATGCAAATGGAAACCAAAAGAAAGCTGGAGTAGCAATTCTCATATCAGACAAAATAGACTTTAAAATAAAGACTATTAGAAGAGACAAAGAAGGACACTACATAATGATCAAGGGATCAATCCAAGAAGAAGATATAACAATTGTAAATATTTATGCACCCAACATAGGAGCACCTCAATACATAAGGCAAATACTAACAGCCATAAAAGGGGAAATCAACAGTAACACATTCATAGTAGGGGACATTAACACCCCACTTTCACCAATGGACAGATCATCCAAAATGAAAATAAATAAGGAAACACAAGCTTTAAATGATACATTAAACAAGATGGACTTAATTGATATTTACAGGATACTCCATCCAAAAACAACAGAATACACATTTTTCTCAAGTGCTCATGGAACATTCTCCAGGATAGATCATATCTTGGATCACAAATCAAGCCTTGGTAAATTTAAGAAAATTGAAATTGTATCAAGTATCTTTTCCGACCACAACGCCATGAGACTATATATCAATTAGAGGAAAAGATCTGTAAAAAATACAAACACACGGAGGCTAAACAATACACTACTTAATAACGAAGTGATCACTGAAGAAATCAAAGAGGAAATCAAAAAATACCTAGAAACAAATGACAATGGAGACACGACCACCCAAAACCTATGGGTTGCAGCAAAAGCAGTTCTAAGAGGGAAGTTTATAGCAATACAAGCCCACCTTAGGAAACAAGAAACATCTCGAATAAACAGCCTAACCTTGCACCTAAAGCAATTAGAGAAAGAAGAACAAAAAACCCCCAAAGTTAGCAAAAGGAAAGAAATCATAAAAATCAGATCAGAAATAAATGAAAAAGAAATGAAGGAAACAATAGCAAAGATCAATAAAACTAAAAGCTGGTTCTTTGAGAAGATAAACAAAATAGATAAACCATTAGCCAGACTCATCAAGAAAAAAAGGGAGAAGACTAAGTCAATAGAATTAGAAATGAAAAAGGAGAAGTAACAACTGACACTGCAGAAATACAAAAGATCATGAGAGATTACTACAAGCAACTCTATGCCAATAAAAGGGACAACCTGGAAGAAATGGACATATTCTTAGAAATGCACAACCTGCCAAGACTGAATCAGGGAGAAATAGAAAATATGAACAGACCAATCACAAGCAGTGAAATTGAAACTGTGATTAAAAATCTTCCAACAAACAAAAGCTCAGGACCAGATGGCTTCACAGGCGAATTCTATCAAACATTTAGAGAAGAGCTATCACCTATCCTTCTCAAACTCTTCCAAAATATAGCAGAGGGAGGAACACTCCCAAATTCATTCTACGAGGCCACCATCACCTTGATACCAAAACCAGACAAGGATGTCACAAAGAAAGAAAACTACAGGCCAATATCACTGATGAACATAGATGCAAAAATCCTCAACAAAATACTAGCAAACAGAATCCAACAGCACATTAAAAGGATCATACACAATGATCAAGTGGGGGTTATTCCAGGAATGCAAGGATTCTTCAATATACGCAAATCAATCAACGTGATACACCATATTAACAAGTTGAAGGAGAAAAACCATATGGTCATCTCAATAGATGCAGAGAAAGCTTTTGACAAAATTCAACACCCACTTATGATAAAAACCCTCCAGAAAGTAGGCATAGAGGGAACTTTCCTCAACATAATAAAGGCCATATATGACAAAGCCACAGCCAACATCATCCTCAGTGGTGAAAAACTGAAAGCATTTCCACTAAGATCAGGAATAAGACAAGGTTGCCCACTCTCACCATTCTTATTCAACATAGTTTTGGAAGTTTTAGCCACAGCAATCAGAGAAGAAAAGGAAATAAAAGGAATCCAAATCGGAAAAGAAGAAGTAAAGCTGTCACTGTTTGCAGATGACATGATACTATACATAGAGAATCCTAAAGATGCTACCAGAAAACGACTAGAGCTAATCAATGAATTTGGTAAAGTTGCAGGATACAAAATTAATGCACAGAAATCTCTGGCATTCCTATACACTAATGATGAAAAATCTGAAAGTGAAATCAAGAAAACACTCCCATTTACCACTGCAACAAAAAGAATAAAACATCTAGGAATAAACCTACCTTAGGAGACAAAAGACCTGTATGCAGAAAATTATAAGATACTGATGAAAGAAATTAAAGATGATACAAACAGATGGAGAGATATACCATGTTCTTGGATTGGAAGAATCAACATTGTGAAAATGACTATACTACCCAAAGCAATCTACAGATTCAATGCAATCCCTATCAAACTACCACTGGCATTTTTCACAGAACTAGAACAAAAAGTTTCACAATTTGTATGGAAACAGAAAAGATCCCGAATAGCCAAAGCAATCTTGAGAACGAAAAACGGAGCTGGAGGAATCAGGCTCCCTGACTTCAGACTATACTACAAAGCTACAGTAATCAAGACAGTATGGTACTGGCACAAAAACAGAAATATAGATCAATGGAACAGGATAGAAAGCCCAGAGATAAACCCACACACATATGGTCACCTTATCTTTGATAAAAGAGGCAGGAATGTACAGTGGAGAAAGGACAGCCTCTTCAATAAGTGGTGCTGGGACAACTGGACAGGTACATGTAAAAGTATGAGATTAGATCACTCCCTAACACCATACACAAAAATAAGCTCAAAATGGATTAAAGACCTAAATGTAAGGCCAGAAACTATCACAGAAATATTTGTACATCCCGTAAATTGGCATTGACATCCTTGTTAGGGTTCAACTCCGTGGTGATGTGTCTTCTCGTGGAGGGTCATTAATGGTGATCATGACAAGAGAAGTTGCATATATTTTATTTTTTTCATTTTTTGGCTTATGGTTGAAGGTGCAGAGGGCTGAACCCAGGCAAAATATGAAGTTTTGATTTCTAATAAACAAATTAGACCTCAAATAGTCTCTCAATATTTGTTTCTAAGAGAAAGTCCAAATTGTGTGGGACACAGAAAAAGAAAGTTTCTTTACTTTAATAATTTCACATTAATGATAAGTTAACCAATAAGTACAAAGTAGTGACAGAAAGTGCATAGAGTTTAATGGGAACACCTAGGAAAAGCAGCTAACTCAAACTGGAGAGTGTGAGATAGAAGGCATTTCTTTGATTATGGAAATCTGGAGTTGAGTCCTGAGGGCTGCATAGGAGTTGGCTGGGGCACAAGAGTGGGGTGGGTAGTGGGAATGGCAGGGGCAGGCTGTAGGCTCATGGCACGTGGGATTCTATATGGGATTCTATATGCAGAAAGCCACTGGCCCAAATCACAAAGGGACTTGTGGGCCACGCGAAGGAGCTCGGGCTTAGCTGAAAGCCCGTGGAGGGCCATATAAAACCAAACCTACAGTTGAGTGAAATTCTGCTCAGAGTTCAGGGACTCCGAGCTTCATTCAAGTCCTTGCCCCTAAAATCCTCCTGGTCTAGGGTGTTGCACAGGCCCCAAGGCGGGGAACATGATTAGATGGACATTTACAAAGACTCCACTGACTTCACTGTATAGGATGGTTTGCAGGGGTCCTAATTGAAAGCAACAGGTCCTGGTCCAGGTGAGGAGCAATCTGTTGATGAGCATGGGAGCCTAGAAGAGCTGATAGATTCCAAATGAACAGACTTTAACCCTTCTTCTCCTCTTAAAAAAATTTTTTTTTAATTAAAAAAATTTCTGCTTCATTTTATTGTTATTAAGTAATATTTTAAAATATCATCTATTTACCTAATGGTTTGGAACATATGCCTACCATATTATTATGACATCTTTAGTAAATTCTCTGACAATCAGGTATGATCTTTAAAGTATTTTGGATATGGAAGAGACATGAATGTATTTTCTCAGACATGGAATACAAGTTGTCCTTTCTTCAAAAATACAAAATCCCGGGCTTCCCTGGTGGCGCAGTGGTTGAGAGTCCGCCTGCCGATGCAGAGGACACGGGTTCGTGCCCCGGTCTGGGAGGATCCCACATGCCGCGGAGCGGCTGGGCCCATGAGCCATGGCCGCTGAGCCTGCGCGTCCGGAGCCTGTGCTCCGCAACTGTGAGAGGCCCGCATACCGCAAAAAAAAAAAAAAAAAAAAAAAAAAGTACAAAATCCCACATAGACGACAAAAGAAGCATGAAGTCAGTCTAAGTAATATGTTTCCTAGTTCGGTGGTTAAATAATTGTGGTACACTTTCCACAGACCCACAGACTATTCTGCTCCCTCTAAGGGTGTGTAGCTTCTGCCGGGACAATGGAGCTGATCCTTCTGTAGGTTCAGAAGCCTCTGTGTCAACAATTTCCTTTTCGCTCTTCAAGACGACTCCTGTTTTTTTTCTTTCTTTCTTTCTTTTTCTTTCCCCTGTGAAAAAGATCTTTCCTTTTAAATATCTACTCATTAAATACATTTTTTTACCAGCAATAATTTTGCATGCTTTCTTTTCCAGTCTGTTTATGGGTATTGGAAAGCTGTAGGTCTCAGTCTCAGATAAAAATATCAGTCTCCTATTTCGAAAGTATTCTCCATTCTGAATATTGTGTTTTAAATAAAATGTAACTTCAGGCATGAGTTAGGAAACATAATACTTTGAGGAACAGGTAGCTAGTATTTTTACTTCAAAGTGCCTGTTTTAAAAACCACACACCTGATGATATCTTGAAATTCTCAAGAAGATATAAAACAACCACCAGGCTTCTAGCTACCCATTTTTAGTTTAAGTTTGCTCAAGATAATTATGAAAAGTGTGAAGTGCTAGCTATTTCCTATTTTCTGACTCATCGTTCTACTGGAAAATCTAACTATAAAACTGGAATTCACAGAGAAGCATTATATGCTCGTGAAACTAATTCAACATTCAGCCAACATTTTCATTGATTTCACCTTCTTCAGACTGCTGGTGAGAGGGCATGTGGAACCTCCTGGACCTGGAGGATTTCAGGGGCAAGGACTTGAATGAAGTCCAGGTTCCTAAAACCTGAACAGACTTTCACTGAATCATAGGATGGGAAGATGTTAGGATACAGATAAGTAGATGAGCACTGTTTTAAAGGCAGGAGGCAGGTTGGAGGTGGGGGGAGGATGGTGAGAGAGGGATTTATTCCACTTTTCTCAAATCATTTCAGGGCTCCATATTTCCCTTTTCTTTTCTTCCTTTTTTTTTTAAGATTTTTTTTTTTTGATGTGGACCATTTCTTTCGAAGTCTTTATTGAATTTGTTACAACACTGCCCCCGTTTCATGCTTTGGCCCTTTGGCCGTGAGGCATGGGATCCTAGCTCTCTGACCAGGGATCGAACCTGCACCCCCTGCATTGGAAGGTGAAGTCCCAACCACTGGACCATCAGGGAAGTCCCTCCCCTTTTCTGAATATTAGGAAATTCATGCTTCTGTTTGCTATGATTCCTCATGCTGTAAATGATGTCTTCTCTTACTTTGATTCTTGTGTAGACTGACAGCCAGATGCCATTTTTAATACAGTAAACTATACAATGATATTTGAATATCTCATTCTAATAAATTCTAAGGATTTTCCAAGATTCCTAGGTAGTGACTGAAGGGGGTTGTATCTTGGAAATGGGATATCCCTCTGTGTGTTAAATAATAAAGCAGTTCAGAAATGTACAAAGTCACCAGAAGAGACAGACTGTGGCCTAACTGAAGGTGTTGACATGATTAGAGGAAAATGGACCAATCAGAAGGCACAGGTGGTGACACAAAGAATAGGCAGGGTCTCAAAAGCAGACATGGTCCATCCCAGCACCATATGCAAGAGACAGCATCATGGAGAACGCCTGCAGTGCACAGAATGAAGACTTGACCTGTCAGAGACCTGGAAACAGGGATATCCCAACATTTAGCAGAATGCATCATGGCATGACATCAGTCACTAGCTCCCCTGGATCCAATTCCAACCTCACCAGGCCTCCTGATGAGAATGATTCCCACAGAGTGAGCCTCTGAGCAGGGAATGCCTTGACCAGAGGTGCAAGTGTTTGTATGCCTTTGGTAGAAAATTGTTCTCATGTAAACTATCAATGCAGTAGTGTATCTCTGATCTTGGTTAATGTGATATTGCCTCTGGAAGATGGAGCTTTTATGCTACTTCAGGCCAAAGAAGACTCACAATGATAAGAAATGCCAAAAGAAAAAAAAAAAAAAGAAATGCCACCTAGTAGGGGTTCAGGTGACAAGCTGGTCACCTGCAGAAGACGCCACCTGAAAGAAGGCACCCTCCTCTTTAACTGCCCCAGCTGCACACTAACTGTACTTGTGTGCCCTCCCTCTTATTGCCTCTGTGAAAATAGGACTCTTTGGGCTACTAGTGATTCCAACCCCTGGCTGCATATTAGATTCATCTGAACTTTAAAAAAATGCAAAACCCGAGAGCGCCCTCCCAGACCAATTAAGGATGGGAATATCTGGGCATTGCCTTGGTGTAAATACTGTCTGTGTGATTCTAATATGTCCCCAGGGTTGAGAACCATGAGTTTGATTATTGATAGAAAGGCGGAGAAGTTCCCCAATATATTTTTAAAAACATTTAATGAGCATTATATGGATGAGAAACCCGAGGCTCAGAAACATGAGGCAATTTTCTCAGGTCTGTATAGCTAATAGGCAATAGGGCCAGGGTTTAAACCTAAAATTTTTTTGACAAAATATCAAGTTCTTTCCATGATATCTGGGCTCATGCAGAAGAGAAGGTAAGAACTCTGCCAGATTCTGGTGAAGGGAGAAGATTGAGGGGAGTGAAGGCAGAAAGGGCTTCTGGAAAGACTTCCCAAGAAAAGACAGAAAGGTAGAGACCTTTGCAGAATGGTCTCCAGCAGCTGTCTCCAAAGAGTGTGCAGAGGACTCACTGGGGGCGTGACGGGAAAATGGTAGGATTTCTCTTAATTAGTTTTTTTTCTTGTTTTTTTGCATGTTTTACAAAGCACAGGATACACTGATATGGTAATATATGTATATAATTTATAAAGAAACATATCCACATACAGTGGGAGTACATGCTCAAATTTTTTTTTTTTTTTTTTTGCGGTACGCGGGCCTCTCACTGCTGTGGCCTCTCCCGTTGCGGGACGCGCAGGCTCAGCGGCCATGGCTCGCGGGCCCAGCCGCTCCACGGCACATGGGATCTTCCCAGACCAGGGCACGAACCCGTGTCCCCTGCATCGGCAGGCGGACTCTCAACCACTGTGCCACCAGGAAAGCCCTCAAAAAATTTTTATGGTAGGGGCACATAGTCAAAAAAGTACAGAGTCCACTGCTTAGAGAAGATCTTCTAAACCAGGGCTGGTGCAACCCAATCTGCCCAGGCCCCTGCCCTGCAATACAGTCGGCCCTCCCTCTGTTATCTGTGGGTTCCACATCCGTGGATACAGAGTGCTGACAGTAGGACGCCATTTTATACAAGGGGCTGGAGCATCCGGCATTTTGGTATCTTCTGGAGTCCTGGAACCAATCCCCCGAGGATACAGAGGGACGACTGGATGCTCTGAACTCCGGGCTGGAGTCGGGGTACAGACGCGGGAATTCTCAAAACATTTCTGCAGGTGTTACTAGTGTCATGAGAACCCTTGGTTGAGAATCATTGTTCTAGAGCAGAGGTTCTGAAAGTGTGATCTGGAGGCCTCTGGGGGTCCTTAAGACTCTGTCAGGGACTCCGTGATGTCAAAAAATATGTTTATAACAATACCAAGGTGTTATATGCCTTTTGTGCCCTTAGTCTCTCATAAGTGTTCAGTGGAATTCTCCAGAAGCTCCATGATATGTGGTAATGTTGTCATTCTGGAAGCTAATGGGATGTTTGCTTGTGTATTTTGTGCTTAGAAGTTTCTTCAGTTTCAGTTTCTAAAATGGTAAATATAAATAGGTATAACACACATACACAAAAAATCTCTGGGGTCCTTAATCATCTGTAAGAAGGCAAAGGGGTCCTGACACCAAAAAGGTGTCCTATTCTAGAAAGTATAGACGGCCAGGAGATATATATATAATATAGTGGCAGAAGACAAGAATGAATAGTTAAGTTGGTTCAAATTGTGAAGAGCATTGCATAGCGTGTTGGAATTGGACCCCAATGGCTTTTGATCTCATACCATCTTTAAAAACATTTTTGAGCATGCATTCACAGTATGTGTGTTATTTTAAATTAATTAAAATACACTATTATATAAAACATTAAAAATCAGAAAATATAGGAATTTTAAAACAGATAAAGATGAATCAAGCAATATTTTCAAATAACTATTTTTATTAATGGTAAAAATACCTTCTGCTCTAAATAAGAAATAAAATTTTTAAACATGTTTTATTATTTAAAAAAAATATCTGTTGCTTTATAACAAAGCCATTCCAAAGTCTGATTCTAAATTCACTTTGTTGTGATCGTTGACTGAGCTGGAAAAGATACCTACAGAAGATGGAGAAACAACAGAAGATGGAGAGAAAAAAAAAATCATTGTGCCTCCTTATTCATAATGAATTAAATTTCATTTCCAGCTACAACTATGCAAAAGATTTTGTCTAAACTTAGCTAATAAATTTCAATCTTCTTTGATTTCAATTAGTTGGGAAGGTGTAAAGATACACCCAGATTTCCAATAAACAGGTTCAAAACCCCCTGTAACTCTTCCTTTGGATACTTTTTAACCAGACTAGAATATTTTGTTTCCAAGTTTAAGTGTGCAGGTAAGAGAGTGTCTAGCTACATCAGTTTCGGTAATAAAATCATTAAAATCACGTAACAAAGGACAGGTCAAATTTTATTTGTATCAAGATGCAGGAAGTCAGTGAATGAAGGCACTATTGCTACCCCCTCTGAGCTGAGCAACTCACAGTTACTTCAGGACTGCTTGGGTGACAGTGACCCCCTGATGCTGACAAGGGGAGAACACCGGTAGTAATTCATATATCAAGTATCAGCAAAATGAACTCAGAGGTTTCCTGTTTTCTTCCTGCAACTCCTGGTTGCACGCACCTGGCTTTAGGAGCAGTAGAAAGCCATGGGGGAGTTTTAATTAAAGGAGAAGCATTACCAGGTCTGTGATTTACAAGCATAGGTAACTAGTAAGAGACTGTCTAGAAAGGAGAGACCAGAGGCAAAAAAAAAGACAGCAGGAGGCTGGGGTCCAAGCTGGAACTGCAGGAGGAAAGGGGGGAAGAATGGATTTGCGAGACATTTTGGAGACACACTTCACAGAAGTTTGGATGTGGGAGGATGGGGGAAAAGTCTAGAGGTGGCATGAAAGCTGATTATGCCCTTGCCTGTGCATGAGAGGAAGAGGGCAGGAATAAACATTACGCCTTTGGTTTCGGATGATCTGAACTTCCACCCATGTGTGGTATGAAGGTGATATTCCACAGCGTTAGAAGATCTGGGCAAGCTGAAGCAAAGCCCGTTCCTTCCAAGTCTTATTTTTCAGCTCTCCACGCCTAGGTCCTTTGCCTTTTTGGAAAGTCATCGATTTCTTTGAGACTTTGAAGAAAGCCACTGGCCCCACTTCAGAAAGAAAATGTACACACCCCAATATAAAATTGTACATATGCTTTAGAGGGTCCCCAACCCTGAGGTCCATCCGCCACTCCAGATTGGAGATGTGCCCTAAGTGGCTCTCTTGCTGCCCTCCAAACCTGCCCTATTTCATGTGCCGTTTCTCTGAGTCAGAGATAGTTTGCTAATTATAAGTCACTTCCTATTTTAGAAATCCTGATGACTTATGGTCAAATGCTTATGTTCATCATGCTGATTGAAGGACTGTAATTTTTAACGTTGGGTGAGAGACGGAGGAAGAATGGAGAATAAGAGGTCAATTCAAGGCTTTGTGATTTCCCTGGGTAAGCATTCATACAGCTCAGATGGGATGGGGTGTCGTGGGACACACACAGCGTCACCTGTGAATGATTCTTGCCTGATTGAACCTGGATCTAATAAGAAGTCTAGAAAGACAAGTGAAATGACACCAGAAGAAAGCAATCTGCCAAATCCAGAATGTGAGCTATTCTACAGAACAAATGACCTAATCGCCTTAAAAATAGCATGAATACTTAAAAAGGGAGTGTCACGGACTAAAAGAGCCTTAAGAAATGTTAGCAATCAAAAGCAATAGGGGGCTTCCCTGTGGCGCAGTGGTTGAGAGTCCACCTGCTGATGCAGGGGATACGGGTTTGTGCCCCGGTCCGGGAAGATCCCACATGCCGCGGAGCGGCTGGGCCCGTGAGCCAGGGCTGCTAAGCCTGCGCGTCCGGAACCTGTGCTCCGCAACGGGAGAGGCCACAACAGTGAGAGGCACGCGTGCCGGAAAAAAAAAAAAAAAAAAACAAAAGAAAACAAAAGCAATAGGACTCTGTATAGTGGAAAATGTGAGAAATTAGAATACAAACTTAATTGGATGGTATTGAAAATAATTTAGCTGGGTGTAATAATGGTGGTTATAGAAAAAGAACCTATTCTTAACAATTAGAGATGCACACTGATGTATTTCTGTGAGGACACAATATCTGAAATTTGCTTTAAAATAATCCAGAAAAAAAAAAAGAGGTGACAGATGAAACAAATTTGGCAAGGTGTTTCTAACTGTTGAAACGGGATGATAGATATATGGGGGTTCATGATACTCTTATCTGTTTTCTTGTATGTTACAATTTTCCACAGTGAGTTTAGAAATATTATAAATATTTCTTTAAATGCATGGTTCTAAAATCTGGCTGATGATCAGAATCTCCTGGGCAGCTTTAAAAAAAAAGAGAGAGATTCCAGGAGCTGCACAGTCCTTCGGCATCAATCTTCTCTAGGTACACTTGTATTGGGTGGAAGAACGGGCCGTTTATAATTTCCCAGGACTCTGGTGCCGCCGGTCCTCATGGCCATCACAGTCATAGGTCGCCTCTTCTAAGATCTGACCCAGAGGTCTTATACTCCTTCCTCCCCTCTGATTTCTTTCCTTCCTGTCTCTCTCTGCTCCGCCCCCTTGTCTTTTCTCTCTGTACTTAAGGCTGAGGGCAGGAAACTTCAGAGGAGCACAGGTAACAGGCACTGGCACATCTTTCCTACTTCCCTCTGGGCCTCCATGTCTTCCCTGTTAAACCAGATGCCTTACCCTTAACAGTAAGTTCTCTTAATACCTATGGGTGAGAGATGTACCCCCTGCCCAGGTGTTCCTTGAAATAAAGTTGTTTGGGAAGTGTGGTCTTAATATTGGGGCCTTTTTCTTTCATCATTCGTAAACAGAAAACATCAACATTTGTTCTTAAATAATTTACTTTTTAATCTTGACTTCTGTGAAAAGTTACATTTAAATTTAGGAAAACTTGAAGAAAGCCAATAGAGAGTCAACAGTTTTCTATCAGAGACAACTAAATGTGCAAATTTCAAATGTCTTCTATAATAAGTATAAATAATCCCATTTATTCACATTAAGAATGAAAATATTGATACACAAAATATTAAAATAGCAACTTTAAAAGAACTAAATGAAAACACTGAAGTTTACGTGAAATCTTTAGAAAGACATTATAAAGAGATCTGCCAAGGAAAAAGGCTTATGGTATCTCAAGGGGAAAACACATCACATAGGACAAGTAAAGACCATGGAGAGTTAGTTACAGATTGCCAAACTTTTCAGGTTCTAAGTCCAGACCCCCCCCGCAAAAAAATAGCAGCCTTTACCTCTGGGGACAATGTGTTTCCCTTCCTTTTTTTTCCTAGAACAAGTATGAGAGTAACACAAAACACACAGAGAAACTGCAGGCCAAGGACAGAAAGAAACTTCCTCGTACTCATGGTTACAAGGTTGTGCTGTCCCAATGCTAAGGTGGCCACGAGGTCACTGCCCTGCACCCCAGCACACAGCATTAACACAGCAAACAAAACCATCACCAAAGGCTCCAGATTTCCCCGTGACCTTCTCCAATCTCATCCCCGCTCCTTCCCAATCGTCTCTCTAAGGAGGTAGGATACGCAGAAGCATCTACACACTGTGGAGAATGGTTTCTCATCGGAGGGCTGGGAAGTGGCTCTGACCAAAGTTTCACGAGGAAGCGTGAGAGTTTAATGAATTTATTTGCGATGCGACTTCTTCTTTCCAAAATGTGTGGAAAAGGTCGACTCCCCTACTGCGGTAAGGAGCTTGCTGTGTCTATAACATGACCGAAAGCCAGTATGTTATCTCAAGAAGACAGTATAGCAATTTCTGCAGACCAGAAGGAACAGCTTCACTTAAATAACCTTAAAGTTTGCAATAAAATAAATAAAGTGATTACGCAGACACAAGAGTCTGCTGGTGGAGTTCAGGCGCGCTGTGTCTATGAGTCGTGCGTGCCCCTACAACAACCAGAAAATAGGTTATTATTATCAGTCAGTCTTCTTACTTAAACTTCTAGGGCAGCAGCGCAACGTAACAAACAAAATTCCCTCATGTGTAACATAAGGGGCCATTATATGTGTAACCAGGTGTACGCTCACCTCAGTTCAAGTTAAGCTTTAGAAGTAAAGACAGTGATAACCAAAAGAGTTACACATCTGCCCACTGAGAATATTCTGGGTCTTACAAGGTGCATATTGTAAAGAGCAGCTGGTGTGCTTTTCACCGTGGACTTGTTCAGTCCCAGCAGCCTCAGCATCACAGTGTGTGGACGTTTTTGCCGTGTCCGTGGGAAAGGAACGAGGCAGGTAGGGCGAAACCGTGAACGACCGGCACTTTGAGCCTGCCCGTTATCCCTGAGCTTCCCGAGCTTCCGGCACAGGGCCTGTGGGCCTCAGCTCCCCATCTCCGAGAAATGCTGATGGAGGGCAGGGGGGCTGGCTCCGAGTTTCCCAGCCCGCCTGACCTGCGTCTTTTCCCTTTTCTCTAAAGATGAGGCAGCAGTCCTGGCACGCGTTCTGAGTCCATGAGGTTCCTGGCCGCCTGCTTGGAAGGAGAGGCGTGGGCTGGAGCCCGCACAACCCGCAGCCAGTCACACGCTTTGCTCAGATTCCAGGCCGGTGACCGAGAGCTTCTTTCTTGCCCTGCTCAGAGACACCCTGGCCCACCGTGCAGGGCCGGACCCTCGGGTGGCACCGGGGCGCTGGGAGCACAGCGCCACGCGGGCTAAGGCTCCAGGTCCCTCCGGGCCGGGGCTGGCCCCCTGGGTCAGGTTAGCCGTACATCTGCTTGAACTGAAAGCACTCGTTGCAGTAGCCATTGCACTTGGCGTTGCCGAAGTGCTCACAGGCGGGGGCCCGGCAGCGCTGCGTGGGGGGCTCCTCAGGGACGGGCTCGGGCCGCCGGGCGCTGGCAGCCACGCGCTGGCCGAGGTGCTGGCACTCCATGCACAGCTCCTGGTTGCAGCAGGCCAGCATGTTCCTGCAGGTGGCCCGCGTGCACTTGGACCAGGAGGTGCTCTGGGTGGCTCGGGGCAAGTCTCTGTGCTGGCTCGCCCTCTGGGTGGAGAGAGCAGAGAGAACCACTGTCACATTCATTGTTCAGGGACCCACATGTCATCTCATCCGACGGTGTGGGTTCTACAAAGGGCTGGGTGTGGTGAAGGGCACCTGCCTGACCAAGCGGACGGCGGGCGGTCTATGGACGGGAGCCTCCAAGGACCTTTCCTCCCCATCCCAAGAAAACAGATCTGGCCCCAGGGAGGCCCGGTGGAATCACCATCCCTAACACGGAGGCCGGCAAAGGCTGGCCCAGCTCGCTTCCGTCTGGATTAATACTAAGTTGCCCTCATTTAGACAGATCCCCTACCACCCTCCAACCAGCAGCAGAGGCGTCTATCCATGAATGTTTGCTTTTCTTATATGCCAGTAAGTGGAGGCACCTGGGACGTTCTGCCTTTTCCTTCTATCTCATAATAAGGGGATTACTTAAGAAAGTCGGCACTTCTGCTACAAATCCAAGAAGCCTCTGATCGCCATTTGGCTTTTCGGAGGCTTTAACGGGTTTTATTCCACGGCTGGTTTTATTTGCTTCTTAAAATGAACCTAAAGTAAACTTAGGCCATGAAAATCAATAGGAACTGCTGCGCTTCCAGCCCTGGGGGCCAGGCTGACTTTTCCCCTGGTTTTTCCCTGGAACTCAGCAGGGAGGAAAGCCTGCTTATCGCTCTAGCAAGGAGGCGGGGCCCACAGGAGAGGGGGACGTCCCTCAAGATGTCTCACCAGCTGCTCTTCAGTCCTTTTCGCTTCACGAAATCTCTGGCTCTGAGCTTCGATGAAGCACTTCTGACAGTAGCCTTCAAACACACTGCTTCCAAGGGCACCGCACTCCCTGCCCAGGCAGGGGACAGTGTTCTGGAACCTGGAGGCCGTGGGGCTGGCTTTCCCTGAGGCAGGGACAAAATCTACAAGAGAGCAGAGGCTCGTCAGTAACACGTACGGTTCACCAAGTGGACAGATGCTGACGTCAGGGAAAAACAGACAGGTTCCTAATACAGATTAGACCAGCTGCGCTCTACCTACGAGAGCAACCTTTCAGAAACCTAGCAAAATAACCAACAGAAATAATACTATAATAAAAACATCTTTGACTTTACAGATCTCTCCCTTTGGAACAGCCCGCACTGGTCGGTCACAGGAACAGAACAAGCAGAGACATTAAGTGCCCATCCTTCCTTCAAATTTGAGATTTCAAAAACCACAAATGGACTCTTACGACGTCAGCGAAGGCCGCTCTCTTTCCAGCTGCCGCTCATCAGGTTCTGAATTTTCTCTAGTATGCCGGAGTTTCAAAAGAAGTCCCGTCTAAATTCTACCTTACAAACACTATACCACATGACCTTATAAAACAAATCCTCTGAACTCTACCCACAGGGCTCTTGCGGGTTTTGGAACATGCTGTTCTGTGCTTTTGCTTCCAGGTGTGCCGGCAGAGCCACCGTGACTGTCCCCCCCACGCAAGGCACACTCAACGCCACAGCCCTTTCTTGAAGGGGCTCCCTTCTTGAATTTCAGGGGCAAACTGCCTTCTACGAGGGGTTTTGAAACGGGTGAAACCCATCCT
The DNA here is from genome assembly GCF_963455315.2 of Globicephala melas. Taxonomy (NCBI): domain Eukaryota; kingdom Metazoa; phylum Chordata; class Mammalia; order Artiodactyla; family Delphinidae; genus Globicephala; species Globicephala melas. Next base: position 63,106,314 of record NC_083327.1, on the reverse strand, counting down.
CTCACTCACGTTTATTTTCTCTGTACTCGATGAAACACAGCGTGCAGAAGCCTTTGTTCTCTGGAGTCCCAAAGTACATGCAGCCCGCTTTCCTGCACTTGCTTGTCCCCGTCCTGTCCCCTGGAGTCCGTGCGGCCGAGGAGCGGTGGCCAGAGGGAGCCTCGGGCCCGGCTCTGCGGCAGGCATGCGGAGAGAGGCTCTGCGCGAGCTGTGAGGGGTCAGACTTGGAGCGCTGGTGGCAGGAGAGGGGGCTGCTCGAGCTGAGGTTCGGGGTGGGCTCGGCTGTAGTCCTTTTAAAGCAAGCACTGCAGATCCCATTAAACGTCCTGGTGACGTCCTGGAGGCAGGCTCGGCACTTGCCGGGGTCGAGATGCTGCGCAGGGTCCGAGGGGTGGCCCGCGGGAAGCTGCCGGGCGTTGTGGCATCGCTCGCAGAAGCCATTGTGCTGCACGTTGAGGGTGAAAGGGCAGCCGGGGCTCCTACACTTCATGGCCGTGGTCTCGCTGAACAGGAAGAGGCTGGGTGCTGTCGGAGGGGCTGAGTGGGGACCCCCGGCGGGCTCCTCGGGGCTCCAGGCCTCCCCCCGGGAGGCCCCGAGCACCAGGCGGGGCAGCGCCTCAGGGCCCGGCTTGGAGTTGGGCTTTGGGGCTTTGGTTTGTTTCTTGTGCCGCCTCTCCGAGCACTCGTGGCACAAAGGCTGGGTGTTCACGGACATGAAGAAAGGGCAGTTGGGCGTTTCGCATTTGATGTCCATGAGAGAAAGCTGGGGGACGGAAGGTTCCAAAGGATTCTGGGGGTGCGTGTCTCTCCGCCCCTGCTCATTGTTTTCCTGCCACTTCTTGTACTCGTGCTGGACAAGTTCAAAGTAATCATCTACCAGGTTTATTTCTTTGGGTAAGTTAGCTTCATCCAACCTAAAGACCAAAAGGAAAAGAAACATGAGACTACACACACACACACACACACACACACACACACACACAACTTTACACCACTAGATCACAGAGCAAACTTTTAAAATGTGGACTGTGGTAATAACTTCATAACCATTCACTGAAATGCAGCCTGTGATGAAGACTTTGCACCTCTAACGTAACACAGTCCAATACTGTTCAGAAGACGTCATTATTTTGAGAATCAGTCTTATTTAATTAATTTTGGCCCAGCCCAAATTATAGATAATTCTAAAGAAAGGGCTCCTCAGGGGTTGCTTCTACACTTAATTACCCTCTTCCTCTTTGAAAAAGTCACTTTTACTTTCTAACTTCTCAGAGACCAAATTTCTAGTGAAATGTTATTCAAGGTATTCATTTGGGATGAGCTTACTTTATAGTACAAACTACCTTGTAATGTGTTCTGTATTTTTCTTTATCAATTTACTTTATTAATTTTAAACATGCACCTGGTCTCTATTAGTGGTAACTGCCACGAGCAGTAACTAAGAGGCAGACACACCATCAGGCGTTACATACTGACTTCTGACTCTGTAATTTGTTCATCTCCACTTTGAGAAACCGATTCTCTTAGGCCTTCTCGGTCGTGTGCATTTCAAAGTTCTAGGAAATGGGCATCTCTTTATCATCAAGCCAGCGTTTAAAATTTTGATACCTGTACAACCTGTACTCTGGGTCTCTCCTCCCCGCCCCATGCGGCCAAGTCACGTGCCTGCCACATAAACACATTCTACAGCGCAGTCTGCGTCTGGTGTGTCTGCCTTACCCAGAAGCCAGGAGAATGAGTGTTTTGTCTCTAAGAATTTTCGCTTGCTAGTCTAGCACTAGGGCAATTAAAAAAAACAAAACAAAACCCATCCTCGATGTGAACGCACTTTTTAAAGCCACAGGGCTGACACTCAGCAACCAGATATGCAGAAAAATCATTTTGGATAAATTACTTGTTCCCATTTGAAACCCAAGTTAGTGCTCCCTGAAGTGATGGTCTCTGACTCACACACAAGCCCCTAAACTTGTTTCACGCTGGAGGAAACCAGCTTCAAATAACTTTACTGTTGGTCTTTGGGGTAGCAGCAGCTTAAAGATGACAAGGCATAGAGCGAAAAACAAACTGCTTACTTTGCAGCGTTAATTATATGGGTGGTGCCGTGGTCCCAGCCTTGAACAGGGATTTCCATCACCATCAGGTACTCTTTCAGGAGCTTTTCCTTCATCTCATTCTCAGGATCTGTCAAAAAGTGAACTTTTAAGTCTTCGAATCTTCCTCTCTCTCTGTTAACAAGTGGAACAGCTCGGATTTCTGAGGGAAAAAAATAACACATCAGCAAAATATGATTCTACTAAATGAGGTTATGTGTGAGGCCATATATATAACAACTACATTTTGAAAATGCAGAAAGGATACAATTACAGAGGGGAAAAGTATTATCTAGCCACAAAATCAAATGGGGAAACAAACTGTACTAAACTCTAATAAAAAACACACGGTTGGGACTTCCCTGGTGGTGCAGTGGATGAAAATCCGCCTGCCAATGCAGGGGACACGGGTTCGAGTCCTGGTCCGGGAAGATCCCACATGCCGCGGAGCAACTAAGCCCGTGCGCCACAACTACTGAGCTTGCGCTCTAGAGCCTATGAGCCACAACTACTGAGCCCACGCACCTAGAGCCCGTGTTCCGCAACAAGAGAAGCCACTGCAATGAGAAGCCCGCGCACCGCAGCGAAGACCCAATGCGGCCAAAAATAAATAAAATTTAAAAAAACCAAAAAACCCCCACACGGTTTCCAGGACGCCCACAGCACATTAAGCAGCCTGGAGGCAGGAGGTCTTACTGGTCAAATCCCACACTCAGAACCAGATCGACCTGGGTTCGAGTCCTGACTTTGCTACCATCCATCTCTGTGACATCAGGTAAGTTATTTAACTTCTCTGAGCTTCAAGTGCCTCATCTGTACTATAAGGTTACTGCATCCACAGGGATGCCGTGAAGATGAAATGAAATAAAATAATGTACCTAAGCATTTGTAAAGTGCCTTATTAGTTCCTCATTAAGCTATTACAATAATACCTAACCTGCCAGACATTTGCCTGCCCCATGCCAGGCACTGTATTACGGGGCTAATTAAGAAATGGTAGCAGTAATATACATTATCTCCTACTTGCCACTAACATGCTGAAAGTGCTTCCCAAACTATAGACAAAAAGTTGGGGGCGCATTACGATGACTGCTATTCCATCACTGTTGCTAAACAGCTGACAGAACACTGTATTTAAATAAAACTAATATACTTAAATGAGACTTTCAATAAGGAGCCAAAGAGCAAACCCTGATGTTCAGGAGGAACGGGGTGTACCAGTATCTACCAGCAAGTACAAACGTGAATAGATGCTTAGTTTTCTCACCAGGTCCACTGTCCTTCGTGGTCACCAGGGGTACAAAGTGTTGGCTGTCGTAGCCGAGAATGATGGGGTATCTGTAGCATTCCTGGGCAGGCCAATGGAGAGGCAAGTAAATTCCGCCCACCTTCAAAGGAGCGAAATTGGAACCCGATTCCAAACTTCTCAACATTTTGTCTGTTTAAGGAAAGAGAAAGAAAAGATAAGGCCCTCCGTGGCTTTCATCAGATTCCATTTAACTATGGTCTCCTGTAACTTTGGTAGCATGGGTTTTCCTAAGAGGTAAAGCACTAAAGCTGAAAAGCACTTAAATACAGATAAGCCATCAGCAGGCATCTCACCTGAAATGACAATGATCGGCCTTCTGAGGATGTTGCAAAGGACGAATATGTGTATTTCTTCCAGTGAATTATACTGAAGTCCACTGCGGGCCACTGGTACGTCCGTGGATGCCATTTTGACAAGGCTGTCCCATTCATCAGTCCAGTTCTAAGGGGACAGAAAAGAAATCATTGAATGTACTCTGCACTAAAAAACAATTCTGGCTTCACTCTATAATTTATCACTTGTATCCCTCGGCTTACTTTTACCCTTTCTTGAAATTATCATTTAAACGATCACCCTTTTGTCCCCACTTTGGTTTTCTTCCCTTACTTTTTTCCACTACAAGGCAAACTCAGAAGTAGGGGAGGATGGGGACAGCACCTGCTTTCAAAAAAATCCCTGATGAGGCATAATGTCAACGCTCCTCATCCAAATGTGCACAAAAATCCCAAACTTGTGACTGAAAATGGGGAGGCGCCCGTCTGAATCTGATGGGCTGGCTCAGTAAAGCACGAGAAGGGCAATCAAACTGGAAAACAACGAAAACGCCACAGGGAAGCCCGAGATCAGAAAGATCGTTCAAAAATGACTCCCCAGCTGGGAAGCTGGTGCCCTGGAGCCTCCCAGCAGTGACAAGAGCCTCAGGTCCATCCCACAGGAGGTTTCTGGTGTTTTCCATTGACTCTGCTTTGCCAGGTTCATGTGACCCGGCAAATCACATGCTCCTTGAGAGCAGGGACTGGCCGAAGGTACTGTTTTGCCACCATGGAGCTCTGTCAATAGATGCTGGATGAGGAAACACAACATACCCGGGTATCGTAGCAAAGCCCCGTTTCCACGAATTCCTGAGACTTCAGAGACTCCAGCTGCCAGCGGAATTTAAAGTTGCGGGTGTCCGTCTCCTTGAGGGTGCTGAAGAGCGCCTTCCTCAGGACCAAGTCTGTGTCCTGAACACCCCACATGTACTGGGAAGCAGCGTGCATGAGGCAGTTTCCGTCACCTGAGGACAGAAGGGAAGCCAATTCAGGCAACCTACATCTAAGGCCTAGCGGGGGTTTACAGAATAAACTAGCCTTACGGCTACCATGCGGGGACCCAATAGCGCTTGTGAGAAACGCCAGTGGTTTAATGTCTTAGTCGAAGGGCCAACTGGTAACATTTCACAAGGTGATGACAGCTTTAACGGAAAAAACATATATCATTCTTTTAACTCTCATTTTGAATGAATGACACTAACAGAGCCAAGGAATCAGGGAGTGAGAGCCAGGAGCCCTTGGTTCCAGCCTGGCTCTGCCCTAACTAGTTTAGGTGACCTTGGGGGGAAATTCCTTAACCTTCGAGTATTTTTCCTCTTTGGAAATGAGGACATTGGATTATGATCTCTGAGGTCCATTCCTTTCTAACATGCCTTGCTTTTCTGGCTAAGACGCTGGCACTATTGCTCTCTGGCTCTGAGAGAGAACCCCCAGGGTAACATGCTCAAACCAGGAAGCTGGTCTGGCTCCATTTACTAGACAGGGACGGCCTGGCCATGACTCAGTGGTACATGACTTGACCATCCCACCACAGCCTTTGGGGCCTGGGAGCTTCCTCTCCTGGTCTGTAAAGTGGGAGTGAGAAGACTGAATTACCTACTGCCTGCCCACCCCACCCCCAGAAATGCCTTGTGTGAACCCGCCTGTTAGCAATTAAGAGTCCTTTTTCAGAGTTTAAAGAGGGCCTCGATGTCTACATTTGAAAATAATTCAGTGTTTAGGGCTGGCACTTGAAGAATTTTGAGGCTTTTGAGAAAAAGATAGGTCTAATCTTATTCTATCAACTTTGCTGCTTTTATAGGTTAAAATCCACAATTCATGAGACTGCATTGCTTTTTGAACTCCAAAGAATAAACATTTTGGAGGTCTGTTTAATATTAAAAAAGTTAACTCCTTAGTCTCTTTTGGGAAGTGCATAATTGTTTTTATAAAGAAAAGTTCAATCGTGTTCTTACATTGTTCTACGGGGCAATAAAGCCATTTGAAATTTTATCAAGTCTTAATTATAGTCAACTGTAAACAAAAACAACAACAACCTCTCAAAAATGTATCCACAGCCAGTATCCGTCCAATTTACACACTTAGAAAAACTAGCTAAATAAACATTCAAAGCAATGAACCAAAAAGATCGCTCAAGGCTTGTGTCTTGGCAGAAATGTAGCAACAACTGCATTCTGTTGAAATTTCCCCTTTGCAAAATCTAGAGCAAAGATAAGGCTTTTTTTCTTCTTGTGCTTACTTTCAGTTCTTTATTGAGATGCACCAGCATAAAATTCCCTAAGTAACATCTGGAATTCCCCAGCGCTAAGTTATTTGACTAGCAATTGAGCAACAGCTATTGTACTTTTTGTTCTGGTGTGTAGACATTTAAAGTGCGAAGTGCACCCTGGACTTTCCAAGTGGGTGTGGTCAGGGTGAGCTGGAATAGGGCTACTCATTATACAAGTGAAATCGCTGCAGCCAATAGACGTTGGAATTTTTCACATGAAGTTTCAATTTTATGCCACCTACTCCCTTCCTCATTCACCACAGTCTCATATCCTCAAATGCAAACTTGTGAATCACCCCCTCCCCAAACAGACCATTGACTTTGTAGAGCCCTCCTATAGGGGGAAGGCTTAAAAAAAAAGTGCTAATAAAATCAGAGAGGAAAAGTCATTTGTTTCCTTCCTTCCCCTAAATATCTTTTCTTCCTTTTCCAGAATTTTAAGGAATTTTTTTTCAAGTGGTGAAATAAAAGGATTCTGAGCCTAAAAATCCTTACTTCTCAGAAAATGATATCAGAATGCACTTGCTTTTGTAGTTTTGTTTGTAGCATGAATCCTTGATTTAAATGACCTATCTTTGCAAAACCAGTATTTACTTTTTATATTCAATTTTTTCTCTTAAGGAACCAGAGCAAGTTAACCCTAAAATCTCAGTTTAGTTCATGATAATACGGTTTTTCTCTTTCCACCACATTTCTAATTTGGCAGAATCTCTTCTTTCCAACTTTCCCACATCTTTTTGTAACCAAATGGGAGAGAGTTAAAACCACAAACTGTCAGGAACATAAACCCCTTGATGATGACTTCACAGAATTAACTACTTCTAAGCATCACTTGACTTAATGCCAAGAACAACATAAATACTACATAGCCCCAGTTTTCTTTCTATGTTTCTAAGAATCTATGCTTCAAAAATAAAAGCAAGATGTTAAGGTGATGCTAACTCCCAGAACCAAAGGAAAAAAACATGTCCCTCAATCGTGCCAAGTTACCCAAGTCAAAAACGGCCAAAGTGAATGCACCGATTTATTTAAGTTGATGTTCTTATCATCTCACTGTCAACAAGGATGTACTAATTTTGCCCTTCGACATATTATTTTGATCGGGATGGTTTACGATTGTCACTGATCTAAGGCCAGGAGCCTTTTGAGAAAAAGGCCTTACTTAATATAAGCAGCCTACTTGCTTCTTGTAATGATTCTCTACATTTATAAAGCAGAATTTTGTATCTGCATGAAACAGTATATATGCTCGAATGTTTCTGTGATGTGCATACTCTTGCTCAAAGGAAATAAACAAAAGACAAAACAGTAAAGCTTAGAACAGGAAACACCTACTAGTCATAAACGGCCATTGGGTAGACAGTCACAGACAGCAAGAAATGCAGTACAGTACTAGGAATCCCAAAAAAAGCATGAAGTAGACGTCTAAAACCTGCACTAAAAATCCCAGGTATCTTTCTAGTTCGTATCATGGGGCTGTGGGCAACAGAACCCAGGTAAGGGAGGAGCTGACAACAGTCACTGGTTAACCCATAAAATGTGTCACTGATTCAAGAAGTGTAAGGCCATCATCACAAGCATTTTCTAATGACAGTGGGAAACGCCACCAGTTTTCACACAATGCTTTCCTTTTGAACTTAAAGCCTTTTGATATTTCCATTACTGGCTAGGGAAGGGTATTTCACAGATGATTAAACAGTTGCAAGAATTACATACAGAAGTCATACATACATACCATACACATATACTTAATAGGTGCATGGTGTCTAGAAATGCATTCTTAAAGCCTCAGTGCGCTCTGCTGTCTAACATACACTAGAAAATATCCTTAATTAAAATATTCACAAAACAAGCTTGCTTTCGTTACGTGCCCCTTATAGAATCTCTATACTAAGGTACCTGCGGCCTTAAGAGATTCGATTTGGACTGGTGCTATTACCTTCTAGTAAATGGGCACCCAGCCCGGTGGGAGCTACCCCGGCCCCCAGACAAAAGCAGGTCTTACCATTTGTTTTCAGCGCCACAAGCTTCCTGACTTCTCGGCACCAGTTGAGCTTCTTCTGGCTTTCCAGGGAGGCCTGGATGTTTCTGTCGATGAGAGCATTGTGGATGATCTCCCGAAACTGTGGACAAAACTGGCAAGTCCTGAACATTTCCAGCGTGTACCGGTGCATGGATTTAAAATGGTGAATGATTCCATTGGTAGGTTTAAAAATATCTTCTGGAGTTCTCTCTCTTATCTTCACAGCTTTCCGCATATTGCTCAAATACAAAGCCAGAGGAAGGAGTTGCTCACCCATGGTGCTCTCCAACACCTGAAGAGGAGGGAAAGAAAACCCCATGCCGTTAGCTCAGCTTTGATATGACTCCTATATACCTGCCTGCAGGAAACCCCAGTGTTTGATCTTGTCATTACCCTAAGCGGTAGGCAAAAGATCTTAGTCACCTCTACTCCCAGGATACTAGCTGGCCCCAAAGATGAACTCATACCGGACTGTTTTAAGTTACATCACTTTTAAAGATTAGTCTAAACAAGAGAAGGAAGGCGGGGAGTGGGCAACGAGGAGGAGGGGAATAACCCATGTTTTCAGTAACATCTGTCAGGGAGCCATGCCTGTCTGTCAGCAACAGGTATGGTGCCTCGTAACCGACTGAAAATCCCACTCCATCCTGATGCTGCTCTGGGGCAGCCACTGGATTTGAGGCGCCCTGAATGCCAGTTACAGGCACAATGTAGTCCTGACAAGTCTGGCTCCTTTCCTAACAGCACCACCAAGCAACCCTCGCTCTTAGGCAAAGTCTTGATTTACCTCTTTCAAGCACTCCCTCCCTATACTGGAAAGACAATAAATACTTTGCGAAAAATCCTGCAATTTTATGCTGCCACCTAGGCTGTTGATTGGACTCTTCTCTTTAGTCCCCAAAAGAAATATTTATAAAGCGTATACTTGTAAAATGTATTGTAATATACAAAGAGTTAAACTGAATGTTTTATAACCAACAAAAAAGCTTATTCCCAGCAAGATGTTTTGCAATTTTAAGAGCAAACAGTCAGCGGTCTTTCAGAACCTCTCCACTGAACTTAACAACATCAGAATAAAAAATAGAATAATGATAACAATAACAATAATAGAATAATAAATTCTATACTTCCAAGAGCAGCTATTAGAAGTACAGAATTATATTCTATATAATTACAGAATTAACTGTATTACTTCAACTCAACCGTTAACCAAATTTTATTATCGTCCTCCAGGTACCAACACTCAGATGGATTTTGCACCCTGTCTTCACCCTGAAATCTTCAAGCATAATAAAAGTCTGGAAGCAGACAAGGAAAGAAGTTTCAGCCAGAGGGACCACTCAGGACAAATGAAAGAGTAGGGGGGCAAACCCCAGCATCTCCAACCCATGCCAACAGCATGGAATGATGGAATGATGTAACGTGGGATCTTTACAGAGCAGAGCTTTGTGGAGAGCCAGCTCACATTCACTGGCCCTTAGTAGGGTGCCTTGCCATCCATCCTAATTTCCAAGATGAAGACAAAGACATTTTCAGAGCACGAAGAGAGCCCCTAGGAAGTTTCACTGCATTTGTTAATCCCACTCTTGTGTCATACTCTTTACCGGGGCAAGCCTCTAGCTGAGAAAGAAGTTAAACCAATGTAAGAGGGAGAAGAAACCTAGATTACAGAGAAGCCAGTCCTGGTGGGTCTCAGCTCTCTCAAAGTCATTGATAAAATGGTCTAAATTCTCACGGGCCGCTACAAGACTCTGAGGTTGCTTCTGAGGAGTCTTCTCGTGGTGAATTTAGCTCAGGATTCCTTATCTGATAGCTGGATGATGCCTGGAAGAAGTCATTCTCTGGGTCAAATGGTAATCTCTGCTTTGATGTCAGATATTCCTTGCAGGTGGATTTGGGCAAAATCATGGCAGGACCACAGACACAACGAAGGGATAAAAAGATCACACACACATCCCCTTGGTGGCATGCAAATGCCTCTTTCACGATGTCATTCATTTGTCCATCCGTCACTCAACAAGCACTGCCTGACCACACACTTCTACTGCCTGACCATCAGTTTGATGCTGAGGCTAAAGATAAAGACAACCTCATTCTCCGGCTTGAAATCGCATGACCACCTTAGTCTCCATCTACGGCAACTGCAGGACTGGTCCTGCTCAGGTAGGTCCCACACCATCCAGGGGCAGGGCTTTGCTGAGAAGCCCGGTCTTCCAACACCCGCCCCTTGCTAATCTCAGAACACCACTCCTGTGGTTGCAGAGTGCCTGCTGCCCTCACAAGGAAACAGACAGGCAAGAGGAAGATTTCTAACAAGCTAGTTGTAGCCTCTTTTTTGCTTTTTTGACTCTTCTTTTATCTTCTTCTTCACCTAAGATCTTTCAGCAAAGTTCTCAAATAGTGAGAGCTGGAACCATAAGCAAGACATGCAAATGTCAATATTTGATAGTCCGGTGTCACTTCACTCATAGGTTCAGCCTCGCACGGCCTGCAGAATTGCCTCCTTAAAAGAAATCAAAACCCACTGCCCAACTGCCTAGGACTTGGACTTCTCCATACTTAAGATTAAAGAATAATCTGACCTGTGATAAAGAATTTCTGAGCTATGATTGCAATGTCCTTATATGCAAAGACATACAATATTACCCGTAACATTTCTTTCATGTTTGTTACCTCACTGGCTTTTTATCAACAAATATCGACTTTTTAGAAAGTACCCCTCCAAAAATTCAAAAATTGTACAAAGAATTGGAAAAAAAAATAAAGAAGCACTTTAGACCACCAAGACTGAAGCAGTAACTGGCTGTTTAATACTCTGGGACATTAGGGCTGTGGTCCAGAAGACCCTATAACACTGGTTCTCTCAGAAGGCTGCCCTGAGATACTTGACCAGAGCAGCTTTCCAAGGAAAGAAGATCAGAGGCAGGGAGAACTGAAAACAAAGCGGTCTCAACAAGTTCTGAGCTCCTTCCTTACTTAATACCACGGCTTTCCTGAAGGGTCGGGTGGCAGGATGTGGGACGACCCCGACTGACAAAGACAGTCTGACTGGGGGATAGGGGCCTGCAGATGCTCTAAGCTGGAGCCCCCAAAGGCAGGCCGACCACCCACTGCTACACGCATACTTCTCTGACACTGCTTAACTCTCAGTGTCTGCAAGCCGTCCCCGGGAAGTTGAGCTGACCTGGCTCCCCGCCCCCTGGGTTTTGCTGCCCCTGAGACATGCCACACCTTCGGGCTGGTGCTACAACAATCTGGAAAGAGGCCACAGCAGTTTGCAAGGGCTACGTAGCCGTAAGCATGCAGAGCTTGATTCCAAAAAACACAAGCCAAAGAGCAAAGCACCAATGACCACCCGCGACCAAGCGGCCCCGGGGGCGACTCTCCCCGCAGGCAGCTGCCTTTCAAATTCTCTGCATTATCTGCAAGAAACAGCTGGCTGGATCTTGAATCCCGGCTGTCACCCTAACATCTGGCGCGGCCCCCTCAACTCTCAGCAGTTCAGAACCTACAACGGGTACAAACGGCCAACAAACTCCCCTCTGGAACCGCTGCAAAACCAAGGCCAGGTCGACGGAGCCAGCCCGCGGGTCGCTGCCAAACTCGCACCCGCAGCCCTTGCCCGGGGGAGACGGCACAGGGACACGGGGGTTACCTCTTCGGGACACGCGATCCTCTGCAGAAACTCCAAGTCCAGGTCAGGACAGGCGTGCGCCGCCGGCTGGGGTCACGGTCGGGGTCGGGGCCAGGTGGAGGCGGCGCCCCATGGACGCCCTGCTCGGGGTTAGTTCGCGGGCCGGTCCGGGGGTGCGGATCTCTGCTGCTGCCGCCGCTGCCGCCGCAGTTTCCCCGGCGGCCGCTCTTGCCGCTCCGCCCCCGCGGCCCCTCGCTCGGTGCACTTGGCGGCCGCCAAGGCTGCAGACTGCCAGTTCTCTTTTTTCCCTTTCTGTTTTACCGCCCGCGGACAGCCGGGGATTTCCACTTAGGGGCTTTCCAGTCACGTGACGCGGGCCGGGCGCCCGAAGCCGGTGGTCTCCTGCCGCTAGGGGGCGCAGGAGACGCGGGAGGCCCGATGCGCTCTGCCCCGCCCCGTCCCCGCCCCGCCCCGCCTCGCCAGACGCCCGAGAAACTCCTGCGCCCCGCCCCGGGGTGTCCCCGCGTGAGTCACCTGGGCATTTCGGAAGCTGGACTCAACGTCACATCCATGTGGAAATCGCAGTGATGGGAACTGGAAATGAAATAGGTTCTTTTTCTCAGCCGTTTTTCTGCAGAAAATCATCAACTGTGGAGAACAAGAAGGGAAATCATAAAGAAAGAAAACCCTAAAAACCACCACAGGCCTCCGCTGGATTTGCAAAGCCTGGACTGCGCACGTGATGAGCTCGTAGGGGAGCGCCCAACTCTGGGCCCCCGGGGGGATTTCGAGAAAAATATGCAGTCACAGCCCTTGGTCCCCGTCCGCAGCATTCGTGCCGGCCCCGGACCCCAGGCTGGTGAGATGCCGTTTCGAAGTGACGTCAGATCTCGTGGCCCTGCAGCCTCGAAATTCGCAGGGGCAAAGCCAGTCTTAGATAAAATTAGGAATCAGATAAAATTAGGAATCAGAACCACTATCAACCGCGGGCTTCACTTGACTGATTTTCCATCTCCATTTCTGCGTACCAGGGCCCTGGGGGGCCTCCCATTGAGGTAGCATTTCAGTTGAGAAATCACTTCTAGTCCCTTACTGTCCTTGCCACGTTCCCCTAAGATCTTATTAGGAGTCTTTTTAGAGGTCCTGATGACAGTTCACCCCAAGATGCCAATGGCTGATAATACTTATTACCCTCCCCCCCCACACCCCCTTATTAAATAGCATTCTAAGGGCAGTGTCTTCACCTAGAGGGTGTCCTGTAGAAATAGGTGTCAGCCACCTTGGCTCTGCAGGAACGTGAGTTGTGGAGAGGGGGCTCTAGGTCCTTTTGCTGTCTTGGTCTCCCCCTTGGCTCGGCTTATTTTCTAGAATGACTAGACTAGAACCAGACTGTTCTGTACCACTGCCCCCTTGTAGGCTTAGGTATACTTGTCAGGCCATATATCTCAAGTTTTGAATTATAAAAATATACTCCTCTCTCCAGTAAGAACCTGCAGAGCCTGGGCTGGAGGCTGCGTGGAGTGCGGCACTTTTCCGGTGGCACTTAGAAGAGAGAGTCAGTAGTGACCAAGGTCCCAGGGCTGGTGCTGGTCATGTGAAACCAGTGGCTGGAGTTTCTTCCAACTCCAAACCTCCTGGTATTTGTCGTCTTCTCATTCACAGATGTTTTCAGCTGCCAACACTCAAACAATTGATAGTCAAGCTAGTAATATGATAATGATAACGGTGGTGACGATGCTTATGAAGTCCTTACTATATGCCAGGCTGTAGGCTAAGTGTTTGCAGTGCATTCTGCCATTGAAGTCTCACAACCCCACTTTGCAGATGAAGAAACTGAAGTATAAGAAGCTTACTCCATTTGCCCAAAGTCTACACAATCAGTGGCAGAGCCGTGACTGGCGCTGGGCCTGCCTTACTCCAAAGCCCATGCTGTGAGGTCCTCTCAGAAAATAATCACTCTCAGAAAAGATCCTACAAAATTTAAAGTCTCAGGGCCTCTGTTTGTACCCTGGCCACAGCCTCATAAACTTACAGCACTCACTTAACCAGACGTGGACCCTGGGCAGGGGCAGGATATGGTCTTGGGACCCAGACGGGCCTTGGTGTCATCCTCAGGAAACTTTCTGAGCTAGTGGAGATGGTAAAAGATGATGTATGCAAAAGAACATCCTCAATCCTCAGACCACTCTCCCTTTGTGCTCCTTTGGAAACAGAATTTGCCTGCTCTTATGCCTCACGGTCTGGCTCTGGCCCCTCAACTCCTCCTGTAGCTTCCATTGCCTCTTTTCTGGTTTACATCTGCTCCCCGGTTTCATGAGTTCGGAATGCAATAACAGGCATAACAAGCCTGAAAGACCACACTCATATCTGTCACTTCTAGTTGTCCTGAGATCGCTGCTATACCATCTTGCCTGCTAGGATTTGTGACAAGGTAATGGCAGTCAGAGGCAGGAGTGGTCTGTAACCCTCAGTTTAGCTCTACCCCCATTTCCATAGTTCTGCCACTGGAATGATGGTCTCTGTGAGGAAGCATTCTTAGCCCTGCCCTTCTCTAGTTTTTACTGTTCTTTCTGTCTTCTAAGTCAGAGCTCTGGCTGTGCACTTTTCCTTTTCTAATACTTAACACATGGGCGAGACCCATAAGAATTTTCCTGGTAAATCAGAAAGAAAGAGTGGAAGAGGAAGGGAGAGTATAGGAGGAGAAACGCCTTATCAGAAAGGGGATATAAAATTTGGGGAAATCTGTGGAATGAATTGAAACCAGAGAGATATAAAAGCTTTGCAAGGGACTTTAATTTCTGCAATAGACCTTATCAAGGTGAACAGAACTCTGCAAAGAGAAAGGAACATTTATAAACATTGTGTGGGGCTTCCCTGGTGGCGCAGTGGTTGGGAGTCCGCCTGCCAATGCAGGGGACCGGGTTCGTGCCCCGGTCCAGGAGGATCCCACGTGCCGTGGAGCGGCTGGGACTGTGAGCCGTGGCCGCTGGGCCTGCACGTCCGGAGCCTGTGCTCCGCAGCGGGAGAGGCCGCGGCAGTGAGAGGCCCGCGTACCACAAAAAAAAAAAAAGAACAACATTGTGTGGACACATAGGAGAGGAGAAAAAAAAAATGTCTCCCTATAAGAGAGAAGAGGAATTCTGGTTATGTGGAGTGTTTTGGTGAGTTCCCAAGTTATGTGTCATTTTCATTGTGGTGCCAATATTCACATGTCGTGAACTTCATACAATGAGCACACATGACCTCTTGGAGTTAGTCCGTGGGACTGTGACTGTGGCGTGTGTGCCTGTAGCACATAATGAAAAAGATGTGCATCCCGAGATAGTGGGGTTGGAGTGGGGGGGGCGGTGGGGAAGGGGGCAGGAGAAACCTGATTAAAGAGAGGCAGATGTGACAATTGGTAAGAAGACCCGTATCTGGCTCACCTCAAAACTCAGTCCGTGAGTCTCTCTTAAGAAGCAGCCACAGTGTATTTCTGAAAGTGTATGGAATTCCATGGCATGGCAATCATGGGTTAAACTAAAATCGAACATTTTGTGTCTGTGGTACAATTGTTCCCCTTTTCCTGGCATTGTTCTCTGTTGAAAAGGGAAATCCATATTAAACGTATTTTGAAATAGCCTTATGTAAGTACGGCAGTTTAGTTATTACAGGGTAGCTTTAAATCCTGCTTCAAATTTTAATAACCCAGGGCTGAGTTTTGAGATTATTGAAGTGTGATGTTTGCACTTTCAAGGCTGTTATCGGGGCTAGTTTTGAGAAGACAATAGGAGTTCTTTGTGGGCTATAACTCCAAGGAGAACTGGGATAATAATGTCACAGGTTTCATCACCCTATGGATGCCAAATTTTCCTGAAATGCTACTTCTTATCTAGGGACCTCAGATCCTCTACAGGGATCATCTGGGGTGAATGGAGAAACCAAGACCCACTACAGGGAAGGGACTTCACTGAGGTAACCCAGTGAGTCACTAGTAACAGGAACAAAGACCCTCCACTAGAAGGGAGGGAGTTGGTTTAGTGCCAAGTACAACCCCTCTTTATCCTACTTTGCCTGAAAGCATGGGGTACTGAAATCTGAAACTTGTCAGAAAATTCATTCCCCAATGAATTCTGGTTTAACTTTCTGTCAACACTTGGCTGAAACACTTGGCAAAGTAATTTTATTTTACATTATGAATGTAAATATTCAATTCTTGGTTTCATTTCCGTTTCTCTGGAGGCTTCTATTAATGACCCAGTATGAACGATGGCCGAAAGATCTAACCTGGCTTTTATTAGGAACCAGCTGGTGTGCGGGGTTGGGTTTAATAGTAAGCTGGATGTTAACTGAAATAAATTAGCTCCTGTTGTTTGGAATAGTGCAAGCCCTTGTGAAAATTTGCCTTTGATGCGCTGCCTTTTCCTTCATTTGTCTCTCAATTCCCTTCGTCCAGTTTGGGGTGCCCATATCCTGCTTCCTTGTCACCCCTGCCTTCTCTCCTCACCTACTCCCCATCAGCATAAAAAAGGATTTTGGCGTTCATTCTCTCCCAGGGGCCTGTTTTCTGGGACTGGCTAATCTAATAAGGTAATTTGTGTCCATTTCAAAAACAGATTGCAACGTGTTACTGTGTTATATTTCTTGAGAAACATTCCTATTGACACCAGAACTTCCCAGAGCTTAAAGGTGGAAATGCCAAGCGCCTGAGTAGGCTGGAGGAGAAGCAGCTGTATTTCCATGATTCTGAAAATCCATAGCTGCAAGGCATACCCTGGATTTGATATCAACACGGCGGGTGGGGCAAACAACCTCATCCTATTAAATGTACCCATGTTCTTTCTTTTACTCACTGATTATAGCCTACATTTATTGATGTAATTACATTCCCCCTTCTTCTTCCCTGTGTAAAGGAGGAAAAACTTTAGCTCTACACTCCTAGGTTCCATAGCTGGGTGTATGAACTGAAAATAAACTGAAAATAGGCAGATTAACAGGAGAAAAGGTCTACAAATTTATTAATTTTTAATATTATGTGCATGGGGCATCGCAGGAAAAAAGTGTATGTGCCTGAGATGAACCAGCCAGACATTTTCTTCTTTCTTACTTATTTTTTTTTTAATTTTATTTATTTATGGCTGTGTTGGGTCTTCCTCGCTGCGCACGGGCTTTCTCCCGTCGTGGCGAGCTGGGGCTAACTCTTTGTTGCCACGGCATGTGGGATCTTCCCGGACCAGGGCTCGAACCCTCGTCCCCTGCATTGGCAGGTGGATTCTTAACCACCGCACCACCAGGGAAGTCCCCTCTTCTTTCTTATTAGAATGAGTAAACACCAGCAGGGCAGAGGAGCAAGGACCCTCTGCCGGGTGTGCTCATCGCGCATGTTTATGCATGTGTATTATTCTCTTGATTATAGGGAAGTTGACTAGTCTCCCAAATGAATGTTTAGGTGTTTTAAAATGTTTATTCATGCACTTTAGTTTTAAAAATCCATTTGTAAATCAGTTTATCGTATGCAAAAATATTAACCTTTTGTTTGTTTTATGTTACTGAAAAAAGCACTCTTGTTTTCCGAACTGCGTCTGTTGTCATAAAGTCTTAAGACGTTAGCTTTAATTGGTTTCTAGTTTTCATTATAGAAGATTTAGAAACCTAGAAGGAAATTTTACAATTGCCATATTTTTAATATATGCTTTGGAGGCTGCCTGTGTTTTCCACATTGAAATAAATCTGCTGAATCTGTCTTGAGACACGTTCAGGTCTCTAGAGAAAATGGCTAGATAGGCATCATGCTTCATCTCAGAATGAAATGTAACTTTTCTCCTGGAACAAGTGACTTTCATGGTATTTTACAGAAGTAATCCCAGCCCCCCAAACTCAACTTGTTGCATTTCAGCTCTGAAATAAATTCTTAGGAAGAAATACCTTGATTTTTGAAGCTTTCATCGTTGGTTCTTGGCTTCTCTGGTTTAACCAAATAGTACGTCTTTGGTTTGTTCTCAATGATGTCAAACATTCAAACCTGGGCACATGTGAGATTTGAGATAAAAAACAAACAAACATTTTTTTTTTAATGAAAGAACTTAATTCATATATACGTTCCTGGCTTTGAACTTCAGGAAAATTATTGTACTGCTTGGGTGGCTTGAAAAATTCTTGGCCCTGGGCATTTTAACTATAATCGCTTAGAAACACACAACCTGTTATGTCTTATCCCCTAACTATAGTTGTTTGCTTTATGATGACTGAACTATCCTTGCAGAACTCTGCATGTGGCTGTGCTTTCAAAGTACCTTTCTAGAGCTAAATCAGATGATGTGAATGGAAAACTCTCTATGAGAAAATGTAAATAACCTCCTAAGCTAATGATCGTTTACTTTAAGCCTTAAAGCATCTATTTGCTATTTTCTGAGTTAACACTTATTTTACTTTTTAGTTTAAATTTTTAGGGGCGTAATTTCGGATATAAATCATTTTAGAAACTTTAGGAACTTTAAAACTTTCAGCTGAGCCAAGAGATTATTTTTCACCTTCTTAAATTGGTCTCATTGTGCTCATTTATAAAATGAAAAATTTGGATGCACTAATCCCTAAGAGTCATTCCAGCTCCAACGTTTGATCCTTCTTTGGTTCTGTCAAGAAAACTGTATATGAACTAATATTCCAGTGGGTTGCATTTAATAAGGAAATGTGTGTACAGGGTTTGAATCACACTGCTGTGTTCAAAGCTCAACTCAGCCACTTAATAGCCAAATGATCTTGGGCAAGTTACTTCACTTCTTTTCCTTTAGCTCTATATTTGAAAACTGGAGATAATAATAAGACCTAGGATTATTATGAACATTAAATAAACTAATACATGTGATGTGCTTAGAACAGTGACTGGCACATAGTAATGTTAGTTATTATTAATTGTTCATCTTGACAGAACAATTTGTTTTATTTCAATGTTTGCTTGGACTTAAACATACTAAAAGGTACAACAGGCATTTCATGTTTGTTTTCCATATTTTGGGGGCAGAGTATTACCTATTTTGCAAGGTAGTTCAAGAATTCCTTTATACATTTACTTTTTTTTCCACAAATATAGAATTGTAGAACTATTGAATATTTGTATTTGATGGGACTTTTGAAACCATCAAGACCGATAATTTTCTTTTCTTTCTTTCTTTGGACAATGTTTTAGTTTTTTAATGAACATTTTTTACCCAGCTTTACTGAGGTATGATTGACAAAAAAAAAGCATATATTTAAGGTAAACGGGATGATTTAGTATATGTATATAGTGTGAAATGATTACCACACCAAGCTAATTAACACATCCATAATCTCACATAGTCACCATTTTGTGTGTGTGGTGACAACACTTAAGATCTACTCTCTTAGCAAATTTCAAAGTATCCAATATATAAAATTATTTTTCAATAAGACATTTTAATTTTTTATTCATTAAAAAAATAGTACAGTAAACCAATTTTAATTCATATACTCTTATTTTTAATCCACTGAATGTATTTTTATCAGGACCAATTATTTTATGTAAATGATTTCTTGTCCACATCATAATTTACTTCTTTAAAAAATAAAAATTGTGTATATTTAAGGTGTACAGCATGATGTTTTGGTATACAGATAACATATGGTTTTCTTGGTGATGAGAGCACCCGACAGCTACTCTCTTAACCAAGTTTCCAGTATATAATATAGTATTATCAACTATAGTCACCATGCTGTACATTAGATCCTCAGAACTTATTCATCTTATAACTGAAAGTTAATACCCTTTGACCAAGATCTCCCCCTACCCAGGAATCTTAGAATTCCTTGGAGATGATTTGAAGGTCATCCTCAAGCCCATGCAGGATGGGTGAGGAAGGGTGAGCCTCCATGGTCACACCTAATTTCCCAGAAAGGCTTTGCTTCCATCTACTTTGTATATTGCAATTCCTGATAAGAATTAATCTTATTTTGCACATATCCTCATTTTACAGATGAAGAAACTGAACCCCAACAAGGTATAGTGATATGCCCAGGGACACATAGCAGGTTAATAGCAGACCAGAAATAAACCCCAGGTTTCCAGGTGCCCAACAGACCACATTCTATATCATGCGGTCATGGAAACTTTCAAACGGATTAAAGTAAAAACAAACTCTCACACAACAACCAGAAAACCCTTGAGTATCTCTAGGAAACCAGCACATTTTTACTAAATAGGGTTTTCCTCCACTTGATAAAAGCAGTAAAGACTAAACCAAGGGAACTAGAATTTAAAAGTGAAAATCTATAGAAAAATGAATAATTGCTTTTTAAAGGAAGCGTCCCAAGGGCCAAATAATTCAAATGTGTCAGGCACCATGGGATGCAGGGATGAAAAATTCCCTACAGTTCTAAAGCAAGCATTATAATTTGAAGTTTCCTGACAGTTTTTGAAAGAAGAGAAATACCTTTCTTTTCCGGGCCAAATGCCAAGTTAGGTAATTACCCCTTGCCCACTTTCTTTCCCCAGGCTGTTTTAATTAGATAAGAATTCTGCCTTCATTTCCTTTCCTAAACTGAATTGTGATGTTGCCACTTATCTTTAAAAGACTGTTAATGCCCTTGTTTGCTGAAGGCTTTTCCCTTCAGAATGGAAAAGATTTGCCATAAGTACTTGGCTCACTTCAGGGTACAAAATGCTTTCCAAGGGTTAGGAAATACTAGATCCCTCAGCTTCCAATACTAGAGCTTTCAGCTTCAATTCTGCTCCAGAGACCCAGAGAGAAATCAATAAGCCATACCTTCCCTGCTAGTCCTACTATGTCTGACAGATGTTAAGGGGAAAGCTTTAATAAACTGCTCAAGAAACAATGTTAACTAGAGCGAAGTCTTACGGTCAATTCCACACTCCTCACCCTCTCCCCTCGTCCTTGAAAAACTGCCCAAAGAAACAGTGGATCCATAGAGGCACAGAAGACATGTAATCCATTAACCTCACCATCTTCTCAACAACATGACTTTTCCACAACAGCAAAACAGCAGTGCACATTTAAGCAGGGCCTTGTACTGAGAAAGAACAGGGTTCTAGTACCAACCACCCTATAATAGCAAGGTTATTTTAGGCAAGTTACTCAATTTCACAAAGCCTCTTTCCTCAGTCTTACACATTTTTTCGATTAAAATATCTTGGAACTGACCCGTATCAGCACATGTGATCCACTTTATTATAATTTTTTAATGGCTACACAGCATTGCATTATATAGCTGGACCATGATTTAACTACTGATGGACATTTAGGCTGCTTTCAGTCTTTTGCTCTGGGAGGCAATGCTGCAGTGTGGATGGACCATTGCACACACAGGAATACATCTCTGTAAGATGTACTTTTATAAGTAGAAATGTTGGGTAAAAAGATCTTTGTATTTGAAAGTTGGATAGACAGTGCCAAATTGTTCTGCATTGTGGTTGTCCCTTTATGTTCTCACCAGCAGTGCCTGCCAGTGCTGTGTCCCATGGAAATCTTTGTGAAACTGTTGGGTAAAAATAGCATCTCATAGTAGTTTTATGTTCTCTTGTCACGACTAAGGGTGGGCATCCTTTCACATTTTAAAGAACCATCTTTATTTCCCTTTCTGTAAACGTCAAGTCTTGTGCATTTTCTCTTGGGTGTTGGATTTCTTCTTATTAAAGTATAAGAACTGTTTATGTGGACTTCCCTGGTGGCACAGTGGTTAGGAATCTGCCTGCCAATGCAGGGGACATGGGTTCGAGCCCTGGTCTGGGAAGACCCCACATGCCACGGAGCAACTAAGCCTGTGTGCCACAACTACTGAGCCTGTACTCTAGAGCCCGTGAGCCACAGCTACTGAGCCCACGTGCCACAACTACTCAAGCCCGTGTGCCTAGTGTCCGTGCTCCACAGCAAGAGAAGCCACTGCGATAAGAAGCCTGTGCACCGCAACAAAGAGTAGCTCCGGCTCACCACAACTAGAGAAAGCCCGCATGCAGCAATGAAGACCCAACGCAGGCAAAAATAAATAAATAAATAAATTTATTTTAAAAAAAAAAGAACCGTTTATGTACATGAAAAATAGTCTTTTGTCTGTTGTATGAATTGCAAGTATATATATATATATAGGATTTAAAAAATCATATTTAGAAAGGCTTTCTCATTCTGAAATTAAAAAATTAAAATCTCCCAACTTTCTTCAGAATATTTTGTGACTTCATTTTTCACATTCAAATATTTGATCCATCTGAAAGTTATTTTCTTTTAAGCTGTGAAGTGGGGTTCTGATTTTATTTTATTCTATTCTTTATTTTATTTTTCTAGGTGGCCACCTTGTTGTTGCAAACCACTTATTAAATAATACATTAATCTCCAACTGAATTTATCATCGTCTAAATTTCTGTACATATTTTAACATATGGTTGGACTTACTACACTGTTTTACTGATTTTTTGTCTTTTGCAAAGAAAACATTGTTTTAACAATTAGAATGTTTAATATCTGATAGAGTATCTAATAATAATATCTTCTAATTTTTCCAAGAATTTTCCTAGCTAATCTTGCTTACTTACTTTCTCATATGAAGAATTCACTTATCTAGTCCCTCCCCTTACAACAAAATTGATTAGTTTTTGGGGGAGGGGAGTGCATTAAATTTATTATTATTATTATTATTTTGTGGTATGCGGGCCTCTCACTGTTGTGGCCTCTCCCGTTGCGGAGCACAGGCTCTGGACGTGCAGTCTCAGCGGCCATGGCTCACGGGCCCAGCCGCTCCGCAGCACGTGGGATCTCCCCGGACCGGGGCACGAACCCACATCCCCTGCATTGGCAGGTGGACTCCCAACCACTGCGCCACCAGGGAAGCCCCCTAAATTTATAATTTTTAAAGAAAGACTATATATTTATGATGTTGAAACTTTTTATTCAAGAATATGGTATGTTTTTCCATTTAACTATTTTTGTGTCCCTCTGTAAAAGCTGTCAAAAAGTGGAGATAATATGAAGAGGGGTAATAATGGTACCTACTTCAAAGAGTTTTTGTGAGGATTAAATGAAGATAATACACAGTGCCTGGCCCTTCACATGCTCAAAAAAGATAATATATGACAAATGCACACTTTATTGCCATACTCTGGAGGGACTAATCTATTAAGATAAATTAGTCTCTCAATAATCTGAAATTTCTATGATTATGACTCATACTTGGCTCTACCCTGAAATAGAAATGATTCCCCTGTCTTTGCCATTCTTTCCTCTGTCCTACTCACCTCTGTGGCAGGTTTTTTAAGGTGACTAGAAGTCCCCCTGGGGGCATCTGTGGCATCCTTGTTGGATATGAGTTAACTAAACAGGTTATGGCTGCCGGCTTATCCAAGGAGGTATCAGGTCACCCAGGCAGAGGTGACTGGATAGGACTTGCATTTCACATCTCTCTTGACAACTGTGTGCAGGATGAAGAAAATATTGCCAAATACTATATAGATTTTATTTCTGTTTTGAAGGTACAGAATCTCCCTTCACAGGATAGTAGAGGATTTGATTAAGATTGCTCAGCTGTCAATGAAATGGAGGGTCTTATTATCATCTTCTGATATCTGGTGCGCCATATTCATGTATTTTATACACCTTCATGGCACACTCATTTTATGCTCGTTATTGAGCTTAAAGTTTTATTTGTTTTAGCATGTTTAATCTTCACAAGTGGGTATGATCACCCCATTTTCCAGATGAAATAACAGGGTCAAGTTTACAGATCTAGAAACTGACAAAACCGGTACTAGAGATTTGTTTATCCAAAGTCTATTAACCACAATGCTTAATTTAGCAGAGTTTGAACAAGTTAAACAAAACCAACTGTAAAATAAATTGAAATACCATTTGACTGCATGTCCGAGCATGCTCCTTCATCTGGAATGGAAGCATTGTCATGTTAAGTATTATTAGTGTAGGTATTCTTTTTGTTAATAAAATCACACCTCAGCTGAGGGGTACAGTGCCTGGTCCTTCTTGAAAATAAACCTGAAAAAGTCCTGGGGGAAATTAATGACCTTTTCAGCTGCATTCGCTTTCAGGGAACAAGATTCACATTTTCATGTGATCTGAATGTACCATAGAAACAATACCAAGGAGGACTCTATTCAATTATTTGTCTTCCTTTTTCTAATGCCTTAATTTGATATGAAATTCATTTGTGTCACACCTCCACTTGGCCTTTCCCAGGTAACCTATCCAACATCTAAGAAATATTTCAGCAAATAAGAAAGATGATCCATTGAATTACTTATTCCCTGGGGGAAAAAGCATGTGGCCAGTGAATCAGGGGAAATTGACTGCCAAGGGAAGAGCACACGCAAGGCATTTCAGCATGAGTCACAGGACATAGGACTGTCCCATGATCAAAAAAGGTGAATGAACAAAGCCAGAGTTCCTTTTATAGTTTCCATTGATGTGATCAGCTTAGGTTTGTTTCTACACAGGCCGGTTAGGCTTGTCATGGTAAAGAATGAGGGATTGGGCTTCCCTGGTGGCACAGTGGTTGACAGTCCGCCTGCCGATGCAGGGGACACGGGTTCGTGCCCCAATCCGGGAAGATCCCACATGCCGCAGAGCGGCTGGGCCCGTGAGCCATGGCCGCTGAGCCTGCGTGTCCGGAGCCTGTGCTCCGCAATGGGAGAGGCCACAACAGTGAGAGGCCCGCGTACCACAAAAAAAAAAAAAAAAAAAAGAATGAGGGATCGTCACTAAAGCATACAGAAGAATGCTCTGTCAGAGAGGAGGCTTCTGCCAGGTGTGGAGGGCCTAGAGCTGGGGGACCACCACTGAGTGAGAAGGTCAGCATTGGCGAAATCCCACAGGAGGAAAGGCCTAGAGTCCGGGAGCAGCGGGAGTGGAGATCCACATGGTCACAGCATTGGCAGGAGATGCTGGCTGGACTAGGTGTCAGAGGACCTCAGTCCTAGAATAACTGGGGTGATCAAGTCTGGGACTTGTTCTTGCAGGAACTGGAGTATTTGACATTTTAGCAAGGCAGGTTCTCAGGTGAAATTAATACCAACTGGGTTGTAAGGGGAAAACCTGTTCCTAGGAGCCGTATGTGAGTCTTCAGGAGGCCCTCTGCTTGGCACATAGGAGCCATTCAACTAAGTATTTGTGGAGTGATTATGACTCATAAAGCAGACACCCTGTTTCTGAATGTAGGACACCTGGTGCCAGCAGGTCTCTGAGTGGAATTGACCTGATGCTGGGTCACCTGTACAGTGACTAAGGACGTGGTTATCCCAGAGCCTAGGGTGCGACTGAACCTGCAGGTGGTGGTCAAGGGCCCAGGTGGGGGAAATTAGGAGGATGAGGGGTGTAGGCAGGCAGTTTCTTACCCATTCTTTCACAGCTTTCCATTGTTATTAGGTCTTCACTTTTGATCAAATACATGGCCTTAGCCCTTTTGGGCTGCGATAAAAAAAATGCCTCGTAGTTTATAAACAACAGAAGTTTATTTCTCATAGTCCCAGAGGCAGCTAAGTCCAAGAAAAAGGTGCTGGCAAGGTTGGTGTCTGGTGAGGACTCTCTTCCTGGTTTAGAGATGACCATCTTTTCGTTTGTGTCCTCGCATGGGGGAGGGGACAAGGGCTCTCTCTGGAGCTTCTTTTATAATATAAAGGGCACTAATCTCATCCATGAGAGCTCTTTCCTCATGACTTAATCAACTCCCAAAGGCCCTGCCTCCAATTACCAACATAATAAGGATTAGATTTCAACATATGAATGTGTGTGGAGGACACATACTGAATTGGTCTGCACTTCTGATCAAATACATTGAAAAATTTTGCCAGTTTCCTCAGTTTCCATGGAGCCAAGATGGTGGACGCTCTTAGGTAAGTCACATGCCCCAAATATCCAGGGTTCATGATCTTTGGAGTTACCATTCAGTTTCACTTAAATGCTTGTTATGTGACTGTCACTGGGATAGGTCCACCATAGACAGTAGCTCTGCTCCTCTACATAATCCTTGAAGGTAGATGGTCTCGGATCCACTTTACAGCTGAGAAACCTGAGGGTTAAGTCGCATGTTATGCCCAAGGCTACATAGACAGGAAATGCTGGAACAGTCATGTCAGGCTCAGAATCCACCATCTTTCCCCAAACCTCTTTGACGTGGTCCTTTCCCTAGACCAATGCTGCTCAAACTTTCATGTGCGGATGGATTACTGAGTTAGAATGAAGACTCTGGTTCAGATTCTGAGATGGAGACCAAGACTCTGCCTTTCTGATGAGCTCCATGGTGATGCTGACGCTATTGGTCTCTGAACCACACAGTGAGGAGCAAAGGTCTAGAGTAGGGGTGGCTGGATAGTAAATATTTTCGGCTCCGTGGCCCACGTGGTCTCTGTCACATCTACGCAGCTCTGCCAGGATACTGTGAAAGCAGCCATTGACAATACGTAAAGAAATGAACGTGGCTGTGTTCCAATAACCTTGATTTATGGAGACTGACTCGAATTTCACATAATTTTCATATGTCACAAAGTACTATTTTTCCTTTGATTGATTTGCTTCCAACCGTGTAAAAATGTGACAAACATGATCAGCTCATAGGCCATTGTTTCCTGTCTCCCATTCAGTCTAGAAATGTAATGGCCTTGCTCTGACAGAGGTGAAGAACTTACCAAGGAGGATGGTCCAGGGTCTGAGGTTTTCAGAGTTGGATAGCAACCACAAGAGTTGGCAGATGTGCAGCTGAGATGGGAGAGCAAAGGCCTTGCAAGTCAGATCCACCTCTATCACAGGCCTTGTCACTTTCGGTGAAAAGCCTTGAAATCTTAGCGTCCTAGTTTCCTCATGTGCAAAGTGGGACTCAAAAGAGTCGGGTTATTGTGAAGACACAAAGAAATGAACTAATGCACAGAAAGCTTTTGTGATACCCAGCAGAGATGAATTACAGTGTTAGAATTCCATTGTTAGCATCAATGACTGAAACAGGATGTGAGGACAAGAACCTACCAGAATCTGACTGGACCTCAGAGCCGATCAGCTCAGATTACGTGAGAGAGAATTCGCTGATCACACTGTGGGTATAAACGGCCGTCCAATTTTGAGGAAAACACATAGAGGAAGCGAGAACTAAGTACAGTTATATAAAGTGGGGGTGAGGTCAATGCAGAGCCTGTATGGAGATGTCTGTTTAAGACAGACAAGGGAAACGCTCCAGAGAACTGTTGGCATGGTTGGTATTAATTTAATAATAACAATTAATAGCTGATATAGCACTTACCATGTGCTTGGTAATGTTCTAGTGCTTTGGTATTAATATAATAATAATAATTAATGGCTGACACAGCACTCACCATGTGGTTGGTAATATTCTAGTGTTTTATAAGCAGTAATCTATTTAATCCTCATGATCACTTAATAATGTAGGCACTATTATTATCCCCATTTGACAGATTAAAAAACTGAGACAAACAGAGGGTAGGTAACATGCCCAAGGCCACCCTTTGTTTAAGTGGCAACATTGTCGGGTTCCAGCATCCTTGCTCTTGATCACCACGCAGGAAGTTTTCACTCCAGGAGTTCTAGGGTCTCTGGATGAAATTAGCTTGGCGGGGCACAGGGATGTGGTGGGGTGGGGAATCTTCTTCCAGGGAGCAAACGGGGTCAGGGGCTTTTACAATTCTTTTATGCCTCGGGGGTGTGACACAGAGCAAATCTGATATACTCCTTTTGTCTTTGTATTTCCCGGTTACTAACCACTGAAGCCAGAGTCCTGCTGTAGTCTCAGGCGTACTGTGCAAGTTTAGACTATTCTGTATCTTGATGTAGATTCATTTCCACCCGAAGCGGGTGGAGGTGGCACACATATTTTTGCCTCTTTTCTGTGTGGGTGATGACCCTAACCTCAAATGTGGACTGTGCACAGGCAACACGAAACAGAAAGATGCCTGTTGTGGATCAGCAGGAAAAGTCACTTGAACCAGGTCTTCCAAAATTAGTGCCTCTGATTACTTGGATCCTGTGAGTCTATAGAAAACTTTGGGTGATTCCCCACATCGTGACTATTGCTTTTCCCATCAATTACATTCTAACAATCAAACAGGTCTTTCTGTATTCAATTTGGAAAAGGAATTTTTAATAAGGGTATTCCCAACTCCACATACCTCAGAGAATTTGCACTGGAAAATTCTCTCACTCTATGTGCCCATATTGGGTAGTTTTTCTCATCAGTGAGATCAGATTTCCTGGATATTCCAGAATTGCCGTTACCACTTTTATTTTTTAATTTGCAGGAAGAACACTGAACCGAAAAATGTTATGTTACCTTTTCTTAAAGGATAAAGAACTGTATATCTTTATGGTTATAAAAAACTGTATTCATAAGCTTTGACTATGATCTAGTGTCAGCTTTCTCAGCTAAAGAAAACATTCTCAAATTCTCTAAATTCTCCAAGAAATCCTTCCAGGTGACTGTATATCTCTGCATTATTTCCAGTAGAGTAATAGGTATGTCTTGAATTCTAGCCCTGCACATAATTAACATTTTATTCATAGAAAATTATATATCATGATAATATTTGTATTAATATAATGATAATCATGAATATAAGGACTTTACACATAAGTGGCATTTGTGATGCCAGATTGACTTTCAGCTTTCTTTTTTACTGATTTAATTCCTAGAGATTTAAAAATGAAATCTATTTCAGTTTTATGAGAAATATTCCTTCTGTGGGTAAAGTGCAGAGCTTGCCTGCATTTTATTCCATTTATATTATTTTATTCCATCTCTATGGAATATGCAGACAAGAAAATCATCGAAAAAAGTTGTTTAGTTAAATGAGAGTCATAGAAGAAGTCCTGAACTGCTTTAAACATGCTTTGTAGCAATTTCTTAATATGTTTTGAGAGTGCAGTCAATTGTAAAAATACATGGAATACCAGGAGTTTCTAGCCTCAGTCTGGCCTCACTCATAAACACCATATGACCTTCAGTAAGTGACTGGGAACCCAACCTCACAGCAGTAAAGTGCTGATTTTGTGTTCTAGGAAGAGATTGTTCAGAATCCAATCCCCCAATACCACATTAACTAATATTTGCTTACGTGAGACTAGAAAAGAAAAACCACAGAAAAAAAAAAGGCTGCTGAAATACATTTTCCAAAAATGTTTTAAGCTGAAAAGAAATTCTTGAGGCAAATGATTTTTACAGGTGTTTGGACATTCAGTAAAAAGAAAACCTGACCAACATCATAGTTTAGAGAATACAAAGTAATTTAGGTTATTTTAAGCTTTGGTTCACTTCAGTTAGACGATGAGGAATTTATTAGTATCTATTAAGAGATACTGAGATACGCGTAGCTGCCAAAAATCTATACCGAGCCGTCCAGTTCTGTATACAGTTAAGTGCTATTTTGTGATTCCAATAATCAAATTCTATCCAGTTCAAAGGGGGAGACAGTAGCAAGGCAAGTAATGACCTCCTCTAGGCGGTCAGGTCTAAAACAGCAGGGATGGTGTCAGATGGGTTCTGGAGAAGGGCAAGGGCCTTCCAGCAGAGACCCTTGTGCCAGAGTTACACGTGCCAAGTCATGGAGGTGAGAAATGAGCCCAGAAGTTTAATGTGAGAGTGGAAAAACTTGCCTGAGTTGAGTAGGAAAAAAACTGGACTCAGTCCCATTGTAGGGGCCACCGCAAGTCACCAGAGGACCTCAGCTTTGTTTAGGGAGGGGAAAGGGAGTCTGAGAAAACTTGAAGCAGAGAAGAGCTGTGATGAAACTGGTATTTAAAGAAGATTGATTTGTCAGTGGTGTACCTCAGCAAAGACTGAAAGGTAGTCCTTTGGGTGGGTAGAAGCTTCTTCTATTTTTTATATAAAACTAGTGTCTTGATTTGGGAGATTAGCTATTTCCACACCCAGTGAATCAATTACCTTCACATCCATTTAGACAGGTGATCCAGTAATTTAAATTCATTTAATGTAATATTGTTTCAATGTTTTATATCAAAATACTCCATACAATTGTACTGTGCTGTTTCCGGTCCTTTGGACCAAGGGTAGATAAAAATAAATAACTGGGTACTCTATTAGGAGTGGAGTTGTATTGGTAGACAGGGTGGATACACTGTTTGCCCTCAGAAAGCTTGACTATCAGAGAGAGAGATTGGCTGTAAGCAAATCATGACAGAAATAATTAGTTACAATGGTGGTAAGTACTGAGAAGGGCGGGGTAGTATGGGGAAGTCTAAGAGAGGGTTCTAATGCAGACTTACGGCCTGAGGACTTGGGGAAAGTCTCTTGGGGGAAGTGACATTCAAAATGAGATCTGGGCTTCCCTGGTGGCGCAGTGGTTGAGAGTCTGCCTGCCGATGCAGGGGACACGGGTTCGTGCCCCAATCCGGGAAGATCCCACATGCCGCGGAGCGGCTGGGCCCGTGAGCCATGGCCGCTGAGCCTGCGCTTCCGGAGCCTGTGCTCCGCAACGGGAGAGGCCACAACAGTGAGAGGCCCGCATACCGCAAAAAAAAAAAAAAAAAAAAGAGATCTGATTGGAGTGGAGGAAGGGAGAGTAGGAGCTCAAGTGGGTTCGAAATTCTGAGAAGAGGAAATTATATTTGTAGGGGCCCTGGGGTGAAACGGAGTCCAGAGCATTCAGGGAACTGAAAGAAGGCCAGCTGGACCAGAGTGGCAGGGCACAGCCTGGGCAGGATGGAGAGAGACTAGGAGGGGGCTGAGGGCACGGGGCCTCAAAAACCACAAGAAGGGCTCTCAGGGCACTGCTCTGCTCCCTCAGTATTGCCCCTCCCCTCTCCCACCAGGAGACCCAGTTACTTCAGTATCCACATTTCACATCAGCTCCTCAAACTTATTGCATCACTTCAGTGCAAGTAAGCTGCAGCTGAATGCGGCCACACCGTGAACTGAAAGTCAACTAACTGACAGTGCTCCATCTGTATCATCCTAAATCCTGAAGTTCTCTGTGTGGCCAAGGCTGCTTATCCCTTTGTCTCCCACTGAGCTGTTGTTCGAGCTCAGAGCACCTTCCACTCCCCTCACTGTTCCTGACTCTTGTTCACTCACTGGGCTCTTCTCCGACTTCTGCGTCTCATCCCCCAGCACAGAGCTCAAGGGCAACCACTTTCAACCAAATCCTTCTTAGTACCTGATCGCTATCCTTCTGCTTGGCCTTCTATGATTCTCACATTCCCATCCCTCACTCCAGAGTAAAGATAAGCTCACCTTCTCTGCTCCTCTCTTGAACTTTGCTGGGAAACCTAGGTGATGTCCAGGTGAGCTTACTACTCATTCACGCTTCTACTTGACCCTCGTGTTACTTGACAACCATTTTTGGTACATTGTTTATTTCAGTCCTCCTAACAACTTTCAAACTTTATCCTCCTAACCCCAAGCCTGCTTTTATGTCACATTCGCTTCCCGTTTCTGCGATTGGCAACCCATCCATGAGTCACCCGTACCAGGAATCCAGGGGTTCTCTGGACAAACTTTTCTCACTCTGACATTCAGACAGTTGGCTAAATCCCATTAATTGTACCAACTTAGTCTCTCTTTTCAGTTTCCTTCTCTCTGTCCCAATAACTGTTTCTCAAATTCAGATGACCACTTTCCTTGTCTTAATTGGTTTCCTTGCCTCTCATCTGGAATTCTTCCAATCCTTTTTCCACATGGCCTCAGACCTAACATCTAACCTTGTCGTTGCTTTGTTTTAAACTGGGACTCGCAACGAGTCCCATTACCTACAGGAGGAAAGCCCAACCTTAGGGACAAAACAGGGCCCTCTGTGGCCTGACCTCTGCCCACCTCTCTGACTTTTCTTTTCAGGTGTGCCACCTCCTTCTCCTGCCTCCTGCCACCCTTGAATCTCATGTTCTGGCCGTTCAAATTTGCCCTTCTTACTCTAACCCGCCGTGCTGTTGCGTGCCTCTGGGCAAGGTGCTCTTCGGCCCAGAGCGTCTTTTGCCACCCAGCTTACTTCCCAGAGACTTGGTATTTTTTGAGATTCAGCTCACAAGTTTCAGGAAGCCTTTTCCGAGCCCCCTTCTCCCCCTTCTCCATAGGTAGTCCTGGTCTCTCCTTCCTCCAGGCCCCCAGTCCACCAAGAGCATCTTTCTATCAGAGCACTTATTATACTTAGCCGCAATAATGTGTTTTCAGATCTCTGTTCTTCAAAATGGTTGTAAGCTCTGTGTATTACTTGACTTGGCCTGCTTGGTCCCCAGTGCAGTTCCTGACCTACAGTGGTGGTTACAGTTAGTGGTAACTCTAAGACGGTCTCATTTCTCTTGTACTTTGCTCCATAAATTGTTGCTACTCTAGCTTCCACTTTTTCTTTTTCTACTTTGATTTTTCCTTCCAGTCTACAAATGGGCTCTGTCTCTCCTATTAAAACCAAAAAGCCCACCTCTCTCAACTTTCCCCTGATCATCCTGGGATAGTTTTTCCTACCACACCCACCCCGACCCCACTCTCATTCACTGAATTGTCTTCTTTTTTGTTTTTCTTTGTTTTTTTACTGAAGTATAGTTAATTTACATAGTGGTATAGTTAGTATAGTTGTGTTAGTTTCAAGTGTACAGCAAAGCGATTCATTTACACATGTATATATATACTCTTTGTCAGATTCTTTTCCATTATAGGTTATTACAAGATATTGAGAATAGTTCCCTGTGCGACACAGTAGGTCCTTCTGAATTATCTTCTTAATTGCCCTTATCACAGCATTATTAATTTATTTTTTTGTTAACTCATTTCTTTTGTCCACACTAGGAAGTAAGCTCCTTGGGGGCTGAGATCTATCCCCAGTGTCTGGCTCCCCAGTGCTAAGGCACAAATTAATTTATCTGTTGAATGAATGAATGCATGAGTGGATAAGTGAATTAATAAATGAATAAATGAAACTGCTGCTTTCACTGCCAACCCCCTTTTGAATTCTGCACTTCCCATGCTTTTTCCAACCCATCCTGGATTTTTTCCAACCCACCCTGCTCTACTGAAATTGCTATTTCAAAGTTTGCCAGTGACTCCTTTATTAGCAAACCCAATGGCCTTGCCATTTCTGTGGCATTTGATAAACCTTCCTAGAAAGTCTATTACTGGTTTTTGGGAGAACGTACTAACTTGGTTTTCCTCCCACATTTCTGGTCTCTCCTTCTCTGTCTTTCTCTGGCTCCCCTTCCTTCATTCAACTTCTTATTTGCTTTCTGGGAAGTAGTTTTTTTGAATGCTACACGACCCATCCCAGAGATTTCAACTGTGATCTCCAGGTGAACGAGCTGCAAACGTGCATCTCTATCCTCAGCCTCTTCCTGAGTTCCAGGTTGGGCTGCTTCGTATTTCCGAATGAGGGCCCTACTGGTAACCCCATATTCACCACAGTTCAAAAACAAATCTATGAACGGCACACTTCCTGTGTTCCATTTGTCAGCCAATGAGAGCACAGTCCCGCCACCCTCACTGAGATAGATTTACACCCTGGGAATCAGCTCTGTTCACTCTCTATGTTACCTTCTACTAATCACTCACCGAGTTCTGTCAATTCTCCTGTTGCCAGATCTCTTCCTTTAATCTCCATCCTTTCTTTTCCTTTGTAACCCAGCCTTCACATTACCTCTAAAGCAATCTTTCTGAAATATCAGTTCTGATCACCTCAAGTCTCTGCTCAAAAAACTGTGATTGTATAGAATACTTCTGGAAGAATTAATAAGAAATCATACTATTTGAATTTTGTACCATGACCATGACTTAGTATTATAATTTTATCAAAGTCTAATTGGAAATTCTTTGTATTGCCTACCAAATCAGTTTATAAGCTTCTTTACTAAACCTTCATGTCCATCCACAATATAATCCCAATCTAACTTTCCACCTTTTTTCTTCACTTACTCTGTATTCTGGTCAAATGGATTATTCATTGTATATGCTCATGTATATTTTTTTGATTCATGGTTAAACTGGTATAGTAGGAAATTTGTGGAATAAAAAGATGCCTTTTAATTTAATTACCTTAAAGCTCTGGTCGCCAATGATGTTAATTTGTACATATATAGCTCAGAAAAATAAACCCAAAGTACCTATCCATAGATGTACTCTGTATTGGAAATATCAAATTTACAACTATACCATAGCACAACTGAAGTTCCTTAAGATATACTTAACTTTGAAATGGGAAGACTGGTGCCCCCCCAGGACCTCCTTGCTTACCATTTTTCAGATGCCTGGGAACCACGACAGCAATGATAATTCCTGCCCAGCCACTTTACTCTTGGGCTACTGTTTTCCCAAGTCAGCAGATTCGGGGGGTTTGGGGTCCAGGATCCAGAGCATGGGGGACGCCTTGCGGTCAATCATTCTATTTTCCCTGCTATAGGTGCCAAGTCTCAGGCAGGCAAAGCAAACAGTTTTTTGTGCCAGCCAACCATCTGAAGTGTGGACCCGATCACTTGCTTTCTTTTTTCTCTGTCCACTCTGCTAAACACCTGCCCTGCTTTTTCAGGAAGCTAGTTTTCCCAATTAGCCAGAGGCTGACCTCAATCTGCTTGCTCAGCCTTTCCCCATCACAGGGAGAGCATCCATCTCCAAATTAGAAAAACAAGCTGTACTCCTGCCCTCTTTCACTAGCTCTGGGTTTCCGTTGCTCATACCCCCAGCTGTAATGTTATCAAAGGGAAACAGAACTGCCCATCCCCCTAGCATTCGGTTGTCATCTCTCCGTTACCTGGCCATGGGCTATCTATTAAATTCCCATCTCAGGGATGAATGAGCATTTGGAATACATTTTAAAATATTTAAAAATTATTTTATTGTTTTCTTTTTTACTAGAGAAATGTATTAGAAAAACAATATATTTTTCTAATTACTACACAATTACTCTTCCACTGTACAACCACAGTAGTATAGCAGTAGGGTGATGTGTATTACATAGGCTATTCCAGGAAAGCTAACAACCTTTAATAATTTTGTTTTTATAGGAAAACATATTTTAGGTTTCAAACAGCCAAGTGTATGCACTGTTTTGGAACACACAATTACAGATATTATGATTTCAACTTTCCAATGTATGTATTCTAGTATACGTATATTATATACACATAAATATAAATATATTTACCTATATATATTATGTATTCTAATATGTATGTATATTGTATATACATAAATATATTTATTTACGTATAGACAAAAAGACTGGATGGGAACATAGGAAAAGAAAAAATGTTAATGTGCAAAGTGGTGAAAAACTATCCTTCTTAATGTTATATTATTTATACAATTAAAAATAGCCTTAGCAATAGATAACTGCAAAAAAAATTATCATCTCCTCTCTAAAGGTGACCCCACTCCATACCCACAATATATTTTTCTGTGTTCTCATAGCATCTTACATATATACCTTAATACAATAGTCTTATTGTAGCATAATTACTTGTTTATATGCCTATTTTTCCAATGAACTGTGAGTTAGCTGGAGGTGAAGTCTTCCTCTCACTAGTCTTTGTATACTAGTTCAAATACGAGCATGGGGCACAGAGTACGCATTTGCATTGTGTAAATTATTGAATGAATGAAAAAAGTGAATGAATAGGTAAATTTCTTCATGTGGTCCCACATTAGGGGGGAGTAACACATTCACATATCTAGCCAGCTATGATCAGGATACATGAGTATCATCTACAGTGTCTTAAAACTTTGGCCAAAGAAGAAAATAACCTCCTTTGAAGTAGGAATGTGCAAATAATTTACAAGTGAGTCTGGAGGAAGTGTGAACAAGAGATTTGGGGTTGTATTCCTTTGGTATATTCCCTGACTTCACACCTCAGACATTTTCATTTCCTCAAGTTTATTTTTTTTTCTTCAAATTTTCCTAAAGTCTATTGAAATGATGAAATTGTTTCCTCTCTCCAGGGTTTTAAAAGTTGTTGAAATGAACGCTTATTACTCTGACAGTTAGGATTCTAATGGGAGTGTGATCGATGGTGACTGTTTAAGTGGAAATGGAATAGAGATTCAGGTTAGGGATAAAGATTGAGATAGGGCTGCATGGCCATCATTTAAGGAAGCAGATGAGACTCAAAGAGAGGAAAATGTGGGGAAGCAGAAGTGGGGACTAAAGAAAGGGTCGTTGGGAAAGCCTGTGATAAAAACGAATAAAATAAACCCCTCAGTCAGACAAATAAAATATTATAAACAGAGCAGCATAAGTCAATTCGTTTGGTATATCCTACACCTGCTTGATAACAAATTTCACCAGGAGCTATTTGTAGAGATTTCTACATTTCTCTCATATCAGAATCTTCAGGACAGAAAGCTGGAAATTGATACTTTTAATACATGGCCCCTCACGATTCTTAGAAGCAGGCAAATTTGAAAAGCATTGAATTAGTTCATTACAATATCCTGAT
The DNA here is from genome assembly GCF_963455315.2 of Globicephala melas. Classification (NCBI taxonomy): domain Eukaryota; kingdom Metazoa; phylum Chordata; class Mammalia; order Artiodactyla; family Delphinidae; genus Globicephala; species Globicephala melas. The sequence continues at coordinate 63,070,301 of NC_083327.1, read as the reverse complement.
GTGGAATTTAAAAGGTAAAATCCACAAGTCCTCACACCTAAATATCCACACATACATCTGTGCCTGTGGAGGCACTGATTGATTGATTGATTCTTCCTTTCAAAGGGCATAGTCACTAAATGTGAATATCCGTGATGGGAGTAAGACTGATCATCACTGTGGGGGAATTAAAGGGAATAGAAAATTCAGTCTCAAACTCTACATGCCACCACTTGATATAATTCACAACTTTAGAAACTTCCATGGATGTTTTGACTGTATTACCTAACGACAGAATTAGGCAGGTTGTGTGTGTGTGTTTTGTTTTGTTTGTTTGCTTTTGAACACTCATCAAACAAAGTCGGAGAGTCAAGTTGAGTCATTTAGTCCCTTAAAAAAGTCCCTAGTCCTTCTTCCACTTGGGAATTTTGAATCTGAAAAGTTCAAGTATTTTATGTATGATATAATCTTTCTAGAAAACTATTTGCACAAACTCCTACACTCTTCAATCTGTGCATTCAGTGTATTGATACTAAGCCACATCCGGGAAATCTCTGGCTTGAATTAACTATAACTTTGGCCCTCTGATGATTTTCCCAGCACCCCTTTACTTTTTAGATCAGTCTCTTTTTGATCCCAATTAGTGTCTTATTTCTTGAGAGTTAAGTTTCTGAGTTGAAAATAAGTATGTTGTATTTTCTGGGATGCACACATTGTACTTTTAGTATTATTAATAAATGAATATGTCTCTACCTGAAACAGATTAAGAAAAATAAGACCACAAATGAAAGTTTATAGTGAGTACGTATGTTGGACTTTGTGTGAGGCCTTCACATATCCTTGGGTCCTCTCATGTATTCATTTTGAGGACAGAGCAAAGCTCTTAGCAGGTAATATTGTCTAATAACTCTGATAATAGATGGATAGTAAGCTTCTTGAAGGGAAAGACTTTGCATTACTAACTTCCCAATACCTGATAACACAGGGTGGCATTTAGTAGGTATTCATAAATATTGATCAGACCCGAACTTGATTAAAAAATGCCAAGGAACTATTGCTTTCTCTGTGTCTGATCCCCCAAAGTGGGATACTCAGCCCTTATATAGGTTATTCCTCTCTACTATATTTCATTGGTAAAAAGCAATAACAACAAAAATCTTGGGTTGATAAGCTTTTTACAAAGTTAATTCAGTTTACTTCTTACAAAGCTTTTGTCTATCTCCCATGCTTCATTTCCTAATATGGCAAAGAGTGCATTTCAGAGAGAGTTTTTGTCACTTGGTTTTACTATTAGTTGATACTTCTGAAATGTCCCATTTTCACTACCAGAAGTGGCTCATTTCTTGTTGGGAGTTGTGGCTATTGAGGAAGGGGAGTTCCTTTAAGGCTAGTAACACTTTGGAATCCCCAGGGATGGTCCATGACAAAGGAGCTTAGAATTCTGAAGCGATACCTGTTAGCCTTCAAACCACAACCTGTCAATCATCTGAGTCATAGTCACCAACCAGGTCAGCCTGAACACAGAAAGGGAAAAATGGATGAAATCCTCATAAAAGTACAGTGTACCCAGTAGAAAATTATTCAGTCATGCCTTAGAATTTTGAGATCCAACCCATTAAAATATTTCAAAACTTAACATTCCAAAGAGGCTGCCACGTCAAGTATCTGCCTTAAACTTTGCTGCACTATAAGGAATGTTATTAATGCATTTTGTTGAACACGTATTCTTTAAATTGGTTCATAGCCTCTTCCTTAGTTTTTTTCTTCAAAAGAGATTTTTGCTGACGTCCTAAGCTTCAAATTAATTAAGGTACTTTTAAAAGATGTCTACATGTCCAATGTAATGCAAAAAATGGAATTTATTTGAAAAACATAAGTCATATTATTTTTCAGAGGCTATCTATGTGAGTGATAGGTCTGAATGGACATGTAGATTACTGCCATGCACCGGGGTCATTGAAGAATTTCTGGATCTCATGTGATCATAAAGAGCAATAAAAACCAAGGGATACATAAAATCTTTTTTTTTTTCCAGAAATAACTTAGAAATTAGTGCTTATGAAGATAGCTGTGTGTTTCTGGCCATTACCGGGGAGGGTCTTCCCCTCACCATCCTGCACTATGGCCCAGTCTCGGGCACACACACAAGTTACCTAACCACGGTTGTCTCGTCCATTTCTAGCTGCTGTCACTGCCACCTCCTCTAAACTTAGCTTTCACTTTTCGCTTGGATTTATATGCCAACTCTAGATTCCTGGAGGTGAGATTTGGGGCAAGTTATTTAATAGGTTCCCTCCCTCCCCAGCCCCTCCTCACAAGGTCACCCTGATCTCTAAAATGCAGGCGGTAAGACTTACCTTTCAGAGTTGTACAGTGGAGGTGAGAAAACATAATGCTAATTTTCCAGCACATAATAAACTAATAAATATTAACATCCTGGGAGGAAAAGCAGGTGGGGGGGGGGTCTCAAGACCCAGGGGAAAGTCCTGGGACCAGCACTTACTAGCTGACCCAGTTCTCCTAACCACCCCCATCTCTCTCAGCCTCAGTTTTTTCATTTATAAAATAGGCAGAATATTCCTTAACCTTCCTCACTGAGTTAAGTGGCTTAAGGAAACAATTTTTTTGTGAAATTACTTTATAAAAACTATAAGATAGGGCTTCACTGGTGGCGCAGTGGTTGAGAGTCCGCCTGCCAATGCAGGGGACACGGGCTCGTGCCCCGGTCCGGGAGGATCCCACATGCCACGGAGGGGCTGGACCCGTGAGCCATGGCCACTAAGCCTGCGCATCCGGAGCCTGTGCTCCGCAACGGGAGAGGCCACAACAGTGAGAGGCCCGCGTACCGCAAAAAACAAACAAACAAACAAAAACTATAAGATATTAAAGTGTTATGAATATGATTACAAAGTTTTGGAGAGTTAACTTTATTCCTATTGGGAATAGTATATTTTTTAACTGGAGCTCAAAGGTTCTCTTCTGCTGAAGGTTGTGGCGCCTCTTTTCTTTTCCTGCGTGACTCATACAGACGGCACTTGGTACGAGCTATCTCCAGGTTGTTGGGGGTTTTTTTTCCTTTCTTTCTTTCTCTCTTTCTCTTTCTTTCTTTCCTTCCTTCTCTTCTCTTTCTTTCTTTCTTTCTTTCTTTCTTTCTTTCTTTCCTTCTTTCCCTCCCTCCCTCTTTCTTTCTTTCTTTCTTTCATAGCTTCAACTCTATTCTAATCTCTTCAACAACAAGAACTCAGTTTTAAACTGTGGGCTGCAGTGTTCAGAGCTTACAGCAGAGGCTGAGGGGAAACCCTCTCTGGGGCACCACAGTGAGCCTGGGAAAGGCCAAGACTGAGAAGTGGAGTGGACGTGCTCTTCTGTGACAAGAGGACAAAAAAACCAAGAACCTGATACACTTGGAGAAATTCTGAGATCAAGAGGAACACTGAAGGGCTTCTATTGATTTGCCCTGGTCTTAGCAAAGAAGGAAACAGTCATGAGATGAGGGAAATCCAGAGGAAGGGAGCTGGGATCTTCAGAGAGTATACATCACAATGTTGTGTCAACTCTAAATTCGACACCTCTTTCTCCCTGCGTGATGAACAAAGACTATGTCTTACTAATTTTTAAAAGTCGCAGTGCCTGTCATGATAACTTGCATATAGTTGGCATTAAAAAAAGTCTCTTGACCCTGAGATGAGTAGAATATTATTTTGTCACTTTATTATTTGTTACATAAGAATAACACCATATAATATGTAATAACATATACATAATATAATAATAACAGCATTTATTAGGTACTTATGATATCATGTGTTTATAACCATATGATCATTATTTTCATTTAATACTCAGAACGGCTTTACTAGGTAGAAGCTATAATTATCCCCATGTTAGAGATGAGAAAACTGGAGCTTTGGGAGGAGGTTCTGAGACACTGACGTAGGGCATGGCACAGTGAGTTAAGTAAGAAAAAAATAAAATAATTATAGGGAAGAATTGAGGGCCCAGCTGAGGATGGAGCATGTGAGTTTGAGATGAAGCTCTCAGCGCAATTATTATGTTTGTCTTAACAATGCTTGGCAGCCTGGAGCGGTTGGTGGAAACCCATGGTTATATAGATGTTATCCCCTTTGCGCTTCCTTGGAGTTAATGGCTATGAGTCACCTAATAAAGAGGAGTTCACAGATGGAGATAGGAACCACTGAAATGTGTTCTCCAGCCTGGTGGAGACAAGTAATTGTCATTGGCTCTGGAGGATTTGAGATACTTCAAAGCTTCATCTAAGTGAGCTCCACCCCACCCTCTCTAGCAAAACTCCTTGGCTCCTGGCCTGTATGACTTTAACTTCATTCAGGAAATTCTGGGTAAGAGGACTCAGAAGGGATCACTTGGAGGCTGGTGAACTTGACATCCTATACAGCCTGTGTTTTGCACAGCTCAGTCGTTTGCTAATAGGTTTGGGGGTAGAAGAGGAGCGAGGAATCCTCACCAAAGAACTGGGCCATTTGGGTGGAGTTGCTTGGGTCATTCATCAAAAGCCATCACACCATCTACCTCTCCTATAACCAAGGCAGGGCAAGTATACTAGCTGTGAAGGTGATGGCTGCTCCCTTTCACCAAATCCAAGCCTGCTTAGAGAAAGGTAGGAGGGCTCGTCTGATCTTTCCTGTTCAGGGGAAGGGAAAACAGGTGGGTAGGACTTAATTGGTTGAGTTATGAGTTTTATTTTAATTTCCTTGGGCAAGGAAGCATTTGATAGTATATCAGCCCTACACTTAACAGTTTCTACAGTTGGTCTACAGAAACAGCTGATACAAATCGTTGTTCTATCATGACTTGTTTGGATCCGGACAATGCAGTGCTCTGAAAAGAAAGCAAAGAGGGTGGTGAGAAGCTATAAAACGGTGTCAACTGAGGATCAGGTAGAAGACGTGGCTACGTTTGCCTGGGCAGGGGAGGTTCTGGCACAGCCTCTCACTCTCAGCCAGGGCTGCACATCATATCTACCTGAGACACTTTAAAAAGTCCTTCTACCTTGTTCCACCCGGAGAGATACCGAATTATTGATTTCGAATGCAGTCTGGACATCAGGAGTTTTAAAAGCTCCTCAGATGAGTCGAGCTGAGAACCCCTATTTAGGGGGCAGCGGGCTTGATTATGAAATGAGGAAAGTCCTCAAGTGGGAAAGGAACTAGGTCTCCTCTCTTCAGCACCAAGAAAATGACTATTACTAGTGGTAAGAGGTGATAGGAAGGCAGATTTGGGCTCAAAGGAAAGAAGACTATTTGAAAAGCTTTGAGCTATACTGAAAATGGAAGTAGCTTAGTGGTAAAGAAGCTTTGATCGCTACAGGTGATCAAGGCAAAGGTGGACAACCATCACCTGGGAAGGTTGAACTTGGCCAGTGAGGGCCCACCTGTGCCAGGAGGACCAGAAGCATTGTCCAGCCCCCTCACCCTTCATCAGAGCAGCTAGGCTTTCTCTCTTTTTCTATATTGGGTTTTCCTATAAGTTTTCCTTTGAAAAAAGAGATCTGCTCAAAAAAAAAGTTTTAAAATCACTTAACTAATTGACCTTTATAACTATTACCAACTCTAAAATTCTACAGTATTTAATCCTGTTTGATGTTTTCTAAGAAATCAGGCTACTGATTGATCCATTCTTCTGAAGTCTGAGGCGGGCAAAGAAGGAGCGTGTGGGGGGATGGAAAGTGTGAGTAGAAGTTGGGGTGCTGCTGTCAACAAAGGGCCAGATGCAGGAGCCCTCAACCCTGTGTAAGCTTGCAATGAATCAGAGTCTCTGGGGATGCTGTGTGGTGATAGCTATTCATGACATGCAGTGGGATTGAGAGCCACCGGCTCCATGGGTGAGCAGTGAGAAGCATTCTTCTGTACATGGAACCAAATGTGTCAGGCAGCCTCTGACACAGTGTTTCTTAAACTTCAGGTGCATCAGATTCACCTGGATGACTTGTTCAAACACAGATGGCTGGGACCCGCTCCCAGAGTTGCTGATTCAGTAAGCCTGTGACCGGGCCAAGAATTTACATTTTTAAAAAGTTGCAGGTGATGCTGACATTTCTGATGTGGGGAGCACCCTTTGAGAACGACTACTCTGACAAAAGTGATTTACTTTAGACCTGCAAAGAACCTCCTCATGGCGGGAACTCGAGTCACAGTATGCAGCCTTGATAGGATGGGATAGTGCAATTAACCATTGCGGTCTTCCTTGCAGAAATATATTAACCTAGTCTCATCACAGGGGGAACATCAGACAAAATACCAATCGAGGGACATTCTACAACATATCTGACCAGTAATCCTCAAAACTGTCAAGGTCATCTAAAACAAGGAAAGTCTGAGAAACTGTCACAGTTGAGGGGAGTCTAAGGAGATATTAGTTAACTAAATGTAATGTGGTGTCCTGGATGGGATCCTGGGGCAGAAAAAAAAAAGACGTTAGGGAAAAATCAAGAGAACGCTGCATCAATATTGGTTCATTAGTTGTGACAAATGTACCATATGTTTGTAATATGATAACAGGGAAAACCGAGAGCTGATCCTCTTACTTTATCACACTGCAGCCCCGCAGTAGGAATACAATCCTGGATAAAAGAGGCGACTGTTGTAAGGACTTAATATTCTTAGTAGAAATTTTCAACCTTTGGACTCTATTCATCTGGAAATCATCACCATGGTGGCCCCTCTCTCTCTTTCCCTGCCTTCTTTTTTTGCAGTTCCAAGAGAATCTGCTCAAGGTGGTTGAAATGAAGGACAGTCAGAGTCCTTTCCCCAGGCAATATTTTGCTGCTGGTTTGAAGTTATGGATGACCTTATTTCACTGGCTTTGAGAGTGAACTTTATCAAATTCCCCAGGTATCATTTAAGTTTTAACGTGTCCTTGGAACACTGTGGGCTCACGGTGTGTGTGTGTCTTGGGGGAGGGTGCATAACACAACCACTCTCTGGACCTGGATGTTTGGGGTTTTTTTTACTTTATTTATTTATTTTTTATTTTTTTGCATTGTAATCAGTATATTAAGGAGACATTCATACATTTCAAGAATTGCTTAAATTCTGATATCCAGGTTTAAGCTTGTGAACATATGACTTTAAACATACAATTAAAGCTATTCATAATTTGCTATACTACCAACATTAAATTAGTTACTTTGGAGCATAAGTTAAATGGTTTAAAGTAAGCCTGTAACATACCTGCAAAACACCTTCCTAACTCATACATGCAAATTACTTCTCCACGTAAAGTTCTCATCACTCTAACCTCTAAGTTACTGGGCCCCAGAAGTCAGTACTCTAAGGCTTACTTTGGTCCAAAGAGAAAGAAAAAAAAAAAAAAAGTAACCAGGACCAATAGCTAGATATATTAAAAAAAGATGACACAGCAGAAGGGAATGCAATTCTACAAGTGCAAGCCCTCAAGAAGCAGCATGTTATATGATAAACCCCTTCTTTAGAAAGGTATCATTTCTATCACTGGACCTGTATGTTTGTTAATCACCCAATATTCACGTTGTTTCTCCAACTTGGCTTTAGGTCCCCCCAGTCTTTTGGGTGCTGGTTGTTTACAGTTCCTGCCATAGTATCTGGCGAGGTTCTAGATAATAAGTAGCGATCACACCTGGTAAGGAGATAATAATAATTCAAGTGCAAACTGCGTAGCTCACGTACAGTTACAGTGGATTGATTGGTTTGGACCATTTATCTTTTCTTTTCAAGTGACTTAACTATACATTTGCAGAAGTTAGTGAGGAACTCAGAGGCACTCCTGGGGATTAGCAGTGGCTTAACTGACAGCTTTAGGGGAAAAGCTTAGATACCTGATTCATCTTCCATCCAGGAAGGGACTCCCAGGGGATAAGACTGCAGGGTTGCATGTAAAACTCAAAATTTGAAGCCAAAGTCTCTCATCCCCTGGAATTTTCTCTTCCTAAGATTGAGCAGCAATACTGGAAATAATGACAACTAAACTTAAAAGAGCTCTTCTAGGGAACCAGGCACCATTCTAATGAGTTCATTTCATCCTCACAGAGGCACAGAGAAGGTAAGTAACTTGCTCAAGCTCACACAGCTTGAAGTGGAGCCAGGATTCTAATCTGAGTCATCTGGCTCCAGAGTTCATGCTGTAAACTGTCAGGCTTGCCTGCCTCTCTTACAGAGGACACCAGGAGAAGTCCACCTCTTGACTAACCTGACTAGAGAGTCCAGGATCTGGGCGGGAACTTCCCAGAGACTACCACATCTGTCTAAGGCTAGAAGGAGAATGTCCCATCCCTTAGCTGTACTTCATGCAACCATCACCACGAGCAACTGGTAAATATTGATCAAGCTTCTGTTCTATGCCAGGTACCATGGATACAAAGATGAAATAGAGACTTTAGTACTGCCCTCAGGAACTGTGGGGGAGATAGACACCCAAGCAAATAAGCCAACAAAAAAATCTCAAGCAGCTTCTAATAAAGGTCAAAAGAAAACTGTCCGAGCCCCGATGGTCGGGGACCCATCTTGCCTTGGGGAAGGATACACAGTAGATGACTCCCTTCCTCTCTCATTTAGTTTTCCTGCAGCTTTCTTTTACTTACAACTGACAAGCTTAAATGGCAGAGATCTGAAGTTCTGTACAAGTGTTGGGATGTTTAGAAGGGAAGTATTCTGTTAATCCGATAAATAGAAGAGAGGCTCCAACTCAGCAGATGCCCATTTGCCTTCTTCCTCCAGGGACCTTTATATCTTCTCTGTTTCTTCTTCCGGGGCAGGAATCTTGTATTCCCTATGCAAATTCTTCTGGCAGCCTTGCTATGCTGTGCATCCCCGTCTATCGCCATAACAAACATTTGTCGCTGGGGTATTGTTGACGCATTGCCCTTGAAAACTCCATCTGTCACGGGCTCAGCCTCTTTCTGCTGATCTTCAGTATCTAGCCCTGTTGCTATGGAGAGCCGATGGAATCAGGTGTGTTTTTGGCTTACATCACTCCCGCCGGGGTTGCGACAAGGACTCTTCTGTACAAGATGCTTGGCAGGCCTGTGGCAGGCTGCGGCCAGGCTTTTCCTGCGGGTGAAACCTAATCAGCTGATAAGCTGCAGATTGTATCAAGACCTCTGTTTGATACGTTACTAGCCACAGACATGCTTCCGCGATTAATAACGCGATGCCCTCTGACAATAAAGTTGTTGGGGAGGAAGAAAACACTCCAGGCACCAGACGTGGGTTGAGAGGGCTTGTGTGTTCACATAAACACAATCTCACATCACTGCCTCTCACCATAAACTGTTTTGTTGTCGAAGACCGCCTTCGTGCTACTCCTCTGATCTTGGCTTCCTACACAGCCACGTTCTCGGTGAGTACGCCCCATGGCAAGTGCTGCAAGCGCTGTTTCCTGTTTCTAAACTTGTAGACTACCATCCATACGTCTCACAGTTGTCAAATTTAACCAGGTAACAGCAGCACCTTCATGCTGCTTTTTTATCTTTAGCTTAGATTAAGAGGATCCTGAAAGTAAAGTTTTCGATTTTTTTGGATAGAGTATTCTTAATTAATTTGGCTAAATTTTCATATGACTCGTAATCTAAAAAAGAAAGCAAGTAGAAATTTCAGGCCCCGTTCTTCAGGCCTGAAAAATCAGTAGTGACGAGGCTACAGACATGAAGATTTTAAAGCAATAAATGCCTTGTAGTTTTTCTTCTGTGTTTGCTGAGAGCAAAGGAGTAGCATTAGCTTTGTTTTCATCTGATGCCCCCAAACAGGAAAACAATAGCAGGTAAGTCATTGGTCAGAGTCAATGGGGCCCATGCACACTTTGTAGGTCAAAAACATTTGAATAGTTTTCACAATCTGTGTACACTCTTGCAATGAAGTTGTTTCACTTCATTTATTGATGAATTTTACTTATGTAGTACTACTATGGGCTAAGCACTGAGCTAGGCTTATTCTCTTAAGATCTTAACATTTTAAAATGATTAAGATATATAACAAACATTTCTAAAAATAAAGTATGCTTATCCAGTAATTTGGAAATGCATTAAAGCAGATGAAAAAAATGTCACTCAGAGATAACCACCATTAAAAGCCTGGAGTATATTCTTGCGTTTTGTTGACTCTGTGTGCATGTGTGTGTGTGTGTGCATGCGTGTGTGTGTGTGTGTGTGTATTTTAAGCAAAGCTGACAATATACTCTGTATAATTTGTCATTTTTTTCTTTTGCTTAATTTTAATTTTTACAAACTCTTCATAAGTAATTTATTATTGGTTATGTAATGTTTATCTTATTTGTAACAGAGGATCAACATTTTTTTTTTCTCTTTTATTTTTTCATGATCATGCTGTATGGATCAGAGATTTCCTCGTTTCTTAGTCAAAGGTCTGTCTTGACCATACTCACCAAGGTTCTTTGGAAAAGTTAACCTCACTTGTGTTTTGAGATGGTTCTACTGTTCTCCTGAAGATATAAACATACACACACATCATCATCATCATCATCATCCTGGAGCCTGACACAGGCTAAAACCAGGAGTGTGGTCTTCTGGTTTTCAGTCCACTTTGACTGTCATGCCCTTGCTCCTTGCCATGCCCTAGTGGTGCATTCAGAAGTGGGGCTGTCCTCGTGATGGGGAGATTTTCACGTCTTTATTAATGAATTCAAGACCTGGTACCTAATACTTAGCTTCCTTCCCTTAGCAACATCACAGCCATTCTCCCATCTGGAAAGATCTCTTCTCCCAGATGGGGGTTACTCCCTCATGTCTGTCTCTCCCTTCTCCAGGAAAGCGATTCCAGTTTCCTGGTTCCAGGTTCTCCAGGTTCCTACTAGGTCCTATTGTGCCAAATAGTCTTGGTACTCTTTCTTGTTACTCAGGAACACAAAGACCCTCTTAGATGAGTTGGGAAGGGAAGGGTGGGAATTGCCCAAGGAGAGGGTGGTAAGCAAAGCCTGGAACTGGAGACTTCCATGTCCTTGAGGAGGTGAAGAGAGTTAAAATCACCTTCTGTAGTCTTCTGAGCCTCCTCAGGTGATAGAACACCGTGGGAACTAGTCTCTTAATAGGTCATATTTTCATGTAATGAATGTGGCATAATTTATCAAACCAGTGCCTTCCGGGTAAAATCTGAACTTTTAAACGTGATTTACAGCCTGTCGCCCTTTGGTTCCCGCCCACCTCTCCTTGCCCGGCTGACCCAGCCCTGCTGAACTCCCAAGCTCTCTAGCTGGTTTTTCCTCCAGGTTTTGCATATGCTGTTTTCTTTTGCTGAAACACTCTTCCCTCTATCATCCCTGTCTTCTGCTGAACTTCACACACTTTTCACATTTTAGTTTAAATGTCACTTCCTCTGGTTAGGTTCTCTCTGCTCTGAGGTCTGGTAGCAAATGTCGTAATTACTCAGTTAACCGCTTATCTCCACCCAGATTGTAAATTCTGCAAGGATGAGGGCCACGTCTGTTTTGTGTTTGGATTCTGTTCCAGCTCAGCGTTTGACACATATTAGGTGTTCAATAAGATGTTGAAATGAGTAGTGGACATTTTTGGGTGCTTCTGGTTTTTATAAGTAGTGATTATATGTCCATATCTTGTAATTTTTAAATTACTTTCTGATGATAAGTTCTTGGAAGTAAGATTACTAGGTCAAAGGACATAAGCATCTTTGAGCCCTCTTGAGAAAAGACAGATTGCTTTCCAGAAAGTTTTACACTCCTACTAGTAGTGAATGAAATTTCCTGTTTCATTGTACTCTTATCAGCACTCTTAGAAAAAGAAATGATGTTTTGCTAACTTGGTAGTGAGAAAGGTTCCCTTCTGCTGTTTCAATTTTGCCTTAAATAGTGAGATGTTTTCATCTATTTTTAAACTCATTTATATTTGCTCTATTATGAATTGTCTGGAGTCTTTTGCCCATTTTTATTCTGGAATTTTCATGTTTTTGTAATCACATTTTATAAACTCTTTGTGTTTTAAAGCTGTTAGATTATTATCATGATATTCGTTGAAGGTTTTCCCCTCTATTTAGATGTTTGTATTTTCATCTCATGTTCTTTCTTTCTTTTTTTTCATCTTACATTCTTCTTAAGTTTAATATCTTCATGTGATCACGTCTGTCATCATTTTCCTTGGGATTTCTTACATGACTCTTAGAGTCCCTTCACCACCAGTGATCAAATATTCAGCTAATTCTTTTTTTTGGTATGTACACAGTTAGGTTTCTTTGCCTGTGTGTGTGTGTACTTGTGTGTGTGCATTTGTGTGCATGTGTCCTTGGGTGTCAGCCACTGGGAATTTAATGGTAGGTTGGGAGGACCTTCTTTTGCCAAAAGGCTGACAAATGTCTCAACATGATCTGTTGAATAATCTTTCCTTTTCCAATGATTTAAGGTGCCTCTTTTCACAAACGTAAGAACAATATTATTCTAGCTTCAGTGTGTCTTCCTGAAGTGGGCCAGGGGCTTTTTCATCATTTAGGTTTTAGGGAGAGACTTTTGAGAGGGAGGATACCTTCTGTGTTTGTTTGTCCTCCCCAACCCTTCTCCCTGGCTCTGCCTGCCGCGTAACGCAGTTCAGCTCCACTGAGGCTAAACTCTGAGGCATCTAGGGAAAGTTGGCGTTGAGATCTGAAACTGGTAATGGCACAACGCATTTGCATGAAAACCCACTACGCCAATTTAGTCATGTTTATAATTGTCTTTTTGGCATTATTGGAGTATAGCTTTAGTTCGTCTGACATTGGATCTAAAAACACACAGCCTACAAACAGATACCCACTAAAAAGTAAGTGCTATGGTGAGAGACAGAGAGACACTGCCAACCTAACTAGTGTTCAAGAGACCAGAGTCTCTATGGTGTTGGTTTCTTCTTTTACACAACACTGCACAGTTGTACAAGGGGGGAATGCCAGTCTTAACTAAGACAAGAGTCGACAAAATATTTCCTTTACAGGAAGCCACTAGCCACAGTACACAGAAAGGTGGGTGGGAACAGACATCTCTACATTAAGGTACTTTTCTCTCTCTCATTCATTCTTTCTTCCTTGCTTTCTTGCTTCCTTCCTTTCTTGCTTGTTGGCTTTCAGCTTAGTTCTATGATAACGTTTGACTTTATCATAGTTCTTGCAAGTTGGTCCCTGGGAAAATGAATCACAGAATCTAACATCTCAAGTTATGAAGCATTGAGGACATTCATTTGCTGTATTTTCCATAAATCAAAATTGGAAACAGAGACAAGTTATTTTTATATGTCAAGAAGCAGAAGCAGTGGGAGTAAAAGAGTCTTGCTGCTTTAGGAAAGGATTGTAATTTATATCAAAGTGCTACAGGATTGAAATGGAAGTGTTTCAAGAGTTTCCCCATATCCTGCCACAAAATGTGGATCTGTGTTTTGAAATCAATTCGTTCAATCTTTATCCTGAATTCAAATACAACTTTTTTCTCTTCCTGAATCTTAAACAAATATAATTAACAATCCTTTTCTTTCGTTGGTGGGGGGGGGTGTCTATTATAATTTCTGCATCTGGGGGTTTGTTTGGGTGGGGTTGGGGCATTGCAAGTATTTAAAATGTCCTCAGGTGTTTATTTGCAAGTAATAGACAGCAAGTAACAATGAGACCCATCTCATTCCAGCTTAAATCACGGAGACCCTGTCCCCAACCCCCATCCCTCATTCTCCACCTCCTTACCTTGCTCTTCGTTTCCTTTTCCCACAGCGTTTACCACCCTGTAACACACTAGCAGTTTACTTGTTATGTTTATTGTCTATTGCTTGTCTCCTGAATAAGGACAGTGATTCTTGTCAGTTTCATGTATTCTAAGTGCTTGATACCATATCTGGCATGTAAGCAGTCACTCAATAAATTTTTGTTGAACTGAATGTAATCAACTCGCATCCCTGAAAAGTCCAGTTTTCTGGTGGGGTGGGGTCCTTCGTCTCAATGATGTCATCCAGAACCTAGCTCTTCACTCTTTTCTCTGTCTACTTTGTTTTTGTTAGCAGTGACCCTATCCTAAGTCAGGCTCCTCTTGTGGTCCCCAGATGGCTCTAGCTCCAGGGTTTCTAATTCAAATACAGCAGGAGGGACATAGAGGCTTCATCTCACATTCCTAGCAAAAGTCCTTGAGAGTCCCTCTGAATGAACTGGCTCAGTCGCGGTCATGGTGACTGGGGGATAGATGTGCTGATGGCTTAGTCCAGCACACATGTTCCTTCCTTCCCACCAAGATGGAATTAGCCTTTTAGGAATCACGTGGATCCCCAAACAGAAACTGCGGGGCTGCTGGAGAGGGGGCTGTGGAGTTTGGATGTCCACACTCTTCAACAAGAAGGAAGAACATGCTAACCAATAAGGGTTTATCATTACAAGCAAACAGAATTTGGGAAACCCCCTGTCTGTTCTTCCTAGTTTATGTAACGAGAGCTGAGGTTAGACTCAAGCTTATGTGATTAGGTTGAGTACATCTTCTCAATTTTTCTTTGGGGGGGAGCAATTTGTGTTTTCCTAGGAGGTGGAGGAATCCTCTAAAAGGATCCAGGAGAGCAAGTAAACAAAAAGCTGACCTTAGGATTAAAAAATCAGTTGCCTTTTCATTCTTTCCAGTGATGTAACTTACTGGAGTTTTAAGAAAAGCAGTCACTTCACCCCTTTTCATTCTTATTCTGCACTGGGTGCACCAGACACTGGTACTTCTTCATCTTCAGGACTTATTGACCAAGTTAGGTAGCACAGAGAGAAGATCCACGTTGTAGCCTGTGGCCATGAGTAAGGGTGGTACTCAGAGCTGATCCCATCAAGGCAGAACTCTTGGCTGTCAGCAGAGGACCAGCTCACTCTGACAACTGGCTCCTCTTCTTGCCCTTCCTCATCTCTGTGGTTATTAACTCAGAATTCAACCCCAAGTAGAATGCTCTTTAATTTGGTCACCCATAATTCTATAACACAGGGGATGAATTGCTACAGGTAAGCACTGGGAGATGGTACAATTTCCTTAGTTATATATCAGGTCAACATATGTGCCAGAAAAGTGTAATTCATTCTCCGGGATCTTGTTTTTTTTTCAAATTTGTGTTTTTATTTACTCTGACTACAGGATAGTCTGAGAAACAACAGTAGTGAGACTAGAGGCAGGAAGACATATTAGGATGCTTTTGCAAAACTTCAGTACCTGACAAAAGTAGTAATGCCAAAGAGGGAAGAGATATTTACACACATAATCTAAAGGCAGTAGTGAGTATTTGAGTACACAAAGACAGTGAAGAATCTATACTGACATCAAGATTTCCAGCTTAGTTTACTAGGACATAGATACTGGTGTTAGTGGCCATGAACAGGAATACAGGGAAGGAAACATAGGGTTTTCAGTTTACTTTGCCCAGATCCATCAGAGAAATCACTATCTGTGGCAGCTATAGCCTTACAAAATATATTTCTTAAATCATAAGACTTGAAAGTCAAAATTACTCTTTGATCCATGGACTGCAGAATGGATGTTGTGTTAGCAGGTATGAAAACAACATTAATCTCGTACATCTCCATCAGAACTCTTGCATGGCAAGGTGCATTGTCAACGAGCTGTATTATTTTGAAAGGAATCTTCTGAGCAGTAGTTCTCAACAGCAGGCTTAAACTATTTAGTAATCTACGTTGTAAGCAGATGTGTTGTCATCCAGGCTTTGCTCTTCCTTTTATAGAACACAGCGAGAGTAGATTTAGCATAATAAGGGTCCTAGAATTTTTATAATGGTAAATGAGCATTGGTTTCAATTTATAGTCACCAGCTGCATTAATCCCTGACAAGAGAGTCAACCTGTTCTTTGAAGCTTTGAAGTCAGGCATTGACTTCTACTCTCTAGCTATGAAAGTCTTAGATGGCTGCTTCTTCCAATATAAGGCTGCTTTATCTGCATTGAAAATCTGTTGTTTAGTGTAGCCACCTTCATTAATTATCTTACCTGGATCTTCAGGGTAATTTGGCGTAGCTTCTACATCAGTACTTGCGGCTTCACCTTGCACTTTTATATTACGAAGACGGCTTTTTTCCTTAAACTTCATGAGCCAACCTCTTCTAGCTTCAAACTCTTCTGCAGTTTCCTTACCTCTATCAGCCTTCATAGAATTGAGGAGAATGAGGCCCTTGCTCTGCATTAGCTTTGGCTTAAGGGAATGTTGTAGCTGGTTTGGTCTTCTATCCAGACCACTAAAACTTCCTCCATCTTGGCACTAAGGTTATTTTGCTTTCTTATCATTCAGGTGTTCCCTGGAGTAGCACTTTTAATTTCCTCAGTAACTTTCCTTTGCATTCACAACTTGGCTAACTGTTTGACACAAGAGGCCTAGCTTTCAGCCTATCTTAGATTTCGACACGCCTTCCTCACTAAGCTTAATCATTTCTAGCTTTTGATTTAAAGTAAGACGTGTGACTCTTTCTTTCACTTGAGCACTTAGAGGCCATTGTAGGATCATTCATTGGCCTAATTACTTTTTTTTAAAATTTTATTTATTTTTTTATACAGCAGGTTCTTATTAGTCATCAATTTTACACACATCAGTGTATACATGTCAATCCCAATAGCCCAGTTCATCACACCACCTCCACCACCACCCCCACCCCTTTCCCCCTTTGGTGTCCATACATTTGTTCTCTACATCTGTGTCTCAATTTCTGCCCTGCAAACCAGCTCATCTGTACCATTTTTTCTAGGTTCCACATATATGCATTAATATACGATATTTGTTTTTCTCTTTCTGACTTCACTCTGTATGACAGTCTCTAGGTCCATCCACATCTCTACAAATTACCCAATTTCATTCCTTTTTATGGCTGGGTAATATTCCATTGTATATATGTGCCACATCTTCTTTACCCATTCATGTGTCGATGGGCATTTAGGTTGCTTCCATGACCTGGCTATTGTAAATAGTGCTGCAGTGAACATTGGGGTGCGTGTGTCTTTTTGAATTATGGTTTTCTCTGGGTACATGCCCAGTAGTGGGATTGCTGGATCATAATTCTCTGGGATCTTAAGTCTCATGTCTTATTCACAACAAAAGAAAGGCACTCTCGTTTTCTAATACTTCTGCTTACAAAAAGAATATAAGTAATCATTATTTTCATGACTACAGCTGGCTCCGCAGTACAGCACTGTTCCTTTGGAGTAGTGTTAACCATGAATGACTCCAAGGATGAAATACGACTACTTACTTATGCTGGTCTAGTCCTTGCCTGCCTTGCCAACTCCATCGTGTGCTGATTTCCCTTTTCTGCTGTCTGCTTCAGCCACAATGGCTTGTAAGTTACTGAAATAACTCAAAGTCTTCCCTTCCTTAGGGTCTTAGGCTGCCTGTGTTCAAGTTCTGCCTTTCCACTTACTTACCCTTTCCACACTTCATTTGACTCATCTGTGAGGCAGGGCTAAAGGTCGTCCTACTTCATAGGATTGTGTTAGGATTAAAGGATATAATATATGTAAAGTTTTTAGAATGTTCCTAGTTCCTAATAATTAAAAATGTTCGTTCTTCTTCTGTTCCTATTTCTCCTCTCTCCCCCATCTCCTCACCTCCCTTTTTCCAAACCAGGCATTTCAATGTCTTAGTTGTTATATAAACCATCACTACTTCTGAGGCCTTTTCCGACCATCCTACTAAAATAGTTCCTTCCTTATTTCTCTGTTTCCTTCACAGCACCTATCTCCAATTGTAGTTTGTATATTTATTTGTTTTTATTTCACTGTTCATATCTTTCTCCATGAAGAGAATAAAAATTCCATGCTAGCTGGGTCCTTGGCTGTTTTATCCATCATTGTACATATTATACGTGTCTGCACAGAGCAGGCTATCAACACGTATTTAAGAATGAAAGCTTGAGTCCTTTGAACAGGAGGGGAACTACAAAGGGAAAGTGAAATTCTGAATCACTAATAATTCTATAATATACTGGGGCAGAAGCCACACGGCTGAGTACTGCCACTGGGGCTGGGCATGAGTGGTGGGGGGTGAGAGGAAGCACACCTCTAACCTAAAAGAAAATGCCAAGCAACTTGAACATCTCTGATTTCCAGGGCCTCGGCTGCAAAAGTAGCTGGAAGTGCCAAGCAGGGGACAGTGATGGCCATCAAAAGGCCGGAAGAGCCCTTAGACTAGCTTGGTGGAGGGATCTTACTTAGCAGCACATGGAAGATACTTTTCTAGGGACCTTCAGAAATATTTGAAAATTATCTTGCAGGAGGTTGAAGGTCTACTGTCCCCAAGCTACGGAAAGAACCAGGGAAACTTGAGTTGGGTTTGTTCTTGTTATCTGTGCAGTTGGGTAAGCCCGGAGGAAACTTGAATTACAATATTAATATTATCATGGCCAGGACTCATCCCCATGTGCAGGTTCAGAGAAAGAAACACTCTAGCAAAGGTTCATAACCAGTTCATTGATGGAGTGTCACAGTGAGGGAGGAAAGAGCCCTGTTTTATCAAAATGACCATATCATCACCCACATGGCCTCCACAGGCTGTAGGGAATGTTGGTGGGGAAAAAGGATCATTTTCTATCATACTGAATATTTTTGAAAAATCACATTCCTAGCGTTAGCCAACAGTAAAGAATGTTGAATACACTTACATTATCTGGATACTGGGAAAGGGGCAAACTGGTAAACACCTTTAGTAAGGTGGGAAAATGTTAACACTGATACTTTGAATGAGAGGATGGTCATTTGGGAGTCAGGGAGTCACACCTGTGCTCCTTTTACCCCTCACTAGTTTCATTTAAAAAATGTTTAACAGGAGTATATAAAATAAAATGTGAATGGCCCTCTTCCTCCCCTACTGGTCAGCCAATCCTATTCCTTAGAGGTAACCGCTGTGGAAACAGGCTCCTGGGCATTCTCTCACTCTTTCTGTGTTTCCTTCACTTATACATACCCCATCACTTTGCATGATCATCTTTTTAGTGGTATGCTTCCTCTTATTAATAGGATGAGTGTGGTTGTATATGAATATTTTTGTATATATTTCAGGGTATCTGTAGACTAGATTCTTAGAAGTGTAATTGCTGGGTCAAAGTTAGTTGAATTGAAAATTCCTGGGGTCCAGGTCTGATTGCATTTCTGCTTGTGAGCACTGATATGGGCACCCTCACTCCTTTGAACTGAGTTTGGACTAGGTGATCTTTAAATGCCTTTCTAGCTCTAACATGGTTTAAGTCTAAGATTCTTAGGCTCCTCTAGATGACGGCTGCTTTAGGCTGACTTCTGTGCTGTGATTTTGAGAATAATTCTTGATTTAGAAGCAATCCAGAGAGATAAGAAGAATTAAAAGAAAATGAGCAGATGCAGCTGAAAATGAACATGTGTTTTCCATAAATACCAAGAAAGGCCAGAATTGAGCCAAAGTGGACTAAATACCCCCCGTAAAAACGCTAGAGCTGAAAGTGGTGCTTTTACCATGAGCAGAAAACATAGATGTTTGAACTAAAGGAGTGTCTGGATCTCTAAAGAGCTTACAGTTCTTTGTATTGAATGGAAGGCATCTTACCAGGGTTGGCATCAGCCCAGTCCATAACCTTTGAGCTATAGTCCTTGTGACTGTGTCATCAGCTGGTTTCGTAAAAGCACGTGGCTAAACCTGCCCAATCCTTGGCTGGGATCCTTTCAGGAAAACCCAGGGTGCTGCTGAAGTGTGGTAGGTGACTCTGGTAGTAGAATTCTGTCTTTGAGTCAGGACAGAATTTTAGGCTTTCCATGGTTTGGGGGTTTAGTCATATTTAAGGACCTATAAAAATTTTCTACAGAAAATGCTATCTTAAAAAGGTAGTTTCATTTTAATTGAAAGAGTGGTAAACTGTTTCCTTAAGATTCCACTTCAGGTTTAGTTGACGATGTCATTATTCATTTCGTTTTTAGGAATGACAGGTTCAGCCCTAGAGAATGATCAGTAGGTTGCCATTGGTAATTCAGAAACAACTTAAGATGTCCAAACCCCATGACAGAGGTTTTAGGGTATTTCTAAGTGACAGCCAGTGGATAATCTTAGAGCAGTTCACACTAAATAATTGGTGAAGCTTCTTAATAAAATTTTGAACTTTCCAATTTATTTCAGTAGTACTAGCTACCAAATCTATATTACTGAAATTTCTTAACTTTTATGAAATGGACATTTGAGGAGTGCCCATATATCACTAGACCTTATGGGAAGGAATACAGAAAAGTGAAAATTTTAATTTAAACAAGATATATAAGCATACATATAAGTACAGATCCGAATTTCTCCAAAACAGGATGCCAAGAATTAACTTCAATGAATGCTCTAAAGATATAACCCTGATCTGTATGCTTTTCTCTTTGGGCTTTTCTCTTTGGGCTTAAAGGTCCTGATCTAAGATGCTGAAGGCTACATTTATTTCATCTTTTCTCTTTGGGCTTAAAGGTGCTGATCTAAGATGCTGAAGGCTACATTTATTTCATCAGCATGAATCATTAGTATCATTAATCCCAAAAGGTTAGGATAAAGAAGTAGTTAGATATACACATGATGTTATAGAGCTAATAGATGGCTGTATCTGTCTAGAATCCTCAAATGATCTACAAATTGTTGTAATGAGTGTGAATTATTATTTTTGTCTTCAAACTTTTATACCAGTGCTGATGACTTTACTAGCATATTACATGGAGATATGTAGAACCTAAGTGATATATCACGTCCTTTGGTTCTGTGGCTGAGATAGGAAATTACCTTCAGTAAGTAACTTTCATCGGTGATGGGCTTTTGGCTGGGTCCATGCCTATGCAGAAAGAAACTGCCTTTGTTAGCCTCCCTGGCAGCTAGGTGTGTCCAAGTGCTGAACTTCTGACTAATGGGATATAAAGGGTAGTGCCATGTGGGTGGTAGCTTCTGGGAACCCTCTTTACAGACTAATGGTATATGCACCCAAGCCCCTTAGTCTTCATTACCTTCCCTTGCTGCTAATATAGGTCAGATGTAATATAAGTCTTGGACCAGAACTTTAGGACCATAGCTTTGGGACTGCAGAAGAAAAATGCTGAAGGAACCTGGGTCCCTGACACATTTGGGGATCAAATCTGCCATACCAGACCAAGGTTTCTACCTTCAGACTTTTATATGAAGAAAATAGACTTCTACCTTTTTTAAACCATTGTAATTTATAGCCAATTTCCATTAATCATCACCTATTCCTTTGATGGGCATTAGCCTGATTTTCCTCAATAAAAAAAAACTGACACATTTTTTTTCTGAAATCAGTATCAGGCTATATGATCAGATGTATGGTCCAGTAAATGGACAAGAAAGTTTCAAATTGAGATGACATAGAAAAAAACCCAGAATGGAAGCTTGCCATCTCTTTCTATTACACGTATATCAATAGTTGAGCTGGTGGTGCTTTGGTTAGAATGGTTACAGGTAATTTAATCATTAGTGATACTGAAACGAGTAGAATGCTGATGGAGCATTCTACTGTGAGAGGCATATAGACCTTTTCTCAGCTTCACTATGTCAGGGTCAGTGACCCTCCCTACTTTAAGTCTCAAGAGGGTTTTGGCTGACCAGTTCCTCCCCACCCCCCAACAAACATACCTTTTGCTAGGATCATAAATGAGGGCATAAGTTCACTCTTCTACTCCTACCTTTAATTTACCTGTTTTTTCCCCCAATCATTTTCATGCCAACAATCCCTGGAAAAGGGGGAAAAAACAAAATCTAACAAACACAAATCCAAGGCAATACCCTGACACTGCTAATGAGCCATATCTCTGGATAAATCAGAGGTGATGACAGTGTAACTGGATTGTTGTGTCACTGGCCTAATAGGGAAAAAAGCATTTTTAATTTACTTACATCTGCTGAGTGCATCACAGTAGTAGTTTGTTGGCTTTTTTCAAAAGCATCAGATGAGATAAGTTAGTGTCACTGCTCCCTTATCATCTCTGAATAAGGATTTTAAACTCCCAAGTAGCTAAATAACATGCAAGATATTTGCAAAAGGCAAAAGTGGACTCCAGACTCCTCCAACTTCCTAGAATTTGTTTATTCTTGAGCCCCCAACTTCTTCATGATTTTGCTCCAATGGCTTCCCCAATCCAGGAAGTTTTCTTTGTATTTCACATCCACCCTATCTATCCTCATAGTTCCTTTCCTGTGACTTTGAAATTTCTTTTAAATTCTACTTACATCACATTGAATCCCAGAACTAGCACTTCTGTCATTGCCATTTACTACACTGAAGACATCCCTGAAGTGTGGCTCAAAGGAAGGACCCCCTTGGAGAAAGGGGTTGCCCAGATAAATGATTCACTCACTACAGAGATGGATTTTTTAAAAGGTCACTTTCATTCTGGAAAGGAGGAAACTGGTTTTCCTGTCTTTTGAAGCATCATCACAAAGTCAGGAGATAGAGGGCAAAGCTTATAACCGTGAGGTTTAAATGAACATGGAAAAAAGCGATCTCCCTGGGACGGGGTGTCTGATAGCTCACGTCCATCCTTCTCTTTCCCTAGTTGCTGAAGATGCAGAAGCAGCCTTGCTAACGTGCAGCAGTGACGTGACTCACGGTCAGCTGACACGGCAGGAAGTCACCTCAAGCTGCACTGACAGACGGGAAAGTCCAGAGCAGATTGAATGTACTTTTTAAGAAAAGGAAACAAAGGAGGCACTTTGTAGCTGATGGGTTGTGTCACAAGGTCAGAAAGCCCAATTACATTTGATAGTTCTTTGCAAGGCACAGGAGTACCCTGGGAATGCATTGATTTTATATAAAGACATTACTATAATATTTGCAAGCTACACATATATGTTTTAGTCATCAAATACAGAACAGCATTCTTGTCGGCAGAATGAAATCACCCAATCTTCACTGGACTGAATTAAATAAAAATTAATTGCTGGGGTCTCAGCAAGGATGGTCATAAGAAAAATTGTGAAGCAAGACATATTCCCTTTCAGAGTGGTTGCCTGTTTTTTGGAGTTCTTCTCTTGTCCCAGGGGTTCAGGGACCTTTTGGGACCCTTTTCCTTTCAAAGGAAAGGAAGAGAACTCTTTCAACCTATCAACAAATCTGCAAATATATGTGGTCCTGTGGTGTGCCAAGTACTCTGCAAGGGAGTATGAGAAGGCTGGAGAGGAAAAGATCTTTGAGGAGCTCCATGTAGTTGAGGACTACAAGATGTAAACATATCAAAGGGTGAGTACTAGAAAAAGAGTTCTTTCAAGGGAGAGTAGAATAGATTATGAAATGGCTATGTCAGGAGAACAGACATGCTGTGGGCATTGAGAGGAAGGTGAGATCAGTGTGGACAATGTTGGTCGGGGAGTATCTGTGCAAAGTGAGGATATGGAACTATACTCCACATTAAAGCAGACAGAGCCCACTTTAAATAAGTGGCAAAGATCAAATCAGTTATCCCAGGAATGGTGGTAGCCAAGGTAGATATTTGAGTAGAAGGGTGGTTTCAGATATGAGAGTCTGAAGATCTGGGTTAGTCCTGGTTCAGAAAGACAGTTGAACTGTGAAGCCTGTTACTTCATCTGTAGAATGGATGTAATAAATGCCCTACCTGCCATCACATTAAGTGAAATCATGTGAATCACAGTGTAAACTATAACCCACATAATAAGCCTAAGTTGTTGTTAATAGTGATATATTATGACTTTAGGAATAATTTTGCTTGTAGAGATACTGCTTAATTTTAAGGACTAAAGTGGTAATTTAAACATCCATTCATCTGGAATAAGACAAGGATGTCCACTCTCACCAATTCCATTCCACGTGATATTGAAGTCCTAGCCACACAATCAGACAAGAAAATGGAATAAAAGGTATCCAAATTGGAAGGGAAGAGGTAAAATTGTCATTGTATGCAAATGACACGATACTCTCTGTAAACATCCATTCATAGGTAATGAAGAAGAGTTGGAGGCGGTGGTACTAACTGCATATGAAGTCACAACGCGTTGGTGACCAGTGAGTACATGCCTAAGCTTAGTTTGGGGTCTTGTTAGAAGCAAGGTGAAGACATTTGTGTTTTATTATTATAATTAATGCAGGTATCATCTTTCTAAGGATTTTTCCATTTTCTCTGGCAGTGAGGATATTATGTTCACAAAGTCCCAAATGAATGTTACATTTTAAGTTTGGACTTACAGAGCTTGCACATTGCATGGCGCATAGTAAGAAACCAGTGTGTATTGAATGAGTTAGTTTTCTAGAGTTAAGATGCAATCTGGTAATCATTGTTTCTAATAGGAGGAGTAGGAAGCATTTGTTTTCCTCCTAATCTTGTTGGAAAAATAGTCTCTGAGGAAGTTGGTTTCTACACATTTTGATCATGTACTCTGATCACAAAATATATGCACTATTGTCAATCTCCATATTAAATACTAGTAAAGTTTGATTTCTTAATTTAGACTAAAAAAAAGATTTCAATACATAAATTGATAGTTAAAAAAATAGTGATGTATTTGTAGTGGGGTCAAAATTCACACACCATGAATCAGATATGCATAAATTAAAAAATGAAGAAATGCATCTTTATTTTCCTTCACTGAGCTCATCTTACTTGGAACCCCTGTTTGCAGTGATGACAATTTCCATACTTTCCAGGCTAAAAAGTTCTTTGGGGTAAATATTGAGTCCATTCAAAGTTCAAACCCTCATACAGGGCAGTTTCTCCCCTCTCAAGAATTTCTCTCTCTTTCTTTTCTTGTTCTAGACTAGAGAACTGTGTGCCAGGTAAAGGGGGGAGGACTTCTGGTCCCTAGGTTGCCCCCTGCAGCCCATAGGCTTCTGCGGAGGAGCCGGCTCCCCAGGCTTTGCTGTTCATAGAGGGGTGATCAGCCCCATGCACCTCGGATATTGTGCTGACGTCCCTTGCTGATGTCCAGTGGGCCACTCACATGGTCTCCATGGGTCTGTGGATTCTGCACTCTGTCTCCAAGCCTCCTCCAGTCAGATGGTTCCCTTGGTACCTATATCCTCCTTCTCCCCAGTCCCATCCTCTCTTTGCCATCTTAGTACCACACTGCAGTGTGTGATACCCCTGGGGGCTGGGGTGGCCCCAGGTCCATTCCCCCAGGGCAGGATGGCTGGAAATCTATGAGAAGCTGGCTAGTTTCCCTGTTCACACTGTGTTCACAGATTCCCCCCAAACCTCTCTGATTCTCCCTACCCCAGGTCTGGCCCTGGCCCTTCTCCCCTACCCCTCAATCAGCTCCTTTCTGCAGCCCAGGAAGGCTGTCATGGGGGCTTAGCGATTAATCCCTTCTTGGGACTAAGAACTGCCTGTCTCTCCCTTCTTCCCCAGAACCAGTCCTCTGACATCCAGCTCCTCAGACCACACACATTTCCTTTTTTTTTTTTTCTCAGCAAGACTCAGCTTTTGCAAAACAGGAGTGTTTGTTTTTAGACTTTTGTCTAACTATAATATTTTAAGACCTCATTTTTTTTTTTTTTTTTTTGCAGTACGCGGGCCTCTCACTGTTGTGGCCTCTCCCGTTGCAGAGCACAGGCTTCTGATGTGCAGGCTCAGCGGCCATGGCTCACGGGCCCAGCCGCTCTGCCGCATGTGGGATCTTCCCGGACCGGGGCACGAACCCGCGTCCCCTGCATCGGCAGGCGGACTCTCAACCACTGCGCCACCAGGGAAGCCCAAGACCTCATTTTTAAACAAAGTGCAGTGATGGCTCTTGTTCTCATCCAATTCTGGCCCTGGATCCAATGGGTAGCAACTTCCAGAACAGTTAGGGAAAATGAATCACCAGAAACAAGAAGATATTGACTTAATGCCTCAAAAATTTTATTCCTGTCACAGATATTTAAGGTATTTTAGTAGTTGTGACACTATCCTGAAGTGGGTGATGGTGACATCAATTCCCTGGCTGGGAGGGGCTTGATCATTCATTCAGCAGCTTAAATGTTCCCAGGTTATGAGTCATTCACAAAATATTTGTTCAGTAGCTACTTCATTCCAAACACAGGAGAAGTAGACTATGTTTTTAACAACTGGTTGCTGAAAACTCTATGGGTAAACCATCCAGTGTAAAGATTGATGGAATAGGAATAAAGGGAGAATTTTAGGGTCACAAACAGTGGAAAACCTTGGAAAGGAGTGAAGTAGGGCTTGTTCAGAACAGGGCACCACAGTTGGAAGCCAGAGGTGGATACTCTGGGAACCAGACAGAAATACTTTTTACTTTCAGGGACCAGAGCCAAACCTAAAAGGCTCTGGTGCAGCAGCAGGATGGAAACGTTTGGTTGGCCATTTGCAATGAAAGAGCAAGTCCCCGGAGGTCCAGTCCTGAAGGGAAGGGTGGGATGCATTGCCAAGAGGGACCTCATCTACTTTTTTTTTCATATATACTTTATTTTATTTATTTAGTTTTTAATTGCTATATCAATATTTTACTTCTTATTTTTATACAGTTTTTAAAGGTTACATTCCATTTACAGTTATTACAAAATATTGGCTATATTCCCCATGCGGTACAATACATCCTCAAGCCTATCTTATACCCAACAGTTTGTACCTGTCACTCCTTCACTCCTATGTTGCTCCTCCCCTCCTCCTCATTGGTAACCACTAGTTTATTCTCTATATCTGTGAGTCTGCTTCTTTTTTGTTACATTCACTAGTTTGTGGTACTTTTTAGATTCCACATATAAGTGATATCACACAGTATTTGTCTTTCTCTGTCTGACATTTCACTTAGCATAATGCCCTCCAAGTCCATCCATATTCCTGCAAATGGCAAAATATTCTTCTTTTTTATGGCTGAGTATTCCACTGTATACATATATATACCCCATCTTCTTTATCCATGTATCTGTTGATGGACACAAAAAAGGTACACAGGTCAATGGAGCAGGATAGAGAGCCCAGAAATAAACCCATCCACTTATGGTCAATTAATCTACGATGAAGGAGGCAAGAATATACAATGGAGAAAAGACAGTCTCTTCAATAAGTGGTGCTGTGCTGGGAAAACTGGACAGACACATGCAAAAGAATGAAATTAGAACATTCTCTAATATCATATACAAAAAATAAACTCAAAATGGATTAAAGACTTAAATGTAACATCAGATACTAAAAAGCTCCTAGAGGAAAACGTAGTCAGAACACTCTTTGACATAAATTTCAGCAATGTTTTTTTGGATCCATCTCCTAGAGTAATGGAAACAAAAGCAAAAATAAACAAATGGGACCTAATTAAACTTAAAAGCTTCTGCACAGCAAAGAACCAATGATAAAACAAAAAGACAATCTACTGAATGGGAGAAAATATTTGCAAATGATTTGACCCATAGGAATTAATATCCAACATATATAAACAGCTCAACATCAAAAAACCAAATAACCCGCTTAAAAAATGGGCAGAAGAACTGAATAGACATTTTTTTAAAGAGGAAGTGCAGATGGCCAACAGGCACATGAAAAGATGCTCATCATTGCTAATCATCAGGGAAATGCAAATCAAAACCACAATGAGGTATCACCTCACACCTGTCAGAATGGCTATCATCAAAAAGACCACAAACAACAAATGTTGGCCAGGATGTAGAGAAAAGGGAACCCTTGTATACTCTTGGTAAGAATATAAGTTGGTGCAGCCACTGTGGAAAGCAGTATGGAGGTTTCTCAAAAAACTAAAAATAGAACTACCATATGATCCAGCAATTCCACTCCTGGCTATATATCAAAAAAAACCCTAAAACACTAATTGGAAAAAATACATGTATCCCAGTGTTCATAGCAGCATTATTTATGATTGCCAAGGTGTGGAAAAGACCTCATTTAGTTTGAATTGAGACTCTTGGTAACCAGTCCAATTCAGAAAAGTGTATTTTTTCTGCTGACTTCTTGTACTCTCAGTTTTTTGTTTTTTTCACCCTTATTTTGGGTTTTTATGACCTTTGTTTTCTGGAAGCAGTGAAGCTACTGGTGAATATTCAAAGAGAAATCGGAGTCTCTCTGTAGGCCTTCAATATTTCTGATGTCAGCTACCATTTTTATTAAGGATTTCAGGAAGATTTGGATAGCGATGGGGAAGATATGGGCAGGTTAGAGTCAGGATTCAGTGATGATGGACACTGTTATTCTTCCCACTTGGCATGACCCACTGCGAGCAGTTTTAACATAAATCATGCATGTGCTATTGAGTCTATACATTTTCTTTTTTAGAAATAGCAGCCCATGAGGAAGCTCTTACTGACATTCTACTGGTGGATGTGACTACTAATTCCATTCTGGTAAAGTGAACCAGATGCTAAACTACCATTATTTTGCTTACAGTGGACTAACATAAGGGAAGAAATTTTAGGTTTAAAATTTGGTATTTGAAAGTCTTTGATACTTAATTACAGGGACTTAATCTATAGACCTGTTCTGTCCATACACTAGCCACTTGCCAGTTAGTAGCCAGTGACTCCTTAAACTTAAACTAATTTTCATTAAAGTAAATTAAAAATTTAGTTCATCAGTTACACTAACCACACTTTTAAGTGTTCAATAGCCACATGTGACCAGTGGCAGTGAAGATATAGAAGATGTACCTCATCAGAGAAAATTCTATTGGGCAGTACTAGTGCAGACTTTAGTGCAATGTTATAGCTAGGTAGGAAAAATGGTTCAGGACATTTTTTGTTGTTGCTTTTGCTTTTTTTCTTTATTTTTTTATTTGCGGTACGCGGGCCTCTCACTGTTGGGGCCTCTCCCGTTGTGGAGCACAGGCTCCGGATGCGCAGGCTCAGCGGCCATGGCTCATGGGCCCAGCCACTCCGTGGCACGTGGGATCTTCCCGGACCGGGGCACGAACCCGTGTCCCCTGCATTGGCAGGCAGACTCTCAACCACTGTGCCACCAGGGAAGCCCACTTTTGCTTTTTAATAAAATTGTTTGGGAGTGGGATTGGAGACCAAAAGAAGAGTAAAACGTCATCATTTTTTCAGGAAATGTAGCACAATCGTTCCCTTCACTTCAATTTAAATTATTTTGGGGGGCATTGTGAATTTGGAAGCTGAAACTTGGAGAAATCAGTTAAGTTTAAACACTAGCAGCCATGAGCTGGTTTTTTAAATGCTTGACTACACTGTCCACACGTATAGCATGGTCTTCAGAGCCAGTCATATCTCATGGGTAGTCCCAGCTGGGTTTAAATCTGGTTGCACCGATCACTGTCTGAGCAAGTTTGTGTTTGACCTTTCTCATCCTGAGTTGTATCATCTTTGAAGGGAAAACAGTAATGTCCGTCTGCAAGCATTTGGGGGTAGAGTAAATGCAGGTGTATATAAAATGTGTGGTACATTGTAGAGAGTCAATAAAAAACCAGTTTCCAACTCAGAAATGTATCTTACTTAAAGAGTAATTGTACTCATATTAGATTTTTGACTTCACTTAAAGCTTTAGTTATAAGAATATCAGACCATAAACATTTTCAAAAATGAAGGTAAATATTTATTGGGTCTTTGAATGTGGAAGGACTTTTCAAGTTTAAAGGCAATGGAAAACAGAAAATCCGTCAATTTGATAATATAACGTTTTAAACTACCAGAAACCAACTATATAAATCAAATTAAAAGGTGAAAAAATTGGGAAATGTATCTTCAGCTAATATGACAAACAAAATGTTATTGTGCTTAATTTTTAAAAGTAAATGGTCATAAAGATCTATGAGAAAAAAATACATATAAGGCAATGAATAAAGGATATAACATTGCATAGAAATATAAATAAAAATTGCTAACAAATGAAAAATATTTCAATGTTAGAAATTTAAAATGTGCAAATTAAAGTAACTGAAGATTCTTTTACTTCTTTTCTTCTCTCTCTCTTTTTTTCTCTTTCTCTCTCTTTCTGGCCTGTAAATGTGGTGATGAAAAAAATACATAGGGCTTCCCTGGTGGTGCAGTGGTTGAGAGTCCACCTGCCAATGCAGGGAACATGGGTTTGTTCCCCGGTCCGGGAAGATCCCACATGCCGCGGAGCGGCTGGGCCCGTGAGCCATGGCCGCTGAGCCTGCACGTCCGGAGCCTGTGCTCCGCAACGGGAGAGGCCACAACAGTGAGAGGCCCGCGTACCGCAAAACAACAACAACAACAACAACAACAACAAAAAACACATAAATACAGTTCAGGAGGGACATCAGGCAGGCATTCACTCTACACTAAAAATAGTAATTGTAAGACAAAGATAAATTTTTGGATAGTAGAGCAATATATTTTTGTTTGGGATATTTACCAATTGCTGGTATTGTCTTCTGGTCCCATATCAAGGGCTAAGTCTGGAGGACTCAGACCATAGAGTTCCTTCCATGGCAGAGAAGAGATTCCCATTGGTCTCTCTTAGACAATGTGGTTTTACTGCCTTAAGGAAGAGGCGCTCCAGCTGAGAAGACAGAATGTCAAGTCAAGAGGGAATGTCAAGCTCCTTCCTGCCTGGGTGATAGTGGGAAGGAAAAAAAGAATAGGAAGATTATGGAAGTACATTGTCAGGGTTCTTAATATCCTGTCTTCAGTCAAATTTTTGAGGCAGAATTGTGAGAGTAAGAGTGAGATGATAAGGTTGAAATTTCCAGAAAGGAATAGGTAAACTGGAGGACAGCCATACCAGCAGCAAGTGTGGTACCATGTCCACTTTGTTCCAAGTATTAGCATTGCTCTGGTAGATGGAATTGGCTAGGCCAGTGGGCCTGAGGTTGTGGCCCTGGTTGCTAATGGTTTGGTAAGGAGATAAAAGGACGCTTTGAGGACTAGCGGACCAGCAGCCTCAGAGGCTGGGGCTTTGGGCAGAAGCAGATTGCCTGGACTTCAGCCATAGGTCATGACATGAAACAATGATTGTGCTGAAGCACAGCACTCTGGGATCAGGCTGGATAGAGAAAACGAAGTACTGAACACAGTGCTTGGCACACAGTGCATGTTAATTATCATAGTAACAAGAATACGGTCAACTACCGTGTGACCATTAAAATGTTCACAAATAACTTTTTATCTTAGGAAGAAATGCTTGTGTTATTACATTTTTAATGGAAGGGCACAGAGGGTGTATCTTTAATATTACATATGCACAAAAAGGACTGTACAGAAAAATACCATAGTATTTACAGTTATGAATCTTCCAAAATGTATCTACCTGCTTTACTGTTGATGGACAGCGCTGCTGTGATGAATAACGCTGCTATGAACATTCTTTTTCCATGTCTTTTCATTCACAAGTGCACACATTTCTGCTGGGGTAGAACCTAGAAGTAGAATATCTATGTCCTGCAGTGTGGAGAGGGTTGGTTGCTTTAGTAGTAACGCCACAGAGTGTCCCAGAGTGATTGTATGAATTTACACACTCACCAGCGGCTTATGAGAGTTCTCATTGTTGCCCATTTCGGTGAACACGTGGTATCATCTTAGCCCTTTTGGGTGGGTGTGTAGTGGTTTCTCAGGATGGTTAGTCGCATTTCCCTGTTTTCTAATGAGCTGAAGCCCCTTTGCATATGTTGACTAGCCTTCTGTGAATGTCTGTTCAAGTCCCTTGCCCATTTTCTCATGCATTACTTTTATAATCATAAAAATTCTCACATACACAAAAACAAAAAGTATTAAATTGCTGTCTGCCTTGCCCTTAATCTTACTTATACAAGCAATCTGACTGAGGGGTAGCATCTTAACTGGCTCTCCAAAAATGGACGACCAACTTGAAGTAGAAATTGTTTTTTCTGTTCCTTTCTAGAGATGTCCATCATTTTATAAATTGTGTGTTATTATTTATGCACTTATGTCTTCTGTTAGACTATTAACTCTCTATTAACTATTAACAGTGGCAACTTTTCTGATTCCTCTTTGCATAATACACCTAACACCGTATACCTGCACACAATAAAAGTTTTTTGGATGAACAGAAATGCACAGCCTTGAATAGCATTTATAGAATCTAAGCATTGGAATGCACAATTCAAATAATCTAGTTTACCCTCTCATTTCAAAGGTGACCAAATTGAGGTGCAGAGACCTGGGTCCAGGAACAAATGAGCTATGGGGTGTGGGAAGGACCGTGGTTCCTAGTCCGTCCCTGTTGAGTTACACCCCACTGTCTTCTAAGAGACAAGGAGAAGATAAGCAATGAATTGTTGGTGTAACTGACTCCAAACTAATACCACAGAAGCCCTGTCTAGTAAATAATTTATAAACTTAGAATAAAACTCTTCCAGAGAGGAGGCACTTCAACTGTGCCGGCACCAAAAGATACTCTCAACGGGCATGCACAGTCAGGTCTGCCATTATATTTTTCTGTCGGATGAGGTTTGGTTGCAAAGATGTTTTAGGATCATTATCTTAGAAGAAATGTGTCACTCTGACAAAAACGTAAGTACAGATAATAAGTTGAAAATTGTGAGATCATGTCAAGCATTGCAGGCAAAATTGGACGAATTGCTGGACAGATATTTTAAAGGGCAAAGAGTGAATCATGCCACCTGTGAAAAATGATCCATCTGTGCACGCCTCAGTAATCAGTACTAGAGAGAACAAAGGACTGAGGAAATGGAAATAAATGTATCGGGTGGGCCAATATAGCAAATGTGAAGGTCAGCCCTTGAGTTCATGCCTAAGATCCAATGCCATTTCCTTCACTAAAACACAGCAAATGAAGCGAGAGGTGGAGGACCACCCAGCTACGCCCAGGGGCCATCCCTGAGAATATCCTGAAAACCATTCAAACATCCAGCCCTGCCCCCTGCCGGGGCAAGTAAATGACGATCCAGCAAGAAAATCCTGGAGCCCATTGAAGGGGATCGGGACAGGCCACCCTCAAATATGTCACTTTGGCATATTGATTATTTTGAGCTGAAGGCAATTGACATACAGCAGGTTCAGGAAGGCCTCTCTGCCCTTCTCCTTCTGCCCAAAAGCCAGGCGTAAATTTCCCGTGAGAAAGGTGCCCTCCCAGTACCAGGAAGAAGAGAAACTTCTTATCACTGGAGAAGGGGAGTTGATGTTCAGATGAGTCTGAACAAACAGACCTTTTGAAAATAACCTTTCTCTTGCGTTGAGGAGGGGAAATTTCCCCCTACCCATCTTGAGTTCTTGTGGCTGCACTAATGATGAAATTGCACAGGACAGATGAACAGGAGAAAAAGAAACAAACTTTAACTTTCTCATAGAAAAGGGACCTAAGAAGTGGACAAAGCAGACATATTTTATACTTTTTAGACAAAGAAACAATAAATTGGTAAGAAATTGACAGGACCAAAAACTTCGGCTTTGGGTGCTCAATTAGTGAGAATCTAAACAGGGTTTGGGCTTGGGCTAGTAAAGAAGTAACAAGGTTTGTTTTACAGGCTTCTCGGCCTGAATTCCCTGTCTCTGGTGATCAGGGTGTCCTACCTCCAGATGCAGGGACAGCACCTTTCACATGAGAGGTTTAGTTCCTGTTTTCAGTGGGACAGAAAGGAGGTCAGAACGTCCATATTGCATTGGACATTTCTTAAGTAACTTCTGTTCTAGATAATCAATATGCCATTGGGGCATATTTTTGGCTGGTGCACCCTGGGTCCCAAAATTCCATTAGTTTCCCTAGTGTATTTCCTAGTCACTTCACATAATTAACCTCCCTAGACTCCTAAACTCCTTTCCTTTGCCTAGTCATTTCTTAACAATTTGTTGTCACTTGTTAAGATGGTATATAAGCTCCCAAGTCTTGGGTTTTTTTAAAAATTTCTTTCCTATAAAGTCTTTCCCCCACCTCTATGTCACATAAAAATGTTAACATCAAATAAATTGGTATGCATTTCTTCTGTCTTTTGTCTTGTAGGGGAGGTAAAATTCTCCTCTAGTCTGTTGGGTCTCCGACTGTGCCTAAGAATCAAACTGTGATAAGACGTATTAGCAGGAGAAAAGCATACACACTGGGTTAAATTTTCACATGTACATGGAAGCTTTCTCAAGAGAATGAAGCCCCTAAGTGACAAAAACAGGAAGCTTCTATACTTTTTAGACAAAGAAACAATAAATTTGTGAAGAATTCACACAACACAGGGGTTTGGGTTGGGGGTAGTAAATGGTGAAGAAGTTGCTCGGAAAATAAGTGTTAGTAAAACAAGGTT
The DNA here is from genome assembly GCF_963455315.2 of Globicephala melas. Lineage (NCBI taxonomy): Eukaryota > Metazoa > Chordata > Mammalia > Artiodactyla > Delphinidae > Globicephala > Globicephala melas. Next base: position 63,036,243 of record NC_083327.1, on the reverse strand, counting down.
TGTTTGTATAGATTTCTTAGCCCCCAACTCCCCACCTCTGGTGGGTGATAAGAATGTCTTCCTTTTTTCTGACACAGGGAGGGCACCTTTCACAAGGGAGTTTTATCTCCAGCTTTCAGGAAGAAAGAGGAGGATCAGAGTGTCCTTCTTGTACCAGCTGTTTCTTAACTGCCTATAATTCAAAATAATCAATATGCCCAAGTAGCATATTTTAAGGTTACATATTTTGGTTTCCTTCAGTCATTTTAATTCACAGCCTGCAGAAAAAGAACCTAAGAGGGTAAAGGAATAGTTTTTTCTCCCCTAGATTATATAATGACCACCAGGAACTTGGGTTTTGAGAGATAGAGAGGTCAGGTCAGCCTCCTCTTGTGTTGTTGTCCATGATGTCATAATCAGTTCAGCAGGGATTTTCCCGAGGTTAGAAGTTGCCTTTGATTCCTGTGTTTGAGACTTCGAAGGCAGCCTTTGACCTTGGCAGCACCTAATGGAAAGTACTGGAGGGACCTGTGTAAAGACTCAGCATTAGGCTTGTGGTGGCAGAAATAAAACAGATCCACCCGGCCACCCAGCCAGGAGGCTAGGCACAAAAGAGCCCGAGGTAAATTTAGAGAAGTGTAGAATGTGAATTCAATAACTCCAGGCTTTAGCATGGTGAAAATGTGACTGAGGTTTTCATAAATTTAATGCCTGTTAAGATTTGTATAACATCAAAACATAGTTGCTAAGAGGTTTCATAGAACATTGGAAATATCATCGAGTGAGAAATAATTTTCCTCAGTAGATCTTCATTTTAGTTAAAGTTACTTTATTTTAGAAAAAAGATGCTTAACGCAATGACAACATATCCAAGTAGAGAGGAAAAGAGTTTATCAAATTCTAAAACATGAACAAAATCGTTCTCCATTCTATTTGGTGGAAATACATCAAGAAGCAAGACAGGGCTTCCCTGGTGGCGCAGTGGTTGGGAGTCTGCCTGCCGATGCAGAGGACACGGGTTCGTGCCCTGGTCCGGGAAGATCTCACATGCCACGGAGCGGCTGGGCCCGTGAGCCGTGGCCACTGGGCCTGCGCGTCCAGAGCCTGTGCTCCGCAGCTGGAGAGGCCACAACAGTGAGAGGCCCGCGTACAACAAAAACAAAAACAAAAAAAAATGAAGCAAGACAATATTAACCTCCTTTTACTTATAAACAAAAGAATAAATGAATAAACTTTTGAAACTTGACCTGCTTGTGAACAGAAGAGCTCCCGGATTGGAAAATTTTGCAAATGCTTTCCCACCTCAGATACACAACCAGTTTCTCACAGCAGTGCCCTACTTTGAGAGTGGAGAGACTGGATCTTATGATTCTTTGTCTTTCCTAAAGTATGAGCAAGATAGCAGATCTTTGATACATATTATTTGCTGACTGCTTGAAAGGAACAGTCCTTTATACAGTTTGGAAGGAAATGGCCACAGAACAAAGGCAGCAATAGTTCTGAAGTGTATTTAAAGTATAGAGTGTTCAGGCAAAGAGGTGAAAGTGCATTGGGTTGGTTTTCAGTTCATAAGTTATCTTGCTCCAAGAGATATATGTGTGGGTGTGTGTGTAAGTTTCTTGTTAGTAACAGGAAAGACACAAGATTTTGAACACAGCAGGAAATAATCTTTTTTTTAAACTCTTTTATTTAATTCTTCCTAGGCTTTAGGTTGAGAATTTTCCAGGATGAAGTCATCTTCATGCTGTGGTTTGCAGCTGGATAAAGTCTAAAGTGTAGTCCTTGACCCAACTCACGAATCCCCCCACCAACAAAGATCCTTTAGGGCAGTGGTCCCCAACCTTATTGGCACCAGGGACTGGTTTCGTGGAAGACAACTTTTCCATGCACAGGGGAGATGGTGGGATGGTTCAGGCGGTAATGCAAGCAATGGGGAGCAATGGGGAGCGGCAGATGAAGCTTCGATTGCTCGACTGTCGCTCACCTCCTGCTATGTGGCCTGGTTCCTGACAGGCCACGGTACTGGCACCAGTCCGAGGCCCAGGGGCTGGGGACCCCTGCTTTAGGGGATTTAACAATTTAAATTTCATCAAAGTAGGGAAATACAGGACAAACTTGAGCTGCCCAAATCTTTGGTAAAAGGAGAATGACTTTTGTTGTGACTTGCTATTCTCTGGCACTTCTTCAACGCAACCAGAAAAAAACAATAGGATGAAAGAATAATGAGGCCAAAGCTAACCCAACCCTGGTCTCTACCTGTTTCTGCAAAATCAAGATTTAGAAAGCTGCAGCTTCAACTACCAGACAGTTGGCCCTCAGCCCTTCTGTGAAAGTCAATGCCTTTCTCCCATCTGTGGTTCCTCTTTGTCCTTGCTCCTTGCCAAGCAATGGTGTGTGTGTGTGTGTGTGTCTTACTTCTTCAACTAAAGGAGTGGTTCTCAACCTGGGGTGATTTTGCCCCGTCCTTCCTAAATATTTGTCAATGTCTGGAGACATGTTTGATTGTCACAACTGGGTGTGCTACTGGCATCTAGTGGGTACAGGCCAGAGATGCTGCTAAACATCCTACCATGCACAGGACAACTCCCACATCACAGAGTTGCATGGCCTAAAATGTCAATATTCCTAAGGTTGAGGAACACTGCTCTAAATGGTTAGATGTGAGGCCTTACTGGTCATAGAACAGTGCATAGAGAAGCCTCCATTAAGGAACAGTTAGCAACCATAAGTTGTTTCTGGTAAAACAACAGCAAGATAGTGAGATGGGTAAGATACATGGGCTTCTTGAGCTCACAATCTGAACTCTGCCACTCAGCAGCAAGATGTCATTGACAAGTTAGTTACCTTCTCTCTACCTATTGGGAAAACATAATTAAAAACACAATCTCCTCCCAACCCAGAAGACCTTGCTACAAAGGTAGAAGGAAAAGAAAACAATTTTATTATTGATTAAACATGAATGTGATACACATCACAAGCAACCTGCTAAAGGGATTGCTAAAACAGAAAGAAATCTCACTCTTTCATATAGTTAAGGGGATCCAATCTGTTACATTAGGTGGGTTTTACAATCGACGGTCTGGTGACCAGTAGACCCATCTCTTCCCAGCACACTGGAACACTGGTCACTGGCTTTCTTGATGATTACATTTCAAAGAGATAGCTCCCAATCATTGAGTTGTGAGACTGGCCAGCAGCTTATCTAGCCATTAAAAAGATTTGTGTACATTTGAAAAGGACAAAGAAAGAAGTTCTGCAAGAAAGGGCAGAGCTGTGAATCTCTTCCCTTATTTTTCAACAGAGGGGCTGAAACCTCTAATTTTTAATTTGTATTTGCCTTTATATACCTCAACTTACTTGTATATAAAAAGAGGAGAATAATAGTAATAATAATATTTACTTCTTAGAGTTGCTGTAAGAATTATATGAGTTAAAACATGTATTAAGTTGTTATATTAATTAAACAAGGAGACCATCAGAATGAGGTAGCTCTCATGCTGTCAGTGGCGTACCTACACAAACCAAAATCCATGCCTGTAAATGCCTCAAGTTTACAAAATCAAAATGCTAAGGACAACCAATCACAGCCAACTAGACTTCAAGCTATAGCCAATCAAATAATTTCCTTTCTTTGCTCCTGTACCCTCTCCATAAAGTCTTACCATTGGCTCCTACTGGTGGAGCACTCCTAACCACTTCCAGTTTGGTGCTGCCCAATTGGAATTGAATTTTGCTCAGATAAACTCTTAAAATGTAAAAGTATGCCTCAGTTTATGTTTAACAGGGTTTAAACCAGTGTTTGGCACTAATAAATGTCTGCTGCTTTAAGGCCTTGTGATAGTCAGAATTGTAAGGTGGGACCAACATTCCTGCCTCTGGGGATACACTCATTGTGTAATTCCCTCTCCTTGAATATGGGCAGAACCTTTGGATCAAGGGCACATCACTCTTGTAATGAGTTTACTCACCAGTTGACTCTGATTTCATTTAATGAGAGATTATCTAGTGGGCCTGATGGAATCACACAGGTCCTTTACAACTGGGTCTAGAAGTCAGAGACAGAAAAAAACAGAATGATTGGAAGCAAAAGAGGGCCTATGGGGGAGGCCATGTGGCAGTGAACAGCAGGTGGCCTCTAGGAGCACAGAGTGGCCCTGGCAGACAGCCAGCAAGAGAACAGGGGCCTCAGTCCCACAACCGCAAGCAACTGAATTCTGCTAACAGCCACATAAACTTGGAAAAGGACCCCGAGCTCCAGAAAGGAATGCAGCCTTGCCAACACCTTTATTTCAGTTCTGTGAAACCCTAAGCAGAGGACCTAGCTCACTTGGGCCTGGACTTCTGACCTACAGAAACTGTATAGATAATAAATGATTGTTGTTTTAAACCTCTAAGTGTGTGGTAATTTATTATGAGCAATAGGAAACTAATACAGATCTCAAAAACAAAACAAAACAAAACAAAAAGGTGACAGTTCAATCTTATGTCATCAACTAAGCGTCATGGAAGGACTGGACCCAGAGGGTCAACTTCATCACTACCTATATCTAAGCAACACCTAAAGTCATTATTGAAGCAGGAAAACCTATCGAAAAATACACTAAACAAACAAACTGTGTGTGAGACTCTGGGCGAATCCTTTCAGCTTGGTTTCCTTTCTACAAAGTGAGTAAGTTAAACCAGATGGCAACTAGGCTGCTCTGTTTACTGCTATTCTGAAGTTTCTCAGCATCCCAAACAGTGAGTGTAGCAGGAATGGGGGTGCCTTTGTAATAGGGACCATTTCGTGACTGAGCAAACTGGACTGTACACTTCAGGTTCCCTTTAACAGACACATTTTGGATGCTCCTAAGAGTATAGACAGGGATTCACACAGGCAAGCCTCCAAACATTTAGTGGGCTTGGCTCAAAAATATCTTACTTATAGATTCCTTTTTCTCTTAGAGATTTAAATCACTTGAAATACATGTAATTAATCTTTGATTCATCTTAAAGAATAAAAAGGGACTTTATGCAAGGGTTCTGGAAAGCTATTGATGTATCCAAGAATACACTCAGGTGCTAGTCAACACCAAGCAGAGGGGAGCCTGGTACAAAGTTCTTTGGCTTCAGTTTGGCTATGAAGCTCTTCGGTAGCTGGTTAAAATGAAGGTGTCCTGATCTTCACCAGCTCTCCCAGGGATTCTAATTGGGAAGGTGCTGCGAAGGGCCCCAGGAGTTTGCATTTTTTAGCCAGCAACTATGATGATTCTGAAAGCAGGTGGTCTGTAATCTGAACTAAGAAAAACTCAAGGCTTGAAAGAAGTATCACAAATAGTAAATTGGAGATTACTTGGAGTACCAGGAAGCAGAATCCAACTCCTGTGACTGAATAAAGACATCTCAATGAAGAAATGATAGGGGTGTGGACAGGTTTAAGGGAAGCAGTAGGAGTTGTTAAAGCACTCAGAGCCTGGCAACAGTGGGAAGTCATCACCACCCACAGGACCAAAGGAACAAGAGGAGGGCACTAGTGTCACTAAATCCCATTGAACAATAGGCCTGATGAGGATGGCTCCCAGCAGGGGCTGTGGTGAAGAAGAGATGCAGCAAATGCCGGAGACTCAGTGAAAGCAGGGAAGGTACAAGGAGGAAGGGAGAGAGAGCCCTCCAAGGTGGAACCCAACTGGAAGCAGGCCAGCAAGAATCCCGAACGCATTCCCCCAAGTGCTTCAAGAGCACCCAACAGGGCAGAGGAGGACAGTAAATGGATGGGAATGGCAGGAGTCGCAATGAAAAATAATCAGCACATATTAAATCTCAAGAAAAGAATCAGCATCAACATGAAGAATTGCTGGTCAATTAAAAAAGTGAGCAGACCAAAGGGACGCAATAACTACTGGAGAGAATCAGTTATATAAGGTGTTCCAGGCCAGATGCCTGGGACTCAGGATGGAGATGTGGACGTAAGAGAGTGCGTGAGAAGGACGAAAGAAGATGGTATCGTAGGGATCTGGTGCTTGTGCACCTGACAGATTACTCTGCTGCAGTCATCACTGAAAACCACGAGAATTACATCCACACGTATTGTAGCAGCCTTCCAGACAGTCAGGCTGGACGGCATCAGCTCTCCCGTGTACCAATCCAATGTCTTTCTTTGCTAACAGCATTGCCAAAGCTCACTGCTGCCTTCTGGATAAAACAAATCAATGTTAACTAACGCACAGAACGCTCATCATAAACTGCTTTTTCATTATGATTAATGATGGAGCATCTATTTCCCTCACTGGATTATGACCACTATTCAAAAAATCACCAACTGAAAAAAAGTTTTTCATGTAACTGGGCGACATAGTTCAGCTCACAGTAGAGCTGAGATATACAGAGAAAAAGGAATTTATTGTTTGTTCAACTAAAGTGGCTCTCCTCCGAAGTCCCCACCCACTGGTGAGTAGCAGAAAGGATAAATGTCCAGTCTGATTTAAAGCTCCAGTGATTTTAATAGTGCCTTAGGCTATCTTAAATCACTATTGGATAAAGCTGCTCAGTGGCCCAGTTAGCCTGGTCTTCACCCAGCTGAAATGGTGGAGTCTAGAGCATGGCTTATTGACTCCCTGTCGTACTGGGGGAGGAGAGGAGGGTTTGGACAGGCCCCTGGCTTCATGAGGGTTCGTGGGTTGTACTGGCCGGAATCTGCCCATCTCCAGTAGGCAGCTTCTTGCCCAGGACGCCCGGTTGCATTTCAGGACTAAAATCTGCAGGTGGCAAACTCTGGTTCCAGCAAGGTTCTTGAAAATAACTTGTCATGCCTTTCCTGCTCACTGACTCTGCTGCTCCTCAACACTAATGAACTACAGCCCCTGGGTTTCTGCTGTATTCCCTTCAGCTCCTTGGCCTGGCTATCTACCCATGACTCGCTGTGGGGTCACCTTGCCTGTGGCTGGTCCTCTGCCTTCAACTCCAGCATCCTGTGGGGCAAAAGAAACAAGAGAGGTTCCAGAATGCCAGCTAGACCTTTCTTATCTGCTCATGTCCTTTCACCCTCTTGAGTACATAGATGACCACATGCTGTCATGTACCTTCTGCACTATAATCATCTCCTAAGATCCAAATGGGTGGGTTGGGGAGCCCCTTGCTCTGAGTGATTCCTTCAATTTACCTAAAATATATACAGTCAATCCTCATTATTAGCAGATTTCATATTTGTGAATTTGCTCACTTGCTAAAATTTATTTTAACCCCCAAATCAACACTCTTGCACTTTCACCACCATTTGTGGACACATGCAGAGTGGTGAAAAATTTGAGTTGCCCTTTGTGTATGTTTCTAGGTGAAGTCCTATAAGATGACACTTTGCCTTCTTGTTTCAGCGCTCACACTGTAAGCAAGTGTTCTTTTCATGTTCTACTTAGTGCCACATTTCTCATATTTTTGTGTTTTGAATTGGTGATTTTACTGTTTAAAATGGCCCATGACTGTAGTCCTGGAGTGCCATGTAGCCTTCCTAAGGACAAGAAGGCTGTGAAGTGCCTTACGAGAAAACACATGTTGTATGTACTGAACACATGAGAAAATACATATGGTGTGGACTGAATCCTTGTGTCCTCAAAATTCATATGTTGAATCTTAACCCCCAGTGTCATGTATTTGAAGATGGGACATCTAAGGAGGTAATGAGGGTCAAATGAGATCTTAAGGGTGGAGCCTTGATTAATGTCATAAGAAGAGTTGAGAGCTCTCTTTCTGCAATCAGAGGAAAAGCTATGTGAGGACAAAGTGACCCTGTAAAGACCAGGAAGAAATCTCTCACCAGAAGTCTTCCGTAACCTTGGTCTTGGACTTTCCAGCCTCCAGAACTGTGAGAAAATAAATTTCTGTTAAGTCACAGAGTCTGTGGTATTTTGTTATGACATCTTGAGCTGACTAAGACAACATGTTTTAAATAAGCTTCCTTCATGCATTATAGAGCTGTTGGCTGTGAGTTCAGTGCTCTTGAATTAACAATATCTATTAAATAAGGTGTTTTTAAACAGATACACACATTAAACAGGGTTATATATCAACTGGTTAATGAATTAAAAACTTTTGCTCCATGAAAGACACTGTCAAAAGAATGAGAAGACAAGCCACAGAATGGGAGAAAGTATTTCAAAAGATAACTGACTAAGGACTCTTATTCCACATATACAAAGAACTCATAAAACTCAACAATAAGAAAAGGAACAACTTGTTTAAATCATGGGTAAAAGACCTGAACACACTTCTCACCAACAATGACATACAGATGGCAAACAAGTGTATGAAAAGATACTCCACATCATGTCATTAGCAAAAGGCAAATTAAAACAGTGATAAGATACCAGTGCATGCCTATTAGAATAGCCCAAATCCAGAACAGGGACAACACCAAATACTAGCAAGGAAGGGGAGCAAAAGGAACTCTCTTTCATCACTGATGGGAATAAAAAATGGTGCAGCCATTTTGGAAGACAGTGTCTTACAAATCTAAAAACTAAACATATTCGTACCATATGATCAAGCAGTCACAGTCCTTTACTCAATGTATTTACTCAAAAGAGTTGAAAACTTATGTCCACACAAAAACCTGCACATGGATGTTTATAGCAGCTTTATTCATAATTGCCAAAACTTGGAAGCAACCAAGATGTCCTCCAGTACATGAAAAGATCAATAAACTGTGTGCATTAGCCTGTTCCAGCTGCTAAAACAAAATACCACAGACTGTATGACTTAAATAACAGAAACATTTTTTTTTTTGCAGTTCTGAAGGCTGGAAGTCCAAGATTAAAGTACTGAAAATTTTGGTCACTGGTGAGAGATTTATTCCTGGCTTTCAGATGGCCACCTTTTATTCTGTCCTTACATGGCCTGTTTTCTGTGTGGCATGCTTCTTATAAGGACACCAGTCCTACTGGATTAGGACCCTACCTTTGCGACCTCATTTAGCCATAATTACCTCCGTAAATGCCTTATCTTCAAATATAGTCACATCAGGAGCTAAGGATTCAACATATGAATTTTGGGAGGACACAGTTCAGTCCATAACGATGAGGTACATCCAGACAATGGAATATTATTTAGTATTAAAAAGAAATGAGCTACCAAGCCATGAAAAGACATGGGAGGACCTTAAATGCGTATTACTAAGTGAAAGAAGCCAAGCTGAAATGGCTCCATAATGTATGATTCCAACTATATGACTGACGATGGAGACAGTGAAAGATCAGCGGTTGCTGGGATTAGGGGAGAGGAAGGGATAAACAGGAAATTTTTAGGTAGTGACACTATCCAATATGATACTATAATGGTAGCTACGTGTCATTGTTCGTCAAAACCCATAGAATGTACAATACCAGGGATGAACTCTAATGTAAACTATGGACTTCGGATAATTATGATGCGTCAGTGTAGTTTCACCCATTGTAACAAATGCACCATTGTGGTGAGGGATATTGATAGTCAGGGAGGCTGTGAGTGTGGGGAGAGTGCAAGAGGGACATCGCAGCACACTCTACTATTTGCTCAATTTTGCTGCAAACCTAAAATTGCTCTAAAAGTAAAATCTATTTAAAAGGAAAAAAAAGTGTGACCACAAGCTCACAGGAACCTAACCCCAGAAACAGTGGTCCAGTATTTGCTAATTCAGTCTTTGCAGTGATTTTATAGAACAGACTGCAGTGAATAAGAATTGACTGGATATAGTCTCACTCGTGGCCAAAAGCCAGGAAGGGGCAAATGGGACACTCATCTGCCTACTGGCCTCCCTCTTCATTTTCTTCTCCTTCCTTACTTTTCTGGGGTCAGAAGAAGACAGCCCCCCCTGCTCCACCACACACACCGCCCTTCACTAACCCACTTCCTGTTCTTGAAGTACCTCATGTAAAACTCTGTGATCTAGCTGGTCAGGCAGGCTCATGGCTAAGCTAAAGGGGTAAAGACCTGGGGACAATCTCTTCTCAAGGATTTAGGCAAGTTTGTAAAGCTGATGTTAGCTGCAAATTCCTGTTTTGGAATGCCAGAAGGTGGTTATTATCTTCCATCTCCTTGGATTCCCTCTAGAAATCTCCCTAATCTCTTCCTGCAGTGCCCTGCCTTCCTCTCCTCTAGATATTCCAGGCCAATGAAGAAAAAAAATTAAAGTTCTGGCAAGGCCAGAGGAGCAAAGTTCATGACTCATTTGTGACAAGTTATCCTCATTTTCTCTGAAAGCCTAGTAGCGCAGAGCTCTGTACCTTGACGATGAGAGGTGCTCAGGCAGGAACTACACCTGAGCCAGAAGCAGTCAAGTCAGAACCAAGGTGTGGTTGCCACGCCTCCAAACTTCGGGTGTTGATGTGTGTCTTTTCCCCTTCCTTCTTCCTCCTTCAATTGTCGCACCTTGGTGATCCTGTAACCAAGTATTTTTAAGGATAAAAACCTCCAGATACACAATCGTCTTGGTGACACCTTTTCTATTCTGTTCTTGAAAAGGTGAATGTCCCCTGCCCCTCCATGAGCTACCAACTCTCAAAGAGTCACAGGGTCTTCAGGTTTTCATCCAATATCTTCACATCCTTTCAAAATGTAGGCACTTGGAGAAGTGCCCCAGACAACTTGAAATGAGACTGCACTCTCTACGTTAAATTAAGAAAATCAATTCCAGGCTGGAGAGGGTGAGTTCAAAGGACTACTAGGCTCACCTCCCATCAACATCGGCCCAACCCAGGCCTGGGACCTGGGGGTTGGTGATTTGGGGGATGGAGCTACACTGGTCTCCACTGTTTATTTCCTCTCAGATTGGATCTTTTTTTTTTTTCTGAGTCCCAGAGAATGGGGAATTGTTCCTATAAATATATATTTTTAAAGGCGGAAAAAGAAAAGAAATCAGCACACCAGGCCACCATAGCCATAGAGAGTGATCCTACTGAATGACTATTGGTAAACTGAAGGGAAAGTCACATAGCTAAAGGGAAAAAGTGTCAACCAGAAAAGGAATTCATCAGTAATGGACACAAAGGGAAAGGAGACTCACAAAGACATGTGTGAGAAGAAGGTATTCTATCAGTGACCATGTATTTGGCCTGTGTCCTGTTTACCTTGGTTATCACCCATGCTCACCAAACACTTTGGTGATGATGTAGCTTGTCTGGAAGGAAAGAGTAGGCTACTCGGGCCATCATGAATGTAAATTTGTAAATTAGCATTCTACATTTATACATCATTGACTCTGGGCTTTGTTTGAAAGAGTCAGCATTAAGTCTAGCCAACCCTAGGACACTTACAAGATCATTTCTGCACCTACAAGATTATGAACAAAATTTGGGGAAGTAGTGGATTCTTCAAGGAAAGTGCTGAGTTGTGGGGTCTCTTTTGGGGGCTGGCCAGTCTCCACATCACTCTCTAAAACTTCTGCACTGCTGGGGCTAAACACTAGTTGTTGGGTAATGCACAAGAATGATATTTCCTTTGCTAGATGATTGTGCTGCTTCTCGCTGCCAGTCTGGTTGGAAATACCCTGGGGGCCTTGTTATCCCACAATACTGGGCATTTCTGCTTCTGGTGAGACAGAGCTCTCAAGAGTTTAACGTTTGTAAAACATAGAGTAAATTCATAAAAAAGTTACCAATACTTTGACAACTTCAGACAAAAATTTTCTGGGAAGTTTGGGTTTAAGAGGAACTTCTACCCCACTCCCACCCCTCCCACCCAATTTCCCCATCTAGATCACATTGGGGGTTGCAGGCATGCTAGCAATGTGAGATTTTTTTTCTAAGAATTGTCTTGTATAGAACAGAGGTGGCATTAGTCAAAGGAGTGAGTTGAAGTTGTTTCACTTCCAGAGTTGGCTGAAGGTACCATTTCTGCCACCAGATTAAACTATAAATGAGTTTAAAATGTGCCCAAGATCTTGATTGACTGCCTTGACCATTTTCTAGCAACTTCTCTTCATTTCTAGACAGGTAGCAGTGCCCTGAGTATTTTGTCCTGGCGCCATGAGGACTCTTGTACAGAGAGCAGCCTGACTGTTTCCATTCCTGAGGAATAGTTCCTAATAGCACAGTGGTGGCAAATGTTAACCACACATATCTTAAATAGGATTTGGAATGTGATTCTGACCCTATAATAAACTATCAGTCCTATGGGGGAGGGTGTCTGCATTTGATACATAAGTCAGCCTTAGCCTTTATAGTGTAGCTCTGGTTGTGACATTCAAAAGTTCTCCCCAGAGATCTTAGCAGGCCTGTTCCTTGTTTTATACTGGAAGTCAGGACCCTACTTCTTGGATTTCCTTTGATCAACTAGATGAAAATCTAATTCCATGAAACTTGTGAAGATTGTTGGCAAAGGCAAAATTGTATCTGCCTATCAACCGATGGTAAGCTTTTGCATCCTTATAAACAAAAAAATAGCATTTTCAAGAATATCGTATGATATTTCTTAAGTAGGAAATTTAACATGGTCTGGAACCTTTTTTTTTTTTTTTTTTTTTGCTGTATGCAGGCCTCTCACTGTTGTGGCCTCTCCCGTTGCGGAGCACAGGCTCCGGACGCGCAGCCTCAGTGGCCATGGCTCACGGGCCCAGCCGCTCCGCGGCATGTGGGATCCTCCCAGACCCGGGGCACGAACCCGTGTCCCCTGCATCGGCAGGCGGACTCTCAACCACTGCACCACCAGAGAAGTCCTGGAACCATTTTAATAATGGATGTTTTAGGTACTAAAACACAAGGGGCCAACATTAGCTTCTAGTTAATTCTAATTTTTACCTTATCAATCTCTTAGTCACCTAAATGAGGAATTGGCACACACAGCAACTTCTTTTTGTTCTGGGCTGATTTGTGTTCTTTATGTTCTTGCTGCCAGTATCCCTGTTTCAAATTTCAAGGATGTTCAAAAGGTCTACCAGTTGTCAGTGCTTCAAGTGGGATTCCCTTCCCCTCTCCACCTATTCTCCACTCCCATCAGTTACCCCAGCACTAACTCAGAGCTCACTGTCAGGGTAACATTAGATGACTCTTGTTTGGTGCTATCAATGCGTACCTTATTTTTAGGAAAATGTTAACATCGTTGGGGAAAAAATGGCTGACAATAACCCTATTATATTAAGTTCACAGTTACTGCTGCCTGCAATACCATTAATATTTAGTCTAATAATTTTCTGGGGCAAGAAAACTCACCTGTAATGTACCTAATGTACTATGCAGAGAGGGGAAATTTTTTCTGTCTTATGAAATATGATATTTACTTCTTCTTATTTTACTTAGCTATAAAAGTTTTTTTTGTAAGCTTGATGGGAATTTATGTTTGTGAGTGATGGTACCTGTTTAATCAGATTCTAAAACAACACTAATTTTATCATTTCAAATCTAGGATTCCATATCAGATGTCTCCTAAAGATTAAGTCATTTTAAGTTTGATTTATTAAAAAAAAACCTTATAAAGGCAGTGCAAGGAATTTTTTTAAGATGTAAATATTTTCAAATACACATGATTTTCATTGGATCTATGGTTGTGACAAATGAAACAACTTACATGTTTTTCAAGCTGAAAACTTAGCCAGCAATATAAGTGAGCAAAAGAGTACAAGATCTTTTCTTTAACAGGTAGATTCAAAAAATTTGTTTCTGACTTTTGGTTCAGTTCAGAACTTGATTAACATCTTTTGGCCAGCATTTCTGGGGGCAAAATAAATTCTGCTACAACAAAGAAATGAATTTAGGCTTTAGATTAAACTTTAGAGTCTTGAGTTTTTTGACCTAATGTGTAGGTCATTTGTCTGCCTCACTGTATCCAGTCTCAAGAAGGACATGAGGGAGGGAGTTGGAAATGATTAAAATGGGCTCCATTGGATTGGTGATTCAGAGGTTTCAGAAGTCAAGTTCAGATCCCAGTAGAAAGCTGTACACGGGCACAGGGCAGAGTCTCTTAGCCCAGATCTCTGCATTGTTGGTCTGGCTTCTGTGACCAGCACGCTGTCCACACTTGCTTCAGCCTCCAGCAGGGAAACTAGAGTTTCTCAAATGACGCAGTGGTATCCCAGAACTTGGAACTTGAGCAGAAAGCAATTCGTAGCTCCTTTGGTTTGGGGAACTATTATTGAATATTTAGTATTGGTGTGATCAATTTGAATGATACAATTTTCTGGATGAAAGGAATAGATGTAGTATATCCTAGTCTAGAACTTAATCTCTATGTCATTGGAAGCTTTAGAAACTTTGAGAAAACAAGCTTAAGAAAACAAAACTGACTTCTGCCAAGCTCACTGGTGTGTAACATCCGCAAGAAGCAGCCCAGGTGATCCAACCTTGAAATAACACATAGAGTCATCCCTTGGTATCTGCGGGCTATTGGTTCCAGGGTCCCGAGGAAACCAAAACTTGTGGATGCTCAAGTTCCGTATTCAAATGCTGCAGTAAAATCTCCTCTCCTAATCGGCGGGTTCTACATCCATGGATTCAACTAGCCCGCGGATACTGAACCCGCAGATACGGAGGGCCGACTATACAACCACTTTAAAAAATTAGCTTGTGAAGAAGGTGTTTAAGGAGCTGGGTAGGCCGCTCCTGGGCTTTACAAATAGTGCTACATGGAAGAATGAACAGAAGCAAAACAGCAAGGATTGGGTGAGACAGAGCCCAGGACAGTTTCCATAGCACACACGTGTCTGCAGCAGCAAAGAGCGTGCACCGACTTCTGGTGCTGGAGGAAGCCCAAGTCCTGGCCACTGGCTTCAGAAAGGACGCCGACGGGCAGATGCTGTCTAGCCTGCTTCTTTGGCATCCGTTTGCAGAGTAGGAGGTTTAGGCCCAGGAAACATGACCCCTGAAATGCAATAAGGCCTGTTGCCCTTTGCTCTGGGGCCAAGATTCAAAGAAAGCAGGGCTGTCTTTCGAGGCAGGAAACTGGGCGCCATCTGGGACAGTTTTTGAGGTCCCGCTGCTTTCCATCCTGACTTCTAGCTGCTAGTGGCAGCCCCACATCCTCTTAAGCCGCAGGCTGTGGAGGAACTGCCAGACGCGGTAACTAGTTCAGACCGGGTCTGAATTCCCCCAGGAAGTACAGCACCGAGTGTGTGTGTGTGTGTGTGTGTGTGTGTGTGTTATCACCCCTCAATATGCCTGAAAGACGTAGTTCCTGGAAAAAACCCTGAGGAAGTAAGTGGCTTATTGTTTGGGAATTTGGAGAGAGTAATACTCACTTTGTAGTAAAGCATTAGGCTGTAAATTACTCTTGGGCAGAAAAATGTGTTTTCCTTCAGTCCTGGATTTGTCCAGGCATTTAATGCAGAGAACACAGGCTGCAGCTTTCTGTATTGTTGACTGAATTTTTGTGTTATAAATATGTCTATGGTAAAAGTTCTGTCTGCTGGAAAATAAGCGCCTTGAAGAGTAAGTGAAAGCAAAGTGAAGGAAGGGGTGCTTCCTTTGGGGCAGTGTGGTGGGAGACGGCAAAATGAACCATCCACCTTCTGTCACCTCCCGCACCCCGACATACAAACATAAACACAAACATGCGGCCTTGTAAAAGTGTCCACTTCCCCTACACCACCATCAATCCTCTTGGTTCACAAGAATCCAAAGTTGATGAACGTAGCCTTCCCACTCACAGTTTAGTATTCCTCATGATTATTATGATTATGATGTATTTTATTTGCAATAAAATACACACATGTTAAACTCCATGTCTTTTGACAAACAGAGACACTCAGTTACTGCCATATGAAGATATAGACCATTTGTATCACCCTGAAATTTTCCAATCCTCTTCTATAGACCATCTCCCCACTTCACCCCAGGCACCAGGAAAGAACTGATCTACTTTCAGTCAATAATATCAGATTTGCCTGTTATAGATTTTTTAAATTAATTAATTAACTTATATTTAGTTTTGGCTGTGTTGGGTCTTCGTTTCTGTGCGAGGGCTTTCTCTAGTTGCGGCAAGCGGGGGCCACTCTTCATCGTGGTGCGTGGGCCTCTCACTATCGCGGCCTCTCTTGTTGCAGAGCACAGGCTCCAGACGCACAGGCTCAGGAGTTGTGGCTCACGGGCCTAGTTGCTCCGCGGCATGTGGGAACTTCCCAGACCAGGGCTCGAACCCGTGACCCCTGCATTGGCAGGCAGACTCTCAACCACTGCGCCACCAGGGAAGCCCCTAGATTTTTAAATAAATAGAATTATATACAGGCTGTACCTTTTTGTGGCTGGTCTATTTTTTACATTGCATAATGCTTTCAAAATATTAAGATTTTGTTGCATAAGTTAGTAGTTCATTCATTGTTGCGTAAGTTAGTAGTTCATTCATTTTTGCTGAAAAGTAATATTCCATTAAAATAGACATACCACAATGTATTTATTCATTCACCTCTTGATGAACATTGTGTTATTTTCAGTTTGGGGCTATTATTAATGATGCTTATACGAACATTAGTGTACCGGTCTTTGGGTGGACATATGTTTTCATTTCTTTTAAATAATTATGTAGGAATAATATTGCTGAGTCATTTGATTTCACTGATTTTTCTCTGTTGTTTATCCATTTTTACTGTATTAATTTCTGCTCTTTATTGTCTTATGGCTGGGTAGGATGGTTATTTAAATTTTGTGACAAATATAATCAGTTCTGCTCTTTATGATTTCCTTCCTTCTAATTACTTTGAGTTCAATTTGCTCTTCTTTTTCTAGCTTTTAAGGTGAAAATATAGATAATTGAATTTGAGAATTTTCTCCTTTCCTCCCCTCCCCCAGTTTTATTCAGGTATTATTGACATGTAACATTGTAAGTTTAAGGTGTATAATGTGATGATTAGACACTTGTATATATTGCAAGAATTTTCTTATTTTCTAATGTAAGCATACACAACTACAAATTCTCCATTAAGGATCACTTTGACTTCACCTCACAAATTTTGATATAGACGCAGTCCTTGCTTTACACAGTAGTGAAACCATAAAAATGACCATGCAAACTAAAATCATGCAAAGCGATCTTAATAAACATGGAAAAAATAACAACTGTTCTGTGACCTTTAAATTTTTTTGTCATGACATTAAAATTTTTTTGTGACAAAATTTTTTTGTTATAAATGTATGGGAAAATTTATGACAAATTTTTTTGTTATAAATGTATAGGAAATTTTAAAAAATGGTAAAATTAATATTTATTTAGCATACTGTAATTAAAAATACTTTAATATTTCTAATGAAGCACTTTGAGAATTAAAGTATTTTACTTCTTCGTAAAAACTTAGGGAATGGATACAGAATTTCAGTCTGGGAAAATTTTAAGAAGTTCTGCAGATGGATGGTGGTGATGGTTACACAACAATGTGAATGTACCTAATATCACCGAACTACACGTTTTGAAATATTACAGTGGTAAATTTCATATTATGTATATGTTAGCACAATTGGAAAAAAAATGAATCAGGAGTAGTTTGAACAGTGCTGCTGCCTCTTCATTGTATAAGTTACGATATGGAGTGAGCACTTTTTCTATGCCGCTGTGAATCGTTACACTCAGAACTTTCTAGGTTTGGATCAGCTTCTCACAGTTTATCCTTTGCACATTCAATGGTATGAAAAATCTGAGAGTTCCTTCAGAGTTACATTTTTGCCGGTGTCACTTCCTCATTATGTCACCATCACTACATTCCTCTGACTGCAAATCTAGAGTCTCTCAGAAAGCGGTAATGTTAACATTCCCACGTTAGCTATTTCTTCGATAATTCCATTTGCGTTCAATTCAAATGGTGCTTCCAAGATGATCACTTTTCACTTATTTGATACGCTTTCATCTTTGTTGGTCAGTTCCTTCTTTGGCTCACCCATTTCAGTAAAATGTCATGTGGCTTATTGGCAGACAAGGAGGAAACAACTTTACTACATATGTGTGAATTGAATAATAAATACACAGCAAGGAATTGCCAACAGATTTTGGGAGAAGTGATGTGATTGGTCACTGATCATGATGCTCATCTGTTATTTGCATAGTGATTTATGGACTGATGACCTCACAATGAAGTTTATACCTTACAGCAGGGGTCCCCAACCCCCGGGCCGTGGACTGGTACCGGGCCGCGGCCTGTTAGGAACCAGGCCACACAGCAGGAGGTGAGCAGCCAGCTAGCAAGGCTTCATCTGCCACTTCCCATCGCTTGCATTACCGCCTGAACCATTCCCCGCCCCGCCGGCCCCCCTTCACCCAGTCCGTAGAAAAATTGTCTTCCACTAAACCAGTCCCTGGTGCCAAAAACGTTGAGGACCACTGCCTTATAGCATTACTTACAGTTAGTATACTGTGGGAACTGAAATTTGAACCATGCTGTTGGGGGACTGGTGTTATTGATGGTAACTGAAATCCGTGCATATTAGAACCTGTGCAAGGCAAGGACTGCTTGTATTGTGTTTTATTTCTTTGTGATTTCTTTTTGACCCATGAGTTATTCAGAAGCGTGCTTGATTTCCAATGTTTGGAGATTTTCCAGATATCATTTTATTATTGTGTTGTATTTTAATTTTATTTTGAGCAGAGGACATACTCTATATGATTTAAATCCTTTTAAATGTATTGAGATTTATTTTATGGTCTAGAATATGGTCTGTATTAGCTAATGTTCCATGTGCCCTTGAAAAGAATGGGTATCCTGCTGTTACTGAGGGTAGCATTCTATTAAGTCAAGCTGGCTGATTGGTAGGGTCCCCAGGTCTTTACTGATTTTCTATTGACCTTTTCTTAATCAAGTATCTTCAACTATAATTGTGGATTTGATTATTTCTTTCTGCAATTTATCAGTTTTTGTTTTACATAGCTTGAAGCTGTATTATTAAAAAAATGTATATTTAGGATTTTTATGTCCTCTTGATGAATTGACCTTTTTGTTGTTACGAAATGACCTTTCTTTAAAATTTTTATTGGAGTATAGTTGATTTACAATGTTGCGTTAGTTTCAGGTGTACAGCAAAGTGAATCAATTATACATACACATATATCTACTCTTTTTTAAGATTCTTTTCCCATATAGGCATTACAGAGTATTGAGTAGAGTTCCATGTTCTATACAGTAGGTTCTTATTCGTCATCTATTTTATGTATAGTAGTATGTATATGTCAATCCCAACCTACCAATTTATCCCTCCACCCACCCCCTTATCCCCTGGTAACCATAAGTTTGTTTTCTGCATCTGTGATTCTACTTCTGTTTTTGAAATGATCTTCTTGATCCCGATAATCTTCCTTTTCTTGAAATCCATTTATCTGACACTAACATAGTTATTCTAGCTTTCTTGTAATTGGTGTTGACATAGTATAATTTTTTCTATCCTTTTACTTTTAATCTATCCTTTTCTTTATATTTAAGGCTATTTTCCAAAGCAGCTTGTACTAGGTCTTGCTTTTCATCCAGTCTGGCAATCTCTGCTTTTTAATCGAAGTGTATATATGCAAATATAAAATGTAAAATCCAAAATGGAGGCTATTTAGTGTAATTACTGAAAGACTCATTGTGTTTATATTCGCCTTTAAATATGAGAATATATTTAAATAGCTGTTTTAAAATCCTTATATGCAAATTCCATCACCCATGTTGGCTTTATTTCTACAGACTGATTTTCCTCCTGGTTATAGGACTTGTTGCTTTATTTTGCATATCTAGTAATTTTTCATTGAATGCCACATGGTATGAACGTAATGCTCTTGAGTGTTTGGATTTTGTTGTCTTCCTTTAAAGAATGTTGAACATTATTTAGCAGGCAATTACATTACTTGCCATCAGCTTGATCGTGGAGACTAAATTTTCAGCTTTGTTAGGAAGGGTCTAAAATAGTTTTTACTCTAGAGCTAATTTAACCTTACTGCTAAGGCGTGATCCTTCACTGGTCTCCACTGAATGCACCGGGTATTCAACAAGGTCTTTTCACTCTTGCTGGTAGGTGCTCAAATTTCTCCCAGATCTATATGAGCTCAGAAAATTGTTCAGCTATCTTTTGTCAGTTTAATTCTCAGGCCCAGGCACAGAACATAAGAGGGTAGACGAAAAGTCTTTCCTTCTCTACAGTACTAAACCCAATGCTGTGATTTTTCTCATCCCAATTCACATATATTATCTCAGTCATTGCCCAGCTCAAATATAATTTGGTGAGGAGTAAATATATAGTTACTTAGAGATTCTTCCCCACCTCCCTCTTCACTTGCTCTTTTTTACATTTCTAGGGGAGGGACAAGGATCAGCTCCGTGATTATGTCTTTTGTTTCTGGTAGCCCCAGTAGAAGGGAGCTCTTCAAAGGCTGGGAAAAAATCTCATGGACCCTTGCATTCCCAGTACTTAGCACAATGGCTGTCAAATAGTAGGTGCTCAATACACATTAGATGGATATAGGGATTAAAAATATCCCAACACTCCTGGCCAAACCACAGGTAAGAAGAGGCAAGAAATTGGTGCTTGATTGAGAAGGCCTGAGTACCTTCCTCCAGAAGCTTGTCTCAGGGCCTCACACTCTTTCACTAGGGACTCGGCATTGGGTCCAATGCAAACTCCTCACTCCTCATTATTCCATGGTTAGGCATCAGCACCTGACCACAAATGAATTCAGCAGAGAGCAGGGTTCTACAGAAAGGAAGTAAAGGAGAAGGGGGCTCTATGGGGCTCTGTAGGAAAGGTGGTTCCACTGGAATAACCAGAGTGCGGCTTCTTACTAAAGCTTAAGGCAGTGTAAGGAGACCGAGGTTGTTGGTGAGGGGTGGGGAGCATGGATGGTTCATGGATGTGAGACCAATGCATTTGTACAGGATGCCCACACTTAAAAGGGCCCATGTGTAGTTTAATACTCTGTTGTCGCCATCCTGAGATTCTTAACAATTTTTGAGCAAAGGACCCTGCATTTTCATTTTACATGGGGCCCCCAAATTATTTACCCGGTCCTGGTTGGGGGGCACCAAATGGAAGGAAAAAGCACAGAGAGAGAGGAGAGAAGAGGCATGAGAAAAGTCATTCCATCTTCAGGGTTTTGCATAAGGCCCTGAGGTCAAGCCATAGCCAGCAGCATGACCAGGAGGACCGAGGCAGCAGAGAACCCTGAGTGGCCACCAACTAATGTTTATGTGTCTCATACTTAGAGGCAGGCTTCTGAGACGTCAGGATGCAGGGCCTTTGGGAACCTGCCACCTGCTTCATTTACCAGAGTTTGCAGTCTACTTTTCTGCTGTGGCACACGACTAAAGCCATCTGGGTTGTGTCAGCAATGGCTCAGGCTGCATTTCTTTGAAACGGATGACCAAGAGTTGGGTGTCCTTCGTTAATGTCATATGACTGAAAATAATGATATTCCAGGAGGTAGCCAGACACAAGGGTCATCACAGCTGTGCCATCCACGAAGAAACAATGGCAGGAGAGATGCTGGAGCTCATACAATAAATTAATCCTAAAGTTGGACATCTTCACTTTCTCTCTTTTTTTTTTTTTGAATAATCGGTGGTTACAGCCTGCTAGGAAACAGTTGCAGTCATTAATATCAGATCCAAAAACCTGTAAAATACCCTCCTGGTTGACACACTATGGTTAGGAGTGTCCCCCAATCCTTTTCGCATGATTTGAAAAAAAAGATGACAAGCTGCTTTACCTAATGCATTTCCTCAGTGAATTCATCATTAGCGTTGTCATCTTCCTTTCCAGATGAGAGTTCTTCACGTACAGCTAATCAAACATTTAAGTCTTTACATGTATTTTTTTTCTTCAGTACAAACTAGAGTGAGGATGGATGGAACACTTTGTTCTTCATCTGAAACTAGAGTAAGACAAAAATGACAAGCATTGCATGAAGGAAAGTCCCCTCTTTGTCATTTTTATGAACATCTTTATAAGCATTTAATATATTTGGCTCTGAGCTAGACTTAAAGAAAATCCAAAGATAATCCTTGTCCTCAGGGAAGTAATAGTATATCTGGAACACATGGGGGAACACACACAAATACCCCCTCACTGCTGAAGGGGGGCCTTCAATTACAGATATAGTATTCCCATGAGTGGTGTTACAGAAATTGGTTACGCTACAAACATAATACAGTCAGGATCAGATGAGTTTTTCATTTTAATTTCAAGGAGTAGGACAGAGACTGCGATTTGAAGATTTGCTACTCCTCAAATTAAATAACAGGACTTTACCAGAGTAACGTAAGTGAAAACAACACAGCACTAGTGGCCAAAGGGAACTCCTATTCATTGTTTACTGTGCTATTAAGTGCTATGTCCTTGGCAAACATTCTCTCACTTAAGTCTGTACTAGATACTTCACGTGGTTGGCACTGGATAAATAATTGTTTAATGATAGAGGGTATGAATTTAAGTCTTGTGCTCCCAAACAGAAATTTTGTTTGGGCTCTTTTAGTCCTGTGGAAATCAATAAGTGAAGGTCACCAGGATAAAGGCTGTCTTCTTTTATCACCCTCCTCCAACTACCACCTGCCTCTCTACTCCTCGACTTTGGGGGCCCTCTCCTTAGATGGAGAGGGAGAAGGAGGCAGCTGCAGGGTTGATCTCCCTACTGTGGTTAGAGCTGCCTCTTCAATGTCCCAACAGGTAACCAGAAACATCTATGCTTAGAGGTTACATTATTTGCCCTCTCTCACCCCAATAGGCTAGTCTTTAGCTTTGGCTGGAACAGTACAGTAAAAGAAAGCTCACCATTTTCTGGAATAGCCCATTCAACTTTAGAAACAAAAATTTTAAGAAAGTTATTCCATGTGTTGAATTAAATAACTGTCTCTCTTTAATTCCCATAGACTGTCTTTGAACTTCCGGAGGGCATTCTATCTCCTTCTGTCTCCATCTCTCAGCACTGGCCTGACAGAGAACAATGTTTATGGAACAACAGAAAGCTGGAAAGGTGTCAGGTTATGAACAAACTGGACTGTTGGGACGCTGCACTGGTCACAGGATGATGCTTAGAATAAGAGGAGCAGATTCTGTGGGGGCAGCAGGGAGGTGATGAGTCTGGGTTTGATAATATAAGCAATTCCAGCTATAAATAAGAAGTGAGAAAAATGCAATAGGCAATCAGGAGTTGAGAAGAAAGTGACAAAAATTTAGGAAGAGATGAAATCATTCATGACAAGGGTATAGTGAAAGAAGAGAAAAATGAGATAATTATAGTCCAAAGCAGTCATGTTAATTAGGTTATCAATAATTTAACAGAATTATGACATTTTAACATTAGTTATAATAATGTGAAAGATTATATTACGCTAGTGAACCAATCAGAACTGAGATGTAAAATTTGCATGAATGACTGAAGTAAAATAAGAATGTAAGTGGGAGGGAGAGAGTATGGGTTCCCAGCAATTGGCCTGAACCTGAGACCCAACCACATGGTGGCACCTCAGCAGGTTATGAGGTGGTGAGAATTACATCCTCATAGTTTACAGATGTTAATAATTGGTCTGAAAGAAAGAGAGACAACTAAAAAATTGGGGTTTATTTGACTCTTGCACCTTGCCCCTTCCCCCAGACACCATGCTATTTCCCTGAATCAGGAGACAGAACTCTCGGAAGGGTATCAGTTGATAAGACATAGGAAACTTCTACTAATTGGTGATAAGCCTAACACAGTGCCTGGCCTAGTATGAACAACTAGAAGACTGGATAGGTGGATAGATGGATGGGTGGAAGAGTACCATAAACAGGAGTCTTTAATGATTGTCAAAGAATAAGAGTATGCATCTAAAGATCATTTCCTGTACTCAGATGGCCCTTTGGATGGACCTGAAAGATCTTTAGTAGGGAGAGGGGCTCCAAATAAAATCTAAAGGACAGTCCTCTAAGTTGACATGAGCCTGTAGAGCATGGTTTTCCATCTCCTCATATAAATGAGGTTGGCCCTCAAGTTGGGGAGAAGTGTTTTTCTCACTTCTTCTGAAGTCCCAAGCCTGGCAGCACTGGCTTCCTGCTCAGGAACTCTTTGGGTTTTGAGGGTCTTTGGCTCAGTGTGTCACCATTGGTTCTACAGAACATTGATGAGGGATCATTCAGATGGATGTTAGTGGCAGATGGTAGTAATGTCCCTGAAGGGTGATGTCATAAAGAGTTGTAATCTACACATTACTTCTAAAATATACAAAGAACATACAACTTTAATTTCTATAACTGATTTGAGCTTCTGCAAGAGTCCCTACCCCTTAGTAGCAGATATGTAGAAAAATTGTGAAAGACTTTGAAATGGGCAAAAAAGATGACTGTCCTATCTAGTACACCCTTCTAAGTTATCTCTACCTGTCACTGACTTTGAGCTATTTTACAACTCTGTGAGCTGTAGAATACTGATAGTAATGCAAATGTCTCTTACAAATTGTGTCTGGGGCGGATGCAGTTAATTATTGACCTTTGGATATTGACCAATTTTGGTATTCATTTCAGTCTTCCTGATGGCCTATATATATGTGCGTTTGAATTCTCCTGTGAATGCTGTAAAATCTTACCAGTTTCCTCATACCTTAATAAAATCCTTCACCCTTGAGAGTCATGGTTTTATACTTTAGAAAACGTATCCTTTTACATAGGGGAAAACTGACTTTAAGTTTGACAATTTATGATGTTGTTTTCTCTTCTAGTATAGTTTGTTTCAGGGAACTGCTCCATCTTTTTTGGTTCACTTTCTGCCCCCTGCTCCTTTCCAAGGTGGCATCTTGATGTCAGGGGGACGAAGCTCCTGTGGTTTGTGATGGTGGAGGAGAGACAAGATCTGAGAGTCACATGGTGCCTGTGTGGTCATTTGGCCATCATCCTGGTACCTCTCCTAGGAGACTGTAGACCCAGACATATACCATGTCTTCATCTTCACCACAGGTCTTGGTGTACCTCAGCATGGGCCATGGCAGGTTCTAGTTACAGTGTGTTCTTCGTGGGTCATGGGGAATCTGGAGTGCCACCTCAGGTGCATCATTTATCCACGGCCCTTCACAAGTGCTGCTCTGTGGCTCCTTCTCCATGCTGATGTGGCTGCATCCCAAACGTGCTGTTAGCCCAACATGATCTCAGTCTTTTCTATATCCATTTGGGTATTTCCACCATTAAAGTGTTGGCTTGCAATTCTGAAATTGCTGCCCTCCCTCTTTGCCTCTCTTCTCCTACTCACCATCCACCAAGACCCAGTGGGCAGGCATTCCACGTTATCTTGCTATCTAATGAAACCTTCTCCTGAACTGTGCCCTTCTGAAGGGTCACTCACTCTCCTCCTTTCCCCTTGGACTATCACAGCAGAATGCCCATTATACACATGCTATGTGGGAAAGGAAATAAAAAATCCATGGATATAATAGCTTCAAAACATTATCACTATTATATAAGATATTGGAGTTCTTGAAAGTAGAAATTATTGCTGGAAGACAGAGCCAAGGGAAGAGAGAGAAACTGTGAAAACCAGAAAATAGTTTGAGAAGTTTGCTTAAACAAGGACGGCTAAGACACCCTCTGGGACAGCCCTTGTGAGTTTGAATAACGCAATATCATTATGAAGGTTCTTGCAGAGAAAGCAATCATTCTGAATCACTATCATAAAAGTCTATTACTTTATTTTGGGATTTGATGCCTCTAAAAACCCATATTGGCCCCTACAGATAATTACATTTAAAAAAATATGTTCTTAAGCCACATGCTTAATAACAGATTCAGGAAATTTGCCAAGAATAAACATTAATTTACTGTTCTGTAGAACTCAGTTTCTATTTTCTCTTCATTAATTAAAGGACATTTTTGGGCTTCCCTGGTGGCGCAGTGGTTCAGAGTCCGCCTGCCGATGCAGGGGACGCAGGTTCGTGCCTCGGTCTGGGAGGATCCCACATGCCGCGGAGCGGCTGGGCCCGTGAGCCGTGGCCGCTGATTCTGCGCGTCCGGAGCCTGTGTTCCGCAACGGGAGAGGCCCCAGCAGTGAGAGGCCTGCGTACCGCAAAAAACAAAACAAAAAACCCCACAAAACAAAAAAGGACATTTTTCTATTTCAGTTTTCTGGAACTTTTCCAGTGCCCGTACTACCAGAAAATGGAAGTTATTCTGATATTATACGGACTCTCAAAAGGCAAGTAATATTCTCAAAAGTATGAATTTCCATCAAATTCTGAGTACTTATATGAAGTATGAATTCAAATGCAGTATGTTGAGAAGGCTCTAGGGTTTATGGAAGGTATCTTTTCCTTTTCCTCTTAAAGGAGACAGACACTGTGCCTGTAGGATAGGAGTTTTGGGCTCTGGATAGGAGCTATGACAATATTTCCTTAGATAATTCCATCAAAACTTGCTGGTTAAACAGCTCCTTACAGAATATCACAGCAAAAAGTGGTGGTTAAAATGAGATCATATAATTGAAACAGTAAATGATTCTTCAATGTATCATCATCAGTATTAACCCAGATATAATTTCCTATGAATTGCATGACCTTATAAAATAAACTTTTACACACACATATACACACTTAGTCATCCTGGAAATAAATGCTTGCCTCCTTCTTCATGTTGAATATATGTGTTGGACTCATTCTCAGAGGAAGTCAGTGGCTTAGGGTCTTACCATGAATGGTAAAGAGGAAGACTCAAGAGTGCTAGTTTCTCAGTAGCTTAGTTAGTACTGAGTAGCTACTTTCTTAGTAGCACAGTTCAGCCCTTGTCGTATAAAATAAACGCAAATTCTTATCTTTATGGACTATATTCACATATGTTCATGCATGTAGGTATGTGTTAAACCTGCATATGTCCATATAACACACCTCTTCACGTAAAAACGTTAACTCAGGAATCTGTCTTGTTTTAAACCATGGAATATCTGTCATCATCCTCTAACATTTATGAGGATCCTTTCTGAGCCATATGCTGGGAATAGAAAGATGGAAAGGAGGGAGTCTCTGTGATCCAGGATTCTAGTCGGACATTGGCTTATTCTCCCAGAATATGGGTCACTGCCTACTACAGTTCCTTGACCTCAGGTCTCTGCTTCCCTGCACCAAATACAAAACAATCTCAGCCCAGCCTGGCCTGGGGTGAGCTCTGTCTTCTGGAAGCTACAGTGGGACCGCTGGTGTTCTGCAGGCATCATAAATTGCTTTCCTTTCAATGTGTTCTCAGTCTGTATAGTTTGCTGCTTCACATGGCAGAGCTGGCTGCCTCTGGTTGTTTGCTCCTCGTACAGTGATTTGTTTAGAACTTGACACATTTAAGAAGCACTGAATTTGAACTCAGATAAGAACTCTAAAAATCACAGCCCTTATTTTCATAAACAGTAAGCTTGGTTCAAGGTCATCTTCACCACATCATGGGTCCACAGTGATCACAGGGATAGTAGTGTTGGTGACGGTGATGGCCTTTGGTGACCTTAGCCCTAAGCAACACCTCATGAGACCAGTGGCCACTGTGGTTCAATGCTTCTTCTCAGATAGCCTCATGTTGAATCCACAGGAGGTATAGAAGTGAACAGGAGAGGTAAGCCCTGGATCTGGACACATGCTGTTGACCTTGGGGACCCACACCACCGCAGGTGTAGGGATTGTCTGGCTCCTGACAATAGTTCAGAACTAGAGTTGTTTTGGACGACTGGTCCACTGTAGGGAAGGGGAAAAATACCCTTTTCTTTATCCTCCTAGGTTTTTTGGCTGGGGCCTTACAAATTAGACCAACAAAAGACAGCAACAAGAGAAAAACAGAGTTCATTATTGCATGCATGGCACGCACACGCAGGAGAACTCAATGATAAGTAACTCAAACGGGTGGTTAGAACTGGGAATTATATAATATCTTAAGAACAATCACTTTTGTAGAGAAGTGACAAGACAAAGGAAAAAGGGGTTTAGAGTTTTAGGGGTGGCAAACTGTGGGAAAGCAGAAGTATGGGGGAAACTAATGGAAGATAAGGCTTGTTTTAGTAAGACTGGTTATGTAGATCCCTGTGGTGTCATCTCCGGGCTGATAAGAGTCTAGAGTTGTCTCCTATGATAAGAATCATCCTACCCTTCCTGGTAGAGAGGGGGAGGCCAGAGAGGCATCTGTTTCTTCTCGATTGCCTTCAGCTCAGAATCAACCTTACGACAAAGTGGTAGATTTGGGGGTGGCATATTCTGATCTCCTCCACAACCCAGGAAAAGGGGAGCACAGTAACCACAGCTCTGTTTTGACCTGGTTCTCACATGAGGAGCATGAACTCCAGTTTGAAAAGGGATTAAAGTTCTTGTTTTGAAGAATTTTGCCATGATGATGGGGAGCCGTGTGGTCTAGTAGACTAGCATTTATTGAGTGTTTCCCATGTTCCAGGGCCTGGGCTAAGGACTTTACACATGTATGCCATTTAATTCTCATAACAACCCCCTGAAGGAGGTACTGTTCTTACTCTTTTACAGATGAGACCCTTGGAGTGTAAATAAATTTACTTGTCCAAGGTCTAGTGTTAGGAGTGATGCTAGGGTTGGAACCTGATCAATCCCTTTATTAAATGAAGTCCCCTAAGTTACGCTGTGCTGTAGGCAGTACCACAGCCCTGTTTTCACATACTAGGTAGGTAAAGAAGGACAGTAACTTAGCCCACGGAGGGCGCATTACAGAGCTCAGGTTTGAACTCAGGTACTCCAGACGCCTGAACCTGCTTCCTCCTTGTCAGCACACTGCTGCCCCTTTAGAAGAGACCTCTGCCCCTTATTCTAAGATGTCTTTCTGGGACTTGGAGATGCTGGCCATCCTAAGCATAAAATTACAGGAGTCAGTCATTATGTAATAGTTTTGAATGGTTGGCAGACCTTAACTAGACTTATCTTGGTGATCATTTTGTAATACAGAAATATCAAATCACCATGTTATGTGTATCAGGAACTAACAAGGTATTGTAGGTCAATTATACTTGAAAAACAAACAAACAAAAAACCTTATATAAAAAGATCATATTTGTGGTTACCAGAGGTGGGCATGAGGGGAGAGGGAATTGCGTGAAAGTGGTCAAAATGTACAAACTTCCAGTTATAAGATAAAGAAGTACTAGGGATGTAAAGTACAACATGATAAATATAATTAACACTGTTGTATGTTATATATGAAAGTTGTGAAAATAGTAAATCCTTAGAGTTCTCCTCACAAGGAAAAAAACCTTTTTTCTATTTCTTTTTTAACACCTTTATTGGAGTATAATTGCTTTACAATGTTGTGTTAGTTTCTGCTGTATAACAAAGTGAATCAGCTATACGTATACATATATCCCCACATCCCCTCCTTCTTGCATCTCCCTCCCACCCTCCCTATCCCACCCCTCTAGGTCGTCACAAAGCCTCGAGCTGATCTCCCTGTGCTATGCGGCTGCTTCCCACTAGCTATCTATTTTACATTTGGTAGTGTATATATGTCCATGCCACTCTCTCACTACGTCCCAGCTTACCCTTCCCCCTCCCCATGTCCTCAAGTCCATTCTCGACGTCTGTGTCTTTATTCCTGTGCTGCCCCTAGGTTCTTCAGAACGATTTTATTTTTAGATTCCATATATATGTGTTAGCATATGGTATTTGTTTTTTTCTCTCTGACTTACTTCACTCTGTATGACAGACTCTAGGTCCATCCACCTCACTACAAATAACTCAGTTTCGTTTTTTTTTATGGCTGAGTAATATTCCATTGTATATATGTGCCACATCTTCTTTATCCATTCATCTGTCAATGGACACTTAGGTTGCTTCCATGTCCTGGCTACCGTAAATAGTGCTGCAATGAACATTGTGGTACATGACTCTTTTTGAATTATGGTTTTCTCAGGATATATGCCCAGTAGTGGTATTGCTGGGTCATATGGTAGTTCTATTTTTACTTTTATAAGGAACCTCCATACTGTTCTCCATAGTGGCTGTATCAATTTACATTCCCACCAACAGTGCAAGAGGGTTCCCTTTTCTCTGCACCCTCTCCAGCATTTATTGTTTGTAGATTTTTTGATGATGGCTATTCTGACTGGTGTGAGGTGATACCTTATTGTAGTTTTGATTTGCATTTCTCTAATGATTAATGATGTTGAACATCCTTTCATTTGTTTGCTGGCAATCTGTATATCTTCTTTGGATAAATGTCTATTTACGTATTCTGCCCATTTTTGGATTGGGTTGTTTGTTTTTTTGATACTGAGCTGCATGAACTGCTTGTATATTTTGGAGATTAATCCTTTGTCAGTTACTCCATTTGCAAATATTTTCTCTCATTCTGAGGGTTGTCTTTTCACCTGTTCATGGTTTCCTTTGTTGTACAAAAGCTTTTAAGTTTCATTAAGTCCCATTTGTTTATTTTTGGTTTTATTTCTATTTCTCTAGGAGGTGGGTCAAAAAGGATCTTGCTGTGACTTATGTCATAGAGTGTTCTGCCTATGTTTTCCTCTAAGAGTTTGATGGTGTCTGGACTTACATTTAAGTCTTTAATCCATTTTGAATTTATTTTTGTATATGATGTTAGGAAGTGTTCTAATTTCATTCTTTTACATATAGCTGTCCAGTTTTCCCAGCACCACTTATGGAGGAGGCTTTCTTTCCTCCATTGTGTACTCTTGTCTCCTTTATCAAAAATAAGGTGACCATATGTGCGTGGGTTTATCTCTGGGCTTTCTATCCTGTTCCATTGATCTATATTTCTGTTTTTGTGCCAGTACCATACTGTCTTGATTACTGTAGCTTTGTAGTATAGTCTGAAGTCAGGGATCCTGATTCCTCCAGCTCCATTTTCCTTTCTCAAGATTGCTTTTGCTATTTGGGGTCTTTTGTGTTTCCATACAAATTGTGAAAATTTTTTTCTAGTTCTGTGAAAAATGCCATTGGTTGTTTGATAGAGATTGCATTGAATCTGTAGATTGCTTTGGGTAGTATAGTTATTTTCACAATGTTGATTCTTCCAATCCAAGAACATGGTATATCTCTCCGTCTGTTTGTATCATCTTTAATTTCTTTCATCAGTGTCTTATAGTTTTGTGCACACAGGTCTTTTGTCACTTTAGGTAGGTTTATTCCTAGGTATTTTATTCTTTTTTGTTTCAATGGTAAATAGGAGTGTTTCCTTAATTTCTCTTTCAGATTTTTCATCATTAGTATATAGGAATGCAAGAGATTTCTGTGCATTGATTTTGTTTCCTGCTAGTCTACCAAATTCATTGATTAGCTCTAGTAGGTTTCTGGTAGCATCTTTAGGATTCTCTATGTATAGTATCATGTCATCTGTAAACAGTGACAGTTGTACTTCTTGTTTTTCAATTTGGATTCCTTTTATTTCTTTTTCTTCTCTGATTGCTGTGGCTAAAACTTCAAAAACTATGTTGAATAATAATGGTGAGAGTGGGAAACCTTGTCTTGTTCCTGATCTTAGAGGAAAGGGTTTCAGTTTTTCACCATTGAGAACGATGTTGGCTGTGGGTTTGTCATATATGGCCTTTATTATGTTGAGTTAGGTTCCCTCTATGCCTACTTTCTGGAGAGTTTTTTTCATAAATAGGTGTTGAATTTTGACAAAAGCTTTTTTTCCACTACTGAGGTTATCAGGTTTTTATCCTTCAATTTTTTAATATGGTGTATCACATTGATTGATTTATGTATATTGAAGAATCCATGCATTCCTGGAATAAACCCCACTTGATCATGGTGTATGATCCTTTTAATGTGTGGTTGGATTCTGTTTGCTAGTATTTTGTTGAGGATTTTTGCATGTATGTTCATCAGAGATATTGGCCTGTAGTTTTCTTTGTTTGTGACATCTTTGTCTGGTTTTGGTATCAGGGTGATGGTGGCCTCATAGGATGAGTTGGGGAGTGTACCTCCCTCTGCTATATTTTGGAAGATTTTGAGAAGGATAGGTGTTAACTCTTCTCTAAATGTTTGATAGAATTTGCCTGTGAAACCATCTTGTCCTGGGCTTCTGTTTGTTGGAAGGTTTTTTTTTTTTTTTTTTTTTTTTTGCGGTATGCGGGCCTTTTACCATTGCAGCCTCTCCCACTGCGGAGCACAGGCTCCGGACGCACAGGTGCAGTGGCCATGGCTCATGGGCCCAGCTGCTCCGCGACATGTGGGATCTTCCTGAACTAGGGCACGAACCCGTGTCCCCTGCATTGGCATGTGGGCTCTCAACCACTGCGCCACTAGGGAAACCCTGTTGGAAGGTTTTTAATCAACTTTTCAATATCAGTGCTTGTGATTGGTCTGTTTATATTTTCTATTTCTTCTTGGTTCAGCCTTGGAAAGTTGTGCTTTTCTAAGAATTTGTCCATTTCTTCCAGGTTGTCCATTTTATTGGCATATAGTTGCTTGTAGTAATCTCTCACGATCCTTTGTATTTCTTCAGTGTCAGTTGTTACTTGTCCTTTTTCATTTCTAATTCTGTTGATCTGAGTCTTCTCCCTTTTTTTCTTGATGAGGCTGGCTAATGTTTTATCAATTTTGTTTATCTTCTCAAAGAACCAACTTTTAGTTTTATTGATCTTTGCTATTGTTTCCTTCATTTCTTTTTCATTCATTTCTGATCTGATCTTTATAATTTCTTTCCTTCTGCTAACTTTAGGGTTTTTTTTTTGTTCTTCTTTCTCTAATTGCTTTAAGTGTAAGGTTAGGTTGTTTAGTTGAGGTTTTTCTTATTTCTTGAGGTAGAGTTGTATTGCTATAAAATTCCCTCTTAGAACTGCTTTTGCTGCATCCCATAGGTTTGGGTCATCATGTTTTCATTGTCATCTGTTTCTAGGTATTTTTTGATTTCCTCTTTGATTTCTTCAGTGATCTCTTGGTTATTTAGTAGCATATTGTTTAGCCTCCATATGTTTGTATTTTTTACAGTTTTTTTCCTGCAATTGATATCTAGTCTCATAGCACTGTGGTCGGAAAAGAAATTTGATATGATTTCAATTTTCTTAAATTTACCAAGGCTTGATTTGTGACCCAAGATATTATCTATCCTGGAGAATGTTCCATGGGCACCTGAGAAGAAAGTGTATTCTGTTGTTTTTGGATGGAATGTCCAATAAATATCAATTTAGTCCATCTTCTTTAATATGTCATTTAAAACTTGTGTTTCCTTATTTATTTTCATTTTGGATGATCTGTCCATTGGTGAAAGTGGGGTGTTAAAGTCCCCTACTATTATTGTGTTACTGTCGACTTCCCCTTTTATGGACGTTAGCATTTGCCTTATGCATTGAGGTGCTCCTATATTGAGTACATAAATATTTACCATTGTTATATCTTCTTCTTGGACTGATCCCTTGATCATTATGTAGTGTCCTTCTTTGTCTCTTGTAATGGTCTTTGTTTTAAAGTCTATTTTGTCTGATATGAGAATTGCTACTTCAGCTTTCTTTTGATTTCCATTTGCATGGAATATCTTTTTCCATCCCCTCACTTTCAGTCTGTATGTGTCCCTAGGTTTGAAGTGGGTCTCTTGTAGACAGCATATGTATTGGTCTTGTTTTTGTATCCATTCAGCCAGTCTATGTCTTTTGCGGGGAGCATTTATTCCATTTACATTTAAGGTAATTATCAATATGTATGTTCTTATTACCATTTTCTTAATTGTTTTGGGTTTGTTATTGTAGGTCTTTTCCTATTCTTTGGTTTCCTGCCTAGAGAAGTTCCTTTAGCATTTGTTGTAAAGCTGGTTTGGTGGTGCTGAATTCTCTTAATTTTTGCTTGTCTGTAAAGGTTTTAATTTCTCCATCAAATGTGAATGAGATACTTGCTGGGTAGAGTAATCTCGGTTGTAGTTTTTTCCCTTTCATCGCTTTAAATACGTCCTGCCACTCCCTTCTGGGTTGTAGAATTTCTGCTGAAAGATAAACTGTTAACCTTATGGGGATTCCCTTGTATGTTATTTGTTGCTTTTCCCTTTCTGCTTTTAATATTTTTTCTTTGTATTTAATTTTTGATAGTTTGATTAATATGTTTCTCGGCATGTTTCTGTTTGGGTTTATCCTGTATGGGACTCTGTGCTCCCTGGACTTGATTGACTATTTCCTTTCCCATATTAGGGAAGTTTTCCACTATATTCTCTTCAAATATTTTCTCAGACCCTTTCTTTTTCTCTTCTTCTTCTGGGACCCCTATAACTCGAATGTTAGTGCGTTTAATATTGTCCCAGAGGTCTCTGAGACTGTCCTCAATTCTTTTCATTCTTTTTTCTACTCCCTGGCAGTTATTTCCACCATATTTCCACCATTCCAGCTCACTTATCCCTTCTTCTGTCTCAGTTATTCTGCTATTGATTCCTTCTAGAGTATTTTTAATTTCAGTTATTGTATTGTTCATCACTGTTTGTTTGCTCTTTAGTTCTTCTAGATCCTTGTTAAATGTTTCTGTTATTTTCTCCATTCTGTTTCTGAGATTTTTGGATCATCTTTACTATCACTACTCTGAATTCTTTTTCAGGTAGTTTGCCTATTTTGTCTTCATTTATTTGGTTTTTTGTCTTTGGTGTTTACTTTGCTCCTTCATCTGTAACATATTGTTTTGTCATTTAATTTTTTTTTTTTTAATGGATGATGCTGTTTTCCTGTCTTACTGTTTGTTTGGCTTAAGACGTCCGGCGCTGGAATTTGCAGGCAGTTGGATAGAGGTGGGTCTTGGTGCTGAGATGAGGACCTCTGGGAGGCCTCACTCTGATTAATATTCCCTGGGGTCTGAGGTTCTCTGTTAGTCCAGCAGGTTGGACTCAGAGCTCCCACCACAGAAGCTTGGGCCTGACCTCTGGCCTGAGAACCAAGATCTCACAAGCTGGTCACTGGGGGTTCCTCCCATCCCCTTAAGTATCCGTGGTCTCTCACCAGTGCTTGGTAGGTGCCCTAGTTGTGCAGAGACACGAATTCCACATCCTCTTAGTCTGCCATCTTGACTCTGCCCCCCTTTTTTCTATTTCTTAATTTTGTACCTATATAAGATGATGGTTGTTCACTAAACTTATTGTGTCATCATTTCACAATGTATATAAAGCAAATCATTATGCTGTGTACCTTAAACATATACAGTGCTATATGTCAGTTATATCTCAATAAATCTGGAAGAAAAAAAAAGAAACTACCCCCTTCTTGCTCTCTGCTTAGGAAATTGTTGATGTGTTTGGGATTGGATGCTCTCCTTTGCCACCTCTCCCTCCACTGTTCTCTATACACAATTCTGTACTTGCTTGTTTCCACTTTTCCATCCCCCCACTTAGCTCATGACTTAACCCTTACTACATTTTGTGTTCCAGACACCTAGCAGGGCCTGGCACAAAGCGAGCACTGAGGACATGGTTGGTGACATAGGAAGGGATGACAATGACTCATGTGTCGTCCTTCCAGATAACTTTGCATCAACAGTGGTCATACACCCAATAAGCTAGAAGAATGGCTGAAGGTGAGACTTTCAAACAAAACAGCAGCCATTGGGACATCTTCAATCCTCCCCTTCCTCAGAGAGTAGTTCTACAGAAGACCAGTTTTAAAGCTTCACTGTGGGGACCTAGGGCTGATTTGTCTATGCAAACAGGAGGGGTCTACTAGGGGTTTGGTGTCCCAAAGGCAATGCTGCTGCAGCAACTTGTCAGGCAGAGCCATCGACAGTGTTCTCCTGCAGTGTGTTCTCCCCACCAACCTCAGTCCTAGTTCTTTTGTAGAAAGAGCATAGGATTAGGAGTCAAGAGATCCAAGTCTCCCCTGTTCACCACTTATGAGCTGTGTGATTTTAGAAGTCGCTTTGCTTCCCTAAGCATTCGTTCTGTCATCTCTAAAGTAGGAATTATAATAATATATGGCCTGACTACCTCATAGGGTTATGTACATCAAAAAAGATTGTAAAAATGAAAATCCTTTGTAAACCAGAGGACTCTGATTGTCTAAGGTATTATCTTCACCTGCACACTTGGGCAGCCCATGGTGATTTATGTTTATAGATCCCTTTGATACATCTTAGGAAATTCCTGGCAGTCCTGACACTCAGGTGTAGCTTACTTTTCTTTGGGTTTTAAGACATGTGGGGAGATATTCTTTATAACATTTCATATAACATTTTCTGTCTCTCTAGGGCTTCCTTTTTTATTTTTATTTTTGCATCTGTAAAATGAATGTATGATGTGCCTTTAGGCCAGTAAGTAAAAACCACATCCCTCTTATCTGTTCTGAGAAGGAGGTCAAATTACAGATTCTGTGAGAAGGGAACTTTTTAGTTCCTTCCTAGCTGAGGCTAACCTTCAACTGTCCAACCAACCCTAGAGGTTGGTTACCAAGGGGTCACCCTAGTCTATTAGTGTGAAGGCAGGCAGCTCCATTGTAGTTCAGTAATTTGTGAGTAGAAAAAGCAGTACCTTTGCAATGTGAAGGGAGAAGGGACCTGGAACAAAATGGCCCAGATATATCAGAGAGGACTGGAGAAGCAGCAGGCAGTGAGAGAGAGGCTGAGGAGAGCCTTGATGGAGCAAAGAGGGAGTCTTGGTGGGGGCACAGGCCCATCTAGGCTGGGGCCCTGAGGGTAGTAAGTGGTTGCGAAGCAAGCTCAGTGGCTTGGCTCCTGCTCTTACCACACCTAATTCCTGTCAGTTATTACTAACAGGAATAACTTTTCTTTATTTTCATATGGACCTTATTTACCCAGAGGTGTCTCTGGTGAAATGAGTTGAGGGGAAATATATAATCACTTGTGACTCCTGCTTTATTCTAAGTTGTCCAGCAAAGAGCATCAAATTAGGAAGCACCTTATGTCTGCGTCCCTAACCCCCACTCCCGTATCTTTAGCTCCAGACTTGGTCTTGGTTTGCATGTGTTGTATCGATATGACCACAACATCAGAGAATATTGAGGTTTTCCCAATATACTGAGTTTTCTTAAATAATGATGAACGTAATAGTAGGTTACATTTGAATAGTTATTTAGTTTATAAAGTGCCTTCATGTTTATTTATTTCCTTATTTGAGCTTCATAACAACTTATATTAAAGAAAGCATTATTAGCCCATATTACAAATAGGAAACCAAAGCTCAAAGATTTTCCAGAGGGACGAAGGTAGAGATAATTCTCAACCCAGGGGTTTTGGCTCTTAATTCCATGTTCTTTATACTATATTCTGTATGGGTATCTACACTGATGTGTGTATCTAGCTATATAGATATTTAAAATTTTATTTTGATTAAAAAATGTGATTTTGAAAAGCACTCTGCTGGACACAGTGAGGATTTCCACATGAGTTTTGTCATATTTTCTTGGGTAACATAGGTCCTGTCTGTGGGGATTTATTAGTGACACAGGCTTTGGGATGACTTGGCATGACTGCCTTCAGGACTCCCTGGGAAATGAATTTTCCCACTCTGTTTGTTGATTTTATGTGCTTATATAATCAGTTCCCAAAACTTTAAGACTCATTATTTTCCACCTCTGGTGGGACCTTTGTGAAATTTCCCCATTTTCTCTTCAAGAAGTTTCAAGTTAGTCACTACCCTTTACAATGACTTTTGAGATTTTCTATACACTGTTCTCAGTAGCAGCAAAAGAAATTCCCACACAGTCAGATGGCAAACAAACACCCGCAATGTTCAGGCACACGAGTGACTAAGCTGATCAAGGTGTGTTTAAAATGTAATCTTCAACCAGGAACTTGACATTTCCCTGTAGACTTCCAAATCTGTGCTATTTCTTCATGTCCCCTCCAATTTTCTAGAGTCATTTTCATTAAGGAGTCAGAAAACCCAACATTAGAAAGCATACATATTATTAGGAAGGGGAAAGCAAATTTTATTACCTTCCCAGTTTAAATTGTCTTCATTATTAATTTCCTCTCTCATTCCTCTCAATTTTATGGAATGCTCTTGACTACCTACTTTTCGTCTCGCATCCATCAACACATCCTTGAAGAAACAAAAATGCCATGTAAACCCCTCATAACTTCATTTCTTCTCAAAGACTTGATTGAGTTGGGGCTCATTTGTACTTCAGTAGAAGGTGTCCAAGGTAACTCCCAGAGTACTCAGGAAATGCTGCTTTAGTGACTCAAAAATTATACTAATTTAGTGTTATTAAAGTGTTTCTTGCTTGAAGTGATTTCTACTTTATCTAGTCATCATAAAAGAGCATATTCCTTCTCTGACAGAGAATGCCTCTTTGTGACCCAGCGTAAATTACTTAAGCTATCTTCCTCCAATTTCCTCACTTGCAGGAAAAAAAAAAGAAAGAAAAGAAAAAAAACAGGGCCGGCCATGTTGAACTGATTACATGATAAAGAAGGTGACTGAGTTCTTATTTATAACATCCTGAAGATCAAAAGCCATACATGTACAGCATAATTAGTAATACTCTATAGTGTTTGTTGTAACCTATAGAGTTAATGGCCTTGAATTACTGTGACTCATACTGTGCATTGTATTCAATAAAGTCATTCTCAAAAAGGAAAGTAGCATGAAATAAAGCGTTGGCCCAACATTTTGAGCACACGTCAAATTGAAAGAGGACCAGAGGAAAAATCTTCAGTGGTGGATGTGGTTTCAGTAGACACAAAATAACCAATAGGCAACATGCAGGGAAGACATAAAACATTCCACATGCCTCTGAGACTCCTTGATCTATTACCACTTTCCTGGAGAGCCCCACATCATGCAATTCATGCAGACCCTATGAGGTGAGACCATCTATCTGCTCAGGCATGCAGAAATCTGTGAGAAGCCAGGGGTGGGAAAACTTTGGAGGAAAAGAAGTGCTAGTGGCCAGGAAAGGAATGGCCTTAAGAGTTGAATAGTCCGAGGAGAGAAGCAGATGTCTTGGGGCAAAGCATTTTTTTCTCTCTCAAAACTTTCTTGTCCATCACAGACATAGAGAAGGGACTTGTGGTTGCCAAGGGAGAGGGGGTTGGGGGAGGGATGGGGTGGGAGTTTGGGGTTAGCAGATGTAAGTTATTATATATAGAATGGTTATGCGACAAGGTCCTACTGTATAGCACAGAGAACTGTATCCAACATCCTCTGATAAACCATAATGGAAAAGAATATAAAAAAAGAATGTATATATATGTATAACTAAATCACTTTTCTGTACAGCAGAAATTAACACAATATTGTAAATCAACTGCACTGTAATTAAAAAAAATTTTTTTTTCTTGTCTAGATGTTCAACTGCATAAGGACGGGCAATCCCTGAATTCAGTCATGTGCCCCATGGAACAGAGTACACTGTGAAAGTGCATCTCAGCAAACATCCTTCTTCAAAACATAGCTTTAAAACTGAGGACACGCTTAGCCTGGTAAGTGGAAATAAACAAAGCAAAGCGTTCTGTAACAGCCCTGTGACCCATTGTTAAAGGAACCAAACCCACAGGCACAAGACAGGAGTCATTATGAGGCAAGTGATAGTTCTTTGGTGAGCTCAGAGGCTGTTCTCGTGCAGTGACACTTGGGCCACTGCCCACTGATGTGAATGACCCGGTGTGTTCAGTCCCTGTACTTCCTGACCCTAGCTCTTGGCATTCATGGGCTATGCAGTGGGCGTGCACATGTAAGTTTGCTTTTTGCATCAGTTTCAATTCCCTCCTCATTTTTTAGGGTAAGAATGAGAAATAGTCTATCAAGGGTTACTGAAACACACACACACACACACACAGAGTAAATCCAGAGAGACATCGAGTGAAAAATGTTATAGACTTGTTAAAATCCAAGAACATTAAGTAGAGAAGAAATTCATTACCATTTAAAAAAGTCTGATATATTAAACTGATAAATTTATTTTAAAATGACCTTTTAGAAACTAACACACCATTGTAAAGCAATTATACTCCAATAAAGATGTTTAAAAAAAACCAGGCAATATTCTTTTAAATATTCATACACTTCTTGTCCAAATGATAAATCAAAAATATAATTCCCTAAACTTTCATAAGTTGATTATAAACTTAAACATATCTAAATGTAAATTAAAATCGCAAGTCAAGTATATCAGATTTTCTTAGTAACTCTATATTAGGCTGAATTATGGCTACCTAAAGATATCAGGTCCTAATTCCTAGAACCTATAAATGTTACTTTCTAAGGAACAATGGCCTTTGTTGTGATTAAGTATCTTGATAAGGGGAAATTATCCTGGATTACCTGCCTGGACCTTAAATCCAATCACAAATGTCCTTATGAGAGAAAGAGGGAGATCAGACAGACACAGGAAGAGAAGGAGCCATGTAACTACAGAGGCAGGGATTGGAATGATGTGGCCGTGAGTCAAGGAATGCTGGCAGCCACTAGAAGCTAGAAGAGGCAAGGGATGGATTCTCCCCCAGAGCTTCTGGAGGCAGTGCAACCTTGCTTTTGGACTGCTGCCCTCTTCCAGAGCTAGGAGAGGATACATTTCTGTTGTTTTTAAGCCACCAAGTTTGTGGTCATTTGTAACAGCCGGCACAGGAAACTAATATAGTTTTTAACACCCTAACAAGCAAACAGAATAACCTAAAATGTCATTATGGTTACAAAACTGTTTAAATATCTTCTCATCATTCCTGCTTAGAAAAATACAGTTATGATTTTGCTTCTTCATCTTATTTTCCAGTCAGCTGAGGTTGCATGTTCTGGGTGTGTTGACTCCTTACCTCGGCTGGGGCCTACAGCTTGATTCAAGATGATTCAAACCTGAGCCACCAATCATAGGCTGAGGTCCTTCTCTAATAGTGCTCTCTGGTTTTGTCATAGAATTTTAATTGCCTTTCCTATTGACTTTGGTTTTCTTTGCATATTTTTCTTTTGGCCTATAACTATAACATAGTGAAATAGTCTGTAGGATAATTATGTATTTCTTATGGGTAGTTCATTACACTAGTTAAGAAAATCTAGCAGATTCATTTTCTTGGATGGGCCATTAGTTCTCCTTCAGATTATGTTAGAATGCCCCTGTTAAGATTGCTGCTGAACTGACTATTTATTATACGTGTCTCCTTGCCCTCAACTGTTTCTTTCTGGTGGTTATGTGAGAGCAGCAGCAGTAATGATTGGCTCTTCCTGTCACTGATGCAACTCCAGGATGCCCTGGAGTTGTCTCACCTACAGTTTTCTTCTCATAGTCCTGATTTCACTTCTATAAAGTCACTAAATATTTAAACATATTCTACTATATACGTGTGCCACAAGCAGGGATGAGGGCATTGGACCCATCACTTGATGGCTTTCTCCCACTTTGCATCCTTAATGTGTTGACTTTCTTTGTTTCTCTTGCTTCACGGATCACAGGTGACTGTTGCTCCAGGTGTTATGTAGGAAGAAGAGCAAACATGGGCAGCAGGCTGGTGGCTACCCTTCCATCCCGAAGGCAAAAGCTTTCCCAAGACGCCCAGTCTCAACAAAGCAGATTTCCATGCACCTCTCATTGGCCCAAAGTATGTCATGGGACCTCCTGGCTTCAAAGAAGACTGGGCACAGGTGCTTAGAATTTCTAGTCTCTACTAGTGTGAGGCAAGCAAGGGAGAAATGTTGGGAAGGGGGACTGATCAGCCAGCCTCCCGCCTGCCCCACAACCTCTCTGCGTGTCTGCCTTACACTTTTCTCTCTCTCTAGACCTCTTTCTTCTGCTTCACAATTTAGATGGTCCCAAATGACCACCTTAGCTCTAGAGAAACTCCCAGTCCAGAGGCCTCTTTCTCTATTTGTGAACCATGGCCTTTTTGCTTTAGATTTACTGGGGATACTCGTTAAAAGGATCCTGAGCTCCAAACCTACTGTATCAGACACATCCTGAAGATCAAATATCCTTCAGCTCTAGACCCAAAGATATGCTGCTGGAGCTTGGGAATCTTGCATGATTCTTATGCACACTAAACTTTGAGGGTCAGTGAACTGGAGTCCTTGGGTCCCAATTCCAAATTCCTGGAAAGGGCTCCTGATTGGTCTGCTTGGGTCCGGCATGTATAACCCTCAGTCCATTCAACTGAGGGTGCCATTGGAAAGCGGGTAGGCTCAGGGCCCATGGCGCTGATCTCCTATCAGTGATGCTAGGAGTAGACTCTCTAAGGAGCAAGACAGGGCAAGAAAGGTAAACCTACTAACTTCTCTGTTACAGGACTTACAATTCCCAATGTGCGATTTCTCATTTCACAGGTGCCCTCTGATGATCCCAGATGTCTGTCTCACCCAGCAGGTTTCTGCTTATGCAACTCAGGGCACTGCTTCTGACCCAGTGACCTGCCCTTCCCTGTCTGGTTATGCCCAGCCTGCTGTGGAGGTCATCTCATTTCACTTCCTTCCCATTACCTGCCCAGGCCTCTCCTCACTCATGTCACTCAGTTTTGACACGCTATGGGGCTTTTTGTTGGTGCATCACAATTCAGCCAACGCAGCAAGTTCCAAAAAGCAGATGTGAAGAAATGTCACATTAAAAAAATTTTTTGGGGGACGATTACTGGACTGAATGTCAATATTATGACCTGGTATGAGTGTGTTTCGTGTTTGGTAATTGCAATCATTGTTGTTTTTTTGTGGTCATCCATTTACAATGCTTGGTGTCAGTTTATTTATCTCTTGTAAAAATAAAATACAGTGTGTGTGTAAAAAAAAAAATTAGACACTTTAGCCCAATAATAATTCTTTAATATGTACTGGGAAAAAAAATTTTTTTTCTGTAGTTAAACTTTGCTCAGCTCCATGTGTAGACTTCATTTTTACTGATAGCCTATATTTCTGTTTTGTTTTGTTTTGTTTTTTTTGCAGTACATGGGCCTCTCACTGTTGTGGCCTCTCCCGTTGCAGAGCACAGGCTCCGGATGCGCAGGCTCAGCGGCCATGGCTCAAGGGCCCAGACGCTCCGTGGCATGTGAGATCCTCCCGGACCGGGGCATGAACCCGCGTCCCCTGCATCGGCAGGCGGACTCTCAACCACTGCGCCACCAGGGAAGCCCTGATAGCCTATATTTCTTAATCTTTCCATGTTAAGATAACTCCTTACTTCCAATTTAAGATTTTGCCTCTTTTAGGAAGGTTGCAGTCAAATTCAGTTTTCTTTTTCTCCTTAAGAGTGACCTCAGTAGGCAGGGGGCTTAGGAGTAATCTGTGTTCTCCTGTAATCCTCTGCCTTTGATGGCCACTGTGTTGTCATGCTCCAGGCTCTGGGGAATTGTGGTTGTCACCATGAGGCATCACCCATCCTGCCTGGTCTTTGATCTAGTGTGCTGGCAGCCATTGCTGCTGACTCTGGTCTCTGCCTTGGTAGTGATCAACCATGAAGCCCACACTTCTGCAAACTTCTGCTCCACTCCTAAATCTCTCGTGACTCACCAACTCCTGTAGCCCCTCCACACCTCTGCTTGAGGTTTCAAAACTCTCAGTTTTCTGTCCTATTATTCTATTATATGCAGGACCCTGCAAGGCTCTTTGAAGATGTTTGCTTAGCTGTTTCCCTCAGTCATTGCCAATTTATGACCCAAGAGCTATGTTGCTTTAATGCCTTCAAAATCATAGCTTTTCTATGAGACTGGCTGTCCTCTTGGGCTCTGACTTGGAAAGTCATACTGAGTGTCTTTACCACATTCCACCTAAGATTTGGCTCCAGGAGGGGGCAGACTTCACCACCAGCTATCTTACTCATTAAGCACCCTGTCTTATTCTCTCTGAATCTCTTTCTCTTGCTCATTGGTAGATCTTCATTTCCTTTTTGGGTAGGATGACACATACAGAAACTGACATTCTTCAGTATTCTGTGGAAGTTAGTGCAAACTCAGTGCTCAGCCCACCAAAGTAGGTTCTTGATCATTAAAGCCCCGCTCCTAGAATTCCACGCAAGCCATTCATTTCCCTCAACAAAAGCTGGTTCTTGCAAATTAAACAAAAACAACAAAACCCTTTGGCTTTCAGATTATAGTGCATACTCTGCATTTAAGAAATCGAGTCACAATTTTCATAGACTTCTTTGTTTTAGGCTCACCTGCTCTCCCCTGACAAAACCTCATATAGAAAGTATCACTGGTACTTGAAAAGCCTGAGAAAGTGTAGGATAAAATCAACCAATAACATGTAGATCAATGTGAAACATTCTCATCCCATTCCACTCTCAGTTATGTTCTCTTACCTGTGATCCATGTGTTAATCTTGTCTCTCCTAATAGACTAGAAGCTCCCTGATGACAAGGTTCATGTATTTTCAATCTCCCCTCAAACCCCCAGCACTCAACAAATGTCTTTTCCACAATCTATT
The DNA here is from genome assembly GCF_963455315.2 of Globicephala melas. Lineage (NCBI taxonomy): Eukaryota > Metazoa > Chordata > Mammalia > Artiodactyla > Delphinidae > Globicephala > Globicephala melas. The sequence goes on along the minus strand of NC_083327.1, from coordinate 62,992,162 downwards.
TAGTGCCATGTTTTAGGGTTTGTTTTTTGGTTTGTTTGTGGGTTTTCTTTTTCATTTTTTGTTTTGGTGATTTTACTGTTTGAAATGGTCCCTAATCAGAGTGCTGAAGTGCTGTCTAGTGTTCCCAAGCACAAGAAGGCTGGGTTATGCCTTATGGAGAAAATATGGGTATTAGATAAGCTTTGTTCAGACATGAGTTAGTGTTGTTGGCTGTGAGCTCAATATAAATGAATCAATAATATATATTAAATAGGGTGTCTTTAAACAGAAACACACATAAAACAAGGTTAAGTATTGGTTGGTTGATGGAAATGTGACCAGAGAGCCTTGTGGGAACCTAACACTGTATTTCCCCAGGATCAAAGTGATTCAGTTTTGCTAAATCAGTATTCCCAGTGATTTTATAGAATACAACTACTGGAAATATTGCGAATCAACTGTATGTGTTTGCAGAACGATGTGGAAGTGCAGTCATTGTGACAGCTCACCCCCGCATCTTCAGCTTCATGATGCTAATCTTACTGACAGGCACAAAATAATGGAACTACATTTAGATATAGACACAGCTGTGTACAAATCCAAGTTCTGCCTCTGGGCAAGTAACACTCTCATTGAATCTCTAAAATAAAAACCTTCCAAATTAGTTGTGATGACTAAAATGAGATAATATATCAGTCTGGAATAGAGTAGACATTTAACAAATAGTATCACTGTAGTTATCAGTCAATGAATAGTTGATTTCTCAAGACAGATCTAACTGGATGTTTGAGTAGAGGCAGGTAACTCTAGTCACCATCTGATGCTCATTTCAACTGGGAGTTTGGGTATGTAGCATAGTGATTGGATATATTGCCTTAGATCACATCTCTGAGATAGTGGGAATAGGTTAGCCTTAGGACCCTACCAGAGCAGAATAAAAACATCCAACCCAGGGCTTCCCTGGTGGCGTAGTGGTTGAGAGTCCGCCTGCCGATGCAGGGGAGGCGGGTTCGTGCCCCGGTCTGGGAAGATCCCACATATCGCGGAGTGGCTGGGCCCATGAGCCATGGCCGCTGAGCCTGCACGTCTGGAGCCTGCGCTCCGCAACGGGAGAGGCCACAACAGTGAGAGGCCCGAGTACCGCAAAAAAAAAAAAAAAAAAAAAAAAAAATTCAACCCAAATCAGTTTATCGTAATTAATGCCAGGATAGTTTGCATATTATTAGATGTTTCAGGAAAAATATAACTCTGATGGTACCTCTCTTTCTTTTTTTCCTTCCAGAAGAAAGAATTTGAACTACACCCGTTACAAGATATGAACAAGTGAAGCAGCATTTTATCTAGAATAAATGACTATACGCTGTAAGAATTCTGTTGATATGGAAACCATGTTTTTGATACTGTAACTGAATCATCACTTGCTTCTATCAGGTTTTGATGACCACGGGGAAATTGTTTTTTACTGACCCAACCCTTGTGTGTCAACAAAGGCAGCTTAAGAGTCATTTAAATAAAAGTTTTCAAGAAGACCTAACTTCACAAAAAGCAGTGCATATCACCAGTTAATAGAGTTAAATTTTTGTTTTTCAATTTGGTAAGACTGAATTGGACATTTTACATAATGCAAGTTTACATTACACTTTAAACAAACATTTTCTTCCAGGAGTGGTCCTGACCTCTAGGCTGTATGCTTAGCATCTCCACTTAGGTGTCTGACAATCCTCACACTAACCATCCCTTTCCTCCTCTTTACTATCTTAGCAATGACATTACCAGTCAGGCTGTGGCTCAAGTCTAATATCTGCCAATCAGCCATGATCTCGTTCTTTCCTTCACATCCCATTCTTTGGGGGGTTCTTTCAGCTATACCTCCAAAATATATCCCCAATCCAACCACATCTCACTCCCTCTACTGCTACACAGTTAGTCCAAGAAATCATTGTGTCTCACCTGAACTGTTCCAACAGCCTCTTAACTGGTCTGCCTACCTTCATGCTTGTTCTACCCATAGATACCTCCCTTTCATTCTTCATTTATCAGACAGAATATTCTTTTTAAAGATTATATTTGATCATATCACTCCCCACTGAAAACTCTCCCATTGTAATTAAATAGAATCTAAACTCTATTAGGGCTCAAGGGCTTACCTGAGCTGTTCTCACCAACATCCTGGACCTAATCTTGTACCCCTCTCCCTGTCACTTATTACATTCCTCTCCCTGCCACTCTCTGCTCTTCTCTTTGTCTCTGGAAAATGCAAAATTTGTTCTGGTCTCACAGCCTTTTCTCCTGCCATTTCCTCTGGTTGGAATGGTCTTTCCCTAAGATCTCAACTTACTCTGGCTTCTTTTCTCATCATCTGAGACTCAGAGAAAATGACATCTCTTCAAAGAGTCCTTCCCTGACTACTTAGCTAGAGTAGTTATCCCTTGCTGAAGACACCCTCTATCCTATTACCTTATTTGTTTCTCTAGGAAACATCATTCTCTGAATCATCCCTCCTCTTCTCCCCTTCTCACTCCCTCTCTTGCTCTCTGTCTTCCTCCCTTCCTTCTTCTTTTCCTACTTGTTTATTGGCTATTTGCCCCCATCACAGCATAAACATCACTAAGACAAAGATTTCCCTCATTTCCCACTGTAATTTTAGCACCGAGAATAGTATCTGGCTCATCGCAGGTGCTCAATTAATAAATATCTACCATTTATTGAGTGATCTCTGTGAGTCAGGTAGCTTCATTAGATATCTATCTCTATTTCTCAAAACAACCTTACAAAGATTTAAATATGAATAAGTTGGAGTATGGAGAGGTTATGTGACACAGCTAATTGGTGTGAAACTGAGTTGAATTGAGAAGGTCTGTTGGATTTCAAATCCCATGATTTTTGTCTGTAATTCAACACTGCTTCACTCTACTTGATTTCCAACCTCCATGTTTGTGACTAAGCATCCTTGTATTTATCTTTCACATTTGATTTTACCAAATGATTGCCTTTATACAGCTATTGATATCTGGTATCATTTTTGCTGAGATTGATATTAAGAAATTTACTAATCTTTTGGGTTAGTTTTCTTTATAGGTATAAGACAACTTTTAATCAAGTACAATGAAATTGATGGTAATTAGTATCATGGAAATGAGTTTTTTTTCTGAGATATTAGTAGATATAGAAAATAATACGTAGTAGTTTTATCTTCCTCAATCAATTTATTGTGGCTGGCTCTATTGCAGTAATTATATCAGCTTGTATATTTGCTTCCCCCTTTCTCCACAGAGTTTTTCATTCTCTATTGCAGTTTATATAAGACATAAATTTATAGACCTCAAGTCCTTTTCAAAATGGGTGTGGGTAGAGAGGGGAGTGGGAAGTAGAAACCATAAAAGAATACATGCATTTAGAGCTGTCCTAACGATTGAGTGATGTCATTCTGAACACCTTAAAGACAAATATTGAGAGTGAGGGAAGTGCTTGTGGTGAATCGAAGAGAGAGCATAGTTTTGACTGAATTGAGGGCAGATATCCCTGACTAGGGCCTCACGTACAAGCTGTATTTTTATACCTCTACTTAGTGGGGCAAATCTGAACACTAGCAAGAATTACCCCAGAGCAGTAGAGATAGGACAGATCTCTGGCCTCAGCCCTCCTTCCACCGCAGCCTTGTCTTCAAACACCCACACACTCCCCAGCATCTTCTCAATGTACCCATCTGCACCACAAGCAGCTGGATGATACACAGAAGCCTGGCTCCCAGCTGCCCACTAGTGCCTGAATTAGCTGTTGTATCTCTTGGGCGTAAAGGGGACCAGAGAATATAGAAGAAAGGAAATATGGAAGATCTAAGACTTACTCATCAGTTTGCAAAGAAACTAAGAGGCTACACCATGGAATTCCAGACACCCCATACTTTAGCTTCCTTGACCTATAACTGACCATTCTCTTGCCTTATTGGCTCCAACTCACACACTCCTTTACCAGGACTCTCTGTGGTTCCTGTGCTTTTCCTGTGTCCTGCCCCCACCCACTTGCCCATCAACCTGTCCTGATCCTCAGGTTCCTGTCGCTGGGGGCCTAGTATCTCTGGCTTTGTCTCTTTCCAGCGGGATGTGAAAGGAGATCTACCTTCCCATCTGCACTTTTTCACTAAAGTTGGCCTTTTCTTTATGCCAGGTCACTCCTATTCCCTCTATTAGTCTTTAAGAAAATAAAAAACTCATTCGCTATCAACAAGGCTCATGCACTTCCCAACCACCAAGTTCTGGAGGGCTGCTGAAGTGACATTTTATGCCTGTAGCCCAAGCAACTTAACTTCATGCCTAGGATATCGTGCAAAAAAAACAAGAGTGTGGGCGGTTCCTTCCCTCTACTTTATGGTTTCAAAGCCTCAGGAAGTAAAAATCTACCTATACTTGGTTGGTTCTCAGTCTATTCTAACAGAAAGTCTGCACCATTCAAAACTATTCCAAATAATTAAATTATGCACAAAGAGGGTTTTCTTTTCTTCCTTCAGGTAGTTAGATCAGATAACAACCTAATAAAAATAGTTAACTATTTTTGTTCACATCTATTAGAAGTAAAGATCAATGTGTATTAATCTGCTCTGTGGAAAAGTTTATGTGAATAATTATAACTTCCATGTAGTAATTTTAAGTTTTATAATTTGTATTTAGTTCCAAAAGGAGAAAAAGAAACTAAGTTGCTGAAAGCTAACATAAATGAGGTAAGTTCTATCCCAATTAAGTTATTTTCAACATTTCTAGACATTTTGGGTGACAGGCTTTTAAAAAAATAAATTTTATGACAGTGTTATGAAAGTAAGGACATTTTTATATTTCATAAACCTTGACTGTTCCAACAGTATAACAGTACTATCAATATTGTATGAATTTATTATGTAAGACAAAGCTACATTTTTCAGAATCATTTCTTTATTGAGCATAAATATAATTTCCCCCAGCGAATCCAGAGCACGCTGTGGTAGGTTAGGCTGTTTTTTTGCCATGCTGTCATGTTAGAAGCATTTCCTTGGGATATGAATATTTCTTTGAAAACATGATTTATGATGACTACATACTATTTATTTGATCAAATGCTGCTCCACGATTTTGCTGATATCTCATGAGATTTTGGTTGTTTCTTATTTTTCCATATTAAAAAATACGGCAGTAAGATTTTTTTATTTCTTGAGCTCAAAACTTACTTTCCCCTGACTGAAAGAGCAAGAATTAGTGCTGAGCTGAGACCGACGTTCAGTGCTGCGATTGGAGTCTTCAGTCCTTCCCTGTTTGTCTTGCGGATGTGTGAGGAGTTTTTAGGTGTGAGGTTTCCTGACAGCCTTGGCCTGCTACTTTCTCCCCTCCTGACTGATAGCTGGGCCACCCGACCACAACAGGCCAAGATGGGTAGAAACTGGCCCAGCTGGGCTCCAAGTGGCCAGGACCAAGCAGGAGGTGAGGTTCAGTGCATCTCCTTGACTGTTCTCAGCTCTTGGCTTCCTGTTCCCACTAGATAACTGGCCTCCCACTTCTTCCTTAGAACACTCCTCATCTGATACTGTAGTTTTGATGGTTTGGTTTCTGTTGGTTCCAGTTCTCAAATTCCTCTTCTGGTAGCTGCATAAACAACTCTGATAATGTGATTTATAAGAAGAAATATATATTTGGTTTTTGATCCTGTTTCTGGCACAGATCTCCTAAAACCCTTTGAATTTCCTAGGTGATGAAGGAGGTAAAGGTTATCTTTTGTTAAGTTAATAAGGTGACTTTTGGAAAACACCTAAGGATGGGAGCTGGTTGTGGGGAAAATCAACCACTTGATTAAAGACTTGGAACACTCAGTCCCACCCCCCTGACCTCTGGAGAGGGGAAAGGGGCTAGAAATTGAGTTCAATCACCAATGGCCAATGAGTTAATCAATCATGCCTATGTAATGAAGCCTCCAGAAAACCTAAAAGGATAGGGTTCAGAGAGCTTCCCTGATGGTGTAGGGATCTGGGGAGACTCCTGTGCCTGGAGAAGGCATGGAAGCTCCCCAACCTTTACTCATACCTCACCCTGTGCATCTCTTCCATCTGGTTATTCCTGAGCTATATCCTTCTATAGTAAGCTGGTAATCCAGTAAGTAAAATGTTTCTTTGAGTCCTGTGAACTGTTTGAGTAAATTGATTGAACCCAAGGAGGGGAACCTCCAATCTACAGCCATTCAGGCAGAAGCACAAGTGACAAACCAGACTTGCAATTGGCATCTGAAGTATTGTTTGGTGAGGGAGGGTGAGTCTTGTAGGACTGAGCCCTTAACCTTGGGGGATCTGCTGCTATCTCCAGGCAGGTAGTGTCAGAATGGAGTTGAATTGTAGGATACCCAACTGGTGTCAGAGAATTGCTTGGTGGTGTGGGGAAAAATCCCACAAGCTGGAATTATTTGGAGTCAGAATCTTAATAACCCAGACTTGTTTCAGTACCAGAGTCCATGTTGGGCTTTCACATTCCATCCCCAGAAACTGGGTCTCGATGTGGCAGTTGGGTCCTGCTCTCTGCTGAAAAGCTCCGTGGTACCCATAGCCCCATCTTATGGATAAGAGGATTGCTATTTCACAGTCTCTCCATCACTGCAGTCAACTCTCTCTGCTAAACTCAATATCCTTGGGTCTTTCTTCAAATATTGTCCTTTCTCTGATAAATGGAGATCTCTTCCAGGGTCCACAACTGTACTGTTCTCTGTTCTCTAAGTACCCATCCTACATCTGGTGTCTGGACCAGCTCCTGGGATTCATCCCTTCTGATCCTGGCTCCTCTTTATTCTGTGGGCAGGTGATCCCACCCCTCTCTGCCTCTTCTGCAACTTTATAGGAGATAATAATAGTACTTGTTCATGGAGTTGTGAAGATGCAGTAAATTAACATGTGTAAAGAGTTTAGAACATTGCTGCCTAAGTGTTTAATACGTCTTAGCTTTATTATCTTAGAAATTTTCTCTCCAAGCACTATTATCACCAGCGAATTCAGGCAGGTCTTTCCTTGGAGTCCTACCACAGGGAACAACAAAGGCAGGATGAGAGGAAAGCTCTCGGAGTGTTGCTTCTCTTCCCAGGAAACCACAACTGGCATAATAGCCCTCCTGCCAAACTTAGAGCCAGTGATCAATAGTATTTCCCTTGTATCTTATCTGAAACAAGCAAGTAAAAGAAATATGTCCTTCTGAATTGTACACAATAGGATTCTAAGTGGTATTTGTTAAAGGGAACATTCTACATGTGCCAAGGGCTTGATGTGAGCTGTATCCTCCTCAACCTCATATTCTAGGCTTATGGTGAGATAAGAAGAGGCTGGCAAAAGTATGTGGAAATTCAATCTATTATGTGACTCTCAAGAGGAGGATCACAGAAAAATGTATGCTGGCAAACTCATAGAAACAGAAAGTACACACAACCACAACAGAATGGTGGTTGCCAGAGGCTGGGGGGTGGAGGAAATGGGGGGATGCTGGTCAAAGGGACAAACTTCCAGTTTTAAGATGAATAAGTTCTGGGGAATCTAATATTCAGTGTGGTGAAATATAGTTAACAATACTGTATTACATACCTGAAATTTACTAAGAGAGATGTTAAATGTTTTCACCATACACACAAAATTATAATCATGTGAGGTGTTGGATGTGTTAACTAACCTTATCGTGGTAATCATTTTGCAGTACATACCTGTATCAGATCATCCCGTTGTATACCTTAAACTTACATGTTATCTGTCAATTATGTCTCACTAAACCTGGGACAAAGAAAATGTGATGAGAACCCTTGACAAACGGGCCTCCAAATTGCGATCAATTTTTCAACTTTACTGGCAGCAAATCAATTTACTTTTGCAATATTTATTCGTGAGAACACCAAACCAAGCCCAGCAAATGATTGTCAGTAGAGCAGATGAATTACCTGTAAGAGATCAGAGTCATAGTTGAAGATGATAACCCCCAAAATATTAAGGTCTGTTAACTGGGACATGCAAAACCTGTGCCTTGTGACTCTGCAGGAGGATGTCATCAGGGCAGTATACAGGTATCCCCACAAACCTGTGACTATGTTGAAGGCTGACAAAAAGAATGAGGTAGGAACGGTTTTAACAGGCACACAGAAACACTGTTAGGCAGTGTTAGTGGTTGCGTGGTAATCATTCCTATTTGTTTTGTTCTGTTTAGAGCCTATTAATCCTTTCAATTATGCACCTAAAATTCTTGTGCTGAATTATATATATTAAAAAAAAAAAGGGTTGCCACTGGAATGTTCTAAGAATGGACAGGAGAGATCCTTCAATCACCTATGAAGCACAGTCAGAAGTTACCCAATGCAGGTGACAAGAGTTGGAAATGACAAAGAAGACTGTCAAGTGGAAAACTTCCTGTTTGAACTCGAATCTTCCCATTGTACCAGGTCTGAGGCATCACCAGAAATAGCAGCGGGTCCTGGAAGCCATGGTCACAACCTGACTGGGACATGGAAACTGGAGGAAACGGGAATGAGGTGGCCGGCTATGCCTCATTCCTTTCAGACACGCTTACATACACAGGAAGTAACAGCCAGGACTGTCATCCTCTAGGACAAAGGATAATGATGTAAAAAGAGTCTAAAGTACAAAGATCTCAAATAATCATCCCTAGGTCATGGAAACTGCCCATCTGACAGAAAGTCAGATTTACTGTTTGAACCCCAACATGTCATGTCATTTCCTTGGCTGTATATCTTTGTTCCCTGAGGGTGAGACAGACTTTCTTTTCCCCTGTCAGGATCCCAAGATCAGCTGGATGACCCTTCCCTCAGGGACGCAGTAGCAGTTTTTGTAGGGCCTCTTTTGACATGGCTTCACAAAATTTTAGACTGGTCCCAAATCCATGTTAAGCACAGAAAAAAGGAAGGTATTTGAAAAGAGCTATTTTTGTTTTGTTTCTTTTTTCCAAAAACAAAGTACAGCAAGGCAGCCTAAACAATGGAATTAAATGTCCCTTTGAGATCATGTTGGCTCTGATAATATCAAAATTGCTTGCTCTTAAACCTTCACTTTAGTGCTGGTGTTTGCACATGTCATACCTTTAAGTTTTCGGTATTCTTGAGCTATTCTTACCCAAAATTGTATCAACCACTTTTTTCTTAAACTTACATTTCCCTTATGTTTTGGAACATCTTTCACTAAACATCAGATACGTTCATAATAAATGAAAGGTTTTGAAGCTTTCTTTGTAAATATCAGTAAGTTTTAAAGAATTGCTTTTCTTTATACGCATCTTTTCAGAATTTTCAGCGTACTATTGTAATAATTACCTTTGATAGATATAAATTCCAAGGCAGTAGCATCTGATACATTTTTAATATCTGAATCCTTGCAGAGTAATTTTCTGGACTATTTCCCTTTTGCTCCTTTGAGAACTTATTACAGGCAATCCTTGTTTTGCACATGCCCAGTTAAATGAAACACCTTTGTATCAGAACCATGCAAAGCAAGCGCTGTTGTGTGCTTTTTAATTTAACCTTGTCAAGATTCAAACATCACTTTTAGGAGAATAGAATACTTCTGTGTTATAGCAGTGGCATTTTTCTCTAAAGTTATTAATAAGTTATTTAGATTGCCTTAAACAGACATATATTTCCTCTGTTAATTCAGCCTCGGGCTACTCACAGAGTGCAGGACAAACACAAAGGGCTTCTGCACAGTTCAAGACGTCACCAAGTGGTTCAGCTACAATTCTGGTCTTTGGTCAAGTTTTTCCTAGTGTTAGTGAAAAGAGTGAGGAGAGTCCCCTAAGTGACCTTTTGTGTCCCCCATGGTCTCACGGGTTCCCAGCCACAGATGTAGCAACCAACTTCTTCCAGGCACATAGTAAATATTCAATGTGTGTTAGCAATTCAGTGAGTGTTAGCAATAAGATTTTGCCACAATTTTGCATGCTTAGAGGAGATAATTCTGAGGCTTGTAGCCGTATTCATATGACATTAGTTTTCACTTTTCAAGAGCAATTTGAAGCTTCCATGCTAATTTGATCTAGGTTATTGTATTAGTTTCCTACTGCTGCAGTAACAAATTACCACAAATATAGTGGCTGAAAACAGCACAGCGTTGCTTTCCTCCGGGAGGCTCAGGGGAGTATCCATCTCCTTGTCTTTTCTAGCTTCTAGAGGCATTCTTTGGTGCATGCCCCCTCCCTCCATCTTCAAAGTCAGGAGTGTAGCATCTTCAAATCTCCCTTCCCTCTTCCAAGGAACCTTGTAATTACATTGGGCCCACCCAAATAATCCATGATAACCTTCCCAACTCTTTGTTTCAAGATCACAATTTTTAGGGATTAAGACGTGGACAGAACTGAGGGTCCATTATTCCATCTACCCCTGACACTTTTAAGATTGCATTTGATTTCTCATCTGCAGTGAAAACAAAAGACTAGGTGACATTGGAATTTTCAGGTGACTCAGAACTATCGAAGCTATTTATTTCCAGGATTGTTTACATATTATCATGTATCAGAAATATCCAGGCAAAAACTGTCAGACATTATGAGTTGGCTGATCCATTATCCATTTCTAACTCTTTATTCCTTTTGTTGCTTCTGCTCAAAAAGTTCGTGCTTTCTTGGAATGGCCAAGTAATACAGTTCTTGGCCAATGAGATATAAATAAAATCTGTTGGGAATTTTGGGGAAACTTTGCTTGCATCACTAAAAAGGACATATGTCCTTTTCTTTTTCCTTTTTTTTTTGGATACAGACCTGATAGTTGGAACTTCAGCAGTCATCCTGTATTCATGAGGAAAAGACCAGGCTAGGGAATCATAGAGACACTGACCCTGCCATTGTTAAGTTACTGAAACAGCTCTAGCAACCACCCTAGCAACTTCCTGTTATGTAAGAATCAGTAAACTCATATTTGTTCTAGCCACTGTACTTAGGTTCTCTGTTACGTACAGTTGAACAAATAAAATAACAGTTTAATAAATTACCTAGTCTAACCATGAATGCCATATCCCACAGAAACCATATAGCAGGACAATAGCAGGAATACACACAGATAATATTATAATGGATAATGAATTTATGCTATTATTTGATAATTTTTAAACTTATTAATGGAAAATCCCCTTCTTGAGTCAAACCAATAACTTCACAGACCAGAAATAAATTGTTGTCCAATGTAAGCTGGCCGAGGAAACCTTGCCAACTATTTTTCTCTCTAAAAACATCTCCTATTTTTTATATTTAGCCTTTATCCCTGCTTGCCCTTAAAAGCCTTATTTCTATAATAGAAAATATTTTTCTACCTCTGTTTACACTGGACCTGGTTTACTTATTTTCTCACCATTGTTTTCTCCTGGTGAGGTTCCTTTCAGTCCTGAAATGTCAAGGTTTTGTACCAATGCTGAAGCAAAAACCTTTGTTTTTAAAGCTAAATACTTTGCTCAGAGGGGATTTCCAAAAGAATTGAATAGCACACTCAGGGGTACAAATTATAGGGAACCCCCTTAACTTCTCCTGTTCCCCCAACAGCAGGCAGTTTCCATGAAGCATTGGCTGCAACCTGAGTAGAGGGATATGCACACTTTCTGACCCCTGAAGACACTACCACAGGCCAGAAGGCTGAGTGGTCAGCAAACCTTATGTAGAATTACGTGGAATGTGCAATGTGGAAGTGAGAACGAGGAAGAAAAAGCAGAGAGAAGGTAAGAGAGAGAGGTTCAGTGGCCAACTAGTCTTGACAGAAGTTTTAATCATAAAAGTCTACAATCCCATCTAAAACATGGTAGTTAAATTATGAGAAGTGTTACCAATGTAATTCTTGGAATGTTAGAAACTTATAACAAATTTTTGTTATTTTAGGTATTTCCGCTCCATTTGCAGTACAGACACTTCAGAGATATTCATATATATGTTTAATTTTAAGATGGCACAGATTTTAGAAAACACCATCAATTTAAATACAACTTTTTTTCTTTTTTGTGGAGGAAATAAAGCAATCCACATTAAGTAGACAAACCAATTCTTACACAGCCTAATTTCAGAAAGATATAAAGTATGAAAAGTGAGCATTTTAGACTTGAAGGAAAATTGCAGTTCTGTGGCTCCGTCAGAGAGATCTAAGCTCAGATTCTTCATTTTGAACTTGAGATGTAAGCTATGGTGGTGGAGGGGATTGTGGGAGGTGGAGGGGGGCTGCTTGGAGAAACGCTAAGAGAATTATGAGAAAAGAAAGATCAAATCACAGCTTGGTCAATATTTACGATAAATTTAGCACTCGAGTGTCTTCAGAGAACCACAAGAATTGAGTCGATTTTGCTTGTCCTTGTTTATTTGAAGACATATAGGTCCTACCCTTGACAATACTGTGAAAAGATAAAGACCCATTAGAGCTTATGGGAAAACGCCCAGGAAAACCAGGAATGAGAGTTTGGGTTTCAGCTTACAGTTAATTTGTGATATGACAGGGGCATATTATTTAATGAGATATTGCTGGCCTGCAATATCTCCTCTGCAAAATTAGCATGAATAGGCTGCTGATTTCCCTCAAAATATCTGAGCCATTGGGAGCTCAGAGGTGTATTTCTTTGGGATTATCCAGTGAGTTAGGGGCAGGGGTGAGATGGAGGAGTTTTCCTCATTTAAGCAGAGTGGCCTCAGGGCCTTGGCTGGAGTAATGTACCCTCTGGGGCCAAAGTGAGGAGCAGCGCTGGGGCCAGGAGCTGGTAGCTGCCTCCCACCAGCAATGTTCAAGCTTCCTAATGCCAGCCCTCTGGGCAAAGGGTCTGCAAGAGGAGTGAGGGCAAACCCCCCAAAGACCACAAGATCACGTGGAGGCTGAGGATACAGACTTTTGCTTTCAAATCTGCATGACGGATGGTGAAATTCAAGTGGTCATTTAGTCTCTGCCATCAGGCCCTAGCTTTCTGCCCATTCCTGTGTTCGTCTACTATGAGGCACTAATAAGCACTCCTAACCTGATCAAATCTGAGAAGGGATGGAGCAGAGGATAAGAAGAGTTCTAAGGTTACAAAGTGACCAAAATGTGAGAAAACACAACAAATTGAAAGTGGGAACAAAATCTTCTGCAAATACAAATGGAAGGAATCTTAAAATAGTGAAAAGGATTCTCGAGAGTAAAAATTTATCATAAAACAAGTTGATAAAGGTCCCTTGCAATGTAATCAACGATGCTCACATGCTTTCTACTTACACTTAGACTTAGGAACAATGTCTTAGAATCCAACTGAATCATAAGAACAGGAGCTTTTGTTCTCATTCTAGAATGGTGCTTTTCAAAATGTGGGTCACAACTCATAAATGGATTATAAAATTAATTAGTGGGTCATGACTAGCATCTTTTCTTTCTAATGAAATAAAGTAGAATAGAGGATATCAGATTGAACCATAAAAAGTGAGTTTTGTGGAACTTTTGTTTCAGTTGTGTGTGTGTGCTAGGGCATGATGCAGAATATATTATTTACTGTGGGTAGCTGTCCATAAAAGTTTAAAAAACAATCCTGGTGAGACATTAGGTGAGACTTCCAGAAAATCTGGAGCAAACTTTGTGTTATGGATTGAATTGTGTTCCTCAGAAGCATATGTTGAAGTCCTAACCTCCAAGACCTGTGAATGTGACCTTATTGAGATATAGCATTTCTGCAGACTTAACACAGGTTGATACATTAGGGAACAATTTAAACATAATGTGAATTTCACATTTGCTTATATGTGATTTATTCTGGAAGAAACACTAAATAAATGCATCCAACCGCACCCAGCTGAACCTAGCTGTATAGGAAAACTGAAAATACTCACAAGCGCACACCTCAAACATCTACCTAAGTTCAGCAGGTGTTATGAGCCGTACCCATCTGTTGTTACAACTCCCCCGACCAATTTCAGACAACTCTCCTTCCACCACTTCACACTAGCTCGCAAGCTACAACCCTTCTGGTCTTTGTCAAAGTAGCATATTAGTTTTAGTATTTTTGCATTTCTTATTCATCCAACATGTGTGAAACGAGGCTACTGCTTTTATAAGGTTCTATCTCTTTTTCTTTACATGTCACTGTTGACATTTCTGAGTGTAATGTCCCAATCACGTTTTTCATATAAGCCCTGAGGTTGTCACTGTGTGATTTTGTAGGGCATAGTGATTTTTAGGAATGCTATGTCATGTGATAACAGAAGTGACTGCATGGTATTTAAAACCATGATACTGGATGAGATGATCCAATGGGTAGATATAAGAGAGGTCATTGTTGAGTCCAGGGGCACATAACTTCACAGATGGAGGAGAGGAGGAGCCAGCAAAAGAATCATCTGGTGAGATTAGAGGAGACTTGGCTTCTCATACCGTGGTTCTGGAAAGTATTTCAAGGAAGGGTTAATCTACTGTGTCCAGTGCTACAGAGAGATCAAGAAGGAAGAGAACTGAGTGAGCAATGACCCCTGAATTTAGTCACATGGAGGTCCTGAGTGATTTTGATAAGTGCAGTTTGGGTAGAGTAGTGGGTATTAGCCGAATTGGAGAGGGTTTAGTAGCAAAATGGAAGAGAAAAATATATTTTTGAGGAATCATGAAATAATTTTATTTGATTTTGATACAAGTCTTTGACATGCCTTTGTAGGCATATTTGTGTCTTGTATGGTATCTTATAGATCAGATCTACTTACAATTTTCAAAGGTTACTAGTAAGTTCCTACTGTGTGCCTGGCAGTGGGAGAGATGCACTGTGTTTAAGAGAGCAGATGCTAGAATTGAGACAAACTTCCTTGTAAACTGTGGTTCCCAACCCTCACTAGTTGTCTGCAGTAAGCCTCACTTTTTAGGCTCCTAAAATGGGGTTAATATCCTATCTCAGTGGGTCATTATTGGGACTATGTAAGTGAAGTGCTTCAGGGTGCTATCTGACACACAGGATGGCTCATGAAGTTTATTAATTTTTTAACAATGATGACAGTAAAATTTTGGCCTTGACTTTACAATGAAGTCGGGGAGATGAGACAGACACAAAAAATTAAATAAGTATAAATAAGTAGAGTCAAAGTGATCACAGATAAAGCAGAAACTAACACACCATTGTAAAGCAATTATACCCCAATAAAGATGTTAAAAAAAAAAAAAAAAAAAAAAAAAAAAAGTGATCACAGAAAGTGCGGCTTAAAATGGAACCTAAAGGAGGAATAGCTCTGAGAAGAGATTCACTCGCTCTTACCAAACACCTGCCACTCTGCAGGATGCTGTAAGCACAGTCACTTGTTCAATCCTCACAACCATGCTCTGAGGAGGTATTTCTCCCCAGGTCATGGGGGAGAAGATTGAAGCTCCAGCAAGCTCTTTCTCTTGCTCCAGGTCAACAATTAATGGAGGAGCTGGAGCTGGACCAAAGTCCACGCTTAGTGCTGGCAGAACAGCAGAGAGGTGTGGATGCTTAACTCTCCACTCTTTGCCATATGCAAACACTAACAAACAAAAGCAAAACAAAAACAAACCAAACCCATGGCGTGCAAAGACGCATTTTAGCCTGATACATCTAAAGAACTACATCTAAGCAACAAACCCAAGAAAAGCTAGCTGTATATTCTTCCTCTTGAGCTTTTCTTCTTCTGGTAGAGTTAATGATGTGTCAAAATGGGGTTCAAGGAAAGGTGAAGGAGAAGGACAAGGGGGGGGCTGATCAGCAAGTGCCTATCATGGGGTGATTTGTGCTTCTGGGAAGATGGTTACAACCTACCGTGCTGTCTGTTTCCCAACCCGGCTGATCTGTAAGTTTATTCCTCAGTGGCCTGAGCTGCTGCCGTCCTGGTTCCTGTGTGGTTTTTGTTGGGATAATTAACAGGTAGGCAGGCACTGGGATGTTTAGAATGTCTCCACACCAATTGAGCTTCTCACTAAAGCTGGTAGAGTGTGGGCAACTGGTGTCCTGTGGGGTATGGTCTGAGGAGTGGCCCAAATCCCTCTTCACTAATTGAACACTAAGGGTTCTCAAAGCACTTCCTTGAGCAGACAGGAGTGTTCAACTGGAGGAGATGTGTTGTGTGGCCAGGCATCACGGAAGCTAATTATTAAAGCACTGCCAGAGACACTTGGTCTCCTCACCTCCTCTCAGCTGGTAAAGGCTATGACCTCAAAGGATAAACCCAGGACAGATAAATTTTGATGGGTTGTGAGAAAAATGGAACACAAGTCCTTGTAGACAGATTTCTGTGGAAATTTGAAGGAGAGTCTTCATGGGGAGATGTATTGGTTTCCTAGGGTTCTCCTAACAAATTACCACAAACTGGGTGGCCTTAAACCAGGGGTCCCAAGCCCTGGGCTGTGGACTGGTATCGGTCCATGGCCTATTAAGAACCGGGTTGCACAGCAGGAGGTGAGTGGCGGGTGAGCGAGCTAAGCTTCATCTGTATTTACTGCCACTCCCCATCGCTCGTATTACCACCTGAGCTCCACCTCCTGTCAGATCAGTGACAGTATTAGGTTCCCATAGGAGCTCGAACTCCACTGTGAGCTGCGCATGCGAGGGATCTAGGTCGCCTGTTCCTTATGGGAATCTAATGCCTGATGATCTGAGGTGGAGCTGAGGCAGTGATGACAGCGCTGGGGAGCGGCTGCCAACACCGATTATCATTAGCAGAGAGGTTTGCCTGCACAGAGACCATAATAAATCAATTGCTTGCAGACTCATATCAAAACTCTATTAGTGGGCTTCCCTGGTGGTGCAGTGGTTGGGAGTCTGCCTGCCAATGCAGGGGACACGGGTTCGTGCCCCGGTCTGTGAAGATCCCACATGCCGCGGAGCAGCTGGGCCCGTGAGCCATGGCCGCTGAGCCTGCGCGTCCGGAGCCTGTGCTCCGCAACGGGAGAGGCCACAACAGTGAGAGGCCCGTGTACTGCAAAAAAAAAAAAAAAAAAAAGAAAAGAAAAACTCTATCAGTGAGTTGCAAGTGAAAACAAGCTCAGGGTTTCCACTGATTCTGCGTTACGGTGAGTTGTATAATTATTTCATTATATATTACAGTGTAATAATAATAGAAATAAAATGCACAATAGATGTAATGTGCTTGAATCATCTGGAAACCATCGCCCGACTCCAGTCCGTGGAAAACCTGTCTTCCACGAAACTGGTCCCTGGTGCCAAAAAAGTTGGGGACCACTACCTTAAACAACAGAAACCGATTCTCTTACAGTTCTAGAGGAATGTGTAAGTCTGAGATCAAGGTGTTGGTAGGGATGGCTCCCTCTTCTGAGGAAGAGTCTGCACTATGCCTTTCCCCTAGCTTCTGTTGGCTGCTGGTAATTCTTCCTTTTCTTTGACTTGTAGACACATCTCTCCAGTCTCTGCTTCCGTCTTCACAGGCTGTTTCCCCTATGTCTCTTCTTATAAGGATGCAAGTCATCTTCCAAGCCTCACCCTACTCCAGTATGACCTCATCTTAATTTTATCTGCAATAACCCTGTTTCCAAATAAGGTCGTGTTCTGTAGTTTTCAAGAAGGACATAAATTTTGGGGGGATGCTATCCAACCCAGTACAAGAGGGGGGCATAAAACCATTAGGTGTCATTTTTTGGAGAGAGAGAGTGGTGAGGAAAGGAGAGGAAGAGTCTCTGAAGGCGGGCGTGAAAGTATACCAGTGAAGCAGGCAACCTTGTAACGGGAAACAGACGTCCCAAATGAGGCAATTGAGATTTTAAAGAAGGAACTGTATATGATGAGTGGCAGGGTTAAGTAAAAGTGAAGAAACAAACAAACAAACAAAAAAGAGGGTAACCGAGAACCCCAGAGCTAGCATAGTAGGGCGTCGTCTTCACAACCCACCCTCCACCTTCCCCGCCCCGTGGAGACGAGCTACTCCGCCTCCCACCAGTATCTCAGCTGTCCCTGAGGCCTCTCCAGTCCTATCCCGGCTTCTCTGACGCTCGGACGTGGGCTGCCTGTGGGACCGTTCCCGGCATCCAGGCACACACAACCCGGAAACAGGCGGGTTGGTGCTGGTGCGCCACCCTTGAAGCAGGGGCGATGGAAGCCAGTTGATGCCCACTCCCCTATTACTTCCCCAGCAAAATGTTCTGTGATTTATTTCAGAAAATTCCTCAGCAGATTGAGGAACTGAGTGCCACTTGATGAGAGCGGTGGCCAATTCAATAACTCATCCTTGTTTGGGTTTTTACTTCCTCTCCACTCCCCTGCCTCTCATTCCCGTGCTCTGAGGAAAGTTCCCGAATAAATCATGTGCACTCAAGCCTGCATTGCAGTCTCTTCTTTCAGGGAAACCCAGGCTAAGTAACCATTCTAAAACCAGCAAGTGCAAGGAGATTACTGGATCTGAGAGGGTAGTGGGGAGAGAGAGAGGGTGCGAACCAGGGCAGCTGAAGCCAAAGCTAACAAAATGTAGTCTAACCAGGAGTGAGGCAATCACTGTCAACGCTCAGGCCGGCAGGGGACAGGTAGGGGCAATTCACAGCCCAAAAACGATCTCCTCGTCCCCACTGTCCCCTGCCAGGACCTTCTGTGGCTGAACCAGTTCCCAAAGGGTGAGGAAGGGTTAGCCTTGATGCAGTCCATAGAGGTCAGCACAATCGGGCCTACTCACCTATCAGCTTTTTCTCCTGCTGACCTTGGTCTCACAAAATTGACTATAGCATCGCCTTTCTTCTCAGGCCATCTTTTTTTTTTTTTTGGCTTTATTTATAAATTTAATATGATAAACACCTATGAAACTACTGCCCGGTGGAAAAAAATTAGAACATTACCAACACATTTACATCTACTTACATGCGCCTACTCTATCTTATCCCTTTACCCCTTTCTTGTTACCAAAGGTAACAACCATTTGTTTTATTTTGTTAAATTGAAGGATAGTTGATTTACAGTACTGTCAGTTTTTGGTATACAGCAAACTGATTTAGTTATATATATGTATATATATATATATGTATATTTTTTCAGATTATTATCCATTACAATACAAGATATTGAATACAGTTCCCTGTGCTACACAGTAAATCCTTGCTGTTACATAATTTATGTATAGTAGCTTGTATCTGTTAATCTCATACTCCCAAAGAGTTGCTCTTCCAAGCACACAGGAGTCACTTGTCTGCTACACAGATTATTTTTATTTATTACAGTTGAGCCTACAGGTCATAATAAACTCAGCCATCATCTGGATTAAACAGCCTAGTATTATTAGACGGATGAACGTGGATTCAGAACATCTCCTGGTTCAAATCCCAGCTTTGCTAGAATTTCACTCGAGCAAATTTCATAATCCCTCCAAGTCTCAGCTTTCTCATCTGCAAAATAGGATTAAAATATCAACCCTACCTCACAACATTTTTGTGAGGATTCAGTGAAATAACACGTTGTAAATGGTGGCTATTTTTAAAAATTACTGCTTACTCATGACTGTCTCAATTTTTTGCTTATAGCCTCAGATATGGATAGATTTTATTAACAAATTGTACAGAGTTGGATGTCAGAGTCTCAGAAATCTAAAAACTTATCTAAATACTTGAGGCTTTCTCTTAATGTTAGAGTTGGATAAACTAATATTTTATCACCCCTTCTGTCTCCTTGCTCTTAACTATATAAAACAGCCAGAATTAATCATAAGTGACAAATTAGCTAGCTGTTCTTCAGTTGCATTCAGACTACAATGGTTGTTTTTTTTTAAAGAAACTTTATTTTTAGAACAGTTTTAGAGTTACAGTAAAATTAAGATAGTACCAGGAGTTCTCATATACCTGTACACGTAGTTTCCTCTATTATTAATATGTTATATTAGTATGATATATTTGATACAATTAATGAATAGATATTGATACATTATTAACTGAAGTCCATAGTTTATTCAGATTTCCTTACTTTTTACATAATGTCTTTTTTCTGTTCCAGGATCCCATCCAGGATACCATATTACTTTAGTTGGCATGTCTTTTTAGGCCCTCTTCGCTGTGACAGTTTCTCGGACTTTCCTTGTTGCTGATAATCTTGACACTTTTGAGGTGTTCTGATCAGGTATATTCTAGGATACCCCTTAATTTATCTGATATTTTTCTCAAAGATAGACTTCTGGGGAGAAAGATCACAGAGGTGAAGTGTCATTCTCATCACATCATATCAAGGGTGCATTGTGTCAACATGATTCATGACCACTGATGCTGACCTTGATCACCTGGTGGAAGTAGCGTTTGTCAGGTTTCTCCTCTGAAGTTACTCTTTTCTCCCACTACTTTCCATACTGTATTCTGGAAAGAAGTCACTATGCACAGCCCACACTTAAGGAGTGGGGATTTATACTCCCCCTTCTTCAGCGAAAAGTACTTACATAAATTATTTGGAATTCTTCTGCATGGAAGATACTTAATTATTCCATTGCAGTATACATGTAGAGTAGAATTAGAATTGTTAACCTGCACCCCCGTGAGAAACAACTTCATCCACTAGAGTAAATGCTCATATACAGTTCCTTTTGCTATTAGTCTTACCAACTCCTCTCATTTCCAAAGTGACTTAGGTCTGCACATCTCCCTTTACCCACTTGGGTGAGATTGTTTAAAACATTTGTAACACTTTCAGTTTCTCTTGTCCCGGTCTGCATCAGACTACAATGATCTTTAAATGGGCTTTATTTTTTTTTTAAGGATTATTTTTGACGTGGACCATTTTTTAAAGTCTTTATTGAATTTGTTACAATACTGCTTCTGTTTTATGTTTTGGTTCTTTGGCTGCGGGGCATGTGGCATCTTAACTACCCAACCAGGGATCGAGGCCACACCCCCTGCATTGGAAGGCGAAGTCTTAACCACTGGACCACCAAGGAAGTCCCTAAATGGGCTTTAAATTAAAATTGACAGTGATGAAATAATTTATGCCAGACTCTCAGGGACAGTCTGCCTGATTGCTGACAGGGATGAATCACTGAGGGAAAGGCCCGCATTTCTGTGCTGCTGGACGCTTTGACCTCACCTCTGAATCGGCTGGGCTGCATTCAGGTTCACTGGAAAGTGACCTCTGTCTGGGAGCCCGGTACAACGGGCCTGGTGTAGCAGGGCTCACCCTCAGCTGTGTTGTGAAGGTTTTGTGTGAGTATCTGACCTCTCTGTGTTCAGGAAAGAGTGTGCTCTTTCTGTTGTGCTGAGTCTGTTGTAATTCAGCTTCGCATATCCAAGTATTTGTGACTCTGTGAAACACAACATATTTAGTTCTTTTCTGGTCCTTTGAGAAAAATCTACCAATTTCTTTTGAAGTCATGGGGCTATGTAAATAAAATCTCTCCAGCCTCATAAACAACTTCGTCCCCTTATTTTTTTTTTTCTCTTTCCCAAATAGGACTTTTTTTTTTTGAGTGTGAATAAAGATATTACAAGAAAAAGAGAATATAATAAAAAGGAAAACATGGGTACAAATTTATGATAATACTAGCTTTATTTTTCTTAAATAAAGGAGAATAATGAATTTGAATCAAATTGGATAATGAAGAAGAAGATGGAATATGTTATGAAAATAATAATGTCTATGCTTTCTCTCTGGATTATGTAGTTGTTATACCATATATTTAATTTGTTGAATATTTTGTGGTTATCACTCTGTTTATAAAAATGATTGCTAATTTCAAGTCTCACTGATGGAGAGGGAGCCAGAGGGCATTGTAATAGATATGCACTAATCCTAAAACTGCTTTGGACACGAGAGCTGGCCCTCCTTAGCAGGACTCAGGTGTTAACAACCAAGGCTTCAGCCATAACAGAATTTGAAAAATATCCTACATGGAAACTTTTCTTCTCAGTGACATATATTTTGAATTTCTGTTTTCAATGAACGGAGGAGAAAGGAGCTGTGAAATGCATTTTCAGCTGAGGAGATATGAAGAGGGTTCATGGAAAGAGGTAAGTTAAGAGATGAATCAAATCTTTCCTTTGAAAAAAAGAAATCAGAAAAGCCCTATTTTGACTGGGCATTTGGAATACCATTGCCTTTGGGACTCTGTCAATGGAATGTTTAACCGCAGTTCCTTGGGAAATTGACCAGGCTTCTCATTGCTCCATACTTCTCTTTGTTTAAGTGTCTACCTGTCATAGAATTGTTGAAGCCCTTCCACCTCCTGGAATTGAAAGCCACTCTGGGGGGAGAGGCAGGGTTTAGGGGAGCCCTCACTCATCTCACAGAGGTGCAAGGGCAGGGTGAGCACCTGACAGTGGGTGCCCTCTTGTATTTTGCATCCTAGATGTCTCACTGACCTCATCCTAGCCTTGGTCCCCAGAGCCACAAAAAGTTATCTGAAAGGTTTGAGATTTAGGCAATATAGCGATCTGGGCATCTCCCAGGCACGTGCAGATGTATGAGAGCACCCGGGCTCTGGTGCTGTGTCAGCTCCAGGAGAAAGAAAGTGCAAGTTGCTACCCCTCAACCTCAACTGTGTGAAATGACAGTTTGATCCTTTGGCCAAAACACACCTAAAAGGCCAAAATGTACCTGTGACCGATTAGATCTCCCAGAGTCAACCCAGCCTGATCTGCCTGGTTGAGCAGCTGAGAATGTGTGTTTCCAGAGCTGTGTAGTTTGACTGTTTCTCCAATGGCTTAGGGATGGCTGGCTTGGTCTCCAAGTAGATTCTCTCTGACCCATTCTTTCTGATTCTGACCTTCTGTCTCTACTCCAGGTCCTAAGACCCACTCTGGGTGGTGATCTGGCAATGACTGTTGACATTCCTATGATCAGAATGCCCAGATGCTGGTTTTCAGCTGGGCTGTGTCTTCCCCATTGCAGGGAAGTTAACTTGTTTTTGGAAGATTCTAGCACCTTAGTGTCTTGACTGCTTGGATTTTGCATATTTAGACAAAGCTTTTCCTTATGATTCCCAGATATGATTCCTTCCTCTCTACTCCCCCAAAGCACATGCCTTATATTTCTATTTATTGCTTCCTCTGCCCTGTATTAACAGTGCCTGGCATGCACGTCTTGCCCTCACCAGACTGTGGGCTCCATGAGTCCAGGGTCAGTGTCTCATTCAGTTCTGATTCTTCACAGCATTAATCCAGCGCCTGGGACTTGAGATGTGTCCCAGGAAAAAAATTCTTAAATGAATGAGTGAGTGAATGATTGAATTTATAACTATCAAAGAGAATTCACAGAAATTTTTGCTTCTAATTGGACAGGAGCGTATTCTTCTTGGTGCTGAAGCTTCTCTTTGTTAGCCAAAGAACTGCTTTAGGAAGATGTTTTGGTCACTGAGGGATGGCGAGAGGGAGCATGAAAACAGATCCAGGACAGAGACATTGTCATGAGTCAAACTTAGGCACTTATTTAGATAATAAAGGGTAACACCAGAGTTAGTAATAAGGTAGATCAGACAGTTACAAAAGTACAATGTGAAGAAATAATTGTTAGTTGGGATCCTGTTGCTTTAGAATGTCAGTGAAAATGCTGGCAAATTGTATTTACGTTGGATAAGATCCTTTAGACTCTATTATTCCAAATGTAAATTTTATGATTCAGTACAATGTATCCATGGAGTTAAGTCAGGAGTATCATGATATGATAGAAAAATTCCCCAGTGTACCCCTCAAGCACTATCTGGTTGGTTGTTTTTGTTTTGTTTTGTTTTGTTTTTTGCGATACGCTGGCCTCTCACATTGCAGAGCACAGGCTCCGGATGCACAGGCTCAGCGGCCAATGCTCACGGGCCCAGCCATTCCGCGGCATGTGGGATCTTCCCGGACCGGGGCCGAACCCGCGTCCCCTGCATCGGCAGGCGGACTCTCAACCACTGCGCCGCCAGGGAAGCCCTGGTTGGTTGTTTTTGAATGAGGCACTTAAGTTATTGATTAATTTAGAGTAGACTAAGGGATGCCTAAGAGCTTTCCAATCTCTGAAACGTTAGGATTTTATGCTTCTAAGTGGTTTTTAAAAACACAATAATTCAAAAACAAAACAAAACAAAAAACACAATTATTCAGAGTGCTCTTTACGTAAGTAAAAGATCCAAACGTACTTCTCCCCATGAATATAATTTAAATATTTAAATGTAATTTGTTATATGTTCAATGATTCATTTAAATATACAGTGAATAAAATGCTAATAGTTTAATAAATAATAGCTATTAAAAAGGGCTCAAAATGTATGAACTATTTAATTTCTTAACACAATACCTACATTTTTCTCAAACACAAAACAGAAAAATACTTTCTACTAGAAACTCCACACCATAATGGTGTTCTCATCATAATTTGCCAAACGACGTTTTGTCGAAGGCTGAGGGGAGGGGATTTCTCCCACAGCCCTGGGAGCCATACAAGCCTTTATTTAAAACTCCAGTGGGAAGGATGACAATCATGTCACAGGGCATAAGTAGGGAAGGGAGGGGAGGGAAGAGTCATCACTCAGATTTGATTCCTTCTGCTGTACTTGTTCTCCTGTCACCACATCCATGGGGCCAGGAGGAAGTATTGAGGAGGCACAGATGAGTTACCTGTGCATCATACACAGATCAAAACCCACCAGTGCCCCTCTCCTTTCTGTCATCTATTATTTCCCCAGCGCTCCCCATCATGAAACAGGGTGACCTGACATCAGACACAGAAGACAGAAGAGTTTGGCCCTGACTTAAAGAAAGGATCCTGATGAAAACTGAATTCTTTTTGCTCTACAAAAATATATAAGTTATGTGCACAAAAAATTCTCTATGATCCGACGAGCATGGAATCCCATTGATACACAGCATGCTATGTTCTTTGGTCCACCAAAGTGTGTTTAAAAATGAGATTTTGTGGCTTTCTAAGCTGTTTTAATATTGAGGAAGACAGTCAGACTTGGCTTTTCCCTGTTTTAAGTCAAAACAGGTTCTGATAAAAACAAACCAACTTCCCCTTTCCTCTGAGTTTCTCCTCTTTCATAGCTTTGGATCCTTCTAAAATACCTATCATCTCAGATTAGGGTAGGATGCCCTTGAGATCACTCTACGTAGCAGAAATTAACTTTTCAATGGTCTTAATTTATCAGGCATTGTGCTAAAGGCTTTGTATTCACGATCACCATGCAAAGATATTTATGTGGGGTGAGGTCTCCTTGATTGGAACCATAATCATATACTCTTGTCTATTTCTGCTTAACCATAATCAGTGTCCAGGGTATTGTGCAACTGATCCGGGATTTTATTTCAGAGGGATCCTGGGTTATGCATATGCTCTTTGTGAACAAATTCACCCTGAAATCCCAGAAAGTCCAAAGATGAGTCACCTGGTATATTTTTGCCCTGGTATATGAATCTCTGATCAAACTGGCATTATCTGTTATGTTTATCAGAGTGTAAATGAGGGTGTATAGTGGATGGCAGATGTAGGAAGAAGGCAATTTGATGAATGGCAGCTATTAAAATGAAACAAGGAAGGAGCAGCAGTAAATTTGTGGTTCAGGATACTCTGCCATCTGCAGAGGGACCCTATGTTGGCAGTGACAAGCTGGTAGAATCAAGGAAATGAATCACTAACTTTGGAAGTGTCAGAGGTGGCCAGAGTCCTGTCTGAATAATAAAAACTTTACTGCACCATCAGCATTGCCTGGAGACAGAAAGGAGACAAATTTGAACCAGTGCCCAGAGAAAAACGGAATCAATTTGTATACGCTTTCCCAGCTCACATAGACCATCCCCGAATACATAGCAAAACTCCTCCTTGAGAAAAAAATCACACATGCTCCTTCGTTTCCCTGACTTATCTGTATTTTATATCAACATCATGATAAGTTTTTTTCCTTCTTCCTTTATTACAATCTATTTTTCCCTTCCTTTCTCTTTTATTCTCTAAAGTGAAATACAGAGAATTAGAAAAAAAAAAAAAAAGTATATCTCAACTTGTCCTTAAGACACGGAGTCCTAACGTTGCTTTTTGGAGAAAAGGCAAAACTTGTCAACTCTGTGGGGGAAAATAGTACCAAATCTGTGCCAGGTTTTTGGGTTTTTTTTTCATTTTGTCTTTCTGTATGTGTGTAATAATAGTGAGGTACTTCATATGAGTTTGCAAAGTCACTGGTTTGGCACTGCTCTTCCTAGCTGGCTGGAGTAGGGCAAGGTTAGTTGGAGTGGACACAAGGCACCCACGCCTTCTGTCCATTCTGTGCTCTCACTAGCTACTCATTCAGCTCTGGGTTACCTTTCAAAATCTCCTTCAGGTATTGACTCACAGGAAACCTTTTTCAATATACACTCCCTGCTCTTCTCCACCTCCACACCCCATGAATCATTTTCCCTGTACTATTTCTAGATTTTGTGCATATTTCAATATACTGAAACCATCGATCTGCGTTGTGTTTACACGTCTGTCTCTCCTACTGGTATGTGAACCCCTACAAAGAATAGATGTTCTTTTGCCTGTAGCCCTACGCTCAATAGTGAATGGTGTAGAGTAGGGACCAAGCAAATGTATACCTAACTGACCTGGCTGCAGTCATCTGGAGACGGCACATGGGCAGCCCAGGTGTTCACTGTTCTCTAAGTGCAGAATCAATCTCACTGATATCTTATTTATTTTCTGGCTTAGTCAGTTTCCCTCCAAGACAGTTCCAGTCTACTGTGAAATGTCTTTCTCACAAGCCACTTCCTCTTCCACCCTGTTAACACATACATGCACGGTCCAGGCAGAGTGTGTCTTTGTGGATTCTAGGCAGTGATGGGGAAATGAAAATGCCATATTGCATTGAGTCTAAAACACACATTTTTTTTTCAACCTTTTGAATTGAAATTAGGGCACATCTTAATATTCCCCACTGGTATTGAGGCGTACTATACTCCTCAGATACTAAATGAATGGCATCTTACAATTATGATTGGCCATGTTTTTTGCCTTCTGAATTGTACTTCAAATAATGCAACTTTCAATGATGGTGCCTTAGATTTATTGAAATATGATACTTAGGGAAGTAGCCCTACTAGTGGCCAGCCCAGCCCTACCAGGTTATATGGTGAATTCCGGATATGTTCCACTGCTGCATTAAAAATAAACCCAAGGGCTTCCCTGGTGGTGCAGTGGTTGGGGGTCCGCCTGCCGATGTGGGGGATGTGGGTTTGTGCCCTGGTCCTGGGGGATCCTGCATGCCGTGGGGCGGCTGGGCCCGTGAGCCGTGGCCACTGGGCCTGCGTGTCCGGAGCCTGTGCTCCACAACGGGAGAGGCTGCAGCAGTGAGAGGCCCGGGTACCACACAAAAAAACAAATAATAATAATAAATAAAAATAAATAAACCCAAAACAGACTTTTTCAGAATAGATTGAAAGGGTTAGACTTAAGGATCAGAGG
Source organism: Globicephala melas (assembly GCF_963455315.2). Taxonomy (NCBI): domain Eukaryota; kingdom Metazoa; phylum Chordata; class Mammalia; order Artiodactyla; family Delphinidae; genus Globicephala; species Globicephala melas. The sequence continues at coordinate 62,964,903 of NC_083327.1, read as the reverse complement.
GCAAGGTTCACTTGACAGTTATTGTTACATCTCTGGCATTTGACCTACTATGTGCCTGTCACATATATATACTTAATACATAAAAATAATTGCTAACAGTTTTGGGGTCTTTACTCTGTGGTAGTCACTGTGTTAGGTACTTTTCATATATAAGGTCATTTAATTCTCAAAACATCACTTCTAGTGGATTTGAATATGATCCCCATTTTTCAGATGCATAGAGTGAGGCTGAGGGTAGATAGGTAACGTGCCTAAGTCTGTAGATAGTAAGTGGCATAGGTATGGCGGGACCCCAGGACCATCTGACTTCAAAGGCCATGCTCTTGTCCTCAGTGCAATGCTCTCTTCCCAGCAGATATTAATTTGGGACAAGTGACATTTCTACTGACCTTGATAGCCATTTGCTTGAGCAGAGTTGTCAGTTCTCAACTTCTTTTCCAAATTGTCTGCTTTCCCAGGCACCATAATGTCCACTGGTCATTAAGTGATCACCTTAGATTTCTTATTTGGATGAATATTGCTAATTTGTAATAAATAGTGTGTTAGAAAAAATATTTTCTTAGTTTAATGATAATTGGCAAATTCTATCAAAACCCAAAATCCATAAGCGCTGTTTGGGATTATGATGGTATAGTGTTTCATAAGTGCAATACTGTGGAGGTAAAAGAAAATTTTTTGGAAGCAGAAGAAAAAAAGTAAAATCTCTCTTTGGTAGGACTGTCACCCTTGAGGTCATTGAAAATTAAATTCAATGGCCTTGACCAACCTCCTCTGTTGGGGCTGAGATCTGTTTTTTCCAACACCAAGCATAAACTTAAGAAATTACTGAGGAAAATTACTTCAGGTACAAAAGATTCTGTTAGACCAGTCACCTTTTCTCTTTCTATTCATCACAGAGATCAGAACGAGGGCTGGTGGAGTGCACGCCATACTGGGCGATGGGAGACGCTCTGGCTTAGACCAGACTCGAATGAGTGTGCGTCGCAGTCACCTAGAGGGCTTTTTCCAACATGGATTGTTGGACCCACCCCCAGAGTTTCTGATTTATTAGATGTGTGATGGATCCTAAGAATTTGTGCATAAACAAATTCCCAGATGTTGCAGATGCTGCTGGTCCAGATGCCACACTCTGAGAACCACTGGCCTTGGCATTAGAAGACGTGGGTTTGGATCCGGGATTCCTCACTTGACTAGCCATGACATAAGGAATTTGGTTTTCTGAGTCTTGTCTCCTTATCTGTAAACTGAACGATAAACTACTTGTTCTATCCATTTTATAAGACTTGTGTGAAAAGAAAATAATATATTTGCAAATCATTTAAGAGCATACCATTGTTATTATTACTAATATTCTTGCGAGAGAACCTGTAGATTTATGGCAACCCAGAGAGGAGCTGGCAGAACTTTTGAGTTACGCAAGGCTCAGGGGAACAATTCAGAGAATTCAGAGTGAATGTTGTACTCTGAAGGGTGGAACACAGAATCCCTGGGGAACAGCATGGCATGTGAGTTGAAAGAACATGGGTTCTGTGGTCCTCCAAACTGCACGTGTGTGTTCAGATCCTGGCTCCACAGGACTGGAATCTGTTTCCCATCTGGAAAATGAGAATGAGAGGACACACCTTGCAGGTTTGCTGTGAGGGCTGTTCAGATAACACATTTATAGAACTAGCACAGTGCCTGACACACAGTAGGCACTCAATAAATATTAGCTCCTCATATAGATTTCAGCTTTGATGGTATAGCCATGTCTCACAAGGCAGCCAGCTCCCTAATCCTGGAAGGCCATATTCCAGCAATGCTGCTTTGAATGAACAATTGTTCTCACTGACCTCCAAGGTTCCTTCCAAATGAGAGTCTAACGTCAACACAAAGCAAACGCATCTGGTCAGCTGCCAGCAGCCAGGACTGTTTCCCTCAGTCTTCCCTTCTGACTGACAGCTGTACCACTCCTATCTTTGTCATGACCTGCCATATAACCATTAAGCAACACTTTCTGGAATTCCCTAGCAGGCAGAGCACTAAGAATAGAAAAATTGAAATTACAGGAGGATCAGTGCGCAGAGCTCTTTATTTTCCGCCTGGATTATGTGACAATAGAATCAAGTCTAAACCAGAAAACACATGACAGTGCAATGAGCTCTTCACTGACAGATGCTAGATAAGCTTCAGCAATCTGCTCCGGGTAGGTGGAAGTTCCAGGCTTGCAAAACCCGGTAGTTCATAGAAGCAACAACTGGAGCACAATTGCTGACGGAGTCGTGAAACCTCATACCATGTCATGGGTCTGGAATGCAGCTAGCTCATGGTGCCATGTTGGACAGACTTGCCTTTTATACCTCATGCTGATTAGAAGTTATTCACTCAGGCCACATGTCCTCTCGCATGTTACATGAACCAACACTCTGTCTTTCCAACTTGACATCACAAGTGATACAGATGGGCAGGGTGTCCTTGAACATGCAAGCCTATTTCAGTGGTAGCAAGTGATGGACACAACAAAAATGGGAGAGAATTTGCTCAGCTTCTATTTTTCTCTTCCTTATCAGGTTTACATAGACTGGGTGGGTTGGATGCAGGACAGGTAAGGAAAGGTGAGGAAGAGTAAAGCATTATAATTTGATCTGACAGCATTCATTGCCTCTCTTGACATTCCTTGCCAGCAAATATGGAAAGTGTAATTCTTTACTTGAATGTCTAATATTTTATTTCTTTCCTGATTTTAAGTTAGGAGTCTTTTTCTTTTTCTCACGAAAATACTTCCTATGATTGCAGGATAACACACTCTCCAATTTTCAGACAATATTTTCTGCTGACTCATGGTAAATTTCCAACTTTTCTGCCCTCTGCTTTTCTGCTCCTGGATCCCAGTTACCTTTAATTCTGAAGGCTTTTTCTGACTTCCTTCAGTGGTCTCATCCTCCAGAATACTGACTTCTTTCCATGTGATCCATTGCCAGCTTCCATGATGACTTCTAGATTCATAATCTTCCAGTCTCTTCCACTCAGATGAGCTCTGTTTTCATCCTATCTCAGCCACTCCCCCAGCAAGGTCACATCTTACACTTGGTCACAACTCAGATGTGCTCCGCTTCCGGGACAGAAATTCTAAAATCCCTCTCCTTTTCTCTCCCTCGTTCTCTCTCCCTCTCTCTCTCTCTGTCTCTCCCTGTGTTTTTCCTTTCATCTTTAGTAAGACCTCTAGCCCATGATTCTGACTAAGTAAACTACTCCATCACCAGAATTGGTTTCATTGCATCCACAGAAGTCTGGACATAGTGATCAATCATTTCAGTTCAGTACCACCTACGATCCCCTCTGCGATGTGTCTCAAATCTGTCCTCACTTTCTATTCCTGCTGGTTCTTCTGAGCACACTTGTGAGGATGTCCTACCTGTTCTCCCTTTCTTCTAATCTGCTTTGCTCTAATCTGTATTCATTAACCCTTTCTAAAATGATTATCTTGGTTTTAAAGCTCCATGAGAGCTTGTGCAACTCTTATCCTCCAAACACCTTCTACTTTTTCTCATCTCGACCTGAAAAATACCATCTTTTCTAAAGTCCATTTCAAATAACACCTCCATATTTCCCCAACTTTCCTTGATCCCTTCTCAGTGTTATATTTCTTCCCTAGCTATAATAGTTTGTGTATTTGTTTTATCTTCTCTGTAATGACCCTCCATAATGTGGGTGGGTCTCATTTAATCAGTTGAAAGCCTTAAGAGAAAAAGACTGAGGTCCTCTGAGGAAGGGGGAATTCCACCTCTAGACACTCAGACTTGAGCTGCTGCATCACTTCTTTCCTGGTCAGTATCCTCACATGAGCTTTGGATTTAGAGAGAGATCTGGGAGATGATTCCAGCTCTACTATTTACCAGATAGATGATCTCGGGCAAGTCACTCCATTTTGCTAAGACCAAGATTCTTCCTCTATAAAAGGGGATAATACTCTCTACTTCATGGGATTGTTGTGAGGATTAAATGAGATTAAATGACTGACATATAATAGCCATTTAAGAAATATTATTTCTCCTCTTCTTCTCCACTCCTTGTGTCCTTGAGGTTGGAGACTATGTCCTACTCATTTTGTATCCCTTGAAGTGTCAACAGTGTTTGGCCCTTAGCAGGCCTTCAATAAATATTTACTGAATTCACATGTCTATATCATTTGTCTATTTTTCTGTTGAAAGTTGGAACTCCAGAGACAGTGCATTTTTAAATTTGTAGTCCATTTTTCTACTTAATTTTGGTAAGTTTAAAGTGGAGTATTCTTTATATACTGAGCAAACACTTAATAGATTAGCTTAGTACTGACAATTCTACCTTCTCCATTGAGAAAGACCTGTGGCTGTGTGCTCTCTGTCTGGCCTGGAGTTGAGACAATTTTTTTTGTGAAAAAAACTCAGTCCTAATAATGACATCTGAGAAGCTTCTCCTTCAGGTTACTGACTCAGCATGATCCAATAGAGTCGTGACCAATCAGGCCCTTCTCCCAGATGCAGAGCTAGTATGAAATGAGCTGGGAAAACTGATTCACATCCTTGAATGTAGAGCATCCCTCTTAGGAAAATCTCATGGTACGACAGAATTTCTGGCAAAATAACTGCTTCTTGGAGGAAAAGCAAGGCTTCAAGTTAGGTGTTTGTTAAAGGTGTCATGATGTAGTAGAAAGATCATTGAACTTGGGTTGGAAAAGCTTTACTCAAATCTCAACTCCTCTACATATTAGCTGTGGAACCTCATGTAGGTTACTGGGATCTCTTTCACCTTTAAAAGATGATAACAATACCCATAACACAAGTTGTTATGAGGATTGAATGTTATATAAGTGGAATCCCCAGTGGAGTAAATGACATATTCAGAGAGAGCAATTAACAAATATTAGTTGAAATGTTGACGTCTACAGAGAAATTTCTCATGAAAGAAAGACCTAACTCACTTTACAGACATACAATAGTATACATTGTGCTGTCATTGATTATCTATGTAACTGAAAGATAGTTTTAATGTGTCAGCTTGGCTAGGCTTTGGTGACAAGATGTTAGGTTAAAACCAGTATAGATGTTGCTGTGAAGGTGTATTTTAGATATGATTAAGATTTAAATCAGCAGTCTTTGGTTAAAGCAGAGGACCCTCCATAAGGTGGGTGGGTCTCATTTAATCAGCTGAAAGCCTTAAGAGAAAAAGACTGAGGTCCTCTGAGGAAGGGGGAATTCCACCTCTAGACTGCCGTCAGACTTGAACTGCAGCATCACTTCTTTCCTGGTCTCCAGCCTGCTGGCTTGCTTTACAGATTTTGGACTTGCTAGGCCCCACAGCTGTATGAGCCAGTTCCTGAAAACAAATCTCTCTGTATATAGATACACCTCTATGCGTTCTGTTTCCTTGGAGAACCTTGATTAGTACAGCCTGCCTTGCTCCCTAGGTGGCAATTGAATGTCAGGGACAATATCTAACTCATCTTTAGGTCCTCACTACCCAGCCCAATAGCACAGTGTCAGATCCATAGTAAATACTCATGCTTATTGAACTAAAAAAGAAAAGAATAACTTGTGAACCAGAGAACCAAGATGGTGGAGTAGAAGGACGTGCTCTTACTCCCCCTTGTGAGAACACCAGAATCACAACTAACGGCTGAACAATCGTTGACAGGAAGACACTGGAACTTACCAAAAAAGATATCCTACATCTAAAGACAAAGGAGAAGCCACAATGAGACAGTAGGAGGGGCACAATCACAATAAAATCAAACCCCATAACTGCTGGGTGGGTGACTCACAAACTGGAGAACATTTATATCACAGAAGTGCACCCACTGGAGTGAAGGTTCTGAGCCCCACGACAGGCTTCCCAACCTGGGGGTCCTGCAACAGGAGGAGGAATTCCTGGAGAATCAGACTTGAAGGCTAGCAGGATTTGATTGCAGGACTCTGACAGGACTGGGGAAAACAGAGACTCCACTCTTGGAGGGCACACACAAAGTAGTATGCACATCGGGACCCAAGGGAAGGAGCAGTGACCCCAGGGGAGACTGAACCAGACCTACCTGCTAGTGTTGCAGGGTCTCCTGCAGAGGTGGTAGGTGGCTGTGGCTCACCCTGAGGATAAGGACACTGGCAGCAGAACTTCTGGGAAGTACTAATTGGTGTGAGAACTCCCAGAGTCCACCATTAGCCCCACCAAAGAGCCCAGGTAGGCTCCAGTGTTGGATTGCCTCAGGCCAAACAACCAACAGGGAGGGAACTGAGCCCCACCCATCAGCAGACAAGCAGATTAAAGTTTTACTGAGCTCTGCCCACCAGAGCAACACCCAGCTCTACCCAACATGAGTCCTTCCCACCAGGAAACTTGCTGAAGCCTCTTACATAGCCTCATCCACCAGAGTGAAGACAGCAGAAGCAAGAAGAACTACAATCTTACAGCCTGTGGAACAAAAACCACATTAACAGAGAGAGAGACAAGATGAAAAGTCAGAAGGCTATGCATCAGATGAAGGAACAAGATAAAGCCCCAGAAAAACAATTAAATGAAGTGGAGATAGGCTACCTTCCAGAAAAAGAATTCAGAATAATGATAGTGAAGATGGTCCAGGACCTTGGAAAAAGAATGGAGGCAAAGATCAAGAAGATGCAAGAAATGTTTAACAAAGACCTAGAAAAATTAAAGAACAAACAAACAGAGATGAACAACACAATAACTGAAATGAAAGCTACACTAGAAGGAATTAATAGCAGAATAACAGGCAGAAGAACGGATAAGTGACCTGAAAGACAGAATGGTGGAATTCACTGCTGCAGAGCAGAATAAAGAAAAAAAGAATGAAAAGAAATGAAGACAGCTTAAGAGACCTCTGGGACAACATTAAACACAACAACATTCGCATTATAGGGGTCCCAGAAGGAGAAGAGAGAGAGAAAGGACCAGAGAAAATATTTGAAGAAATTATAGTCGAAAACTTCCCTAACGTGGGAAAGGAAATAGCCACCCAAGTCCAGGAAGAGCAGAGAGTCCCATACAGGATAAACCCAAGGAGAAACATGCCAAGACAAATAGTAATCAAATTGGCAAAAATTAAAGACAAAGAAAAATTATTGAAAGCAGCAAGGGAAAAATGACAAATAACATACCAGGGAACTCCCATAAGGTTAACAGCTGATTTCTCAGCAGAAATGCTACAAGCCAGAAGGGGGTGGCATGATATACTTAAAGTGATGAACAGGAAGAACCTACAACCAAGATTACTCTACCCGGCAAGGATCTCATTCAGAATCGATGGAGAAATTAAAAGTTTTACAGACAAGCAAAAGCTAAGAGAATTCAGCCCCACCAAACCAGGCCTACACAAATGCTAAAGGAACTTCTCTAAGTGGGAAACACAAGAGAAGAAAAAGACCTACAAAAACAAACCCAAAACAATTAAGAAAATGGTCATAGGAACATACATATCAATAGTTACCTTAAATGTGAATGGATTAAATGCTCCAACCAAAAGACACAGGCTTGCTGAATGGATACAAAAACAAGACCCATATATACGCTGTCTACAAGAGACCGACTTCAGACCTAGGGACACATACAGACTGAAAGTGAGGGGATGGAAAAAGATATTCCATGCAAATGGAAATCAAAAGAAAGCTGGAGTAGCAATACTCATATCAGATAAAGTAGACTTTAAAATAAAGAATGTTACAAGAGGCAAGGAAGGGCACTACATAATGATGAAGGGATCAACCCAAGAAGAAGATATAACAATTATAAATATATATGCACCCACCATAGGGGCACCTCAATACATAAGGCAACTGCTAACAGCTATAAAAGAGGAAATCGACAGTAACACAATAATAGTGGGGGACTTTAACACCACACTTACACCAATGGACAGATCATCCAAACAGAAAATTAATAAGGAAACACAAGCTTTAAATGACACAACAGACCAGATAGATTTAATTGATATTTATAGAACATTCCATCCAAAAACAGTAGATTACACTTTCTTCTCAAGTGCACATGGAACATTCTCCAGGATAGATCACATGTTGGGTCAGAAATCAAGCCTCAGTAAATTTAAGAAAATTGAAATCATATCAAGCATCTTTTCTGACCACAACACTCTGAGATTAGAAATGAATTACAGGCAAAAAAACGTAAAAAACACAAACACATGGAGGCTAAACAATACGTTACTAAATAACCAAGAGATCACTGAAGAAATCAAAGAGGAAATCAGAAAATACCTAGACACAAATGACAATGAAAACACAATGATCCAAAAACTATGGGATGCGGCAAAAGCCGTTCTAAGAGGGAAGTTTATAGCTATACAAGCCTGCCCTCAAGAAACAAGAAAAATCTCAACTAAACAATCTAACCTCACACCTAAAGGAATTAGAGAAAGAAGAACAAACAAAACCCAAAGTTAGCAGAAAGAAAGAAATCATAAAAATCAGAGCAGAAATAAATGACATAGAAACAAAGAAAACAATAGCAAAGATCAATAAAACTAAAAGCTGGTTCTTTGAGAAGAGAAGCTAAATTGATAAACCATTAACAAGACTCATCAAGAATAAGAGGGAGAGGACTCAAATCAATAAAATTAGAAATGAAAAAGGAGAAGTTACAACAGACACTGCAGAAATACAAAACATCCTAAGAGACTACTACAAGCAACTCTATGTCAATAAGAAATGGACGAATTCTTAAAAAGATATAATCTTCCAAGACTGAACCAGGAAGAAACAGCAAATATGAACAGACCAATCACAAGTAATGAAATTGAAACTGTGATTAAAAATCTTCAAACAAACAAAAGTCCAGGACCAGAGGGCTTCACAGGTGAATTCTATCAAATGTTTAGAGAAGAGCTAACACCCATCCTTCTCAAACTTCCAAAAACTTGTGGAGGAAGGAACACTCCCAAACTCATTCTATGAGGCCACAATTACCCTGATGCCAAAACCAGACAAAGATACTACAAAAAAAGAAAATTACAGAAGAATATCACTGATGAATATATGAATATACATGCGAAATTCCTCAACAAAATACTAGCAAACAGAATCCAACAACACATTAAAAGGATCATACACCATGATCAAGTGGAATTTATCTCAGGGATGCAAGGATTCTTCAATATATACAAATCAATCAATGTGATACACCATATTAACAAATTGAAGAATAAAACCATATGATCATCTCAATAGATTCAGAAAAACCTTTTGACAAAATTCAACACCCATTTCTGATAAAAACTCTCCAGAAAGTGGGCATAGGGGGAACCTACCTCAACATAATAAAGGCCATATACAACAAACCCACAGCAAACATCCTTCTCAATGGTGAAAACCTGAAAGCATTTCCTCTAAGTTCAGGAACAAAACAAGGATGTCCACTGTCACCACTATCAGTCAACATAGTTTTGGAAGTCTTAGCCATGGCAATCAGAGAAGAAAAAGAAATAAAAGGAATACAAATTGGAAAAGGAGAAGTAAAACTGTCACTGTTTGCAGATGACATGATACTATACATAGAGAATCCAAAGGATGCCACCAGAAAACTACTAGAGCTAATCAATGAATTTGGTACATTTGCAGGATACAAAATTAATGCACAGAAATCTCTTGCATTCCTATACCCAAATGATGAAAAATCTGAAAGAGAAATTAAGGAAACACTTCCATTTACCATTGCAACAAAAACAATAAAATACCTAGGAATAAACCTACCTAAAGAGACAAAAGACATGTATGCAGAAAACTATAAGACACTGATGAAAGAAATTAAAGATACCAACAGATGGAGAGATATACAATGTTCTTGGATTGGAAGAATCAACATTGTGAAAATGACTGTACTACCTGAAGCAATCTACAGATTCAATGCAATCCCTATCGAATTACCAATGGCATTTTTTACGGAACTAGAACAAAAAATCTTAAAATTTGTATGGGGACAAAAAAGACCCCGAATAGCAAAAGCAATCTTGAGGGAAAAAAACAGAGCTGGAGGAATCAGCCTCCCTGACTTCAGACTATACTATAAAGCTACAGTAATCAAGACAACATGGTACTGGCACAAAAACAGAAACATAGATCAATGGAAGAAGATAGAAAGCCCAGAGATAAACCCACACATCTATGGTCAACTAATCTGTGACAAAGGAGGCAAGGATATACAATGGAGAAAAGACAGTCTCTTCAATAAGTGGTGCTGGGAAAACTGGACAGCTACATGTCAAAGAATGAAATTAGATCACTCCCTAACATCATACACAAAAATAAACTGAAAATGGATTAGAGACCTAAATGGAAGACCAGACACTATAAAACTCTTAGAGGAAAACATGGGAAGAACACTCTTTGACATAAATCACAGCAAGATCTTTTTTGATCCACCTCCTAGAGTAATGGAAATAAAAACAAAAATAAACAAATGTGATCTAATGAAACTTCAAAGCTTTTGCACAGCAAAGGAAACCATAAACAAGACGAAAAGACAACCCTCAGAATGGGAGAAAATATTTGCAAATGAATCAATGGGCAAATGATTAATCTCCAAAATATATAAACAGCTCATGCAGCTCAATATTAAAAAAACAAACAACCCAATCCAAAATTGGGCACAAGACCTAAATAGACATTTCTCCAAAGAAGACATACAGATGGCCAAGAAGCACATGAAAAGCTGCTCAACATCACTAATTATTAGAGAAATGCAAATCAAAACTACAATGAGGTATCACCTCACACCTGTTAGAATGGGCATCATCAGAAAATCTACAAACAACAAATGCTGGAGAGGGTGTGGAGAAAAGGGAACCCTCTAGCACTGTTGGTGGGAATGTAAATTGTTACAGTCACTATGGAGAACAGTATGGAGGTTCCTTAAAAAACTAAAAATAGAATTACCATATGATCCAGCAATCCCACTACTGGGCATATATCCAAAGAAAACCATAATTCAAAAAGACACACGCACCCCAATGTTCATTGCAACACTATTTACAGTAGCCGCGTCATGGAAACAACCTAAATGCCCATCAACAGACGAATGGAAAAACAAGATATGGCACATATATACAATGGAATATTACTCAGCCATAAAAAGGAATGAAACTGGGTCATTTGTTGAGACGTGGATGGATCTAGAGACTGTCATACAGAGTGAAGTAAGTCAGAAAGACAAAAACAAATATTGTATATTAACGCATATATGTGGAACCTAGAAAAATGGTACAGATGAACCAGTTTGCAGGGCAGAAATTGAGACACAGATGTAGAGAGCAAACGTATGGACACCAAGCGGGGAAAGCAGCGGGGGTGTGGCGATAGTGGTGTGATGAATTGGGCGATTGCGATTGACATGTATACACTGATGTGTATAAAATTGATGACTAATACGAACCTGCTGTATAAAAAAAAAGAAAAGAATAACTCGCATTCATATACTATCTTGTAAAAAAGCTGTTTGCACATATGCCAATTAATTCATTCCACCACTTAGTCATTTATTTCTCAGACACTCTATGGGGAGCTTATTCAATATTACTGTGCTTGACCCTGATGAGGCAGAGAGAAAAGATGGAATGCCTCCTCCTTAGAAGCTGTTTAATGGTTGATGGGAGTGGATGAGCCTGATGAGTAAATGGAAGGTGAAAGGGGACACCAGGAACCAGTGTATCCATGTGGGAGAGCACGCGAGCATGACTTTAGGTAAGAGCAATAGGCAGAAAAAGGACGGGATGAATTCAAGAGAGATTTAGGGGGCAGAAATAATAGGAGGTGAGAAACAAGGGAGCAAGGTGTCTCCTTGACTCCCTGGTTTCTGGCTGAGGGGTATGGGAATCTGGGGGAGGACCAGGATTTTTCATCATCTTATCTGATCCGTACCTGATCCTCAGCATCATAAAACACAACCCCATCATTTTAGGGATGCAGACAGGGAGGCTGATAGAGAGCACATCTGTCCCCCCAAGCCTCATAAATCAGGAACTGGCAGAGCCAGTTTAGAACCTAAAAGCCACGCTGTTTTGGTTACCATGCCCTCTCTGCAGCCCTGCCTCCCACCACGCGCCATACTCCTTGGGCAATGAGGAGTGAGGAGGGGACTTCAAGGGACCCCTGTTATTTCTTCGTGGTGCCAGCCATGCTCTCTGAATGTACAGCTGCACCTCATAAACGACTCTGTAGTCCTTCACTTCCTTTCCCTCTAACTACAAAGAGTCTAGCAGACTTGCTCTGCTGTCAGTTGCCTGTCCCGGATGGGAACGGAAGAGACACTTATTTGAAGTTGGGGAGGCAGAATGTTCATTGGTGAAAATGAAAGTACATTTTCTCCAAAAGCGTGAGGTAATCCTAATTTTTCCTCAGAAATGCCTGAGTCTCACATGGGAATCGGTGTTCCCTCTCTGGTAAATGACAGCCTTTGACTGTGTTGCCCTTTACTACCTGCCCATCTCATCTCCTTCCTGCTTTCTCCGCTGACCACAGTTGCTAACCCCAAGAATCATGGATCAAGAAGCATTTAAGCAGCCCAAGTCTCCCTCTCTCTCCCTCTCTCTCTCTCTCTCTCTCTCTCTCTCATAGACCTGGGAGCTGGAACCTGGAACCCAAATGCACCTCTGGCTCCCCCATCATTTCCCAAGTGCCTCTTTGTCCTCCTCTCTGCTCTCTAGTGTCTTGATTCTCTTAACATGGCCCCTGAGTTGGGGTGACCCCGACAGACTGCTAACCTCTCTTTGAGAGCACCGGTTCACACAGCTGGAACCTTTCCCTTGGTCTCAGTTTCTGAATTCTTATCTAAGCCCTCCAAGTACACATATTTTTCTAGCTCTTCACTCCCTGCCCTGCAGGACTGCCCTCATGTTAACCACTTAGCATCATGGTTATCAGGTAGTTCAAGTGGAACTTAGAACTCTGCTAGACCCAGAGTAAGGGCTCAACAAATGGCAGGTCTTTTCACTACCGCCTGGACTCCCAGCCTGGCCCCTTCTCAAGTGCCTGGAGGTTTGCTTCATGCATCACTTGGGACATCTTCAAGTTGTGGTTAGAGGTGGCCTCTGCCATCGTAGAGTGAGCCACAGGTGTGAGGGGCTGGATCTGATGTCAGTTGGGCCCTGACCCGGCACCTGACTCATCCCAGTGGGAGGAAAGTCTTCATGCCAGGCCTCAGTTCCCATGTCCACCCCACCCCGGCCGTGCTCAGCTGTGATTCGACAACTGTGACTTCCTGAATCTCAAGGGATGGCAACCAGATCCTTGTCAAATGGCTAGGCATCTGAATGCTATTTTTACATAAAATCACTGCAAACCCTTATGACGATTAAAGCCACCGTTTTCATGGAGACCGGCTCAGTCTTGTTAACTAAGCAAATTTGGAGCACCTCCAGTCCTTCATCCAGTTGAAGTTGGTGTTCTCCAACTGTACTATGTTATTTTGAGTCCAAATTCATGGTTTACTCTCCACTGGTGGTTTCCTGAGAATTGTCGTCCTGAAAACTGGGGAAGGGCACAGGAAGTATCAGCAGTCACCCCTTCATCATCAGATGACTTTTGGAGAACTAACGTTTCTGGCCAGAAAATAGTTTGGAGACATTAAAACTGCCCCTTAGGCAACATTCTTTTGCAATTTAAAACCAATGATATAATTGGACTTCCATTTCTTCCTGCTTAATCCCTTGCTTAGAAGTTTTCAATTATTCATTACACCCTGGGTTTCCAGTTTGGCAACGGAGAGTTACCACCTTGCATATGAGACTCACGATGTGGTCCCTGATGGAAGGTCACAGTGATGCCTCATAGCCTAGGCTGAGCCCCGCTCTGTTCACTTCCAGAACTCTGCTTGTCATGGGGTGTTTGTTTGCCACCTGACGGGCTGTATATTCCATGAGGTCAGAGCCTGAGGCTGCCACGTCCATCACTCTGTCCCCAGCACTGACTCAGGCCTGGTGCACAGAAATGTAGAATAAATATTTATGGAGTGAATGCCTTGAGACCAATCATCAGCTGTGTGATGGCGTTTTTGGTTCTTTTCTACAACAAATGATTCTCAAAGGTCTGGAACGAGAGGATGACAACAGAACTGAATCAGATTAAACCGAGACACAACATCGTCTCTCAAGCTGCCTGGACATCTGTGGTCAGGCTTCTGCTCAAATCTCAGGTCCTTTGCACAGCATCTTTCTCTCTGCTCTTAAAAAAACCCTGGAGAATCCTGTGCAGTTTGAGGAGTGAAAAAAAAAAAAAAAGCAGGGCAGCGGGGAGGGGAGTTCAGAAGGAAAAATCTAATCCTCTTCCATATGGAAATAAAGATAATAGTAAAAATAATAAGACTAAATTGTATTAAGCACTTTCTGTGTGGCGGCCACTGTCCTTTATCTTTATTATTTAATTAATCGTGACAACAAGCCTAGGAGGCAGATGTTATTATTATCATGACCACCTGTGGTACATGTCTCTTTTTTTTTTTTTTTTGCAGTATGCGGGCCTCTCACTGTGTGGCCTCTCCCGTTGCGGAGCACAGGCTCCGGACACGCAGGCTCAGCGGCCATGGCTCACGGGACCAGCCGCTCCGCTGCATGTGGGAACTTCCCGGACCGGGACACGAACCCATGTCCCCTGCATCGGCAGGCAGACTCTCAACCACTGCACCACCAGGGAAGCCCTGTAAGCCTTTTTACATTGTTTTGGGCAAACATTCTATACCAGTGATCTTCTCACTGTCCTCAAAACATCCTTGGCGTTTTCTGAAGCCACACTGATGCTCAATGCCTTTGGGGAACTGCCAATTGTGTGCCATGGCTGGAAGATGGGTTGCACATTAGGGGACATGATGGCAGGATGTGAGGGGGAGGAGCCACGTTGCAGGCATGGTTACGTCCTGACTTTCTTCCTCAGCAGAGTCCTCACTGAGTTTTGGAGAGGTGCTGGACCCAGGTCCATCCAGAGTGAATAATAATGTCTACGCCAGGAGGGAGCAAACTTGTTTCATAAAGGTCCGGGTGATGGTCAATGTTTTACGGGCCATGTGGTCTTTGTCACAACTCTGCCATTCTAGCATAAGAGCAGCCACAGGCAGTACATTAAAAAAATGAACAAGGCTGTGTTCCAATAAAATTTTATTTACAAAAATAGTCAGTGGGCTAGATTTGACCCATGGGTCATAGTTTGCCAATTCCTGACATGCCAATCCCAGAGCACTAACTTTGTTGATCTGAACAAAATCTACTTTCAAATTTCTTGTTTTGTGAAAGAGGGACAATTCCACTCTTTGAAGGTCTTGCTATTCAAATTGTAGGCCATAGACCAACAGAATCAGCATCACCTCAGAGCTTGTTAGAAATGCAGAATCTCAGGTCCCACCCCAGACTTCCTAAATCAGAATGTGCGTTTTAATAAGAAGCCCCAGTGATTGGAAGGTACATTAGAACCTGAGAAGCACTGGTTGAAGCTGCTGTTGATTGAAGGTTCTGTCACTTTCAGCTGAAAGCATCCCTAATGTATACCGACAGGTAGGGACGAAGTCATGAAAAATCCTATATACTTTCTAAGGACTTCGGTTTTGTGCTGAAGGGCATTGAGGTATTTTAAGCAGAGAGTGAAATGATAAGTTTTTGGCATATGTCTTATCTCTCTTATGAAACAATAAGTTCCTAAAAATCAGACTGTGCACCAAAGAAATACCCTTATCATTCATCCTTTTCTCCAAGACCAGCCAGGTAGACCCTCCCTGGCTGCCACACCTTTGGAGTTTCTTCTGTTAAAACCTGTTCCCTGGCCTATAACATACTGCCCCAGGCCTCAGGAAGAGTCTTCACTTCTGGCAAATTCTTGGGGCTTAAAAGTGCTGTTAGGCTATAACTCCAGCATTCTGAGTTATAGCTGGAGTCTGGAAAGCTTTAATTTTAGTTACACTCAACACTGCCACCACCCAGCTTGGTTTATTTTCTATTATACTCACATCTTCCATAGGACTATAAGCTGCTTGGGTAGAAGCAATCATATTTCAGGCTTTTTGCATTCCTTCCACAAGTGCTTTGCATGTGGAAGATTCCTGATAAATATTAAATTAATTTTAAAACTATGAGCCATCATTTATTGCTCGTCCAAGTTTCTGAAATAGTGTTTAAATTGGATAAGCATCTTGAATGTGGATGTCACCCATCAGCTAAGTTATAACTTAGAATCAAAAGGATCTAAGTATTATCAATTACTTTGCAAGATAAGTCTTTTCATATTCTTTTTGTTTAGGTTCTAACGCAACCCAGGAATGCTTTTATAAAGAATTAGGTACAAACATTTTCTCTTAGGGCCGCCCCATTTATCAAGTCACCACATCCTCCTGCAGTTCACTCCTGAAGAGCTAAAAACCCAGACAAACACCACCTCTAGCACAGTTACCCAGAGCGTGTGTGTTTGTGCTAACACTGAAGTAGTACATCAGAGGAAGTCTTTCATAAATAGTATCTCATTTAAACCAGACACATTATAAAGTATTATTTTCATATTATTGATGAGGAAACTGAGGCTCAAAAGTATTGGTGTACCTAGTTTAAGATCTCACGCTAGAGATTTGGTGTGGGTAAGAGGGGAACTGGAATTCAAACCCAGATGGTCGGGCTCTGAGTCTATCCTCTGAACCATTAAGCAGCATCTCCATAAATGGAGCTCCAATATGTCAAAGGCCAACTTCTCACCCTCCTGTTTTGTTTTCACCTGCAGGCACCTTCAGCTAGGATGTCACGTGACAGGTAATTTATACTAAGCCCAGATACACTGAAACACTGAAAGTCAGAACGGCCATCATCAAAAAATCTACAAACAATAAATGCTAGAGATGGTGTGGAGAAAATGGAACCCTCTTGCACTGTTGGTGAGAATGTAAATTGATACAGCCACTATGGAGAACAGTATGGAGGTTCCTTAAAAAACTAAAAATAGAACTACCATATGACCCAGCAATCCCACTACTGGGCATATACCCTGAGAAAACCATAATTCAAAAAGAGTCATGTACCAAAATGTTCATTGCAGCTCTGTTTACAATAGCCAGGACATGGAAGCAACCTAAGTGTCCATCGACAGATGAATGGATAAAGAAGATGTGGCACATATATACAATGGAATATTACTCAGCCATAAAAAGAACCGAAATTGAGTTATTTGTGGTGAGGTGGATGGACATAGAGTCTTGTCATACAGAGTGAAGTAAGTCAGAAAGAGAAAAACAAATACCATATGCTAACACATATATATGGAATCTAAAAAAAAAAAAAAGAAAGGGTTCTGAAGAACCTAGGGACAGGACAGGAATAAAGATGCAGACATCGAGAATGGACTTCAGGACATGAGGGGGAAGGGTAAGCTGGGACGAAGTGAGAGAGTGGCATGGACACATATACACTACCAAATGTAAAATAGATAGCTAGTGGGAAGCAGCGGCATAGCACAGGGAGATCAGCTCGGTGCTTTGTGACCACCTAGAGCGGTGGGATAGTGAGGCTGGGAGGGAGACACAAGAGGGAGGAGATATGAGGATATATGTATATGTATAGCTGATTCACTTTGTTATAAAGCAGAAACTACCACACCATTGTAAAGCAATTATACTCCAGTAAATATATTAAAAAATAAATAAATAAAAATAAAATATTAGAAACCACTCATTCTATGATCAATTTCAGCATGTGACATTTTCTACATTTAAAGCCTTTTTCCAGTAGGAGCTAATGATTTAATCTATCATTATTAATACTGGGGAAATGCCTTTAAAATCAAGTTAGGAGAGATTATTTTTTCTTGATAGTTAGTTACAGTAGAAAGTTTTTCTCCATCATTTCAGAATCTACGGGAAAGACTGTTGAAATGCTGTAATTATAATCTTTTTAATCTGTCTAAATTCCAAAGACTTTATTTCAAAGCCTATGGCCACATCCAAACAGTTCAAGTAAAGCATATGGAACAATACTACAGTGACCTTGGGAGAACAGACAGCCAGATGGAATTACTGAAGTCAAAATGTGACAGTTTGGATTATTCTGATCATTACTGTCTTAATTCGTATAAGAATTCATCTCTTATTTTCCCCATGTTTTCAATCCTGGCTCTGCCATTTTCTGAATCAGTAAGATCTCTGAAAAGGTACAGATCATCTCTAACAAAGGTTCTTTCTTCTCCAAGAGACTATAGCTATGACGTTGTGCTGAGCAAGTTGACACCAGAGGACTGGCTTGTGTAGACCTTAAGATTTTGTATTTATTCCTAGAGAATTTTATTTTACTACTTCTATAACCAGGAGGCATTAACTATTTTAAATGGCAGTGAATTAACCTAGGTAAGTTTGTACAGAAAATCTCATGGCCCTACTTCAAGTTTTGCCAGCAGAAATTTCTATTTTTAATAAAGACAGTCTGTCTTCCATGAGTCGGTCTGTTATTTACCACTAATTTCTGGTGTGCGAGTTTTTTGTGTGTGGGAGTATTGTACCATATAGTGGTTGGGTGTACAATGCCCTTCATTCTTGACATCGTTTTTGGCCTCCTCTTCATTCTTTCTCTTGTCACAGGGTCCTTTCTTCTAGCAACTCCCTCTTCCTCTGTCACCCAGTTGCTCAAGCCAGGAAACCAGAATTATCCTACTCGAAATGCACTAAGAAACAAAGTCTTGCAGATTATACCTTCAAATTAGATCTCAAATCGAGTTCCTTTCTCTTTACCACTCTCCCCCCATCCAAGCCATCATCATTTCTCTATGTGGGTGTCAACACCTGGTGACACTACTTGGACCACTGCAGTACCCTTTTAACCTCCTCCTTCCATTCCTGCCCAGTTACCCATTCTTCATTAAAAAGTCAGCGATATGTTTCACTCCATTCTTTAAATTCTCTGAGAGCTTCCAGTTGACCTTATAATTTAATCCAAACCCATGCAGGATCTGACTTTTCCCCAGCCTCACAGAGACCTCTCATTGTGCTCTAGCCATACTGTTTCTCCAGTAAGTCAAGTTCTTTTCCATTCTGCAGCCTTCTCTTCTATTTTTGATTCTGCTGAGAAATCCTTCCACCCACCCATCCATCAGTTGACTTTTTAAAGCATTCTTTAGGTCTTAGTTCAAATATTACTTCCTCAAGAAAGCTTTCTAAACTTACACACTAAATTAGGTTCCTATGCTCCTGCCCCTGTTCTTATAGAATTCTTCCTCATAGAATACCTTGTGTTTGTATGTTTATGTATTTATCTCTTGCTTCTCATGAAATTGTGACTTCTGTGATGTCAACGACCATAACTTTTTGGTTGGTCACTTAGCATTGGGTTGGGTCCATGATAAGTCCTCAGTTATTTATTTGTCAAATAAGCAAATCAATATAATATGTAACATGTTCACAACTCATGAAATACAAAATGGATGTCTCTTTGGGAAATAAAAGAAAAAAGCTCATGGGCTCTCAAAAATAAAAGACACAATTTAGCAGCAAGATCTTATGGGCCAACCTACACATTAACACAGGATTTGTTTCTGTGAAATGCATCGATAGAAATGGAAATATTAATGTTTTTGAGAGGGCTACTTAGTGACTCACAGGAGGGGTACGCCGGACAAAGGGACGATTCACGTCTCAGGTTGGAGGGAGGGAAATGGCACGAGATTTCAGCATGCTTCTTAGAACGGAGTGCAATTTAAAACTTATGAATTATTTCTGGAATTTTCCATTTAATATTTTCGACCATGGTTCACTGAGGGTAACAAACCGAGGAAAGAGAAACCGAGGAAAAGTAGAACTACTGTAATTCTAGAAAACTGTCTGATTCATTTGAAGATAGGATCAGACTGCAGCAATTTTTCACTATGTATTAAGCAGGTATCTAATCTGATTATTGCTAGAAATGGGAGTAAAATATTTTCATTCTGTGTTTACCACTATGCAAGTGAGTACAATAAGTCCCCTACATACGAACACGTTCCATTCCGAGAATGCGTTCGTAAGTCTGATGTTTCGTTAAGTCCAACAAAGTTGGCCTAGGTACCCAACTAACACAATCGGCTATATAGTACTGTACTGTAATACGTTTATAATACTTTTCACACAAATAATAATAAAAAATAAACACAAAAAATAAAGAAAACATTTTTAATCTTACAGTACAGTACCTTGAGAAGTACAGTAGTACTAGCTACATCACCGCTGCTTTTATGCTTGCTTCCAGACAACCTGGGTTCGAAATAAAGATACTGTACTACTGTACTCTATACAGCACTATATAGTAAAGTATACAAAAGCACAAGCCCTTGTAGAGGATGCTCACACGTGACAATAGATGCCAGACACGTGAACTAATTTACGTGATCGGACATGCAAACACACGTTCGCATCTTTGAAAGTTCGCAACTTGAAGGTTCATATGTAGGGGACTTACTGTATGTGCAAAGATGGGATCTGGACTGCCCATCCTCTTGTCATGGACAATGGAACGGGCTGCCCAAAAACCAAACCTCAGAACTCAGTCTGCCTCTTTCACTGTGAGTTGGGAAGTGCCTAAAATCTCCCACCACTTTTCTTTTTTTTTTATTATTCTTTTTAAATTTTTGGTTGCATTGGGTTTTCGTTGCTGTGCGTGGGCTTTCTCTAGTTGCAGAGCGCAGGGGCTACGCTTCATTGCAGTGCATAGGTTTCTCATTGTGGTGGCTTCTCATTGCGGTGGCTTCTCTTATTAGGGAGCATGGGCTCTAGGCGCGTGGGGTCAGTAGTTGTGGCTCATGGGCTTGGTTGCTCTGCGGCATGTGGGATCTTCCCGGACCAGGGCTCGAACCCATGTGCCCTGCATTGGCAGGAGGATTCTTAACCACTGCGCCACCAGGGAAGCCCACTCACCACTTTTCTACTAAAACTACTAAGAGATTTTCTTCCTTCAGCACACAGGTGCACATGAGGGCATTGAAATAGCATGGCAGTCCTCAGTTACAAGGTGGCTACCCAGATGATCCAAGATGAACTGATAATAACCGGAGTTAAGGTGAAGATTTAAAAAACAATTTCTGTCCTTTGGGAAATATGTCCACAGACCTCTAAGTGTCTGTGAGCCCCCTTGTAGTCTAAATGCATGTGTCCTACTTACCGCGTTAGCACTGTCTCAGCACTTTGCAACTCAACTCAGTTAATCCACAAAACAATGGCATGAGGTAGGTACCACTCATATCTTCATTTTCAGAGATGAGGAAACTGAGACACAGTGAGGGTAAGTTACTTTCCAAGGTCCACAGCTACAGGGGGTGGAGCTGGATTGCAACCCTGGAAGTCTGGCTCCCCAGCCCATGCCTGTAACTGTTGGTCTGTGCTGAGAATCAGTAGCCATTTTGATGAGATGATGACTCTGAAATTCAGTTTACAGCCCACAGTTGCATAGCTAACAGGTGGCAGGAGCCACGGAGCTGTAGATTTTCTTCCCTGCAGTGATAGCAGAAGACAAAACAAGAGAGAAGAAGAGGCAACATGGATCCCCCCATCGTTTAGTACGTAACTGACAGTGTAACCGAAGCTGTCAGCTCCGTACATTGACACCGCCAGCAGTCACACAGGCGTGCTGCACTGGGGCTCATAACCGCCCCAACATCGTTTTACATACTTAAATTCTTCCTCTCATGATCTCATCCGCTGCTACACAAACATGTCCCAAATACCTGTGGGAAATTTCTCAAAGAACACCTGGCTAGATAACAAGTTTCTCCACCTCTAATTAATGCTCACTTCATTTTTACGTGGTTTTTCCCTTTGTAGCATTCCAAGTCTGGGAGGGATGCCCATCACAAAGGTCACAGGGGTCATCCATGCTCAGGTCAGTGTCAAACTCTCCCTCTGCTCTGTGTGGTCAAAATCCAGCTGGATTCATGGCTCATCCTGCTTCGGGGGGTGGGAGGGAGGCAAATATTCTGTAATGTCTTCCTCTTCAGTTTTGTCTTTTTCTCCTCAAGTTCTTGATAGCTGAAGATGTCCTTCTGATTTCCCTGAGTTTATATTTTCTAGCTTCACTAACTAAATATGATACCTTTCCTTTCTTCAAAATAAGAAATTAACATCTGAACAATGCTATTTACTGAACATCCAGGCTTAGACTTCAAATGTCCTGATTTCTAGGCCTTTTCCT
Organism: Globicephala melas; assembly: GCF_963455315.2. Taxonomy (NCBI): domain Eukaryota; kingdom Metazoa; phylum Chordata; class Mammalia; order Artiodactyla; family Delphinidae; genus Globicephala; species Globicephala melas. Next base: position 62,942,762 of record NC_083327.1, on the reverse strand, counting down.
TATGCGACCCTGACTTTGGTGCCCTTTACAGAGGGCTGGGGCCTTGCTCCTCAGAAGCTGTCCACAGCACAGCAGCAGCAGCATCACCGGGGAGTTTGACAGAAGTGAAGACTTTCAAGTCCGGCCCTGTTTCAGACCTGTTGAATCGGAATTGGCGGTGCGTGATTCTCGTGCACTTTAAGAACTGAGAAGTGCTGAGTTGAGGACTATCAAATTGTCTCCGTGTTTACAGATAATTTCCGTTGCTGACCTGGGATATCCACTTGCCCTTGGCTGCGAAGGCTCCACCCAGCATGAGTTCTCTGTCTCTAATTGCTGGTGTCAGACAAGCAGCAGCAGGAAGCGAAATCTGTTCGAAAGACTCCCTCTCACCTGGAAAACATCTCCCTCTCTTGATCCCTGCATAATACTCTAGGTCCATATGGAAGAGAAATTGAGGTCAGAAGACATTTAAGCCAAATTTTGAGTTCAAGTAAAATGGTTGAAATGGTATAACCCAACCTTCGAACGTTCTGACTTTGTGATTCTCTGAATTTTCCCTACACCCTCTCCACCTCAGTCCTGTTCATGCAAGTTTCTCTCTGGAGTCGCCTCTCCAGACCTGGTCCCCCTTAAAGGCCAAGCTGTGAGTTTTCCTCTGTGAACTCTTTGATTCCCCCATCACGGTCAGAATTAGCTGCTCTCTCTGCTCTGCTCGCATTGCTCTTTGTATACAGGTATGCCCCACTTTTCGAAAGTTCATTTTATGCCACTTTGCTTTTATGAAAGACCTACGTTGGTACCCGTCTTTGCTAACGGAAAGAAATTCAATGAGGATTTTTCTTTCAAGAAAAAGGACGAAAAGTGAAAATTGCACTCAGTGTTTGTTTTGCAGTGAGCCTTCTAGAGGCAGCAGGCACTGCAAGCGGTGAGAGGGGTACCACCAAGCTCCATCCCTGGGCGCTACCCTCGGCATCTCAGCATCAAGCCGCCATAGCTGTGAACTGTGTCTGTGAACATTTGCACGTTATCTCAATTTATTTTGTGCATCCATCAGCAACATGTGTTCTAAGGTAATTGCTTCTTTGCTTTATGCCATTTTGGGTCTTGAAAGTTTTCATAGGAACACTGTTCTCAGATGGCGGGGAGCCGTGTACCCCTCTCTCTGTACACTCCTCTCTGTAGTCCTCTCCTTAAATAATCTTCTCAGGGGGATGAGAGACAGAAAAAGCATGAGCTTGGAAGCATGACCTAACTTGCATTGATTTTTGGCTTGAACAACTCACTTCCTATGTGAGTTTGGGTAAGTTATTTAAGCTTCAGTTCCTTCTTCAATAAAATGATGCTAAATTTTCCCTATTTTCTCCTCCATCTCCAGTGAGTCTCCATCTGGAGGTGGCTAAGGGTGTCTCCATCTCCAGTGGCTAAGGTCTAAATGTTTGGATTCATCAGTGACTCTTCCTCTTTTCACTCCCCACATCTAATCTGATAGCCAACCCAGTTGGCTCTGCTTCCAAAACATATCCAGAATCTCATCCCCTCTCAACACCGTTACTGCCACCCTCTTGGTCTGAGCCACCATCGCCTTTTGCCTGGATCATTGCAATCATCTCCTAACTGACCTCCCTGCTCTGCCCCTGCTCCTTTCCAGTATACAGCAGCCAGACTGATAGTGTTAAAATGTCAATTCAACCACTCTCCTGTCCAAAACCTTCCAATGGCAATCATTTTAGAGTAAAAGCCAAAGTTCTCACAAGGACCTAAAGGGCCCATATGGACGGGCCCTGTGCTACCTCTCACTTGGTCTCCCACAGGCCTCTTTGCTGTTCCTGGAGCTTGCCAGAAAAGCTCATGGCTGGGGCTTTTTGTACATATGATTCCCTCGTCTGGGCTGATCTTCCTGAGGATATCTGCCTGTCTTGTTCCCTCAACTGCTTCAAGTTTTTGCTCAAATGGTACCTTCTCAATCAGACCTCTCCTGACCACTCCATTTAAAATACTCCCCATCTCCCTTCTATACTCTATTTTTGATGCTAAAGCACTTTTCATTTTGGTCACATGGGAAATTATTTCATTGCTATGACAGCCTCTAAGTCTACAACAAGGCAAGCTCTCCCAGAAAGGCTCACAAATTGAATTAAAATGATTGAATCACAGGGTTTATTAAATTAATTAAAACTCACTCTAGGGGAATGATGGGGTAAGTTAACATGCTTAATATAGCCAGCAGGTGGGTAAAGGAACATAGTACCTGGGTCCACAGCTACATCAATGTTCGGACGTTGGTTTCTTTCTCTCCCACACCAGCCTTCCCTGATCATTACCAAGATCAAAGTTCAACATGATCATGGGATCTCAGTGGACAGAGAAGGTATCTGGAGCCAGCATGTGGCCATGGCTGTTGCTTGGCAACTAACCTGCTGAGCAGGTAGGAATTTTCTGTGTTTTGGGGGCAAAGATCACTTGGGGCCAGAATGAATTTCCCAGATGGGTGGCTGAGTAAAGAACTCATGAATACGGAATGTCTCCATATAGTTTAGTGTCATGAATATCAGACATCCGGGCCCTGCCATTTCTTCCTGTCTATGTTCATGCACATATGCTCTACTTTATCTTTCTGACACGTCTCACATGTTATGAACTGACTTACCATTGCTTAAATGTGTTTCATCCATCCCAGTTGTTCTGGAGCAAAGTGAGCATTCTCAAACAGTACTGCAAATGTACCTTATGGCCTTCTAGCATATCACATGTTTTACTTATCTATTTTGTTGATTGTCTGTCTCACCCAACTAGGATAGAAAAGCAGTGAACATAAGAATTTTCAACTGTTTTCTTTACAGATGTATCTCAGCACGTAGAGGTGTGCTTAACACAAAGTTAATACTTTTTAAGTATACTCACAGGCAAACTAGTTTTAATCATATACTCTTGAAATATTTTTTCAACGAATAAATATCCTGTCACAGTTGTACTGAGACTTCAAAGCCATTGTGAGGATTGACACTTAAAGTGACTTCAGATACTTACCCTGATGAGGCTGTGCATCATTCAATCTGAAGTATAACTGGGGCAGAGGTTGCAACCTCAAGAACCATGGGCATATCCTGAGGCCTTGTATTAGAATGTTCCAGCTGCTGTAACAAAATATCACAGACTGGGTGGCTTAAACAACAGAAATGTATTTCTCACAGTTCTGGAGGCTAGAAGTCCAAGATCAGGTGCTGGCTGATATGATTCCTGGTGAGGGCTCTCTTCCTGGCTTGTAGAGAGCCGTCTTCTTGCCATGTGCTTACATGGCCTTTCCTTGGTGTGTGCATAGGGAGATCTTTCTCTTCCTCTTCCTGTAAGGCCACTGGTCCTATTGGATTAAGGCCCTATCCTTATGATCTCACTTAACCTTAATTACCTCCTAAAGACCCTATCTCCAAATACAGTCACATTGAGAGTTAGAGCTTCAACATATAAATTGATGGGGGGGGGGGGGATACAATTTAGTCCACAGCAGGGCTGGTGTCTGCCCAGCACAATATCTTTTTCCTTTTTTAATGTTACTTGTCAACTTTAAAAAATTACATATTTCCTGTAAAATCTAAATTCAATCCTTTGCTACTCCTGGCCTGCTTCACTCATTTATTTTATCTGACTAGCTCCTTTAGACATTTAAGTTTTGACCCCTGGCCTATCAGTTAATCAGTGGCTAGATTTTTCTAAACTGAAAGTTAGGACATATAAATTCATGAGTATAAATGTGTTTATGGAAGACTAAAACAAAATGCCTGAAAATAGGGTTGTCTTGGAAAATCATGAATATATGGATAATGAGAATGAGAAACGGTCTAATTCTCATATTTGTAACCAGTGGTTGGGGAGACCCTCAGTTTAGCTTGCTGCTTGATGCCACTTAACACTGACCTAAAATTCTATTTGTTAAATCAGATGTTTTGATAGTGAGGAGCTTATTGGTGTTGGACTATAGAAAATGCACATGTTGAAAGCAGGCACAGCCCTCCATGGCAGAGTTTTGCAAGTTTTCTTTGGCCATGACCCAGATAGAACCCTATAAACAAGGATGCACGCTGATGTATTGTATTGTATAATAGCGTATTGTATTGTATTGTATTGCTATCACATATTGAATCGTAATGTAATGTATTCTACAATGCTTGTTATGGCCTACATAGTTGACTTCCAAAACACGAATCAATAGCAACCTGTAGTTTAAAAACAGTGTTCTAGTTGGCCAGTCCACTGGGTTTTGATTTTCTTTCTGTTAAATATTTTGGTTTACCCGAAGGGTTTTTGTTCGATTTGGGTTTTTGTTTGTTTGTTTTTTAAATACTAGCCAAGGCTAGTATTTTATAGGGAAGTATTTTCCAAGGAAAATACTTTTATTCTATTGGAAACACCCTTTGGAACTTTTTTGGTCACAGATCAGAAATGCTTGGAACTGGAAGGAATTGCAGTGGTCAACTCAGGATACACCATCCAAGTATTAGCATTCATGTTAAAGCTCTCTGTGTTTGGATATAGCCATCCTAAAAAGGCAAATCACAAAAATTTCCCCCTGTGCCTTTTGACTCTTCTGAACATAACTAGTTTCCAATTTATTTTGCTAACTGCCTGCTTGCCATGATCTCATTCTCCCTTGAAAACTCACAGTATGGTTTTTGTTTTGTTTTTCATTTCCTCGCTGTTTTTTCCAGGTCACAGTACCACCATTGACTTGGTGATTGTGGTTTGAAGTCACCAAGAGGTTTAATCTAGACAGGGAGAGGGGAAGAAACCCAAGATTTTATTGCACACCTAAATTGCTGCTTGATGACAAGGACAGCTTCAGAGGAGCTGAAGAAACGAGCAGCGGACCTTCCCGCGGAAAAGTAGCTTTGAATCCACTTATCGATGAAGAAAGATGGATCATGTGCTGCCATCTATCGGTGACACTATGAAACAGCAGTGTCTAAGGGTCGGCAATTTTTAATGCCACTAGTTTCTATAAAAATTCTGTTTTGGAGGGAACTAAAGTTAGTTTCACTTATTCTCCAATATTTATTTCCCAGGCAGTCTTGGCTTCAAGTTAAAGCATCTGAGGATGGGAATGACCCATCTTTCACCCTCACGAAGCTTGTCTGTATAGTAGACCAAAAGGAAGGGGGAATTCCCACCCTGTCTCATTACTGTCCAAGCCGACATACTTCCCCTTCAGGATGGTTTGAGGGAAGGAGGGACTGTCTGCTCCTGTCAGAGGGATTTCAAAGAACATACTGTTCCCAGCCTTTAGATCTCCCCGATTGCCTCATTGGTCTCCCGAGATTATCATATATTATGTGCAAAGGGCATCTTTAAAGCAAAACAAAATAGTCCCACCCTGTTTGGAAGCATGTTGATTCTAAATGGCGCACCATTGTGAATAGTCCCCTGGGCTTATTTATTAAGTGAGGGAAACTGGACATCGAGGTTCTGCCGCTTCCATTCTTAAAGGGTCTCTGCTTATTAAAAAAAAAAAAAAAAAAAGGCGCGTCCAAGGAGAGTTAACAAAATTGTATATCTAAAATGTTTACACTGAAAAAAGAATCACTTTTAATGAGCAAATTCAATGCAGTTTGTATTATTCATTATATAATTGTAAGATTTATTTAAAATATTAATTCATAAAGCACACTAGCAATGGAATGAATAGCCGTGGTACACAAATTTGAAACACAGTGTGTGTATATATATGTATATATATACACATATATATATATATGTATATGTATATAGGTGTGTATGCCAAGTACTCAACTTATTTCTAGGATTTATCAGTGAACAATGCATACTAAAATCTCTGACCCTCAAGCATATTTTCAGATGGGGGGAGATAAACAATGAATAAACTGATTAAGACAATTACATATAGCATTGGAAATAGTGGTGAATGCTGTACAAGAAAGGGTGCAGGGAATGGGGGTGGGGAGTGTGTGTGGAAGAGTGAGTTGTAATTTTGAGTTGGGTGGTTAAGGTATGCTGGCATCTGAGCAGAGAATTGCAGTGTGTGAAGGAGTTAGCTATGTGGGTATGGGGAGAAGAATTCCAAGCAAGGGGAGCAAGCAGCTTGTGCAAAGACCCTGAGGCAGGAGTGTTCCTGGATTAAAGCAGGAGGTGAGTGTGGTTGGAATGAGGAGGGGGGCAGTGGGGACAAGGAGGAAATGAACTTGGGAGAAAAATTCACTGGGACTGCCAGCTACCCTGGGTTTATTTAACTACCCAGAATGTTTTAGGTCAGGGATTTTATGTGCCAAATCCAGACAGCAGCAAAGTGGCCCTGTTCTAACAGACTCAGCTACTCAAGGCAGGAAAGCACAGGGCCTTGGTCCGTACACTTAGAGGGAGCAAATCTGCTCTGCCTACCTAACCTCCGTGCCTGGTGACGTCACCCCTCAGTCTTGCTCTCATTCCTCCTCCTTCAGAGCAGGCTTCAGCCCAGCACATCCACCAGGCAGAGGAGGAAAGGCAGTAGCTGCCTCTGCTCCCCACCCCCTTGCCATGTTCGGCTGGCTGGGCAGCAACAGACCCAGTGACAGACCTAAGGCTGATCTTGGAGCCTAAGAAAGGATGAAGGTGGACAGATTTCAATTACGGAGTGCGCCTCCACACTCTCCTTCTCCATCTCCAAGTTAACACCGTCCTGCGTTCCACGCCTGTGCTAAATGTCCTCTGGTTCTTCATCTCATTCTCACTTCCAAGTTTTCTCTAACTCGGGGTTTTTCAGCTTCGATGCTAATGACATTTGGGGCTGAATAATTTTTTTCTTTTTTTTCCACATCTTTAGGGCTGAATCATTCTTATTGTTGGGGGCCACCCTGTGCATTGCAGGGCCGTCGTGTATTGTAGGACAGGGATCAGTATCTCCGGCCTCTAAACTCGAGATGTCAATAGCACCCTAGGTTGTGATGACCAAAAATGTCTCCCGGCATTGATAGGTGTCACCTGAGGTACAATATCGTCCCCAGTGGAGAGAACCAGTCTAATGTGTGGCTATAGTTTGTGGGACGATTTTTGACATCCTGTCCTATGAAGTCTCCCTTTTCCTTCCTTCCCCTACTCCGTCTTTTAAGTAATCTTGTTCTCTCGATGACGCTTTCTGGACTGATTAGAAGAGAGGTGCTGGCTTCTCCCTCCACTAACTACTGCGACAATATGTCACCCTCAAAGCTGCTGTTTTAATCACATAGTCTGCATCCCAACTCCCTGATGTGTTTTTATGTTGTTTGGACAGTGCGGCTCTTTCATATGCGGTCTGCACTTCTACCCACGAAATAATCATGTCTTTATTCAGTAATTTTCCTTGTTAACTTAAGAAGTGTTTTTTGTTGATGATAATACTGATGACAGAAAACTCCCAAAAGTTGTTAGACGCCAAAATAATCTTTGGCAGAAAATCCTGGGAAACTCCCGGACTAGTGGGAAAATTACTGGGTTTTGTATAATATAACAAGCCTTTACGGATCCTAGGAAGGGAGTTGTTAGCTGGGTTGCAGGTGGGGAAACTGATGAAACAACATCTGTTATGAAATGTTCCATAAAACGTGTGGTTGAGAAGTGATAGAAACAGATCTCAGCCTTCTACGTTGTCATCAGAGAAATAGCAGCTCAAAGAAAGTTAGAGCCTGAGAGGCCCTTGAGGAATCAACTAACATAATCCCCTCATATAGGAAATAGCAAAACAGAGGACAGAGAATACGTGTTTTGCCCAAGAGACATAAAGAGCTTCAGAGTCTGGATTTGAACTCGGTTCTCCTGATTCTCTGTTCTGATTTGTGATGAAGTTTCCTCAATCCACAGCAAAATTTAAAAAATAAAGATAATTTAGAAAGGCTGTCTTAAATGAGAATTAGTTACTTTTTTTTGAGAATTAGTTACTTTTTAAAAACTGTCCTTTATCCTGAGATTTATGCCCTTCTGGCCCTTCTACATTTTTTTTTTTGAGAAAAAATATTGTCTCTATTAATAAATAATGACTGTAGATGTATCTGGAGTTTTGGGGGTTTTCTTAATGCTTGTATTTTAACAATGCCAAAGCAATTTACCACTACCACCACTTCAAAAAAAACCCCAAAACCAAAACAAAAATCTGGGAACCACTGATGTAGACTCTTCATATCCAAAGAACGATGGAGATTTTCTTTTCTCTAGAAAGCAAGGCAGGACACACAGGTCTATTGGGTGATAGAAGATGGAGGCCCCCAGCTGAGCAATTCCTATAAACAATGATCACCCAACGACCCAGGCTTTGGCATCTCTGGGATCACCCTTCTTCCTTCCTTTCACTCCCTCTCAGTGAATGAGAACTTTCTGGAGTCCTCAGGCTTGACTCCTGACATGGGGCCCATCTGGATCACCAAGGTGGCTTTATCTGGTCTGAACCAGACTCCTAGGTGTATCTGGTTGGAGCAGGTGGGGTTGGACTCTGAGCCACTCATTGTTCTTGCAGGATGGGGCTTACTCTAAGATACAAATGCATTAGAATATTAGTTCTCCAATTGTCTTAAGCCCTCTGCTTGAGAAAAGAATACCAAGATCCAAAGAAAGACTTTTCGATCCTTATAGGAACTGGACTGACACTGCTCCTCCTTTGTACCATTAGCCCCTAGCTCACTCCTGCCCCTAGGAAACGGAGAGCCCAAGTTACCAGAAAAGTTTCATCAGGCTTGAGTCCCCACCAAAGTGTCCTGGTGTACCACTTTGACCAGACTATTCAGATTCCACATTTATATCTCAACAGAGTCTTCTGAAGACACCAAAAAATTAATCAGAGGAGGTCTGTGAAATCACGACCCCGCATAGTCAGAGGCTGCCATGCCTTATGCCTATGAGCACCCTCCAAATCATGAAGCTCACAGCTGCCAACCAACATAGAAAGAAGGATACGAAGCATTTTAAAAGAGGAACGTGACAGCAGGATGTCTCAGAGGGCTGCAAGAAATTTCAAAGGAAAAGGAAACCAAGAAAGGAAAGATATGTGGTCAACATTTATCTGTATAACCTCATCTCCTCATTGAATTTCTTTTTATCCAGTTGCCACAGCGTGTCAGGGACCAGATAAAGATTTACTGGGATAGACTATTCTAGTAAGTTCACAGCTGGCCGAGGATGAAGTTGCCTTTACATTTTGACTATTTCTTGGACTGTTTTAGATGGTCTCACATGACACATTTGCGATTCCAGGAAGCACAGCTGCAGAGAGGAGAGAAGAGAACCAGCAATGTCAAGGGCTTCGTGAGAGGCCATGCTCAGAAGCTCGGCATGTGCTTTCTCTTTTAATCTTCACAACCAGCCCATGTGGGAAGTATGATTATCCTCACTTTACAGAGGAGGAAACAGCTTCTCAGAGGAGTTAGGTAACTTGCTCCAGGTCACAGGGCTAAAAGAGGACAGAACTCATATTCAAATCCAGATCTTCCTATCTCTAAAGTAAGCTTTTCACAAGACTGCAGGGCTGTAGGGCATCTGGCCATCCAATGTGTTTGGGAAATGGGGAAAGGCAGTGTGCTTTCTGAGCTGTGATATGATGTGACACAGAGAGAATCTAAGGGACAGAGGCAAAAAAAAATTATAGGTACAGTCAGCATAAACACACAGCGTGGGATTAATCTGCTTGTACCAGGCTTCCTGTGGTCCTCGATGTCTGAAGTACTCTATAGAGAACCGTGCCGGGTAGCAGAGGCACTTCAAGCAAAGGAAGGACGAGAATTTGTACTCAATACAGAATAGACTCAGGATTGCCGTGTTCCATCTGAGCCAATGTGAAGGTGGACATTGGATGAGCTTGTATTTCTAACAGTTTCTGGAGTCAAGAAACTTGTAAAATTGTTTGTGTGACATCTTTACTACAGACCTATTACTCAGTTGGCTCACGCTTTCATTTCAGATAATTAATATTAACTGATGTCAGGCATATTATAGGTTTAGAGCTAGAAACAAAATTATACTTAAAGAGGCAAAAAAATCTCAAAAGTTTTTTAGAAACTATCAAATCCTTAGGATCCAACATGTGTGGTTTTGTGACAGCTCAGGAAATCCGCTGGCTTCTGCCTCGGATCTGAAGATTGTTTACATTCCAGTGGAATTCCTGGGAAAGTCCAGAGCTCTCTGTGCTTTGAAAACAATGGCTTATGGAGATCAACTTCCCAACTGCAGCAACCTGACAGGAGAGAGGACCCAAGAGGGTCTTTTTCAGGCGGGATGGGGCCAGAGCAACATTCCTCAAGAGCCCTGCCTGTTTGCTCCCTTGAGCTGAAACCAGAACTGGTTTGCAGGTGGGCAAGCTGCTGCCTGCTGAGGCATGGCTGGGCTTGGAGAAAGGTGGCTGCTACGCCTCTTATCATTAGTAGCAGTCATTGCTGACAGTCTCTGCAAGTTTCCAGAGTCACGACCATTCCCTGGACAGGCTAGGTACTCATCAGGTGTGGCTACCTTTTTCATTGGCTAAGGAGTCATGGAAATAGAACCAGCAATATTTCTTTTTAAGCTACACTAAATCTCTCCTTTTGCAGAAGAGGAAACTGAGGCTCTGAGAAGTTCAATCAGTTTTTTAAAACTACACAGTTGGTTAGTGGCAGGGTCAAGCCAAGGAGCCAAGATTCATTGGTTTATTCAACACATATTAGTCAAGCTCTATACTATGTGCAGGGAAAGAGCATCATCTAAACTAACAGTTTCTGGTAGTGAAGGAGGGATGGATTTGGGTGTTGGCCTATCCTTCAATTTTGTTCAATTATCAACCTCTTAAGAAAGGGAACCTGATTCTCAGTTTAATGTTAAGTATAACAAGCCAAACATGGAAGTATCATTCTTCTTGCCTGGGGTTGACTTAGGGATGGACATGTGATCTAGTTCTAGTCAAGCAGATGTGAAGGGAAATTTGCTGTGGGGCTTAGAAATATTGCTGGGAACGATTTTTCTTCGTCAAGGGTTGTCTTCTCTGGATGTAATGCCTGGAACTGGGACTAGCCTGTTGACAGGTTAAGGCTAGCTGAGAGGCGAGGTGGGAGGAAGGCTGAGAACTTGATGACATCACTGAACTTGACAAACCAAAGTCGGAGGCCCAGCAACAGCACCTGTTGATATGTGAGTTGATAAAATTATCTTACTGATGATAACTAGTTGAGTTTTCCAATCCTGGCAACTTAAAGCATCCTTCTAAAAAATGTGACGTTTTAGTGGTAGGTCATTACTAGGGTTTGCATGTAACGACTTCTATTTTCTCTTAAGGAAGTAGAGGGATGAGAGATTCGAAGAAAGTGGAGAATTGGAACGCAGCTCCATAGGGAAATTCAGGAGTGCTGAGGGCCTGAGAGATTATAGCAGGACCAATCTATTGACTTAGTTACCTTTCTCCAGCTGTGCTCAGCAGCCCCAGGACAGTGATGGAGAAGATGGATAATTACATTCAGCAAGAGTTGAGGTTTTTCCAGGTCGACACTTCCCCTTTCCTCTCTCTGCCTCATCAGTTCAACTCAATATTGAGGCGTCAGTTCAGCTCAATACTGAGAATGTCTACCACGTACGAGGCACTCCTAAGTTCTTGTAAGGATACAAATATTTTTGTGACTTCCAGGTTGGCCCAGATCAATTCAGAGACTCTCCAGGTGGGTCCATGGCTTCGTGGCATTAAATGATCTTCAAATGTGAGATTATATATTGTCAAAGTGGACAAAATATAACCAAATAGAGAGTAATAATATAATCACACGAAAGTATGCTTTCTTTTAAAATTGTAACATAAAATTATCATTATGTTATCAGCCATTTGTAATTTTTTTTTTATTTTCTGGAAGACATATTTCTCCCAGTTGCCCACTTCTGTATCATTTAATAGCTTTACATTGTCTTATTTTGATTTTTATTAATGATGTTGTTATGAACAGAATTGCCCCCCCCAAATTTATATGTTGAAGTTCTAATTCCCAGCACCTTTGAATGTGACAATATTTGGAGATAAGGTCTTTTAAAAGGTGATTAAGTTAAAATGAAGCCATTAGTGTGGGCCTTAATTCAATATGATTGACATTCTTTTAAGGAGAGGAAATTGGGACACAGGCATGAGCAGAGGTAAAAGTACATGAAGACACAGGAAGAAGATGAACACCTACAAACCGAAGAGAAAGGCCTCAGAAGAAACCAACCCTGAAAACACCTTGATTTTTGGATTTCCATCCTCCAGAATTGTTAGGAAATAAATTTCTGTTGTTTAAGCCAAAAAAAAAAAAAAAAAGTGGACAAAATAATTCACATGAAAAAGAAAATAAGTCTCTGCAGACCACTTTTGCCTTTGGGTTAAAAGCAATGAGAAATGGAGATCAGATGCTCCAGGTTTACTTTAAAAACACCGATTTTAAAGTAAACCTGGAGCAGCTGCAGCACGATATTGATGCATATATTCATTTGTTTATTCCACACTCCATCACTAAGGGACCCCCACGAGATGAGTTCGTGTGCTGTGAAGTGCAGACTTGTTCTCTGGAAGCAGAATGGAGGAATCAGATAAAAGCTAATGTTCACAGCAAAATTCAGAATTTACAGAGAGAAAAGAAAACCATGAGGGGAAGTGCTGTCTCCTCTTTGGACTAGAGGTGGACGAGGGGTGGTCGGCTAGGGAGGTTTCTGTGGGAGTCCGTGTAGAAATTCTCTAACTGGGAAGGATGGGGAACACATTTTAAACAGTAGCAGAAGACTGCTAGAAGGCCCGGGGCCTGGAGCGGCCTGGCCTGTCTGGGGCACTGCTGGTGGTGTTCTGGGGGTCGGGCAGGGTCGGGAGCTTCAGGGGGGTTGGTGGTAGGAGGTCAGAAAAATTTGAGAAGCTTGAATTTAAAACTGCTGAAGAGAGGAAGCCATGGAGGAGCTAAGGAAGGCAAATAATGCCATCAGATTTATTTCTTGGCAAAACAGCCTGTGATAGTGCAGAGGCTGAGCTGGAAGGGGAAGGGAAAAGAAGGAATGGAAATGGAGAGGTGTTTCTGTCTGTGAGAGAAACATTCTAACAGGCATGGAATTCTAATTTTAAAAAGAAGAGGTCTCAGAATTTGGAGAACAGAGAATCTATAGACCATCACGTTTGGATTTACGAGTCAAAAGCTTATTTCTGAATCCTTTGGCATGTTGGAGTTCCTCCTTGTGCTCTCTTAGACTGCTGATGTCTTGCAGAAATATGGTCCGATGGCCAAAAGAAATTTTTGAAGGATTGCATTCATCCTTGACTTGAGTGGTTAAAAACAAACAAACAAAAACAAATGTGAAAGGGATTCAAATATACAACTGCAACTACTTTTACAACAAAGTAAAAGTGTTTCCTCTGAAACCCTCCTTCTACACGTGCTGCCTCTCTCCACGATGTGCTAAACCTTCTCTCCATCCTCAGCCTCAAGTGGCTCGCCTCTCCTGCCCATCCCACACTCTCCCTCTGCATCTCCATCTACAAAGTCTCCCAGTCAGAAAGACCCCATCTTCACCAGAGGGGAAAATGGCACTAGTGGCGAGTGACCATCTTTGGTGGGTGGGAGAAGGGGAGGAGGCTGGGATTAACCCCAGGTTAATGATACTTCATCCCATCATAGGACTTTCTCTCTTTAAACTTGTGTTGATTTGACAGGATGCAATCATCAATATGAAATAAAAATTGAGACAGTTAATCTGAGTGATTTTGAAAAGGGGAAGAGATTTCTGTTTCAATCATTCATCTGTGTTACTTTTTCCTTTTTTAAAAATAGACTTTATTTTCTAGAGCCGTTTTAAGTTCATAGCACGTTTGTTGTAACAGAGGACCAATGACCACTCAATGTTTAAGGAAAGTTCTGACTTAAACAGAACCTGGCTACAAAAGATTTTACAGGTTAGGAAATTTCCTAGAAAACAAACTATGAGAAAACGACCTTGATGCTGCTATCTAGGCTTTCGTGGATTAACTGATATGATGATTAACGTGTAGTTTGAAGCAAATTTTATTGAGCTTTAAATCTTTGCCAGGGTTGTTTCAAGGACCTACTTGTATTAATTCACTTAATCCTCATAACCATCCAATTATTATCATCATTTGGTATCTGAAAACCTGTGGAACTCAGCTAGTAAGTGGTGGAATTAGCAAGGGCACAAATCCAGACTACTGGGCTCCAAAACCCGATTTTAATCACTAACCTTTGATGGTCTTGTGCAGAAATGTGGAACTTATATCTCTCTCTGGGAAATGCTCCCTTGGGGAGAAGTGTAGGGAACATGGGGTCTGGGTGCTGAGATGAGGTCTAGCTCATGGAGACAAGCCATGAGGTAGGACGGGAAGAAGCCCAGAGGGCCCAGATGCTACGTGCATCTTGTAAATCACGTTATCTAGATTCAGAGCGTTTCTGTCTTTCACTGCTTCTGTTGAATGCTCTTCGGGGAGAGGTGAAGGCACGAGGCCCTCCTTTAGGAGGGACCAGTGCTGCCAGAGGCTATCATGGTGGCAGCAGTGAGGATTAGAAGAAACTTCCCAAGGAGGAGAAGGAACAAGTCAGAGTTACAAGGCCCGATGGCCTCTTTTGACGTAAGATTCTTACTCCATTGTGAATATTGGAAAATCTGGATGTATTATATCATGATTGGAGGAGGTAGCAGTTTTCTTTCAAAGGGCACAATACAGCAATTAGAAACTAAAAGCATTCTTGAAAATGGAGACCAGGAAAGCTACTAAGTTATGAGGCTTTTCTGTTCCTCCCCTCCCCATCCCACCCCTCTTTAATATCCAGTGTCGATATTAAGATTCGTGTTAATACTATTGATTTCTTCTCTTAATCTTTGCCTCCCTGAGTCTTTGGTCCCATAAATCCCCAGTTTATTGGTCCTTGGGTACCCATGGCTGATCATAAGCTTCCCATGAGCCTGGCCCAAAGCGAATACTCAATAAATATTAGTGATTTATGAGAAGCATTCAAACTAATTGAGGAGGAAATAATGAACATTGACCAATCAGCTCAAAATGACTTTCTCAAAGTTTTTCTAAGTATCCTAAAATTATCAGGAGGGGAAAATTTTTTCCTGTCTTTTTCATTGCCAAAGGATGTTCTCTCATAAACAGTCCATTAGCAGTACCTTTCTCAACTTTCTGAAATCAAACAGCGAGAGTAAACCGGAAAGCATAAAGTAACAGTAAGGGACAACTTCACTCAGGCTCAGGGAGTCTCGAGAGTCCACACTCCACTGGGGTCAAGGCACCGAAAACGTCTCCCTTTGGATTCCAAGACATTCCCCCTTTGCCTTCATATTTCTTGGAGTGGAGTTTCTCAGACATATTTTCACCCACACAGAGATGCGGACTTTTTTTTCTCCTGACCTTTCTACTCCAGTTCTTTCCAAATTAGTTTCCACATTTCCATTGCTGTGAGATGCTGAGCTTATCGTGCTGCTTGCATCTGTTCTGGTCACCACTTGGCATGAGCTGGTGGGGAGTTCCATGCCCATTTCCTCCAAGCCTCTGTGTGCTTCCACCTAGTATAACTGATGCAGCCTGGGAACAAAACATCCCATCCAGCTTTGACCTTTGATTGTTCACTGATGCAACTCGCCTCCCTCTACCTTCCAAAATCTGAGCATATAAATACTTCCCTGTTTTGTAGACATTCTGGCCACCAGAAGCGAAAGGCCTGTCTTGGGGCTTGGTCTGCCAAATAAAACAAGGCATACGTTATGTTCTACCATTGCTGATGCTCCCAGACAACCCATAAACTTTAGCAGCCTACTGTCGTGGAAAAAAACGAACTAACTTTAAATGGACATGAAAAGGAGAGATTGAAGAGTGACTGAAAATGGGGAGTCATTCTGACATGTGAGATGGGCACTTGAATAGGAATGGAATTCAGTTTTTTAAAATAGAACAGATCCTGGTATTTGGGGAACAGAGGATGTATAGACCATGGCATTTACATTGATAAGTTCAAGAACTTATTTCTGAATCCTTCATCAGATAGGAGTCCACCTTGTGTTTTGTTGGAATGGTGACATCATCCCAGCAATACAGTCAGTAACTAAAAGAAATGTTTGAAAGTTTGCTAAAAACTGTAAATTGAGTAGGGGTGGGTGTGGGGTTTTGTCTTCAAGATGTTTAATAGAGAATCTGCAAACAAAAGAAGTTCATTAAAAATTTCAGCTTTCTTTAAGGGCTACTTTCGATTGTTACTTAAACATGTAGCACTAAGCATAAGTCCTCTTGAAATAATCAGCAAGAATGTATATATATGTTATGACATGATGGATGTTAAAAATCCAGCTGTGGGTTAGGCCTGACCTAAAAGAAAAATCCAGAGAAACAAACTCAGTCAGTAGGTGAGGTTTAGTGTGGCCTAATTTCAACAGGCTGTCCCTTAAGACTGAACAAATCACCCAGTGATGGGAGCATATGCTCCGCTCCTCCATTTCCTGCTACCTCCCCTGTCAGCTGGGTGATGCACACTTGGTCCAGAGGCTGATAAGTATATTTTTGCCCAAGAGGGAGGTTTAGTTCCAGACATTGCAGGAAAGGTGGTCTGTGCTGTCCAGATCAGGCCCACCTTGAAGAAGACAGAGCAGCAGGGGGAAAGTGAACCAGAAATAGTGAAGAGAAAGTAGAAAATGTAGGAATGACTGTTTAATGTAAATGGTTATCCCCATTCAAACCCAAAAGGGTGGGAATTTTAACTGGAGGAAGTAAGGAAAGTCAAAGAAGCATTTGAGGAAGCACAGCGTTTCAGCTTAGCTCTGAATCTGGAAATGAAGGAAGGCTAGTGATGATGAGGGTCCCAACTCAAAATGACCAAGCTCAAATTCGTCCCTCAGCATTCCAGCATTGTTCAGGGAACTCTGTTTCAGCTTTTCCATTAAAGTTTTCCATCCAGGTTCCTCAGAATTGACTTATGTATAGAGTGAGAAAAGATATCCCCATGATGCAAAAGATGACTGCAGTTTGGAACAGAAAGCTAAACGCAAGAAGAATGAAGAGCAAAGAGCTGAAAATGTTTTCAGTGTTTGCTAACTATTTTTTAGAGTTAACACCTGACCAGATGGAGGAAATGACCCAGATTGCAAAAGCAGCAGAGAGGCAAGATGTGGCAATGATGGGGGATTTCTACTGAACTGACAGCTGGATTCATCCACTCTAAAGGCAGAAGCTTGGTAAATTCTTACATACCTCGCTGGATATGGAGTCTCCCCAAAGGAACAAAAAACTATGAGAGGAACTTCTACGCTGAATGAATTATGAAAAGCAAGTGATAACATGTTGGCGGACTGGAGAGGGAAAGGCAAAGAGGAAAGGAACAAACATTTCCTGAATACTCACCATGTATCAGATATCACTCAAGGCACTTAATATGTACATCATCTCATTTATTTATCTCATGACTGTGAGATGTGAGATTACCTCTGTGAGGTAATGCGTGATTATCTCCACTTAGCGTCAGAGAGATTAAGGGAACTAGCCTAAGGTCAGCCAGCTAATTTGCGCAGGTCCAGGCTTTAAGCAAAGTCCTGACTCAGAATTCAGACCTCTTCCACTACCACGTTGCTTCCTTGAGAAACCTGAGAGAAGCTATCCACGTCCCCTGAAGAGTATCAGACATTTAAACTAGACCTGGGAAGTCATTTCAGAAAGAGTTCCGTTAAAGGTTGGTGTAAGTCTGTGACTTCAGCTATAAAATAGAGATGACTTAAAAGGTTTGAGTGGGGCTTCCCTGGTGGCACAGTGGTTAAGAATCCACCTGCCAATGCAGGGGACACGGGTTCGAGCCCTGGTCTGGGAAGATCCCACATACCGTGGAGTAACGAAGCCTATGCACCACAACTACTGAGCCTGTGCTCTAGAGCCTGTGAGCCACAAGTACTGAGCCTGCGAGCCACAACTACTGAAGCCTGTGTGCCTAGAGCCCTTGCTCCGCAACAAGAGAAGTCACCGCAATAAGAAGCCCAGGCACTGCAACAAAGAGTAGCCCCTGCTCACCACAACTAGAAGAAAGCCCGCGTGCAGCAACAAAGACCCAACGCAGCCAAAAATAAATAAATAAGATAAAATAAAACATTAAAAAAAAGCATCCAAAACCATTTAGAACCCAGTCAAATTGAATATATACTTAAAAAAAAAAAAAAAAAAAAAGGTTTGAGGAACTACTGATCTTTGTAAATAACCCAGCCTAAAAAAAGCTGGAGTGATGAGCAAAGATGCTGATGTGACTCTCATGGAACTCAGTTCAGATTTGAGAAAGACACACAAAACAAGTGGACAAGCTCATAATTAAGAAGAATTGTGCACGTGAGGATATATCCAGTGTCGTGAATGCTAAAACATTTAGTAGGAAGTAAGGCTTGTGAAAAGTGCCAAAGTGCACAGTGAGGAGGTGTGGGGTGTGCTCAAAGCAGGAAGCAGAACAAGGAAGGCAAAGACCTGCTGCAGGGCCAGATGGTGTAATGTCAATAGAAAACAGGGAGAAAAAGCACATTGTTCTACTCCTACTCAACTTTCCACTACCTTCATCAACAAGAATAACTTTCAGACCCGCAATGTTGGATCAAGCTCTGGTGAAAGACTCTTGAAACCCAGTGCCTTAAGTGAGTTTATCTCTTGGCCTGGAATAATGAACTGCCTGAGAGAAGTTGCTAGAAAGGTCACATTGCTGTGTTAATCTATGATGGTGAAAGATGGCACAGGTTCCAAAAAAGTGGAGTTTGCATATGTGATCTTGATTTTCAAAGGGGAGGGAGGTGAAGTCTCTGGACCACAATCTGGTGAGCTTGTTCAGGAGAGATTAGGAATCAGCATAGATTCCCTACAAACAAGCCGTGCTGGACTCACCTCATTTATCCGTAGAGTCCTTATTTAGATAGACCAACGGAAGGCTGTTGGCAGAGAATATTAATGACCTTTAACATCCTTGGAGGTGAGAAGGAAAATTGGGGGCTAGAATAAAATCAATTAAGTGCATTGTACCTAGTAAGGGACCACATCCAAAAAAATGTTGTTCAGAAACCGCGTCATCTTGGACAGAGATTTCCAGGAGTTTTCATCCACAGCCCTACCCTATTTAACATTTCTGTTTCAGTTAACATGGGCTGAGTTGGCTTTTTAATTAAAGTTTCAGTGAGTTATGATTGAGAAGAATGACTGAAACACTTGATGTCAAATTTAAGGTTCAAAAAGGACTTGATGGGTTAGAGCAATGGCCTGAGTCCAAAGAGGAGATATGCAATATGGTTAATATAAGGTTTTATACTTGGATTCCAAAGTGAGTTTCAGAGGTATACATGTTCAAACAGTAGCACATGCAAAGAATACCTTTGGGAATTTTGTTGACTCATAGTGAGTGAAGAGTTTAAGGAGCTGCTATGACCTTGACTGTCATCTTTGGTTATGTTAATGAAATACAGTACATGGACAATGGAATTCACAGACTCTCTGTTCTGTTCAGGTTGGACTGCCCCTTATAATGGGTGTGCAGTTCTGGGCACAAGCTCCTAAAAGGGCAGTAACAATTGGGAGCCTGGCTAGAAAAGAGGATTGAAGATGGGAAATGAGACACAGGAACTAAAAAGGTTTGGCCCAGAGAAGAGAAGATGATGAAGAATGGGGTTTCTTCTATGTAGTCCTAGAAGGTAGAACCAAAGCCAACTAAGTAGATTTTGGACTAATTGCCAGGAGACACATTCTAATAACTACAGATGCTGAGCCCCAAATTGGGCTGCCTCACAGAGCTGTGTGTTTCCTCTCACACTTACTCTTCAAATGCGGGTTGAACCTGTTGAGGATGAGGAGGAAGGGCCAAGAGATTCTTACCTTAAGGTGACATCATCCCCAGTGGCTGGTCATCTAGCTCTTTCTTGAACACTTCTTGAGAGAGATCACCATCTCTCTCACCATATTGCCTAAACATTTGAATAAAACCTTATTAAATATTACTCTCACTTTTTAGGTTACTACAGATCTTACGTAATGGCTGTAATACTCTTCAGAATTTGGAACTATCCCTTGGATTGGATCTAAGATGAATTCCTCCCTCCATTCCCTGTTCCAACTACCTAATTCAGACCACCCTCATCTTTTGCCCAGAATACAGCAATCTTTCCGTAATGTACTGTCCCAGACTTTAGTATTATGTTTCTTTCAATATAGTCATCGCTCTGGACACAGTATTCCTTCTTAAACACATTTTATCACGTCAGTACCATCCGATAGACCTTTAATTTCTTCAATAATCCATGGCATAATAAGGTGGGATAGGAGGGAAGGAAGGTGATGGGCTGCCGTGTGATCAAAAGCTTAACCACAAAATGCATTTTGGACCTTGATTGGATACTGATCTGTACAAACCAATTCCAAATGTTTTTATACATCACAACAGAAATATTTTGGTTCATTTCTTAGGCTTTTCCCGCAAGAAACTATCTTCTCCTCGAAAACAACCTGAAGCAAATGTTCTCCATTTTTATGAGCAAAGATGCAGACTAAACGCACTAATTTAACTCATCCATCTGATTGATCACTTGAGAGGATGTGGGAGATGCTAGTATCTTGCTCTATAGTGCTCTAGCCTGATTGATGACACAGCCTTTTAGCGGAGAAGTAGTACAGTCAATTCTCGATTACCTGCAAATAGGTGGAAGCAGATGCAAATGTAATTAATTGATGGATATTTTAGCTAGTGTGTTTCACATAACAATGTCTCAAAACCTGGCTACAAAAGAGTCTAAGGAAACAGGGAGATAAGAAGCAGTCTGTGAGAAATGTTTGGGAGAAGATTTGGTGGTGAGCTGAGAACCTTAAATTCTTTTTCTTTTGACAATTGTTTCTAAAGTGCATCTTTTAAATTATTTATCCTGAACTAACAAGCTTCACCACCATCACCTCCCAAGACATTTTAATTTGGGATTCTCTCTCTGCAGGTGGCTGAAAATATGACCTGTAAATTCTGGAGCTGTGGGATTACCTCTCCAGGGACCAAAGTAACAGAAGAGAGTGTAAAACAGGTGACCAGAAAAGCGAAGGTAGTTACGGAAGAGGAAGACTTGGGACTTTCCTAAACCTTGTCAAGGCTGTTTTCAGAGGCCTGGCTGCCTTTCTCTTCTTGGAGCTCTTAAGACACTCCTTTATTCTTATAATAAATCCATATTCGGTGACAACAGAAAAAGTAAAAGAGATGCCAAAATGAGACATGATCATTATCTGAACATCCTTTTAGCTCTTACTTCTATGAAAACGTCCCTGATCACATCAGCCCAAGCAATTCCTTCTCAATTCCTATAAATGTCTATTTCCTCCACTCACCTGACTCTTATCATAGACTGCTCGCATGTAAGTTATATGTATATATCCCCAAGTAGATTACATGTTATTTGAGAGCGAGAAGTAGTGTCTTTTCCTCCTTTGTTATTCCCCACTGCACCATCCAAAGCATATGGTAGACAGACCCTAAATAAATATTTGCTAATTTGATGAGACTGATCCATTCTCAGCAGTTCAGACTCCCTTAGTTGTCAAGTAACTGAAGTTTCCTTTACTTGTGATAAAAGAATAGAGACTCAGCATGTAGAAAATGAAAAATGGGGCACTTGATAAAATAACTCTGGGAGAATCCTAGATTTTGTACCAGGGTAGAAACAGGCTTCCCTTGCGGCGCAGTGGTTGAGAGTCCGCCTGCAGATGCAGGGGATACGGGTTCATGCCCCAGTCTGGGAGGGTCCCACATGCCGTGCGTACTGGGAAAAAAAAAGAAAAGAAAAGAAACAGTTTAAAAAGACTCTCCCAAAGAGTGTGCAAGCCTGGATTAGCCACTCCAGGAAGTTAGAATGTTTGACCAGCTTAACAAGTATAATTTAGTTAGTGCCTCACTCGTGCATGCTATATAATTTGCCTATTTAGTCGCCTAATTTTCATGTGTTGACAATTATCTATACTAAGCCTTTCCCCCTTTACATCACCAAGAAAAAAAAAGAACTTGCTGTACATGTACAAGTTTGAGGAAGTCTGACTTGGCAGTCATGTTTGTGAAAAAGACCTGTGGATTTTAGTTGACCTCAAGATTAGTATGAGTTAAGGGCTTGTTTTAATTTCCTAAAAAGGTTAATGCAATCTTAGACTAAACTAAGCAAAGAATCACATTAACTAGAGTTGGGTGTTTGGGTTATCTAGAGGTGCAATCGCTTGCAGGGTGTTGGACTTTGCATGGTGTCATCCAGGGTCTCCTTTGACCCCGTTAGCGACCCCTTACACAGTCCCTTCCACGTCACACAGCTAAGTTGGTAGGAAATCCTTTAGTATCTTAAGCCTTTATCTACTATCTGCTTCCTGGCACTTCCACCTATGGAATTCTACCCACTGAGCCACAGAAACCAAATCTCACTCTCTTCCTTCATCGCAATGGAAGGCAGTCCCCTAAGTCTGCATTTAACATCTCCCCAGTTCTCTCTCCCTTTTTTAAGACTTTAGTTTTTAGATCGGTTTTAGGTTTACAACAAAATGGAGAGGAAGCTACAGAGATTTCCCATATACCCCTGACTGCACCCCTACATGCATAGCCTCCCCCCACGATTCACATCCTTCACCTGGATGGTACATTTGTCACAATTGATGAACCTACATTGACACATCACAATCGTCCAAGGTCCATAGTTTACCTTATGGGTTTGGACAACTGTATAATGACATGTATCTACCAGAAAATGAATATCATGATATCATACTGACTTTTTTCACTACTCTAAAAATTCTCTGTGTTCTGTCTATTCATCTCTTCCACAAACCTCATCCCCAAACCCTGACAACCACTGATCCTTTTACTGTCTCCATAATTTTGCCTTTTCCAGAATGTCATATAGTTGGGGTCATGTAGTATGCAGCCTTTTCAGATTGGCTTTCTTCACTTAGTAATATGCACTTAAGGTTCTTCCATGTCTTTTTAGGGCTTAATAGCTCATTTCTTTGTAGCACTGAATAATACTCCATTGCCTGGATGTGCTGTAGTTTATTTGTCCATTCACCTTCAGAAGGACATCTTGGTTGCTTCCAAGTTTTGGCAATTATGAATAAAGCTGCTATAAACATGCATGGGCAGGTTTTTTTGTGAGTTTCTTCAACTCCTTAGGGTAATATATCAAGGAGCATGATGTCTGGATTTTATGGTAAAAGTGTGTTTAGTTTTGTAAGAACCCGCCAAACTGTTTTCCAAGGTGGCTGTACCATTTTGCATTCCCATCAGCAATGGATGAGTTCCCGTTGCTCCACATCCTCACCAGTGTTTGGTGCTGTCAGTGTTCTGGATTTTGGCCATCCTAATGTGTGTGTGGTGGTATCCCAGTTCTTTTAAGCATTTTGTAAATTATATGGTTTCCAGATGCCTCCCTGTTCTGCTGGCCCTTCTCAGAAGCTCTATTTTATGTAGAAACAGAGGCTCAAAGAAATATATTACTTGTTCAAAATCATACAGTCAACAACCTCGGAACTGAAGTTTGTATTCATTATTATTTGCAATGAATTGACTCAGTGTAGCTACTTTTTTTTTTACTGTGAATAATGGTGTACAATAAAACATCAGGGATGCTCTGAGAAGAAGGCCAGCCAACTTCTAAGATTTCTGTATCTTTCAAATGAAAGCCTGCCTGCCTTTTTAGACCAAAAGGATTGAACAAGTTTGAAGGAAATCAGTGTTGTTTGTATTTCTTAGTTAATAATAATGACAGCTTTTGAAGAATATGCTAAGCTTGTGCTAAGCGTAAGAGTAGAGTATGCTTAGCTTAGGCTAAGAATATACTAAGCTTTTCCAGAGCTGAAAACTCCAAGGCAGGTAATGATGACACTAGAGTTTTAATGTCTGATACTCACATTTAAGATGATCACACACATTCCCTTTATACCTGAGAAGTTGTTTCTCTATCTGAACTTATCTTTCTTAAGAATATATAAACAACATATATAGTCCTGAGAAATAACTTGGTACTATACTGCATATTTGTCTGAGAGAATGAAATGTAGGTAGTGATCTTTGCTTGTGTTTATAGTAAATGGTAAGCTTTACAAATTGCTGAGTTAACCTTACAAAGAATCCTGGAAATGAAGGATCCTGATCTGACTGTGATTTCTCCCTGAGGTCAGTTCTAGGTCACTGTATTCTGAGTCTTTATGCCACTTAGTCATGATGGGAATTATAATTGACCTGGATTTCCCCATTGACATTTCCACTTGATTAGCTCTGAAATATAAAGTGTATGAGTTCTGTTTTATTGTAGACTTAAGTAACAGGAAACTTCTGCTTTTCTTCCCAAACGTACTCCTTCAAATTTATAAACGGCAGAAGTCCCAGTAGCATCGCACAACAAATGTTTCTGGCTTGTGATTCACCCATAGGGACAATGTGAGCACCAGTATAGGAATTTTTCACAGACCCCCCCAGGGTGTTACTTAACAAATTAGAGCCATTTCTTACTAATTCAAACTAATTGAACAAAGAACATTCTGAATTAATAAAATCTTTAATTATATAAGAAAACGTTTTAATTGTAATAATTTCAAACTTATAGAAAAATTACAAGAATAATATATGAAACGCCCATATATCTTTTACCCATATTTCTGATATTTTTTAACACTTTTATCATATTTGTTTTATCGTTCTATTTGTACATGTCTGTACTCTTTATTTTTTCTGAACCATTTGAGGGGTTATACATATATACTTCCCATTACCTCTTATTACTTCCTAAGTATTTCCTAAGAAAAAGGGCTTTTTCTTACATAACCATAATACAGTCAAGGAATTTGAAACACTTAACATTGATGCAGTAGTTTTATCTAATCTACCATTTATATTTCTTTCAATCACATTGATAATGTCCTTTATAGCATTTCCCCCAGGATTCAGTACAGGACCATGTATTGCATTCAGCTGTCTTTTTAGTCTCTTTAAATCTAGAACAGTTCCTTAGTCTTTTCTTTACCTTCCATGACAAAGGATAATTAATAATTTTATAGAATATTTCTCCATTTGTGTTTGCTGATATTTCCTCATGATTAGATTCAATTTATGCATCCCCAGCTAGAAAACTACATGTGTGATTATGTGTCTTTCTCAGATAACCCAATTATAGTATATCCAACTGCTCGTCATTCATGACATTAATTTTGCTCATCTAATTAAACAGTGATCATCTAATTAATTAAACTATACCACTGTAGTTTCTATTTTCTCCCTTGCAACTAGTAAGTAGCCTGTGGGGAGACTCTTTAGCCCATCCAAATATCCTGCTATTCATTGTACTTTTCTTCTTAAACTTGATGATTCTTGCCGTAACCCGTCTTTGCTATGATGGTTGTAAAATGTTAATTTTCCATGTCCACCCATTCTCTCCACAGGTAGGTGTTCTTTTCTTCTATAAGAAATGTCTTTTCTCTCCCTCCCTTTCATCTTCCCTCTTCCCTATCTGGCTATTAATATAATGGATCTACAGATTCCAAATCCATGGGTTATAATCCATTCCTGTATTTATTAATGCTAATGCTAAAATTGTACCAGATTTGACAATTTGGTGTCCCTTTAAGCTGGCTCCTGTATGGTTTTTTTTTGTTTGTTTGTTTTTTGTGCTACGCGGGCCTCTCACTGTTGTGGCCTCTCCCGTTGCGGAGCACAGGCTCCGGACGCGCAGGCTCAGCGGCCATGGCTCACGGGCCCAGCCGCTCCGCGGCATGTGGGATCCTCCCGGACCGGGGCACGAACCCGCGTCCCCTGCATCGGCAGGCGGACTCCCAACCACTGCGCCACCAGGGAAGCCCTCCTGTATGTTTTTTATATGTTCCCATAATTATTTTTAAAGCACTTTCTTGTTTTTTAGTTCAACAAGATTTCCAGACTCATCATGTACCTTCTCTGCCCCAGTACCGGAATTGGCCATTTCTCCAAGAACCTCTGTTTCCCTTTAATGGGGGACAGTATTTAGAAACCAAAATCTAAGAATTAAATATACCCATTGCTACTGGGGGGTCTTTGCATCTAGGTCCTTCTAGAGAACAGAGGTAGGAAAATGCACACAGAACATGTGTGTACACACACAGTGGTTGTCTATATAAGTAATTGAAATTCTGATGTTATACTGGTACTTTCAACCTCCGTCCCACTCCACAGGTTCTTCGTTGCCTTCCCCAGATCATCTTTTTTTCTCCCTTCTTTCACGAGAATACTGACTTCCAATAAGGTCGAGATTATGACTTATCTTCCCAGTCTTACACTACACATGAAATAGTTTAATTGCTACACCCAAATCACTATGTATATCAAATAGACTGAAAAGAAATTGATATATTTGCGGTTCTTTATTTTTCCCCTAGAGTAAATCATCAAAGTATTATGTTTTAAAGTAACTTGGGGCTTCCCTGGTGGCGCAGTGGTTAAGAATCCGCCTGTCAGTGCAGGGGACAAGGGTTCGAGCCCTGGTCCGGGAAGATCCCACATGCTGCGGAGCAACTAAGCCCGTGTGCCACAATTACTGAGTCTGCGCTCTAGAGCCTGCGAGCCACAAATCCTGAAGCCCGCCTGCCACAACTACTGAAGCTGGTGCGCCTAGAGCCCGTGCTCTCCAACAAGAGAAGCCACCGCAGTGAGAAGCCCGTGCATCACCATGAAGAGTAGCCCCCGCTCGCCGCAGCTAGAGAAAGCCCACGCGCAGCAACAAAGACCCAAAGCAGCCAAAAATAAATTTAAAAAAAAAAAAAAGTAACTTGAAGCAATTTGACCCACTCCCCCACCTCCACAGCACTTTCAATGTGGTCATGTAATCCATTTCCGAAAGGTATACTCAGAGATGTGTCACTCCCTTTCCTATCACTTCCACCTGGTTCCCCCCAGTCCATTCTAGGTAGCCAATTTCATTGTTTTCTGGGTTTTCCTTCCCATGTTTCTTTTCCCCCAAATAAGCAGATTTATGTGTTTTCTTTTTTCTTCTGCTTACACAAAAAATAGTATATGGTAGATACCCTTGCAATTAAATTTTTTTAAAACTTTGCATCTCCTGGAGTAAATAGAAATCTTTTCTTTTTTTTTTCTTTTTTTCTTTTTTTTTTACAGTGCTATAGTACTCCTCTGTGTGAAGTACTCCTAGGCATTCAGGTAGTTCCCAATATTTTACTAGTACAAATAATGCTGCAGTTAAGAAATTGTACTTGTGTGTTTTTATAATTTAAAGGTTTATCTTCAAGAAAAATACCCAGAAGTAGGATTACAATGGTTTTGTTACTGACAAATTTCCCTTCATGTGGGTGGACCACTTTGCATCTTCTCTATTAATGCATGAGAGTGGATATTTCCTTATAGTTTCGTCAATAGAATGCACTGTCAAGATTTAGAATGCCAATCTGGTGAGTGAGAAATGGTATCCCTGTGTGATGTCAATTTTAATTTCTCATGAGTGTAATTGTGCATCTTTTCGTATGTTTAAGGGCCATGATTATGTATTTTCTGGGAACGGTTCTTATTTTTTGTCCATTTAAAAATAGGATTTTCAGTGTTTCTTGCGTCAACTTTTAAAAGTTCTTTACACTATACCTGGGATATGAACTCTTTATCTGCGATAAGTATCTCAAGTATTTTCCCCCAACTTGTTATTTGTCTTTTAATTTTGTTTATGAATTTTGCCTTTAAAATTTTTTTGGTAGTCAAATTTATCAAGCACTCCTTCTCTTGCATTTGCATTTTGAGTTATAGTTAGATATCTTCTACCTTCCCTCAAATTTTAGAGAAATTCATTCATGTTTTCTTCCATATTTGTATAGTTACATTTTTTTACATTTAGATCTTTAATCCATTTGGGGCTTATTCTTGTAAGTGTGAGAAATGAACGTAATTTTATCTTTTTTCCACGTGTCTATCCAGTTACCTCAGTAACTTTACTAAAAAGTTCATTTGTGTCCCCAGAGATTTGAGATACCACCTTTATCATATTCTGGATTACCATATGTGTTAGGTTTTTTTCTGGACTTTCTGTTCTATTCCATCTGTTCATGTACCAGTACCACACTGTTTGCAAAGTATAAACCTCATCATAAGTTTTAATATCTGGTATGGCTAGTCTGTTGGTTCCTCTACTCCCCTCACCCCACACCCTATTTCTTTCCCATGTTTTTCTAGTGTGTTTGTTTTTCCATATGAACTGTAGTATTAACTTGCCTAACTCCAGGGGGATAAAAAAAACCTTGTTGTTTATTGGAATTGCGTTAAAGTGATAAATTATCTTAGGAGAACTGACATCTAAATACAACAGAAACATCCTAACCAAGAACTCAAAATGTTTTTCTATCTCTTCCTCTCCACCTTTGCATCTTTCGGGAATGTTTATAGTTTTCTTTATGTTGGTTTTGAACATTTCTTGTTAAGTTTATTCCTAAACATTTTGCTTTCTTATTGCTATAGTAAATGTGGTTTTTTTCCTCCCATTATACTTTCTAACTAGTTATTATTTGTGTATATGAAGGCTATTGATTTTGCAATTGATAAGGTATTTTAAAACATGACTAGCTTTATCACTGACAAGTATGTAATTTTAACATTGTTAATGTTTCAGAGTTCACAAAGTTTTTTGCAATATACATTTCGGTAAAGGCATATAATAACTTAATCCAGTAAAACAAAATACCTCCTAATGGAATATATGGCTTCAATGAAATGACTTATAAATTGCGTGTTATTTCTAATAAATAGAATTATTATATTCATAATCAAAACATAGTCTTTTTTTTAACTACTTTAAAATTATCTATGTCAACAAATTGAACAAAAGACAAGAGGAGCTAGCTTTTAAACAAATAAGAATGGCTTGTAACGTGTTGGAGACTACGTAGGAATGCATGGATGTACAAAAGGCAGTGGATCTTCTCCAGCCTCAGGTATGAACATCCAAGCAGATTGAACGGTGTTATCTATGTTAATTTATCACTGCCCTTGTGGATGCAATGATATGGATAAAAAAGCATCATTCATGGCAGTTTCCACCTCCCTGAAACAGGAAAGACTTGACTTGAACAAGTGAGGGATAGATGGATATCCAGAATCCCCATCCTCCCCCTCTGACATCCTCCGATGTCAGAAAGCTAGAAGCTGACAGAGCCAGACAGTACAATAAAAGGAGACAATTAAGAGTTCCTAGATGGAAACAACCTAAGTATCCATCATCGGATGAATGGATAAAGAAGATGTGGCACACATATACAATGGAATATTACTCATCCATAAAAAGAAACGAAATTGAGCTATTTGTAATGAGGCGGATAGACCTAGAATCTGTCAGAGTGAAGAAAGTCAGAAAGAGAAAGACAAATACTGTATGCTAACACATATATATGGAATTTAAGAAAAAAAATGTCATGAAGAACCTAGGGGTAAGACAGGAATAAAGACACAGACCTACTAGAGAATGGACCTGAGGATATGGGGAGGGGGAAGTATAAGCTGTGACGGGGTGAGAGAGTGGCATGGACATGTATGCACTACCAAACGTAAAATAGATAGCTAGTGGGAAGCAGTTGCATAGCACAGGGAGATCAGCTCGGTGCTTTGTGACCACCTAGAGGGGTGGGATAAGGAGGGTGGGAGGGAGGGAGATGAAAGAGGGAAGAGATATGGGGACATATGTATATGTATAACTGATACACTTTGTTATAAAGCAAAAACTAACACACCATTGTAAAGCAATTATACTCCAATAAAGATGTAAAAAAAAAAAGAGTTCCTATTCTCCCATCACCCAGCCCGTGCCCAAAGCCACCTACTGAAGAAAAACCCCTGCTCATTTAATGACATCTTATAATCATACATGAAACAAAAGAAAGTGTTGAAAAGATTTTTGCACAATGATCCCAAGACAAACTGAAAGATTGAAGACACAGCCTGTTTTCTGTGCTGTGTTTCCTTCACCCTGGTATGACGGTATTGGAGTCATTTTACGATCTAGGTCCAACCAACACTCCAGCTTCATCTCTTTCTTCCTCACAGTAGACCAATGCATTATTATATTCCTTAGGTTACATGTAACAAGCAAAGCTAGTCTATGCAAATATGGCATTTATTAAAAGGATATTAACGAAGCTCATGTAATCCAAGGAAAAGGTAATCTTCCCAGCCTCTGGAAGATCCAGGAACTTCCATAAAGGGAAGTTCCATCCCTCTGCTATTAACATCACTCAACTCCCAAGAAGCCTTCGTTCTAAATTCCAAAATCTTGAGGAGAATCCAAATGACCCAGCCACCAGTATTTCCCTTAGACTCAGGCACGACAGACCTCTGCATATCACAAAACCATGGGAAAAAAAAAAACTTGTTAGAGAACATATCGGTGTCTTTATCACTGGGATACACTTGTAATTCTTGATGTGACACGATATAATTCTGAAACCTCAGGGAAACTCTTCTCTCTCCATCTCGTCATAGGTCCTGGAGTACAAGGCATCCACATCTGGGTGATGTGAGGCTGTGTGGACTGTGCTGCTGACCATGTTTGAGGCAAACACTGCTCCACAGTGCAGGAAAGATATGAGGAGCTCTTGCACGTAGGAAAGAAAAAAGACTACAGTGGTCAAATCCTTCCTCGATACCATAAATAAAATAGATTTCTCTACAATGAAATATTGTTTCACAGTAGTGTTGAAGGTCTATTCTCCGGTCTATTCTCAGATTTCTCTTCATGTTACCATTTGTGGTTCCAAAGGCACTCCTGATTTTCGTGGAGTATTCTCAACGGTTGCACATGGCAACTGAGAAACATTTTACAATGTTTAAGCATTCAGATTACTTTTCAATTTGTATATGTGTAGATCTATGACATCAGTTAAGCATAGTACTGACTCTTTTCATTGGTAACTAGCTGGACATCGAATGGTACAATTGCAAATGGTTTTACTTTTATCAAACAATAAGTTTTCATTAAAGTTACACAAAATTAAATTCACCTTGATTTAATTAATTTTGATTAAAATTATGACACCAAATTACAGTTTGTGTTTTGCATTTAATTTTGATAGATGATTTTAGAATACTTTAGAAGAAAAAGAACTTTGGGGGGGAAATATGTTTTATAGTTTTATAAGAACATTTCTAAAGTATTCTACATTTAATTAATTTTTTACATGTATTTTGTTGCAATTCTGGATGAAAGTATGTTAAAATTATGTTTAAGTTTTTAATTCTTTAGGTCCTTAGGAATGACTACAAGTCAAAATCATAAAAGATGTCGAAAATATAAACTCAAAATAGAAAATAGAAAATCTTCAAAGAGACTGTTTTCTTAAAATTTTAAAACACATTTAAAATGAGCACATATATGTTAAGCAAAATCCACATAAAACCTATAAATGGGATATTACAAATTCTGTATTTATTGAAGTTTTAATTACTGATCAAAACAAAAAAATGAACAAGAAAATTGCTCCAGTCAAATACAGAACTTGAATTTGGATACATCATCACATGAAATTCCTGCAACTGAAGAATATTCAAGAATTCATATTGAAGAATATGAGTATTCTTTATTAAATGAAGATTTGCAAAGATGATTATTCATATCAACATCACAACCCAGAAACATCAAATGCAACTCTGTGTTTCCCTTTAAAAGATGAAAAAATGACATTGGTGAATATGCCAATCAGATGAGAAAGATGAAATCTCTGGGGCTTTACTGTTTATTAGATGATGATTTTGGAAAATGGCCCATGTGGCTTTCTGACACCGTGAGAATGTTTCTTGCAAAACATATTCTGATGCAAATAAATTGTTTTGATTTTCCACTGTGTGAATATCACGGAAAATCTAATACTTCATTTTATATTAAGGTTTGTTCAACTGGAAAAAGAAACTTTGGAAACTGGCTTTTATATTCTAATTTCAAAGATAAAGTACTATGTTTTACTGTCAAATGCCTCACAATCAGTCTTCAAGATTAGCTTCAAAATGAAGGTATTTGTTGCTAAAAACACCTGGTGTCTCAAAAGAACACAAAATGTCAATTGTGCATACATACACAAACACACACAAAACAAAATATGCAATTATTAGAACTTTTTGAAAGTTTAAACAGCAAAAAGATTGATAGCATTTAGCAAAGAAAGTAACACTGATATAGGGTATTAACATATGTTTAAAAGAATAATATCATGTATGCTCTATTTATCCCAAGATTTTCATAGCAAAAACAGTCCAACATTTACAGAAAGTAATGGCAAGTTTCTAGGTTTATTAGAAATTATTTAGAAATTTGATGCTATGGTGGATGAACATGTAAGCTGAATGAAAAATGAATAAACTCAAAATAAGATTTTTTAATCGTATGTATATAATAAAGGGAGAAAAATTAATCATCCCCCAAATTAAAACCTAATAATACTAATTTCAACTACATTGTATCAGAAGTAAAAGTCATGTTGAAGAATAATTTTTATTACAAAAATTTTTGAACTACCTCCCCTCAAAAGAAACCCAACAAAATTGAAATCAAAGAATGTTTAATTTGTTTTATGTATGTTGGAAAATATGTGGGTTTTGATTTAAGTGAAGATACTTAAAAACACAATTTTCTGCCTCTGTCTACACTGGCTGTTGTGTTACATAGCCCCCCCTTGCTCCGTGAGTAGGCAGTACTGGTTTGGGACCCCAGATGCCAAAGTTAAATAAATTAGATTTTTTGTTAAAAAAAAAAAAAAAAAGCAAACGCAATTTTCAGTGTTAGGCGTTGATCTGAAAGGTTATCTAGGCAGATCTATGATAATGGCATCAACATAGTTGGTTTGAACAAGTGCATAAACCAGAACTTTAGCTCAAAGTCATGATCATTCTTTGTACCACATAGTGCACTTGAAACAGAATGAGTTAGTCTTGTATTTGGCTATTTGGTGTGAACTGTTATTTGCTAATAACTGTGTTAGCAAAAACTTACAGGGAACTCAAACAGATACTTTTGGTCCACTTTTAAAAAATTAATAATACTTATTTTTTAAAGTTAGAGAAAAGATTTTTAAAATTGAAGCTGCATATAAAATAAACAACAAAAGTAGCATTCCAATAAAGAAAACGGAAATGAGAATGTTTGTTTATCTATGAAGATTCATGTACCCATAATCTCTAAACCATTTTCTATCGAGATTATTTTCTGAACATATTATAGGTTAGATATAGTTTTGAACGAAGAGAGGTTTCAATAAACTGAGCAATATGTTATTGCTGTTTTCATTTTTTATAATGTTACAATGTTGAAATTTTTAAAAGAAGAAAAACTTAAGTACTGTATGGATATTGCCCCAAGAGACTATGAAATTTGTCTAAGTGACAGTAACATACGAAATTACAATACTTTATAATAGATTCTGTGATCATGGTAATTTATTACATGTAGCTCCATTAAAATGATTAAACATCATGTACATGTCAATTATATCTCAATTTTTAAAAAAGTTTAAAGAATCATATATAAATCTCCTTGTTCATTCTGAGTGTTGCTTTAAGAATTTTATTGACCATTCCTGTCGCTACTGCCTCAGGAGAGCAAAGTTGACCCAAACTGAAACTAATAAAAACTGAGAACTATAATGACTCAGGAAACATCACACATTATTGTTGAGAGAACGCAACTTTTGTGAAACTCTGAATCATAACAACATAATTATTCATTTGAATAAAATACAAGAAAAGAAAAATATATTTTATGAAATAAATGCATATTAATTTATGAATTTATATGTCATTTTATTATTCATCCAAACATTGTTGGTTCATCAACTAGGTGCTTTGACTTATAATACTTGGGTTGTCTTTAATTTTTGCCAACACTCAATTATATAAAGATCATACACGTTTATACTTAAAAGGTTATTGTTACAAAAGAATATAACTGTTTCATATGGCTGGGGGGGAGGTATCATATAACATAAGCATGGTTACCAAGGGACCAACTTAGTCCAACTTAGTCCAACATTTTCCAGAGTAAGTGAGGTCAATGTAAGCTAATCTGATACTCTCAAGAGGTTTATCTATCCCATTCTGTGCTAGAAATTTTGATATCTCTGTTCTTTCATTCATGCTATTTTTTCTACCTGGAGTATCCTTACCCATGTTCTCTGCCTGGAAAACTTTATATCCTTCAAGTTCCAGCTGGAGTGAGCTCCTAGGAGCCCCCCTGTCCTTCCTTCACACGGTGTCCTGCATCTGTTTGATACAAATATTTCTATTATACAGACCACTTCTCATGGTGTATTAATTATTTTCTGTGTGCTGGTCCATGCCAAGGGAGCACAAGCTCCTCAGGAATAAGGACCATGACATTTTCATGTTTGCTGCCCTGACATCTAGCTCAGAGCCTTGTGAGTAGATGGTACTTAAACATTTATTGAATGAACGGATACATTCACAAATAGATTACACTTTGACAATTTCAGAGACTCCAGTATTCATACTACACATTATGTTGTCTATCATATAATACATAATACTAATATTGTATATTGTAATGTTCGGTACAATTCCTTTATATCTTACTGTATCAGAAAGAGCTTTATTGGCCCATTGATATTGAAATTAAAAGCAATTTACCATCATGTTCTTGCTAAATGTTAACGACATGCAAACCTGAAGAAGTTATGAGTCAAGAGAGACATGTGATATTTCAGAACTTGGATAGCCCTTTTTTAATTGAATTCTGAAATGACAAATATAGTAATGCGAATCATAACAAATGCAAATGACACAAAAGGTCATAAAATGAAAAATAAGAGTTTCCTGCTCTCTCTCTACATTCCAAGAGGTAATTACATTTAGCAGCTTGATAGGTTTCCTTCCAGATATCTAGATATTTTTGATACCTTTTTTACACACACACACACACACACACACACACACAACTATTCACAGATAATTTCTTTTCTTTCCTATTTTTTTCAACAAAAGAGAGTTGTAGTACCCAGATCATTCTACAACTTGTTTTCATCACTTAAAAATATTGTAGTGTGAATATCTTGCTAGATAATTTTTAACATGTACTCTCCAAGATATTTGGACACTGTATAGCAAGATATTTTAAGAGTTTATTTTGAGTATGCAATTATAGGTACTTAATGAAAACAAGACTCTCTCATTTCAATTGAATCTCTCACAGAGATTTTCTCACAATTGTTTTCTCAGCCCATCTCTTGAAATGTTGGCTTGGTCTTGAAATTCCTGATTATCAAAGCTCAAGTCTCACTGTGACATCACTTGGGAAGTCCAGGCTTATCCAGCTTTTCCATGGGCAGAAATGGCCCTGGGGATTTCAGATCTGCCTCATTTGGAAAATTCAGAAAATTATGTAGATATCACATCAAGAAAACCTTTGATTTGAAAGTTAGTCAAAAGTCATTTATTAACTTTTCTGTACATTTTTTTAAAAGAACTTGTATCTAAGCAACTACTTAAAAAAAAAAGCTAT
Source organism: Globicephala melas (assembly GCF_963455315.2). Classification (NCBI taxonomy): domain Eukaryota; kingdom Metazoa; phylum Chordata; class Mammalia; order Artiodactyla; family Delphinidae; genus Globicephala; species Globicephala melas. Next base: position 62,907,329 of record NC_083327.1, on the reverse strand, counting down.
AGGGCTGAAAGTCACTTTTTTTTTCACTTAGTTTGGCAAAGAGTCACATCACAATAAACAAACTACCGTATTATTAAATAAATATAAGATAGTTTTACTTAGAAGCTATTTTCAGTATTTTATTTTGTCTCAGTGAGGCCAAATTATAACTTCAACCAAAATTATATTCCTTTGCCTAAGGATTATTTGATCCGTTTTCACTCACATAAACAAAGATAGTTTTTCAGCTATATTTTAGGGTGTGGGGAGAGAATGTTTTCCTCAGCCCTCTAAGGGTTCCTGGCTGGGTGTGAAAGTTAAACTGACAAAGACAGATTAACAGGAGAAAAACATACACATTTGATTAAATTTTTACATGTACCTGGGAGCTTTCACAAGAGAATGAAGACTCAAAGAAGTGACCGGAGCAGGAAGCTTTTATACCTTTTAGACAAAGAAACAACACATTTCCGAAGAATTGAGGAGAAGACAAACGGGTTTGGGCTGGGGGTAGTAAATGGTGAAGTTAGAAGCTTTCTTTATATAACCTTCTTGGCCCTACAATCCCTGTCTCTGGTGATAAGAATGTCTCCCTTCCTCGAGGTACAGAGAGGGTTCCTTTTACATAGGCGAGTTATCTCCTGCTTTCAGGGAAGAAAACCTGAGTGGGAGGAGGTCTGAGTAAACTTCCTGCTTCTGCTGTTTTCTCGACTCCTTCAGTTTAAGATATTCAATGTGCCAAGGTGACATATTTGGGGGTAGCCTGTCCAGAACCCCCATCAAGGACAAACCATGAGGTGTCTCCCCCAATAATTCAGAAATGAGATATGACCCCCATCCTCCTCTTAGACTGAAACTATGAAGATAACCTAAAATGAACTATAACAGAAAGAAGAAAACTTTGATTGAAAGTATTAACACATCTAAAGGAGGAATGTATCAAATAAGAGCTTTTGTAAAGAACCTAGGAGCAATGGAGAAAAAGGAAAGGAGTAAGGGTCAGAGGCTGATGGTAGGCGAGTGTGACTGCCTATCCCAGCCTGATGCTCTCACATGCTAGAAATGACAGTGACCTTGCTCCGGTAGCCTCACCCAGCTCACGTGCTTGCACAGCCTACTTGGACAGTCATTTGCCAGCCACTGAGAAAGTACGGATTCTTTTAGACTGAGAAACTAAACACATGGCGAGCCATTCATCAAGTTAGAATAACAGACATGAGAAAACTAGCTGCAAAGTTTATGGGAAGCAATATTTCTCCCAAGGACATGCCACAGCTAGAAAGTGTCAGCCAACCTTCTTTCCTGAGTGCCTATTGCTTTCTCATTCACTGAGAAACATTTTTCTCTAGTATCATAGACATCAAACATTGCTGTGTGAAATTACATCAGTAAGGATAACACATTCCATTTTGCCTGGAGGATCTCAATCACTTTGATACAGGAAAGCAGCCTCAATTTCTAATCCAGATGTAGAGCTTCAGGTAAAGAATATCTGGACACAATATTCCACATCTATCTTAACTTTGTGGTTTCCACAGAAACAGTGTTCTAAGTCCCTGTGATGATTCAGACTTGACGTTGACCCTTTATCCACAGCCCTATCTTGCTTTGAGCAAGATATCAAAGCACTGCATTTAATTTTCACCTTAATTTCACCCTTTCTTCAAATCCTATAATAATTCATCCTTCCCTTTATTGGGTGAGATGCTTCACAGTTCCTCTGGGGTGCAGTCTTCCTTAACACAATGGTTCAATAAACCCGAATTTTCAGATTTCAGACCTGTTCCAGTTGGCCTTGGGCTCATGGGCTAGAACATTGGGTAGGTCTGACACAGGAGAGAATTCTCTGCATGATGTCATATTTCTTAATATAAACTTAAAATATTTTTTTTGGATTCTTGCTTATTGTGGCTCTGCCCCAAGTGATAGACAACCACTATTGGGAAACAAGAAAATTAATTTTCAAGTCTGCAAAGGTACTAAGAAGCTACATTACCAAATAAGCACCTGACAGATACATAGAAGACAGCCCCAGAGACCACCTGGTTTGGATAAGTATATATTCCTTTAATTTCTACACGTTTCAGAATGTTCCCGTTTCCTTTGATAACCATACTACATAGAGACATACTATGGCTCTCTGCAGAAATTTGGCAAAGTTTTTTTCTGAGGAAGTTAGGAAATTGAAACCTTCATTTTTTTGGAGGGGAGGAGTACTTTAGGTTTGGGAAATCAGTTCATTAAAAAACAGGTTTTAAACAGAGAAAGAGGTTTGCAAATCATTCATCTTAGTTTTTCTCCAAATGTGAGCTCTCAGAGTGGATTTTTTTTTTTCAAACTTGGCCTCTGCCGAGTGCCGTGGTTCTGTGGAACTACAGGGGCTGCCATGGGGCTGAAATGAGCCCTGATTTCATACTAAGCCACTTATCCAAGAGTTTGCTTGAATAACATGTTTAGCTACCAAAAAAGAACATTTGGAAATCCCTGCCTTAGTGATTTTTATACCCACGTAGTATGTAAAGTAGGCTGCGCTGGTTTTAGAATAACGATAGCCATCAGTGTTCCCAGCTGCCGGGGGAAAAAAGGCAGTTCTCAAGAATTTTGGCTTTAAACAGGTGGTTGACAGCTGCTTGCAACTACAGCTCCGTTCTAACACTGTAATGAAGTTCAGTTTCTGTCCACCAGAGGGCAGTAGTGCAGATATTAACTTGGATGTGATGTAGAAATTTAGCAGCTGGACCTGAGCGTAAATGTCCTTTGATTTTATTTTGCCCAGAGGAAAGTAAGTAACCACATGGTTTTGCTGACTTTCCAGAAGTTTGGCACCCATTCTTTTCTTACCTTTCATCCCTCAGTCTTCTGCCTCTGCTACCTCCTTTTTGTTGTGGAAATCAGCTCTGTCTGAGATCCAGGTTAACAGCTGCCTGGAAGGCCCCTCGGACCCGACTCGGAGTCCGGCACCCCTGGTGTGATTGGTCTCTCCTGGGCCTCTCCAGGAGACAGGTGGGGACCTGGGCTGGCCTTTGCACCTGGTGTGAAGAACCCACAACTGTTTACATATCTGAGCTCCTATTCAGTCCTGAAAGCGGCATGGGATTTGCAAAGCTAGTTATCTCTGCCTAATGAAAAAGCGCATCAGCTAAACAACCTGTGTGTGTGTTTAACCTATAAAATCTCCTAGAACACAAAAACAAAATTAAAAAAAAATTTTTTTTTCTAACATTAACATCATGTTTTAATTTGACATACTTCTTCTAAAAGCACCAAAGAGTTTCTAAATTAGAAACTGTGTCCTTTTTTTCTGTGTCACAAATGTGCTAGTTCCAACTCAGTTGGAATTTCTGAATACCCAGATCCACGCCTGGCTCTGCTTTCAGCTCAGTGTGTCTCTTATCTTTATCTGAGTCAATTTCCTTACCTGTTAAACAAAGGGGCAGGATGACTATTCTCTTTGAACTTGAAAATATTGACTCTATAATTATTGATTCTCACCTCTTAAATGATTATGAAAGGTGTTTATATGTTTCACACATATCTGAGTTTATAAACTCACTATAGTAAAATGTTCATGTATTACCTTCCTTAGTTTCTTCCTCTTTCAATGAATACGCTTTTGTTTTTCTAATCTAACCATTGTTTTTTCTAGAGTCTTATAAAAGTTGCCCTAGGGCACCTACAGGGAGAGAATAGGCAAAGATGGCCTAAGTAGCTAATCCATCGCTGATAGTTAGAACCCTGTGTGGATGTAACTTTATTTAGAGTTGAGGTTGGCAAAGGAGACTCATGGGCCAAAGCCATCCCATGTTTTGGAAAATAAAATTTTACTGAAACACAGCCACACCTATTCATTTATGGATTGCTAGAACTGCTTTCCCACTGCAATGATAGAGCAGAATAGTTGCAACAGAGACCCTATGGCCCAAAAGCCTAAAATATTTACTATCTGACCCTTTATAGAAAAACATGGGCTCATCTCTGCTTTAGAAAAATTAAATGTGATTTTTTAAAAGAATTAACAGCAACAAATTTATTTTATCTCCCCACTGAAAGATCATAGAGTGACCAGAAGAGGAAATCAACAGAAATAGAAACATTGAGTTAACCAGGGCAAAATCTAGCTATAATTTTTAGTGTTGGTTGAAATTGAATAAGCATAACAAAGTAAAGTGTCTTTTTTATTATTTCTTTTTCTTGAGTTGAATTACATTTCTTTTAGGTAGACAATTTTAAGGTGGACAATCAGTAGCTGCATGGAACTGAAGCATACATTCAGTTTTCATTTAATTATTAGCTCCTCCTCAAGTGTTGTCTTTCCCTGGGTCTGTCCTTGGTGCTCCTCTCTGCAATCTCTCTGAGTAGGAGTTAAAATTCTAAGAATGCATTATGCCTTCTTACTTATCTGCCTTATCTAAAGCCAGAATGCTCTTCTTCTATCTGCCCAAATACACAATTTAAGCAACCACTTCTCGGGGACCTACCTATAGATGAAACGGAGTGCTTTGGACCCACCAGAAACTACGTATTGGCACATTGCGTGTATGATATATGTTATGACTTATTTTTTGAATAGCAGATCTTCAGTGTCAGAACTGATGGCTCTTCAGTTCTCCTGGCCTTTTCTCTAGCATCACAAGATGGATGCTTGACTTGTTTAATTCAAGATGGGAAAAATAGAACCGATGGTACCATATCCAATCCCTTTCAATAAGAAATATCTAGCAAGTCAGGCTTTCTTCTCATTGGCTATCTATCAAATGCTTCCTTTTATGGCCAGTGTATATTCCTGAGCACACAGCTGCCCTAAACAAAATCGGGGTTCTGTTGGCAACTGAGAAATGACTGAAGGGATAGAGGGAAGGAAGCTAAAAGCACAAACCACAAAGCTATAGAATTTCCGTAGTGTAAAGTGAATCACATGAATGAATAGGGGTATAAGATAAGTTTGTAACTGTAGTTAATATTACCGGAATCAGTCACTAACTCAACAAACATCCAAAATGTCCTAGGTCTGGGATTTCTCCTCTGACCCGATTTGATTCTTGATTCAAAACAATCTAACTTAACTCAGATCATGAAAGTATATCTTCATATCCTTTGATGGCCTACCAGATCGGCCCAAACCAGTCAATTCTTTTGAAGGTTGTGTTGGATGAAATAAAACACATGAATAAATAAAGATGTTGAGTAATCAAGTTGAGACAGAGTTCTCCCATTTATTGGGTCAATTAATGACTGAAAAGCCTTTTCTTAAAATTTAAAAACAAATTGTCTTGAGACTGAGATTAGGGTTAAAAGGAAAGGCCCTTCTCTCTCTCAATCTTTGGCGATGAAACAAAGAGATGGGTCGGAATTTCAGAGAATTAATATGATAGCTCTTGTTCTCTGATCACTAATGAATAACCTGGATGAAATAAACTTCACTTCTTTGCCAAGGTGCTTTTCCACCCTTTTGAAGAACTGATAATCATTTACCTACAGCAATGCAGACTTATTAGCACAGAAATGTTATTCGCATTCAAAAAGAACAATGCATTAAAAATAGGAACAGAAAGAGGTGGACTAAACCAATGGTTTTCCAGGACTTTGAGCCCTGGGGTACAAATTTAATCCTCTATTGTCATAACTTCCAAGGGACTATCTAAATCCTTTATTTTACTGGAATTCAATTGTATTGACTGTTTGCAAATAAATGGAAAATTGGCTGAAGATCAAAAATCTTCTGTGATATGGTGAAGACCTTTACTCTAAAGTACCTTTATCAGGATTCAATCTACCTGTCAGAGATTAGAATAGTACAAAAAGCAATAGAAAATTACCAAGGAGGTAATTCAGCATTTCACTCTATCACTGTTGTCTGAATAATCTCTGAGACTTGGTTACCTTAGCTACATCTAAAGTCTCTCCCAGGTACACTGCAAATGAAGGGTCCTGGATCATTTTCCACAAACCTCTGCCTAATAGTACAGCACTCTTATGACTGGAGTTTTTAATGGAAGGTGGAATCTGGGGCCAGAACATTTTGGGAAAGTGGCCAGGCACCTAGGGAGAGTTTTAAAAATACTGCAATGTCTGACCCCTGGCTACTTAGTGAATGTGGTCAATTTCATAACCAAAAAGGATAAGAATTTTTAATAAAATCATTAACATATTAATTAATTCAAACATAAAGGCTCCTTTTATGTGTACAACTTCCTTCTATGACATCCCTGGAAGGTACTTAAGGAAACATTGAATGCCAGCAACCATGGAAATTTAATAATTTCCCAGAGTAACTCATTTAGTTTTCTAGCAAATTTAATTACTTGGGATATTATTCTTAGATTAAATAAGTATTTATTTCCCTATAACTCATACAACAATCTAAGTCCTGCTCTCTGGAGACAAGAAAAAGAAATCTTATCCTTGTACATCATAGTCCTTC